>NC_069657.1:102829356-104201856 GCF_027244095.1 Hemicordylus capensis | reverse complement strand
CCCCCCCCCGGAAACTAAATCACCCAGACAGTAAAATTTGGCCCATCCCTGGTAATCTCTATTTCACATTCCTATTGGGAATCCAATATGGGATAGTAGCACCACTTCACACTACAACTTCATAGTCATATCTAAAGGGCACTGTGACTGTGGCTTGCAAGGCATGGGCTGGGCCATCCCTAGCCCACACACCCCTAGATTCATTTAGCCAACCCTAGCCTCATACCCCCTGGATTCATACCTAGTGGGTATAGCTGGAGGAAGCAAAGAATACTTGATTTGTCTCACATAGGAGGGCTGTAGGCATGCTTTGATTACATCATAAACTTTGAATTCTCTTAAAACATGTAACAATAATTTTCAGCACCAGGTGCAGAGAATAGGATTCAGAATGCAACAGACCCTTATGAAAAATTCCAGTAAGTGAAACTGACAATCTTCCATGGAATCAAACTAGCGGAACCTGATGTAAGCTGGAATTCATTTTACCCCCAAATTCTGGCTGTGCCAATAGAGATAGCATATCTTATCACAGATAAGCATGTTCCATGACTTACAGGATGGTAGCCATATAGGCAGCAGCGACAGAATTTCACTGACCTGCTTTTAGATAGCACAATTAAACCTATTCTCCTGATTCAAAGAGGGCTGATGGCATATTGTGTGCCTTAGTGTGCATAAGGCGATAGAATCAGGCTTTTTTCCCTCCTCCCACAGAAATGAGCTACTTTCTTATTTTCACTGATTTCTAGGGATTTTTCAGAATAAAGACTGAGTACAATGCAGACCCTTTGATTACCTTAAAAGAACTCTATAGATTTATGATACTCTTTTACACAAAGAACAGTAATCTTAGGCCAATTCAGAGCCAGCAGGTCTTCATAGATTAACTTTCAAGTATTCGCTGCCATATCTGAAACTGGTATTGGTGCTTTTCTTTTTTATATATATTCCCTCCAGAACACTCAACACAAGTTATCATTGTGTTGAGCTTGGAAAAGAGCAGTGCATTTCTTTGGAAAGTCACTCAGCAGCAAGCTGTTCAGATTCTGCCCCTCGGGTGAGAATTACTTCTAATCAAGTATCTAGGTAATCATAGATTCTTTAATAGAAAAGAAACTTAGTACCAGAGTCACACCTGGAAATGCTCCAGGTATCACTGTGGCTAATTTTGCTGTTCTAAATGAAACATGCCTTCCTCTTTCCCTCATTCTTACCTTCTTTCATTGCTGGAAACATCTCTGCAGAGTGTAACATAGATATATTTATGAACTGCATTCTTTGCAAAAGAAAAGGACAACATCTTGACATGGAATCTAAAATTTGTTTTATCATGCTTAGGCCTTTCATCTTGGGACACAATAGTTATATAGCAGCTTACTATACTATTGATTTGGTATCCTGTGGAGCATATGAAACCAGCAATGTGATTATCTTTTTCTGTTTTGTTGTGTCACTGGCCATGCAGATAGAATGGCCCACAGTTTATCAGATCCTGAGACAAAGCAAGTTCTGAAAGGGAAGGCAGGCAGGTGGAGAGGCAAAGTCTGAGACCATATCTGTCTTAACTCAAGCAACAAATTTATCAGACTAAAGAGCTAGGCCCAAATCTAAGATTTACAGTATATGGCCAAGCAGAACCCTATTGGCTCTTTGTGTCACCTAACAGCTCTAGCAGTCACAGTTATGCCTTCTGCTTGCAATACTGGCAGTGCCTATGCCCAGCTAGCATTTCCATCTTCTGGTACATAAGAACAGCCCTGCTGGATCAGGCCCAAGGCCCATCTAGTCCAGCATCCTGTTTCGCACAGTGGCCCACCAGATGCCACTGGAAGCCAGAGGCAGAAGTTGAGGGCATGCCCTCTCTCTTGCCATTACTCCCCTGGTACATTGTCAATAGTGAATAAAGTGTTTGTCTCTGGCTATATATCAATAGACAGCAAAGGCCAAAGCATACCCATAAATTTCTGCTACTGTGAATGCAACTAGTATGACCCTATTCTATACAGCATTTACATATTAGGACATCAAGTTCCAGAAGGAGTAATGGGAGTGGAATAGGAAGAAGTCAGTGACAGTGTAAGTATAAGAACATAAGAAAAGCCCTGCTGGATCAGGGGAAAGACCTATCTAGTCCAGCATCCTATTTCATACAGTGGCCTACCAGATGCCTTTGGGAAGCCCACAGGCAAGAGCTGAGGGCATGCTCTCTCTCCTATTGCTACTCCCCTCCAACTAGTATTTAGAGGCCACTGAGGCTGGAGGTAGCCTATAGCCCTCAGACTAGTAACCATTGATAGACCTGTCCTCCATGAATTTATCAAGCCCCTCTTAAAGCCACCCAGGCTGCTGGCTGTCACCACATCTTGTGGGAGATAATTCCATAGGTTGATAATGCACTGTGTAAAAACATACTTCTTTTTGTCGGTCCTAAATTTCTTGGCAATCAGTTTCATGGGATGACCCCTGGTTCTAGTATTATGAGAGAGGGAGAAAAAATTATCTCTGTCAAATTTCTCCACACCATGCATTATTTGATAGACCTCTATCAAGGCTCCTCTCAGTTGTCTTTCTTCTAAACTAAAAAGCCCCAGGTGTTGTAGCCTGGCCTTGTAAGGAAGGTGCTCCAGGCCCCTGATCATCTTGGTTGCCCTCTTCTGCACCTTTTCCAGTTCTACAATATCCTTCTTAAGATACAGTGACCAGTACTGCACACAGGACTCCAAATGTGGCCACACCATAGTTTTGTATAAAGGTATTATATAATATGAGCATTTTAATTTTCAAACCCCTTCCTAATTATTCCTAGCAAGGAATTGGCCTTTTTCACAGTTGCTGCACATTGAGTCGACACTTTCAATGAGCTACCCACCAAGATCCCCCAAGATCCCTCTCCTGGTCAGTCACTGACAGCTCAGACCCCATCAGTGTATGTGAAGTTGGGGTCAGCGTATATGTGAAGTTTTATCCAAATATGCATCATCTTACTCTTAACATTGAACTGCATTTGCCGTTTTGTCACCCACTCACCCGGTTTGGAGAGATCCTTCTGGAGCGCCTCATAATCTTTTTTGGATTTCACTACCCCAAATAGTTTGGTGTCATCTGCAAATTTGGCCACCTTGCTGCTTACCCCTACTTCTAGATCATTTATGAACAAATTCAAGAATACCGGTTGCAGTACCAATCCCTGGGGGACCCCAGTTCTTACTTCCTGCATTTGGACAATTGTTTATTAACAATTAATTTATTCCTACCCTCTGTTTCCTATCTTTCAACCAGTTACCAAACCGCACATGAACCTGTCCCCTTAGCCCATGACTGCTAAGTTTTCTCAAGAGTCTTTGATGCGGAATTTTGCTGAAAGCTTTTTGGAAGTCCAGGTATACTATGTCAACTGGATCACCTTTATCCACACACTAACTGACATTCTCAAAGAACTCCAAAAGGTGGGTGAGGCAAGATATCCCTTTGCAAAGCCATGCCGGTTCTCCTTCAGCAGGGCCTATTCTTCTATATGCTTAACAATTTTATCCTTGAGAATGCTTTCCATCAATTTGCCCTCAACAGATATTAAGCTAAACGGCCTGTAATTTCCTGGATCGCCCCGGATCCCTTTTTGAAAATTGGTGTTACATTAGCCACTTTCCAGTCCTCTGGTGCAGAGCCTGATTGTAAGGATAAGTTATATATTTATTAAAACTCATTGCAAGGAGGTCAGCAGTTTCACATTTGAGCTCTTTAAGGATTTTTGGGTGGATGCCATGAGGACCTAGTGATTTGTTAATTTTTAATATTTCCAGGTAGTTTAGAATGTTATATCTCATCACTTCTATCTGACTCAGTTCTTTAGCCTCTGTGCCTGAGAATCTTGTTTCAGGCACAGGTATATGCTCAGTATGCTCTGTCATGAAGACAGATGCAAAGAACTCATTTAGCTTCTCTGCAACCTCCATTTCCTCTTTAATAATCCCTTTCACGCCCTCATCATCTAACAGTCCAGTCACCTCCCTGGCAGGTTTCCTACTTCTGATCTATTTAAAGAAGTTCTTTTTATCCCCCTTGATGCTTTTAGCTAAATATTCCTTGAACTCACTTTTTGCCTCCCTTATTGTATCCTTGCATTTCTTTTGCCAGAGTTTGTGTTCCTTTCTGTTCTATTTGTTTGGGCATGCCTTCCAATTTCTGAAGGAAGTCTTCTTCCCCTTGGCTTTACTGATTAGCCATGCTGGCATTCTCCCAGACTTGGTGGTACCTTTCCTCCTTTTTGGTATAAATTTTAACTGGGCTTCCAGTATTGTGGTTTTAAATAAACTCCATGCATTCTGGAGTGAAGTGACGCTCCTGATTTTCCCTTTCAGTTTTCTTTTAACCAAACTCCACATTTTAGAGAAATTTCCGCTTCTAAAATTCAAAGTGTCTATGTCAGATTTCCTTGGTGATTCTCTCCTCACATATATGCTGAATTTTATCACACTATGGGTCACTGTTCCCTAAAAGTTCCACCACACTGACATCTTGTACCAGGTCCTGTACACCACTCTTCTCACTGGTTGGTTTCATGACCAACTGTTCTAGGGCACAGTCATTCTGTGTGTCTAGAAATGTGGCTTCTTTGTCATTACCTGACTGTGAATTTACCTAGTCTATGTGTGGGTAATTCAAATCACACATTATTACAGCTCTGTTTCTCTTTGATGTCTCTGTGATTTCCTTCTGCAACCCTCATTCATTGTCAGCATTTTGATCAGGAGGGCAATAGCACATCCCTAATAGCACATTTCCTTTCAGGCCTTGTATTGTCACGCACAGAGACAATACCTAGGTTTTCTAGCTTATGAGATTCTTTGCCTTCTTTAATATGCAGTGCTACTCCACCTCCAGTTCACCCCCTCCCTGTCCCTTCTATGGCTTTTATATCCAGGAATAACTGTGTCCCACTGGTTCTCCCTGTTCCAACATGTTTTCATTATTCCCGCTATAGCAATGTTTTCATGAGCAACCAAGCACCCGAGCTCGCCCATCTTGGCTTGGAGGCTTCTAGCATTCTCATACAACACCTATATGCTGAATCGCTTGCCTGGTGTGTGCTGTCTTTCTTTTGGCCATTTGATCTCTTTGACAAGCTAGCACATCTTTCTGTCAGCTTTTGGTATTGGCCCTAAAAGAAAGGATATTTGAATAAAGCAGCATCAGCTTCAACAGCCATGTCCCTGCAAGCATTTCTAAGTTTCTAACCAGAAAAATAATCATTTGGACAGTGGGGAGCCCAAAGCACACTAGAAATCCAACCATTATCCATTGGCTGCCATTTGCCATTAAAACCACCACACATGTAAATCTTTTGGACTGAATGAAATTGATGAAAGAATAAGTGTGACTTAGAACAGAGTAGTTCTTTTTCTTTTTCTTTTTTTAAAAAATTGTTTTTAATTTCCAAAGTTCTAAGAAGTTAGTCACCAAATTTGTTTTTTATTGCTGGGGTATTATTTGAATTTTTGGAACGTATATTAATAGCTGTAGCTAATTCTACTGTTTTACCATAGCACATATGTTGATTCTTGAATGGACTAGGGGCTATTAATAGGAGGAGAATTTGTATATCCAGGTAGGCATCACTAGCTTGATAAATGAATGAGTAAATGAATGAACAGGACTTTGGAACTCAGTGAGCAATCTAGGGGATGTAATTACTAGGCCTTGTGCCTCCAAAAAGAGTGAAATGGTCCCTCTCAGCTTATCCAAGAGATCCATTAGCCTATAGTAGAAAACTGAAGACAAAGCTGCAGCTATCTGCCATGAGGCAGGCAGTCCTGAGTTAACATCCTCCCATTCTTATGGAGCCATTCAAAAATCCTGACAGGATGGCCAGGGGAACAACTTTATGCTGCAGCCTTAGCATCTGATCATTTCAAGAATCCACAGGTGATGTCGTCTCAGACAACCAATATATATTCTTTACTGATTTCATTGTCCTTAGAAGGGAAGCTTTATTGGGAACATGTACTGAAAACAAAATGACCAAATTAACTGAATGAAATGGCTGAATGGCCAAACATCCTCAATGACAGAGGTAAGGGACCAATCAATAAATTTAATCTAGTTATCTGATTATTTTATGTAGTTAGGTTATGTCATGTCACCCCAGAAGTTACCAGCAAATTAATCAAAGCAAGTGAGGTAAAATATATAAAGAATTTCTCTAAACTATTATTTGTTTATGTCAAATAAAATTCTCACAGGGAGTTACCAAATGAAATTGCTTTAGGGTAGAAAATGACACAACAGCAGCAAAGAGGATTAAAAAGCAATGAAATAGAACTTAGAGACTGGTGGACTCTCACAGTTATTTGGATTATTACCTTGATAAATAATATGACAATTATAAAAGGAAAAGTCCTAAAAAAAAGTCCACAAATGTATCCTCAAGTGATTAACCACAAATATTAAGATTTCTCTATATTATTCATAAACTGACAACATTCCATTTCATCTCTAAGATCAGCTTAGAAATGTCTAATGTAAATTGGGCAGCCTGATTCTATTCATGCTTACTCAGAAGTATATTTCACTTATTTCAGGGACATATTGTCAAGCTAAGCATACATAGGATTGCAGCCTTAGATCCAGTGCTGCCACCAACATTTGTCAAAAGCATATGTTCAGAATATTGTTCTGAAACGTTTGGAGACATTATCCACCATACTTTAACTGAATCCACTGCAAATTCATTCCAGGTGCTTTCAGTATCTCCCCCATTTACACAAACAAGTATAGCCCCATTCAGATATTATGCTGCATGAGTGTACAGATGCCTGCACACTCACTCATGCATGTGTTTGTGTGAATGACTGTACCTGTGTTTATTTTAAAAGTGAACCTGGATACAGGCCCATCAAATGCATTGTACGGATAATAAGTGTATTTCTGCATTTGTGTTCAACTTAACTTGTTAATGACTGTATCTGTTTACAGATTTGTACCTGTGTACATTGTATACTCATTGGATGAGTGTTGAACATAAAAGTGTTGAACATAATGTGTGAATGAGGCTTATGTTTTCTTGTAATATCTGCATTTTCACAAGCTTGGTTATTTTATATTTTGTTTGTTTGTTAAGAATACTTAGAACTATCCTTCAGTATAAGGCTTTCAGAATGGAAAGCATATTAAACAAACACACTAATACAGCACAATGAATTCAGTGAAAAATAGCAGTGAGCATGCACTGGAAATGTTGTGTGATGGGAGAAGAGCTGGTCTTTTGTTATCAAAAATGACTTGTCCCCTTTGCTTAGCAGGGTCAGCCCTGGTTGCATATGAATGGGAGATTATATGTGTGAGGACTGCAAGATATTTCCCTTAGGGGCTGAGGGGATGCAGGGGCGTATCTAGGGTGGGAAAGGCAGGGCACGTGCCCCGGGGTCAACTTGAAGGGGGTGCCATTTTGTAAAATTAAAATAAAATAAAAAATGGCTGCCGAAAACAAAATGGCCACAGTGCATGCTCAAATGGCTTCTGTGAGGCCCTAGGTCATGCCAGGCCTTGCAGAGGCCATTTGAGCATGCACAGTGGCCATTTTGTTTTCAGTGGCCTCCCCCCCCCAAAAAAAAGATTATTTTTTAAATTGGCCACCGCACATGCTCAAATGGTACCTGTGAGGCCCTAGAGGCCAGCGGGGTGAGGGGGAACCTTTGCAAAAAAAACCCCCACAGACTTTAGGAAGCCCCCCCAAGGGGCAACAGGGTAATTTTTTAAAAAAAAAAGTTAATATAATATAAGACACTGTACACATATTCAGACTGGCACTATGTACAGAGAATCAAAGTTTGTGAATACTTTGTGAATACTGAGCTGACGCTTATGAGCTAGGATTGTATTCATTTGCTCTTACTTTGCCTCTTGTGATAAGTGAGTTAAATGTGATGTCTTGCTAATATGGCTATTAATGGTGAGTTTGTCTTTGAATCAGTGTGAAACCCTTAATATTCAGGCCCACTGGGAGTTTCTTGCTCTCTTTCTCTCATTTTAACTGTCTTTCTGAAAGACTAGAATATATTCCAAGCAGTGACACTGTTTACTCTGCATATCCTTTAATTATTTTCAGAGTATCTGGGAAAAGTCAAATTCTCCATTGATTTTTAAAACTTATGTAATAGTGATGCCACAATGCACAGTAGAGAATTAGACAGGCACTTCTAGTTTTCCAAGTACACCTCCACATAGTATTTGGGTATTTCATGAGCCCCAGCATACCAAAATTTGTAGTTTTCCAGCATTTTTTGATCTGGCTAAGTCCACTGCTAAATAGTTTTTGAACTATTAAAAGATTAATGAGCCTGACTTGTATTTTTCAGCTGATCTTATGGTAAAGTTATCTGAAAGATGGGTGTCAGATGCTTGGACAGGGGGCACAATTTCAGTGCTTGCCCTAGGCGCTATTTTCCCTAGATACGCTTCTGGATAGATGCTTAAATGCAGAAGGTTCCAAGTTTCCCTCCCTGGCATCTCCAAAATAGAGGTGAGAGAGTTTCCTGTCTGGAACCTTGGAGACACTGCTTCCAGTCTGTGTAGACAATACTGAGCAAGATGGACCAATTGTCTGACTCAGTATATGACAGCTTCCTATGTCCATATGTGATCCCTGATATGCAGAATATACATATACGGTTGCATACATTAATACAGTGGTGTGGAAATTACCCCCCACCCACCCCCACCCCCCGCCACCACAAACTCATCTAGTAACATTCAGACAGCAGAACCACATGGTTAGGGCAAACGGCATGGTTACTTTCTATTCAAATAGCACTAAGATCTCTAGGGAAACTGACCTTTGCCTTGCACTCAAAGCTAGCTGTTTGGTTGTGTTTCAGGATGAAACTGGCTTTCCTTCAATAACTGAAACACAAGCAACAGAAGGTGACAGTGAGTGCTCCCTTGAAAGATGTGTCATGATTATTTCTTTTAATCCTGACTCTTCCAAGACTAAAGTGCTAATAGTGATAGACCTTGCAATTTGTGAAATTAGGAATTTTTGGCTTGGGTGTATTACAAAGAGTATGCCATATTTCCATACACTTAAATAGAAGAAAACATTGAAGTTGCTTCAAATGATAATTGTTGGCTTTTGTTCAGGAAATTGTATGTTATCCTACATTAAACGCATCGGGTAGTGACCAGGGCTCCCAGCACTAGCAGAAGAGGTCACTGAGTGAGCGAAGCTCTTCCTTCCAATTAAGGAAAAAACTTCTGCTGATGGAGCAACTCCCCTAAAGATCTGGAACTGATACTACCTTTCTGTTCCATTCTTCGCATATCTTGAGCTTCTACAATTATACACTTGAGTGTATGCAATATATGTATGTATTTAAAGCTAATGGATTAATTGTTTGATTAATCAGTTTAAAGTCAGAGAGTTAACTGGTTGACAGTGGTTCAAAAATATAATTAAAAAGCACATGGCTGACTTAAAAACAAATTAAATAGTTGCTGTAATTATCTGGCTAACATTTTCCTACTGTCTGAAAAAAATCTTCAAAAATGGAAATGCTGGCATATGATTCTAATTACAAAATTGTGTTTTATTCCCAGGGCAGCTGACTTCTAAATGTATTTAATAAAGGGAAATCAAGCAAGTGCTTTCACTGGTTAATTAGAACTCCTGGGAAATGTGTCAATAAATAAATAAATTGAAATAAATTCCTATGTGGGGATAAAATGAGTACCTGTAATTACAGTTAAATCATTGATATTATAACGTAATGCATCCCATGGATCAGACTGTTGTAGAATTTCAAATAGCCAAAGGGTGTGATGAAGGTAAATTACCATAGTCTCCATTAAAAAATAAAATAAAACCCAGTATATTATATTATATTATATTATATTATATTATATTATATTATATTATATTATTATTATTATTATTATTATTATTAATAAATCCAGTATATTATGTTTATTATTATGCTATTTACACACAGCCTACCAGATGTTATTGACTGGATTTGGTACTTTAGTTGTTGTTGTTGTTGTTGTTATTGCTGTGCAACAGAGGAGTACCTTTTTCTTTTCTTTTTTCTTTTTTGGCCAATCCTCCCTTCCCTCTGCAGCCCTCTGTGCTTCTGTAAAATATTACCCTGATGGCTGCAGAAGGAAAGAAGAATTGGTGAAAAATGTGTCCCTCCCTATTGGACACCTATAGTGTTCTTTGGTGCATGCAACATTAGTCTAGATTTCAGCCAATATTATTATTTGATATATTTGTATTGCATTATTCCTCCAACCAGTAGGACAAACATAGGTTACCCAAGCAGTTTCCCATCCAGAAATGGGATCACATTAAATATCTGAGATACTTCAGGAAGCACCGCTCCTTTCCCATTAACTGAAGCTCTGAGATTATGTTGAAGGTGACTCCTCTATCAGAGGTTAGATTGTTTATTATTATTTATTGTTAGGGGAATATCCTTTTAGAGGGTTTGGTACTATTTGGTTTATTTCCTCTGTCAGCTACTAGTTATTACAGTTTCAGTTATTGTTTTGCATTGTATTTTTAGTTGTTAAGATTGCTTTCTGCTTGAAATTTTACATTAATTGAAAAGCACAGTATAAAGACGTTCTGGTAAGAACTAATTTCCCTACTTTCCTTTCACTATAACCTTAATTGATAATTACCATCTTCACAAGTTAGCCCAAATGTTCATGCATCCATCATCTTGAACTGGGATGGATGACATCATCACAAACGACACCATTGAGGTACCCCTTTGTGTCCCCACAGCAGTAACAAATTTGATCCAAATTTGCCTCAGTAACCCTGACTTCCACCCTACCAAGTTGACCAGAAGACCCATCTCTATCCTACTCTATGCAGATGCTGCTGCTATCCTCTTGAGGACCCCTGTAGGTCTCAGAAGGGCGCTGGCAACACTATCTCAGCATTGCAAGAGTGAACAATTGGAAATAAATTATCAAAAAGCCAAGGTCATGGCCTTTGCTAGAAGACCAAAGATCCACCATTGAAATATTGATGGGCACAGAATTGAGCAGGTCACCTGCTTTACGTACCTGGGGGTGGTCCTTCATGCCTCTGGCTCAAGAATGGCCCACTGTGAACACATTTCCCTAGCAGCACAGAAGAGCTCCTCTGCCATCGTGAAGTTCTAACATACTAGAGGCGGCCATTATGTACCTGCAGCGCTCAAACTATATGAAGCCAAGTCGTTGACACAATTACTATATGGCGCCCACCCAGGATCTCCATCCAATCTTGCCATACTGGAACGTATTCAATCTAAATTCCTGAGAAGGACCTTACAAGTGCCTTTCTGTGTCTCCAGTGCCACCCTATGGCTGGAAACTGGCATGATAAAAGTCGAGGCGAAGGTTTGGATGACAGTTCTCAACCACTGGCTCAAACTATCCCTTTGCCCACAGGGCTTGGCCCCGCTAACCCTGCAAGACAACTTTCAGTCCTCATGGAAACAGGCAGTCTCCAACAAAGTGGCATAACTGGGCTTCTCTCCATCCATTTTGTTTACAATGGGCTGGGACAAGGTGAAAATGTCCATCAAACAGAGGATTCTGGACATGGAACACCAAGCAGCTTTAATTAAGGTGAAAGGCTTTCTGGTCCCAGACAGTCGTAGGTTTACCTTCTCCCGCTCTGCATATCTGGCACAATTGGAAATATCAAGTCATAGAAGGGCATTCTCCCTTGCCCGGTGTCGTGCCCTTCCCTCTGCCATTCTGGAAGGCAAATACAAGAAGATCCCATTCATGGAAAGGCTCTGTCCTTGAGACTCTGGGGAGGTGGAAACCATAGACCATGTGCTCCTTTCATGTACCTTTTATAAAGACAGTCGGGACAGGCTCATATCTCCCCTGCTTCTTAAATATTTCAGCTGCTACACCAAGATGCTGCTCTAAGATGACAATCAGTCCTTCACGTACCAAGTTTCCAGGTTCTGTGGGGAAGCGTGCAAGATCTGCAGGGTCCTGACCACCAGTTAGTATCCCTGGCAACAGATGTTTGACTATTAAGCATTTTATTTGCTTGATTGTATAATAATTTTAATTTGACTTTTACTTCACTACTTTTATATTGCTTTTATGTAGCTTGTATATATTATTTTAACCATTTTATACTTTTAGTTGCCCTACTTTTAAGGATAGCTATTCATTTACTCTATTAATCTTTCTACAGGTTTTAGGCTTAGCCGGTAGCATTTTACTTTACTAATTCTATACAGTTTTTAGAGTTGTATTTTCCTATTATAATCATACTTAGCTTTATCCTGTGCTAGTCTTTGACCGTAATAAAGATGATTGATTGACTGATTGATCCAAATTGAATAGGCAGTTCACAAATTAGTCCACTTGCACCAAACAATCACACACCCACCACCTTGAATTGGGGGGGGAGGGGGAGTACATCATCACAAACTGTGCATTTAAGGTTTCCCTATATGTCCCTGCAAATCTTCCAGATTTGGTTCAAATTGCTGAGGTGGTTCACAAGTAGTCTACTTGTGCCTCAAACGTTCATGCATCTGCCATCTCCTCAAAAGTTCACATGTCTGCCATCTTGAATTTGGATGGATGACATCATCACAAACTATGTCATTGACTACATGTCTCTACAAATGTACCAAATTTGGTTCAAATTAGTTAGCCCACTTGTGCCTCAAATGTTTATGTTTGTCATCTTGAATTGGGGTGGATGACATAATCACAGACTATGCTGTTGAGGGGATACCTCGTGTTTCTCTACAACTGTACCAAATTGGGTTCAAAATTGGAGCCAGCGTGGTGTAGTGGTTAGAGTGCTGGACTAGGACCGGGGAGACCCGAGTTCAAATCCCCATTCAGCCATGGTACTAGCTGGGTGACTCTGAGCCAGTCACTTCTCTCTCAGCCTAGCTTACTTCACAGGATTGTTGTGAAAAAGAAACTTAAGTATGTAGTACACTGCTCTGGGTTCCTTGCAGGAAGAGCAGGACATAAAATGTAATAATAATAATAACAACCACCACCACCACCACCACCTTGGGAAGGAGTTGATGTCTGGATAAAACAAACCAGTCAATAACACCTGTCTGACTGTGTAAACAAGAGAATAATAATAATAATAATAATAATAATAATAATAATAATAATAATAATAAAATGGTCCAGTCATTGTGAAACTGATAGCAGGGGACACACACAGACATAGGCACACAGAAAGCTGGGTGATCTCAAAAGGTTAGTTTCCTTAAGGAAAGTAGGCTAAATATGAACAAACAAATGTGTTTTCAGACTGTTCTCTCTTTAAAAAGAGGTCATTTTGCCCTGAAATCTGGCAGTATTACTGAAATCTCTCATGTTTTCAGCAAATCCAAGGACATTTATCCAAAAAGGGACCAGGGAGCTTTAAATGCTTCATGCTTTAATTTTTTTTTTAAATGTAGTCGCAAATGCAAACATTTTCCTCAATATTTTAGCCTTTTTGCATCAATTTATCTGTCAACCTATCCACAATGTGAACCCTACAAATTGCATAATGTGATGCACTCTTCTTTTGTGTTGTTGTTGTTGTTGCTGCTGCTGCTGCTGCTGCTATTCAAGGGTTTTCATTCATACTGTCACAGCTTATAACAAGGAACATTAATTAGATTATGGTTGCTAAGTCTGACTGAAGCTATTCCTGTATCTATTATTCCCAATTTTTTTTAAACAATATCAAGCCATTAAAATATCCAAGACTGCATCCAATAGTCAACAGGAGATTGAAAATGATACCAGATGGATTCTAGAGTTTCAAAACTGACTAGTCCAAAGTCATGAATCAATTGTTAATAATTTCATGATAATATACATGTATGAACAGAAGTAATGAGAAGAACTCATTCTTCTCTTCTCATTCTCTTCTCTTCTGACCGCCCAAAGACATAAGTTTGGGTGGTGTATAAATTTGATTGACAAACAAACAAACTTACAATATAAAATCATAATTTGATTTCAAATCTGTGACTGTAAATTAGGCTACCAAAAGCTAGTTTGCATAAGAATGTCCAACACCACCTCTGGAACATGCTTAAGTTTGATGGGCTCCAGAGAAAGGAATTCTCAAGGTGTGTGTATTCTTTCCCCCCATCCATTTCCAACATTTGGTGACAAAGTGTAATGCCAATGTAGCCTTCTTTTTCTTTCTGCCAGAATTGACACTATAGGGACTAATATTAAAGCAGACTCATACTTAAATAAGAAAAATTATGCACACAAACCAGAGCCCTCCAAACAACTTCACTGCCACATGCCTTTCCAAAGTTTCTTTAACTTAAAGGGTCACACATGGGCCACTTCTGGACATAATGCCAAACCATAGGTAAATGTGTCAGAGATTTGAGTTTGTGATTGTCCAAAAGTGTGAAGCTCCATTTTTGCTCACAAACCTGAATTTGAACCCTTGGTTTGTAGTGAGTTTCGCTGCTGAAACCTGAGGTTAGGAGGCACCATTGTGGTGTCTGAATTCTGCCACCCGCCATAACCTGGGTTTCATGTGCAAGCTCCTGCTGCCACCACAGAGAGGTCAGCTAAGAGCAGCTCAAAGATGCATCATTTCTAGGGTGGCCATGTTTCTCACTGGCCGCTTTTTGGAGCTGATGCCCCACCTCTGCCATCCCCTTGCTTCTCCTGCCACTGCTTGGCAATAAGGATGCCATGTCCCTGTAGTTCCTACATTTAAAGGGATGGAATGACATTGGGGAAAGCACACTTTAAATAAAAGGATATCTTCTTTTGCAAGGTATCCCTTGCAAATGAGCCCTTTCATTGACCTAGCACCCAATCTAGCCATTCCTGGGACTCTTAGATGCTATCAATGGAGTGTCGTTTATTTGGCCTTAATGTACACAAAGGTGGGGGGGGGGCAGACTGAGAGACATGACCAAGAATCCTAGGGAAGATTCCAGTTGCCAGACAACAGAAGAGTTGGGGCTGCTCTTCTGGTACTCTGGGAACAGATCTTATTGACTTCCTAGGAGAGGGTATGTATATTAAGGCAGGCAAAGGATCCTGGGGATTGGTTCACTGTGACCAAGGGTGCCACCAGGCTTGCAGACTTGAGCAAATCAGTGAGAAAGACCCAACACACTCCCATGCTCATGCCACCTTGCCAGCCAGGGGGTTAGCCTTCTCATGAGAAGGCCAGTCCACCAGAGAAAACAGAAACACAAATATATTTCAGCTCTCCATATGATTGCACTTTCATGAGGTAAACCTTCCAACTATAGGGGCCCTGCTGTTGGACTCCTGGCACCACTGGTTAGCAATATAACACACAGAACAATAGAACCTTGAACATTCCCCCTTCCCCCCAACAGTTCCAGACTTAAAAGTGGTCTGGGCCACTTTGGTTCACGAGTGGTTCTGGGTTGGTTGGGCAGACAAGGAGGGTTGGAGGATGAATTGTATATTCCAAGATAATCACTATTGTCTGGGCCAGGCACTGTGGCAAATGCAAACCAGCCACTGTGGGGCACTCTGGGATGGGACACCCAGGGATTAGAATGGTCCCTGGCCAAAACAAAACCAACAATGGTTTTGGCAGCAAAACCAAACATGGGGAAGTGTTGCAGGGAGACCAATCTCTTTTAAGGGGCACTTATATTCTCGGATCCCAGCAGTTGCCAGGACCAGGAGGGATATTGTTGGGTCCATCAATGGCTCCTATTATGGTGGCTATAGGCCACCTCCAGCCTAAGAAGCAAGATGCCTGGAAATACCAGTTGCAGGGGAGCAACAGCAGGAGCAAGCCCTCACCTCTTGCCTGTAGGCTTCTCAGAGGCATCTGATGGGCCACTGTGGGAACAGGATACTGGAATAGATAGACCTTGGGCCTGATCCAGCACAGGACTGTTCTTGAGGACCCTTCCCAGGGCTTTGATGGAACTGTCAACTGGGACAGGTGGAAAAGCCCTCCATGCATGTCTCTATGGCTGGTTACTCTCATGAGAGAGTGGTCCACTAAGAAGCAGGAATCATCTTCATCGCACAAAATGATTCTCTTATGCAATTTAATCCTTCTCTAGATGTACAGTTCCTCTCATGAGGTTTATCCAAGATCAAGCATGCTTGCACCCAGGCATGGGCTCCCCTTCCCCTACCAACTTATACAAAAAATAGAGCAATACTACTGCAAACCAAAGGGCTAGCTCTCTTCCTAGCAGTCTCATGCTATCCATCCATGCATAAACACTAATGCACAGGAGAAGGATGGGGGTATAAGCAGAGGGGGGAAATAGAGGTCTCTGGAGAAATGGGGAGGGGGGCATGCATCTCATGGCATATGTGCTGGGGAGTGGGATGGTGTGGGTGTGACACAAATGACTATTGCTGGTAACAAACTCATTCTGTGAACATATGAGAAAAAGTAGAGGGATTGCTTGTGAAATCTATTTTTGACCAACGGACCCAATCCTCTACTGCCAGGGGAGGGAAGACAGAGACCACAAGACCCTTCCTCCTCAACTGTAGAAGTCTATGGTGTGAGTAATGTGAGAAGAGGGTTAAAAGGTCTTTGCCCTGCCAAGGGAGGGCAAACACTGCCAAAACGGCAGTGAGCACACACACCCCAAAATCACAACCAATGACTGAAGCTTCGCTAGCATACTAACACTTTGCCCACAGTCCGGTGATGCATGTGGAATGGAGTTTGCTGGGAAGCAGGCTGGGTGGACTAGGAAGAGGGAAGGATTCCTCTGCCCAGAAGCCAGAGGTGCCAAACTGCAATTAGTCAATCATCTGTGGTATGATTCTTGGCTTTACAGATTAACCACAGCTTCCTCTACCTGATGTTTCACACTATGTCCGAACAGAGCCACGGAGTTACATCATTACAAAGAAAGGTTTTTTTTAATCTATGTGTGTCTTCCCAAACCCTGAATCTAATGACTGAAAATTGATTCAGTCATTTTCAATCAAACCCATTAATCACAATAGGGGGGAAAGAATCACTACATAAAGCATTTTGTTCAAAGCAGATTTTTTTCTTCATCTGTAAATCCCTCTCCTCTCTGAGGACTACAGCAACAGCCTGGACAGAAGGCAAGCCACTCTCTCTGGAATGACAAGAGAGAAACAAATTGGGGCAGTTCAGATGAATGTCTCACCAGCCTTCCACATGTGATAATGTTGGAGCTGTGCCAAGAATGCCCTGAAAACATTGGAAAATCCTACTTAAATAGGGTTTTGGAGCATATGTGGAGGGGTGATTCAGATTACCATCCCACACACTGATTTCAGGATGTGCTGAGAACACATCAGCCTGCTTTTAGTGACATTGGCATGAGTGCATTCTTGGCACGGTCCCGGCATTATTATATGTATGGGCCTGGTGTGGGCCATGTTCATCTGAACTGGCCCACTGACAGTTTCTGCCAAAGGGAAAGAGTTCTGACAAGGCCAGAATGTGGAAAAACTCCTTTTAAAAAACTATAATGTATATGAAAGCTGGACATTTGGCAAAAACAGAATCTTAGGCACTGAAGTTCCCCAAATATAGCCCTGTTGCCTTCTTTCTTTGGAACTTCCTTATGGTCTTTTGATGCCACAAGGATGGGCCCGAGGAGGACCCTCTCAAAGAGTCTGGTTCTACAGAAGGGAGAAATGATCAGATCACTTTTTGGTTTGGCATTTCCTATCCCAATCGGAGGTTTCTTTCTTCTTGCTATTACAGGGGCAGGTAGCTTGGGAGAAACTCCTTGCTTTTTGAAGTAGCTCTCCAAGTGTCTAGACTAGCTTCTCCCTCCCCTCCCAATAATACAATTCCTCAGCCAGTAATACAAATCTGACTGGCTGGCTGAGTGAGGGCATGGCCAGGCCACCCCATTTTTGATCTCTCCCTCTTTTGATTTTAACTTTTTCCTCAATTTATTTTTCTACAGTTTTTTCTTGTACAAATCAGCCTCTCTTGCTGCTCTCCTGTCATTATTCTTTGTAGATCTTTGCCAGTAGTGGTTCTGACTCTGCCTCCCCAAGTGCTGTTTGTGTGCTAGTGGCTCCCAAGTCGCTGGTGAAAAACAAAAGTAGCTCCTGGAAGTCTTCAAATACCACCTCAGTGCTATTTTATCCAGTTCTAATGGAATGGCATCCAGGATGGAAATTGTGATACATATAAGAAAAAAAGAAAGCTAATTTAGTCCTAAGGGAAACTTGGACTCATAACTAGATTTACTGGTACAGGCTCTACAGTTGCCAAGATAATGTCCTGCTGCACTAGGGATTTTCACATGCAGGTTTCCTTAGCATGTGACATCAGTAATGTTAGAAGGTCAGTTAAGAATTCAGCAATGTGTTATCCCAGAGACATTTACTTCCCATACTTTATCCCAGTGTCATTCTACTCCTAAGGGTTAATCGGTTTTCAGCACTAATAAGATAGTTTCTTGTCTTATGTCAATTTGTTTAATTTCTTTCTAAGTGTGCCTTCATTTTCACTACCTGGGGTATAGAACTGAGTCTTGCTGGATGTTCTGAATCACAAAGGCTAATTCTACACATCTTCTGTTCTAATTCTGAATTCTATTGACAATTCCATCCCTAGCATGGAAGTGTATTTCTTCTTCTAAGCATCATAGTACTGATCTCACATAAGCTACAAGGAACACACATTTAGATTACCAGCACTGTTTGCTTCTTTGTCATTAAATTAAATCCTCATCTCTCAGGCAGTTTACTTGCATAGATGAAGATTTTTTTTTAAAAAAAAAGCTTATGTGCTGTTAAATGCTCATGTGACAATCTTAATGTCACTTGTTAATATTTACATTTGGTTCAACAACTATAAAACTCCATTTCCCTCAAGTACCAACTTTCCTCAGCTATATATATTTCTTTTCCTTAGCTTCCTTCTTCCATTTCTATGTTCATATGCTTTGCCCTTTTCACTCTCATGGGAGTATTTATTGCTAGATGACATGCATAACCTTTACGCACACTGCAATTTTTCTCAATGCTTTTTATTTCCCTCCATGTCCTTTCATCCTGTTCCCCTCTTACGCAGCATGAAATCTAGCACTGCCCTTGTTCTTTGCAGATGTTGCAGTCCAGGAATTTTTTACTCTTCTTGTGCACCAGATATCCAATTGCAGCCCTAATTATTTGAGTGCCAACTGCTCACCCACCGTTACATCTCAAATCTTATCTACATTTTTCTGATCCGTGCTGTTAAATGTCCCTTTACATGTTCCCTCCTTTATTTACTGTGCAATCCATTTTTTATGAAGTAATAATGGACTATGCAACACATGGTCTAGTCAGAACAGAGTGCCTAGTCAGAACATCTATAGCTGAGACTGTGTTTCCTCATAACACCAATTAAACTGATAAATGTGCTTCATTTCTTTTAGAGGTTAGTGTTAGTTTGCAAAAGTAGCAGCAACAAATATATGCAGTCTGAACTTCAACAAAGCTCTTCAGAAGCCCCACTCCAGCCAGGTACAGTGAGAGGAAGGGTCTTCTGAGCATGTCCACTTGGATGGGTGCACCCAGAGAGCACTCCTGAGGATGCTGTACATGAGTACAGCACCCCCACTTTTTATTGTCACTGAATAGGGCTACAGTCATTCACACAGACACATGCACATGTCCACAGACACTTGTATCTGTGTAGAACATAATGTTGAATGCGGCTAATGGCATAGCTTACTCCAGCGTCAAAAATAGCCACCAGATGGAGATGGGGGCAGAGAAGAAGGCTAGTGCTTCCAGTGCTGCTTCTGTTGACTCTTGCAAAAGCACATCATATCAGAAAAATAATACCCACTATTACTGCTTCCAAACAGGAATACACCACCTCCTTCAAAACCTTTTATGATTATTTTTATATTTAATGTTTTTTGACACTTTGTATTTTACAGACATCTTTCCCCATTCCCCCCACCCCACCCCCACCCTGAGCCCAACCTTTCCTCCCCTAGCCAGCCTTTGCATGCTGTGCTGGCTGCGAGGAGGTGGGAAAAGAAAGGAGAGATGGAGGGAAAGAAAGAGAAGAAGAGGGAGAGCAGAAGAGAAGGGGATACACACCGTTGCACCAATAGATGTAGGTAAATCAAAAAGGGTGTTTGGGGTTGTTGTTTTTAAGTGTTCTAAGAATAGTTCAATAAAGTTGTCAGATTTCTTACCATTTATGCAGTGTATTTACTGTTGTGAGGGCCCATTTTGCATGTGCCGCTAACTTGAGCAAATCATGCATCCATTCCTCACTCCTAGGAGGAGTAGGCGATTTCCATTGCCGCAGTATTAGTGGGTCATATAATAGGGACTGGGTCCTCTTCCAAATCAAGAGGGGTGGGAAAACCTTTTAAAAATGTCCACCAAGAAAAGCCTTGTCATTTCTTTTGTTTAGTATCCCATCTTGAATCTTTGAACTGCATCATCAAATTGCTTCTAGGGGAATTTTTGGATCAATTCTAAGTAAAAACCTTTTCTATTATGTGATGAATTACCATGTATTATTTCCTACGTCTGAATATATCCCCCATTAGCTTCCCACTTGCTTTATTTTCCGATGACTTGTTTTTAGTCTATTTCAAGAGTAACCTTGTACTATTGTCACTCCTGTTCAACTTCTATGATTACAGCATTGACATTAAGAACTGCCTCTTTTACTGCTGTGTGAAAGAGTCATTACTTCCATGATTCTTTTCTCTTCGTTGTGTTTCTCATCTGAGAGCAGGAACAAAAGGTTGGGGAAAGTGAAAATGTGAATAGCAACTTCCTTTCACCACTCTTCTACATAGCAACTTAGCAGACTCGGGCTTCTCCACTTTCCTGAATAACAAAGAACACAAAGGAGCTACACAAAACATACTATGCTATAACCTAGACATTTCCAGAGTACAGTATTTCTGTGACTTCATGAAGTTTTAATCAAGAGTGTCCACAGTTTTAAGCCATCTGATCTTACAGAATTTTGAGTTTCCAAACTTAGAACAGAACACCTGTAAAAATGGGGTCCTGTTCTGAGCTCGGAACGGAACAACCCCATTTTGACCAGAACCTTATGACTGTTCCAACCACCAGTTTTTGATTCCAAAATGGTGGTCTTTCTGGCCTCTGCGCATGTACAGCAGCAATTTGTGAGGTGGTGCTGACCATGCAAATGCCCCCGTTCATGTGCAAAGGCCAGACCCCAGAAAGCCTGCCATTTTGGAATCCAAAATGGCAGCTGGAACAGTCCAGTGGAATGGGGTCATTTTGTCAGAACAACTGACTTGGCCAGTTCTTCCAACAGAACATTTTGTTCATTTTGTGTTCCATTCCAAACGCAGAACAGAATGCAAATGCATTTCATGCAACCCCCCTAAAAAGAGTATATATAATGTACTATTCAATAATTAAGCACAACAAATATATTTTGGTGTTGTATTTCAGTCATCAATTCACTATCTTACATAAAAATCCCAAGTTGCATCAAAATTTTCTTCTCTCAGTGGATTTTAACTTGTACATTAACTGTTAATTTTACTTATTTGGCCATATTTCACATTTTATTAAGTCACTCTGATATGGAAGGAACCTTGCCTGATTTCATCAGTTAAGAGCTTTGCTGTTAAGAACATATTCCCAAACCCCTGTTTGTGTAAATTTCCTAAAATAATATTTAATATTACCAAACAGTCATCTTCAATGTTTACTAACTGTAGCCATATAAGCAACCTAGTAGCAACCCCACCAAATATGTGTGAAGTTGATCTCAGCATTATCACAGCTGCACGATCTCAAGTTTCTCACCCTACAGACCTTCTCTCTGTCAGTGTAGAACACCACCGATGCAACATTTTGTACTTGTTGTTTTTGAAATTAACATGTAGAAATGTGTTTATTCATTTGTAAACATTCTAAACCACCCTTTTAAAAAAAAGTAGTTAAGGCATTAGAGAAGGTGAGTCATAGAATTTCTGCAACTTGTAGAATTTCTCTCAGACTGCTGCAAAGAAAAGCAATGCAGAGTTCTAGGGAAATACTACAGTTCCAAGAGCTATTGCACCTTTCTTTTGACTTAAGGAACCTTCGAACCTTGAGGAATGAAGCTAATTTCAGGCAGGGTGTGGCGTGTATTTCCACTTAGGTTTTTAAACAGCACAGCAGAGAGAAGCCTCTACAGCATCTATTTGCTGCTTCCACCCTTGCCTTGTGGAACAATAAGTATGTGTGTTGTTCAATGGTGCCTGTGCACCCATGTACTTGCATTGGCAGAGGATGCGTAAACCAAGGCTACACTGAGTTTTGGGAATCAACTGCATATGGGCATTGCTCTTGCACTCAGTTGGAATAAACCCATTATATTTTTTTTACGGAAGTGCACGAAATGTTTTGGGCAGGCTGGGTGGGTGGAGAGCGGTCGCTTTCAGAAGCAGGGTCGCGGGTCCTTACCTGCTCTTCCACTGCCCCACCAACATTCCAGTTGTGGTGCTGTGCTTCTCAAAAGGCCATATGCAGCTGCTTCCCTGTTCCCAGCAGCCTGTGCATGGATGCCATGTACGTGCTGATGCCACATGCAGGCTGCTGGGAACAGGGAAGCAGCCATGCTCAGCCTTTTGAGCAGCACAGTGCCATGACTGGAATGGCGGTAGAGCATCAGAAGAGCAGGTAAGGACCTGTGTACCTGCTCCTTTAAAATACCGCTCACCCCCTGCCAAAATGTTTAGACTGCAGCAACCTGGATCATTTTGGCACCTCTCTAATGAGTTGCAAAAATGTTTCATGCACATGCCTAGTATTTTTGTATAAATAAGAGTGTGTGTAATTTTGATAAAAATCCATATTTTTATTGTTTTCTGTAAGAATTAGTAACAATTAACATAGCCCCAAAAGGTGTATTTTTCTTATTTGTGGTAGAACTATTAAGAAAATATAGCACATTTTATACAAAACATGGAGGTGCCATTTATAAATAAGACATTTTAATGACAGATTTAAGCAGTTACTCCCCTTCCCTCAAGCATTTTAAATACAAAAGCCAGGTTTTCTACCTGAATAAGTCTTCCTAGTCTTGGTAAAATACTGAGGCATGTATGTATAAATTTAGGAGCAGCATGAATTTAATGGGCAAACCCTGCAGATTTGCCTTCTGTTGTTCAGAGTGTTGTTGCAAATGCAGAGGCATACGGATAAGCTATTTAAAGCACACCAAAGTTTAAGGCACACCAGAGTTGAAATATTCCTATTTAATAGCAAACGTGACAACAAAATACCGAGCATGTTCTAAAGCATTGTGTTCTATGTTTGTCTGTGCTTGGGGGTATGCACAGACTGTCAGTGGTTCGGTCTGAATTCAGAACGTGCTGCTGCTCCCCAAACTGGTTCAGCTGAACCTAATGGTGAGACCAGTTGAACTGATGAACTGGCTCAAACTGGTTCGATGCAGTTTGCAGTCAAATTGCTCAAACAGGCCCGGTTCATGGCAGACCAGTTCAGTTGTGATCTGGTCCGTGCACATCCCTAGTCTGTGCATTCTTTTTCTCAGCTTATACTGTATGCATACTTCTCTGAGGCTGAATCAGGTAGCAATGAGCATGTTGACAGCTGATCACAACCTTATCAGATGATACTTTATAACTATGTGCAGAGGTGGTCATCTATAGCCTCTGAATGAGCCATGGTTTAGTGTCACCACCCCTCCAGTTCTTTAGAATTCTGAGCATCTGAAGACGAAATGGTAATGTTGGCCTTAATTATATTGTTGAAGCTGCTGCACAGTGCATCAGGGCTGCTGTGGCCTGATAAGAAAGCCCTGACTCTGTAGAGAAAGCAGTTCGAAGATGGGTTGGGAGGGAGCCAATACAATTTTGCTGTCAACTGGCAGTGGACAGGAGACATTGTTAACCTTTCCCCTTCTCACCACATCTTCCCTGAAACTCCTTTGTCCTGGGATTCCGCCCCTCCCCTCCCCGTTTTGAACATGAGTTTGCCATGTCCAGTGAAGGAGATTGCAGAGGGAAAGGAGTTAAGGAAGGATTAAGCACATACCACCTAGCCACCTGGCCCCTGCAGATTGTGTCATCTTGTGCTACTTTGCAGCTGTTTAGTATTCAGATGGATTCTCCACCTTGGATTCATTGCTATATGTCTCATTTGCTGTTCATATGCTAAGTTCCTGGAAAAGATCCCTTTCTGAAACTCTGGGGAGCCATTGCCACTCAAGACTGTGAGCATATATATTGGTCAGTCTAAGTTGATATTTTAACAACATATATTTCCTATATGTTGTTGAAATACTGACCTAGGTGGACAATACTCTCACACAGTATAAGGCAGCTTCATATTTCAAAAAGCTTCACATGTACAATAGTGAAGAATATTAACATATACAAATCAATGAAACTTAAAATGTTCCAGGAAAAAAGGTCTCCCCCTTTGTCATATTCACAAAGTGCAAGCCACTGAGCACACCAATTGTCAAGTCATAAACTAAGCTAAGCATGTATAAAAACAAATTCTCCACTGTGTACACACTATAATTGAAATAATCAAAGCATTAAGCACAATTACCTCTAAGCGCAACAAATACCAACTAGCTAATGATAGCATAATGATTTCCAGTCAGACTCTTGCACTCCCAAATATCCACAGAAAATGCCTCTATCCAGTGAGCTGTCTATATAGTTAACAACAGTTAACAACAAATTAGAAAACCGTTTTTGGAACAACTTATGTACTCTCTTCTGATGCAATCCAGGCCAATTAAGTGCCATAGTCTTTAAAAGTACAAAATATGCTCTTAAGGTATTTTCTAAGTCACAGAGCCAGTGGAGGCTGCAGGGATTGGGGGCCACCTGGCCCCTGGAAGTTCCAGGATGCCCCGAGAGACCCCCGAGGCTGGGAGGCTGGCTGCAGCCTCCCAGTTGGGGGTCTACTCATATGTTGCCGTGGTGACATACAAGCCAAAAAATTAGGTTAATGGAGTGCTCGCTCTGTTAACCTCATTTAAGGGGAGGGGGAATTAGGCGGGCTAGCCGCCTTGGAACCACCGGGCTCGCCCGTGAGCCCAGCGGTTCCAACAATCAGTAGAAAGTGGGCTAGGTTCCCTTAGGTTCCCACAGGAGCAGATTCCCAAGTTTGGCTTAATGATGCTCAAAAGTAGACTACAAGAAAATATATAGATGCTTTTGTCTACTGCCATTGTAAAAATTAACCTCGGACTATGCACTAACTAAAGAAAGGTGACCTGTTCCTACATGAGTTCATAGATGCATCTATTTCAATCTTGTTCATGAAACTCCAGTTAATGAAAATTCACATTTCTCTGAATCTAATACAGGAGCACCAGTATCTCACACTAATAATGGACTGAAACAATTTTATTAATGTGTTTCATTAATGTCTAGTCATCTCCAGTTTGTGTTGAGACAGTTGCCTCAAAAATTAATCTATTTATTCTAAACACTAATTTACCATCACCTCAAAATACATTTAAAGGCTTTCCTGGGC
Source organism: Hemicordylus capensis (assembly GCF_027244095.1). Taxonomy (NCBI): domain Eukaryota; kingdom Metazoa; phylum Chordata; class Lepidosauria; order Squamata; family Cordylidae; genus Hemicordylus; species Hemicordylus capensis. The sequence goes on along the minus strand of NC_069657.1, from coordinate 104,176,374 downwards.
AGTACACTATGGGCTGGCCACCTAATGGCACAGCGGGAAAATGACTTGCCTAGCGAGCAAGAGATTGCTGGTTTGAATCCCCACTGGTATGTTTCCCAGAATATGGGAAACACCTCTATAAGGCAGCAGCAATATAGGAAGGTGCTGAAAGTAATCATTTCACACTGCGCAGGAGGAGGTGATGGTAAACCCCTCTTGTATTCTACCAAAAGAAAACCACATGGCTGTGAGGTCTCTAGGAGTCAACACTGACTCAAGGACACAACTTTACCTTTTGCCTTACCCCATGGGCTAGCCACACAGGACCTTTAAGTAAAGTAAATTGCATGTAAATAGATTGACCTGATACTGAAATTCTTTATAGCAAACCTTGCAGACGGAATGATAATTCAGAGAATCCGCTGGAACAAATAATGGGGCGTGTTAACGTAATGGGCTTTCTGATCTTTTACTGATTTCTTCTTAGTTTACTGATTTTTTTCTTAGTATAACTCCAACACCACATTGGTTCTATTGTCCTTTCAAGTTTAGTAGGAAAGAAATCAAAAGATGAAGATTTTTTAACCAAGCAGAAATCTAAGTAGCCACAGAGAAAAGTTGGGCGGGGGGACTTAATCTTATTGGACAATTATAGCCTCAGGAAAACCAACTTGTATTGCTTCCGTTAAACCCAGCCGAGTATAAACTTGGAAACTATTTCTTTAAAGACATTGCATTTAACAACAGTGATGCCAGAATGCAATATAATTAGCATGCAGCACACCCAGAAACACCAGTAATAGATGCCTAGCTGCCCAATGAAGTTTAATTTAAATGACAGTTTATTTAATATTTGATCACCCTTCATGATATATTTTTGTAGTTACTGGGGACTTATTCCCTGTGAATGGACAAAGAGGCACCTTTCAAAGTGGTGATTCTCTTTATAATAAGCAAGGGGAGAGCAACTGTCCCTATTCAAACCCAGCACAGCCTCCTTACAGTGGCTTTTTTCTGTTCTTCATTCATTAAGTCCCAGGTAAGAGGAGCTATAACTGGGTGGACGTGTCTGAAGGACATATGCCATGCTGCCTCGAGGGCCACCTCACCCCACTTTCACTGCCCACCCACTTCCCTGTCGCTACCTACCCACTTGCTTGCTCACCATGCTGCCCCCTGATACTCTGCTCCCGGCTGTTGGGACGCAGGAAGGGCCTGTTCCTGCCCTTCCTGCCAGGAGGAGGCTGGTGAGGGGACAGCAGGAGTGACACATGGCAAAGAGGGGAGAAGAGTTGCTTCGCAGAGGGGCCACACACATTCATGCACTGAACAGGGGCTCTCTTTGTCCTTGCTACACCAGTGCCAAATAAACATTGGGAGGAAATCTTCTGGATTAAGCTCTGATGGAGCCCTGGCAGAAACCTTGGTGATTCTATAGAGGTTGTCAAACAGAGACTGTTTCTTTGTAGATTTTCATACAGGGGTTTAATCGTAATTTCCAGCAGGGGGTGGACTGGAGATTTATTTATTTGATTTTTATACCACTCTTCCAAAATGGCTCAGGGCGGTTAGGGTTCCAGCTCAAACTGGCCTGGCCCCCCAAAGAGACCTGGAACCAAACCACTGGCCAGTAGGGATGTGCACAAAACTGGCTTGGCTCCCCTAAAGCAGCGCCAAATTGGTGGGGTTTATGCAGTTCCCCCCCCCCAGAATTTTTTCAGTTCTGGCCTTTCTTAACAGTCTATCTCTATCAGAGTGGATTCTCTGGTTTGTAAATAATATAATGAAAAGCTCTTCATAGAGGGAACTCATACAGCACCCAAGAATTCAAAAATTGCTTTATGAATTCTCTCAATGAGTTCTCAGGAGTTCTCTCAATGATATGAACAGCTTCTCATATTGATCAGAGTGTATTCTCTGGTTTGCACATAATATTATGAAAAGCTCTTCAGAAGGGCTGCCTTGGAGGAGTTCTGGCACAACCTGCCAAGCCACCAGACCCACTCTGAGGTGCCTAAGCACCCCCAAAGTGGGGAAATCGGCCAGATGGGCCACCTCAAATTCCAATTATTCCCTATGGCAGAAATGAAAAAAATGCAAAACAATTTAAAACACACACACAAAATCACAGGAGTTCCCGCTGCTTGGGGGTTCAGTGGGTGGTAGGCACCCATGGGTGCCTACCACCCACCCCAGGTTTGTGCCCCTAGCAGGCCATACTACCCACACACAGTGACACAATTAAAAAGACACCCCCCTAAGAACCAAACAACCACCACAGAAACTGATCTGCTGCTGCTGTGCCTTCACAACTGCAAAGCCAAGAGAACCAAACCAAATTCCACAGACTACACAACAGACACACAAACAAACAAGAGACCTATCAAGATGGAGGCACAAGGCAGTAAAACCAACCCGGCATCACACAAACTGCAAAGAGGGGCAAGGCAAAAACACACCATGGTGAAGGAGCACAAACACTTTTTTATCTGCTCTTTTCTTTGGGCATGTGTTTTGCAAAAAGACAGCCCGGTCTGCCAGGCAGACTCTCACCACCAGCACCAGCAGGTGAGAAGGGAGCCAAGGAAGACTGCAGCCAGAGTGATTATGCTAGGCCAGAGACTTGGCCTTAAACAGGATTTGAAACTCCCTCCTTTGGGAGCCCCCACCTTTGCCCTCCCCCCTGGCCAATAGAGTGCCAGCTCAAGGACTGGCATCACTGCAGTGCCTACCAGGGAGCCAGACTCATCTTACCAATCAAGGAAGCATGAGCTCAGCAAAGGAAATCAAGTAAAACAAGTGACACAAAATGTATAGGATGTAAAATGGAGTCTATACAAAATGTATTGGATGTAAAATGGAGTCTAGAACCTTCAAACCAGCTCAAACAGGTTCAAATTGGAACGCAATTTGAACAGGTTCAAAAGGTTCAATATAGAGTATAATGGGGACTCAAATCAGCCCATTATTCCCTATGTGGAGAACCTAGGGGCACAAAACCAGAGTGGGTGGTAGGCACCCAGGAGGCCTACCACCTACCAAATCCCAAAGCAATTGGACACTCCTGTGGTTATTAATTAATTCTTGAAAAAAATTTCAGTTTTTGCATTTCTCCCATAGGGGATAATGGAGATTTGAGGATGCCCCATTCCCCCCAGGCAACCCCAAATTGGTGAATTAAGGTCAGTAGATCAGGTCACACACCGTTCTATTTATATGAATGGGAGAAGGACTCCTATTCATTGCATTGAAACAGACGACAATCTTTTAAATATATATATTTTAAAAACCCGTAATCCCTACCAACTTGGGGCTGCCTGTGGGGAGTTATGGCCATACCTTCCATGCCCTCAAACCCAAAATGGGGTGCCCAGGTACCCCACAATGGAGGGGGATGGGCATCCTCAAATCCCCATTATTCCCTATGGGAGAAATGCAAAAATTGGACAAATCATATTTTAAAAATCTAAAATTGCAGGTGTGTCTGATTGCTTTTGGGTTCAGTGGGTGATAGGCACCCCTAGTTCCCTACCACCCACCCCAGGTTTGTTCCCCTAGGTGCTCCACATAGGGAATAATGGGCTAGTTTGAGTCCCCATTATACCTTATGGGGAAAATCCCCCCCCCAATCATTAAATATCATAGGAGTGTCTGATTCTTTGGGGGAGTTGGGTGGTAGTTGGCACCTTTGGGTGCCTACTATCCAACCCAGTTTTGGAGGTTTGAACCAGTTCAAACCGGTTCAAAATTGTTCGAATAGAACGAGGCTCTGTTTGGTTATAACTTGGACCGGAGTGTCAATTCAATGCCCTGTTTGGTTCCATTCGATTAGAATTCGAACAAGTTTGAATTTGAACCTGTTTGCACATCCCTACTGGCGGGTTCTAATGAACTGGCTCATGGACCAGGCAGTTTGGTTCAAATTCAGTTTGAATTTGAGAACCGCCCAGAGAGGTTCCATGCATACCCCTACTCATCATGCATCACAATATTCATTAGTTTACAAGCTGCTCACCTGTCATGTGATTAATTCAATGTGTGGTTGAAATTTACTGTGGGCTCCATGTAGGGGCAATAATGTATAGAATGGGTGGGGGGAGTAAGCAAGATTCAAAATAACACCAGATAAAGAATTTATGACAAAAAATAACCCACTGTCCAATGTGTTTGTCAAAACAGCATCCTCAAGGCCAAGTGCTCCGAGTTCTCATGTTTCAAAAAGACATGTTTGCTGAATTCTAGTTCACACATAGAACCTTTTCTGAGAAAATTCATGTGGACTCAGAGGAAGCAGTTATATGGAACAGAAAATGTTGCCCTTCAGCAAGGCAAATATTATAATTTTGTCAGATTGAAAGTATGTCCATCCCTTTTTGTCTTTGCTTCTTTGGGGTGTTTTTTCTTTTTTTTTTTTTTAGTTCTACCCTTCTTTTTCTTTTCAATAGTATCTATAGACCTTCATAATCATGCGAGACATAGACCATGGGAAAGCAGCCAAACAGATGTTGAACTCATATACTGTAGTCCTTCCTATAGTCTAAAGCATTTATCCCACATCAATGAAAACAAATTATGTGTTTTGCTGGCACTGCTATAATATTATATCAAGATTCTAAACATAGTGATGAATGTGACTGAAATGTGTTTGCAGTATTCACTGATGTTCTGCCAATATCTGACCATACCTCAGTGGTGGCTGGTGCGGGCACTGCCAGGAGGGGGTGTGGCAAGAGGCACCTTTAACTCTAAATTACTAGGTGCTTACCTCTCCTCCTGCTGCACCTGAAAGCTGTTGTGAGCAGCAGTGCTCTGCCCAGCACCAGCTGCAGTGGAGGATCAGTTCCACCACTCAGCTGGCCTCCGCACATGTGTGGAGGCCATTTGCTGGTCACGCAAATGGCCTCTTCCAGCTGAGTGGGAGCTTTCAGATGCAGTGGGAGGAGAAGTAAGCACCTCATAATTTAGAGTTAAAGAAGCCTCCTGCTGCCCCCTCGGCAGTGCCTGCACCAGCTCAGCTGCACGGCCATACCTGCCTGTTACTACCCAAGTCACCTGATTTTGCCCTCACCAAGGCCATGAAAAGGCCTATACCAAGAGGTAGCAGGGGCCAGGGTGTAGCCATAATTGAGCGGATGGATTCAAAGAACTTGGGCCCTCTAGCTCCTGAGGGCCTCCCAGTCCCACTTTTCCCTATTTTCATCATGTCCCCCACTCCAAGAGGCCACCAGAGAGAGGGACGGACACTGGCCCCTGCTCCCCTAGCTATGCCCCTGGAGGGAGCCCTCTCCCTTTCTTGCCATTGAAAGAAGAATGGACACTCATTCCACAAGACAGCTGCAGGAGCTTGTAGGAAGGAGTCTCATGTGCAGCAGGATTTAAGCACACTGAAGCAATCGCAGCACAAGGACATTTGGGCAAACCGCAGCACAGCAGCTCAGATGATTCACGGATATCTCTCAAGGCAGCTCTCAGGCTGTATTTTGAGACTTATGCAAAGCACTGAAGGACTTTACTGGTATCAGTGGATTTTGCTTGTGATTTTGAGTTGGACATGTTTGTACACTTTACTTGCAGCTATATTTGGCTACTGCTGTTTCTCAATCAATCTTCCTCTATGCTCTTGAATTCCTGGGGGGAATATTACACTAAGCCATTGCTATTTCAACTTTGCTATTAGACAACATTCATCTTTTCCCCATCACTACTAACATGTTTGCAGGGCTATTCTCATTAAGGTTAATGCTAATTCTACTGCAGAGAGGAAGGCATGTGAGCCATATGTGAAAATGTCAATGTGTCAATAATTGTTGTTTAATGTGGTTGACAGGAAGTAACATCCTTGCCTTCAGTAGACTAGATTTGGATTGCTTTAGCACAGCAGCTGGTGAAATTAATACACTTAGCATAAATGGATTTAACTAAGTAAGCAACCAGTATGTTGTTTAGCTTTCTTAATGTGTTCCAATATCAAATGTCACTAATGGAATTCAAGAGTTTAATTCTTTTCCTGCTTAAAAGCTTTTATTTATAATAGGTTTGTTGGGTATTAATGCTGCAAATTTAAATTGCAGTGATTAGGGAAGTTTGTTTTAAAGTCCCAGGAGTTCCCTTGTTGTTGTTAATAATGCAACTGCTTAATAAGAGCTTTTCATTTTGCAGACCAAAAATGAGTCACAGTTTTAGAATGTCTAGCATTTATTTGGACTTGAGAAACAATTGGAGAAAGGACCATCAGCTCACCTGGGAGTTTGCTGTAATCTTTGCAATAGCTGGGATGATTGGCAAGGCAAACAAGAATCCAACAGCACAATATAACATAGAACTGAATACCTATTTGTCTGGCGGCTGCCCCCACCGGCCTTACCGGCTCTGACATTCCCTCGGCAGCCAAGGCAGAGAGGCCCCAGACAGCCAGGCAGAGCAGCCCGATGAGCAGCCAGCCAAGACGCCTCAAGATCAAGGAGCTGGGCTAGAGGAACTAGGGAAGGGAGGAGGCAGCAGCGGACAGAAGTACAGCTGAGGGGGATAAGGGTGGGAGCAGCCTGATATGGCAGTGCGGAAGTCCAATCAGTGGGGGCATGGGATGCATCAATTGTCAGGAGGGATTTAAGGCAGGCTTGGCCAGTGATGAGGGGCAGTTGGAGGGTGAGTGGTGGAGGTCTCCAGAGAGAGACTACCACAGTCACCCCAAGGATCCTGAAGGACTCAGACTGAACCAAACCCCCTTCTCTCAAAAACTCTGAGGCCATGCCTGCGGGAGGTGAAAGGGAGAAGTAAAACAAGAGAACAGCCATGACCAGGGTCGTGACATTATTATTTTATTTTTATTTGTTTGTTTAACACATTTTTATACCGCCTGAAACGCAAGTTCTCTGGGTGGTTTACAAAACAATAAAAACAGCCAATACAAGATTAAAACATTTCAACAATTAAAATTAAAAAGTTAAAACTATTAAAACTCAATTAAAACACTATCTAATTAAAAGCCTGGGTGAACAAATGCATCTTGACTGCCCTTCTAAAAGTTGTAAGAGATGGGGAGGCTCTTATTTCAGCAGGAAATGTGTTTCAAAGCTTCGGGGCAGCAGTGGAGAAGGCCCATCCCTGAGTAACCACCAGACAAGATGGTGGCAACTGCAGATGAACCTCTCCAGATGATCTCAATGGGCGGTGTGGTTCATAGCGAAGAAGACGTTCTCTTAAATACCCAGGGCCCAAGCTGTTTAGGGCTTTATAGGTTATAACCAAAACCTTGTACTTTGCCCAGAAACTTATTGGCAGCCAGTGTAGATGTTTTAAGATAGGAGTGATATGGTCTCTCCAAGATGACCCAGAGAACAATCTGGCCGCCGCATTCTGGACTAACTGAGTTTCCGGACTACATACAAAGACAGCCCCACATAGAGTGCATTGCAGCAGTCAAGTCTGGAGGTGACCAGCAGATGTACTACTGTTCTGAGGTCATTTATCTCAAGAAATGGATGCAGCTGGTGTATCAGCTGAACCTGATAAAAGGCACCTCTGGCCACTGCCTCAACCTGGGACACCAGGGAGAGTGTTGTGTCCAGAAGCACCCCCCGCATCTCTCCAGACTGCGTACATGTTCCTTCTGGGAAAGGGCAACCCCATCCAGAACAGGCAGATCAAATTATACACTATTTGGTGGAAGGCAACAGGGCAAATGGGGAAGGGAAGTGCCAAATTTAGACCAATTATTATTAGAAGTGTAATGGCTGATGTTCCATTTTGCCCTATCCCATAGCAGGGATGTGTGAATCGATTTGGGTACAAATTGATTTGTACCTGAATCTAGTTGATTTGGGTGATTTGAATCTAGTTGCTTTGGGTGATTTGCACCCAGGTCAAGAATGCAAGAATAAGAGAAAAACCATGGCTGCCTTGTTTTGAAAATCTCAGGAGTGTTTTAGAGTCTCTTTAAAGGAAACCTTCTTTGAATCTGTGTTCTCTGCAGACTCCCATGGGGGTAGGATGCTGTAGCTGTGCTTTGTCCTTAACTGGACCCTAGGCTATTCTTAGCTTCAGTGGTAAACACTCTTTGCTTCCTGGACTCTTTTAAGCACAGGTCATGCCAGGCTGCGCACCTCTGAAGGGGCATCAAGGGGATGTACTTGGTGTCCAAATTCTGGAACCCCTAATACCAAGGATACACTCATGTAGGGTTGCCAACATTTCATTGCCAGAGTGAAAGGAAGATCTTGAGGTCTTCCCACCCACCCGGGTGGGTGGGTAAAATGGCACAAGATCTCTGCTCAAATTTCCCCTTTTTTCTTAAATTAAGGGAGGATCTTTCTTATTTATACAGGCAAGAACAGCCCCTTTTGAACGGCAGTCTAAAGCTCAAAGGTGAGGGGGCACATATTAAAATGTGTGGCGTGCTTATGCTTAGTTTTTGAATTTGAATTCTGGGCATCTGGGCACTCAAGATGGCATCCCTAGTGTGACATCTCCATCTCTGTGGGATGTTGGGAACAGGGAACTTCCTGTTCCCAGCTAGCTACAAGCAGAGCTTTATCAGCAACAGTGCCAGACTGAGGAGAGGCAGTGGAGGGGGGGGTGACAGCAGCAGAGCATGGGTAGCAGCAGAGCACAGCTGGCCTCACTCTTGGGAGGGCCCTATGAGACAGTGGGATGAGAGACAACTGTCTCCCCTTGCCTAATGTACCATATGCCCCTAGTTGATCGGCGGTGACTCCTAGGCTCCTATTTCAACTCAGCTCAAGTTACAGCAGCAAGGAAAGGAGCAACAACAGAGCAGTGAGCTCAGGATGCCTCTGCCTGCCCCCTGCCAGCAAAATGCTGGAGAAATGTTGTCCCGAATGGATACAGAGGCTGCATTTGCACATAACACAGAACCAGAATTTAAGGGGCCAGAGCTTGTTATATTTTTACATCTGAATGCATGCAACTCCAGTTCTACGATGTGATCAACCTGAATTTTTCTCTCTGGAGCTCCAATTTGTACCCTCGGATTGTAGTTAGTTTCGCCACCCCAACCAGAGGTTCAGCAATGCCTGTATTGCATCTAAATTTGGAACCTCAGCCTGCGTTCCCTTCAACCAGTGCTGAGGGAGGAAGCTCCTCTCTCTCTCCAGCCACGATTGGCTGTGCAGACCATCCTTCAAGCATGAAGGAAGTCCACACAGCCAGTTCCCCCTCCTCTCTTCAGTCTTCCTGAGTGCAGAAAGTGCTGTCAGTTACATCTGAATTTGGACAGAAGGGCGGGGTGCGGGGGTAGGGAGCAGAAATTCAAGTCAATTGAACCCACAGTTCCACATTTTGTGTGAATGCAGCCAGAAAATGGCCTTTAGCTCCTTGGAGAGGCAGAAACTTTTTGTGGCTGACGGTGAAAGAGAGCTCAGGGAGGGTCAGGCTTTGTCCATACCCTCACCTCTGAGGCTAACCTTTCAAAATATTAAAAGGATATCTCAATTTGATAAGTGTGTTCTGTGCCAGATACGATTGCTTTTTGGATTCAGGCTGTAATATCCTAACTGATTCCACTCTATTTACCATAGAAGTCTCAAATGAATGGCATCTATTTCTATGTGAAGTCCTGGTTCTGCTAAGGTATTTGACAAAATGTTTGTTGTTTTGGAACAAGCATTTTACACTTCAGTGAATCCAAGATCCCATAGTTTTACGTTAAATCCAGAAAGTGCTTTGGAAAGAAAGCAGAGCTGTTCATGACTGCCATATAAAATTAGACATGGAATCTGACAAACAAACACAGTCTGAACTGCCTTGAATAGCAGAATGTACATATTGAAATCTTACTTTAGAGCTATTCTGGCCCAGGATTCTAACACTGTTGTGCAACTATAACCTTCTTTAACATCTAAACCAGTGTGTTTATAGTAATTAAACTGAAAATTCAAATATCAATTCATATTTCAGCAGGTTTCATAGATTTAATTCATTCAGTGTTAAGTTTTCACCTGAACCAAACGCCCTGGATGTTTCTGCACATATGTATTCTGCTCATTGCTACACTTCACCATGGGGTTTGTAGTCTTATGTATGAATGCAGGTAGTTATCAGGGCTGCACAATTATGTTTGATCCAACAGGGATGTCAGACCTAATATGCCCACTATTGAACACTATCAGAATGAGTTCAGACATGATAGCATGGAGCCCTGGTAGTCACAAATTCTGACCAAGTTTCTCACTGTCATGTCTGCACTTGATCAGAGTTCCAGAATTCCTGACAGACCACATTAAATTGTAAGTGTGCCACCTTTCAGCTGTGAGGAACCAAGCTGGCCATTTAAAGATCAAATGCTAGCAGAGAGGTGGGTTGTCCTTAGAGGGATTGGGATGTTAAGGTAATGGTGGGGTGGGGGGAAACAAACCCCTTTACCTTTGCATCCCAACCCCTCAAATAAGAACCTGCTTCAATGCAAGCATTTGATTTCAAATTATCATCCTGGCACCTCTCAGCAAAAGGCAGTTCACTGGCCATTTAATGCTCCAAGAGAAACATTGTGAAATGTCAGGTTTCTGACCCAACCTGACAATTGGGAGGTGTGGGGGGGGGGGCATGTTGGCCCTCCCAACAGTTTCTCTGTCAGGTCGGATTTTTTTTAAAAATTCTACACAGGCCTAGTACTTATGCATGTGTATTTCAGACACAAAAATGAAGGTAATTCTTTTTTTAAAAAAAATGAGAGGTTTTTAAATACTATTTTATTCTTCAAATCAATGCAATAAACTTGTCAGTCTTACACACTTAAATAAGAATTGATGTCATCTTCATGTCCTCACCTTAAACTATTATAGGCATTCTATTATAGCATTATAAAAACAGTAATATTTGTTTCACATTCTCCTGAGGCTTGACAATATCTCAGTACTTTAGAAAATATTGCCACTTTTCTTACAGAGAACTGATGGTTTATACCCTGTTCTCCCATAATAATTTACAATGTGTATGTGGGCAGTAGTTTCCCCCATGACACTCTATGGATATGAAAGCTGGACTTTGAAGAAGCAAGATAGAAAAAGTATTGATGCTTTTGAACTTTGGTGCTGTAGAAAACCTTTGAGGATACCATGGACAGCCAGGAAGACAAACAAATGGATCATAGAACAAATCAATCCAGAATTTCCACTCACAGCACAAATGACCTGGCTCAAATTATCATACTTTGGACGCATTATGCGAAGACCGAGCTCCCTTGAGAAGTCCATAATGCTGGGGAAAGTTGAAGGCAAGAGAAGACGACGATGATCAGCAGCAAGGTGGATGGACTCGATTACAACAGCAATGAATGAGAGACCTTAAAGGCCAAGTTGAAGACAGATCATCCTGGAGAGAATCTATCTATGTGGTCGCTAAGACTTGACACCAACTTGACGGCACTTAATCAATCAATCAATGTTCCTTATTAACCGTATTTGTATTTGTGATTTTTCTGGGTTCCTGAAGCTCTTCATGGGTAGTTTAATCTGAAAGGTGAGAGATCATCTGAAGAAAAGAAACTTGCAATTTAAAAAAGATTCAAATCAAGGAAGAAAACGTTTCACCTTTCATACCTTTTGCATTCGAGTCCTTCACATCAAGCATTTTATTTTAGAATCACACAAGTGAGCAATTTAGGTGTGATTTTTGTGAAGATTATCATGGTGTCTTTGAATCGCCCCCTTCTTGTTTCATCGTTATTAGTTCTGTCTCCTAAACTAGATTAAAGGAGGGGTGAGTCTGATGAAGAATAAGCTGGTTTTAAAGATATAACAGGAAAGATCAGATTTTATTTTTAACAGAGGGAGCAGTTTATGTAGAAAAAAAGCAAGCACTGGGACGCATTCTAACCATAGATTTGGAGTGGTTAATGCTACAAAGGACACTACACTAACCTTTCCAGACAAATGGGATTTCTTCAATTGAAAGCCAGCTGTCATTACCTTCTGTTACCTCCCTGCTAAACCATGTGGGCTTGTTGACTTATCTTGTCACCTACCAAAGAAAAAAGATTGCCCTTCTGATATACTTCCCTAGATACTCTCATCAGCTGTATATTATAGAAGCAAATAAATGCAGTTAAAGCAGACACACCAAATAGATGGAAGGAAATTCTGGCTTTTGTACTGACTCACATACAGCTTTCTTTTGAGTGTTTGGGAATGCTGATTAAGAAGAATCTCAAGTTCACTGAAAATGTAAAAACAATGTAATTGTAAATGTAAAATGTAAAAACAATGTAAATTGGTATAAATGCTGAAGAACAATACAGCAATATGATGTGAGCTTTGATCATACATTATGCAAAAATGTAATATGTGTCAGAGCCTTGGTACTGAAAATGCTTTTCTGTGCATAGAACATAAGAACAACCCTGCTGGATTAGGCCCAAGGCCTATCTGGTCCAGCATCCTGTTCCACACAGTAGCTCACTGTGGAATCAGTGATGAAGAAGAAGATGATGATGATGAATGCTTGGCTTATTTATTTATTTATCAAATTTGTACACTGCCACAAACTTTCATCTCTGGGTGGTTAACAATAGCATAAAACAAGTTAAAAACACATACAAAAACTTAAAACAATTTAACACTTTAAAATAAACCAGAGATTAAAACCTAAACCATTTCAAACAGCTGAGAAAGCTTAGGCAAAAAGATGGTTTTTCAGGTGTGTGTTTTTTAATTGCCAGAGATGGGGAGAATCATATCTCAGTAGGGAGCGCATTCCACAATCTCTCTGTAGCGACCAAACAAGTAGGCGGTAACTGGAGATGGACCTCCTCGGATGACCTCAATGGGCTGTGGGGCTTGTAGTGAAGAAGACGCTCTCTTACATACCCAGGGCCTAAGCCGTTTAGGGCTTTATAAGTTATAACTAGTACTTTGTATTTTGTCCAGAGACCTATTGGCAGCCAGTGTAGCTCCATCAGTAAAGGAATAATGTGGTCTCTGCGAGATGACCCAGAGACCAACCTGGCTGCTGCATTCTGAACCAACTGAACAATTATGTCAATTAACAATAGGAAGTTAACTAAGGGTGCAGACGAAGGGTAAATTTGAGGAATAATTCAATTTTTTTTCAGAGGGAGGAATGAGAATTTGGGAAAATATATTTGGGGCATTCAAGATATGGGTTATTACATTTAGGGGAGTGAGATTAGTAAAATGAAAGGGTGAACTTCTCAAATGCTTAGTGGGGGATTTGCACCCCAGAAGTTAACTATGGGGCAGTTCATATGTTACTTTCAATGCATGATTAGACTCCTCTACATATTTGCAAATGATCACCTAAACTGAAAAACAGATTCCTCTATGCTGGATTTAAATACTTGATGTAACATGGGATTTAGAATTTGAGGTAGTCACATGATTGTGTGATTAGATGATCATCTGAATTTCAAAGTGGTGTGTCCCCTCCCCCGCAGGAGAGACCGGTCTGATAAGAGGCACCTTTAGGCACAAATTAATAGGTGCTTACCTCTGCTCCTGCTGCAGCTGCAAAGTACTCCAAGCAGCAGAACGCTGCCTGGCACTCCCTATGGTGGCAGACTGGCTTCACCACTCATCTGGCCACTGGTGGGGGGTGGGCTCTGCAGAAGTCTGGTGAGTGGCGTAGCTGATATGCCACTTCAGGGAGTGCTAGGCAGCGCGGTGCTGCTCAGAGTAGTTTGCAGCTACAGAGCCAGAGCAGAGGTAAGCACCTATTAATTCATGCTTACAGGTGCCTCTTGCCCCCACCCCCCACGCCCAAGATGGCACCTGCACCAGCAGCTCCTGGTTCCCCTCCATCCCACAACCATTATAAACAGAACAAAGCCCAGGATAGGATAATTCAGTTTTGTATGTGGGGCTTACTTTTGGCATTTTTTTCTCTCCCTGCCCAAGATGGAAAGTTGTGAAAGAGTTCTTTTAATCTCTTCCACACTAACTGAAACAAGTGGGAAATGTGTTATTTACAAGTTTCACTCATGTTCTGGTATCAACAAATATGTAGAGCTGTATGTGCAGGGGTGCAACTAGGAAATTTGGGCACCCGAACCACCCAGCTGTGCCCCCCCAGTGTGAGGCCCCCAAAATAACTTTTGGGGGCCCACCGTCAAACCTCTGTATTAGTTTTTTAATTACAGCTGCTGTGCAGCCGAGAGGTGGCTGCCCGGGGGGTGAGTGGAGCAGTCCTTCTCCCCCCCCCCCATGGCAGTGGCCGGAGTGACGCTGGGCCCGTTCATCACGAACTTGTGATGATCTCTCTAGTCTCCACTCCCCCACCTTTCAGCATCCCACTTACAGCCTCTAAAGTCAGCCCTGCCCCGCACCCACATTTCTCACTTCTAGGATCTGACAGAGCATTTTGTTCAAGAATATCCCAGTCAAGTTGGGGGCAAAGAATTGGAACAGATGCCACAAGAGAAGAGATACCAAGATGGGGGAAGCCGTAAAACCAGGCAGGTTCCTTAAGGGGTCACCTCTGGTCCCTTGCCCCCCTTCCCACCTTCCAACACTCAACTTACAGCTGCAAAACTGTGGGGTCATTCTCACAACTATCCCTACCCAGGTAGAGCAGCAATAGCCCAGGTAGGGCTGGTTGTGAGAACCACCTGGATCTCTGAGTAGCCTGATTTTGGGAATATAGGAAGCTGCCTTATACTGAGTCAGACCATTGGTCTACCTAGCTCAGTACTGTCTACACAAACTGGCAGCATCTTCTCCAAGGTTACAGGCAGAGTCTCTCTCAGCCCTCTCTTGGAAATGCCAGGGAGGTAGTTTGGAAAGTTCTGCATGTAAGCATGCAGATGCTCTTTCCAGCCCCATCCCTTAAGGGAAATATGTTGGAATGCTATGTTGGAAGTCTCCCATCCATGCTCAGCAAAATTCATGCATGCTAGCACTCCCCTCTGGGTTTTGTACCCAGACTAAAAGTGAGGTTGGCATGCCCTCCTGCCTCCCTGCCCAGTCATGTGGGCAACTGGGCTGCCGACAGCCATTGAAATCATAGAGACTAGGGGCAGGAGCACCCCAGCTTCAGTAATTTCTGCAATGCATCACACTGCTTGCATGGTGCATTATGAGATTCCTGGCAGCCGGGATTCACTCTCCCTGCTTCCAGATTGCTTTGCCGCAGGGGTGATCATGTGACTGCATGAGCAACACGGCTGGGCAGCAATGTCCAGTTGTGTGTGGGAAGGTAGGTATGATTCTACTTTCTCCCCAGCCCCAGCAAGTATGGCCATGTGAACGACCTTAACGTCTTTTCACTTTCCAGCAGAAATCTGGGGTTGTGGGCTTGAAAGGAAGCACCTTTCCTATAAAGGCGGTGTGTTTTTTCTTCAGTTTGGAGCTGATTATTATCTATCTAAAGCTGCTTGGGTCTCACTTACTATTTGACATGAAACTCCTAGACCGAACCACAGAAGATAGAAACGTTCAGTTTTGTCAGGTAGTTTCCAGACCTCACCCATACAACAACAAAAATCTCAAACCCTGTGAAAATTCATATATCTCCAGGGTGCACCCTGAGAGCTCCAAACATGCCCATTTAATTTGTGTACCTCGAGCTAGCCGGCAGGTGAGTGTGTCTCTGGAGAAAACAAAGGCGCCCAAGCTCTCAGAACTGCCTTGAAAAAGAGTTGTATCTCATCACAGTGCATGATTCTATCATTTTATGTACTATGGCAAGGTGCTGTGCTGGAAGCAGGAAATACAACAAAAGAAGCATCTGACAGAAAACAGAGAGGGGAGGAGGACAGGTTTGGGTCTGTGAAAAGAAGGTACAGTAGGATTTTGAATACATGAAAAAATTCACTCTACCCCCACATTGGTTTGGTTGTCTGACTCTGTTTTCCAAGTGGGCATAAAAAACCACAGATATACTATTCAAGGTATCTAATCACACATTTAAAAGTATCATCTGAACTGGTCCTATGCAATTAAGTAAAGGTGGGTTAAGTCAGTGATCATGTCTGCATGTAATAAGACCTCACAAATACAGGAAAGAAGAATATAACCCTATTTGGGAACCTAATACAAATGAGTAGTAGAAGTAGACCTTGCTATATTTTACTTATATATTTTCAAAAATAAATATAAATACATATATTTATATGTATATATACAGGTTGAGTATCCTTGATACGGACATCTGGAATGCTCCAAAATCCGGAAAGCACCAGGGCATGTGCTCACAGCACCGACTCGTTGCGGCTGAGTGCCTTGTAACAAAACAAAAAACAAAACGCCTCAGCTCACACACTCGCTTTGGCACTAGAGACTTTAAATAAAACCTAAAAAAATAAAATACAGTGTACAGTAACCTTTCATGTTTAGACTTGGATCCCATGCCCAAGATATCTCATTACAGTATGCAAATATTCCAAAATCCAGAAAAGTCCAAAATCCAGAACACTTCTGGTCCCAAGCAGTTTGGATAAGGGATACTCAACCTGTATTATTTATTTACATCTTTGTAAACTGCTTTGGGAACTTTTGTTGAAAAGTGGTATATAAATATTTGTTGTATTCATATTTGTACACACGGTTCTGCTAATCACGGTTTCGTGTATCCACAGTCCACCAATTATTATTTCAACCTCATTATCCCACGTATCTAGAGTTCCTAGATGGCCAGAAATGACCTCAGAGGTCATTTCTGGCTGCCATTTCATGAGGAGGAGCCTTTTGTTGCTCATTTGATTTTTTAAAAGCAATTTTTCCTGGGATGTTTCACAGATTTTTGGGGACTTTGGCAGTTGTGGACTGTTGAAGGCCCATGAAGGTGCTTTATTTGGTCCATTTGCATGTTTTTGGCCATTTCTAGTTATTTTTAAAAGGTCCAGAAACCTAACCCTCCCACCCCGCAATCCCATAGATGTGAATAGTTCAGGTACCCATGGTAATCTCAGTCAATCAATCAACCTTATTATGGTCCAAGACCAGCATACGAGCATGAGTAAAAACAGATTATGGAACCATAAATCTAAGTTACTTTAAAATTACTCCTCTAATATTATAAAGCTATAATATAATATTATAAGGCTGCTACCGTTAAAAAAGAGAGTAGCTATGAAATTAAACATATAAAATGTAGAATATATAAAATGCAAAAAGCATTGGCTAAAAGAGTATATAAAATAAAACATCTAAATAGGAACACTAAAAATAATAGTATAATCAGCAGTTTAAAACTAATCAAAGCTGATGCATAAAACTATATTACTTTAAAATTACTACTCTAATAGTAAAAAGCTATATTATCATTATACTTAATTCTCTTAGCCAGCCACCAGCCATGCGTAGGGATGTGGCAAGGCTATGCGTGCCGGCGAGGGAGGCACCTGATTGGCTGGTCTGCTGTTGGCAGCGAAGCGGAGATGGCTCAGCCACATTAGGGCGGTGGCGGGCCTGGCTGAAGGGACAGGGAGATGGTGGCTGCTATGGTGGGCTCGGCTGTGGCGGCAGGGAAATGGCAGCTGCAGCAGCTGGCCCAGCTGCAGCGGTGGGGAGATGGCAATGTCAGGGGTGGGCCGGCCACGGTGGGGAGGCAGCAGCAGTGAGGAGGCAGCAGCGGGCTGGCCGCCAGGGTGAGGAGGCGGCAGGAGAAGGGGAGGGGACAGGCCGGCTTGAAAGCTGGCCAGAAACAGGGTGGGAGGGAGTGGGCTGGGTGGGCGTCAGAGATGCCCAGGGGGAAGAGGGCGCAGACGTTCTGCACTGTGTCTGCTAGTAATACTATAAAGCTGCTATCCTTAGAATAGATGGTAGCGATGAGGTTGTTAAACAGCTGTATTTTAAAAATTATGAACATATAAAATGTAAGGCATCTAAATAGGAACACTGAAAAAGATTGAATAGTCAGTGGTTTAAAACTATGCTGTGGTGATGCAAGGGAATGGCCTGGCAGTCATGACCCGGTGGATCCTACACGCTGCCAGGCAGAACTTGGTGGTGTTATACATAAAGGCCAGGTTATCACCCGAGAGCAACAACCGGGTATAGACATGGTTTGGGTGGCCAGGGTACTTGTGAAGTAGTGGAGATATAAGCTTGGCCCGAATCACTCTGTAAAAGGGGCAAAAGAGGAATGCATGTTCTGTGGTTTCTACCTCCCCAGCCTCACAGGAACAAAGTCTTTCTGCAATTGGGATCTTTCTGTATTTCCCTTCCAATACAGTGGAGGGAAGGGCATGATAACTGGCAAGGGTATAAGCCCTTGTATGGCTTGGGATTTCTAGCTGTGACAGGTACGCAGCAGAGGAGACAAAGTACCTGTGCCTTTCTAATGACAGGAAGTCATGAGAAACCCTGCCTAGGTCAACCTGGTGCTCAGTGTCCATTATCCTCTGATTACCGTTTTTGCCTGGTCACGGTCAATAGTAAGTGGGGGGAGGGAGCCCAGGAGCAACAATTTAGTCCACACAGCCCTTTTCCAGGAAGATTGAAAATTTTCCTGTAGGTTCAGAGGGGACCGACCCCAATGGTTGAGGAATAATTTAAGCCAGAGGTTAAGAATGAACAACCACACTCTGGCCTCAGCCGTTATCATGCATGTTTCCAAGCATAGGGCAGCATTTGAGACACAGCGAGGCACTTGGAGGGCCGCTCTTAGATATTTGGACTGCACCCTCTCCAAAGGCACAAGATTGGATGGGCAATGATTGGGCACCATCGATGACTTGCACCAATGTCTTGGCCTCAAATAGTTTAAGTTCTGTGGGTACGTATTGCCCCCTCCAGTCTGTAGGAATTTTAGAATGGCAGTGGAGTTCCTCTGAGTGGAGAGGGTGACATGGTTGCAGTGGGCCTTTCTTGAGCCAGAGGCATGTAAGACCACTCCCAGATATTTGAAGCAAGTGACCTGTTTGACCTTGTGGGCATTTATACTCCAGGGACGGATCTTTGGGTCTTCTGGTGAAAGCCATAACTTTGGTTTTTTTATAATTAATTTCTATTTGACCATTCGTGCAGTACTGAGTTAGAACAGCCAATGCTCTTCTGAGGCCTATCAGGGTCCTAGAGAGGATTGCAGCATTGTCAGTGTAGAGCAAGGAGGAAATGCTTCTATCTGCGAGCTTGCGAGGGTGAAAGTCTAGGCTACTAAAATGTCTTACCATGTCATTGATGTAAGTTGAAAAGGATCGGGGCCAGGATGCATCCTTGTTTGACTCCCTTCTGTGTTGGGACAGGGTCCATGAGATGCCCTTATGGAATATTTTTCAATGAGGCGCTGAAGCACCAGACATTATTTAGATGTGTCCTATCCTCCCTAAAGCTGGCTTGCTCCTCTGCA
Source organism: Hemicordylus capensis (assembly GCF_027244095.1). Lineage (NCBI taxonomy): Eukaryota > Metazoa > Chordata > Lepidosauria > Squamata > Cordylidae > Hemicordylus > Hemicordylus capensis. The sequence goes on along the minus strand of NC_069657.1, from coordinate 104,157,135 downwards.
AGCAGATTTTCTTGGTCTAGCCAGTCCTTAAGTTTCCCATGCAGATGTCAAGCATAAAGTTTGCTGATGGTGTTGAGCAAGCTGACAGGCCTGTAGTTGGCGGGGTCCTCCTTTCTTTCCTTTTTCAATATGGGGACAATAATCTCCAGGACCCAGCCCTTGGGAATACAGCCATGAGAGTCAATGTAAGTAAAAAAGCAAGGCTAAGACTGGAGCCATAGGAGCATAGGAAGCTGCCATACACAGAGCCAGACCATAGGTCAATCTAGCTCAGTATTGTCTACCCAGACTGGCAGCGCCTTCTCCAAGGATGCCAAGCAATCTCTCTCAGCCCTATCTTGGAGACACCAGGGAGGGAACTTGGAACCTTCTGCTCTTTACAGAGTGGCTCCATCCCCTAAGGGAAATATCTTGCAGTGCTCACACATCAAGTCCCCCATTCATATGCAACCAGGCCAGACCCTGCTTAGCTAAGGGGACAAGTCGATAAGGTGTTCCCCTGGGGTCTTCCCCACTCTCTGGTTTGGGAAATGAGAGACTCAATCTCAGCTGTAGATACCAGTGGCCACCTGTACAAGTCCTCTACATCTGGTAGAAGAGAGCCATCTTCTGCAGTGGAGTCTTCATACAGCTTCTGAAAGTGCATTTTCCAGAGCTCTGGTGAGATATGGGTGCCTAACTAAGCCAAACCATTGCCGGTGGAATTGGTCATGATGTGCCAGAACATAACTGAATCCTTTGCTCTGACTGCCTGGATGAGCCATGACCAAGTGGCCTTCATTGCATTTCTTTTCTTGCATGCCAGTAGGTATTTATTTTGCTTCTTAAGGTTGTGGAGGTGTGGGAGGACCATTTCAGCATTGGTTCCTGCACTGGATTTGTGGATATGGTAGGTGGAAACAAGAGCTTTCCTGCCACCAACACAGTCCTTGTCAAACCACGGTTTGGATGGACATACAGGCAGTTTGGCGGGGGTCGGCCTTTTGAATTAGATGCTTTTGTAACTTGTGTACTAGGATTTTGTGGGTCATAAGGCAGAATGTCACAGAGTCGAGGTGGTAGTTTAATTCTGGGCAAGAGAACTCCATACAGGAATCAGAAAATCTCTGGTGGCTAAGTTGGGGGATTGGGGCTCTTGTCGAGATGGGGAACGTGGGAAGCATCTGCTAGCACCTGCCCTTCTGGCACAAAGAGATCTGGTGAGGCACTCAGTTGAGCCAACACTTCCTTCTCAGAAGCCAACTATCTTGGATCCAATCCAGGGAGGTCAGCAGGGAGGTCCTGAGTGCTCACTGGCTCAGGTAGGCTGCCTTGGACACTTTGCTAGCTAGTGTTCCTGAGATGAGAGTGTGGTTATTCATATGCCAGTATCTGGACCAGCAAGGCAGAAGGCACTTCCGCAGATTCATGGCCCTGGCTGGAGCTATGCTGCTAGGCCTCCTGATGAGGAGAAGCTGTAGGCAAGGGGGTGTTGCGTGGCTCTGTCCTTCATTCTGTTTGGATGCCAAAGGGTTTGAGTGAGTCAATTAATCCATCATAGAAGTCATCAGCCCTAGAGTCGAATGAGGGGGCACCGTATGGGGTTAGGATGTGAACCCATGGTAAGAACAGCCTATCTGGGGTGAGGAGAGCAGTAACAATGTCAAAGTGTTGGTCAGAGGCAAGGAGCACTCCTGGGTGCATAACTTGCAGGGCAGGAGCCCTGCTCTGGAATCTAGGAGGCATCCAGGGGAGGCAAGGTGAAGCCTGAGAGACAGAGTTCCAGAGTTGTCTCTCTCACTCTCACTTTCACTTTTGCTCTCTAAATAAAAGTCCAATGGGTGCACTTTCAGCAGCTGTTTTGGGGGAAGTTGCTCCATCAGGCTGGTCCAGCTGTGCATGTCTTAAGCATGACCTGATTTTGGAGTTGAGAAGCTGTAGAGTCTTGAGATTGCGTGTGATAGCTGAATTTCTATATCCTGCTCCAGATCATTTCTGAAGTGCGAGGCTAAGCACAAAACCCCTTAAAGTCTTGGCTGCAGACGTATGCTTTGCGTAATTGCAGTAAGTTTACTTTTTAACTGAAGCAGTTCATCTTGGATGGGAATGTGAGGCTGCAAATTAGCCATCTCTGCCCAGAAAGTTAGTTGAGGCTTGTCCTGACAGGGGAATTTATTGTGATTGGGGTTAAATACTTTGACAGCTGGGCTATAAATCTCTTGGCCAGAGATAAGGTTTCTTAAAGACTTTTGAGAAAAACCTCTCCTTGTCACAATGCTATAAATTTGTAGGCAATGTGTCAAGCACATTAGTTTTGAGACCATTGCTGTATTTTTAAAGGTTAGAAAAAGTCTTATCACATTCAGTCTGGAGGGGAGATAGTAGTATGAAGCTAATCAAATAGCTTCCAACTGTGAGTTTTTGAGATGAGACAATGAGTTAATAATTGCCTGGAGACTAACCCATTTACAATAATCATATCTGGAAAATTCAAGAACAACCCAAAATGTTTGTAAAATTCTTTTGAACTTTGGGTAACTGTTGCTTCCCAAAGGCCAAGAAGGCATCTTGTGTTTGGGGAGTGAGACAGACGCAAGGGTTGGCCGGGAGTTGTTGATGTCAACTGTATTTTTAACCCCTTGTTGGTTCTTGACAATGAATTGGTCAAAAACCTGTCTTATATTGTTATTGCATCTCCCGCTACCACCTACAATGCTACAATGTTAGCTACAATGTTATTGCATCTCCTGCTACCACCTCTGAGGGGGAGATGAAAGGATCAATTTTCAATATCTTCTTCTTTCCTATGCATCCTCCACCGATGTTTGCAGGACTCTTGCTGGCAGGGCTCTTGCGAGATCTTTTCCTTCCCCAGGGGCAGACAAGTCTCTAGAAGGCATGCCCAGGGAGGGGGGGCAAGTTGGGGCAGTAGCTTGTGAACTGAGCTGTTAACTGGTCACCACCTTGGCTCTGCCCTCCTATGGTAATCTGCAGGAACAGAACCCCTGCAGATAACAAGAAAGAGAGATTATAGGAAAGAGAGAGGGTGAGAGAAATAAGCAGGACACTTTCAACATAGAAGCTCAGATAACGTGCACATAATCCTTATGGATGTTAGGTCTTATACAATACTTAAAAACTCAAGGAACTTCACAGAAAATAGTCAAGTAGGATTTAATATGCATTATAATCTTGTCAGGATTCCACAGCCATGACTCACCCTACATGGAGCTTCAGGCGTGGAAGCAATCCCCTTTCTTTTGGAGTGGAGGCTGCTGACTTGCCTCCGAGCAACTATCAAGGCCCTTCGTCAGGCCCGCCTCACCCCCTCTGGTTCCCTTGGGCAGTCGATGTATTGTCGGCCACCAGTAGCGAGATCACGCGGGGCCTGGGATCAGGATTGTAAGATCTCACACCCAGGTCTCGCAAGATTGAGTTGTCTCGCGAGATCATTTGCGAGACTTCAGTGGTTTATAAGGGGCGGCCAGCAGATAATGAGGAGCCAGACTGGTGAGAGCTGCCCAGTGAGCACTCCCAGTGAGTGGTAGATCGAGGAGCCATGGGCCGAGGGGTGAGGGCAGCAGTAATAGACATCCTATAACAGGAACAGGCATCTGGGAGCAAAAAAAAAAAAAAAAGCCCAGGAAGCCCATACTCTGAGGCTGGAGGCAAACCTTGTTGCTTCCAGGGGCAGAAAGGGGCCCCGACAAATCTATATAAATTGTCTGCACATGTTACATACTTGTTGATAATCAAAAGCTTTAATTGCCAGGGAGGTGGGATATGCCTCCCTCCTTTTAGCTTTCTTTCAGATTAGAAGATACATATTTGGCATTTAATACCGAATAGCAACCAAGAGCAAATTCCTACTTTTAAATATGCAAGGGATGATGGTGTCATGGGCAGTGCAATGATGAGAATAATGAAGAAATCAAGGAACAGAGCATGCCATACAGCAACCATCTGCAAAGGCAAACTAAGATCTCAAATATAAAAACACCCCTTTAGGCATGAGCAACAAAACAAACATGTAGCAAAACCAATCAGCAGCTGCAGAAAGTGAAACAAACTGATAAGTTATAAGATGTGTTTCATGTATGCATGACAAGAAACCAAAGCACTGAAAATGAGTTATTGCCCAGACTCAAATGGCAGCCTTTAGCCTACAGATAAAAATAATAAACAAGCAATTCAAAATGTGTGCATTCATTTATTGAATACCTAAATTAGAATCTTTCTACCCTCAGGCTCGAGAGATTTTGAAGAAAGCAATAAAATAATCTCCAGGAGATATTTTATTTGCATATGTCCTATCTCCATATTTAAATGACTTACCTAATTAACTTTGATAGTTTCCCTTGTGGCATTCATCAAACAAAGCACACACAACAGTCCTAATAGAGCAAAAGGAAGAATAAATGTATAATTCGTTATTTTAAAAAATGATACTAATACCGAGACATACAAGCCTACAATCACACAATGTGACTAAAGGACACTTATTGTGTGGAATTAGCTATGTGAAGGATAACTAGGTACGATGTGAAAAACATAACTACACCTCAGTTTAAGAGCAAGGCAGAGAGCATGTTTTTTCCCCCCCTTTTATGAGGGATAAATGCCATCTCAGTTGCAGCCACATATTTGTTAGTAGTAGAAAAGAAAAATGGCTACTCACAAATAAAAAGTTGGATTTCATAACTATTTAGCCTTGCCGATAAACAGCAAGAACTTTCTTACAGAGCCTGACCATTCATAAGTGGGTTAGTCTTATGCAACAAACACAATCCTCATCCTCGGGCAGCAGTGCAGTCAATAGAGCGCACTTCAAGAATACTGAAGCTGGCTATCCCTACACTGCACCATGATATGGTCTGCTGCTAGCTCTGGTGACCAGTCACTGAACAACTTTCTTATTTCTGCTAGATAAAGTTGCTGAACAACTTTCTTATTTCTGCTAGATTATAGACCAACATGAGGGGAAGAGTTTGTGTTGGAAAATACACTTCCAATTTATTGTAAGGATTATCTGAAAACCAGTCTCTGTCCTGTCAGAGTAGATCAAATACCTAAATTCTATTACTTTTGAGCATTTTTGTTCCTTATGATTATATAAAGAAAATCAAAGTTGCTCAAAAGTACTAGTGTCCTTTGGGTGGGGGGGGGAGAGAATAGTTGTCCCCCTGAAGGCTGAGGGCTTGATTCTAGTGGCAATATTTCATTTATTCCATGCAGCTAGTCACGTACGTTCAATGAGTGTACTGTTGTGTACCGTGTATGCTCAAAGAGTCATTCACACCTTATATTCAATGCACAGGCCCAGCCTGTTCACTAGGTGGGTCTAGATGGTTGCTTAAGATACCAACTCATGGGGGGCATGGGCAGCTCCCAAGGGCCATTGTCACTTTTGTGAATAGCCATCATCTGCATGGTACCTGGAGCAGTAAGAGGATTATAACTTTTAAAATCTGTAAGACTGCCACTGTCACTGCCACCCCGCCTCACCCTGCTGTCCAGCTCTGTATGGAATCCGTGCCCACCATGAACACCAACCCCACCGCTCACTTGGCCAATATGCATGCGTTCTGCCACATGTTAGGGGGGTACAGGCGTACCCAGGTTCATTTTTTAAATGATCACATATACAGTGGTCTAAACAAAATATGTACATGTGTACTTGCTCATGTGTATAACATAATAAGAGTATTCACATGTGCAGCCTAACCCAGGCTACAACAGCCGAGCCTGGGTTAGGCTGCACCTCGGGAGCAAGGTCACTCCCAGTTCTTCACTTTTAAAGCCCATTTATAAACCTGGCTTTTAGATTAGACTAAGCAAACCTGTGGTTCATTTAACTTGGGCCAGCAATAGTCTGGGCAATCGCCGCCAAGTTAAATGGCTTGCCACTGGCCTGCCACCATTTCTGGCAGTGACCCGGGGGGAACCAGAGCAGTCGGCACACTCATGCCCCGAGGCACACTGGAATGTGGGAGGGGGGAAGTCCTCCCACTCCCAGCATTTCCCTTTGCCGTGCCACCACTTAGGTGGGCATGTGGCAGAGGGGATGATGGTGGTCACTTATCTGCTGGGGAAGGCAGGCAAGCTCTTGCCTTCCCCGCAAACCATCTGCCTTCCCCGGTGAGGTCGTATGCACGACTTCAATGTCTGAATAGGGTTTAGCAGGAAAAGAAATGCAAGAAATAAAAAGAAAACAAAGTGAAGCTGAGCTTGAAATGACAAGTAAATCAAATCATGATGAACACTTTTCACCATGCGATGAGGCTCTACACACGATCAGTAGCCTAACAGGGTTTGGCGGGGAGAGTCCGCTCTCTCTGCAAATGAGTGGCTAGCTCTCCCCAGGTGGCCAGATTGTCCACCCACACAACTACTGGCTCCATCACAGAGCCGGTACGGGCAGTGGGGATCTGGGGGGCGCCCAGCCCATGGAAGTCCGAGGATGCTCTGTGTAAGTGTGTGGGGCATTCTGGGGAGACCCCTAAGGCTGGGAGGTTTTGTGTTGCCTCCCGGTCAGGGATCTACTTGCAAGTTGCCGTGGTGTGGAGCTGAGCCATGGTGACTCACAATCAACTAAATGGGGCTAGCGGAGCATTCGTTCTGCTAACCTTGTTTACGGAGGGGCAATTAAGCAGGCTAACTGCAGGGAACCGCACAGCTCCCGGCGGTTCACACACACACGGGAGAAACCAGGCTGGGCTCCCTTAGCCCAGTTTCTTCAGTGCTTGTGAATAATTCCAGCTAAAGCAGCAAAGCAGAATGCTAATGAGGCCATGCATATGATTAGTAAAATAGGCCTCAATCCGCCTTTCTGTTGCCTCTTGTAAATCTTAGCATATTTATAAACTGGTAACCATAATATGCCGTATTCTTCAAAAAGCTGAATGACAGTATGCAGTTCAGTCATGATCACACCATTTCAAAAAGGCTGTACAATGTTTGAAGTCCCCTAGGTAAAAAGAATTACACATTAAGATAGATCATACTACTCTGCTTTCATCAGTCAAAATGATGAGGAGAAAATGGTTGCAACCCCAAATGTGGCTCATTGCATTTTTCTTTCCAGACTGCTTTGAAGTTATCTATTACAGCTCCTTGAAGCTCTCCCTATGGGAAATTTGTGAATATATTTATTTCATCTTGCTCAAAGCTAGAAATCAGGGAGAGCAAATAGAATGCCAGTGAGAAAGCAGTGAGCTGCCAAAACATAAAATATGACAGTCTTTGTTCGCGATTTTTATTAGCCATCAAAGTTTTAGAGTGTTTTGGATCCAGAGCAAAGTAGTTTAGAATTAAGTGTTGGTATATAATTGTAAAGCGAAGAGCGTTTAATTATGACTGGTCAGGTAGTGACTTCCCTAATAGTGGTCAGAGGAGAAGTTCCTTCCTGCCACTTATGGAAGCCATATGGTTCAGGTAGGAGAACTGTCATGTAAGGGATTGGTGGGGCAAGAAAGATGAAAGGGTGGGAAATAAATTGACTTTTTACGCATGTATATAAGACTAATGAATGTATATATGTTGTAGTGGCTGCTGACAAGCTATTCCTTCATTAGAAAAATTACTGGCAGCGGGTCTCTGAATACCTGGTGTGACGTATGGTGTGAGGTATGGTGTGAAGTCGGCTGCCTGGTCTGCCTATGCTCTACTTGTCTTTTTGTAAATAAACCAAGGTACATACACCAAAAATGCTGTCTCTCTCTCTCTCTAGTGTGCCCTCTCTTCCACATGCCTGCACACAATTTTAGGTCATTGTACAATTGCCAACTGGGTTACAGCACTGCCAGGCTGGCTTCACAAGCACAGCAGCCCAACAGATCAGAAACACCAGCGTTGCCTTGTGCAACATGTCGACCAGTAATGAGATATCTTTTTATTCGGTTCGACAACAAAGCAAATTGAAATGACGTCACTGACTGAAAGCAGAGGGAACAGATGGGAATGGCAAGAGCCACCTGCCCCAGTTAGAGCTATGCCAAATGGGGGAGGCATGAGTCACAAGTCCACCCCAGAAGCAGGTGGAGAAAGGAAAGGGAAAGCCTCCCTTGCTTCTAGCAGGCATAGTATCTTAATTATTTTATTATTTATTTTATTTATCCAATTTTTACACCACCCCAAACTTTCATCTCTGGACGGTTAACAATAGCATAAAACAAGTTAAAATATATACAAAAACTTAAAACAATGTAACAATTTACAAATCACCTACAAATTAAACCTTTAAAATTTTAAGGAACTGAAAAAGCTTGGGTGAAGAGGTGGATTTTCAAATGTTTTCTAAAAACTGTCAGAGATGGGGAGGATTGTAACTCATCAGGGAGCACATTCCACAGTCTCAGGGCAGCAACCGAGAAAGCCCGTCACCGTGTGGCCACCAGCTGAGCTGGCGGCAACTGGAGACAGATCTCTCTGGATGACCTCAATGGGTGGTGGGGCTCATAACGAAGAAGATGTTCTTTTAGATACCCAGGTCCTAAGCCATTTAGGGCTTTGTATTTTGCCCAGAAACGTATAGACAGCCAGTTTAACTCTATCAACAAAGGAGTGATGCGGTCTCTCCGAGATGACCCAGAGACTAACCTGACTGCCGCATTCTGTACTAACGCTGCCAATACAGTGCAGGCCAATCTCACTCCTAAACGGGGCCATGTGGCCCCATTTGGGAAAGAGATTGATCAGCCCTGCTGCATTGGCAGCGGTACCAGGAGCGTCTCTTGCTGCCTTTAAGGCAGGGAGAGTCGCTCCAGCCACATTGCCAATGCAGTGTGGGCCAATTTTGGTTCCAAACAGGGCCACACGTCAGACATGGGGGGCGTGTCCCTAATATGGCGCGGCCCAGGTTCTTTGAACCCATTTGCCTAATGGTGGCTCTGCCCCTGAACCCACGTGTTAAAAATACTGTGTGTGTCACAGTGTATGTGTAGGGGGATGATGCTTAACTTGCAGCAGGGGGCAGGGGTGGGCGGGCTCAAAAGGCCTTTAGGTCCAGTTTCCAAAATTACCTAGGTACATCTCTGATAGAAGATTTGGGGCTGCAGCTGCTGGGTTGGGAAACTTCCCAATCTCCCAGACAACATGGGCTGTTTGAGTAGAAGGGATTTTACCCAACCAGCCCATGTCGTGTGGATAAACTTACTGTGCCTCTGTGAACAGAGTATATGCAAGTGATCTATAGTGTGCGAGAGTCACTGTACGGATTATGCTGGACCAACTGAAGCTTCCAGACTACGTACAAAGGTACTCCCACATAGAGTGCATTGCAGAAGTCAGTCTGGAGGTTACCAACATATGTACCACTGTTCTGAGGTTGTTCATCTCAAGAAACGGATGCAGCTGGCGTATCAGCCAAAGCTGATAGAAAGCTCCTCTCGCCACCACCTCAACCTGAGATATCAGGGAGAGGTGTGGATCCAGAAGTACTCCCAGACTGAGAACCTTTTCCTTTTGGGGAAGTGTGACCCCATCCAGAATAGGGAGATCGAAATCGTCTCTGGAGTTCTGACCCCGCACAATAAGTACCTCCATCTTATCTGGATTCAGTCTCAGTTTATTCTCCCTCATCCAGCCCATTACTGCTTCCAGCCAGGCATTTAGAGAGGATATGCCAGCTCCTGAAGAAGTTGACATGGAGAAGTAGATCTGGATGTCATCAGCATACTGATAACACTCAGCTCCAAATCCCCTGATCTCTCTCAGCGGTTTCATGTAGATGTTAAAGAGCATTGGAGAACGTATGGAGCCTTGAGGGATACCATACTAAGCTCAAATTTCAAAGAGCAACAGTCTCCAATCGACACCATCTGGAATCTGTCTTAGAGGTAGGAGTGAAACCACTGTATAACAGTGCCTCACACCCCCAACACTCTCAGACGTTCCAGAAGGATACTATGGTCAATAGTATGAAAGCCACCAAAAGATCCAAAAGGACCAACAGAGTAACACTTCCTCTGTCAATTCCCAATTGGAGATCATCCATCAGGCCGACCAAGGCAGTATCCACCCCATAGCCTGCCTGAAAACCAGTTTGAAATGGGTCTAGATAATCAGTTTTCTCCAAGACAGCCAGGACATGAGAGGCCACCACCCTCTCAATTACCTTGTCCAGCCATGGGAAGTTGGAAACAGGCCTATAGTTGCTCAACTCTGAGGGACCTAATGCACTTCTTTACAAGAGGTCTAATGCTTGCCTCCTTAAGACAAGGAGGCATCCTGCCCTCCCTCAGAGAAGCATTTATGATTTCTACCAGGCCTCCTACAACAACCCCCCTGCTAGATAGAACAAGCCATGTTGGACAAAGGTCAAGAGAACAAGTGGTAGGCCTCACCATTACAAGCAGCTTGTCCACATCCTCAGGAGTCACAAACTGAAATCGATCCAGTCGAAGCACATAAGAAGAGTTGCTGGACACCTCCAGTTCAGACATCAAATCAAGCCTGAATCCAAGAGATTTTATCTGCAAAAAAAACTCTTTAAACACATCACAGCGGGTAACTGATGACTCCAAATTCTAATTCAAGGAGGGGGGCACATACTAGGCCCCTCATAACCCTGAACAACTCCGCTGGACGTGAACTCACAGATGCAATATGGGAAGAAAAGAACTGCTTCTTTGCCACCCATATTGCCTGAGCATAGAACTTTAGATGTGCTCCATGTCGTAATCTGTTGGATGCAAGTCGAGTCTTTCTCCACTTGCGCTCCAGTCACCTACTTTGATGCTTCAGCCCCCATAGATCTTCTGCATACCAAGGGGCCAGTTTTGAAGTGGGTCGGATGGAATGCTTAGGAGCAATCGTGTCTACTGCCCTGGTGAGCATGTTATTCCAATTTTGCACCAGGGCAACAACAGAATCACCTGCAAAGCCAACATTAAATCCCTCCAAGGCTTCTTGGAATCCTATTGGATCCAATAACCTCTTCGGGTGGTCCATTGTCATAGGCCCTTCACCCCTGCAGAGATGGAAAGTGGTTGTGAGCCTAACCTTAACCAGATGGTGGTTCATCCACGACAATGGGGAAATCACACAAGTCCCCACCCACGGAACACCACCCTGATCAGAGTAAAAGACCAAATCAATCGTGTGACCTGCAATGTGAGTCGGTCTGGAGAACACTTGGAATAGGCCCATAGTTGTCATGGCCGCTATGAACTCCTGAGCTGCCCTGAACAAGTTGGTCTCAAAATGGTGCCCCAGCACCAAAAGTCTTGGAGACTCCAACGCGAGTTCTGAGGCCAAGTCCGTGAGCTCAGTAAGAAGTTCCGTTGGGCAGTGGGGCGATTGGTACAACAACAGAAGTCCCAATCTATCCCTGGTCCTGAAACTTAGGTACACACATTCAATATGGTCAGATACCTCAACAGGGACCCTGGTAAGGGAGATGTTAGCCTTATAGACCACAGCCACTCCACCTCCCCGCCCTCATCCCCTCACCTGCTCCTCTGCAGAATACCCTGGAGGAAGAAGCTGGGACCAGACTGGACCACCAGCCTCCCCTAACCAAGTCTTGGTGATACACACCAGGTCAGCCCCTTCATCCATAATCAAATCATGAATGAGTTCAGGTTTATTTTGGACTGACCTGGCATTGCAGAGGAGCAAGGTAAAGCTATGTGGGTTGTTGGCAGTGCTCCCTGAGGTCACAGAGCTCGCAGGACAGATGGAACGGGAGACAGCTATTAAATTTCTGACTACCCTTCCCCTGGAATGGCCTGCTGACCTGCCAACATTACTTCTTCTATTCCCAACCACCACTGGAATAGCTGCCCCACATTCAACAAAGCCACCCCCTGTCTCCCCATCTCTAGATGGACCCAGACACATTACAACTACTTTAATGCCAGAGAAGTATAGTTTGAGTGAGAAGCTGAACCTGACTAGAGGAATTATTGTTTTAATAATATGGGGAAATCTTTGATCGAAATGTCAGGAAATCTTTGATCGAAATGCCAGTTCACATCTCTTGGCTTTTTATCTTAAATAAAGGTTATTTGTGTATATTGTATTGTATTGCATTGTATTTTGTATTGTAATACCACCTCACTCTGAAGGCTCTAAGCGGTTCACAACCATAAATACAATAAAAACACAATAAAACAAACTATTAAAACAAGTTAAACTAATTTAAATCATTCAAAGCTTACTAAAAGCCAGGCTTTTTTTAAAAAAAAAAGTGTCTTAAGGGCTCTTTTAAAGGCTGGCAAAGATGTTAAGCCAAGGATATCTATAAGGAGCACATTCCACAGCCCAGAAGTGACTACAGAGAAGTCCTGCTTCCAAGTCACTGCCAGATGAGCTGGTGGTATCTAGAGACACACCTTTCTATTAAAATAATAATCTGATAACTCTTCAGTGATCTTGTAAAGTAGCTGGGAAGGCTGTGACCCCCATCAAAAATGACTTGGGTTTTCTGCAGTGATCAAAATTCCGCATTCAAGCTTCTTTTAAGCCTGACTCCTGGTTTCCTCACCTAATGTGTAGTGAATAAAATGGCAGTAGCTTAGAAGTCTAGTTGAGTTATAAGGTTGCTGTGTTGCCAAAATCCCCGGAGAGTCACTGATCAGTCCAAAGCAGATTCTTCTCACTTTACCCAAACACTCTGTTGGAATATTTTTATTTCTAAAGGGTTTCAGAAGAGATTAGTAAATGAAGGAATAAAGGCTTAGAGGTATAATCTAAAGCACATTTAATAGGAAGTAAAGTAACAGCAGGATAATACTTTTACTAGGAGCAACTAAATAATTATAAAGTAGTGAGCAAGCGATTGAGAGCCCCAGACATTTTCTTTAGGCTGAATATTAAGCAGAAACAAACAAAAAGTAGAAAAAGATATTGATAGGGGCTCTTCATGTGATCAATCTAGTATCAGTTCAGAGAAAAACCTATCCCAATCTACAATTGGCAATGCACCAACTCAACAAGAAACCAAAATTGACAAGCTGAGTTAAATCTAAGATGACAGATCTAGGCTTCATGCAGGGCTGCCCCTAGGGCGGTGTGAGGCTGGGGGCAAATCAGCATGTGAGGGGCCCCCTTAACATTTCATATGATTACAAAATCATACTGACTGTTGACATACTATGTAAATAGTGTCAGTAAGTGAGGTTTTTGGACATGTCCAACCAGCTTGGACATATAGTGCATTTGTAAGTGCTTTTGTAAAATGTGGGTTCAAGTTTTACACCAGTTATCCAACACTACCCCACATAGCTGTTAATGAGACAGGAGGCTAAACCATTTATTTGAGGAAGCCAAAGTCAAAATTGGGGTTAATAAACCGCCTTGGGGTTTTCTTTTAACGAAAGGCGGTATAGAAATGTAAAAATAAATAAAATAAATAAATAAAAATTAGCTACATTATTTTCTTATTTATGGTATGCTGTTATTTAACTGTACTGGCTTGAAACACTTAAATAATAGCTTACCATGAATACTACCTAGTCATTTAACTTGTACTGGCTAGGGAAAAGTCATTCAAAGCAGCTGGAAGCCTAAGAAAAGCATGCTTCACATTAATGCATCAGTGTACACATGTGTAAAGACACACAACATCTATCTTGATACACACTTCCACAGCATCCCCAAATGCCATAGCTATAAGAAAGTCAAATAATACAAAATGATATATGTCAATACATACACAACAAAAGGCAGGGGAAAGTTAAAAGCACAACACATGCCCCTTGCTTCACAGTTCTCACTCAGACATTCTGGACTGCAAACCAACTTGAGCATAGTGCATGCACAAATAAAATAAAGTTTATTTAGATGTTTACAATTAGCCCTACTTTCACTAGTTGTGAAGTACTCTATGGATAGAGAGTACTTTCTGGCAGCTTTAGGAAAAAGCAGTAGGAAAATTATTAAAAGTCATGAAACAAGCCACTTATAGGACTTCTTTTGATATTTTTAGAAAAACATTCAAAACAATATTAAAAACAATTTGTCTAAACCATTTCAATTTCAATATCCAGGTGCAGGGCAGGTAGGGCAAAGGATTTGCACAGCGTTACTCTGCCCCACATAATCACCACCCTCTTGCTCTCACTGCCTCCCCATGAGCTCCTTTGAGTGCAGGAATGAAGGCAGGAATGGAGGAGAGAGACAGAAATTGAAAGGAAAGTGGTTGCCAGACAAACACGCTAGAGCCATGCCTGGGACTCAGAAATAAATCAAGACAGCAGGAGAGGAAGAGTTCCTCGGTCCCTCCCATTCCTCCCATTTGCCTCTCTAGGAGAGTGGATTATTTTACTTAACCTTTAGATTGGCGTTAGACCAAGGAAACAAGCAGCACCACTAGCCTTTTCATGCACACTAGAGAGACAGACTAGTGCAAGCATTTAAGAGAGCTGGAAGCTCCGCCCACCTGCTGAACAGCTGAGAGCAGCATCTCCCTTCTCTCCTGCAGGGAGCCTTTAGCAGATAAGTCTGCATGCAGCTCCTGCAGGCTGCAGAAGTACAGATCAGCCAAGCTGGGAAAGGGGAGAGAGGTTAATTTTTGCAGGGTAAGTGGCTCCCCTGCGGAGCCTGTCCCAGCGCAAGGCCTGGAGCAATTGCCCTGGTTGCCCTCAGAGGCATATCTAGGGAAAATAGCACCTAGGGCAAACACTGAAATTGCACCCCCTGTCCAAACATCTGACACCCATCTTTCAGATAACTTTACCATAATATCAGCTGAAACATACAAGTCAGGCTCGTTAATCTTTTAATATTTCAAAAACTATTTAGCAGTGGAATTAGCCAGACCAAAAAATGCTGGAAAACTACAAATTTCAGTATGCTGGGGCTCATGAAATACCCAAATACTATGTGGAGGTGTACCTGGAAAACTAAACAGAAGTGCCTGTCTAATTCTCTACTATGAATCATAACATCACCATTACATAAGTTTTAAAAATCAATGGAGAATTTGACTTTTCCCAGATACTCTGAAAATAATGAAAGGATATGCAGAGTAAACTGTATCACTACTTGGAATATATTCTATTATTTCAGAAAGACAGTTAAAATTAGAGAAAGAGAGCAAGAAACTCCCAGTGGGCCTTCATACTAAGGATTTCACACTGGTTCAAAGACTCACCATTAATAGCCATATTAGCAAGACATCACATTTAACTCACTTATCACAAGAAGCAAAGTAAGAGCAAATGAATACAATCCTAGCTCATAAGCTTCAGCTCAGTATTCACAAGCCCTGATTCTCTGTACATAGTGACAATCTGAATATGTGTACAGTGTCATATATTATATTAATTTTTTAAAAAATATTTACCTGTTGCCCCTTTGGGGGACTTCCTAAAGGCTGGGGGGGTCTGCAAAGGTCCCCCCTACCCCCACTGGCCTCTAGGGCCTCGCAGGGACCATGTGAGCATGTGCGGTGGCCATTTAAAAAAAAATCCTTTTTTTTAAAAATGGGTGCTGAAAACAAAATGGCCACCGCACATGCTCAAATGGCCTCTGCAAGGCCTGGCATGACCTCACAGAGGCCTTTTGAGCATGCACGGTGGCCATTTTGTTTTCGGCAGCCTTTAAAAAAAAATTTAAATTTTACAAAATGGTGCCCCCTTCAAGTGGCGCCTGGGGCATGTGCCCTGCCTGCCCTACCCTAAATACACCCCTGGTTGCCCTACTGTAAGGATGGGCCTGGCTTCATGCTGGGTTGGCACCTTCAGAACAGCCCCGCTGGATCAGGCCCAAGGTCTATCTAGTCCAGCATCCTGATTCACACAGTGTCCCACCAAATGCCTCGGGGCAGCCCGCAGGCAAGAGCTGAGGGCATGCCCTCTCTCTTGCAGTTCCTCCCCTGCAACTAGCATTCAAAGGCATCATGCCTGTGAGGCTGGAGGTAACCCACAGCCACAAGACTAGTAGCCATTGATAGTAGGGATGTGCAAAATATTTCGGGCACAGAACGATCTGTGCCCGAAACGAACAATTTCGGGTGATTCGGGGCCGAACCGAATCACCCCCGATGTCCCCCGATATTTTTTGGGCACGAGCCGAATCACCCGAATTTCGGATCTGAAAAATTCGGGTGATTCGGTTCATGGTTGATTTTTGGTGAATTTTTAACGTTTTAGTGACTTGGGGCAGTTCGGGGGCATAGCATGGGATCTGGGCAAAAGGAGTGGAGTGGGGTGGTAGTGCCTAATGGGTGCAGGCTACCACCCCAATTTCAGGGGGATTGGGCAAAGGGCTGATTTTTTGAGAATTTTTGAAGTTTTTGTGACTTTGGGGCAGTTTGGGGGCAGAAAGTGGATCTGCCCCAAAAGAGTGGGGTGGGGTGGTAGTGCCTAATGGGTGGAGGCTACCACCCCAATTTCAGGGGGATTGGGCAGATTTTTTGAGAATTTTTGAAGTTTGGGTGTCTTTGGGGCAGATTGGGGGCAGAAAGTGGATCTGCCCCAAAGGAGTGGGGTGGGCTGCTAGATAGTGTCTAATGGGTGGAGGCTACCACCCATCCCCAATTTAAGAGTGATTGGGCAGGGGGTGAATTTTGGTGAATTTATTTTTATGAGGTTTGTCTTCATAAGGTGAAGTGTGCTAAATTGATTACTTCCTCATATTATTCATAGTAAAGGAAAGTGTGAAAAAGTGAAAGTGGGGTCATGAGAGTTGTTTAATTGAAAAAAATCTCATTTGCTATGATAGAATGAGAATTCACACCTCAGAAAAAACTTAACGTTAACTTCAGTGAGCGGGCGGCGGGAGAACTCCCTGCCGTCCGCTCTCTTCCCCGGCTCGGCTGCAAATGGCTTCTAGGAAGCCATTTGCAGCCGAGCCGGGGAAGGGGACGGGGTCGGCAGGAGAGCTCTCCTGCCGACCGCCTGTGGATGGGATGGGATGGGAAGGGAAGGGGCGGCAGGGGTCTTGGGTCTCCTCAGGGGGCGGCCGCCAGCCGAGACGGGGGGATTGAAGAGCCGGGCGGCAGGGACTGGGAGCTACCCTGCCACCCGATTTGAAACAGGAGGAGGAAGCCGAGCCGTGCGCCGCTGGAGGAGGGGGAATGAAGCGGGCGGCGGGCAGGTATGCCGCCCGCTTACTTGAATAAATACATCAGAATTCTTGAGGGGGTGAGTAAAGCCCCCCTATTCTTTTTGGAACCCCCCACCCAGTGCCGGACCGCAGCTCCGTGGTTCCGTGCACACCCCTATCCCTGACTTCTAACCAGTCCCCTTATTTTTGAGAGATTTCCTTTTGACACTTTGAGAACTAGAGATTGCGGTGGGGGGGGGATTGTGTTTACATGACACTCTAAGGGAACGCACGCATGGAGGGAATCTCAGCTTTTCATTACACTGACATTAGAGCAATCATGTGAACCTACCCACACAATGGGGTGTGGGGGGTGTTCAGCATTCCTAGGAATATCAGCTCACATACTGCACAAAGTTCCATGCATGTTGCAGTAGATGCTCTTTGCACACATTCTTTTACAATAATGCTCTTTGTGCAAATGCAAAAATTGCACAAATGGAACTGCACAATGAACAGTCATTGGAAATAATGGTTGTTCATTGCACAACTCCATTTTATGCAATGTTTGTATTTGTGCAAACAGTATTATTGTGTGACTGTGTGCATTTTCTGTTGCAGTATCTGAGCCACAATTCTCAGTAACTTCTCTCTCTCCCTCTCCCTCTCATACATTCCTATCCTGTTTCACCTGATCAAAGGGGCTGATTTGTGAGTATAAAGAAAAATGCTTCTTGGGACACTCAAGCATTTGAGACTGACAGACAGTTCGAGTTTAGTGGAACTGAATGGGGATGTTGAAAGTTGAGGCATCTTAAGGTGCAGGGACACCCTGAGGATCGGATATGAACTATTGCTGATTTGTAGGATTTGAAAATAAAAGGACCAAGGAAGCAATCTTTCACATGCAAAGAGATTCACCACTGAAACTTGAAAGCAAACAGATTGAAATTCTGCAAGATGTTCCTGCCAGTATTTTAAGAAAACATAGGGAATTAAAATTTTTGACAGCCGTTCTTCAGGAACGAGGGATTAAATATAGGTTGGCAGTACCTTATTGTCTGGAAGTTTTTATGGATCAAGGGAAGGAAAAGATATACACGACTCAAGATGCAAAGTGTCTAATGGTTTCTCTGAATGTGACAAATACTTTGACTGTACCAGATAAAATCACAGAGCGGGATCAATCTGAAGACGGGACCAAACTTTGGCTTTTTAGAAAGAAAGACAAAGAATAGATCAGGTCAAGATAATATTAATTACTTAGAATGATGGGTGAATTAAAAATATTTAATGTAAATGTTAATGGCTATAAATGTTAATGGCTAGAAATTGAAAAAAAGAAAAGGGAGACATCATTTGCTTTCAAGAAACTCACATTAAGACAAGCAATGCCAATTTACTGGACTGTAAATTTCTTGGCCAAATTTATGTAGCCAAGGAAAAAAAAATGGAGTGGTGATTTATATCAAGAATTTTTCATGGATCTTGGAGGAACAAACTCAATATAAAGCCGGCAGATATGTTACACTGAAGTTCCAAACCCAACATTTTTTTTAAAAAAAAAATCACGATTGCTTCAATTTACACTCCGAATGACAATAAAAGTGGATTTTATGAGCAATTTTTTCAGTCACTGCTTGAGATAGCTGAAGGAGAAATTTTAGTGATGGGAGATTGGAATACAGTTGTTTTGCCAGTTCTTGATAAAACAGGAGGACACAAGAAGAATTCTGGTAAATTGTCAAGAAATGTGCTTGACTATATGGCGCTCCTGTCTTTAGAAGATGTATGGCAATATAAACATCCTTTGGAGAAGGGCTATAGCTTTCCCCCCCAGCAACATCAAACATATTCAAGGATTGATATGTGTTTGCCTTCAAAATCTGTGTTATCGAGACTGATTGAAGTGGAAGTCGCACCGTTAACATATGTGGACCATTATCCATTGATCATTAGGTTTAACAGGGAACCTACTGGTCCAAGAAGATGGAGACTGAATAATCTTCTGTTACTGCATGAAGAGGTTAAGCTTAAATGTCAATACGAACTAAAGAGCTTCTTCCAGAGAAATATGACACCTGATGTTTCATTGTTCTCAGTTTGGGAATCCAGTAAAGCCTTCATGAGAGGATTGCTCATTTCAATGGCTTCAAGGCGAAAGAAAGTTCAACAGCAGCAGAAGGAGTCCTTATTGAATGAGTTGAATAGATTAGAAATGGCCCATAAGGTGAATCCCTTGAGGGATATATGGCAAAACATAAAGGAGCTCTGTAAACAAATGGATCTCATAGAGACAAAAGAGAAATACAAGAACATAACTTTTGCAAGACAAAAATATTTTGAGAAAGGTAATGAGCCCAGCAAATTATTGGCATATCAGTTGAGAAAAGAGCAGGAGAAGAGAGCCATCACTTCAATATGGAATGGGGAAGAAATAATCTCAAATGTGGATAAGATGATAGACCAATTTATGGAGTACTATACCAGATTATACAGAAAGGAAATGCTGGTTCTGGTTCACAGTATTTAGAGGATTTACAAATATCAGAGTTCACCGATCGGCAGAAAGAACTGCTGAATAAACCAATCTCATACGAAGAAACAGAAGAGGCAATACAGTGACTGAGACCTAATTCACTGGGCCCAGGTGGATTTTCAGCAGTTTACTACAAGTCTTTTCAAGAAATTAATCAGTCCATTGACCCAAGTGATTAATGAAAGATTATATTTTCATACATTGCCTTCTTCTTGGCAAGAAACATTCATTTCTCTTATTCATAAGAAAGGGAAGGATCCAACTAGACCAGAATTGTACAGACCAATTTCTCTGCTGAGTTTGGATTACAAACTTTTTGCGGCTATTTTGGCAGGAAGGCTGAAAAGTTTTTTAATTGATATAATACATCTGGATCAGACAGGATACGTACCAAAGAGATGCATGAAAGACAATCCGAGATATATATTGAACGCAATAGATGATATTTCAAAGAATAAGAGTAAAGCAGCAATAATTTTCTTGGATGCGGAGAAAGCTTTTGATAATCTTGATTGGTCCTTCTTGTTTAAACTATTAGAAAAAATGAACTGTGGTATGAATTTCCTTCAGGGATTCAAAATATTTATCAGGAACAATCAGCAAAGATAATAGTGAATGGGACGATATCAAAAAATGCCCTATTACAAAAGGCACTACACAAGGGTGCTCACTTTCACTATTGTTGTTTATCCTAGCTCTTGAACCATTGGAGATGAAGATACAGCAGGAACAAAAAGTTTCTGGAATTAAAATGGCAAAGCAAGAACATAAAATAAAATTGTATGCAGATGATGTAGTTCTTAAAATTACTCAACCAAAGGACTCTTTGGACTTAATAATGGAGCATATACACCATTATAGTATGTTTTCAGGATATAAGATTAATAAAAACAAAATGCAGATCTTTACATGGAACCTGTCAGATACAGAACTATTATATTTGAAAGACAAAACTGGATTCCAACTGACAGAAAAACCAATTAAATATTTAGGGATTAATTTAACAGCGAATAACTAAGATCTGTTCGAGAGTAATTATTTACCATTGTGGAGCCTTATTATGGCAGATCTAACCAGGTGGAAAAAATTAAATCTTTCTTGGCTGGGAAGGATAGCATCTGTCAAAATGAATATTTTACCAAAGATGATCTCTATTAAAATTGAGGATAAGACATTGAATATGTGGCAGCGGGACATAAATTCTTTTATTTGGGCTAATAAAAAACCAAGAATTAAGTTCAGGGTCATGCAAAATGTAAAATATTGGGGAGGACTGGCTGTTTCTAATTTGAAATTATATAATCATGCCAGTTGCTTGACATGGATTTCGGACTGGATCAGAGAACCATATGGTTCAATGATGGCTAAGGAGGGGTTTGACCTTCCAGAAGGGTTACATAAGTATTTATGGACTAATATAAAAAGGGAAGATGATGACATAAAATCCCATACAATTAGAAGTAGTTTATTACATGTTTGGGACAAATATAAGAACAGGATAAGTCCAGAGCTATCACCTTTGGCATCTATCATAAACATCTTTTTTCATGGAGAAGAAAACTCTAGAAATTTTGCCCTCTGGAGAGAGAAGGCATACAATTTGCAAAGTTTAACTACAGGAAAAACAAAAATGAAACCCATACAGACTCTTGCTTTGGAATGGTCCAGTGAGCCCTCATGGTTTCATTATCTACAAATTAGTACTATAGTGCAGAAAGAAATACAAAGACAAGATGGCAAACTTAGAGACTTTACAGAATTCGAAGTATTAATTACTAAAAATACCAATCATTTACAAGTTGCTATTTGAAATATGATTCAAGTATACAAGTTGCTAATGAAATATTATTCAGAAACAGAACAGGTAAAAGACTGTATTATCAAGTGGATGCAAAATTTAAACACAACAATTGATATGCAACAATGGGAATATTAATGGCAGGTGAACATTAAATTTACAGCAAATAGCACTTCAAGGGAAAATTGGTACAAAATGTATTTTTGATGGTATATTAATCCCATGATGATTACAAAGATGGATAGTAATTACTCTGGAGATTGTTGGAAGTGTAAGAGCCATGCGGGGGACATTTTATCATATGTGGTGGACATGTAGCAAAGCGCAACAATTCTGGAAAAAAATTCACTGTAAGATGCAAGAAATTTTAAACATAAATTTCCCTTCCTTATTCCTCAGAGGTGGGTTTTTTTTTGTTAAATATGACTAAATCCTATATTCCTACCAAGTATACAGAGCTGTCTTTGTATATGGTTATTGCAGCCAGGATCTTATATGCTGCTAAATGGAGACAATAAATAATCCCGACTGTAGATGAGTGGTTATTAAAATTATGGGAATATGCCTCTATGGCTAAGGTTACTGCTTACTTATGGAATATTTCAGATGAAACATTTATTTCTATTTGGGAGCCTTTCATAATTTACAGTTTAGCAGGAAAAATAATAAAAAGATATTAAAGGGAGGGAAAGGTCAATTCCCTTTGGTGCCGGGTTCAAGAGCCACCTCCAGGCAGGCTACCGGCTGCATTGTTGGCTACTCCCGGCCACATCTGCCTTAAGTAATCCAAGAAGTGGGTTGAGCAACTAGCCAACCAACCCTTCTGGCAGAAACTCAACAGCTGGAACAAGCTGAGGTTATCAGCAGCACGAACCTGCTAGAAGCAAGGCAACACAGATACCTGGTAAAATTCCTTGCAGTAAGGTCTCCTCACAGGTAAGCCACAGCAGTAAGATGGAACACAGACAGCTAAAGAGATTATCCTCTGCCTCCCTCCCCTAAATGTGGAACTTCAGTAATAAGTACCCAGCTCATTAGTATTAGAAAGGGACTCAAAAATTCCTTGAATCTGATTAAGGGCTATTGGAAGTATAAAATATTTTATCATATGATATCTCAGTCCCATTTGAACATATAAGAGGGAGTTTTCTTTGCATTCCAGATAAGAGGGATAAACACATTCTAGGTTCAGCACTTATCTTTATAGACAAGCACTGAAGCTAGGAGAAAAGGGGATCTGCCTACAGAGCATATCATCACCAGGTTAGTTTATACCCAGTTCAATAATATCTGAAAAGAGCTTTATTTTGAAAATCAATTCACATATATTTTTTCTCATGTATATATATACAAACACCTTGCACAGTACTTACCTTGCATGTAACATGTTCGTAAGGCTACTGTTTCCCATATATGACTTTGTATTGGCAAAAATACTTTACAAATTACATTTTTGTTATTTATTTTGTCATTAACTGATTCATTTCTGGTGTTACAGAACTATCACTCTTCCTGTTTTCATAAGCCATTTTCATAAGCCATTGCAATGGCCATCCATGTTCTAGTGAGTTCTGATGCTTTCCTAGAACCGGCCCTTTTACTTCTGAGTGTGATCTCCGCATTTATTCTCTTCATTTAGTTGTTAGGTAACTCCACTTTCCACTGTTCATTGAGCATGCTTTGCAGCTTTTACCTTTTACTCATGGGAATAATGAAAATCTTTGTCATTTGTGTCCAAAATATAAACACTGTCATCCACTTGAAGACAGATTGTAATGAAATTGCTTTTCTTCTCCACCATGATTAAAATACAATAATGTATGTGTAGGTCATCACAGAAATCAATATAGCTTTCCGAGTTTTACATCGCCTTTCCGCAGTTATATTAATGATACTCAACATTCAAGGTCAACAGTTGCAGATTTACTATTTATTTTAGGAGATAGACATTTATTACAAAACTCGAATCATTGTGAGAGAAAAATACAGGCAGGAGGGAATTCGAAGCTGATGTCAGGGCCACTTTGAATATTATATATTTCCTACCTGGAAAACAAAACAACTCATTGTAGGTACAAGCCTAATAGAGGTTGTCATGTTGCCTTGTGATCAAAGATACATCTAGCATCATGTTGTAATATAGGTTGTCATACTCCCTGCATATACATGCAAAATGTATCTGTAAACATTATGCATGCATATGCTGAAAAGCTACAGCTAAAAATAGCATTCTATCATACACACAGTGAAACGCACTTGTGCGATGGACAACACATCTGGTGAGCTATACACAGACTTCATCCTTTTTTCCTATCCAAAAACATAGTTACCATAACTTATTAACTTTGTAACCCTTCTGTTTGGCATACTTCTCTGACAGCCTTTTAAAAATTCTGGCTGACATGATCCTCAGCCCTCTGGCAAAGAAGTGCTGAAGAGGGCTGTGGGCCCACAAAAAGGCTTCAGAGTCCCTGCACTGAAGGCTTCTTTGGGCAGCACAGCATCCCTCCAGTGGCTGTTGCTGGTGTTTCTTTTTAGATTGTGTTTCTTTTTAGATTAAGAGCCCTTTGTGGATAGGGAAACATCTTATCCTTATTATTGGTTTTCTATGTAAACTCTTTTGAGAACTTTTTTGGTTGAAAAGCAATATATAAATGGTAGTAGTCTCTCTCCTCCCCACAAAAGCCCATTCAACTTGTATAAATCTGTTCCTGAGGGCTGTGCTATTTATACAATGGTAAGTTTTTGGAGGGAAGCAAAGATTGCTCCCTCATCCCCACCATCATCTTTCACTGCAAGGATACTGAAGGTTTCTTGAGGACCCACTGCACTCGTTGGGAGGACTTCAGATCATATCAGCTATTTTTAGCCTATTTTCCCTAAGGAAAGTAAGCTTATGAGATCACCCGGCACTCTGTCTCTGTGCCCTGCCCCTCAACTTCACAATATCTGTAGTAAAATGAACCAAATTGGGTACAGTTATAGGGACACCTCAACAGTGTAGTTTGTGATGATGTTATCCACCCCAATTTAAGATGGTGGATGCACTGACATTTGAGGTGAAAGTGGACAAGCTTGTGAACCACCTAACCAATTGAACCAAATCTGCTACAGCTGTAGGGACACATTGGGATGGTTCAAGAGCATAGTTTGTAATGATATCATCTACCCTGATTCAAGATGGCAGACACATGAATGTTTGAGCTGCAAGTGGGCTAACTTCTGAGGTATCAGAAGTTAGCCCACTTGATTATCAAATTATCAGTTAGGTTTATAGTGGAAGGAAAGTAGGCAGATTAGTTTTTACCAGAACAAGCTGTTTCATACAGTTATTTAACATTTTCAATTTCACATTTTAAACCAAATATGGGAATGTTTATGTTTCTTTTTTTCATATGAGCCTTATCAGTCATTATGTGGTACCTGTGTTCAGATGTCTGTACACTCATACATGTGAATGACTGTACCTGCATTCATTTTAAAAGTGAACCTGGGTACAGGCCTCTCAAACGCATGGTACCAATAGGAAGGGTACTGCTTCTTCACTGTGGCTTCTTCACTGTGGAAAGAGAGTGTGCTGCCAGTGCTCCTGTGAGGAACATAAACTTGAGGAACATGATCTGGCTTTAAAGCAGAGATCAGGAGTGTGGCAATGTGAGTGTGGAAAAGAGTCATTACTGCTGTGCTTGAGAGGAGGCGTGTCTCAGGAGTGCTTAGAGTCTCCATGAGTTAGATCTCTGGGGGTGTCAGGATGCCTGGTTTGAGGTTTTATAAGGCAGGGATCTGCAGGTATGCTCCTCACTTAGTTCACTCCCTAGGCTGCTCCCGGCTACAGTGATAAATACTGTAAGTCCTGGAATCTCCTTTGGGCAAGCAGGTCCAGTCTATGTGCCTTAAAGGGGCATGGGTGGGTTGTATGGGGGCCAAATTTGGGTCCTCCTAGCAATGGGAATTATAGGCCAACATCTGCAGGAAGTCAAGTGTTGTGCAGTCCTGATCTACAGCCTTCTTTTGCTCTACACATTGCTTCTGAAGGTGGGGACACTCTGTGTTTACATCACTTTGTTCTTTTGTGTTCACCTGAATTTCTGAAGCACTCCTAGATCAAGGAAGAAGAATCACTAAGAACTTATTTAAAAGGCTGCTTGATAGCATTTTTTGATTGATTCACCAACAAGTGATCTTTCCATAGTCTATTTTCAGTATGTTTTTAAGTTAATGGCTTGGCTCTAGAGAACTAGGGAGGAGAGCTCATCTTATGGTAGTGAGCATCAATTGGCTCCATTGCTAAGCATTTGGATGGAAGACTACATGTGAGCACTGTCTGCTGTAACATATTCCTCTTAGGGCATGGGGCTGGGACACTAGAGACTGAAGTCTGAAACCTTGAAGAGATAATGCCAGTCAGTGCAAACAATACTGAACTAGATGAACCAATAGTCTGACTTGATATAAGACCGCTTCCTCTGTTCCTAACTATAGAATTCAGTTTGTGCAATGGACCTTTCCCACCTACTTTTTCCTGTTGTTGACCTTGTGGCCCTAGAAGGGCACTGAAAATTGACAAAACCTCCAGCATGTCATGGTATGTGGTATGGGTGGTTGCACTTCTGGAGCAGAGGAAGGATGGGTGGAAATCAGAGACTACCTTCCTTTGCATGAGCAGAAATGCCTTTCACTGACATAAGGTGCTTTCTGGACCTAGTCATTATGTTGCACAGTCTGACATAGCTTCCATAGGCAAATCCATTGAATGTGCAAGTGGGATCTACTTAAACTAATTCTATGCATAGCCTCTTAATAGAGCTGTTTCCCTGTTAAAGAAATATTACTAAATTAACTCTGAGCTTTAATCAATAAAACTGCACAAATTTGCATGCAAATACAATACTTTAGAATAAAAAGTATTCAGAATAAGAAGTATTAATAAATACTTCTGATACAAACACATTTACCTCCTAAGAAAGAAGGGACAATAGCTCTTTTAAGGTGGTTCTGGCCATTTTTAATAACATGTATTAAAACAGCTAGCCATAGTTTTGAAATATACTCCTACCAAATTGGGCAAACTAATTAGTCAATTTAAAATACTTTAATTAAACTAACCAATTAATTATGTGCCCTAACCTCACTTCAAACATATAGGATTTTTTTCTTATTTCATTTTAATTTTTGTTCACTAAAGAATTTATATCATGCTTTCCCAAAAATTGCTCGAACTAGTATACACCCAGCTCCAGATATAATATAAATTTCTACTATCAGTAGTATTGCTCTGATCTTTATTGAGGCTCATGGACAAGATGTGATTGATAGATAGCTTACATCAAGAGATTGCATAATGTTTTTCATCTCATGGTTGTCTTGGAGATATTGAACCTTATTTCAAAAGTAGACATTCACTGCTGAGTCTTGTTGGACACACAGGCATCTAAATGTGTATCCCAAGTTATATACTCAGGAGCTTGAGCCAATAATGAAGTGGATAAGCTGACATTGAAACACGTCTCTTTGTTCTATCAACCAAAAGGATTCCCCTTGTGACTGAGGGTTTGCCTACCGTACAAATGTACATTGGTTCCTTTTACAGGACATATTACACCAGTATTTTCCACAGCAAGTTGTATACAGTTTGGAAGCTACTGTTGTTTGCACACAGATCTTTAAATGCCTCTTTATTCATTTGGATTCATTTGATCCAAAATCCCTAGATGCATGCACCTGGATGTATAAATGTGTGGGTACATACCTATTTTAATTTACTTTCATGATTTCTCTCTTTGCTGCAGAAGACACCAATGTAAAATGGATGTATCTTCCAACAGTCATAACATATAGCACTGCCCATACATACTCAAAATATTCCTGCACCAGAACTGCAGATTCAACAAGGACAAGATAATAATCAAGTATAAATCACAGTTAGCAACTGTGAAGTCACTGGAGTATCTTGTCAGTTCTTGGCAGCTGCAGAACTGCAGCCACAAGTATTAACCCTCCTTTTGAAAGGGGGAAGAAACATATGCTGGAGGTTTTTAGAGGTCAAAGAGGCTGCAGAAGGCAATAGCTGCAATGCATTGTGTTTGAGTAAATAAGCTGTCAAAGCCCTCAGCTGCAGCTTATACTGACACTGATTTAAAGCATTTTAAAGCAAATGGAAGTCATTCCACTGATGGGGCAATGCTCCTTGCATCAGACCAATATATAGAAATGACTTAGTGTAACTCAAAGACAGTTTTGAAACCAAAGTTTAAAAAAATACACCTCACTACACATACATTGCTCTGTTAGAGGGTAAAAGAAAGATCTGTTAGTAGAAGAAAATAGCATATTTGGATTACAGTTGCTGGTGAAGTTCTCCTGAGTCAAATTCAAATAACTTTGTGCTTCAAAAAGCCCTCCTCAAATGAAAGGAATACTTCTAAAGCCCCCAATTTTTTCTACAGGTTTTACTGAAATCATAGATTGAGAAGACTTCACAGCTTGCCTCCACACATCTCCCTTAACATTACCATTTCCACTATCCCTCTACCACACCAAAACAACAACAACAAAAACAATTTATATATCATTTTTCAACAAAAGTTTCCAAAGCAGTTTTCATAGAGAAATAATAAATAAATAAGATGGAGCACACCTTCCCGCTTCTTCACTTTATGTACTGTCAAGTGGCAGTGCAGTAGGAGTAGCAAAACATGGGGAGAGTACATGATGAGGTATTTCCCCTCTCTCATTCCCTCCCTCTTCTTTGCCCTGGATAGCAGCAGGAGTGGCCAGTGAAGGCAGTACCAGGGGGTGGGGGCAGTGAGAGGCACCTTTAAGGACTACTAAGCAGGCACTTACCAGCGTGTAAGCAGCACCTGCAAGCTGCCGTGCTCTGCCCACGATCCTGCATGGAGCAACGGCACTTCGGCCGGCATCTGGCACGGCATCTCCCTGGTCTCTGTGCATGTGGGGAGGTTCCACACATGCGCATAGGCTAGGGCCATGCCGCAGCTGCACCGGATTCTGGGCAGAGTGCTGCTGCACCGCATGGGATTGTGGGCAGTGTGTGGCAGATTGCAGGTGCTGCTTACACACTGCTAAGACCCTGATTAGTATTCCTGAAAGGTGTCTGTCTCTGCTGCATCCGGCGCTGCCCTCACCGGCAGCTCTTGGATAGTGGTATGCCAAAGCATAAAGCCTGATGAACTATGGGGAAGACATACAGAGAACTGCCTCTCTCTTGGCTTCCCAGACTTTGCATGGTGGTGGCGTCGGCGTCTGCAGCGTCAATGAGTACCCAGCTCATCATAATGATGGAGAGATGAAATCAACCTGTCAGTGGATATTCTGTCCTCTAGCAGTAAAGAGCAATGTGGGGTGGAGTTTCCAAAGTTTCCCTGTTTACAGAAACACAGAGAAGGATTGCATGCACACACATGCGATATATGCAGGCCCTGCTTCTGAAATGTATTATGGACATTTCAGTAGTTTTATTACAATTTGGTTCAAGTTAAATTATTCCTGTAACATTCCTATTTCTTTTTCTCTGTCTCTCTTCTATAGATTTTAACCAACTGAAAGACAGCACAAGATAAAATGATAGACAAGGTAACCTTTTGATTAGGGTCATGAATCCTAGCTCTAATGAGAATGTTACTTCACTCATAAACAATTGCTACATAATGCTTAGGGGTGCATACCTAATATAGTCAAATTGCTCATATTTACATGGTCATATTCACAGGCTAGCTGGTGGAAGCATTCATTCAGTCAGATGCATATTGGTAGTACTCAAATGTATTATAAAGTTACAAACTGTGTCCAAAGCACTGGTGCAGTGAATGCTCAGAGATATATTTCCAGGAGTCACAGTAGTCTCCAGACAAAACGGGAGATTGCTGAAAATCAACCCTCCGGTGGAGTATAGGGAAGATATAAGAGCATATTTCAGAAATATTGTGCTATAATAAGGTTACACGCCATAACAGGATCAGCATTGCCCAGTTTAAAATTTAGTATGCACTACAGGCGCAGCAGGGAAATGACTTGATTTGCAAGCCAGAGGTTTATTTTATTTTATTTTATTTTATTATTTTATTTTATTACTTTATTATTTTATTTTATTGATTGATTGATTGATTGATTGATTGATTGATTTAACATTTTTTATACCACCCAAAACTTATGTCTCTGGGTGGTTTACAACCAAACAAAATAAATAACAGAAAAAATTAAAACATTAGTTGAAATAAATGACAGCAAAACAGTTAAAACATTATGATTTAAAATTTTAAAACAATGTTTTAAAACAATGTTAAAACTATTAAAACAGTATTTAATTAAAAGCCTGGGTGAACAGTCTTTAAAGGTTTTTGGAAAATTGTCAAAGATGGGGAGGCTCTTATTTCAGCATGGAGCGTATTCCCAAGCCGGTTTGAATCCCTGCTGGTACCTACTGTATATAGGGCAGCAGCGATATAGGAAGAGGCTGAAAGGCATCATCTCATACTGCGCAGGAGGAAGCAATGGTAAACCCCTTGTGTATTCTACCAAAGACAAGCACAGGACTCTGTGGTCCCCAGGAGCTGACACTGACTCAACGGCACAACTTTACCTTTACATTAATTATAACCTGAGCTGACTGCATGAAGCAGGAGCTAGTTTTAGAGAACTGGAGATGGTGAGAATTTGGACCTGCTAGAAGTTCAACAGGAAAGGGGATTTTCCAGGCTGGAAATGATGCATGAGCTTCTCAAGATAGTCAGCACAATTTCAAGAGACGTTTCCAGGCCAAGCAGCATCATGAGACAGACTTGTGCAGCACTTCAGACTTGGTGGGTACCTAATACAAAGGTGTGATTACACAAACATGATAGTGTAAAGGCCTCCCAGGTACACTCACAAGCTTTCACATTGCATGGGGAAGGAGATTTAGACCAGATGTTGCATGCCCATCAGCAAATGACCACTGTAGCCCTAGGAGATAGTTTAGCTCAGGGGTAGGCAATGTGTGGCTCTGCTGATGTTGCTGAACTACAGCTCCCATTATGCTCAGCTATAGTAAATTATGGCTGGGGGCAATGAGAGTTGTAGTTCAGAAACATCTGGAGAGTTCCAAGTTGCCTACCTCTGGTTCAGCTGATATGACAGGAAATTGACTTGCTGTCCTATGCATATGCATGAGGGGCATGTCAACAAATGGCTACATATCTATTGAATAAAGCTCCTCTTTTTTCACATTTGTACATGAACAGTGTTTGCCATGCACAATGCCTTATATTATGCAGCCTTGGTAATCCTTCTTGTTAACAACACATGTTGCAAGAATGCTCTATGGTGGAAATTTTAAAGACCATTTGTAATACACTAGATTATTCAATCAACATAACTTCACAAACAGCTTTGCAGTATTGGATTAGTCTGCTAATGAATAATTTCTGTTCATTAGAATAACAATGCATTTACATTTAAATAACATGCTTCTTCTGAGTATCTAAATGCTGTTCTGTTTACCCTTCTCTTGCATCTGTCACATCTGTACTCTTTGCAAGTATCAATTGGTTTTGAACACAATCCTAACTGCAGCAATTAGTGCAGTAAAGATAAGTACTTTTCTTTTCCCAAGAGAAGCTAGAGCATATTATGTTAACTTGTTTGTCTCTCTGTAGTGAGGCTTGCTTTTAATTAAATAGATAAGCTTAGTTGGAATGAAGCATCCCAGAAATGTTGGAGTTTAGTTTTATCAAGAGAAAATACAAATGCCTGTTCTAGCAGAGTTATCCATACTAAGGGTGGTGTTGCACACAACATATATTTTATGCCTGCAGATATCCTCAACCACATTCAGCAAAACTAGGCCTGCTTGAATAAGAGATGTTTTGGGTTATAGTAGACCTGGGAAAATGTTGAAGTAAAGAGAAGAATGCTGGGAAAAGTGGAAAGAATGCTGGGAAAGAGAAGAAGAGGACGACCAGCAGCAAAGTGGATGGACTCGATTACAACAGTAATGAATGCACCACTCCGAAATCTTAAAGGCCAAGTTGAAGACATATAATCCTGGAGAGAATCTATCTATGTGATCGCTAAGAGATGACACTGACTTGATGGCACTTAATCAATCAATCAATCAATCAATCAATCAAATCAGACCTGGTCTTCCCTACTAAAACTACCAATAGGAAAATCTGGGGAAATAATAGCAAATGTACAACTGGATGAGAGCAGGTGGAAGATGGCTGAAAAATAAAGACCAACTCTCATCTGGGATTATTAATGGGATTGTTCAGATGAACAGCCATCTCTACATGTGAGGAGGATGTGGCTGTGGTGAGAACACACCCACTCCAACATCACTAAAGGGCATGCCAACACAATCTTGATACATCCTTTAATCACATATGATAGGTGTTGATCCAAATTGTCCCTCTACATACATAAGAACATAAGAACAGCCCTGCTGGATCAGGCCCAAGGCCCATCTAGTCCAGCATCCCGTTTTGCACAGTGGCCCACCAGATGCCTCTGGAAGCCACAGACAGGAGTTGAGGGCATGCCCTCTCTCCTGACATTACTCCCCTGCAACTGCTACCCAGAGGCACCCCGCCCCTGAGGCTGGAGGTGGCCTACAGCCCTCCGACTAGTAGCCATCAATAGACCTCTCCTCCATGAAGTTATCCAAACCCCTCTTAAAGCCATCCAGGTTGTTGGCTGTCACCACATCTCATGGCAGAGAATTCCACAAGTTGATTATGCATTGTGTGAAAAAGTACTTCCGTTTGCTGGTCCCAGATTTTCTGGCAATCAGTTTCATGAGATGACCCCTGGTTCTAGTGTTATGGGAGAGGGAGAAGAATTTCTCTCTATCCACTTTCTCCATACCATGCATGATTTTATAGACCTCTATCATGTTTCCCTGCAGTCACCTTTTTTTTTTTTTTTTATAAAAAGCCCCAGGTGTTGTAGCCTAGCCTCATAAGAAAGGTGCTCTAGGCCCTTGATCATCTTGGTTGCCCTCTTCTGCACCTTTTCCAGTTCTACAATGTCCTTTTTTAGATGTGGTGACCAGAATTGTATGCAGTACTCCAGGTGTGGCCGCACCATAGTTTTGTATAAGGGCATTATAATATTAGAAGTTTTATTTTCAATCCCCTTCCTAATGATGCACACGATGCACAGGGTTTCACAGCACATGTAGAAAGGCAATTAAGATGAATACCCTTACACATGATTAAAGGACATGCTGAGATCATGTCTAAATATCTGTACTGGCCCAGTGGCTGACATTATGACCAATACTGCATATGTGAATCTAAAAAGAGTGTGTGCAATGGATGAATTCCTCTATCTGAAGCATGGGCTCTTAATTTCAAAGGAGTGGTTTTTGCCGAAATCTCCTTCCCCTGGAAGTGTTCTATGGAATGTGTAAATGTGTCCCAGAGGGCTGCGTGACCCTCAGGGACATATTTGCATGTTATACACAGCTCTTATGGGGAAAGGAGAAGGGCAAATATTGCCCCTTCCATGTGTGAGGACCCATACTTCAGGATGTGAAATACTTCTGTATGCGGTTATTTCAGAACCTCAAAATGGAAAAAGGTCTTGAACCAAATGTTATGTACAGGCAGAAACAACTAAAGTTAGACCAATAATTTCAGGTTGTGATGGCCCTGCAGACTGACTTAATTGGCTGATTGGAACTATATTATCACCATTTTGGATTATGTACCTGCAAATTTACAAAACTCTAAGCAGTCATTGGAGGCTTTACATGGAATTGGGATGGGGAAGAGTAGGTACATTTTGAATGATTTGATGTTGAGGCACTGTACATGAATGTAGACAATGAAGGGGCAAGACAGTTACTTATATCATTATTGGAAGAGATGTCATTGACAAATGTGGTTTTTCGATTAATGATTTTAATGCAATGATTAAGGTATGCCTGCAATGTAACCTTTAAATTTGATGGAAAGTTCTATGTGCAAAGATGGGCTAGCAACGGGCAATAGACTAGCAGCTTTACTGGCTATTTCATATATGAACACCATTGAGAGAAGGAGCATCAGTTCTGATGTAATTCTGTATAAAAGGTACATAGATTATTCAATTATTATTACTTCTACTGAATAGCAGGCAGATGAAATATTTGAGAAATTGAATAAGGGAGGGAGTATAAGACTCACGAGGGGAAAACCAAGTGAGGAGGGTGGGCTTTCTTTTCTAGATATGGAAATTAAATTCAGAAATAATCATTTATAGACCAAATGGTAAAGAAAATCAGTTAAAAAGGACATTTTATTAATGAATCAATCAGCACACCCCAAAATAGTGAAAATACAAAATATGAAAAATGTGATAAAGAGGGCAGAAGATGTCCCCACAGCTGAACATCAAAAAGAATCTAGAGAGAAAGCTGAAAACCTAATTAGGAAGAATGGGCATGAATTGCCTGTTTTAAAGAACTGGAAAAGAGCTAGATTCATTAAGGGTTTGCCGGTACTTAAAATACAACTTCTTTACTGACAGATTTACATGGCAAACCCAGAGAAACTTAGAAAGACAGGGAATTAAGGTGAATGTGGTTTGCACAGCACCAATGACACTCAAACGATTGTTAGTTAACTCTAGATTGTTTGGTAGGAGATGTGATGTACAAGATTGTGAAATTTGTGAACAGGGGGAAGGATACTGTAGAAAGAAAGGAACAATATATAAAATTCAATGCGTATGTTGCACTTAATTCTATATTGGGGGATCCGGTAGATCATTGAAAGATAGATATAAAGAACATTTAGCAGATATGAGGCATTGTGCAAAGAGAACGAAGCCCTGGTCTTTGCACACGAGGATTAAGCATGAAAAACAAATGGTGCCCACTAAAATATTGGGGGAGGGGGGTTGAAAGGAACCTACAAAGAAGGCAAATCAAGGAAGCATTATTTATAGAGAATTGAGACCTGACATTAGTGATGTGCAAACAGGTTTGACGTTGAACATATTCGACATTGAATTGGTTCAGTTCGACTGTTCAGGGTCAAACCAAACCACCCCCTGTTCGGTCCAACTTCGTACCGAACCCCACTGGGGGGTCACGATATATTTTTCTTCCAAATGTTTTTGTTTTGTTTGATCACTTACCCCCTCTGGGGGACTTTCTCTAGGTGGCAAGGGGGTCTGCAGAGGTTCTATTTGGGCCTTCCCCCTCCAGTTTGGTGGCCATTTTGGAGGCCACAATGCCTGTACAATGGGCCTCTGCATGGCCTGGGTCATGGGCTCCTACATGACCAGTTAGGGTGGCAAGGAGGCTGTCGGGGGAGGGGGAATCCCCGTGCACCCCCCCAGCCACCTAGAGGAAGTCCCCCAGAGGGGGTAAGTGATAAAAATGGGGGGGTTCACAACTCCCCCAGACTGAACCAAACTGGAGGGATTCAATGGGGGGTGCCACACTGAACTGGCCCAGTCCGGTCTGGGTCTGGTTCGGACTCAAACCAAGCCGGACCAGCCAGTTCCATGCACACCGCTATCTGACACTGATGCTTGGGGGGCATTGGCTGATGCCATAAAGTTTATTAACCTCTGAGAAGAATCAGGTGATTCCCCTTCTTTCTCTTCTCCTACCCACTCATTATCTCTCCGCCAGTCATGGAGTTTTCCTGCTGGTCTTGAAGAAAGAGGAAGCAACAAGCCTGTAGTTCTCTCCTAAAGAAGATATCAAGCAAGGGAACACAGCAAGGATATAAAATAAACAAAAAAGTAAATCACCAAGAAAACCAAAGGGAGAGGAGAAGCGAAGTTTGTTGGGGCTGGTAATTTTCTAGGGTTTGATTTCTGGCTGGCTGGAAGTGTTTGTGTGTTTGGCAGAAGTAGCCTGAGTGGAAGATTCATTCCAGGTGAGTGCCTTAGCTCGTGGGTGGGGTCACATTCCTGAGGAGAGTCAGTTTGCTTGCTGTCTTAAATACAAGGCTCCGACCAGAGGAGCTTCGCTCCCAGGAACTTTGTGAACAGGAGGTTCTAAACAGATATCTAAGGAATTTTGTAGGAGTTTAGAGGTAGATTGGTGGGAACCCTGTGAGGAGGCAGACAAGTGGTCCCCCTGAAACACAGAGGAGACACCCAGTGCAAGAATAAGGTGAATATTAGGGATAGACAAACTGGCTCAACATAGAACAGGTTCGACATCAAGCCGGTTTGGTTCGATGGTCCAGGGTCAAACCCAACCACCCCCTGTTCAGTCTGACACTGGACTGAACACCCACCAACTGTTCGGGGGGTTGTGAACTTTTTTTAAAATTCAATTTTTTTTTAGGCACTTACCCCCTCCGGGGGAGTTGTTGGAGGCAGTGGGGAGGGGTCTGCAGAGGTTCCCTCTCCCCCTGCCAGCCTCAATGCAGCCCGAACCAGTTTGTTCGGCTGGCTCTTTGGCCTGTTCAGGCCTTCCGCCTCGGTGCAGCTGCCATTTTGGAGGTTGCTGTGCCTGCGCAATTGGCCTCTGAGAGGCCTGGCATGACCCAGGCCTCTCAGAGGCCAATTGCACAGGTGGGGCAGCCTCCACAATGGTCACTGTGCTGAGAAGGAAGGCCTGAACGGGCCGAAGAGCCAGCCGAATGGGCTGGTTCGGGCTGTAATGAGGCCTGCGGGGGGAGGGGGAACCTCTGCGGACTGCCCCCCCCCCGCACTGTCTCCAACAACTCTCCCAGAGGGGGTAAGTGCCTTAAAAATTTTTTTTATAAGTGAACAAGCCCTATATACCCTAAATAGCCAATAAAATCAGTTATGAAGGTAGAATGCCAGCAGGGGAGTGGGTGCTTCCCAGTGTATTGCAGAGTGTTACATATACGACTATCTGCCCAAGGGGCAGAGGTTCTGGGTGTGCGCTTGGTGCAAAGAGTTCCTGGCTCTCAGAGAACAGGTTCATCCCTCGGAGCCAAGGTAGCTGATCTGGAGAAGCTTCGATCATTGGGGTATGAAAGATTGGTCTGTGACCCATGTGTAGACTGCACCATGACTTGCCAGCCTGGTGTGAAGTTTGCGGATGTCACACTGTATCTAGGTACGCTGTTAGGCAGTGCTGGGGTGGTGTTGTGGTGAACATTGTGGTGAACGTTGACACCAATGATGTTGGGAAATGCAGTCAGGAGGTCCTGAAAGCCAATTTTAGGCTGCTAGGTAACATACTGAAGTTCAGGACCCCCAGGGTAGCATTCTCTGAAGTGCTACCTGTTCCATGCGCAGGGACAGTGAGACAGGCAGAATTTAGGGGTCTTAATGCATGGATCAGACAGTAGTGCCAGAAGGAGGGATTTAGATTTGTAAGGCACTGGGATACATTTTGGGGGAAATGAGGCCCGTACCAAAGGGATGGGCTCCACTTGAACCAAGATGTAACCAGACTGCTGGCACTTAAAACCAAGAAGCTTACAGAGAAGCTTTTAAAATGATGCCTGGGGGAATGCCAACAGGAACTGGGTGGTATCTGGATTGGCCAGCAAAATCCTCGAATGTGTGAGGGTACACAAGTTTTGGATAAACCAGAAGGGGACAGAGTACAGCCAGGAGTTGAGCAGAAGGAAACACATGACAGTTTGCCAAATAGATCAAACAATGGTAAGGGGGATAGCACGCACCAATACCAGGTGAGGGGGTATATGTGTCTGTATACCAATGCCAGAAGCCTCTGAGCAAAGATGGGTGAGCTGGAGAATTTGGTTACTAATGAAAACATAGATATAGTGGGTGTAATGGAAACCTGGTGGAATGGCAAAAAACAGTGGGTCAGAATTATTCCTGGATATCAACTGGGGGAGGAGGATTGGAGGAGGAGTAGCACTGTATATGAAAAAATGGATAGGTTCCAATCAGCAAGAAAACCTAGGTGGCCTGGAGTCCTCCACAGAATCATTATGGGTAACATTATGAGGACTGAAAGGAAATGTGTTACTACGGATGTGCTATCACCCTCTGGATCAAAGCACTGAGTGACCTGGAGTTGGAGAAGTAAATAAAAGAGGCATCAAAGAGCAAATAAAAGAGGCATCAAAGAGCTTCTCCCTCCAGGATACTAGAGGAGCAGGTGAGGGGACGTGGGTGGGGAGGTGGAGTAGCTGTGGTCTATAAGGATAACATCTCCCTTACCAGGGTCCCTGTTAGGGTATCGGACGATATTGAATGTGTGTACTTGAGTTTGGGGACCAGGGATAGATTGGGACTTCTGTTGTTGTGCCGATCACCCCACTGCCCAGCGGAATCCCTTACAGAGCTCACAGACTTGGTCGCGGAACTTGCTTTGGAGTCTCCCAGACTCTTGGTGCTGGGGGACTTCAATGTTCATTTCAGGGACCAGTCTGTCCGGGGTAGCTCAGAAGTTCATAGCGGCCATGACAACTATGGGCCTATCCCAAGTGGTCTCTGGACCAACGCATATTGCAGGGCACATGCTTGATTTGGTATTTTACTCTGATCAGGGTGGTGTTCCATGGGTCCCCATTGTCATGGATGGACCACCATCTGGTTAAGGTTGGACTTACAACCACTTCCCACCTCAGCAGGGGTGAGGGGCCCATCAGAATGGTCCGCCCGAAGAGGTTATTGGATCCAGTAAGATTCCAAGAAGCCTTGGAGGGATTCAGTGTTGGCTCTGCTGGTGATCCTGTTGATGCCCTGGTTGAGAATTGGAACAACTTGCTCACCAGGGCAATAGACATGATTGCTCCCAAGCATCCCCTCCAACCCGCTTCAAAATTGGCCCCTTGATATATGGAAGATCTACAAGGGCTGAGATACGTATCCCTGCTGAGATACGATCCTCCCCATCTCTGGCAATTTTCAAAAAACACCTGAAAACCCATCTTTTCACCCAAGATTTCTCAGCTTCCTAAAAAAAATTGGGTTTTAATCTCTGGTTTATTTTTAAATTTAAAATTGTTTGTTGTATGTTTTTAACTGGTTTTATGCTATTATTAAATGCCCAGAGATGAAATTTTGGGGCGGTGTACAAATTTGATAAATAAATAAATAAATCAAAGAGAGACAATAATAATGGGTGACTTCAACTACCCACACTTAGACTGGGTAAATTCACATTCAGCCAATGAAAAAGAGGCCAGATTTCTAGACATGCTAAATGACTGTGCCTTAGAACAGTTAGTTGCTGAACCAACCAGAGAGATGGCAATCTTGGACTTAACCCTGACTGGAGCCGAGGATCTGGTGTGAGATGTCAGTGTCGCAGAACCATTGGGTAGTAGTGACCATAGTGTGATCCAGTTCAGCATATATGCAAGTGGAGAATTGTCAGGGAAGTCCAACACTGATGCAATGGTCTTCAGAAGAGGAAACTTCTAAAAAATCACGCTGCTCGCTGCCCAACTGGGTGGTGCGGCTGCTTTGCTGCAGCCCCCTGCAAGAAGCACAAGGTTTCAGGGCCCCTGATTGACTGGCCGGCCCATGCAGGGGTGGAGTTTCAGCTGTTTGGCTTGCTCCAACGCCATCGGCCTCCTTTTGCTCCGAGAAGGCACCCTCCCTCCCTGAAGTACAGTCTAGGCTTATGTTGGTCACCTTTGTGGTCAGGCAGGAATTCTTTGGGTGCTCACCTGATTGGTTTGTGGTGCGCGTCCTTTTTCACCTGCTTTGGACTGTCCTGATCTTAGTTAGATAGTTAGTTTTAATCTGCCCTGGTCACAATATGGCATGTTAAGTGCGGTTGGGAATAACATTTGAGGCTGGTGAGCACCTTCAGGTAAGCGTTTTGCTACAGGTCAGACAGGACAACTCTCTAGAGACTGCATGGCTCAGGAATATCTACCCTGACCGAGATGATCTACTTGGTCAGGCTAAGCTCCCTGGAATCGCTGAACTGCTACCGGGGGGTGCTGCTATGGCTGAGGTCTGGCATTAGGCCAGCTAGAGCGGGCAGCCCCTGCTCTAGAGCACGGATTCTCAACATGTGCATCCCCACGTGTAATTGGACATCAACCACCATAATTCCCAACCAAAGGCCACTGGGGCTGGGGATTATGGGAGTTGAAGTCCAACAACATCTGGGGATCCACATGTTGAGAAATCCTGCTCTAGAGCAATCGGGCTGCTTGGAGCCAAGGTGTGTCATCCTGTGCCATAGGCCAGGCATGCCCTGGTGGCGCGTGCCTAGGGATACCGCACTGGATGGGGGGTAGAGCCAATTCCTGCTCTTTAAAAAAGTTAATTACAAGTTAAATAAAATTGTGGCCCTTGTTTACACCAATACTCTGTGTCTCGTGTCTTCTTGGGTGCTGGGGCAATGAGGGGACTGGTAAAAAGGAATCATTTAACTTGTTCATAAATGATCCAGAAGTTGGGGTAAGTAGTGAAGTGGCCAAATTTGCATATGACACTAAAATATTTAAAGTAGTGAAATCCACAACCGATTGTGAGGAGCTGCAAAAAGATCTCTCCCAGCTGGGGGAGTTGGTGACATAATGGCTAATGTGGTTCAATGTAAGCAAGTATAAAGTGATGCATATTGGGGCAAAAAAACCCAACTTCACATATACACTGATGGGATCTGAACTGTTGGTGATTGACCAGGAGAGAGAACTTGGGGTTGTGATGGACAGCTCATTGGTAGTGTTGACTTAGTGCACGGCAGCTGCAAAAAAGGCTAATTCCATGCTAGGAATTATTAGGAAGGGGACTGAAAATAAAAATCCAAATATTATAATGACCATATACATATCTATGGTGGAAAGAAAGGAAACAGAGGGTAGGAATAAAGGGACAGTTTTCACAATGGAGGGAAGAAAGAAGTGGGGTCCCTCGGGGATCTGTACTGGCTGTAGTGCTCTTTAAGTTGTTCATAAATGATCTAGAAGTTGGGGTAAAGCGGTGAAGTGGCCTAATTTGCAGATTTCACTAAACTATTTAGGGTAGTAAAATCCAAAAAAGATTGTGAGGAACTCTAAAAGGATGTCTCCAAACTGGGTGAATGGGTGACAAAATGGCAAATGTTAATTAAATTACATTTAATTTACTTAAATGTAAGTCAGTGTAAAGCGATACATATTGGGGCAAAAACCCACAACTTCACATATACACTGATAGGATCTGAGCTGTCGGTGACTGACCACAAGAGAATTCTTGAGGTTGTGTTAGACAGCTGCTGTGAAAAAGTCTAATTCCATGCTAGGAATCATTAGGAAGGGGATTGAAAACAAAAATACTAATATTATAATGCCCTTATACAAATCTATGACGCAGCCACATCTGGAGTACTGCATACAGCTTTGGTCACCGTATCCAGAAGGATATTGTAGAACTGGAAAAGGTGCAGAAGAGGGCAACCAAGATGATCAGGGGCCTGGAACTCCTTCCTTACGAGGCTAGGCTATAGCATCTAGGGCTCTTTACCTTGGAAAAGAGGCGACTAAAGGGATACATAATCAGGGTGTATAAAATTATGCATGGAGTGGAGAGGGTGGATAGAGAGACGTTGTTTTCCCTCTCTCGCAACACTAGAACCAGGAATCACCCCATGAAACTGAAGGTCAGGAAATTTAGGACTGACATGAGTAAGTACTTTTTCACACAATATATAATTAATCTATGGAATTCTTTGCCATGTGACATGGTGAGGGCCACCAGCTTGGATGGCTTTAAAGGGGGCTTAGACATATTAATGGAGGACAGGTCTATCAATTGCTACTAGTCTGGTGGCTGTGGGACACCTCCAGCTTCAGAGGTACGATTCCTCTCAGTACCAGTTGCAGGGAATGCCTCTGAATACCTGATGCAGGAGAGAGGGCATGCCCTCAGCTCTTGCCTGTGGCTCTCCAAAGGCATCTGATAGACCACTGTGTGAAACAAGATTCTGGACTAGATAGGCCTCAGGCCTGATCCAGCAGGGCTCTTCATATATTCTTATGTTCTTATGTTAAAAGAGTGCTATCACATCTAAGGAATTTAACAGCTGGGGAATGGAGGAGGTTTTTATCTGTGCTCTTTTTTAAAAAACTTAATTGAGGATAGTGTTTTACACCGAAACATCTTATATGTTTTTATGCTTACCAGCTTTTAGCTTTTCTTTGTTTGTGCAATAAAATGTCTTTTTTGTTGAGAGTTGGGGTTAATATGTGCATTGCATAGCCAACATATCAACTTATTTCAGAAACTTATATCTTAATATAAGTTGACTATCCAGCTTGGATGAAGCTGACCATCCAGCTTGGATAAAGTCCATTTAAAAAAAGTAAAATAATCAATGTTATTCATCCAGACACCATTAGATTATTTGACATTTGCCAGCCCAAGGTAAATATGGATATTATACTGTGTCACTACATGTGGTCCTGGTTTATAATTGTTGCCTTCTTACTCTGGGCACAAGTCTAGGTGTTGGCTTCAATCCATAAATCGCTAAATGGCTTGGATGCTACATACCTCTTTGTCCCATTAAAACCCAAAAGCAGTCCTTTGGCCATGACCTACATGGCCAGACAGCTAAGGACACAGGTTCTTGGTGGCTTACTTCTATTTTGGAACTTACCTCCTTCAGAGCTTCATAGTCACGAAGACCAAGACACTCTAATTATTTTATATTATCTAATTAGCCATGTATGACTTTTTGTGTACATACTAGGACTGTGCATTGGGTCAGATCTGACAGAGGTCTCAGACCCAACATGCCCTCTGCTGGGTATCGTTGGAGCAAGTTCTGCAATGACAGCAAAGAGTCATGACTGCAGCTTCAGAAAAAACTGTCAATCCCAGAAGCACCTACACCACACAGAGACCTAGAAGGAGAGCCCCTTGTAAACTGGGAAACATCTTTTTTAAACTGAAGTCACAGAAGGGAAAACAGCTGCTTGGGTGTGCTCAGGAGCAAAGAGGAAGCAACACAGCCTATCTCTTGTGCCCACAGTCAAAGTTAGGAGGAAAGGGTGAGAGAGGGGTGTACAACAGACATGTCTCCAATACAGCATACATGACACTTGGCCCCTCCCAACAGGGCCAATGTCAGGATGGGTTGAAATTTGTCTGAATTCAACTTTTGGGGCAGTGCATAGGCCTAGTGCAAATGACCAGGCTCAAACTATCATACTTTGGACACATTATGCAAAGATCCAGCTCCCTTGAGAAGTTCATAATGCTGGAAAAGTTGAAGAAAAGAGGACAACCAGCAGCAAGGTGGGTGGACTCGATTACGACAACAATGAATGCACTACTGAGAGACCTAAAAGGCCAAGTTGACGACAGATCATCCTGGAGAGAATCTATCTATGTAGTCACTAAGAGTCCACATGGACTTGAGGGCACTTAATTCACACATGAATCAATAGGCCTAGTAGCTTGTTTGCTGCTTTATTTTCTAATCATTTTGTAAAGTGCTGATTCACACATGCCCATTCCTTTTAATATGCATTGTAATGGCTGGTTTACAGAGCAAACTTGCCAAACAGCACCTCAATGAGACATCTCAGTGGGCCTGTCACCTCAAACAATAAGATTTCACAATGGACTTAATTCAGTCATGCAGCTGATACACATACACACACAAACCAGCCCTAAATGATGCCTCATTATGTGTTTGCTCCGCATCCAAGAAGACACGAGACAAAGGTATTGGTGAAAATTAGGGCCACAATTTTATTTAACTTATAAACAGCAACTTTAAATGACAGGGATTGACTGCCCACCCCATACAATGTGGTATCTACAGGCACACGCCACCAGGCATGCCTAGCCTATGGCATAGGGTGACACACCTTGGCTCCAGGCAGTCCCCAATGCTCTAAAGCCGAGGCTGCCCTTCCTAGCCTACCTAATGCCAGGCCTCTGCCAGTAGCCATTCAGCAATTCCAGGAAACTTAGCCAGACAGAGTAGGTTGATCCAAGGCAAATCTCCCTGAGCCGTGCAGTCTCTCGAGAGTTGCCCTGTCCAACCTATAGCCAAACACTTACCTGAAGGCGTTCACCAGCCCCAGATGTTATTCCCAACCACACTGTACCTGCCAAATGGGGGTTAACCTAGCTTAACTCCCTGCCACCCAGCAGCCATGCAGAAATGCAACCAATCCCTGTTTGAAATCCTTAAGGAACAAACCCGTCCCTTTTGGTGAAAGATGAACATCATCCCTTCTAAACAAATCCGGTGCTGAGAAAGCAATGTCCGGGTGCGCTATATATCCACCCCCTATGGACCTGGCAAAACATGCCATTTGGCCATTAAC
Organism: Hemicordylus capensis; assembly: GCF_027244095.1. Lineage (NCBI taxonomy): Eukaryota > Metazoa > Chordata > Lepidosauria > Squamata > Cordylidae > Hemicordylus > Hemicordylus capensis. The sequence continues at coordinate 104,113,643 of NC_069657.1, read as the reverse complement.
CTTCCTACGAACCCTCTCAACTCTGTAGGGGTCCCTGGCACCCCTACAGACTCTACGCTAGAGCATGGCGGACCAAATGATACAGATCCCGGGAAACCATTCCCGTACCTGTGCAAGGTCTTTCTGAATGTTAAGGATGATGGAAAGCCCTGCCTGAGTTGCTAAATGGTTTTCTCCCATGTGGACCACCAAGTTGTTGGGTGGTGGGTTAGCTGTCAAGAACTCCTGCAGCAAGGGCAAAAACTGGGCGATGACTGACCGATCCAGGAGATTGATGCCTGCTGCCCGAGTCCTAGTTGTCTTCCAGGCTGTGCCCCATGTGCAGGTCTGTGGGCCCAGAACACAATCGAGTGACCCAGGATGAGGACCCTTGCCCTCTCTGCATGTCGCGCAGGGCCTGAAAGGAGAAAACAACCAGTGACTGCCACCAAGGCACTCAACGCACATATCTCTTGTATGTGGTGGACTGCCAACGCACAATACGTTGAATGGCCTCACCAGTTAGACCCAGCCTAGAGGCCACTATGGCAGCTCCAATCCGGAATGAATGGAGGGATGAGTGCTCAGTGGGGACCCCTGCTGCCCCCAGGGCTCATCGCACCACCGCCCATAATTGGTACTGGGAAAGAGGCCATCCATCCCCATGAATGAACAGGCACCCACCTGCAGACCCACGCAGGGCAGCATAATCTCCCAGCGCCTGTACAGGGCACAAAATTTTGTTGCTGGCAGGGTATAATAACACCAGCTGCCCCCCTACCTCTCTGATCAGTTTTGGAAAATGAAGTTGGAGCCGTACGGAGTCCTGGCCCAACATCATATCCCCAAATTCCATTATCCTATTAGTGGTACCCGCCTTTCCCCTGGGAAAAAGCTCACTAGCTCTGAAGACCCCAAAGAACATAACCAATGTTGCCACATGGAAGAGCTTGGCCTCGTAGGGGGACTGGCAAATATGTGGCAAGCATTCCAAGGCACCCTGCATTGCCACTGGTGTGCGAGGCCTGTGGCTATCCGCTTGCGCTGGACAATCCCTTGCCCAGCCTTCCAACATTCTCCTCACTCTGAAATCTCCCGTGGTATCAATGAAACCCTGTGCCTTGGCATGGAAGGCAGTTGCTATCTGCTAAGGCCCTGGCAGACAGTCTTTTACCTCTTAGGTGTACCAGAAACTGCATCAACTGTTCAGTGGGTGGGGGGGCACTCCAGGGCCACTGGTGTCTAAAAGCCTGAAAGGCCCTGTACTGCCTATCATGCAAAGCTCAAGTGCTTGGAGACAGAGAGCACCAAATGGCCCTCTGTGCTTCTATGTGCCAAGGCTCCACAACCACGGAGGCATCCTGTTGGGTAGTGATTCCTCCTCTGGTGCCAGCTGACAGAAGCGGTGCACCTGGAAATGAGATAGTGCATCCGCCAAGCTGTTCTGTATCCCAAGGACATAGCACGCCGTAAACATGATATTGTTAGTTAGGCATGCCATGACAAAAGCCCACACTAAAGCCATGACCCTAGGGGACCTGGACATCTGCCTATTGATGACCTGGACCATGGCCTGGTTATCGCACCAGAAACGCACCGTCTTGTTCTTAAACAGGTCAGCCCAAATATGTATGACCACAACTATTGGGAAGAATTCCAGGAAGCTCAAATCCCTGGTAACCCCTGCCAACACCCAGGCATCTGGCCATTTCTCAGTGCATCAGCACCCACGGAAATAAATGCCAAAACCTAACCTGCCTGCAGCATTCGACTGAACCTGCAGTTCAGCCTCCAGCAGGAGTGTGTCATGCCAGAAAGATACCCCATTGTAAGAATCTATAAAGGCTGTCCACTGTTCCACGTCAGCCCTCATGGGGGCGGTAACCCTAATCTGGTGATGGGGACCCCTGACTCCGATGTTAGCGTCACAAAGCCATCTCAAGAATGGCCAGCCCGGCACAACCACTCTGCATGTGAAATTCAGGTGGCCAATGAGTTGCTGCAGTTGTTTGAGCGTAACCTTGCATGCCCGTGAACTAGCCTGTAAACCCCTGCTAACTTGGCAAAGAGGCACCTTTTAACGTGGTGATTCTCTCTGTTTAGCAGGGGGAGAGTAACTGGCCCTATTCACCCACAGCACAGGACCTCCAGTGACTATTGCTGGTGTCTATCTTGTGTTTCTTTTAGACTGTGAGCCCTTTGGGGACAGGGATCCATCTTATTCAGTTATTATTCGTCTGTGTAAACCGCCCTGAGCCATTTTTGGAAGGGTGGTATAGAAATTGAATTATTATTATTTCTTGTTTACACAGTCAGACAGGTGTTATTGACTGGTTTGTTTTATCCAGACATCGAGTCCTTCCCAAGGACCTGGGATGCCAGAATTTTATTGTCAATTGTTATAGATATCGTAGCAGAATATAGGCTGTTCCCAGTAAAGCTGCTTTTTGTAATTGGCTGATGGTGATTTCTGTGGCCCCTATGGTGTTGAGGTGCTCTTCAAGGTCTTTTGGAACTGCACCCAGGGCGCCAATTACCACTGGGATTATTTTGGTCTTTTTCTGCCATAGCCTTTCAATTTCAATTTGTAGATCTTTGTATTTGGTGATTTTTTCTAAAAAAAATTCTTCTATTCTGCTATACCCTGGTATTGCTATGTCGATTATTTTGACTTGTTTTTCTTTCTTCTCGACTACAGTTATATCTGGTGTATTGTGTGGCAGATGTTTGTCTGTTTGTAGTCGGAAGTCCCATAATATTTTTACATCTTCATTTTCTTCAACTTTTTCAATTTTATGGTCCCACCAATGTTTGGCTACAGGTAGCTTGTATTTTTTGCAGATGTTCCAGTGTATCATCCCTGCTACCTTGTCATACCTTTGTTTGTAGTCAGTCTGTGCGATCTTTTTACAACAGCTGATTAGGTGGTCCACGGTTTCATCTGCTTCTTTACAAAGGCGGCACTTGCTGTTTGTGGTGGATTTTTCAACTTTTGCTCTGATTGCATTTGTTCTTAGTGCCTGTTCTTGTGCAGCCAGTATTAAACTCTCTGTTTCCTTCTTCAAGTTGTCATTCTTAAGCCATTGCCAGGTCTTGGTGATGTCTGATTTTCCACTTATATTGTGCAAATATTGACCATTCAGTGGCTTATTTTTCCATTTTTCTGCTCGGTTCTTGACTTGTTCTTTCTTGTAGGCCTGTTTTGTTTGATTGGTGTTGAATAGTTTCTCATTACTGACCATTTGAAGTGCATCTTCTTACTGTCCTTGATATATTCTTCAAGGCCTCTTTTCTCCTCCTCTACTGTTTGATGGACTTGCAGCATTCCTCTTCCACCTGAGCTGCGAGGGAGGTATAGCCTATCAACATCACTGCGTGGGTGCAGAGCATGATTGATGGTCATGATTTTCCTGGTCTTACGATCTAGCATCTCTAGCTCTGCCTGGGTCCAGTCTATTATTCCTGCAGTGTATCTGATAACAGGTATAGCTCAGGTGTTTATGGCTTGTATGGTGTTCCCGCCATTGAGTTTGGACTTGAGGATTTTTCTAACTCTCATGATGTATTCACTTCCAATTTTTCTTTTAACTTCAGTGTGTGCAATATTATCAGCCTGGAGAATGCCCAAGTATTTGTAAGGTTCTTTCTCTTCCAGGTTCTTGATCTTGCTTCCATTGGGCAGTTCTTTTCCTTCTGTTTTTGTTATTTTCCCTCTGTTCATTATTAATGCAGCACACTTGTCTAGTCCAAACTCCATTGCTATATTGCTACTGAATATACAGACAGTGTTTAGCAGTGATTCGATTTCTGACTGGGACTTTCCATACAACTTCAGATCGTCCATGTACAGCAGATGGTTGATTTTACTCTTTTTAAAAATATTATTATTATTATTATTATTATTATTATTATTATTATTATTATTACTATTACCTTCAAAACCTCAAGCTTAGCTTGTGGAAGTATAGAGCAGCCTGATTGGGGGTTCAGCTCAATGCTTTAAAAAGTCAGAACAGTAGCAATGTCCTCAGTTTTTTCATGTGCTAATGGCACCCCCAGCTCTGCACAGAGAGAGTGAAATGCCTCCAAAAGGCGTCTGCACTGATCAGTTCCCACAGATCCACAAAAAAGGAAGTCATCTAAAAAATTAGCTGTTGTAGCCAGTCCTGACTTCCATCAAAGCGCCCACTCCAACATGGAGCTAAACACTTCGAAACCTGCGCAGGAGACTGAACAACCCATGGGGAGGGCTCAATCAATGTAATAAAGCCCCTGAAATGTGAAACCCAGAAGATTGAAGTCTGTTGGTAACAAGCAGAATGTTACACTGGTTACACTGTTACACTGGTAACAAGCAGAATGCAGACTCAATGTCGCATTTCACCATGAGTGCACTTGGCCCACATGAGCAGACCACCCTCACCGCCTGGTCAAAAGAAGTGTACCTTACTGAGCAGAGATCGGGTGGGATCCCATCATTTACCGAAGAGCCATGTGAGAACGAAAGGTGGTGAATCAATCTATACTCACCCGGGGCCTTCTTGGGCACCACCCCAAGTGGGGAGATGTGCAAGTCAGGCATGGGCAGTTTTATAAATGGGCCAAGGGTGCACCCCAATGAAACTTCCTTCTGAATCTTCTTGAGCACCACCGTCTCCATGCCCAGCACAGACTTCAGGTTATGGGCTAGACAGTGTTCCCTCTGACCAATGTAAGGGATGTGAAAACCGTAACAGAAACCCTCCCATAGTAGATCGCCTGATCCCTGAGGGGATACTCCTCAAGGAGGCAAGCCAGTACAGGCAGCCTAACTGGGCTAGAGCCCTTTTCCAGGGGGTCTGCCCTGTGGGGCACCTCCACCCTTTCGGCCTATGGCAGGCTGTTCCTTGAAGCCACCCCGGGGGCCCTGGACACGCTGGCAATGGAGGCTGGCATGTTTCCTCCCACAAAAACCACACTCATGGCAGAAACGGCAAGGTGACTGGTTGCATCTCCCTGAGGTGTTAAAAGCCCAGCATGGCAGGGTACCTTGAACATCCTGCTCAGCAACAGGCCCAGGGGACTGCAATGCGGGGGGGGGGGTCTTAGATATTATGTGGCCGCTGTCGGCCCACTCCCCTTGTATGGGTCTTATCATCAGGAGCCAGAGCTCCTGATCTTGTTTGTCCCAGGGTATCGAGGGGTTCAAGGCCACCCTAGGCCAGAAGGAACGATCATTGTACTCCTAGTCATTCCAAAAAAACCCCATATACTCCCTGTGTATTATATCCATATACTTCACTAGGGTGGGGCCCTTGGATGTGTGGACCTGTAGCATCACACCCATATAAACTGTATACGCTGACAACCAGTTGGTCCAGTTGTGCTCCACTGGCTTGTGTTTTGATTTTTCCTCCTCCTTCTTTTGCTCTCCTTCCTTTACTACTGGTTCGAGTTCCCTGAACAATAATTGGAATATATCAACAAATTCCCTGTGCCATATGCGCTCTTTAACGGCGGGCAATAAATGGTCACCCAGTGGGAGGGAGGAGTTGCATGGCAGATATGAGGGTTGTGGTGTTGAGTGCGGTAATGCTGTCGAAGACCCCAATGGCTGGGCACCACCCAAGGTGGCTGAACCCCCCTGCCAAACCTGTGCACATGTCCCATATGGGAGGAGGTTGCAGTATCCCCTGGGTGCCAGCCATATGGGCCATATGCTTGCACCATGGGAGGCATCCTCCAAGGCCAAGTGTATTGTGAAAACTCACCAGACCCTTGCCAGTCCACTGCATGCCCCTTATTTGCAGATGGGTCTGAAACCAACGTAGGACTGGTCTTGCCTGAATTCGAGTCCGCTGATGACGGGGTAGGTAGCTGCTCCTTAGCCTCCAACACCTCAAGCCTGGTAGACAGAGATTGCATGAGCTTGGCCTTTGTGCCCCCACTAGTGCCCCTCCCTACCTCAGGAGGGACACCTGAAGGGGCCCCCTTGTCCTTCTCCATCACCCCCCCCCCCAATTGTTCTTTTCAAGGGCCTCCAGACAGGCAATAAGAGCTCTAATGATGCCCATATCAACATCATCCTCAGATGAGGAATCTGGTGCAGGTTGAGGCCTTGCTAGGGGCCATACATGTTTCCCCCTGTTTTTCCCTTTGCCTTCTTAGGGCCCATGACCAGGCCCACACAAACCTCCAAATCTGGCTCCCAGAAATAGCCCAGCAGTCACTACCCACAAGCAGCCAGCTAGAGTGCTTCAATGGTTAGCCCACAACACTCTACTCAGCAATCCCCCGGGCCTTTCCAATGATTCCCCCAACAAATCCCTCACATGGGGGAGGGAAGACTAGCCACCCCAGGGCTGGGTCCAAACAGGCCCCAACAGCTAGCCTAACCCCAGAGGGGGAGGGGGGCCTTTAAGCTGACCCAGGCCCAGCCGCAAGCCCAAAGTGTCCTCCCCGAGATCTCCCAGGGCCCCTTCTAGCTTGTGAGTGGGGGGAGAGATCCCAAACCACCCTCGATTGCCGCAAAACCCAAGCCGTGAGGCCCATGGGCCGAATCAAACTGTGGGAGGTGGTTTCACAACCGCCCCTGCTGCCGCCACCGCATGGGTGGATCCCCAACCACCACCACCCTAGCCTCCAAACCACCATGGACGCTGCCCTTGCTGGCCCTATTCAGGCCAAGAGCTTGGCCGACACGTCCATCTCCGCTGCCTTCTCGGAGCAAACTGAGTGGCTAGTGGAACCAGATCTAGATGCACGGCCGAAACCCCACCCCCATATGGGCCTGCTGGCCAATGGGCTCTCTGCCTCATGCCCTCACCCATCCTTGTGCTTCTTGCAGAGGAGGGCTGGGCAAACATGCTGTGCTGCTCATTTGAGTGGCGAGCACCAGGATTCCCATTGGTATACTCTTTGATTACATTAAGGACTAAAAATAAATGAAGAAAACATTCAGACAAAACATCTAAGTCCTATTGACTTCTACAGCAGAATTAAGCCTGTCCTTAATTTTCTAGTATTTAAATCAGTGGGCCTTTGTGCTTAACTTCGGGTGCATCATTCCTTTCATTTATTTATTTTATATACTTTTTGCATTTCTATCCCACTACATGGCCTCTTAATGCCCCCAGAGTGATTTTTGGCAGACAGAGGTTTGTCCCCTACTCCTGTTTTTCCATACCAACGCACAGCAGTCTCTCAAAGCACTGCAGTAATTTCACTACAGGAAATGACTGAACATGTAGTTCATAGGGTTTTGTCGGACTCAAAAGCTGTGGATCTGTATGTGCCAATAACATAGTTTGTAATTAACACAACAGAAAGCTGCTTGTTGTTACTAGAATGGGGGGGGGGGAGGTATTCTTGAATTTGCCTCCTCAATATTTAATTTGACAGTGCCTATTCCAAAGCTTCAATCTATTCTTTAAACACACCAGTAGCAGAATGCATTTTGCTGATGTCTGTACATTTATTCAAGTGTTTTATATTAAAGAAAAATATACATATACAATGTCTGTGTAAAGCCTGCACAGTAGTTCTTTTAATCTTATAGTTCCACATTAGCATGGTGCTCAGAAATCCCCTTAGAGAAAATTAGGCAGTCATCATGAAGCTTTGAAGTTTATCTTCACAGTGTACGAAATCCAGGGGAGAGGTGGGGAGAGAATATAGTTTATATTTTAATTTGCTAATTGAGTTACGCAGGGCATTGGCATAAGCACACACTGCCTTCCTTTTTTATTTTCTGATTTGATACAGATCATCATCATCATCATCATCACCATTATTTATTATTATTTATTGTATTATATAGGCAGAGTTAATTTCCTTATCCCATGTGACATTTTTTTCCTGTAGTAGGCCACGAAAATGTGCCTACAAAAAGAAATAGTGTTAGTTTGAGAATTCAGACAGAATCTCCATGTTGTTAAACCATATTAAATCTATAAAGTTAAAACACCTCAAGTATGATCAGCATTTTGACCAGGATCTAAAGAGCTATTTTAAGGATTTCCAAGATAATAAGCACTGGCCTTGAAAGATAACGAACAAAAGTGGTTATTAGGCTTGCATACAGTTTTATTCATGGCAAGCCAATCCAATCCAGTAAAATATTTTACTTCACTTGTTCTCTTTCTCATTCTGTGCCACCAATGTATTTGCTAATCTTCAGATTTTCAATAAATAACACAAAATTTGGGTATGAACAAAATTAAAAAGGAAACTAAAGATACAAATTAAGAAAGAACAAAAACTATATTATCAAATGTGTTGTATAACTTAACACCCTAGGGACTAGTTCATATTCTCAAATTCCTCCACTTAATTATGTATTTTGCAGTAAGAAAAAAGAGAAAAAATTGAAATATACCAGTAACTTAATTCCCATCCCATAGAGAACAAAAGCTAACTAAATAAGGGACACTTCAGCATTAAATCCTCACACTGAAAGCAATAAAATGGGCTAAACTTGCAAAAAGGAAGCTTAAGTTTAAAGGAACAAGTCCCTTCACAAGCCTGATAGCACCTTGCTTGTCCAGTCTAAATAGATAGGTCCTGCAGTTGTGTTTTATAGCAAAAACCCTATCACAAATCAGCTCTGAAAAACACAGGATGACAATACACAAAGCAATTGGAATGCAATGTTTTGACGGTGGATGCTCTGTAAGAAGTGAGTGAACAAAGGATGAGAAAACCAAAAAGAGGGATAATTTGGATACAACTGGTTTGTTTTAGCTTGGATTTTTAACTTGTTTAACTTAATTTGGTTAATTTTATTAGTCTTATTTTACACTGTATCTATTTTATAAATGTTGTGAGCCACTCTGAGCAGTAGTGTACTGGAGGGGTGGGGTGTAAATATTTTAAATAAATAAACAAACTATGTTGGATTCAGCTTTTGTAGCACAGCACTAACAGAGCGGTTCTGTAAAGACCACTATGCCCAGACTCTGGTGGTTGAAGAGTGAAATAGTTCTCCACGCACTGGATTTTTATTATCAAATATATTTCAAGTATTTATGTGGGGAATTATTTTCAGGAGAGCATGAGACCTTCATTATCTTTGCAGTACATTTTTCCTATGCAAATATTTGTGGGGGGGGGAGTGAATCAGATTCAAATGTCATTCTATTTTAAGGATATTTTTGCAGTGCTCAGTACAACTTATAGTACAGATAAATTAAGCACAGATTCTAAACACTCTTAGAAAGAAAAATATTCCTGAGTGGAGAATAGTCATTAAAATTCACAGCAGACAGCAGAAGGAAGTGGAAATAGACCAGACCCCAATTTTTATTATTATTTTGCACAAAGAGAATCCATCATGCCTGTGTAACTATTCTGTTGAAAAGGTAAGTGAAACTGCCTGAGCAGGGTTTTAAAGGTTCGGATATCTGCGTGATGCTTTACTAATCACAAAAGAAATGCTTTTTGAAAAGCAGAGCAAAGCTGGCTGAGCGATCACTTTTGGGAACCGAAGAATTAGTCTGATGGGAGAGAAGGCAAATGCACTGAGTGCTTGAGTTTTTCCTTTTCCTTTTTATGAATTGTCAGCAAAACAAGTTTCAAAGAGGTCAGCTGAATTTTTTGTATTACATTCCCATTTGTATGATATGTGTGTGTGTGTGCACGTTTGCATGTGCAACTATCTTTCAATTATATAGTGACTCTCCGCATTCACCTTGTGGCAACAGTATTTTGAATGTGCTCTATGCTTATTTGGTCATCTAGTGAAGAAACATCAATACTGCAATCCTGCAAAAAAAAAATTGTAGACACGGTGAGAAACAGCTATTTTGGACTTCTTCTTCTCCCTATAGCACCGAATCTCTATTTTTGCTTGGCTTTCTGCTTCCAGTTTCACTATTTGTAATCTGCCTTTTAATTATGAATTTGTGAGGTACCTTGAGAACTTTGTGATAAGGTCACATAACTAATAAGTATACAAATACAATATTATAAGATAATTCCAAATTGAATTCCCCTCTCTGTGAAGTATGTACAAAAAAAGAGGGAATTACAAAATCACTGTATTTTGCTCTGAAATGTTTTGGCAGAGTGGAGACTGGATGCCTGAACTCTTGAGTGGATCATGGAAACATGAAGTTCTCTCCATCCACTTTTTGACACCTTGTATATCTTTATAAATCTCTTTCCCCACCTTTAGTCGTCTTGCTTTCCTAAATACATTTTAAATTTTCGTCATAGGATAAATGCTCCAGCCTTTCCTATTGGTTTTGTGAACATCTGATATTCTTTCAGCTTGAGGATCTCGTTTATGAATTCAATTTTCATCCCATTCCTAATCATAAGGAACAAATCAATAATACTGGTAAAAAGAAAAATCAGTGTACTGTGTATAAATTTGATAAATGCTAGGGTGATAATTCTTTGGACCAAGATATAAAACAACCCTGTCATCTTGGTAATCAGATTGCACAGTTATTTAATTTTATTTATATGTTGCAGTGGCAAAGGTGAGAGCTACTGTCCTGGCTGTGTTCCAGTTGGATAATTATACTGTCTGAACTTTTAAAACTTCCTGCAGATTAATGGATGCAATATTCTGAGATCATTTTCATGACCATTGCAGCCCGGCAGGGAGGGCACTGGGGGAAGGCATGATTGATCTTAACCCCCCCCCCCCCCCACAGATGACCAGGAGCCTTGTATGGGGTGTGCAGCTCACATGCCCACATGCTTTGGGCAACACAGATTTCCAGGGAGCAGCAGGGAAAATCCAGTCTCCAGATATCTCTAAATGTACCATGTGAGGAATACAGTTCATTGATGGATTTCCCCTCAAGGTGGGTGATCTAGGCACCCAGCTCTGTCTGCAGCCCAAGCCTGAAAATGACCAGTGAAAAATTCCTGGGCAAACAATCCCAGCACTTCACACAAGCCCAAGCCTCAGAAAGGCTGCTCATATAAACAGCATCTCTGTGTTGGTGTTGTTTTGTCTTGCATCATTGTTCTCTACTCCTCCTTAGAGTCTTTTCCCACCCACCCTAGGGATTTGTACAGAACTATTGATGGCCAGTTCGGTGTGTGTGTGTGGGGGGGTACCTTTAAGGATCGGGGAGGGTGCTCTCACCCCCCCCATGTTCCCCCCACTGGTGCTGTGCTTAAAATGATCCAGCACAGGGCAGCAGCGTACCTCCTTGCCGCCTCGGTGCATGTTGGACTTGAAGTTCCCGGTATGCGTGCACACATCGTTCTCATACACACGCACGTATGCACATGCACCTGGAACTTCCAGTCTGACACTCACCGAGACAGCAAGGAGGTACACTGCCACCACATGGGACCATTTTAAGCACAGTGCCAGCAGGGGAAATTCAGTTTGAGGGGGGAGGGGTAAAAGCACCTTCCCCAATCCTTAAAGGAGCCCCCACCCCTGCATTCAAACCAGGTTCCTGAACCAGTTCCCAAACTAGGGACAGAATGCCAAACTGATTTGTGCACATCCCTAACCCACCCAAATTGAAGTTGCTTACTGGGTAATGAGTAAAGCTATCCTGGTATACTTGACATTCAAATTTATTAAAATATCTTAAGGGGAATTTAGCCATCTCTTTCTCTGACCTTATGATGTAGCCCTAAAAGCAACAACAAACCCCACAAAACTCAGTCCTAGTCCTTTATTAAAAGTTCTCCAAAGGTTAGGATTCAAATTCAGCATAACTTGGTCTGTGCTTTCAAAGGCAGTTTGAGCTTCTGTTTTTCAAACATGAGCCCTGCCCCAATAGTCACATGGCAAATCTCTTTTGAAATTCAGGAAACTTTCAAAAGCAGTTGGAAAAATGGCATGGGGTCTGATGCTCAAAAGAAAGCAGCCTACAATTCCATATGCCTATGGATCCTGGACAGAGAGGTTCATTTTGTATTCCTTCATTCCCTGCACTGAGATGTTCTTGATGCATTTCAGTTGGCTTATACAGTGACATCGGCAAGTGTTTTACAAGGATGGATCAAAATGGACAAAGACTGATTTTAACAGCATCAAATTAGCATCCATCAAATTAAACTTTCCTAGACTGTTCAAACAGATCCATCACATACTCTTGGTGTGAAACAAGGATAAGGAAAATATAGGGCTGTCCACTGATTCTATAATTTTAGTTGACTAGTCAACTGCCTTTGAGCTCATTACTCTCATAATTGATCAATAAAACTTAAATACTTTTTTATAAATGGATTTTATATCCCTAGAATCTCAGTATAGGTGCCTTTGGGATTTGGAAGGAATTGAAAAATAATATGCTACTTAATAAGCAAAGGGACCACTCATTCTTAGAAGAAAAGGTCATCTTTAATATTTTCTGTGTAAGTCTTTATTACAGTAATGTACCAGAATCAGAATAGCTGCAAATAATGAATGTTTGTTTGTCCTGAACATGTAACATTTCCCTTCACTGATAAAATCTGCCCCCATGATTAATAAAGAATTAGTTGAGAATCTCACAATTAAACCAACTGAAGCATTAAACTTTAATTAATATATTTACTTCTTAAAGTTGGCCTACACACTCAATGTTTATCATACACACACACACACACATATACACATACACATACATATACATATACACACACAACATGTATATCTGAACAATTTATGGCAATTTTATTTACTCATGTCAGTCAAACACTTACTGTGGAATACAAAATGAACTTCATTTCTCAATTCACAACTAAGTTACCTATCATATTTACCCAAATCTGAGATGAGGTTTCCCCCCATTTCTTTCCTGTTAAATATGGAGGGATCATCTTAGGTTTGGAGTCCTTTTTCTTCTGGATAAGTACAGGTAAAACTTCTTTTAACCTCTGTCTTTTAAATGTAACCTCTATCAGGTAAATACAGTAAATTCTATGGTCATAATTAGAATATACCACACAACTGCTCAGTAGGGATGTGTGAATCAATTCGTATACAAATTGATTTGTACCCAAATTTGTACCCAATTTGTACCCAAATTGGGCAATTTGAAGAAAGAACAAATCGCCCCTGTGGTCCATTGGCTAGATTCGGGTACAAATCAATTCACACCAGATTCAATATAAATTGATTCAAGAGTTGGATTCCTCCTTTTAATTTCCCCAGATCCCCAGCTTTCATTTGAAAAAACCTAAGCTCTAGCCCTTGCAGAAGTGAAGTTATGAAGCAAAATGTGCAGTCACTATTTTTCCAAGTGTTTGGATTCTTTGGTGTATAATACCTTTCCCTCAGTGAATCCCAATGAGGATTCATTACATACCTTCATTTCTTCTATTCATTTTGATTGTCTTGGGACAGTGCCAGCTGTCAACTGCCATGTGTCAACTACACCCCCCTCCTACCCGCAAGGCAGTGGGGTATAACTCAGTTTGTTTGTTTGTTTGTTTGTTTGTTTGTTTGTTATATTTTTATACTACCCAAAACTTATGTCTCTGGGTGGTTTACAACAAGATAAAAACAAAAGTAAAGCATTAGTTAAAAAGAAAACAAGAAATTTTTAAAAACACAATTTAAATTTTTTAAAAACAATATTCTAAAAACAACATTAAAACAATCAAAACAATATCAGTTAAAAGCCTGGGTGAACAGATGTGTCTTTAAAGACTTTTTAAAAATTGTCAGAGATGGGGAGGCTCTTATTTCACTTGGGAGTGCATTCCAAAGCCTCGGGGCAGCAACGGAGAAGGCACATCCCTGAGTAGCCGCCAGACAAGCCAGTGGCAAATGCAGACAGACCTCTCCTGATGATCTCAATAGGTGGTGGGGTTCTCTTAAATACCCAGGGCCCAAGCTGTTTAAGGCTTTATAGGTAATGACCAGCACCTTGTATTTTGCCCAGAAACATATCGGCAGCCAGTGTAGTGTAGCTCCTTCAATACAGGAGTTATATGGTTTCTCCGAGATGACCTGGAGAACAGCCTGGCTGCCGCATTCTGGACACACTGTAGTTTCCGGACTACATACAAAGGCAGCCCCACATAGAGCACATTGCAGTAATCCAGACCGGAGGTTACCAGCAGATGTACCACTGTTTTGAGGTCATCTATCTCAAGAAATGGGCGCAGCTGGTGTATCAGCCAAAGCTGATACAAGGCACCTCTGGCCTCCGCCTCAATCAGGGAGAGACTCAGATCCAGAAGCACCCCCAGACTGCGTACCTGTTCCTTCTGGGGAAGTGTGACCCTATCCAGAACAGGCAGATCAAGATCGTCTCTCGAGTTCCGACCACGCACAATGAGTACCTCCGTCTTATCTGGATTCAGTCTCAGTTTGTTATCCCTCATCCAGCCCATTACCGCCTCCAGGCAGGCATTTAGGGAGGTTATGCCCTCTCCCAATGATGCTGACATGGAGAAATAGATTTGGGTGTCATCAGCATTCTGATGACCATACTGATAGCACCCTGCACCAAATCCCCTGATGATCTCCTCCAGCGGTTTCATGTAGATGTTAAACAACATCAGAGACAATACAGAGACCTGAGGGACACCATACAAAAATTCAGATTTTGAAGAACAGCAGTCTCCAAGGGACACCATCTGGAACCTGCCCGTGAGGAAGGAACAGAACCACTTCAGAGCAGTGCCTCTCACTCCCAGCCCCCTCAGATGCTCCAGAAGGATACTATGGTCAAGAGTATCGAAAGCCGCTGAAAGGTCTGAAAGGACCAACAGAGTCACACTTCCTCTGTCCATTCCCAGTTGGAGATCATCCATCAGGCTGACCAAGGCAATCTCCACCCCATAGCCAGTCCAGAAGCCAGTTTGAAATGGGTCTAGATAATCTGTTTCCTCCAAGACTGTCTGGAGCTGGGAGGCCACCACCCTCTCAGTTACCTTGCCCAGCCATGGAAGGTTGGAGACAGGCCTGTAGTTACTCAGCTCTGAGGTATCCGAAGTAGGCTTCTTCAGAAGCAGTCTAATCATTGCCTCCTTAAGACTAGGAGGCATCCTACCTTCCCTCAGAGATGCATTTATAATCTCTACCAGGCCTTCTACAACAGCCCCCCTGCCAGATAGTATAAGCCATGTCAGTCAAGGGTCAAGAGAACAAGTGGTGGGCTGCACTGTTCCAATCAGCTTGACCACATCCTCAGGAGTCACAAACTGGAACTGATCTGACCTAACCACATGAGAGGAGTCGCTGGATACCTCCACATCAGACACTGAAGTAATTGTGGAGTTGGAATCTAAGTTGGCCCGAATACGAGAGATTTTGTCCACAAAAAATTCATTAAACACATCACAGCGGGTAGTAGATGGTTCCAGATTCTGATTCAAGGGAGGAGCACTTATTTTCTACATTTTTTTCCCAAATGTTTAGACTCTTTGGTGTCTAATAACATTTCCTCATAAGGAATCCCTTTGAGGATTCATTGCACACCAAAGAGTCTAAACACCTAAAAAAATCCTAAAATATAAACTGAGTATGCAGTGGCTTGCAGTTTGGGGGGTAGTTGGCAAATGGGATGCCACTAATTTCCCACTCCCACCCACAAAACAATGGGGTCAAAATGAGCAGAAGAAATGAAGGTGTATAATGAATCCTCATAGGGATTCCTTGTGATAAAAAATTATTAGACACCAACAAATCTAAACACTGCAATATTCCTAAAAAATAAACTGAGCACCCAACTGCCTTGCAGGTAGGTGTAGGGGTGTGTGTGTGTGTGTGTAGGTGTAGTTGCAACATGGCAGTTGACAGTTTGCACTGTCTGAAGAAAGGAACATTCACCATAGCTGCCCTCCAGCCTCTCTGCAAGTGTGCAGCCCTTCTTCTGCCCTCATATTATCACAGAATTAGCACAGCCACCCGTGATTACCCACAACTGTGAGCAGTTGAGTTCTTTGCAATGGTGCCTAAGAGCAGCAGCTTCTCATCAGTGGCTGTTGCTGTGACTAGTAGCACGCACCAATGTAGACAATGAGCAGTAGGGTGGTGAGGGCAGAGAGGGCATGTGTTCACGTATCCCTGTTCACCCATGGCAGTGCCTGGCCTCCACTGTTGCTCCCGCTTCCTACTTGCCACCACCACTTGCCAGCTCTCCTGGGCCAGTTGCCTTCCTGCTTCCAACCAGCCAGGAGCCCACTGGGAATGAAGGGCATGCATGCATCCTGTGTCTGCATCAGGCACAGGTGCACCCTCTATTCGTAGTGGGCTCCCAGCCAGATGGAAGCAGGAGAGCCTCGTGAATCCCTCTGGCAAGTGGCGGCAGGTGGATAGCAAGAGAGTGGTAGCAGCAGGAGTGGCCAGCTGGATAAAGGAAGGAGGAGGGAGGTGGAGGGGAGCAAGGTGGCCCCCAGACCCACAGGTGGCTTGTGTTTCAAAGACATCTTGGAACACTAATAGCTCTGTCCCTAGCAATGAGAATGAGGAACAACTGCTGCACCAATTGCTCACAGATCCTCCTCCTTCTTGGCAATGGAGGCTGCTGCTTCAAGTTGCCATCACTGCCTGCTGTCATGGCTCAGCCTGTCGCCACCTGCTCTTCTTCCACTGATGATTCAGAATCAGAGACTGAGGGACTGGAACTGGTGCCAGCCCCCATTCTGAATCTAACTAATGGAATGTTGGAGATCCAGCTCCAGATGGCATTGATCTTTTGTACCAATAACCCTAATGACCACTAAGGGCATTGGCATTGGGAGTAGAGATAGATAGTTAGGGACTCCTTCTCTTTCCTGTTTATCTCTGCCTCTATGACCCCTCTATTGATAGAATGTACTCAGGAACTTCCTGAGAGTGACCTCCTCCACCGCCACCTTCCCAGAATGCTTCTAGTTCTCTCTCTGAGCACCATGATTCTATAGGTCTCTCTCTGACCACCATGTAGCCAGTGGTTAGATATAGGTCTTTCCTATCATCATGGGCTTCTGAACCTTACTTGAAAGTCCATGTTTATCATTTACAAGCTGTTGCCCCTGGGACTCTGTTAACTTCTGTTATAATGGGAGTGACTTTGCTCCTGAAATATTCTGCTATATAAGAAATTACCCCCATATAAGTAATTACATAGAGCAGATGGGGATAAAGCTGACCTAGACCATAGCATTGAGCTAGACATCAAGGAAGCCCTGGGGGCAGAAACCACCAAGGAAGCCCTTCTAGGGTTAAAGACCCCTGAAGTCACACTTTGGAAACCAACTGCAGCAATCCAGGAAATTTTACCAGCAATCCAGGAAAAACCAGCTGGAACCATGGAGAAGTGCCAGACTCTGGGCAATGGCCCCTTTGACACAAGGACACTCCAAGCATGGAGGTGGGGCTGAGGAGGAGGGATCTGAGCTCAGGCAGTACAAGTCAGTTGGCTTGCAGGCACTGGTGAGTCAGTTTGTTCCCTGGGGCCTCTCCAGTCTTGTTTCACCTACAGCCTTTGCTCTAGTCTTGCTTCTGCCTTTGCCCCAGTAGTGGCCAGTGCAGGCACCTCTGGAGGGATAGTGAGAGGCACCTTTAAGAGGAAATCAATTGGTGCTTACCTCTTCTTTTACTGCTCCTGAACGCTGCTTGGAGCAGCAGCAGCATGCTGCCCAGCACTCTCTGCAGCGGGGGATCACTTGCACCACTCACCTGGCTGCCAGTGGGGGATTGGCTCCATGGAGGTAGCTGAGTGGCAGAGCTGAGGGTCTTTTCACCCCCCTGGCAACACCTGCACTGGCCACTACTGCTTCCCCCTCTCCCAACCCCCACAACAACTCTGTTGTAGTCTCGTCTCCAGCTTGAACTCCATCCCTTCTTGCATCATTGCAGCCTTCAGCAGCACCACCACCACCAGATCCTCAACCATCTTCATCTCCAGCCTCATGGGCACTGAACAGAATGAGAGAAGGTGTGGTACCTAACAGAATCCTCATGGGCACAGGTCAGAACAGAATGAGAGAAGGTGTGGTACCTAGCAGGAGGGGGAAACAGCTGCACCAACCAGATGGTAAGTTACTGAGCATTCCTAAAGCCAGGTTACTGTCTGACTGGTTGACAGTTAAAGAACAATTTCATGGCTCATTACATGGCAAACAAGAATTACATGCAGTGTCTTAGGTCAAGGGTTCCCAGCCGGTGGTTCTCCAGATGTTGCTGAGCTACAGTTCCCATCATCTCCAGTCACTATAAATTGTAGCTGGGGGTGATGGGAGTTGAAGTTCAGCAACATCTGGAGTACCACAGGTTGGACCCTGTCTTAGGTCATTGCCATCGAAGATTGACTTTAGCCCAACTCAGATGTTATGTTGTACACATGTGCCAGTACAGGGACTAGGTATATAAATGACTGTATCTGCATTCCTTTTAAAAGTGGACCTGGTTATAAAGTTGTACCATGAAGTCAGTGTCGACTCCTGACAACCACATAGCTATGTGGTTTTCTTTGGTAGAATACAGGAGGGGGTTTACCATTTCTATCTCCTGTGCAGTATGAGATGATGAGGTCTTTCAGGATCTTCCTATATTGCTACTGCCCAATATATGTGTTTCCATAGTCTGGGAAACCAGTGGGGGTTCGAACCGGCATCCTCTTGCTCTCTAGGCAGAAACCTACTACTGCACTTGTGTTGAACATAATATGTAAATATCTCTATCTGTATGCACTGCACACAGGTTGTATGTGCATTGAACATAACATATAAATAGAGATTTTGCTTCTGTAATAAGGTGTATTTTAGTCACACTTTTCATTCTGTTCACAGTAAAGTGAAGACTAACTGCCTCTCCTCTTCTTGTTCTCTGTCATCCCAGTTCTTGCTAAACTATCAAAATAGCGTGCAACTCTTTAATTTATGTGGAAGTTTTAGAAAGAGAAAATATTTTTCTGTCACAAACATGTATCTCTATGACCTGGAATAGACTCAACTAGAGTAGCATGGGGACAACCATAGTGGAGGTGGCAGCCACCCTCTTCAGATAAATCAAGTCTGTGTGTCGAAGTGAGGGAAGAAGATTCAGATATCTCCCCATGGCCTCTACAGAACTCTGATTGCTGTTCCAGCTTCTGAGCAGACAGCCATACTTGATTTGGTGGCTCTCTGTGAATAGTCCTGTCAGTCCTTCCACTGGGGGAATTAGAATCATTAGGTTGTGCATGGCTTCCGAAGCCAAGGCCTAGACAAGAGCATTTGAAATTGTCAAGGTAAAGAGTCCTCTCAGGATGGTGGAAGCAGAAGCTGTGCAGAAGAGCAGAACTCTTCAATCTTTCTAGTTTGATGTTGAAGTTCAAAAGCAGCATGAATCATGCTTCAGCAAGATACTACTGATATTAAGGACAAGACAAATAGATACAGAAAGACAAGTACAGGATGTTTGTGTACAGGAGGTCTGATTGGATTGGTTGCATCCTGTCCAGGTGTCATATTGCTAGATTAAAGATGCTAAGGACAGGCTGTGCCAGGGACTTTTACGCACAGCATAAAGTTTACAAGGAGGCCTTACTGCAAACTTGAAGTTGTCCCCCTCAAAATGCTGCAAATAGAGCATTTTTTTTACCCTGGATATAAATCAGGTTACACTCTAATGCACAGTGAAAAACATGAATTGTGTGTGAACTGCTCCCCGATAACCCGCAGGGACTTTGGAGTAAATCTAGCATATATGTGAATGTACCCCCTCCATTCCGGAGGAGATGCGAGTTAAAAGGCTTCAAAAGCCTCATGTGAAAAGCTTCCAGGAGAAGAACAGAACAGCATCATCCACCCAAGCTGTCAAATTGATAGAGATGAATTAGATACCTTGATCTCCATATGGGCCCTTAAGTCTCCTCACACTTGCTGTCACCAGCTGGAGAGGCTCTACTCCGTATTACATCAGGTCAAGAAGGGAACTCTGAAAGGGCTTGAAGCAGTGCCTTGTCAGTCATGACCTCTGGTTCTGCAGCTCTTTTCTGAAGGAATCCCAGAAATGTCTTCATCAGAGGACTCCATCAAGGAGTTCCAGCCACATTTTTCAAAGGAGTCTATTGCTATGGTATATATGTTTTTTCTCCTGACAAAACTATTGGATCAGAGTGGACCTTGTTGTTACAAAATCATTAGTTTTGGTCTTCATGGTTTTTGGTTGAAACAATGGTTTGCTTTTAATATTATGTAATCTTTGTATTTGTATGTACATTTACTGTATAGTTCTCTTTTCTTTCTCTCTCTGAATTAAATAGGCTGTTTGAGCCTCCTGATTTTATCCAGTGGGTTAAGCATTCTAGAAATAAAGTTATAAGAATACTTCTTGGCAGAAAATTCTCTGATGATATGAATACTTCAAGGGTAATACTGGATAAAGTAAAAAAGGAGAAACAAACGATGACCGAGATTGACCCAAAACTCCACCAAGCAAATCTATAAAGATGTCCTGGATCACAGCATAGTACAAAAAGACAGGGAGAATCACACAGTTGTATTGGCAACATTATGCTGTGAGGCTGCAGCACAGTGTAGGGAAAGGGGGAAGCATCCCCAAATTGCTGAGGTGCCCTCTCCCCACAAATTTCCGTAGTGCCCACCCCCACCCCCCAAGAATAGCTGAAAAGGAAGATCCAACTACACAGCTTGCAAAAAATGTTTATAAAGTGAGGGTTATGTTTCAGCTCTAGATGGGAAGAAAGTTGAAGTGTTCTTAGCTTTATGAAAGCTCTAATGGAGCCTGCAAATAATCTTTTGTTTTTAGATACAGGTCATTTTAGCCAAATTGGTTAGAGGCTATTCAATGTGAGGATCCAACAACAGCAAGTGAGTGGAGGTTTGAATCCTAATTGAACCATTTTTCTTGCAAACTCCTTTTATTTAATATAATCTTCTAGTTTTCAATTAACATAAAGGAGACAAAAAGTTCTCATGCCTATGTCCCAAAAAGGTTCATCTCTCCAGAAAGGCAATTCACCTATTATGGATACAGGGAAATTACAATGTATATGCAGCCGTTTTGTTTGGATCTTCTGCTACCATTCATCATATGATGTATGTGAAATGGAAACAGACCAGTCTGCCTATGGAGTTAAAACAGAAGGCCCTGGAGTTATATTTGAAAAGTTCTGGGTGAGATTTAAATGAATATTTGCTCAGAACTTACAAGAATTGGATGTTACGATTTTGCTGCTCTTCTGTTATAATTCTGCATGATTTTGATTTTTTATCGGAGTAATTTTGGTTGGGATTTTAAATAAAAATGGTTGGAGTATTGCAAATTGTTGTGTTTTTCCCCAAAAATGTAAAAATGAGGTAACAATCCTCAAATCACTTGCTATTGTTGAATGCTCACACTGAAGAGCTTCTAAGCAATTTGGCTGAAATAACCTATACCTATATTAGTCATTTTGTACCAGTGGTAAATTATCTGATTGTGTAACAATCATATTTAACTGATGAGGTCTCCCCAGCCCCCAATTTCTGCATGTGTTGGTAGATGCGCTTGTGCTTAGTAGTATAAAATCATTGGTGTCATTTTAGGATACACATTTCCCCTGAGGCCAAAATGGGCAAGCAGAAACCAACATGGGTTTTGCATTCCTTTGCTAAAATGCAGAGCTTTTTCACAGCAGGATCACAACAGCATCAAATATATCAAGAAGAAAAGAACAGGTTTGGTTGGGAGCAGTATTTCTCATGTTCAAACCATCAGTGGAGGCCGTGCTTATGATTGCCCCATAGAGACTGGCTAGTACAGAATCCTTCTGCTCGTCAGTCACCTCTAATACCGTTCAAAGGTATACAGCCACCAGGCAGAGTAAGAGTCATTCAGAGAAGCTGAATTCCACCTGCCATGACATACATAGTTTCCTCCCACTAAACAATGCAATTATTTTATTGCTCCATGATGGACTTCTTCCATTGCCCAGTGCCTCTCTTTGCAGGTTCTGTAACTGTATAAGCTGTGTATCAATGGAGTGAAAGTGATGGATTTGTCCCATTGAGTTTAATGAGATTTTGGTATAAGTAAAGAGAGCAATGCTCTATACTGCAGGACTCCTTGGGAAAGTGTTCTGAATAGTATTGCTACAAGCAACCTGCCTTTCTAGCTGTAGCGCTTCATTTATTTGTGCAGGCTGCTGAAGAGTCTCTTAGAAGGAATGGTCTAGACATAATGGAAATCATATGTGACTGAAGGAGTTGGTGAGGTTGCCAATTATTTCTAAAAGTTGTTGAATGAAATCACATATAGTCAGCATTGGGTTGATTCAGGGTGGTGAGCTGTAATATTTATAACACTGCTAGGAAAGGGGGAATTTGAGACAGGGGGCTGAGAAATTTAAAAAGACGTGCCCCCCACCCCAGCAACTCACTTTGCTAATACTAAAAAGTTTGGCAGAGAAATTGAACTGTAGGTTTGCATGCAATTGAAACCAGTTTCCCATTGTATTTATCCTTACCTGAACCTTCATGAAATAGTTAAACAAAGATGACGAAGAGAATTGATGGTGAAGGGGCAAAGATCAAAAGAATATTTCAAGATTTGTTATGACAAATGCAACATATGGTAACACCAACATGTGTTAAGCTTGTGGTACAAAGGGACAAAAACTTACCAGATGGTTTCCAACGTTCCACAGAGCAGTTGTAACTGCAGTGCATGGAACCAAACATTGCTATGCTCCTGCAGTGATACTGGCTGACATACAGCACAGTTCATTTGTGGCCCCTTGGCTTTGAAACCCCTTCCCTGAACAGCTTTGCCATGCTCCCTCCCTCAGTGTTGTTTAACAACTAAAAACACATCTTTTAAAGAGGCTTTTTAATGTTCCATCTTTGGTTGTATCTGGTAGGTTCTTTCGTTTTTAGTTTTTATCATTCTTAATTTTTAGAGTTTTGCAAACTGGTCCTCCATGAAACAGGACAGTTTGACCACAAAATGCTCCAAACTGGTTTGAGCTGCTTCCTGACTGGTTCAGGGACCCACAGTTCAATGGGAATTCAGACTGAACCGCATCTATCATTCCATGCACACCCCTGTTTATTAGCAATGGCAGTGCAGTTTGGACTCACATGAAACCAGCACAGGCGCCCTGCTCTTCTATTGGTGGGGCTTTGTGCTGTATATGAGCCTCTTCTAGCCCAAAGGAGCCACTGAGACCAATAATATTATTCCCTGGACTTCAGAAGTAGTGGGTGCTTCTATTGCTAAACAGAGCACCGTATCCCATGGACCAATGCATTCCAAACCAACCCACAAGTTCAGGCTACAATATGGCAGCTTTAATTTGGCTATTTGGCAGAGCACTACTCACCATTTAAACCACAAGATATATACATTGCATTATTCAGAATGAATTACAATTATACCAGATGCAATATATTCACCACTTGATGTAATATCCTGCTAATGATTTTTCTTCTGATCATCCCATGTAAGCAGGCATTTTTAAAGCAATCTGTTAGCACATTTTCAAATAGAACTCTATCCCTTAGAGATCCATGAAAATACTAAAGGATTGTTTAAAATAAACAGCAAATTAAAATGGAAGAATGAAATACTTCTCATTGATTATTTGAAAGACAAAATAAGTATCATGAGATTTAATGGTGGCAATATGGCTCTAATCCCTAGTGTCCGCTGCAATAATCTAACTTTTTACATTCAAGCACTTGACAGAAACCCTGAGCATTCAAATGGATTATAAATAAACACAACAGATAGAGGCAGATCATTAATTGGTCAACTACTTTTTCTTCGTGTTCTGCTAACAATATTAAGAACCACAATAGATTTCTCTTATAGCGCACGTAGCATGTATCCATTTGTGGTGGTGATGGTAAAACTTTCATGAGTTATTTCTTAAACATTCATACAAATGTATTGGGTGACATGATGTGCAGTGTTGCAACACTGGAATGCTCTATGCCAAGGTGACTGTGAATGTGCAGACAGTCCCAATGCTGTTAAGAAGGAGCAATTCCACAAGCAGTGCTTCCATAACTGCCCATTTGCAGCAATGGGAATAACTGTAGGGAAAGAATGGCAGTTCAGTCCCCAAATAGCAGAGCAAAACCAGTTTGGTGAGAAAGCAGCAATGCAAGAGGTCTTGAGACAGTTCTTTAGTATTGAAGAATGACAAGGATTTATTTAAGAAGGTTACAAACACATTGAAAGAACCTGTAGCTTATTTTAGCTGCAGCTCACGGCTGAAGAGAGAGAGACTAAAAGGAACAGTCATCTCTGGGAGAGACAAAATGGACACTGCAAACTCTGTGAAAACAAAGAGGGGAGGAGTCCAGTATTTTTCATCTATGACCCTAAAGTCACCACCCCCCAGTGGTCACTATGAGACATTGTAGCTGAGAGCAGATGCTGCTAGGGTCCCAATTCCAACACTCCTTCTCATCGGCTCAAGTTGCTGTCTATAAGTTCCAACTTCGCTCTCAAGGTTTTGAAACGATCCCTGGGCAACGCCTTCGTTAGCACATCTGATATCATTTGTTCACTTGAACAATATTTTAATTTTACCTGTCCTTTTTCTTGTGCATCCCACACATAATAATATTTTGTTTCAATGTGTTTTGATCTACAGTTGAAATCAACAGTAGCTTGTGTAGCCACACCATTTCTTGACATACTTTAGTGGCATGCCTCAGTAGATGAGAGGGCAACTATTGATTGATTGCAGCTACTCCAACTGACTGCTCCACCACCATAAAAGAATACATAACCACTGGTTGGCTTCTGGTCTGTTTGATCATCAGCCCAGTTTGCATCCATATAGCCTACTAATTTGGGTCCACTACTAGCAGGCAACTTTAATATTTGATGGATTGTTTCTTTTAGGTACCTGCCTAGTCTCTTTACCTCAGTCCAATAATATTTAGGGATGTGCACAGAACCAGTTTTGTGTACTCTTGGGGGGTGATTTAAGGTGCGGGGAGGGTGTCCTTACCTCCCCCACTGGTGCTGCTGTCAAGATCTCTGATGCTGGGCAGCTGTATATCCTCTTGCTGCCCTGGTCAGCATAATACCGGAAGTGGCCGGAGTGTGTGTGTGCATGCCAGTCACTTCTGGAATTATGCTTGGAGAGCCAGCATGGTGTAGTGGTTAGAGTGCTGGACTAGGACTGGAGAGACCCGAGTTCAAATCCCCATTCAGCCATGAAACTAGCTGGGTGACTCTGGGCGAGTCACTTCTCTCTCAGCCTAACCTACTTCACAGGGTTGTTGTGAAAGAGAAACTCAAGTATGTAGTACACCGCTCTGGGCTCCTTGGAGGAAGAGCGGGATATAAATGTAAAAATAATAATAATAATAATAATAATAATAATGATGATGATAATAATGCTGACCAGGGCAGCAATAGGGTATACAGCTGTCTCACGACAGTGATTTTGACAGCAGCATCAGCGGGGGAAATGCGGCAGAGAAAGAAAGATAGGACTTTAAGTCTCCCTGAGACTTAAAGCTACCCCCCCCACCTCCAATCTGGCTCAAATGCCGGCCTTTCAAACCAGTTCGGCAGTCTATGAATAGACCACCAAACCAGTTCATACACACCTCTAGTAAACTTTGCTCGGTGTACTTACTTTCCCACTCAAGATTCCCACGGATGCAGCTGTATCTGATCTTGTTATCAGAGTTACATACAGAAGTTTCCCAATCACTGTTCACTCTCCTCCTGTTTTAGTTAACCTATTTCCATAGGTGTACTTGTTTCTTTGGCCTCTGTAAGTCCCAAATGTGTGCACTCATGCAAGCTACTTTCACCTATTTCCGGTCTGAAAAGCAGAGGGGGGGGCGGCAGGGAGGCATGCTGCCAACCCTCTGGACCAGTTTTCAAGTGAGTGCCAGAGGGGGGGAAGCAGAGAGAGTGCACCCTCCCCCACCCTTGAAGTTGTCCCACCCCCACCATCAAACCAGCCCTCGCCTGTTCCTTGCACATCCCTAATAGCTACACCCTTGCATGGCAGGCAGACTCTCGATGCATCCCCCTTTTAATTATGTGGTCAGAAACGTATCTCCAAACTGGACCACAATGCTTGTAAGCATGAATAGTGGAAGAAAGGGCTTCAAAGCAAGTCAACGTAGAGAGGGAAGCATGTCAGCACAGAGGAAGGAAGCAAGTCAGCTTCCAAAAGTGATCTCAGGGACACTGTATATGAATACAGTGTCCCCAATTAGTATAATGCCTGAACAGGGCTAATGGTGCCTCCTAATGCAAATGTAATGTTGGATAGTAATGGGCTTTTGGCATCGGTTCTATATTTTCAGCAGCTTTTCTATTGTTTCTTGCTTTCCTTGTGAACAGTTTACTTAGTAAGACAGTATTTAAAAATGTTTATTTAGTAAAATAACATTTGGAGGCGGGGGGGGGACCTGTGGCTGACATGTAACTAAGCAGTCAGTGTGCATCATGTCAGTCAATATTTCCAAGATGCAGGGCTGTCCCTCCAATGAGATATGGTGAGATGGCCAACCTAGGAGGTGGATTGACAGAGGTGGCAGACTAGCTGCTTCCGGCAGTCTGGAGGATTGGCCTCTTACTTCATTGGCCACCCAATTAGGGTGGCCAAACCTACTTACTGGCAATGGGTGGTAGGGTAAGGGCCTGCTTACATACATGTATGGCATTGTGAATCAAGTCTCATAATCAGTGAGACCCACCTTAAGAGGGTTTGCGGGGAGACTGCTCCCCCTGCAGACGATCCCCAGACAGCCCTGGGTGGCCAAATCGGCCACCCACACGACTGCTGGCTCCGTCACGGAGCTGGCGGAGTCTGCGGGGATTGGGGGCCATGCAGCCCCCAGAAGTTCCAGGATGCCCCGTGCAAGTGCGCAGGGCATCCTGGAGAGATGCCAGAACGGGGGCAGCTGCTTGCCCGGTCAGGAGTCTCCTTATGTGTTGCTGCAGCGTGGAAATACACAATCAAAACACCGAGGTTAACAGCGCGCTCGGTCCATTAACCTCACCTAAGAGGAGCGGGAATTACCGAGGTTTGCTGCCAGAAGCCGCACAGCTCCTGTTGTAGCACATAATCAGCAAAAAGCATGCTAGGCTCCCTTGGCCCACTTTTTGTCAATCATGAAAATCGCCTCGGTTTGTTTGTCAGATGGTACATGCATATACCCGATTTCAGTAATTCTTCCACCAACAGCAATTATATTTTCTCACCAAGAACCCATGGAAGGGCGGTGTGCAGGGACTTAAAGAGGTGCAGGCTTTCTTGCAAGGCATTTGCAGAGACTGTTTCTGGCTGTCAAGTGCTTCCCTGCACTGCAGAATTTTTAGAGGATCCCTGGATTATGTAGGTGTGAAGAGGCAGCTGAAATGTCCCACCCTTCTTCCCTTCATAGGAAGCAGCTCTCACCAGTTCTCTTCTCGGCAAGCAGCAAGTGTGGAGAGTAGAGTTTACTATAGCTAGCAGAGGAATATGCCCGGGAGCAGCTGGCTGCAGGTTTTCTAGGGAAGCTACTGAACTGTGGGTTCTAGGCAGGTGCAGGCTCCTGCTGTGAGCTTGGACTACGTGTGGAAATATGGTAAGTGGAAGATACATATGTATACACATATGTATTGCCCAGTGCAAAGTATAGTGGCTGAAGGCTATAACCCCACCATAATGGTGACGACTACGACGATGATGTTGGGAAATGTATGAACTGACCTGCAAATGATCCTTATTTTAAGCAAGCAACTGCTGTGTGTCTTTTCCCCTTATAATAGCATGTAATACATACATTAATATATATCAATGGTTACAATTTTAATTGATACTTATGTCATAACAACTATGCATAATGAGGGTCAAAAATGTTAATAAATACATTTGCACAGCCAGGGCAAATTTCTCATCATGACAATAGCTAGCAGATGTGTTGGGACAATTCCCTCTGCATAAAGAGCTCTTCTGTGAAGGGCTGCTGAGTATGTCATTTCCCTATTAATTGCTTTTTCTTTCAATCATTTTGAGAGACCCTAAGGGTATGAGTACTACTGGGTAATGATTTCTAGAAACAACAAGGTGGAGAGGTTTCCAGTATTGAATTCAAGGGACAGGAGATGAAGGTGTAAATTTGATGTTATTTTCAATAACTTCACTATGACTGCATAAACATATTGATATATAAGGAAAATGGCACAAGACGGGGAGTGACATCCAGAGCAGCACTCACTAGACGCAGCAGGAAAATGTGCCCAAGCTGCAGAGCATTTTCCCACTACTGCCGTACCTATGTGCATAGCAGGGAAATGCACATTTTGACTATTTGTGCTACCCTCCAACATGCCCTGTGTCACCCCCAAAATTTGCCCCATATTTCCCTGAGGGTTGTGCAACCCTCAGGGACATAGTTTCAGGTGGCAGAGGGCACTTGCAGAGGGCAAATCAAAATTTGCTCCACCCTGTTGTGCACCCAACATGGCATGGCTAGGGGAGTTTTCTGCAGCACAGGGTCATCTTTCTGGTCTGTCCACAGAGTGCTGCTCTGGATGTCGGTTACTATGCCATTATCAATAGCAGGAATAGCTGTGGTTTACTCTCTTGATTTGTTTCAGAGCACAGTTTTAAAAGTATGTGTCCTAGAAATGCTAACATTAAAGTTTTGAACTACATAGATTATTCATTCCATAAAACTCTTCATTGCAAACATATTGTATAATGTTTGTCTCAAGAAAGATACTTTATAAAAGGCTTGCAAGTTATCCCATAGTGAAGGCCCATCCCCACTGGGACAAACTTCTAAATAACAAAACATAAAAGATACTGGCCACATTTGCTTATAACATAGAACCGCAGTTGAATGGGCCAGTGGTTCCAAGGACGTTATGTCCAAATGCAGGCAACCTAGGTTAAGTCTGGTGATGAAATTGAGGGTTCCGATTTAGAATTCCATTCTGAACCCTGGGTTATAGTGAGTTTCGTTGCCACAACCTGAGGTTCCAGGTAGCCTGTGGTATGTCTGAATTTGGAACTATAGGCTGCTTCCCTGGAACCAGAGTTAAGAGAGGAAGCTCTCTCAGCTCTGTTGTGATTGGCAGAGTGACTGCTCTCCAGTACATCCAAATTCAGACTGCAGAACAGGAGAGGGAGCAGAGCGGGAGGAGGGGGTGGTTCATTGGACCTGTGATTCCATGTTACATGCAAATGTGACCATTGGATAGAATACAACAGAGCCCCAGCCCCAACACAGCATGTCACTGCAGTAACACACTGCTTTGTGGACAGGCACTGGGAAATTTAAACAGTGGAGGTAATGTTCTCCATTCCAGCCTGTTTTAACTACTGCTGCTACCCACTTCTTTTCCTCCTAGTATAGTTCCACCAGCATTCCTGGATTTTGTTATGACTTTACAGGTATATCTTCAAAAGAGGATGATCTCTTATCATCAGTGTTCTACAATGGCAAAACATTCAATTATGAAAGGTGCCTCTTGTGTTGCTCAGGATCCCTTGCTCTATCTTGGACAAAGGATCTATCATGACAGAAAGTTTAACAGCTGAATGTTGGTTCATCAGGCCTGCAACTCTTTTAGGTTTAGCAGAAGTCAAACTGGTATTAACTAGGGACTTCTAGCAATGAACTGTCAAAGCATTACACACACACACACACACACACACACACACACACACCAATAATCCATGTGGACACTGCTATGTTTTCATGCTTATATCATGCTAGAGATGTAAGTTTGGGGCAGTATAAAATATGTAAAATAAATAAAATAAATAAAAATAAGTATAAGCATGGGTGGGGAGGATGGCACTACCATTTTCAGTGCATCTTGCCATAAATTGACATGAATCCTCAGAAGTGTTCTTCAAATTTCTCAGAATCTAGGTTCCAAGAACAATTTTGGGACTGCAGAAAACCTAGCCCTATTTCCAGCCAGCTTCACACTCCTGCAGTATTTAATAAAGAGATATAGAAGTGCTTAGAAACTAGCTGTGTTCTAGGAATGTGCGAATAATTCAGGTCCAAATAAATTCAATCCAAATCTGGTTGATTCGAGTGATTTGAGCTTGAAACGAATCTGTGCAGACATTACTGGCCAAAAGTCAAGCACAAATCTAATCACACAAGATTTGATTATAACTAATTCAAGATTACTCCTATTAATTCCTCCAGATTCCCAGCTTTCATTTTTTAAAAAAAGCTACGCTCTAGCCCTTGTAGAAGTGGAGTTGTGGAGCAAAATATGCACTCACTATTTTTCAAGTGTTTGGATTCTTTGGTGTCTAATAACCTTTCCTCATAATGAATCCCTATGAGGATTCATTACACACCAAATAGTCTAAACACCTCAAAAATTCCTAAAATATAAACTGAGTACCCAATGACTTGTGGGTTGGGGGGTTAGTTGGCACATGGAATGCCACTAATTCGCCACCCCCACCTACAAAGCAGTTGGGTCAAAATGAACAGAATAAATGAAGGTGTGTAATGAAGACACCAAAGAATCGAAACATCTCAAAAATTCCTAAAAATATATACTGAGTACCCCACTGCCTTGCAGGTGCGGAGGGGGGTGTAATTAGCACATGGCAATTGACAGTTGGCACTGTCCAATGACAGTCAAAATGAACAGAAGAAATGATTGTGTGCAATGAATCCTCATAGGGATTCATACACCAAAGAATCTAAACACTTGAAAAATAGTGACTCCACTTCTACATGGGCTAGAGATTCGCTTTAAAAAAAAATTTAAATCTGGGGATCCATGTTAGGGATAGGGATAGGGCAACTTTGAATCCCCATTATTTCCTATGGCAAATATATACAAAATCAGTAAAAACTAAAGAAAATCATTAAATATCAGACACTGCCTTGAAATCTAGGTGGTAGGTGGCAGCCATGGTGACATACTCACCACCCAAGTGTGGTGCCCCTAGGACCTTTAGAAGTGGACCAAATTGATCCAAATCTGAATTGAATCGTATCCAACTCAGATTGAATCTGATCAGATTCAAGTTTGCAGATTTGAGTTTGAAAATTGATTCATGCACATCCCTACAGTGTGTTCTTTCTGGGAGTTTGAGATATGCATTTTCCACTCAATATCTGAGCTCTCAAAAGTAACTGCTACAACATCAGAAAGAAAAATCAGGAAAGTGTGCATCTTGTAACATCCTTGGGCAAGGACAGCTCTGAAGAACCCTTGAGTCTATACTGGACACCCGTAAGGGTTGCCATGGAGTTGCCATTGAACTGTGAGCAGGACAACAGAACATTAGACTTTTCCAAAACTTGAATAGCTTGTTGACCCTCTGAATTATTATTTAGTTGAAAAGAAATTATGTATAGGAGCCACTGGGATCCTTATCTCCTTACCCTTTTGTTCCATTTTGTTTTACCCTTCTACATAAAACAAATCAACACTTCATGTTCACAAAATGCTTTGACTAGGCAGGAAATTAGCATGAATGAAAACAGCCTGAAGGAAGGCTGGCAGCATGTCTGTTCAGAAGGCTTTTTAGTCATAATGCATTCTGGTGTGTTGTGTTACCAGGCATGTATGGCATTCACTGATTCAGATGTTCCAGATCTTGATGTCTTTTTCCTTGTTTTGCTTTCCATCCCCATCTTCCTTCTGTTTCTGCCCACTGTCTATGAAATAACATGAGGGTCTTTTATTAAAAAATATTATTTTGATAAAACCAGGTTTTTCGCCCCATTATTGTTCAGTCAAATGCATCCATTATAGACAACAGTGTTGAACCGCCATTTTGAGTGTTTGCATTCTGTTAAATATTGTTCAACTACTGAAAAGGAAAAGAAAATGGTTCCGTTCCGTGTTCTAATGCACTCTGTTTCAGCAGCTCAAACAGGAGAGCATATTGTTGAGTACATGAATATAATGAGCAGCATTTGGAATAGAGCTTTCAGTATTATGTAATGGAAGGAGCTGGGCCATCTGGCAGTTGTTTGGGGACTGAGAACAGGGATCTAAGGGCCTAACTTGATGATACCTCTATTGCACAATTAGGGCCTCCTTGTTTGGTTTTTTCAAAACTATCGGGCCCCTCATGGCTGCTATTTGTCCCAGGTAATATTCCCATTTCCCAGGCCAAATGGGAATTTGTCCAGATCACAAGAAGTAATAAGTCCTATTCAGAAATTATGTTAAACACACGTACAGTCTGTGTAAAGCGCAGTAATGTACAGAGCTGTACAGATGTCCAGTTGTTCACCTTTTATGTTCAAGCACATAGAGAAGTGCAATACCCTGCATTTGAGAGGACATATAACCAGGTTAATCTTTAAAGTGAACATTTGTACAGTCATTCATACAATAACATTTCCATCTCTACAGACACCTGTATGCACATATACTCTAATGTCTGAGTAGGGCTATGATTCCACTCTGTAAGACCTCACCTGGAACACTGTGTCCAATTCTGGGCATTGAGAAACTGGAGTGATCTCAGAGGTAGGTACAGTGGCGTATCGGGGGGAAACGGCGCCCAGGGCAAGCACCCTGAAATGGCACCCCCCCGCCACCCCCCCGGCCCCCACATACCTGGGCTGGCGGTGGCGCCCCACAGGCAGCAGATCGCTGGCGGTGGCGGCAATTCGGTGGTGGCGTGCGGTTGCAATGTGGCGGGCCGCGGCAGTGGCGATGTGGCGGCGATGTGGCGGGCCGCGGCAGTGGCGATGTTGCGGGCCGCCGCGGCGGGTCGTCTGCCGAGTGGCGGCGGGGGGGCACCCGCCGCGCCCAATGCGGCGGTGGTTGGTGTGGTGGCTGGCCTGGCGACGATGGGATGGCCTCCTCAGTGTAGCTGTAGCGGCTGAGCAGCGGCGCGGAGTGCAGGCAGTGACGCCGAGCCTGGCTTCTGGCCCGGCGTCGCTTCTGCACAGGCGCGCCAGGCGCACCTGCGCAGAAGCTACACCGGGCCAGAAGGCAGGCTCGGCGTCGCTGCCTGCACTCCGCGCCGCCGCTCAGCCGCTACAGCTACACTGAGGAGGCCATCCCATCGTCGCCAGGCCAGCCACCACACCAACCACCGCCGCACTCGGCGCGGCGGGTGACCCGCCACCGAATTGCCGCCCACATGCCCGCCGCCACACTTGGCGGGCGATCCAGGGGGGGTGGCGGGGGGGAAGCCACTTTTTGGCACCCTCCACGTGATCTGCCGGGGTGGCGCCCGGGGCACGTGCCCCCCCTGCCCCCCCTATAGTTACACCCCTGGGTAGGTAACAAAGGTGGGATCTGGAAACTGTCCTATGAGAAGCTATTAAAACAGCTGGGTATTGTTTTATCCTGAAGAATAAAAGACTAAGGGAAGCTATGATAGTTACTGTTGTAAATTTTTATTATCATTATGTTTTCAATTTTGCTAAAAAAATTTTTTTAACTTATTCCAATTTTAACCTGTTCTAATTATATACACTCAATCTATTGTTATATAATTGTAACCTTTTTCTTCTGTTTTGGCTTGTGGCTGTAACATTAAAGAACTTGAACTTGATAGTCATCTTTAAATATCTGAAGGGCTGTCGCACAGAAGGGGACATGAGTTTGTTCTCTCTTTCTTGCAAGGGCAGGACTAGAACCAATGGGTTGCAATTAAAAAGAAGTTGACTCAGGCTAGATATTAGGAGAAATTTCCTAACTGTAAGAGCATTTACAGACCCGAAGGTGCAGCGGGGAAATGCTTGAAAAGCAGAAAGTTGCCAGTTCGAATCCCCACTGGTACTATATCAGGCAGCAGCGATATAGGAAGATGCTGAAAGGCGTCATGCTGCACGGGAGGAGGCAATGGTAAACCCCTCCTGTATTCTACCAAAAGAAAACCACAGGGCTCTGTGAGCACCAGGAGTTGAAATCGACTTGACAGCACACTCTACCTTTAAGAGCTATTTGTCTCACACACTGATGGGCCCTCCTTTGCTGAGGTTTCAAACAGGGGCTAGATTACCATTGTCAGGGACACTGCAACAGTTTCCTGTACTGAGCAGGGGATTAGATAGCAAAACCTCAATGGTTCCGCCCCTTTTATCTGTAAAATTCAGTTCTATGAAATAAGCAACAATGGGGGCGTGGTGGGGAGGGATATGGATCAGGACCATACCAAGGGCCAGAGTTTGAAGTCCCCTCCCACTGTTCTGTTCTGAAATGAACACACCACATGCAACTGGTGTTCAACAGTTTTAAGCAGTCCTCCTCCTCCTCCTCAGACATTGCTTTTGCTGACTACCATAGCAGCGCTTGGAGGAGGAGGAGGAGGTGGACTTCCTACATAGCATTATGTAGAGCAATGCTGTGAAGGCATCAGATACTGAGGAAATTAACATGGACTGCACCTGTCTCCTTCCCCACTATCAACCAATCCTGAGTAGGACGCAATTCTTTTTTGCCTGATTATCCCTGAGGGACTAATCCCCTCCTAGCCAACTTCTGTCTCCACCTTCTTCCAGGATCCATGTACACTGCACTTTAATAACTTTCTGCAGGCAGCGAAAAAGGCCGGAATATAAGCAAGAAGGGATGGGGGCTTTGCTCAGTGGCAGTGGCATCAGCTCAGTGGCTTAGCACGCAGAAGGTCCAAGGTTCTATTACCAGCATCTCCAGGTAAGGCTGAGAAAAATTCCTGCCTAAAGCCCTGGAGAGCTGCCACTGATCAGAATAGAGGGAAGATGTTACTGAGCTAAGTGAACCAATGGCTCCCTATGTCCCTATGCTGGATTGATATGCTTGTCTGACAGTTCAGATGTGTTAAGGGTGTCATGACATGGCTTAAAAAGGGATTGTGAGCCCTTTTGTTTCATTCTTTCTCTCTCTACTGTAGACTCATATGCTGCTCATGTAGTGGTTTCCAATTGTAGGAAACTCATTTTACTTTCTCTTGTTCAGCACAGTTTGCTTCTGTTGCCCATCACTCTTAACATCTGACTTGTCGACTGAACATGATCTTCCTCATTTTTAATTAAGCTGTCTCATTTTCATGGCTGAGATCCTTTATCAGTTGTAAGTGATGTATAGTATCTGTGAATGGAATAGGTACCAAAATCATATGCTGACTTAGCTGTCTTTCTCTGGGAAGAAAAACTTCCAATACAACATATTAAAAGTTCTGTTTTGAAATCATTCTACTTAAATCACATTTTTAGAACATTAAGTCATGCTGAATTTCCAGTGTCAATACCTTGTGGACAACTCCATGGGTACAAAGTTTTAGAGGAGCCAAAGGTCCTCACATTGCCAGGGATGTATGGTGCCCCCATTTTATTTTCATGGCTATTTCCACATCATTGAAAAGTGACCCCTTATGTTAAGGGGACATAAGAGACCCTTTTGTGTGTGGACAAAAGCAGATGCACAGTAGTTGCAACAGTATGATTCATGGAATGTTTAGATCATATGCATGTTTAGCTTCTATCCCTAGAGCCTTTGGAATCAGTTGGTTTATAAATTGAATGAATGAATAAAATAATAATAGCCACTTTAAAGAACAAATCAAAAATTAACAAAGAATCGGGGGATTGACCCATAGCTTTGAAAAGAAGATACACAAAGTCCTCCAATGTGAAGTTCATATGTGCCAAATTTCACAGGTGTATGCCCATCCATTCCAGAAATATAAAAGGGGAACAAAGTCTTTGGAGGAGGTGGTATATAAGAAAATTTAGATAGATAGATAGATAGAGAACAAAGCAGGCATGCTGTTACCCCTTTTTATGAAGGCAGAGGTCAGATTCCTCCACATGCTGATGGAATAATAGTCAAAGGGTGGTATTCTGTTTCAAGAGCTTTTTGTAAAGTTCTGGCTTGAAATAAGGCAGATTTCACAATTTTTAGCCATTAAAAATATATATATCAAAAATTCACCAAAAAGGATTGACCAATTCTCATCAAATTCACTACAGTGGGCCCTGACCTCCTTCCTCAAAATTGTGTCATTTCAAGCCCTAAACTTCTGATATCTGGTGATTTTATTTTTCCAATTTCCCCACTCACCTCTATGGGGAAAAATCCTATTTCATTTTGCTAATTCCTAAATATTTCTGAAATTAATTTCAATATTTTGGAATTAATTCCAAAATTATCAATCTGGCTTCTTCATCTTCTTTTAATCGGATCCAGGTGTTACCTGTTTTTACCAATTTGGGGCAATTTTGGATAAGATCAAAATTTTTGAATCTGAATCTATATAGGCTGAACAAATACCACTGCCCCACCTAACCAGAGGTTTCTGTGCCATAAATCACCCTCTCTGTACACAGTGACCAGGAAGAACCACTCCTATACCTATTCCTAACCTCTTCATCTGCTCCCTTCCTACTTTGTTTTAAAAACCAGAGAACAATGAGTGGAGGAGGAAAGAGAGAGCACTGGCGGATGGCAGAGATGGGGGGTGGTAGCAGTGTCACCTATATTTCCTGTTAATCCTCCAACTGAAACAGTCACCTCAGCCTGCCCCTCCTCCTTTTTAATATCCAAGTAGCAGGAGGAGATGCCAGTGGTGGATTTAAGGAGAGGCAAAGTATTCACTTGCCTACGGTGGCAAAATTTGAGAAGCGGCAAATTTTTCCCCTCCTCAAATTTTGCTGCCCCTCTCTGGGGGAGACGGGAAAGTCCTGCCTTTTTTCATCTAAAGATCACCATTGCGCTGCAGGATTGGGGCGGTGAAGATCGCACAGTGGTGGTTGCAGGAATGGGGGTGAGGAGATTCCCCCTTTTACTTTAAAATGCTGCTGTACAGCGGGATAGGGTGGCTGCAGCAAGGAGGGTGATGGTTGGACAAGGGAAAAGTAACATTCTCCCTTTTACATTTAATGCAATGCCACTGTGCAGCAGAGTGGCGAGGGAGAGCTCCTTCCAGCTCCCCTCCTCCCCGCCACTGCACATCCCCATCTACAGCCCATTTTGGACCTTTCCCCACAAATAGGGGCATGATAAAAGCCAGGAAGACAGCCCACAGTCATGCCAGGGGGTGGTAGATACAATGGAACAAATCAGGAAGGCCAAGGTCAAGCTGGTGAGCAGGAGGCCTGGGCAAAGTAGACTCAGTCAGGCTGAAGCTGATAAGCAATGGGTATAGAGGGCTGGGCAAAGCAGAGTCAGGCAGGCCAAGGTCAAACCAGTGTGCAATGGGTCCAGAGAGCTGGGCAAAACAGGTCAGGCAGGCTGAGGTCAAACTGGTCAGGGCTGGAAAACAGCAGACAGGCTAGAGAAGCAGATCCAAGGATAGCTCCACATGAATTGTTGCTCTGACAAGGAGCTGGAGCTGACTACAGGTTTTTACCAGTGCAGCTCTGGTTTGATGGAAGGTAACTCTACCAAGATGATAACGACAAGGACGATGACTACTACTACTACTACTACTACACTTTTCAACAAAAGTTCAGAAAATGATTTGAAGAGAAAAATACTATATTTACCTGAATCCAAGACTAGGTTTTCCCCTTCAAGTTATTTGATGTTAGGAATCAGGGAGTTGTCTTAAATTCAGAGTCCTGTTTCTTTTGGGTAAATATAGGTAGAACCTCTATTTAACCTATATTATTAAGGACGTTGGCTCTGATTCAGAGTTGTCTTCTATTCAGATAAAAACAGTAATAACTGAAGATGGCTCCCTGTCCCCAAAGGGCTCACAATCTAAAAAGAAGCAAAGTCCACAAAAGCAACAACCACTGGAGGGATGTTGTGCTGGGGCTGGATAGGAACTTCAGACTGTTTAAAGGGACTTCATCTGCTGCTTTAACTGCTGGCTTTCTGGCACAGCAAGGTTGTAGTGGCGCGGGTTGCCTTTGGATGTAACACGGAACCATGGGTCCAATGTACCCACAGTTCCACACCCCTCCCCCTGTTCTCACATCCACATTTGGATGAAATTGAGAGCTTCCTCTCTTCTCTGCAGTCTTACTGGCTGTCAAGAGGCGGGGGAACAGGCTGCCAGGGCTTTCTTCTTTTCTGAAGGACAGCCCCGGCAGCTAATAGCAGTTGGAGGGAAGGAGGAGCTTCCTCCCTCAACTTCAGTTGCTGGAGGGGGAAACTGCAATGCCATTGTTCGGACTTAATCCTGGTACCACAGAAATTGAGTAAATGGTGGCAAAACTGAGTGAAAGCCTAAGGTCCAAATTAGAGTTTGGAGAGGGAAACCGCAGGTCCATTTCTAAACAAAACAGAAGGTGCCTGCATTTGGACATACAGCTAATGAAAACGGAGGTAAAGGGCTCTATGGTTTTGTGTTACGTGCTAATTGGGCCTCTATTGTTTCACTTTGAGAATCTGAGTCTGATGGCACACAGTGTCCTCTTTGCTATGAAAGAGGACTGGGTGCAGTCTTGGGGCACAGTGTCCTTGGAGGTCTCTGAGGGTCATGAGTCCTCAGGCTGGGCTGTAGTTCAAGGTCCTGTGCCCAGTCTCCCTCCTCTTCTTGGTCTCGTTCAGCATGGATGGGGATCCTGACTGCAGGTTGTGACACCAAAGGATTTATTTTATTTTGTTTTGTTTTGTTTTATTTACGTCTCTGGGTTGTTTTCAACAAAGTAAAAACAGAAAAAGTAAAACATTAGTTAAAACAAAGACAAAACGTTGAAAACATTACAACAATTTAAATTTTTTTAAATGATATTTTAAAACAGCATTAAAACCATTAAACAATTTTAATTAAAAGCCTGGGTGAACAGATGCATCTTTAAAGACTTTTTAAAAGCTGTTAGAGATGGGGAAGCTAAGGAGTGCCCCTCTCATTTTACTGAACTCCTCCCTTGCCAAACCTTATAACCTATATCTCCACCCCAGAAGTGTCTTTCCTCCCCACATAAAGTGAGGCATTGCTCCTCAAGCTTCCCTCTGTCTGAAGCCTTGCTTACTTGCAGTCTCTACCTGCCGGATCAAGATTGTCTTGTGTCTGGACACAGTTTCTGAGGTAGTTACCACAGCCTCACCAAAGCTGGAGACTAAAGGAGCAGAAAAGGTCCCTTGAATTCTGAAGTCCCTTGAAGTCTGAACTTTTGCACTTAGCATCCCTTTTGCCACCTGTTTGTCCTCCACTTGGTCTTTTTTATGCACTGACTCCTTCGCTGCCTTTCCTCTATCCCAGAGCTGCACAACTCAAATGTCCTAGTGGGCCGGAACCATCCACAGCTTGGCGTGCAGGGGCCGAGGTCAATTTTTAGCACATTATTACATTAAAGTTAAAAATATTATTAGTTACTTGTGGATCTATCCCCCCTTCAATGGACTCATAGTTTTAACCAAGGATAGTGGCTAGAATATAGGTCCTGTCCCTGCTCAATCAGTGGGGCTCCTGGAGTGCACACCAGC
The DNA here is from genome assembly GCF_027244095.1 of Hemicordylus capensis. NCBI lineage: Eukaryota > Metazoa > Chordata > Lepidosauria > Squamata > Cordylidae > Hemicordylus > Hemicordylus capensis. Next base: position 104,074,519 of record NC_069657.1, on the reverse strand, counting down.
CCCATCCAATGCCAAGTCCTCTCCTCTCCCTAAATTGTTGTTGCTTTCAGGCTGCAATCCTAGGCATGCTTACATGGGAATAAGCCTCACTGGTACACCATGGAACATATTTCTGAGAAAACATGGATAGGATGGTGCTATAAGGCAGTTTCCAGCTCCTGTGTTGCTGCAGGATACCTGGGGGCCAGTAAAATTGTCCCTGCAGGCTGGAACGGGCCCCCAGGCCTTATGTTGTGCAGGCCTGCTCTATCCTCTTCTTCCTGTTACTAGTTCTGCGCTCTTTCCCTCTCCATTCCCTTTCCCTTTTTTGTGTGATTTTCCTTTTGCCAGAAAATAATTGCTGCAGTATTATTGCCGAGACGCCAAGAAAAAATCGCTGCATTGCTGCATCAGTTTAGAGATTCCTTGAAAAGATGTAACCTTCAGTTTTTATTTGCCCCCTAATGGAAACTTTTCAAATAAGGGAGTAGTGGGAATCTGTCCAGGAGATGTGATTGTGGACTGAATAATACACACAATTAAGGATATTGCTCCTGAAAAGCTAGCACTGGCACATGTCTGTGTTCAAGGTTAATGCCTGACGGCAAAGTTTAGTTCTGACACAACTGCAAGTGCAAATGGAAGAGTGACTCATAAGTAAATGCAGTCCTTGATCACATCAGGATAAACAACGCTTTGGCCTTTCATCTAAAAGTATACCAATGATTCAGAAATATTAAAAGAGAAATATTAACTGGAAAACATAAAACCTTTAACTTCTTTATAACAAGTGTGAAGGATTAGGAGATGCCATGAGCAAGACAGACATTTGTCCCTCATCTGCCTAATAAGTGGTACCTGTAAATGCCACCAATGTGTCCAGTAGGGATGTGCAGGAACCAGTTCAGTGCCTCCTTAGGGAAGCGCTGAACCAGTTCAGGCACTTGCAGCCAAACCAGTTTAGTGGGGTGGGGAGCAATTCCTTTAAGAAGCAGGTAAGTAGGACCTTACCTGTTGCACTGCCGCCCTGCCACTTTTCCAGGTGTGGCACTCACTCTACCAAAGGCCACGCATTGCTATGGCACCATTCACTGCAGTCTACACACCCTGCCCCCAAACTGTCTGAGCCCATTTGGGCACAACCCTAGTGTCCACTAGTGAAATATAATGGCTGACATGATGCACAATTCATAGGGACAAGGACTGACTTGCTGCAGAGATGGAAGCAAAGGCGAAACTGGAAATGTCAGGTGGTAGTGTTAGAAACATTAGTGCACTTTCCTCATGTGCTACAATGGTGGCGGCGGTGTGTGTGTGTGTGTGTGTGTGTGTGTGTGTGTGTGTGTGTGTGTGTTACAGAAACACTTCTGGCTTTACCACCGAATCTCTCCAGTCTCAGTGCAACTTTTGTCTCTTCAGCAGCAGCTCCGCAAGTCACTCTGTGTCCCTAAGAATTGCACATCATGTCAGCACTAGGTTTTACAACAATTTAAGGAACCCACACTTGACAGTTGCTATGATTTTCTTGAAAATATATTGTTGACTTTGATGGGCACTGGATGAACAGCTATACTCCGGCCCCAAGCTTATTGTAACTGTGAAAGAGACAAAATGATAAAGGGCATAACCCACATTCCTATGACACTGACAGTAGCTGTGTGCTATTAGGTTTATTAAGACTGCAACCCAGAACAATTAAAATAAATAGGCACATTATCAGTGGTCCACTCTGAAACAGTGGAGTATAAAGTTACTGTTGGAAGTGAAAGATTTTGCACTGTCTCATGTCTCAATGACAGAGGAGGACAAACTAGTGAGTCAGAGGGCTAGAGAGGTCAAGACATTGGCCATCCCTTCTCTACTGCTCTGACACTATCTCTTTGATATGTAGATTGCTAATCTCAGGGACTTCCTTCCTTCCTTCCTTCCTTCCTTCCAGCCACTTCCTTCCTCTTCCCTTTTTCTTCTTCCCTTCCTTCTACCTTGCAACATGCAAGCTCCTCTCCCCTGCACCATGTGTGCAGAGATGCAGAATCCATCTACATCCAGCTAGATAGATAGATTAGAGATTCTATCTCCTCATTGTCCTATCTAGAATGGAGTTCCTTAATAAATGCCTTATATATTGATTTGAAACTATGAACTGGCTCCAAGTTACTTTACTCTCAGCATACATGCATGCCTAACTAAATTCTGCTGTGTTGTGCCTCTGTGCACTCTGCTATAATGAAAAAGGGTTTCTCTTACCAGAGAGAATTCCCAACAGTTACAAGGTTGTTATTCCCAAGGAGAGCACCTCATTTTGTGTTAATATTGGAAATAGATGCAGAATTCCAATGCCAGTTACAGCATTATCCTGTACATTTAATTACTATTCGTAATGTATGTAGGTAGCACTTTCAGAGAGCAAAATTCTTTATAATTGTTAGTATCCTTAAATCAGGGTTATTCCCATGTCCCAGGAGCATGGGTGTGGGTGGTAGAAAGAATTTTGTGTGCTACTATCCATGGCTGAATGGGGATCAAAAACTAATCTTCCCAGCAGGGTAGAAGGGGTGTGCATGGAACCCGCTGTCCCGGTTTGGTTCGAGTGTGAACTGGACTCAAACCTGACTGGCCCAGTTTGGTTTTGCCTCCCCTAGAACACACACACACGGTCCAGTTTGGTTTGGGAGCGGTAGCAATTTTTTTTATTATTTAAAAAAAATCAAAAATATATATTTTGTTTACCTTTCTCCCATCTGGCAGAGTTTATTGGGGCGGCGGAGGGTTCCACGAAGGATCCCACTCCCCCTGCCGGCTTCAAAATGCCTCCCTCTGGCCCATTTGGGCATTTGGTCCTCCGTATATTTGTGTGGCTGCCATTTTGGAAGGTGTTGTGCATATGCAAATGGCCTCTGTGAAGCCTGGCATGAGCCAGGGCCTCGCAGAGGCCATTTGCGCATGTGCGGTGGCCATTTTTGTTTCTGTTTTTTAAAAATAAAAATAAAAATGGCCACCACGCATATGCAAATGGCCTCTGTGAGGCCCTGGCCCATGCCAGGCCTCACAGAGGCCATTTGTGCATGTGTGACGGCTTCCAAAATGGCTGCTGCACAAATATACGGAGGCCCAAACGGTCCCCAAACCCAGCCCAAACGGGCTGGAGGGAGGCATTTTGAAGGCTGGTGGGGGGAGTGGGAACCTCCGCAGACACTCGCCACCCCAACGAACTCCTCCAGAGGATAGAAAGGGGTGTTATATATGCAAACTGGTTGGGGGGTTCAGTCCTGGTCTGGACAAAACCGGCGGGGTGGGGGGGCAGGTTTGGTTCAACCTAGAACCATCGAACTCCCGAACTGAACCCCCAACCCCCCAAACCAGTTTGCACATCCCCACAGAGTAGCAGTCTATTAATCATAGCCATTCCAGATCTTATCCTAGATTTTTGAATTTTTTAAATTGAAGTCTCTTTGACCAGGCAGGTTTGGATGATATATCCGAGTCTGGTCATTGACTGTATTTTCTAAATAATAGTATCTGATGTATCTGACCCTTGATCATAATACATTTTAATTATGTACTGGGTTCATTCCCAGTTTTGGGTGCAAAATTGGAACCATGGTTTGGTCCAGGAACCACAGTTCCAATAATTCGGATATCACAGGGGGCAAACTGGAGGTGAGTTTGCTTTCATGATATCCAAAGGCGGCCAAAGTGTACTGGTAAAACTACGGATACCTTTAAATGTTTTTTGTACTACTTCCTACCTTGCTATCTATACTGCCCTATCCATCCAAAGGCTCTGGGCAGTGTACAATAATGAAAAACAAAAACAAACAACCGTTTAAAACAATCAAACAGTCTAACCAGTTAAAAAACATTTAAGAACCATTTAAAAACCTTGGAAGGCCAGGCCACACAAGTTTTGATTCTTCTTTCCAAACCATGAGAGGTGGAGGCCCCTGTTGCCAAAACTGTTACAAGAAAACACTGTTACAGTGTACTGAACATTGTTCATCTTGTATGATCGCTCTATCTACCAAAATATGACCATCAAGAACTGGAGTCAATGGAATAAGAAAAATGGGAAATAATCCCACAACTGTTCTTTGTAACATGTTCTTTTCAGCATCTGGTGTGGTAAGACTTTTCATATCACACCAGATACTGAAAGGAACACAGTACAAAGAGCAATTGTGGGATCATTTTCCATTTCTGTATTCCATCATCTCCAGTCCTTGGTGGTCATATTTCAGCAGATACAGAAAGCATACAAGATGAACAATATTCAGTTCATGGTTGGGAAAGGAGATTCCAAGCCAGATCCCACAGATTTGCCCTGGATTTATACATGACATATAGAGATGTGTGTGAGCGTGTGCCTGGGAGCTGCTTCATAATGCATTATCTTATAACACAGGCACATGAATGAAACAGCCACATGGGTAGAGTCAGTCATACCTGTCTTTCGCACCTGTTCACAATATGTTTAACTCATAAACATGCCCCAGCAGCAAGGAATCACAGCACAGGAAAGCAGTTGCTACACCAGTAGTGGCATGTCCTAACAAGATGGAAGGGCAAAGAACGAGCTGCAGCTGCTTTGGCAATGGCAGCTCACGCTCTCGCAGTCTTCTAGCCCCTCCCTGGCTGTAATTGAGCTGTGCAGGTGCTCAGTTGCCCAATAGAGGAGAGAGATCCCCAACTCTGGTCATTCGCCTGATTGGGGACTTCCCTCCCCAACCAAGTGAATGAGCAGCCCGCACAGCTCAGTTACAGCCAGGGAGGGTTGGAAGACATTTAGAGAGTTGGCTGCCAGTACCAGAGCAGCTGCAGCTCATTCCATCATGTTAGGATGGACCCTTCCATTTCTTTAGGATGGGCCACTATTGTGCTATACTACTTGGTTGTGTGAAGTGGGCCTCTCATTGTCCCCAGCATAATGCAGCAGCTACATATACTGTACAAACCCCACCTGGAGCCACTCGCTCACACAAATGGTGCCTAGGCATAAACGCTGCCATCAGCCCAGCAGCAGCCCTACACAGCCCACTGTGTGATATGCTTGTTGCATAACCCTCCAAGGCAAAAGCTACTTTAGAATGCCTTAAGAAGTGTATATTGACACTTGAAGAGAAGACAGAAGGGCTATGTGCACAATCTCCCTCTACAAGCACACTATAAACACAGAAGGAAGTAAACACACATAAACACACACTGACTAGCCATCTCTGACATCGGCATCACTCCTGCCAACCACATATTCAGTGCAACGGTGGGAAGAAAAGCCTGCACAGGCTCTTATTTCTAACCTGCAACTGAACACCTGGATATTGGGGTGGGGACAGCACACAGATATTGGAGGCATGACCAGCATGTCTGGTCCTGCATCACCTTCAGCAGATATCATGTATGCAAAGAGGAGATTGTTGTGTTAGCCATTTTGAGAAAGCACCTGAACAGTTCTCTGAAGTTTCTTGGAGGAAGTGAGAAATAGTCTTCCCATTCCACTTTGGAGAAATTTTGGTTCCAACCCTCGCAACCCGAGTGTGATGGGCATGGTTTCAACATGCATTCACTGTGAATTCACTGGTTTTCTAGGTAGAGTATAAGGTCATTCTCACGACCAGTACCAGGGTGGGGAGGGCAGGTAGAGGGAAAGGCAGGGCTCAACCTACCTTCCTCCCAGATTATCTTTCTGCTCATCTTTGGCAAGCAAGCTACATGCCCACATGATCCACACTGCTGTAAGCAGTGTGGCTCTCTGGAGGCCAGGATGATATACCCCGGCCTCCAGATATCTCACAATGTACTGCATGATGAGCATGATGCATTGGGGGATACCGCCATGAGATGGGCATTCACACACAATCCCAGCACTGGGGTTAAGTGTGTTCTCATGTCCTTACCTTGGTTAAAGGCCGGGCTTCAAAGTGGGGTGGGTGGGTGCGCAGCCTAATGGGTGGGCACTCATGAGGGTGCACATGAGCAGCCCAACCCAGGCTGGTTATATATGTGCAAGTCTCTGCTACCAGGGAAGAGGGAACATCTTGGCAGGGCAGTGACTGTGTTTGGGCTTCTGCCCCACCTTTTCTCCAGGTGTGTGCCATCTACCCTCAGCCTCTGCTGCTTTAAAGCTGGGGCTGGGCCAGGGACTGAGGAAGGGAAGAGGGAACATCTTGGCAGGGCAGTGACTGTGTTTGGGCTTCTGCCCCACCTTTTCTCCAGGTGTGTGCCATCTACCCTCAGCCTCTGCTGCTTTAAAGCTGGGGCTGGGCCAGGGGCGTGAGCCTCTTGGCGTGAGCCAAAGGGCGAGAGCACAAGGGCTCTCGTCCTTGTGGCTCTCAGCCGTGGGGCGAGCTGCCTGGAGCCCTGAAGATCTTTTCCTCCTGCCTTGACGATCCATCTTCCGCCAAGCAAGAAGTCAGCAGGGACTGTATGAGTCTGGTCTTGGTTTTAAATTAAGCCAAGTAGCCGTGGTGGAATAGTCTGGGGCGATGTGTCTGGGAGAGCAAAAAAGTGGGTCTGGAGTGGGGGCGGCAATATCACGGGTAGCGGGCAAAGGGAGATATGGCGGTGGGAGTTGGGCAGGCCGTTACAGGGGGAAACGGTCCAGGCAATTGAGGCCTGTTCCTTTTTCCGGCCCTTCCCCCAACCCTCTGACCCTAGGGAGCTCTGTGAACACTCCTTCGAGGATTAGGGTGCTGCTGCTAAATGCCAGGTCAGTTAACGCAAAAACATCTCTCATCCACGATTTGATTGTGGATGAGCGTGCTGACCTGGTATGCGTGACGGAAACCTGGTTGGATGCGCTGGGCGGGGTTGGTCTCTCTCAGCTTTGTCCTCCAGGTTTCCAGATCGTGCAGCAGCCCCGCCTCGAGGGTCGGGGAGGAGGCGTTGCAGTCATCTTTCGAGAGACCCTCCCCGTTTCCAGGTGCCCGGTCAGGCAATCTCAGAATTTCGAGTGTTTGTCCTTGAGGGTGGGCCTCCAAGATAGGCTGGGGATTCTGCTGGTGTACCGACCACCCCGCTGCACTTCAGTCTCCCTACCTGAGCTGGCGGGGGTGGTCTCGGAGGTGGCCTTGGGTTCCCCTAGGCTTATTGTCTTGGGGGACTTCAATGTCCACGCTGAGGTCCCCTTAGTGGGTGCGGCTCAGGATTTCATGGCCTCCATGGCAACCATGGGCCTGTCTCAATTGGTATCGGGCCCTACCCACGTGGCGGGACACACTCTAGATCTGGTTTTTGCCGATCGGGAAATAAATGATCTGGAGGTGGGGGAATTTGAGATCACTCCCTTGTCATGGACAGATCATCACCTGGTGGGGTTTAGTTTGACTGCTCCGTCTGCCCTCTGCAGGGGTGGTGGGCAGATTAAGATGGTCCGCCCCCGGAGGCTTATGGATCCGCTTGGATTTCAGACGGTCCTCGGGGAGTTTCCAGTGTCCAGAGCTGGTGACCCTGTCGAGGCCTTGGTTGATCTCTGGAATGGAGAGATGGCCAGGGCTGTTGACACGGTTGCCCCCAAGCGCCCTCTCCGGCTTGGTGGAGCCCATTCTGCTCCTTGGTTTTCCTCGGAGCTTAGGGCAATGAAGCAACTCGGACGATGGCTGGAGCGACAATGGAGGAAGAGTCATCACGAATCCGATCGAACACGGGCTAGAGCCCATTTTAGGGACTATGCCGTGGCGGTGGGGGCGGCGAAGAAATGTTTTTTCTCCGCCTCCATTGCGTCTGCTCAGTGCAGGCAAACAGAGCTGTTTCGTGTGGTGAAAACATTGCTCCACACATCCCCCCAGACAATGGGGGAGGAGTCATCTACGGCTCTTTGTGATCGGTTTGCCTGTCACTTTGCAGATAAAGTCGCTTGCATCCGTGCTGACCTGGACTCCAGAGTTTTGGCAGTTCCGGCAGACGTGCCTCTGGTACCATCTGGTCCTGTTGTTTTGGATTCTTTTCAGTTGGTGCGGCCTGAGGATGTGGACAAGATCCTGGGCAGTGTGCGGGCGACTTCGTGCGCTCTTGACCCTTGCCCTTCATGGCTAATAAAAGCTGCCAGGGAGGGGACAAGTAGATGGCTGGAGGTGATCGTTAATGCTTCGTTAAGGGAGGGCAGGATGCCATCGTGCCTCAAGGAGGCGGTGGTAAGACCTCTATTAAAAAAGCCCTCCCTTGATCCCTCCAACCTGGACAACTATAGACCTGTGTCTAACCTCCCCTTTTTGGGCAAGGTGATGGAGCGTGTGGTGGCGTCCCAGCTGCAGAGGGTCTTGGATGATACGGATTATCTGGACCCTTTTCAATCTGGCTTCCGCCCTGGGTATGGGACTGAGACTGCCTTGGTCACTCTAGTGGATGACCTACGCCGGGAACTAGACAGGGGGAGTGCGTCCCTGTTGGTTCTGCTGGACCTCTCGGCGGCGTTCGATACCATCGACCATGGTATCCTTCTGGGCCGCCTCTTGAGTATGGGAATCGGAGGCACTGTGTTGCAGTGGTTCCAGTCCTTTCTTGAGGGGAGGGTTCAGAAGGTGGTGCTGGGGGACTACTGCTCGGCTCCGTGGCCGTTGGCCTGTGGGGTCCCGCAGGGATTGGTCTTGTCCCCCATGCTGTTTAACATCTACATGAAGCCGCTGGGAGAGGTCATCCGGAGATTTGGACTGAGTTGTCAGCAATATGCGGATGACACTCAGCTCTATCTCTCCTTGTCATCTGATCCTAGGGAGGCGGTGGATGTCCTGAATCGGGGGTTGGAGGCCGTGATGGGTTGGATGTGGGCTAACAAACTGAAACTGAATCTGGATAAGACGGAGGTACTGTTGGTCAGTAGGAGAGCCAATCGGGAGGAGGAGATTTTACCGGTTCTGGATGGGGTTGCACTCCCCTTGAAGGAGCAAGTATGCAGCTTGGGGGTACTACTGGACCCGGCTCTGCTTTTGGAGGCTTAGGTGGAGGCAGTGGCCAGGGGTGCCTTTGCACGGCTTTGGCTGGTGCGCCAGCTGCGTCCCTTTCTCGAGAAGGCAGATCTGGCCACGGTTACCCACGCCTTAGTCACGTCGCGGCTGGATTACTGTAACGCGCTCTACGTGGGGCTGCCCTTGAAGAATATCCGGAAACTGCAGCTAGTGCAAAACGCGGCAGCGAGGGTTTTATCCGGAGCTGCCCGTTGGGAACATATCACCCCCATTTTGAAAGAGCTGCACTGGCTGCCGGTTCGTTTCCGGGTCCAATTCAAGGTGCTGGTTTTGACCTTTAAAGCCCTAAACGGTTTGGGCCCAGGGTATTTGAGGGACTGCCTGCTCCCAAGGGTTGTTGCCCGCTTGACGAGGACATCTGAGGGGGCCCTGCTCCGGGTGCCGACAATGAGGGAGGCCCGGTTGTCGTGCACTCGGGACAGGGCCTTCTCTGTTGCTGCCCCCAGACTCTGGAATGCTCTCCCAGTGGCCATTCGTTCCTCGGACTCCATCACGGCTTTTAGAAAGCTTTTAAAGACTTGGCTTTTTACCCGGGCTTTTACATGATTGTTTTCTACTGCGGCTTCTCTGTTTCTATTTGTTGTATTTGTTGTGTTGTTTTTATGCCTGTTTTTATATGTTTTTGTACTTTTAACATGATGTTTTTATTGTGTTTTTATTGTATGTTTTTAACTTTTGTAAACCGCCTTGGGGTTATCTTTTTAATGAAAGGAGGTATATAAATGCAAAAATAAATAAAATAAATAAAATATATGTCTGTATTCACTCCAAGAGATGATAATAATTCAGCTTCATTATTTGTCATATTCATATCCACAATAAAACTGTCATATTCATGTCCACAATAAAATTGTCATATTCATGTCCACAATAAAATTGTCATATTCTTCAGATCGCTATTGAAGACCTTTCTTTTTTGCCACACCCTGTAGTTTATTTTTCTGTTCTTTGTTAGTTATTTTAGTTTTTAATTTAGAATGTTTTTAATGTTGCCTGTTTGCATCTTGTTGTGCACTGCCCAGAGTCTTTGGAGTGGGTGGTATATTAAATGTCTCTAATAAATAAATAATAAATAAATAAATAACCTCTATGTCACTACTGCTAAAAAGAACATATGGCTTAGAAGTATGTTTTAACTTCGTAGCCCTATGTTTACATCACCTATTGATGGGTTATTTCATTGAAAGGAAAAATCAGTTGCTATTTTCTTTTAAGTATGTAATTCTGTCTTTCAAGACAATTGCTTATAATTACCCTTAAGTATGTGTTTTAACTTTGTCAAAATTCTACTGATGCCTATTTTCTACACTTTTAAATCTGGTAATTTACTGTACTATTACTATAGAAATTTGTAGCTTTAAGTCCCTATGATAAAACAGTTGCAGAAATTAAAGAATTAGCATGACCCTAAAAAAAAGGTTAGCATGACCCTAAAAAGTAAACCAACTTAATTGGGAATTATAGTACTTTTTGAAAATAACTTGATAGCTGAAGACCTAAACAGGAATCTCTGGCAACATAATGAGAGCAGTGCTCTCATGAAATAAAAGCGCCATTCCCATGTAAGCACATGATGACAATCCAAAATTAATATTATGAAACTGCAGCGGTTTCTTGTATTATTGCAATTGAAGAAAGTCTAAGAAGCTGATTTCATGCACGAAAGGACAGAGGTTTCTTCACTATCATTTCCATTTATTTTTCCTGTAACAGGAATTTGTGACACCTAATGAACAATAAGAGTGTTATGCAAACACCTTGTAGCTGAGCACAAGATAAATCAACACTCATATTTTACATCCTGCTTTCATATTCTGAAGATGAGAGGCACAAAGAATAGCTTTGATCTTCTTTTCTTTCTGCAAAAAAGTGATAAAGACAATAGTCATCTATATACAAACAGGAATGCATTCTCAGAAATGATGGAATAAGTATATTTGGTTTTAAATTGACTGGTAAATATTTCTCTAAGAATATTTGCATATACCAATGGATGGCTTCATGTATTTAGGAAGTTAGTTGTTACTCAACAATTCCTTTACCACATAGTTTGTATCAAGTGTGGCACCATCTTACTTAGGTTGATATGGAGTCGTGAAAAGAGTTATCACACATATGTCTTCCTTACATCCACTGCGGGTGTCAGGTGAAAAGTGGACTAATGGATATAAAGAAAATGGATAATGGACTAATGGATATATGGAAAAGTTGACTAATTAATATAGGTGCAAACTATCCCACATCGGAGTATGAGGATTTTGTAATGGACAAATTGCAAAAGCTCCCCATTTGCATAAGACTCTGACCAGAAATGAGAAAAAGGAGACTGCAACTCATTTGTTCTGCCTTTGTCATTACTGGCCCATTCCTTGAAAATAGGCTCTCAGACCATCTAACTTCTTGCATGCATGGACTGACCCATTCATTTCAACGTCTATCCATGCAAAAGAGTGGATATGCAGATCTGCATGTGCTTGTAATACATATGCACTGCATCGCTGTGCCCATAAATGTTACAACTGTTGTGGCCACCCTGGCTACCACATTGGACCTGGGGTTACAAATCCAAAAATTATGTGAAATCAAGGCCTGTGTCTGATTCTACTTTATTAAGAAATCAATTGATGCCTGAACTCTGAGTGAAATGATTAATTCCTGAGAAACAAGCCAAATTGTTTGTCCTTTGCTCTCTGGTGATTGCCTTGGGAAGGCAGGAGATAATCCTGCATTTCCTATGGAAAGATACACTGTTTGCCTTAATCAGATGCATGGATTAATAGTCTTACTTTGGAATGTTTTTAGAATTACACAAGGGTAGATTTACATAATAAGTGATTTAATTGCTGTCTCACACATATACTGTAGCTTAGCTTCTTCCTTCTTAACACCTTTGACATTTAACACTCATTGAGGCAAAGATGTCAAAAGTCTGTGGACAAGAGAGAATGTTGATCTGCAAAGCTCAGAAATGCAGATTGTTTTACGAACATAAGAATACAATGTTTCCGGAGAACACTGACTGACACTACACAGCAGGAGATAGGCCTCATCTCCTCAGCCTTCCTCTGACAGACAAATAGACATTGTCACGAGCAGTTAACACTTTGAGATTCAGGAAGGATGCTGATATCTTGAGAAAACCCTATGTCTAGATCAAATGGTCCAGCTCTCTGGGCATCGTTTCAGCAATCTTTGCCTAATAAGCAATATGTGCTCATGTGTGTACCCCATATGCCTGCTGTCTAGCTGTGTAGCTAGCAGAGGTCCTTGCCTTGTGGACAAGAGACTGCTTGGTGATTCTTGCCATGGGGCAAAGAATCAGGGGCTATCTCTGTTTGTGAACCCCAGCACCAGCTTTTCATCGGAAGCTTTGCCTGCAACGCTCTCCAGCAACAGGCACTAGCCTCACCCACATCCATTTGTCCATGATGAGATCTGGTAATTTGCCTCTCCAAAGAACCAGCCTTTGCCAACTTCCCTCCCCCTCACTAAATGCTGGCGCTCTGCCATCCCCCCTCTTCCAAGCAACTCCCTCTCCCTTCTCATTTCCAGTTTCTCTATCCCTTGTTAGTTAGAAGTAATTACATCTCCACACATATGATAGTTAGAAACACGGCTTTTTTTGTTACTATTAGCTGTGATTGATCGTTTTGTCTCTTGCTCAGTTAGATTGATGTCGTGGCTTTGACAATCTTTTATACTCAATAAAGCCCATTGAAATATGTGAGCGTGTTTGGTCTTCTTTCTACCTTCAAGTTCAGAACATACATCATTACAAAGCCTGTATAGTAGCCCAGCAGAGGAGAGAGCCCAACTGCTTCCCCTTCAGTGCTGCTTGGGGTGGGAGACTGAGTGTGTGCTGTTGCCTCCTTCTGCTACCTTCTGCCTGCTTTTGCTTCCCCCTGTGAGACTGCAGCCTGCAGCCTCTTGGTAACATCTGGGGAGTGTGTGCAAGACTGGGGCCAGGGGTGGGTGTCTCAGCAGTTCCTGGGATCAGCTGCCCAGCTCTGGGCTTTTAGAGGAAGGCTGCCTGTGGTGGAAGGCCCACCACTGGCCCTTTGGGGAGCTACTTTGGGGGGATAACGAAGGCAAGAGCCAGGCCATTTGGCTCAGGAGCCCTCATGGTGTGTGAAGGTGCGTGGGGAGACGGGGGTGTATCCACTGACTGGCAGCTATTTCAGTCATGGGGGGGAACAGTAGATGTAATATTGGCAGGTCAGCAGGCCATTGCAGGGGAAGGGAGATCAGAAACTTAATTGCTGTTTCCTTTTTTGGGGAAAAATGGCTGCTGTGCATGCAAAAATGACCTCTGCGAGGCCCTGGGCCATGCCTGGCCTTGCAGAGGCCATTTACGCATGCATGGTGGCAGCCAGAGTGGCCACCACACGCACTTACAGAGGCCCGAACTGGCCAAAAATAAGCATTTTCCTGGGCTGTGGCTATTTAAGAGGTCAGCAGGGGGAGGGGGAACCTTCGTGGACCCCCCTGTGGCCTACAGGAAGCCCCCCAAAGGGGCTAGAGGTATTTTAATTTTTTTATTATTATTATTATTATTATTATTATTATTAAATTGCGAACCCCGATCGGACTGGACCGTGGGGGGGTCGATGGGGGCCATACCGAACCTGGCCAATCCGGACTCAGACCAAACCAGGCCATCCGGTTCCATGCACACCCCTACTCACGACCACGTCACACCTCCAGAGGGGCATAGGGACCGTTAGGATGGTCCTCCCGAGAAGGTTACTGGATCCAATAGGATTCCAGGAAGTCTTGGAGGGATTTAGTGTTGGCTCTGCTGGTGATCCTGTCAACACTCTGGTGGAGAATTGGAATAATAAACTCACCAGGGCAGTGGACACAATTGCTCCTAAGCATCCTGTGCAACCCGCTTTGAAACTGGCCGCTTGGTATACGGAAGAACTATGGGGGCCGAAGCGGTGAAGCAGACAACTAGAGAATGAGTAGAGAAAGACTCTACTTAAATCCGACAGATTATTACATAGAGAGCATTTTAAGATCTATGCTCAGGTGATATGTGCGGCAAAGAAGCGATTCTTTTCCTCCTGTATTGCGTCCACAAGTTCACATCCGGCGGAGTTGTTCAGGGTTGTGAAGGGGCTAATGTGTGCCCCTTCCCCCTTGAATCAGTACTTGGAACCAACAATTACTCGCTGTGACCTTTTTAATGTTTTTTGTGGACAAAATATCTTGTATTCAGGCCTACTTAGATTTAGCCTCCACAATTGTTACGGAATCAGATGCCACGGTGTCCAGCAGCTCCTCTTATGTGATGACCCTGGATCAGATTCAGTTTGTGACCCCTGAGGATGTGGACAAGTTCCTTCCAATGGTGCGGCCTAACACCTGTCCTCTTGATCCTTGCCCGACATGGCTTATAATATCTGACAAGGAAGCTGTTGTAGAGGGCCTGGTAGAGATCATAAATGCTTCTCTGAGGGAGGGCAGGATGCCTTCTTGTCTTAAGGAGGCAATCATTAGAATGCTTCTGAAGAAGCCTGCCTTGGATCCCTCAGAGTTAAACAATTACAGGCCTGTCTCCTACCTTCCATGGCTGGGCAAGGTTATTGAGAAGGTGGTAGCCTCCAAGATCCAGGCGGTCTTGGAGGAAACTGGTCTCTGGGTCATCTAGGAGAGACCATATTACTCCTGTGTTGAAAGAACTACACTGGCTGCCAATATGTTTCCAGGCAAAATACAAGCTGCTGGTTATTACCTATAATGCCCTAAACAGCTTAGGCCCTGGGTATTTAAGAGAACATCTTTTTCGCTCTGAGCCCCACAACCTGTTAAGTTCATCTGGGGAGGTTTTTCTGCAGTTGCCACCAACTCTTCTGGTGGCTGCTCGAGAACGGGCCTTCTCTGTTGCTGTCCCTGGACTTTGGAATGTGCTTCCGGTTGAAATAAGAGACTTCCCATCTTTGGCAACTTTTTAAAAGGTGCTGAAGACACATTTATTCTCCTAGGCTTTTCATTAGATTTATATTTTTTAAATTTTAATACTGGGTTTTAAATGTTTTTCAATGTTTTAAATGATTTTAATTGTTAATTAATTTGATGTTTTAAATTATTTTCATTGTAAACTGCCCAAAGATGCAAGTTATGGGTGGTATAGAAATATGTCTTAATTAATTAATTAATTAATTAATTAAAGAACTGATCACTTTGTGACACTGGTGGAACAAGCCTAATTTCCTATGCTAGCTCCAGAGCATCTCTGGTGTACAAATCAGGCTTGGTTCACAACATAATTCCAGCCTACAATTTACTCTGCAGTTGTTGAAGGACCCTTGAATGGTCCTGACTCCTATATGCTACTCCAGCAAGTTCTGGCCAAAAGTTCTTGCCATAGAGGGACAAATAAACCAGCAAATAAACCTCTTGCATAGCAATAAGCCATAAAGTTTGGCTTATCAGTCTTCAGCATCAAGGGGACCCTCCTGCTCTTCTTTCTCACTCTTTACCATCGGCCTGTATCATACCACTTCCTTTGCCTCTGCCTTGTTCTTGCCTCACAGCTTTGCTCCTGGGATATGGCTTCCCTGACTTGGCAGGAGCAGGGCCTAATAATAGGAAATTGCTGGATTGGACAGCTTGTCTTGTCAAGGTGTTGACCAAAGTAACAGATGTACTGTTAAGAACCTCCACCACAAAATAGTCTAGCTAGTGTATCAGTAGAATAATTAGCATGGTCAAATGATTTTTGTGTGTTTGTTGGCTGTCATGTTTGGCAGTGCCCTTAGAGAGAATGTTCTGTGAAAATGGAAATGTTCCTCAGCCCAGAATATGTAAAATTCTGGCTTATGTTGTGGATGGAAGAAAACTGGTCTTACAGTATGTTCTCACAGACTTCTAAATATGCCTCAGATGTTAAAGGTTTTCTCTCAATTTGTTCATTTTAAAACCAGATTTCTTGAATTTATGCAATGAAGTCTCATACAAAAACAAGATGCACATCAGATGTAAATGATCTGTAGAGCAGATCCTGCCAATATGGCTAAAGTATTCACATGGGCAGGGCCACTGTGGTCCTTCACCTGACAAAACTGATTGGTGAGTGAACAGCAACGAAAGAAATATGACAAAAAGAGTTTAATATCTTTCATGTCCTAGAGTTGAATATCCACCATGTCCTTGGATTTCAACATCCATCTAAGGATAAAGGCAGGACAGAGAGATGTGTGGATTATTTCTAGTTTTGCATTTTGTTAGAGACTGTGAAAGCAAAAATCCTAGCTGTACATTGATCGATGAGAAGCTGTGCAACTAGTTTTTAGGATTCTGCTTCCTTCCAATATCATTATATATATATATATATATTTTTATATATATATATATATATATATATATATATATATATATATATATATATAAATGAGATATTAAGACAGTAAGCCTTCAGAGTCCTCTCATCATCTCATCATTCCCATTTTTCTTACCACTCTGTGAAGTGGGGAGCACTTTACATTATGGTATTGCCTTATCTAAGCCACTTAATGGCGCAGCCTAGGCAGCAAGAGGTTGCTGGTTCAAATCCCCGCTGGTATGTTTCCCAAACAATGGGAAACACCTATATCAGGCAGTAGTGATATACGAAGATACTGAAAGGCATCATCTCATACTGCGTGGGAGATGGCAATTGTAAACCCCTCCTGTTTTCTACCAAAGAAAACCACATGGCTCTGTGGTTGTTAGGAGTCAACTCAATGGCACAACTTCTCTTTAACTTTATTGCCTTATCTATCATTGTACAGTGTCTAGATATATAGAGGTCATACACATGACCCAAATTGCTGCTGGGCAGGAGGCCTAGTGGGGAGGCAGGCACACGATCTCTTTCCCCTGCTCGCTCTGCCGCTCAGTGCAGCACACAAGCCATGCTGTTCAAGCAGCAGAGTAGGGAGCTGGAGGAACTAGTCTTCCAGAGTAGGGAGCTGGAGGAACTAGGCAGGTGCATGGTGCATGGAGGGATTCTTCCTCAGCCGAGCATTCTGGCCACCCAGCTCTCTGTATGCACAGGCTGCATTCAGCCTGAGCATACACATGACCCTGGGTTGGGGCTGGTGTTAAGGGTGCACCTGCACCCTTAAACCTGGCTAAAGGCTCGGGCAAAAAGTAGGGTTAGGTAGGGCAGGAGCACCAGGATTGGGACTGATCCTGGTGCTCCATACAATCAGCCTAATCCAGCTGGGCTGCCCTAGCCTGGGTTAGGCTGCTCATGAGATTAGCTTCATAGTTGTTCAAGAAATAAATAATAAGACCAGAGTACTCAGTTAATGGTGGTCAAGATCCAGACAACCCTGGCTAAACTTCTAATCCTTGTGATTTAATGGACTTGTATGTGCTTAACTCTCTGATACTATGGCCCCTGAGTTTTGAAGTCAACAGCATATTGTGACCGAAATAGTTTAGTCACAGGTTTCCCCCCCCTTGTGAGTTGTCTCAAAATGATGCAGCATTATGACACATTCCAGAAGTATTCTAGAAGTATTTCAGGAAGAAAAATTGCAGCCAACAAAACTTAGTGCTTTTAGCACTGTTTCTGCCATCACCTGCAAAGGCACTTTAAAAACTGAAAAGCAAATGAAAACCAAATGGCTGCCAAACAACAGTAAGCCCTCTCCCTTGAAACTTCAGAAGAATTTCTAACACACCTTTAAAACGTCTCCTTTTAGTTTCTCCTCCATCCCCAACACACACTCACACATGCACTTTTAATCCTCAATTTTAATAGCATTAACAGCATTTAATAGTTCTAAGCACTGAAGCCACTAAGAAATCTCAGGACTAATGCAGACTGTTTACATGATGGTTAAAAATATGTGATTAAGACCCAGATTGAGTGTTATGGGTTCCAAACCCAGGCAGTTATGCAGGGCTGGGGTTACCCCGGGGCAAACCCAGAGCAGCATGTTCTTGCTTCACACATAATGGGCAGGTGCTAGGGTAAGTAATCAGAACTGCCCCATGGAATAATCTAAAGGGATCTCTGTGAAATTACCTGTGGAAGAAATTATGACCCTGAATAATTGCAGAAAGTGGCCACCCATTTTCTCAATCTGAGAATTTGGTGAAAAAGATGAGGGGCATTTTGGATCAGTTGTGTTTAGAACTGAACTCTGAACTTCACTAAGAGCTGGCAGCACTGCTCAGCCTTAGTGCCTGAGCTCCAGCCTTAATGTGGAATTTTTCTTCCTCCTGGGTGCTTTCCAGATGGGAACTTAAAATTGCTTCGCCACGTATAGGCATGGTGTGCGATCATACGATCTGTGTTTTGACACTGTCTTGCATATGGGAACAGTAGAGGTGCTGTTCGCACAGCCACAGCATGTATTCGAATCTTTTCTTGACCTTTTAGGTTTAAAGCATGGTTTGTGTGTGATAAAATAGTAGCTGATTTTTTAGTTTTGAGAACAGTGTGCAGGCTTGCTGGGTTTACTCAGAATAAATGATTTAGTTCAATGGGCTTCATCCCAAGTAAGAATGCATAGAATTGTGGCTGTATTTACCCCCTCTGTGCCTTTTAGAGTTGTGTGTGTGTGTGTCTGTGTGTTTTATGATTATTGTTTTGAGTAATTGAAATGACCCATCTGCTTCTTGGTCTAGGGAGACAGCTTGTGTGTGTGTTTTGCTTTGCTGTTCCCTTTCGTTCTCTTGCACAATGGTACCAGCAGTACTGAAAACAATCGCCAATATTTTGTATTATTTGTTTGCTCTTGTGCAAATTCACCAGCGGCAGGGGGAGGAGGGGTGGGAAAGCTATCGCGTTACCCATCCGCTCCTCTCCCCTTAAAGACTCAGCGCGGGAGGAAGTGGTGTAAAATCTGACAATTAACACTGCCTTCAAAACGTTAGGGTTTGCTATAGGATTTTACACCACTTCCTCCTGCGGAGTCTGGAAAACACCCTGGTGAACCTAAGTGGGTTCTTTATGGTTCTTGTCATGATCTTTATTTTATCTCTCTTAAACAGTTTTGAATAATCTTAATTCAGTTTGGATAGAATCAAAGATTTCTAGCCACTTGGTTTAATCAGTAGGAACAAAACCACTTTTTTTTCTTTTATTAAGCTTAAAGCAAAAAACAGAAAAATTGTTCATATTCAGCCCCCCTGCAGTCTAAAATGAGTGACTAAATATAATCTTTCAGAAAAACCAGTTACTCCTCTGGTGGATGCACACAGAGGTAACAGTAGTTAAATTGCCAAGTATTAACACTCATCAAAACTTTTTGGATCCATGCCAGCCCTAGGCTTCGTAATTACAAAGGGGTGGGTGGGATCAAAATTTGTTTGTTTTTCAGACAATGTTATAGTAATGGAAGTCTTGATAGATGAAAAGATGAAGAGATAAATTAATGATAACGCATCCTAAGTGTTGTTGGATTGCATGTGGATTCACATAGAAATGCAAATTGAAGACTTCTCCTGGGTTTTCTCTGAAGCAGCCAGCCACTTCCACCCAGTATGCATTCACAATCTAGTTTTTATTCTGCCTGATGTACTGACTCATGGGTCTGAACAGTAGATTAAAAATTAAAGGCTGGCATGGATTTGCACAAAGTATCAAGAAGTACCATCTATAATGAAGCCAAACTGGCAGAAAACCTCTCCATGTAATTTGCATGTAAAATACACTTGCTTACTAATATTATAATTCAATTTCATCTTCTTTAATAGGGGGCATTTGTGCATAATAAAAAGGTCAAAGCATCATTTTCAAAAGGAGATGGATGCAATGGCACAGTGTCGGCCCTTGCAGATCATTCCAATTTAAATATCTTCAAAAGATCTGCTGTATTCATTTCAGTTTCTCCTGTAAGATAATCTTTAAGTGGTGCCATATTGTTCCAGAGTCTTAAAGCCTCATTCAGCTCTTAAGCAGGACTAGAATGGACACATGTACAGGGGAAGCATGATAGTACTCACTGGCAGTTTATTTGACCCATGTATGAAAGAGCCTATGTACCATAGGGAGCCAGAGTGGTGTATTGGTTAGAGTGCTGGACTAGGACCAGGGAGACGCGAGTTCAAACCCCCGTTCAGCCTTGAGACTTGCTGGGTGACACTGGGCCAGTCACTTCTCTTTCAGCCTAACCTACTTCACAGGGTTGTTGTGAGGAGAAACTTAAGCATGTAGTACTCTGGGCTCCTTGGAGGAAGAGTGGGATAATGATAATAATAATAATAATAATAATAATAATAATAATAATAATAATAATAATAATAATAATAGCGTGCTCTGAGGAAGGTGAGAGCTATGCCAGAGGTCCAAACATACTGGACAGGTCTCACCAGAGGAGCCAGACAAAGAGTGCCTCTCCCATCAACAATATGGTGAGATGTAACTTTAATAAATCTATACTGGATCGGTCGTTGCCAGGGTCAACAAGGACTGCGCCAGGTGCTGGAGTCCCTGGACATCTGGTGGCAAGTGGGCAACAGGAATCAGGATCTTCAGTTGAGCAACCAGGGCTGAAGACAGCAAGGTTTCTGGAAGAAATGCTTAACCGGAAAAAATATACGAAAAATGCCAACAAGGAAATAATGATCTGCTATTACAAGTCTAGTCCTACTAGAAGAGGTTATTTAAAAAGAATGTACCAGATTTGGAAAGAGAAGCATCCAGATACAGAAATAACAGAACAAAGGCTAGCAGACCAGAGAAGATTCATAATAAGAAATAAAGTATTCACAGGAGTTGAGCTGGAAGAAGTGCAAAGAGCAACACAGGCTCAAGATATGGAAGAAGAATTACCACTAACTGAAGAAGTTGCTCAGGCGCAGGTGGAGGAGGTGTTGGAAATAGAGGATGCCACTGTTGCTGAACTATTTCAAAATCAAAACCAGGCAACCTCCCCTTTGCCTTCACCTCAAAAACCCAAATGTCGTTAACAGAAAAGCAACAAGAACTAAAGCAAAAAATAACTGAGCACATGAACCAAACAACCACCAGGGTTCGACTTCCAGCTCTAAAAAAAGTTGCCAAAAAACAACTTGCTCAGGCATTAAAAGATGTCAATGCTGCACTTGCAGAAATAACCAACTAAGGTACAAACAAACCAACTAAGGTACAGTGCAGCAACAATAACAACACAAGAGCTCGGATATAAGATCAATGGACCTGTAAAAAAAGAAAGCAGTACATCACCTAAATGGAAGATTAGATTAGAAAATAAAATCTCCAGGCTCAGATCAGATGCTAGTAAATTGAAAGATATGAAAGACAAGAAGCTGAAGAATGAAAACACCAAACAGTATCTGATCCAAAAATACCACCTAGATTCAAGGAAAATTAGAGAAGTCCTGGAAATAATAAAGCAGCAAATAACAGCAGTGTCAAAGAAGATTAGCAGATATGAAGCCAGAACTACACAACACAGGAAGAATCTCCAATTCCAGTCGAATCAGAGACGTTTCTACGAAAGCATAGAAGGAGAATCTGCAAGAAACCTAGAAACACCAAATAAAGAAGAAACAGTGCAATTCTGGGGGAAATTATGGGACAATCCAATAGATTATAATAAAAAAGCAGGCTGGATGAAAGAGGTCGAAAAACGTAACCAACAAATGAAAGATCTAATAATAACACCAGAATTAATAAGTGAAAGAGCAAAGAAAATTAAAAAATTGGACTGCGCCAGGCGACGATGAACTACATGACTTTTGGCTTAAACATCTAACAAGCCTTCATAAACAACTATCAAAACAGTTCAATCACATGTTGCAAGGAGGTGATCTTGAACAATGGCTAACAACTTGGAAAACTCATCTCATAATTAAAGACCCAGCAAAAGGTGAAGTTCCAAGTAATTACAGACCGATAACCTGCCTGCCAGCCATGTTCAAATTATTAACTGGAATAATAGCAGATGAAGTGATGCAACACTTATTAACTAACAAACAGCTTCCAGTTGAACAGAAAGGAAATTGCCCGAACACCAGAGGCACAAAAGACCAGCTGCTGATTGACCAAATGGTTTTAGAAAATTGCAAGAGAAGAAAAACCAATCTAAATGTTGCATGGATTGACTACAAGAAAGCCTTCCATTCATTGCCTCACACATGGATACTAAAATGTTTAGAAACAACTGGTGTCAGCAAAAACATTCAGATATTTAATTAAAAAGCAATGAGCATGTGGAGTACACTGTTAACAATCAATGGTGAGACACTTGGACAGGTTAGCATTAGAAGGGGCATTTTCCAAGGGGACTCACTATCCCCTCTGTTGTTTGTAATTGCCATGACCCCACTTTCACAAATACTAAACAAAACAGGCCTCGGATACCAAACATCTAAAACATCCAGTAAAATCAACCATCTGCTGTACATGGACGATCTGAAGTTGTATGGAAAGGGCCAGTCAGAAATTGAATCACTGCTAAACACTGTCCGTATATTCAGTAGCGATATAACAATGGAGTTTGGACTAGACAAGTGTGCTGCATTAATAATGAAAAGAGGAAAAATAAGAAAAACAGAAGGAATAGAACTACCCAATGGAAGCAACATCAAGAACCTGGAAGAGAAAAACCATTATAAATACTTGGGCTTTCTCCAGGCTGATAACATTGCACACACTGAAGTTAAAAGAAAAATTGGAAGTGAATACATCAGGAGAGTTAGAAAAATCCTGAAGTCCAAACTCAATGTATGGACACAATGTATACACCATACAAGCCATAAACACCTGGGCTATACCTGTTATCAGATACATTGCAGGAATAATAGACTGGACCCAGGCCGAGCTAGAGATGCTAGATCGTAAGACCAGGAAAATAATGACCATCAATCATGCTCTGCACCCCCGCAGTGATGCCGATAGGCTATACCTCCCTCACAGCTCAGGTGGAAGAGGAATGCTGCAAGTCCATCAAACAGTAGAGGAGGAGAAAAGAAGTCTTGAAGAAGATTAGCAGACAGGGAAGGGACAGTGAAGAAGATGCACTTCAAATGGTCAATAACGCAAAACTATTCAACACCAATGAAAAAAAGCAGGCCTACAAGAAAGAACAAGTCAAGAACCGAGCAGAAAAATGGAAAAATAAGCCCCTGCATGGTCAATATTTGCACAATATACGTGGAAAATCAGACATCACCAAGACCTGGCAATGGCTTAAGAATGGCAACTTGAAAAAAGAAACAGAAAGTTTAATACTGGCTACACAAGTACAGGCACTAAGAACAAATGCAATAAGAGCAAAAGTCCAAAAATCCACAACAAACAGCAAGTGCCGCCTTTGTAAGGAAGCAGATGAAACCGTGGACCACCTAATCAGCTGTTATAAAAAGATCGCACAGACTGACTACAAACAAAGACATGACAAGGTAGCAGGGATGATACACTGGAACATCTGCAAAAAATACAAGCTACCTGTAGACAAAAATTGGTGGGACCATAATATTGAAAAAGTTGAAGAAAATGAAGATGTGAAAATATTATGGGACTTCCGACTACAAACAGACAAACATCTGCCACACAATACACCACATATAACTGTAGTCGAGAAGAAAGAAAAACAAGTCAAAATAATCAACATAGCAATACCAGGGGATAGCAGAATAGAAGAAAAAGAAATAGAAAAAATCACCAAATACAAAGATCTACAAATTGAAATTGAAAGGCTGTGGCAGAAAAAGACCAAAATAATCCCAGTGGTAATTGGCGCCCTGGGTGCAGTTCCAAAAGACCTTGAAGAGCACCTCAACACTATCGGGGCCACAGAAATCACCACCAGCCAATTACAAAAAGCAGCTTTACTGCGAACAGCCTATATTCTGCGATGATTTCTATAACCACAACATTGACAATAAAATTCAGCCATCCTAGGTCCTTGGGAAGGACTCAATGTCTGGATAAAACAAACCAGTCAATAACACCTTTCTGACTGTGTAAACAAGAGATAATAATAAGTACATACAGAATGCTCACACATCTCACAGCCTGTGTGTGCACAGTTTGTATGCACATAGACTATTTTCATATATGATGCTCAGCATGTGGAGAAGTGGGGCAGGGTCAGCAGGTCTATCTTGTTACCACCATACCCATGTTTTGTCATGCAATCTGTCATAGTGAGCCTAGTAGCTGAAAAACCAACATATTTTATTGTATAACAGAATCCAAGAAAGGGGGATAAGTGGAAGCACCCATGCCTTACATTTACAAGGTCCACCCTATATTCAACGTTAGCATCTCTGATCAAAAGATCTGATCAAAAATATTTCTGGCAGCAAAGACCTCTAAAGACTTTGAATTGCTACTGGGCAGTACCGGTAGATAAACCATCGGACTGTTTCAGCATACAGAGGCATATCAATCAACTGGTGTGGGTGTAAACTTGCACATCACAGACCCTTTTGATTTCTCCCACACTGTTTTTGTCCCTAGGTTGGAGTTCTTTGCTCTGATGCATCTTAGTTCCAGAATTAGCCTCACCATAAAATGAAATCTTCCCTGATCACCAATCCTACACACCCAGAGCCCGATTGATTGTGTATTTTTGTCATACACGGTTTTGTGTGAATGACTGTACCTGCATTCATTTAAAAAGTGAACTTAGGTACAGGCCCCTCAAAAGCATGGTACAGACAGGAAGTGTACTACTGTACCTGTGTTCAGCATGACATGTGAATAACTATAACCATACACAGATCTGTAGCTGTGTACACTGTACACTCACATGAGCGTTGAACATAATAAGGCTATTCACATGCCCCTCTTAACCCAGGGTAGGTCAGGCCAGCCTGTGTTAGGCTGTGCATGTGAAGCACCAGGATCTGTGTGGATCCCAGCGCTGCCAGCCAGCCTAACCTGACTTTTGTACCCAGCCGTTAGCCAGGGTTAAGGGCACAAGTGTACCCTTAACTCCATGTCATTTGACTCCCCATGTCTTTGGCTCATGTGTTTGCTCGGACACAAGCATCCAGGATCATGTGTTAGCTGCAGGCAGCCCAAGCAGACACAGATATAGGCGCCTAGAGCGCCTGTCTCACAGGGGTATCCCCAAATGTTCTGTGCTTGTTGTTTGGTGCATTGTGGGATATCCGGAGGCTGGGACACATCATCCGGGCCTCCAGATATCTGTGCTGCTTGGAGCTGCACGAATCATCTGGGAGTGCAAGATTCACTCCCAGCAGCATGTTCTGGATCACCTGGCGGGGAGGAAGGTGAGTTGGACCCTGCCTTCCCCCATCACCCCACCCGCCCACATTCTGATCATTACTTTAATTTGTGAGTAGGGCTCATATTTCTATGAAATAGTATTTTTCAAACTTTAAAATTTTGATTCTTCCTTCTAAACTTATTTCTCTGTCCCAGCCCAGTCAAGCAGCAGCCATCTGTTTTGTGAATGAGGACTCAGGGATCCCTTCTGCAGTTCACATAGATGAAGCCCACCACAGCACATGGGAATCTGTTGATCCCTATTGTAGGGGATTAAATCAGAGTCAAATTGCATACAATGCTAAACAAGTTATTTGTGCTATCATCTTTTTAAAAAGAATAAAATAGCTGTTTGTGGGGAGTACAGCAGGTCTGTGGTGTGTGGTGATGACATTTTTAGTGACCCAATAAACTCTCTTTCTGAATCCCAGGAAGAATAATTCCACAGATACCAGCTGAAGTTTCTTTCCCTGGATTCATAACAGCTTCACAGATGTAATTGTTGGGAACACAACACAGTAGGAAAAATAGCCCCTTCCTGTACACCAGTTTCTCAACCACCGGTCCCTGGACCGCTGCCGGTCCCCGAAGGGTTGAGTGCCGGTCCCTGACTGGGAGCCAACCCCCACCCACCCAACAACTGCAATCAAGGCACTCACTTCCTCAATTTTGCACATGGCACGGAAGAGGAAGAGTATCACGGAGGCGGGGGACCCTTCTTGTGCCTTGCCTCCACATGCTGCTGAGATCTTCCTACAGCTATCTTAATCCCTATCTTTACAGCTTCAAACTGTATGCAGCACGGGGACATCAAGGAAAAGGTATGGCATTGGGTGCCACTTGAAGGGCTGCTGGTTCTTGCATACTCATTGTTTGCACCCCAAGGTTGATGGATTGAAACCCAGCTGCCTGCTGCAGTCGAGGCGCCTTGAGAGGGAACGCTGTTTCCCTCTTGCATCGGTGGGGCGTTGTGGTCCCTCGGTCCCCTGTAACCCCCTGGTCTGTGGTCCCCTTTGTGACCTCGCCAGGGGGTGGAACCTCTGGCCGGGATCATGCCGCAGTGAGGGCCAAGTGGCGGAGGGAGGGAGGAGGGCTGCCTTGGCTCGCCTCACAGGTACACGCGGGCAGCATGTGGGACCACGTGAGCTGCGTGGCCCCAAAGGCAGGCTGGTGTGATTGGCACATGCAGGGGAGTTGGGAGGGGAGCACAGAAGCGCACGTTGTGAGAGAGGATGGGGGAACACCTGCTACACTCTGGTGCGCAAGCACAGTGGTGGCAGCTCTTGGACCCAGGCAACCTTCTGAGCGCGGTCCGGTGCACCATTGCCTCACCCACCCTGAACAGTGCCTCGTCTCCCCAGCGAGGAAAATGAGGCATCCACCACTACAACGCCCCACGCCCTCCGCCATCTCAGAATCACCCCCTTCCCTTTAATGCCAGGTCCCCACCTCTCTTCTTCACATTTTCTTTCACCGTTAAAAAAAACACCCCATTCCCAGCACCTGCCATGTAACCGTTTTTAAGAAGTTTTGGAGGAGCTGTGCAGGTTTCATTAGGTCCGCCTCACAAAGTGCACATCTAAGAGCAGGATCCAGATCAAGCCAGGTGATCATGACCAAGCAGCATTGACACAAATGAGAGATGACTAAATTAATTTCAGTGGGTGGTCCTGACTAACGTCGTCTGTATCCGGCCCTGCAATTACACAGCTCCTGCTAAAACTCCACCTCCATCATGAGAGGGTTAAACTGTAGACTTCGGGCTCTACTGACAACTTGCCCAGCTCTCCTCTCCTCACCTCCTTTTTGCTTTGCTTGACATCCAGCCTGATGAAGCGTTTGGGGGAATTCAAAAGCTTGCTTGTGTGTTGTTTTCATTGGCCCCATGTAGCTTTTGAATTTTTCTAATGGCCCAACACCCCCTCTCCATTGAGTAATCACAAGCACCCCCACCCCACACATACTGAAGACATACTGGAGACAAATTTGTTCACCCAGGCTTTTAGATTCAGGGGTTCTCAACCTTGGGTACCCAGATGTTGGTGGACTTCAACTCCCATAATCCCCAGCCATAATGGCCAAATGCCATTGTGGTTTCAGGTTATGGGAGTTTAACTGAGGGACCCAAGGTTGAGAACCCCTAATATTCCCTGTTTGCAAAAGATTCCAAATTTAATGATTTTAAAGTTTTGGGCAGTATAGAAGTCTGATAGATAGATAGATAGATAGATAGATAGATAGATAGATAGATAGATAGATAGATAGACTTGAAACCCCTTTACTAACTGCTGGTCCGGGAAACTGCACATGAAGAATGTAGCGGTCCTTGAAACTCTGCACCAAGAATTTAGCGGTCCTTGACTCCAAAAAGGTTGAGAAACACTGCTGTACACCATGTTTTCAGCCCTAATGATCCCATCCCCACAGTACCTTTTAGGTTTTTTTAAAAGCACAAACCAAACAATGTGTTCAATGTCACCAGCACATTTTTGTGCAGTTATCTCATGCTTCCTAAGGAAGGATAAATAGCTATTCTAATTCATTGTTTTCAACAAAAGCATTATTTATTTATCATATTTTTACATCACCCAAAACTTATGTCTCTGGGCAGTTTACAACAAGATTAAAAGTAAAACCTTTATTAAAAACAAAAACAAAAAATTTAAAAGCAAGAAATTTAAAACACCATTTAAAATTTTAAAACAATATTCTAAAAACAACATTAAAACAATCAAAACAATATCAGTTAAAAGTCTGGGTGAAGAAATGTGTCTTTAGAGACTTTTAAAAAGATGTCAGAGATGGGGAGGCTCTTATTTCACTAGGGAGCAAACTCTTATTACTCTAGAGTTGATCAAGATTATACTAAGTGGCATCAATTCTTCTTTTTAGTTTGGCCTGTCTGGCAGGTGAACCCGCTGGCCTTACCGGAGCCACAGCAGCATCTTTTGGGTCCAGTGGAGTTCTGGAGGCCTGCAATAGTCCGGGGGGGGGGAGGGCGTGGAGCTGCATCAAGTCCTCCCAGCACAAGTGGGGCACCGGAGGTGGCGGGAAATGTAGGCCGGCAGGAGTCCCCTGCCAAGAGCAGGCTTGGCTCAGCATCACCAAGTGAGGGGGTGGGGCACGAGACGCAATGCAGTGATGGCAGCAGTGCACCTCGGGGAGGGGGCTGAGTGAGGGAGGGGGAGGAGCAAGGGGAGGAGCTGACATAGGTTATTTATTATTTAATTTATTTGATTTATATACTGCCCTTCCAAAATGGCTCAGGGCAGTTTACAGTTAAAACAAACCACTAAAACAGTAAAGAGCTAAAACAAATTTAAAACAATATAACAACTAACAATTTAAAAACAGTTTAAAACAACAATTAAACCATTACAGTAATTAAAACCCCCGAAATCAGGTTTTAAATTTTAAAATAAACCAGATTTTAAGACCCCCAAAATTTAGGATGCTGAGTGAGCTTGGGTGAAGAAATGGGTTTTCATGTGGTTTTTTTAAAATTGCCAGAGATGGAGAGGATCGTATCTCAGCAGGAAGTGCATTCAACAATCTTGGGGTAGCGACCGAGAAGGCCCATCTCTGTGTAGTCACCAAATGAGTCGGTGGTAACTGGAGACGGATCTCCTCAGATGACCTCAATGGGCGGTGGGGCTTGTAATGAAGAAGACACTCTTAGATACCCAGGGCCTAAGCCGTTTAGGGCTTTGTAAGTTCTAACTAGCGCTTAGTATTTCGTCCGGAAACCTATTGGCAGCCAGTGTAACTCCATCAGTAAAGGAGTAACATGGTCTCTCCAAGATGACCCAGAGACCAACCTGGCTGCCACATTCTGAACCAACTGAAGTTTCTGGACTACATACAAAGGCAGCCCCATGTAGAGCACATTACAAAAGTCCAGACTGGAGGTTACCAACAGATGCACCACAGTTTTGAGGTCACTGATCTCGAGAAACGGGCGCGGCTGGCGTATCAGCCGAAGCTGATAGAAAGCACCCCTGGCCACCACCTCAACCTGAGAAACCAGGGAGAGTTGTCAATCCAGAAGTACTCCCAGACTGTGAACCTGTTCCTTTTGGGGAAGTGTGACCCCATCTAGCACAGGTAGATCAAAATTATCTCTGGAGTTCTGACCCCGCACAATAAGTACCTCCGTCTTATCTGGATTCAGCTTCAGTTTATTCTCCCTCATCCAGCCCATTGCTGCTTCCAGGCAGGCATTTAGAGAGGATATGCCAGCTCCTGAAGAAGTGGGCATGGAGAAGTAGATCTGGGTGTCATCAGCGTACTGGTAACACCCAGCTCCAAATCCCCTGATGATCTCTCCCAGCGGTTTCATGTAGATGTTAAAAAGCATTGGAGAAAGTATGGAGCCTTGAGGGACGCCATACTTAAGCTCAGAACTCAAAGAGCAACAGTCTCCAATTGACACCATCTGGAATCTGTCCGAGAGGTGGGAGCAGAACCACTGTAAACACCCCCAACACTCCACCCCCAACACATCCCCACCCCCAACACTCTCAGACGTTCCAGAAGGATACTATGGCCAATAGTATTGAAAGCCGCCGAGAGATCCAGAAGGACGAACAGAGTCACACTTCCTCTGTCAACTGCCAATTGGAGATCATCCATCAGGCTGACCAAGCCACCCCATAGCCCGCCCGAAAACCTGTTTGAAATGGGTCTAGATAATCAGACCGCCTGGAGCTGAAAGGCCACCACCCTCTCAATTACCTTTCCCAGCCATGGGAGGTTGGAAACAGGCCTATATTGCTCAACTCTGAGGGATCTAATACAAGCTTCTTTACAAGAGGTCTAATGATTGCCTCCTTAAGACAAGGAGGCATCCTGCCCTCCCTCAGAGAAGCATTTATGATTTCCACCAGGCTGTCTACAACAGCCTCCCTGCTAGATAGAACAAGCCATGTTGGTCAAGGATCAAGAGAACAAGTGGTAGGCCTCACCACTCCAAGCAGCTTGTCCACATCCTCAGGAGTCACAAACTGAAACCGATCCAGTCGAATCACATAAGAGGAGTTGCTGGACACCTCCAGTTCAGGCATCAAATTAACTGTGGAGTCTCCATGTAGATCGGCCTGAATCCGAGAGATTTTATCTGCGAAAAACTCTTTAAACACATCACAGCGGGTAACTGATGACTCCAAATTCTGGTTCAAGGGAGGGGGGGCGGATACCAGTCCCCTTGCAACCCTGAACAATACCTCTGGGCATGAACTCGCAGAGGCAATACGTGCAGAAAAAAACACTTCTTTAAAATACGTATTGCCTGAGCATAGATCTTTAGATGTGCTCTATGTCATAGTCTGTCGGATTCGAGTCAAGTCTTTCTCCACTTGCGCTCCAGTCACCTACCTTGCTGCTTCAGCCCCCGCAGATCTTCCATATACCAAGGAGCCAGTTTTGAAGCGGGTCGGAAGGGACGCTTGGGGGCAATTGTGTCTACTGCCCTGGTGAGCGAGTTGTTCCAATTCTCAACCAGGGCATCAACAGGTTCACCAGCAAAGCCAACACTGAATCCCTCCAAGCTTTCTTGGAATCTTACTTGATCCAATAACCTCTTCGGGCGAACAATTCTAATGGGCCCCTCGCCCCTGCAGAGGTGGGAAGTGGCTGTAAGTCCCACCTTAACCAGATGGTGATCCGTCCATGACAACAGGGAGATCAAAGGAGTCCCCACCCACGGAACACTACCCTGATCAGAGTAGAAGACCAAATCAAGCGTGTGACCTGCAATATGCGTCGGTCCAGAGACCACTTGGGATAGGCCTATAGTTGTCAAGGCCGCTATGAACTCCTGAGCTGCCCCGGACAAATTGGTCCCAAAACGAACATTGAAGTCCCGCAGCACCAAAAGTCTGAGAGACTCCAAAGCAAGTTCTGCGACCAAGTCTGTGAGCTCAGTAAGGGATTCCATTGGGCAGCGGGGCAATCGGTACACCAACAGAAGTCCCAATCTATCCCTGGTCCCCAAACTTAAGTACACACATTCAATATGGTCCAATACCCTAACAGGGACCCTGGTGAGGGAGATGTTATCCTTATAGACCACAGCCACTCCACCTTCCCGCCCACGTCCCCTCAGCTGCTCCTCTACAGAATATCCTGCAGGGATAAGCTGGGACCAAACTGGACCACTAGCCTCCCCCAACCAAGTCTCGGTAATACATACCAGGTCGGCCCCTTCATCCATGATCAAATCATGGATGAGCTCAGGTTTATTTTGGACAGACGTAGCATTGAAGAGGAGCAAGATAAGGCTATGTGGGTTGGTGGCAGTGTTCCCCGAGGTCAAAGAGCTGGCAGGACAGTCGGAAGGAGAGACAGCTAATAAATTTCTGACTACCCTTCCCCTGGAGCAACCTGCTGACTGGTTGCTCTTGTAAAAGGTAGACGGGGCTAACAAAGGAAGGTGGGACCCCAATCAACATGAGTGGGAGGTGGGAGGCCTGTGAGGAAGCCTTTAAAAGGGAGACAGCCAGTGATGATGGGATGGAAGAGGAAGGTCCATAGACCTCCAGTGAAGGGCTGGCCCAGAGACCGACAAGCTCCGAGGAATGGGTGGAGAACAACCCCGTCCCCTTCATTCTACTGAGGCCTGAACCCAAGTGTGTTCCTCACTGCCAGGGTGGGGTGGACCCGTTCAGACATGGTATCCTGATTTATATGAAAAGGTGAATATTCCTGAAGGGTAGTTCAGCACCTGACAAAAGAAAGTTAATTGTTCTCAATGCCTATGGTTAATTTTGTATATGGATATTCACTTGTAGAGGTGAGAACTGAAATCAGTGCTTTGTAAGGTGCATATATGAGAAAGAAAGCATCTGGCAGTTTCAGTCTAGAGAGACAGAAAAGAACTGAAGGTTTAGATGGATTAGCTCAATGGAGCAGCATTAAGGCAAAATTACAGCAACGTTTTTGTTAGTATCTGATCCAGGGATCTGCAGATTCACTGCCTACTGTAGAAATGCCTACTGGCTTCCAGTATGTTCTAAAGCAAATATTACAAAGATATGGCTTTTTTTTTTTTTTTTTTGGTAACATTTGCTTTAGCATATACAGGAAGCGGATAGACACTCCTACAGCAGAGACTTCAGCATTCTTCCTCCAAAAGAAACTAAACTGCTCTGTAACACAACTTGTAGAACCTCTCTGTAGGGAGTAAGCAAGTAGTATTTTATCTCAGAGCATCTAGTGCTAATGAGAGATGAGGATGATATAAGGATGTGATGTTGCACATATTACTTTGACCATGCTAAAGTTCTCTGTATGGTTCCCCTACACTATCAATTTTCTCCACTTGAAATCTAGTAGCTGTTAGTTACATGTATACCACAGAAATCTAAGGCAGCAGCAAAAATTTGTATTTAAAAGAGCTTTTATCTTCTGTCACAAATCTATTATATTAATTCTCGTAGAAGTGCCTCTGTGGGGATGCATCCCAGCAACCCAGCGGATTGGCTGGGCGGTGGAGACACCGGATTGGCTGGGCAGCGGTTGGCCGTTTGGGGAGTAATTCCGTAGGGAAGTGGCTGTTTGGGGAGGAAAGGAAAGGAAGGAAAGCGGGCAAGTGGAGAGGAGAACTGAACGGACTGGGGCAGAAGGGAGGGGGGAAGCTGAGGGGAGAGAAAGCGGGGGAGCCTGGCTGGGCAGAGACAAACAGTTGGCCGCTTCGGAAGATGCTCTCTAGAGGGAGGGCTGCAGGAAGGAGCTGGCTGAACGCTTGGCGGCCCAACACCAGGGACTGGAGGAAGGAGGATGCGGCAACAGACAGCAGAGAAAACACAAGCAGGCTAAAAAGCGGAGGCGGGGGGGAGCACGAATGAGAGAGAGAAAAAGAGAGAGAAAGAGGTGGAAACGGAGGAGGGAGCAAGCTGGGGCAGAAGGATTGGGGGGAGGGGAGTAGGGCGGAAGGTGGGGGGAGTGTACAGAGCGAGCAAGAGAGGCACTGTGGGAGGGACAGAGCGAGCAAGAGAGGCGCGCGGGGGGAGAGACAGATAGAGTGAGAGAGGCACATGGGGAGAGACAGAGCAAGCGAGAGAGGCGCACGGGGAGAGACAGAGTGAGCGAGAGAGGCACGCAGGGGAGAGACAGAGCGAGAGAGGCGTGCGGGGGAGATACAGAGCGAGCGAGAGAGGCGCGCGGGGGGAGAGAGAGCGAGCGAGAGAGTCACGGAGGGGGGAGAGACAGAGCGAGCAAGACAGTCACGGAGGGGGGAGAGACAGAGCGAGCAAGAGAGTCGCGGAGGGGGGAGAGACAGAGCAAGCGAGAGAGTCACGGGGGGAGGAAACAGAGCGAGCGAGAGAGGCACTGTGGGGGGGACAGAGCGAGCAAGAGAGGCGCTGGGGTGGGGACAGAGCGAGCAAGAGAGCTGTTGTGTGGGAGGGGGGACAGAGCGAGTGAGAGAGCTGTGGGAGGACCAGCCAAACGAATTCTCCCAACTAAACCCAAAAAGGAAGTGAACTACTGCACAGATGCTCTGTGCGGGTTCAACTAGTTCATTTCTAAATCGTTAGCAGTTCCTTTTGCCCTGAAATCTGCATGTCCAGTTTCTAAACTCTTTTAAACCTCCCCAAGTGTATGTAATATCTGTTGGCATAGAAGGTTATTGTAGTTATGAGCCATGAAGTCTTACAGAAATCTGAATTAAAACAACTCGTGTTGTCAGGCAGCAAAAATTTTTCCATTCTGATGTTTAGCTTAGTACAGCTGCCTACAAAAAAGTAACCACATCACAAAACTGCCCCTGATCAATGCAAAAGATGCAGTCTGACCAATGCAAAAGAAATCTGAGGATTTACATTGTTATTGATTCGCCACCTATATAATCAGTTTTGGAGATACAGGCTGTAGTAGGATTATGCTCACACCACCATTTGGCAGCTATAAAGGCATCATATATATATATATACTGAAAAATTTCACAGGTCACTAAACTGTTCATAAACTGGCTCAACAAGGATGTTTCAAGGAGTGATATGATGTCAGTCAGCAGTAAGCACCTTATAACCTACTGTTAAAGGTGCTTCTGCTATCACCACCTTCCCAGCTGCCCTTTAGAATCCATTTGTGAAGGATTCCCCTTTGCTTGTAAAGGGGAATTCTCAACAGATGCCACTTTACAAGCCAGTTTACATAGCCCCTCAAACAGAACCATTAACTGGGCTTGATTTGGTTCAATCGTGGACCGGCCGGCCTTCCCAAAGGCCGGTCCAGTTCACAGTTGAGCCGCTTGAACCAGCTTGGTTCGCTGTGGACCATTCGTGCTCACCTCTAGTATGCATGTTCATTAACCTATGAATAACTTATTTGTGTGAACTGCCTAGAGTCTTTGGAGTCAGGTAGTATATAAATTAGATACATTAATTAATTAATCAATTAACAACATCATCATCAACTGCATGTGTATTGATCAGTGATTGTACAAATTTTAAAGCTATTTAGTATAATATGTGAATAAGTGTATGCTTGGATGCCAACTCTTAATATGAGTCATTCCTATGTATTCAGAATGTTTGTTTATATTAGACTAATCAATCATGCTTTTTGCAGTTTGCATATTATTTATGACTTATGAAATGCTGTATTATAGGAAACATCACCATTTTATTGCCTCTCAGTCACAGAATCCTACTGTAACTATTTTTCAACTATGAAATATGAAACTTTTAAATATAATTTACATTTTTCAACAGTTTCAATGGCTTAAAAGTTTCAAATGTCACATTTGAAAGTATATAGTGTTTTTGCTGACTGCAGTAAGGTGCTTCAGATATAAACTTCCAGGGATAAGCTTTAATGGTGCACTTAACTGGCAAGTACCTATAAAGGGTTATGCAACCCAATGCATAATTAAGTCTAACATTTTGATGCACATGAATGCACTTTAATTTTAAGGCACTTCCATAACACTTAAACAACAATTATGCAATTTAATCCCTAATGCACTTTGTATATTTATTTATTTATTTGTCTATCTATGGATTTGCATAATGAACCCATAATTTGTTTTAAAATAAAATGCAGATGTATATTTTGTAATTAGCAATCACATGTTCCATATTGTAAACAGGAAGCATAATATTTATTCTTTACACTATGTACATGTTGCATCTCAGTGGGGAAAATAATATTTTAGATTTATTTTTGTTTACAAATAGCTGCATGTGTTATCTTGAAAATAAAATTGTTGGGAACATAAAAATGGTAAGTAGCTGCAGAAAACTGCGGACACGATATCTATATTCTAGTATGTTATTTTCATTCTCCACTGTTCTCCTTTAGAAGCATTTGGGATGTAAATATCGTCATCATGACCATTAATCTCAATCCCAGAGACTGCCATAACTTCAATAGCAGTCAGATACAGAAAGGCAACATACAGCAAGCTGTACTTTTATATCACGGTGTGGAGAATAACTAAGCATTGATCTGAGGAAAACTTTGAGGTTTAAAAAGTCTACAGTTGACAAAAGCAATCAGTCAAGCAGCCATGAAGAACTTGCAGGAAAAAAATAAATCCATTATGAACCCTGCTTGACACTTCTACCAATATAAACTACAGACCAAAACAATCCTCTAACAAATGGCAGAACTGTGTAAATGACGACAAGATGACATCATGCATCAAAAGCACTTCACAGTTGGGTATTATCTGGACATAGCACTTGGATGTGAGTGGCATGAGAAAGTGACTGCTGCTATCTCTTCCTCTCAGACACGATGACGGGAAACTGAAGAGGAAAGTGTTGCATGCCAGGAACTTTCTCTTCAAATCCGAAGTATAGCACATGCCTATGTGCACCATTAAATTTGCAAAGATTTGTGTGGTAAACGGGATAGTGATGTACAGAATGTAGCATTGAATTCAGGAGCATAGCTAAGGGAGCCGAGGGCCTGTATTCACCCCTCTCCATGGCAGCCCCTTGGAGTGAGGGAGATAATAGAGAAAATAGGGAGGAGTGGAGCTGGGGAGCCCGTGTTCTTTGAACCCATACGTACAATTATAGCTATCCCTGGTTGAATCAGCACTAGGAGAATAAAAAGTGGGTCAAAACACCAAAGGAGCACTTGAGGCTCTAAACAACACCATGAAGCTATTCCCACGATCACTAGAAAGTGGGCTAAGGGAGCCTAGCCCACTTTCCAGTGATGGTAGGAAACACCAGACTCGCAGGCGAGCCCGGTGGTTCCAAGGAGGCTAGCCTGCCTAATTCCCCCTCCCTTTAAATTAGGTTAATGGAGCAAGCACTCCATTTACCTTGGGGGGTTTTTTTGCTCGTGTGCCACCGCAGAGCATGGTCACACACGAGTAGGCCCTTGACCAGGAGGCTACAGCCAGCCTCCCGGGCTCGGGCGTCTCTCCAGAATGCCCCATGCACTCGCGTGGGACATCCTGGGACTTCCAGGAGCCAGGCAGCACTGATCCCTGCAACCCCCACCGGTTCCGTGACGGAGCTATTAGTCTTGTGGGTGGCCTATCCAGCTGCCCAGGGCTGCAGGCTTGATCGTCTGTGGGGAGAGTGGGCTAAGCCTGCTCTCCTCACAGAGCCTGGTAAAGTGCTTCATACTAATTGTTTGAAGTGCCTCTATGGTGGCCTGACTTCACTGCCGAATGGCCAACCTGAGGCAGCCTAGCTGTTGTTGGAATGCAGTGACCATCATCCCCAGCCACAATTGCAGCTTGTGGTCCAGCAATAACTGGATATGTGCAGATTGGCCACCCATGCCCTAGAGTATACCTCTCAGCAGAGTATCATCCACTTCTGTGTTTACTGAAAACTTTTTTTAAACAAATTTCAGTGCCTCTGTGCTGGTTAGAGCAACATTCATGTACTGAGTTTTTCGGTGCATAATGCATGTGTTTTTCTTTATTTTTTCAACCAAGAAGATAACTGCTCTAATCAGTGTAACAAGGTTAAATTCTCAAAAGTAATTCAAAATTCAACAAGTAAAATGCCAGAAAGTAATTTTCAGCTGCCACATTCCTACTATATGTTATTATTAATTGAAATTTTTTAAAAATGGCTTATTTGTCTCTCCCAGAACATATCATACGTGACTGCTCAGTAGATTCAAAGTCAATTTCACAGCATCTCCACGGAGATCACTGCATATTTCTCTGTAAACAAATACTATTTAGCAGCTCTAGAATTGTTACAATTTCTATTTGTATCTTTACAATCTATTTTCCCCAGATATAGGGGAAGACATTGCAGGAAGTGATCGCGTCTTTGCGTCATCTACCAGTGAACACTTGAATTTCCCTTTGGGTTCCCAAGATTGCTTTATTGACTCTCGAGAGATGTTCAGCCTTTGAAGAATAATATCCTGTATGACAGTCGAGCAGATGGAGCACCACTTCTGGATCTGTCATCATTTTATTGCAAGTCTCTATTGCCTTTATTATGACAGAGAATTAAAACTGAGTCTGAATCCTGCCATCATAAGAAAAACAACCCACAGAAAATGTTTTCCGAGGGGATTTTCTGTCAGAGGAGGGGGAAGTGAGTGAAATGCCCATTGCAATTGTAGCATATGTTCATGCAAAGGCCGGCGAGGAAAGTTGTTTCCCAAAGATAGAATCCTTAAATACTTGTTTAACCAAGCAAAATGACATATAGCAGCAATAATCTGCCTTTCAGACAACACGCAGAACTACAGACTGTCACATCTTCGGGCCCTGCCAGACTACTTAAAGTTGTTTCATTAGGATATATATACCTGTAATTGTCAGCTCACCAGATGTAGCAATTTAGACACTGACTGAAAATCTGCTTTATTCATTCTGCAGAACACAGTGACGAAACCTAGAAGTTATGAAACACTGCATAATTGCATACTCTTTAAAAACTAAAAGAGACATGGGATTTTTTTATTTTGGGGGCAGCAAAAACTATTTTAGATGAAAAATAACCTTACATGTGTAAAAATATGAAGGGGCAGCAAACCCACTGGGCGTCCAGGACAACAGTCTGAGCTGTGAGAAGGGTAAGAAATGCTGCTGAGCACCTTTCCCAATATCTAGAGTTACCATACCCCCAGTGAAGACTTTGGGAGTCTCCACCTTGCCCTCCCCCCTGGCCAATAGGGTGCTAGTTCTCAAGGACTGTCACAGTGCAGAAGCCAGATTCATCCGGCCAATCAGGCAAGCAAGAACTCAGTCAATGAAATCAAGCAACACAAGTCACACAAAATGGAGAATAACATCTAAAATGGCCTCTAGAACCTTCGAACCGGCTTGAGCAGGCTCGAACCGAACCTGGCTCAATTGGTTCAAACTCAGACCAGTTTTGCCAATGCAAAGCCCTGTTTGGTTCGAGTCTGAACCTTTGAACTGAACTGGTTCAAATTTAAACTGGTTCAAATTCAAACTGGTTTGCACATCCCCACCTCACACCACCTTCAGCTACCTTAAAAATTATTGCCTATCTCCCACCCAAGTGAAAGTAATTCAGTAAAAACCAGGACCAAAGAGCAATTGGGCAGGTTCCCTTCATAGTAAGATGTAGAGAAGGGATGTGCACAAAACTGTTTTTTTCCAGTTTGGTTAGAATCTGAACTGGATTCAGACTGGACTGGACCGGTTTGGTTTTGCCCCCCTCCACACGAGGGACTGGCTCAGCTTGAATTTGAGTCAGTTCAGACCCATTTCAAGGGGGTGTGTTGTAGTGAATTAGATAGAATTGCAGGGGATTGAATCATGCATGGGGTGGAGAAAGTGGAGAGAGAGAAATTCTTTCCCCTCCCACACAACACTGGAACCAGGGGTCACTCCATGAAATTGATTGCCAGGAAGTCTACGACCAACAAACGGAAGTACTTTTTCACACAACGCGTGATCCACTTGTGGAACTCTCTGCCACAGGATGTGGTAACAGTCAACAACCTGGATGGCTTTAAGAAGGGTTTGGATAACTTCATGGAGGAGAGGTCTATCAATGGCTACCAATCGGAGGGCTGTGGGCCACCTCCAGTTTCAAAGGCAGGGTGCCTCTGAGTACCAGTTGCAGGGGAGTAATGGCAGGAGAGAGGGCATGCCCTCAACTCCTGCCTGTGGCTTCCAGCGGCATCTGGTGGGCCACTGTGCGAAACAGGATACTGGACTAGATGGGCCTTGGGCCAGATCCAGCAGGACTGTTCTTATGTTCTTATGAATTCTCAACCAGGGTTTGGGTGAGTTCAAGAAAAAGGAAGCCTGGGCTTTGGCTTCAGGAATCTAGGGAAAAGATTGTTTGGTCAAACTTGGCTTTAGAAGTTATAGTGTGTGTGTGTGTGTGTGTGTGTGTGTGTGTGTGTGTGTGTGTGTGAGTTTTGCACATTGCTGATACTGGTTTAATTATTGTTTACATGTAATGTAACTAGACCTAGAAATACAATAGCTTTCACCCATCCAGCCAGGGCATTGTGAAACACTCTGTAAGTTTTTTAAGGTGCGGTTGTATTTTCCTACATACCTATTGCTTGCAACTGGGTGACCATTATTTTTAATGTGTGCCACTCCAACATCATCCAGGGTGCATTTTGGAGTATTCTTGTAACCTACTGAGTATTTTTACCTGAGATAGCCTCAGATGGAAGCAGTCTGTAGCATTTGAATAAACTTGTTTTTCTTTTTGTTCTTAATCTGCTACACGGGGGGATTCCCAAAGTGATACATTAGCTCCAAAAGGATCTCTCCAAACTAGGGGAGTGGGTGACACAATGGCAAATGCGCTTCAGTGTTGGCAAGTGTAAGTGGTGGACACTGGGACGAAAAACTTCAACTTCAAGTATATGTTGATGGGATCTGAGCTGTCGGTGACTGATCAAGAGTGGGATCTTGGGGTTATGGTGGACAGCTCATTGAAAGTGTCAATGCAATGTGTGGCAGCTGTGAAAATTCCATGCTAAGGATCATTAGGAAGGGGATTGAAAATAAAACTGCTAATATTTTAATGCCCTTATAGAAAACGATGGTGCGGCCACACCTGGAGTACTGCGTACAATTCTTAATATCTTATTAAGAATCCTATATAATAAAAGGCTAAGTGAGTGGCCGTGGCTTTGGAATGTTGGGGATCTGCGTCCCTGCCTCCCTGGGCTGTTCTGGGCCTGCGCGAAGCGCAGGCCCAGAAGAGCCCAAGGGACACAGGACCTCAGACACCAGTGTCCCACAGCCACGGGCGGCCATTAGCCGGTGTGTGGCGGCGGGGGAAAGTGGCCGAGGCGGCGGCAGAGCCGCCGCCTCGGCCATGAGCTGCAGCACGGCGAGAGGAGGCCGAGACAACCAGAAGCGGCCGCCCTGAAAAAGGCGAGGGCAATGGCGGCGGGGGAAGACCGAGACGGGGGACAGGGAAGCTGGGCGAGGTGGCGGCGAAGCCGCCAACGAGGCCCCCGCCCGCTCACAGCCGTCACCCCCGCCTGCTCACCCACCCTCCCAGCTGCCCAAAAATGAAGCTGGGCGAGGTGGTGGCGAAGCCGCCAACAAGGCCCCCGCCCTCTCACAGCCGCCGCCGCCGCCGCCTGCTCACCCGCCCTCCCAGCTGCCCAAAATCACCTTCCCCGCTCCCCCCCCAAAAGATTAAGGGCCAAAATGGCCCATGAGAAGGTCGCCGCCCCCGCCTATCGCCCTCCCAGCTGTCGAAGACCACCTTACCCGCTCCAGCCCGAGGGAAAAGAGACGAGCTCACGAGCAGAGCTCCTCTCTGTGCTAAGTCACTGCTCAAACTGCCGCTATGGACGCAAAGGACGCCTATTGCGTCCATTGCAACAGTATGGGCAGCAGCTTAACACAGAGAATAGCTCTGTTTCCGAGTTCCTCTCTTCTCCTTCGGGCTGGAGCGGGTAAGGTGGGCTCCGGCAGCTGGGTGCGCGGGAGGGCGATAGGCGGGGGCGGCCACCTTCTCATGGGCCATTTTGGCCATTATTCATCCACCCCCCCCCAAAAAAAAGTATAAGCAAAATAAGGAAGAACAAAAACAGAGACAACAACAAAACAAAAAACAAAAAGAGAGAGGGGACAAGGGGGGAAAAAAGAGACAGAAAGAGAGAGAGAGAGACAGAAAAGACGGGATAGAAAGCTAGCGCCCGTTATCATAACGGGCTTAAAAATACTAGTTCTTAATAATATCTTTAAAAAGACATTGTAAAACTGGAAATGGTGCAGAAGAGGGCAACCAAGATAATCAGAGGCCTAGAGCACCTTTCTTATGAGGCAAGGCTACAACACCTGCGGCTATTTAGTTTAGAAAAAAGATGACGGCAGGGAGACATGATAAAGGTCTATAAAATCATGCATGGAGTGGAGAAAGTGGACAGAGAGAAATTCTTCTCCCTCTCCCATAACACTAGAACCAGGGGTCATCTCATGAAATTGATTGCCAAGAAATTTGGGACCAGCAAACAAAAGTATTTTTTCACACAACACATAATCAACGTGTGGAATTCTCTGCCACAAGATGTGGTGACAGCCAACAGCCTGGATAGATTTAAGAAGGGTTTGGATAACTTCATGGAGGAGAGGTCTATCAATGGCTACTAGTCGGAGGGCTATAGGCTACCTCCAGCCTCATTGGCAGGATACCTCTGAGTACCAGTTACAGGGGAGTAAGAGCAGGGGAGAGGGCATGCCCTCAACTCCTGCTGTAGGCTTCCAGTGGCATCTGGTGGGCCACTGTGCGAAACAGGATGCTGGACTAGATGGTCCTTGGGCCTGATCCAGCAGGGCTGTTCTTATGTTCTTATTAGTCACAAAAACCAAAGTATAGTCAAAGGCTTCTGATTGACATTTCCAGATTTTCTTACTTTGCTACTCAAATATTTCCTATTATTAGGCCTATTATATAAGCCATTTCCAGGCTTTGTGCTGAAATGTCACCATATTCCCCCCGCCCCTTGTAAAGCTTTAACATTTGTACTCTTAAAAAAAACAAAAAAACAAAAAACAAATGAGCCACATGAGATCATTTTCCTTTTCTGTTACACTAATACAATGTGTGCTGACCATCAATCTATAGGATTTTCATTTTCTTCTGCTAGCAGCTCTTGGAAAGAAGACTCAGATAGACGTAAAGAGGATCATGCATCCAGCCCTAAGAATGACTGTACTGGTACATGTGTAGGGATCCACACATTTGCAGCACTGCATTGAGAACCGGACCTAGCACTATGGCAATAGCTCTTCTTTTACCCCTTCCTCCATCCTGGTGTGGAAAGAACTTCTCTGCCAAGAGGGAGGTTACAGGATTTGAGTGGAGGGATAGTGACTGGGGGGATTTTGTTTGTTTGTTTAGCATATTTTTATACTGGCCAAAATGCAAGTTCTGCATTTAAGCCTGTACTTATTTGAATAAATAGTGCTCATGTGGAGATTATACTAGCAGGATAAGGCTACCCAGCTGGAATTGCAACATATCCTAGGATGTTTTTTGGTTGTGGCTGCAAAAGTCACTGATGGTCAGATCTGTGGAAATGAGCTCAGTCGGTCATTTCACATGCAACATTTCCAGTCCTCCAAATAATGGTCAGGAGAACTGGAAATCAACTCTCACACTTGCTCCTTCTCCCTCTGCTTCCTTCACTGACATATT
This sequence comes from Hemicordylus capensis, assembly GCF_027244095.1. NCBI lineage: Eukaryota > Metazoa > Chordata > Lepidosauria > Squamata > Cordylidae > Hemicordylus > Hemicordylus capensis. The sequence goes on along the minus strand of NC_069657.1, from coordinate 104,031,809 downwards.
CAATTAGTTACTTCCGGGTTCAGATCAACCATAGTTCCTGAACAGGTGAACTATGTTTTGTGTTTTCCTTTCAAAACAGCTTCAATTCATGGTTTCCAATCCTGCTTTGGAGGAAGTACAAACCATAGTTTGCCAGTTTTGGTATAACCATAGTTTGCTAGAAGTTGGTCATGTGAAGGAAAGGGGCGGGGGAGGGAGAACATAACTACAAGCTTATTCCAAATTTCCAAACCATTCTTTGTAGCATCAGATATGTTACATGTAAGCTTATCTAGTGTGATATATGATATGCCTACCTCAGAAAAGGACTCCTATGCCTTTCTAACTTTTTCTTGATTATGTTCAAGGAAGGAGATCCCATAATAAAAACTTGGGCAAAATATGGCAACCTTGTAGGCCTTGTGGAGTAAAGCAATTATGGAGCCAAAGCATAGGCCTCTCCTCTTCACCACTCCATGGCTGGGGGTGGGGGGAGAAAGAGAGGAGGGGGGAGAGCTCACCTCATCATCTCAAGAAGACAACATTGCTACCCCATCCCAAGGAGACACAAGACACAAGCCTGGATGGTGACAAAGTTATTGATATAAATTTTAACTGGAAACTGAAATGGAAACTCTCCACCTCCACAATGGCTCTCCAACCCCACAGTTCTTAAAGCCATGCCACATCTGAGGCAACCATAGCCTAAATGACACAGGCGAAAACACCTTGGCTCCAGGCAGCTTCATGGCTCTAGAATGGAGACTGCCCATCTTAGATGACCTAAGGTCAGGTCTCCGTCCTTGGCAGCACCCATCCCGAAGCTGCCAAGCCTTTCAGAGGGATTTCATCTGACAGCGTAGAGCGGACTAAGTCGGACTTCCCTGTTCTTCCAAACCTCTAAGGATCTGACCGACCACTCTATAGCTTACCTAAAGGTACTCACTGAGGCTTAGATGTTACTTCCCACCGCACTGCTACTGCCAAAATTGTGACCAGGGAAGGGAACAACTTAACTAACTAGCTAAAGAGTACAGTCAGGGACAGGTGAAAAAGGATGCGCACCAAAAGCCACTCAGGAGAACTCCCCCAAAATTCCTGCTCGGAGCCAAAAGGCAACCAGCAGGTGCAGAGCGAGGCCGGTGGCCTCTGTGGCCCCTTGGCCTCACCCCTGCTGTCAGACGCAGGGTGTGGTCTCCCTTCCAAATGGGGCCATGTGACCCCGTTTGCAAGGGAGATTGGCCCATGCTGTGATGGGCAGCGTGGGCCAGAGCAACTCTCCCTGCCTTTAAAGGCAGGAAGAGCCATTCCAACCACACTGCCAATGCAGTGAAGGCTGATCTCCCTCCCAAACGGGCCGCACGGCTCTCTCTGCCTTTAAAGGCAGGGAGAGTCGCTCCAGCCTGTGTTGCTAATGCAGCACGGGCCAATTTCATTTTCAAACAGTGCCATGTAGCCCCATTTGGGAGCAAAATAATGCCTCCCGAATCTGATGTCCGATGTAGGGTGTGTTTTAGGGCCGCAAGACACGGCCTCTGATTAGGGGTGGCCTGAGTTCTTGGATCCTGTTTGCCCAGTGGTGGCTCCACCCCTGGCAACCAACAAGTCCAGACTGTATCAAGGGAAGGGAGGAAGCATGCCTGCAAATTATGGACTGCTGGGAAGACACCGAAATGTCCATTGCTGGCTGAAAGCTCCACCCCTTCCCAACACAGGAGCCAATGGGGTTCTGTCCCCAGCCTGGTGCACCTTGTTCAGGGGGCTGGGGCAGACAAGCCATGCCGCCCATTTGGGCAGTGAGCAGCTAGATGGTTTTAACCAGGGCAGGGCTCCATTCCGGAGGTAGCACAGAAGGATTCTGCTTTCTTTCTATCCTCACAGCTATGGAAAGGCTTCAAACAGACAGCTTGTGTTACAAGGCATCCATCATGCAAATTTTAAGAAAACTGCATCCTGGCATCTATTTCTCCATTCCAGTCTGGATTGTGCCGCAAAACAATTGCGGGGGGGGGGGGGCGGGATAGAAAAGATGCTGTGATGTTTCTAGATAAAGGGTTGGTGAGAAGAGAAAAGCCTGTAGTGATCCTCCCCACTTAAGAATGCTGCAATGGATAAGAGCTGAGCTCAATAAAACTGCAAACTGCTGCAGTGGTGCTTCATTGCAGCTGATTGAGTCTCCTGGGGCCATGCATTTAGTCTATTTCATTGGTGCCATTGCAGCAGAAAAGAAAGATCTAAAGAGACATGTTTGAACAGCTAACGGATGACTGTTAAAATAATATATTGGACTTTAAAGCACAATAGAAACTGCTGAAGTAAAAGGCTGCTGGAAAGACATCACTGTGAGAATTCATGATTCCAGTATATTATTATTATTATTTCTTGTTTACACAGTCAGACAGGTGTTATTGACTGGTTTGTTTTATCCAGACATCGAGTCCTTCCCAAGGACCTGGGATGGCTGAATCTGATTGTCAGTTGTTATAGATATCGTCGCAGAATATAGGCTGTTCCCAGTAAAGCTGCTTTTTGTAATTGGCTGATGGTGATTTCTGTGGCCCCTATGGTGTAGAGGTGCTCTTCAAGGTGTTTTGGGACTGCACCTAGGGTGCCAATTACTACTGGGATTATTTTGGTCTTTTTCTGCCACGGCCTTTCAATTTCAATTTGTAGATCTTTGTATTTTGTGATTTTTTCTATTTCTTTTTCTTCTATTCTGCTATCCCCTGGTATTGCTATGTCGATTATTTTGACTTGTTTTTCTTTCTTCTCGACTACAGTTATATGTGGTGTACTGTGTGGCAGATGTTTGTCTGTTTGTAGTCGGAAGTCCCATAATATTTTTACATCTTCATTTTCTTCAACTTTTTTATTTTTATGGTCCCACCAATTTTTGGCTACAGGTAGTTTGTATTTTTTGCAGATGTTCCAGTGTATCATCCCTGCTACTTTGTCATGCCTTTGTTTGTAGTCAGTCTGTGCGATCTTTTTACAACAGCTGATTAGGTGGTCCACTGTTTCATCTGCTTCTTTACAAAGATGGCACTTGCTGTTTGTGGTTGATTTTTCGACGTTTGCTCTTATTGCATTTGTTCTTAGTGCCTGTTCTTGTGCAGCCAGTATTAAACCTTCTGTTTCTTTCTTCAAGTTGCCATTCTTAAGCCATTGCCAGGTCTTGGTGATGTCTGATTTTCCACTTATATTGTGCAAATATTGACCATGCAGTGGCTGATTTTTCCATTTTTCTGCTCCGTTCTTGACTTGTTCTTTCTTGTAGGCCTGCTTTGTTTCATTGGTGTTGAATAGTTTCTCATTATTGATCATTTGAAGTGCATCTTCTTCACTGTCCTTGATATATTCTTCAAGGCCTCTTTTCTCCTCCTCTACTGTTTGATGGACTTGGAGCATTCCTCTTCCACCTGAGCTGCGAGGGAGGTATAGCCTATCAACATCACTGCGGGGGTGCAGAGCATGATTGATGGTCATGATTTTCCTGGTCTTACGATCTAGCGTCTCTAGCTCTTCCTGGGTCCAGTCTATTATTCCTGCAGTGTATCTAATAACAGGTATAGCCCAGGTGTTTATGGCTTGTATGGTGTTCCCGCCATTGAGTTTGGACTTGAGGATTTTTCTAACTCTCCTGATGTATTCACTTCCTATTTTTCTTTTAACTTCAGTGTGTGCGATGTTATCAGCCTGGAGAATGCCCAAGTATTTGTAATGTTCTTTCTCTCCCAGGTTCTTGATCTTGCTTCCATTGGGCAGTTCTATTCCTTCTGTTTTTGTTATTTTCCTTCTGTTCTTCATCATCATCATCATCATCATCATCATCATTATTATTATTATCTGCAAAAAACACAAGCTACCTGTAGCCAAAAATTGGTGGGACCATAAAATTGAAAAAGTTGTAGAAAACGAAGATGCAAAAATATTATGGGACTTCCACCTACAAATAGACCAACATCTGCCACACAATACACCAGATATAACTGTAGTCGAGAAGAAAGTAAAACAAGTCAAAATAATTGACATAGCAATACCAGGTGATAGCAGAATTGAAGGAAAAGAAATAGGAAAAAATAGCAAAATACAAAGATCTACAAATTGAAATCGAAAGGCTGTGGCAGAAGAAGACCAAAATATTCCCAGTAGTAATTGGCACCCTAGGTGCAGTCCCAAAACACCTTGAAGAGCATCTCAACACCACAGGGGCCACAGAAATCACCATCAGCCAATTACAAAAAGCAACTTTACTGGGAACAGCCTGTATTCTGCGACAATATCTATAATAATAACAGCAACAACATTGATAATAAAATTCAGCCATCCCAGGTCTTTGGGAAGGACTCGATGTCTGGATAAAACAAACCAGTCAATAACACCTGTCTGACTGTGTGAACAACAACAACAAATAAATGATTTCACCTTTATTACAATAACATCTTAAATGACATACTTACATCTGCCTGAATCCTACTCATGTTCCATATGTACAGCCTTTCATATGAATCCTTTTTTCTGTGTTTGTTAGATTTTTTTCCTGTGTTGTACTATTTTCCTTTGTCAAATTGTCATTAGCATATTCAAAAATCATCACCATTATGTTATACGTCCCTTACTCCTCTGGTGTTTTTGTTTAAAAATAATAAAACATCATCTGATTAAGAATCCATGCTAAACCTTTTCTTTCTTTCTTTTTCTTTTTTTCTTTTTAAAAAGTAGAGAACAGAGTGGAAGTGGAATGCTATTTTAAGATGAACCAATAGGGAATTATCAGAAGGCAAGTGGCATTTGAAAAGAACTGACCCACTGTGAGGTGAAGAGGTAGGAGCAAAGCTGAACATCTGAGAGGATGAAGACCCTCAGCCAACTGGCTAACTGTTCACTTTCTCTAACCATTGTGCTAGAGTAGCAGTGGTTGTTGCTTACCTCTAAAGTAAAAGTAAAGTGTGCCATTCAGTCAGTTTTGACTTCTGACACCCACAGAGCCCTGTGGTTCGCTTTGGTAGAATACTGGAGGGGTTTACCATTGCCTCCTTCCACACAGTATGAGATTATGCCTTTCAGCATCTTCCTATATCACTGCTGCCCAAAATAGTACCAGCAGGGATTCAAACTGGCAATCTTCTGCTTGTTATTCAAGCATTTCCCCACTGTGCCACTTAAGGTGACGATGACGTACCTCTACTGACATGGAAATCCTGTCCTTCCCGATTGACTTGCTCAATTACTTTGGGTACTTCCCTCACACCAGTGATTTTCTGGGCCCAATACACTAAGAGGCTGTTCTCAGCAGCAGTCAAACCCAGGCTAGGGCAGCTAAGTCTGGGCTTGGCTGCCCGTGAGGACTGCCAGGAGTCCTGGGACTCCCAACGACGCCTCAGCAGCAAACCTGCCTCTGAAGCCTGCTGGTTAGCCAAATTTAAGGGCACCAGCATGCCTTTAACATGGGAGAACTGCCTATGAGTTGGTGCAGCTGTTCCCCGCCGGTGCTGACACAGGAGAGGGCTCCTGGCCATCTCCAAGGGGATGCCCACAAGTCTAGAGTCTACCCTTCCCCGCCACCTGCCCTCAAACCCACTCACGGGATCAAGAGAAAGTGCTCTCTAGGTGGATGGGCTCCCCACCTACACTCTGCTAGCAAGGACTACTGCTTGGCAAGGGTCCCTTGCATTATTACAGTTTATAGTTCTTCTGCACCCAGCTGCCCAGCTATATTATTCATTTCTACATTTCTATCCTGTCCCCCTGCCAAAGAGCCCAGAGTACTGCACATGGTTATTTTTCTCACAACAACCCTGTGAGGTAGGCTGGGCTGAGAGATATGCAACCGACCCAGGGTCAGTGCATTTCACCGCTGAATGAATTCAAAATTGGGTCTCCCCAGTCCTAGTCCAACACTCCTCTGGCTGTCATTTCTCCTCCTTCCAGTTACACATGCACACACAAAAGGTATGAGGGGCTGAAAGAAATCTCAATCCAGTCCATGTTTACACAAGAGTAAATTCTATTAATGTCAGTGAGATAATTCCGATGTATAATAGGGATATAAGATATGTTTAAATCATGCATATGAGGGTTGAAGTCTTTCCCTCGTTGGGGCTCCCACTCGCAAATTCTCCTGAAACCCCATCTTGGCACCCTTGCCTCACACACCCACTTACATGACTGCTATGAAGCACAAGGCTCAACCTAGCAGTGGAGGTATTACAATATTCCAGTGGCATAGCTAGGGCAGAGGGGTCCTGTGTTCACCATCCCAGCGACATGTTCCCACTCCCTTGGTGGTGGGGCGCACCTTCTGTGCTCACTATTGGTGGCATCACTGCTGCTCCTCCCACCTGTTTTGCACTCTCTATTCCCAGCCAAGCCTACCGTGCATGCACCCTCCGTACCAGCTGAGGTGGCAAGTGGCGGCAGTGGGCATGTGTGGCAGCAACAGCAGAAGCATCCAGCCTGTGGAAAGAACAGGAGAGTTGAAGGAGGAGGAGGAAGCAGCAGCCTGTATTCCACCGGCACCATGTTCCACAGGCACCACAGGCACTTTTGCAATATTCAGTGCCTGGTTCTTTTACTAAAACATCGAGTTGCCTTTGTTGTGTACTGCCTAATGAACTGAAGCAAACAGTTTTATTTTTGCAAAAAAGGTCTGTGTGAATGGTTGAGCCTCTGTGATCTCCTCAAGGGTCTGAACAAGCCTGAGTCCAGATGGACCCATAACCAGAGACATTTGTACTTGTTATTTCACCATTCAAATTTTTTCCATCCTGGGCCTTTCCGGTTACTCGTAAGCAACACATATTACAAGAAGTCTAGCATGTGATGCTACTTTCACATATCCAAGTACCCGGCTTCTGCAAAAATCGGTGTAGTTCCCTGCTGCAGGACTATGGCCTTAAGGAGTTTGGAATAATGAACAGCTCTGAAACCAACACAACAAACCATTTACTAAGCAGGCCTCTGGCCATTTCTGCCTGTAATTTGTGATTTAGTCCCCAGTAAATATGGATATATTTCAGAGATTCATTGATTTGCAATGTGTAATTTAAGGAAATTGTTGTGAGCCTCTGCTGATGCCATTCATGTATCTTTCCTTCCTTAGGCATTTTGAATTCCTGTCTCTGGCCAAATCACAAATATATTAATTGCGCTATAATTCCAAACAGAAGACTTAAGTATATTTTACAACATGTTTAATCAGAGTGTTTTATTGCCTGTTGTGCTTGACAGAAAGCTCAATGCCAGGCTGATACTGTGAATCACAGAACAAACCAACTTTTGCAGACTTTTTTTTAACCTGGGACTTTTTCATACAGCAGGGTTTACTGGGAGGCTTTACTGCAAACTCGAAGTTGTCCTCCAAAAATGACACAAATAGTGGAATTTTAACCCTGGATATGAATTGGGTTACACTCTAACGTGCACTGAAAAACCCAAATAGTGTGCGAACTGCTCCTCGATACCTCGCAGGGACTTCAGGGAAAATCTGGCCAATATGTGAAAGTACCCCCTGCCTTCCAAAGGAGATGCGAGTTAAAGGGCATTAAAAGCCCTTTGTGAAAAACTTATTGGGCATTTTCCAGATTACATGCTGCCACAGATTCACGTGTCCCATAAGTGCCCCTGCATATTGCCAGTGTTTTGACTGGCTCTTGCTGCGCTGTCAGCAGGGTGTCGTTCATATTTCCCATGCCCTGTTTTGGATTTTATTGCTGTGTTGCACCCCTACAACAGTGTAAATGCATTGCAGGAAAGTAGATGTATTTTCCCATTTTTAGGAGGCTTGCCCCATTTTTTACATGTTGTAGTGCTTTGTTGTGTGGATGGTTCAAATCACAGTACAACAATTTTTACAGCCCCATTCTGCCCATTCCTGAAATAATGTTGCTGCTCATGTAAAATGATTTTTTTTTTAATTCCTCTCTCTTCTTGCACTTGGGGCAAGCAGAGGCTGAAAGAGAGTGGCGTGCTGGGCTAGGTATGACAGAGGACTCCCCCTCCCTCTTCGCTGACCCTAAGCAATGTCGTGGCAGAGCGAGCGCTCCATTCCCAGCTGGGGATTGGGGCACCTGGAGTAGCAGAAATCTCCTCTCCAGCCGGGTTGCCAAGCCAGCCCCACGTCCACCCAGCAGCAAGTGGGGAAAGTGGCCGAGGATGGCTGAGAGCAGCCGCAGCTGTTGTGAACTACATCTGGTTTTCGCACTCTGTATATGCTCAGAGGGAAAGAGGCAAAGTCACATCACACACAAACTGAATTGGTTCTTGGAGATGGCGACCATGTAGGATCTGGGAGCGCAAACAGAGATAGAGAAAGACACACTCAGAAAGTTCAATAGGCTTTACTATAGAAAGTTGCTCATCAGGATAAAACCATCCAAATTAAAAACATGTTTCCGATTCAAAGGGTAATGTAATGTGCCTAACTAACATGTGTGTGTGCACTCAGTAATCACAGCTATCTAACAATCTAACAAATCCTATTAAAACATTTAGAGAGAAGCAGAGAAAGAGGGAAGAAGGGAGGGCTTAGGAGAGTTATGGCAGTGATTAGTAGGGAGGAGGGAAGAGGGATCCAAGGCTTGTGGAAGCAGCATATTACCAGGGTCAGAGGTTTGAGAGTGGTGAGATTTCAGCTGAAGAAGAGGCGCTGTGGCTGGAGAAAGGAGCTTGGGAGCGATGCAAGCTTCTAGCAGTCAAGCAGGCTGGTCAAGCAAGCAGTTTGCTCAGAGCGAGGCAGAGAGTGAGAGTACCATGGCTGGGGAAGTCTTGACTTCTCACTGTGCAGCAGAAGTCAATGACAGTTCCTGTTCATGGACAGAGTTCCTGCTTGTTGCCCCGCGGTTTAGGCAGCACACTCTGGGATGGCTCTTGAGCAAGTATGCTTGTTAGGCAAAGATTGCTAACTCTCTGTTTGGCTTGCTCCATTTTTGTAGTTGCTTCTCCCTTTGATCTCAAAGTGGCAATTGGCTGTTACCTTCTGGATATTGTCTTTTAATCATTCAGGATATTAGCTCAGCCCAGGGAGATCTGAATCCCATCTTCTGTTAGCTGCTATTTAGGGGAGGGGATGTTCTATTTTGCCCATAGCCAATCTGCATCTCTGAGCTGCAAATGGGCATCTTCTCTTGTCCCCAGATTTCTGGCGCCTGGTCCCAGAAGGTGTTAAAAGGTGTTAATAAAATCAGAATTATATATATATAGGTGTTTTATTTGTATGCATCTACCTAGAGTGGAATTTCTATAGACAGCAATTGAGTATCCCCTTTGGGCATAGCAGAGCAATCATTGACAAGGATTAACATAGACTTCTTGCAAGGTGAAATGGGAGCTCAACTCCTCACAGTGAGTTAAATTTTAGCATTTGGATAGCGCAGGCCTGGCCTTTGTGTTTCTTTTGAGTTCCCATTTCACAAACACTGAGAATACAATGCTGGATTGCCTCTCCCTTCACAGAGCAGCTAGCAGAGGCAGTCATGAGACCTGGGTGTCAGTTCACCTTGAGTTTAGGCATTAATTGATTCCTTAATAAAATGGAATCAGACACAGGCCTGACTTCTACACAATTCTGGGTTGGTATTCTGGGTTTAATGTTGGAGTCAGGGTGTCCCCAACACAGCTGCTGATCGCACTCTCTGTCCCTCCCTCCCTCCCTCCCACTCCGCATTGCTTGCTGCTCTGCCACTGCTGGATGGAGACGGAGCACTGCCCAACCCAGCCAGCAGGAGTAAGATGGACCAGCCAGAGCTGGGAAAGCAGACGAGGGGAGCCCAGCCCAGCCACCTCTCCCCCTGTACACCTGGAGGGCTGGCTACGTCTCCGCCAGCAACTTTGAGGCTACCGGGCTTGGTTCTCAGATTTGGCTTGGCTGAATTTGAAAGTGCCGCCGCTCTCCACCATCTGTGTCTTCAGATTGCTCGCCCTCACTGGTCACCTCCCCTCTGCCTCCTGCCTCTCCCTCCTATTATTATGGCCTCTTCCATTGAATTTTTCTTTTAATCGCCAGACTCACTTGAGCAAGGCTGCAATGACGAAATACATTGTTCTAGAACTGTGCTTCCCCCTGCTGGCAGATTAGCACAAGGCAGCCAAGAAATATTTAGAAAGAGGTTGACACACGTCGCGTCCCCCCGCAACTCCATTGGCCCAAATGCAGTAGGAGAAGGGGCAGAGAAATGTGTTTCAAGGAGAATATGGACACTTCCATATTGTAATGTAAAACATGTTGCAGTGGATGGAAAATGTGAATGGCCACCAGCCTACAACGAATAATTAAACCACCCTTTACTCTCGGTTTTAAACCGTTGCACTATTCCATTACACTTAGCAATGCTTTAACTGTTGCAAATCTCGTAGTCCAGAAAATGCCCCGGCGATAGACTTTTAATAGGACTGGATTAGGAAGTGTGAGAGTCCATATCCTTCTATTGGTGTTCATGAGTACCTGCCTGTCACACTCCTGATAATTGTCCCAATAAGATGCTTATTGCTCTGCTAGGTAAGCTACAGCATTTTAAATTTCCATACAGCTGACTGCATGGTGACCATTTACTCCATATGAAAATAAGCAGTAAGTGAGAGAAGTGAACATTCTCTACAACAGAGAATTCACAAATAATTAAACCATGCTTGCATAATAGCCGTAGTCCCTCCCATGCTGTTTGGGAGGCAGGGTAGCAAGAAGAATGCAGGGCTTGCAATAGCATATCAAAGAGCATAAAAGGGCAGCAAGGTGATAGCTGTTTAGCATGGAAAGAGGGTCTAGCAGCATAGTATCATGGTGACAGAAGGCAAAAAAGGCATTACAAGCAAATGTAGAAAGGTAGAGTCAGAATTCAAAGTAGGAGATATAGGGCAGGCTGACAGATGTTAGCAGTGTGTAGGGAAAGCTGGTATAGTCAGTGAAGGTGTGAGGTTCTTAAGTGTACTGCTTGTAATCAACTGAGCTTTCAGTGTTCTTTCTGGGAAATAATCTAGGATTGGTTTTAGAAAGTATTCAACACAGGGAAGCAAGAAGCAAATGGCTCATACTTTTCTGTACTCTTGCTATTGCCTGATGTTTAAGTCCCAATTCTAATATTCAGATATGCCCCATAAGAAGCAGTCCTTTTGCTGTAGCTACATGACAAGCCAGGGCATCCATGTCAATGTCTTCTGACCAGGATCCCTGCTCATTCTATTTCCCCCCCACCCACATTTTCCCCAAAAAGTTTAATTGCATCTCTGCTGCTTCTGAGGCACTGAACATACCATGGTACACAGGTACCCATGTGCGTGTACACATACATGTCTACACACAGACCAAAATTGTTTCCTTTTGGAGGATTAAACTGCCCATTTTTGAATGACACAAAATAAGAAAAAAAAACATTTAATCATGTGTATAGAGTTTGCTAAGCTGTGATCTTAATGCTGAACTTCAATTTCTACCTCTTCCATGTACAAAGTCAACTTGTATTTTAAAAGCTGGCACAGTTTATGACCCCCAAAAAGTCTTTACCCAAAGGTTGCACTGTAAATTTATCATTTCTATAGACAATTGCTCTATAGTTGTTAACTGTTGAGAGATTTCCTTTGGCCCCACAGGAGAGTCCTTTCTGGGAGGAAATCATTTATATTTGGTCATCTCATTCAATGAGATCAAGGGCACAGATACCTAGACACCTCTTACAAATGAGAGTCAGGTTTTCCATAGAAAAGTCTATTCAAGTACTGACCAAAGATGACCCAGCTTAGCTTCAGAGGCCTGATAAGATCACAGTGTAGAAAGTCACAATATTGCCGCAGGTCATGTATTATGTGTTAGAGTTCTATTGTTAAAACTGAATTGCCCTTTTCCCTTCCTTTTTCTGTTTCCTTTTATCCATAGCATAATCTACAGGATGGTGAAGTTTCCCCCACATTGTGAAAACTGATTGTCTTTTTTAAAAAAGAAAATAAATAGAAAATAAAAGGAAAATAATATTTGAACTTGCCCAGTTCTATTTGTTCCAGGTATCAGTTTAAAAATCAGCATTAGGCAAATGCCCATTTCTACTATTAAAATGTGTTCGGAGAAATGCAAAAGCTGCCATGGCAGTGAGAAACTCTCCAAATGAAGCAGCAGCTTGCAGAGAGGTGCAAAGAGTACAAGGTCAGAGCACGCGGCATCTCTCTTTCCAGCAACCAAGACAGTGAGTTCTAAAACGACTAACTTTACTCCACATCTGGGTGTGTGTGTTTTTTGGTTTGTTTGTTTCGCAAGCCACAATGTGATTGTAAGCCCCATACTGTATGTGCTACAGTTCACACATGAAGCTCCTGTGCAAACCAACTGGTGGGGCTGCTAGGCATTCTGGACTTACACCTAAGAGGAATTCAGCATCTGGGGCAATACATAAACATAAGTGTTGTGGAACTGACAGGAAAGAGGAGATCATATTTAACATATCTGTAAGCGAAATATTGCCAAGGACATGCACACATTTTATTTCAAAAGAGGAAGCATTTTTTAAAAATAAATGAGAGGATGAGTTTAAAGGAAGCTGAAAGGAAAAGTGGAAGCTCAAACATTTCCAAATGGTGTGGACATTATTTAAAACTAATAACTTTAAGCCCGTTAAATTAACGGGTGCTAGTAGACCTTTGGGGCCAGCTAACTCCACCTCCTCTGGCCGAGGCCGTGGCTCCGCCGCCGCCTCCTCAGCCGCACCGCGTCCTCCTCCACCCGGCCGGGCCCACCGCCTCCTCTGGCCGAGAGTGGGGGCCCTTTTCTGAGAGTACTGCCCCACTCTCCCTCCCTCCCTTCTGCCCCACACTCTTGCCTCTCTTCCCCTCCCTCCCACCCCACTCTCTTGCCCTCCCCCCTGCCCCATTCCCTCTTGCCTTTCCCCCTCCCCCTGACCCACTCCCTCTTGCCCTCCCCCCTCCCCCTGCCCCCTCCCTCTTGCCCCTCCCCCTCCCCCTGCCCCACTCCCTCTTGCCCCTCCCCCTCCCCTCCCCCCTCCCCTGCCCCACTCCTCTTAAGGCCGTTATATTAACGGGCTCACTCTTTGGGGCTGGTTGTTCCCTTCTCTCTCCTGCCCCACTCTCCCTCCCTCCCTTCTGCCCCACAGTCTTGCCTCTCTTCCCCTCCCTCCCACCCCACTCTCTTGCCCTCCCTCCCCATCCCACCCCTCTCTCACCCTGTCAGCCTCCTGCCCCAGTCCCTCCTGCCCTCCCCCGCCCCACTCCCTCTTGCCCTTCCCTCCCCCCTCCCCCCTGCCCCACTCCCTCTTGCCCTTCCCCCTGCCCCACTCCCTCTTGCCCTTCCCCTCCCCCTGCCCCACTCCCTCCTGCCCTTCCCCCTCCCCCCTGCCCCACTCCCTCTTGCCCTCCCCCCTCCCCCCTGCCCCACTCCCTCTTGCTTTTCCCCCTCCCCCTGACCCACTCCCTCTTGCCCTTCCACCTCCCCCCTGACCCACTCCCTCTTGCCCTTTCCCCTCCCCCACTCTCTCTTGCCCCTCCCCCGCCCCCTGCCCCACTCCTCTTTAGGGCTCGTTCTTTGGGGCTGGCTGTTCCCTTCTCTCTCCTGCCCCACTCTCCCTCCCTCCCTTCTGCCCCACACTCTTGCCTCTCTTCCCCTCCCTCCCACCCCACTCTCTTGCCTCCCTCCCCCTCCCCCCTCTCTCTCACCCTCCCCTCCCTCTCACGCCCCCGCTTCCCGGCCCACGTGCGCGCTCCCCCCACCCAGCCCCGGTTCTCAGGGAGGGACTCCTCCACCCTTCCTGGTCAGAATCCGGAGCCGGCTGGAGAGGCAGGCAGGTGGGAGTGGAAGCCTTCGCCGTCAGGACCTCCTGGTCGCTATGGGAAGCCGGGCGTTCTTCCTCCCACTGTGCCCAGCCCTGCTCCCTCGCCGCTTGGTTCCTGCCCTCCAGGAGCCAAAAGGCAGGAGCAGTCTCTCGCATCCAGGCAGATCATGCCTGCTGCTGAGCCTTCCTCCAGCCTCCCCTCCCTGTCTTCCCTGTCCTCCAGCCAGCCGGCCGCTCGCTCCTCTGCCGCCCTTGCCTGCCCGGCCCTGGGGCAGCGGGGCTGCTAGATGGGCAGCTCTTTCCGCAGCGGGCACGGCACGCCCCTCTCTGCTCCCGGCTTCCATGGCTCTGTAGCCACCACCATCTCCTCCTCCCATGACCCCGCAACCAGTCTCTGCCCCACGGCACCCAGCACCAGCCATTGGGGCTTGTGCGGCCAACAGAGCTGCTGTTGTCGCCGCCTTCTTCCCCAGGGCCACTCGGGGAGCTGCGTTCGTCTCTAGCCTTCTCATGGTGAGTTGCCTCCTTCTGGGTTGGCGGGGAGGGGGAAAGGCGCGCTGCCTCCGCCTTTTCTGGCCTCCCCCGCCACCTCCTCCCGGCTGGGGCCTCCGCCTCCTTTGGCCAAGGCGGTGGCTCTGCTGCCACCTCGCCCAGCTTCCCCCGCCGCCTCTGCCTTCTCCTGCTTCCCCCGCCGCCGCCTCCCGGTGATCTGCTGCCTCGCCCGGCTTCCCCGGCCGCCTCCGACCTCCGCCGCCGCCTTGTCCCGGCCAGGGCCGCCGTCTCGGCTCCCCGCGGCTGGGCCAACCAACCTACCAACATGGCGGCCGGTGTCTGCGTCTGTGTCTCCCTCTGTTGTTCTGCACAAGCGCACCACGCATGCCCAGAACACCCGTCAGAGACACGGACGCAGACACCAACCATCGTCAGAGACACGGATGCAGACACCAAGGATCTTATTATATAGGATACTAATAACAGCTAAGCTAGAACGTGTGCCACAAAATAGGAAATGTGCCACCAAAGCTAAGAAGATGTCAGTATTGCGATTGGTGGAAATAGCATTATTGCGATTGGTGGAAATAGCAAGGGAAGTATAAAAGGCAAGATGGATTATTTCAGAAAAATGACACCTTACTTAAATGAGGAGGGGGGGTGGAAAGGAACACAAACTCTGGCAAAATAAATGTACTCCGACAAGTAGGGTTATGAAAAATAAAATTTGAGGAATGTATGGCTCAAAACATCAAAGTGAACAATAAAAATGTATTTAAATACATCAGAAGTTGGAAACTATTGAACCATTAGATGACAAGGGAGTGAAAAGGATGCTTAAGGAGCATACCGAGAATGCAGAAAAGCTCAATAAATTCTATGCGTCTGGAAAATATAGTCAAAGGCACACCTAGGTAACTTGGGAGCCTGGACCTAAAGGCCTGGTCAGCCTGCAGACCAGCCTCCTCAGGCTTGCAGACTGGCCTCCTCTGTCTGCATGGGTGTGCAGTAGGAGTTCTGGATTGTCACATACCATGCAGGATGCGACATTCCATAACTCCTACTGTGCACACACACAGACAGAGGAGGCCAGTCTGCAGGCCCGAGGCCTGCCTGCACCCACCACCCCTACCACTGCTGGGGAGGTGAGTGGAATGGAGCAGGTGAATGACAGTGCTGAAGGGGAAATAGCGCCGGGAGGCAGACAGCAGTGGCAGGGGCTGGGCGGGGGCTTGCAGAGGAGGGGGACCTCCAAGCCCTTCAGCCTCAGGTCCAGGCACCAAAAATACCTAGATGCGCCCCTGCTCCTAACCCCATTTTACTGATTGTCTGCCAGCCCCGGCTGCAGGACTCCTGGCTGGCTTTGGGAAGGAGAAGGGATCCCCATAATGCACCGTGCACTTGCACGGTACATTATGGGAGTTCCAGGGGTGGGAAGACACAGGGAGACACGTCTTGGCACCCCGACTCTCAGAGCTACTGGCAGAAGCCAGCAATTATCTGGGTGGACGATCCAGCCACCTGACAACAAGAGGAAGATTGTCTGCAGGGGAAGTAAGCTTGTTGAGGCTTCCTCCCCTCTCCCTTTTGAGCCCTTCTCAAGTATTGTGAGAAAGGGCTTAATGACAGAGGAAGCTGGAGCTACTGCTCCCCTTCCTCTAACATAAATCTTCTGCTGGAATTCTTGTCTCAGTGAAGTAATGTTCTTTTAAAAAATCTGACACATTCTTAGCTATGAAATGGAGCCTAGACAATTCCACCATCTTCCTCTTGGAAGACAATGATCAAAGGTGACTCTTATTCTTCCACTAGGATCTTTAAAAGGAAGCTTTTTTTTTTTGTAAGTGCTTTGTTCACTATCTGTATAAATATTTAAAGATATACTTTTTATGGGCATAATCACAATATGCACTGTGAAGTATTACAGTTCTTTAAACAGATGGACATTCATATTTCTCCATATGGGGCTCTTCTATAGAAGATCGTCAGTTTTTCACTGAGCATAGTAAAATTAAAAGAGTTCTAATTATTTTAAAACATTTTCCTTTCAGTAAGATTGGTCACACAGTTGTGTGTAAAGGTTTCCCCCCTCCCCCCCCCCCAATGCCATAGAACTTACTTTTTGTGTTACTTGGCTTGAATTTTGAGGTAGGGAAGTCATCTGAGCACTGAATCTTTGGGAGCCCAAATTCTACTACACATACTTGAAAGAAAGAAAAAAGAGAAGAATCAATGTCCTACTGATTTCATTGGGAGGGGCTAAATCTAAGTTAACAATCAATCTTAGTAAATTGGGAACTGAACAAAAAACGGTATGAAAAAGGGTAGCTAAGCTTTTCCCATAGTTTCACTGCTCTGAAACATTTTCCTCTTTTGCCTTATTAATAGAGAGTGAGACAATCTAATCATAGCTATCCACTTTTAAGTACCATTCATTTAAGTTGGGAGTGGGGGGAGGAGGAGAACACACTTAACCACTCCTTTTGAAGTAAATAGGCTTGTGACAGTGCTAAATTTTGTATTGTTCCATAATATCTGTTTTAGTCCTCCAAACCCCGTGACTTGGGCCCCAAATATCTAAAGTTCACTGAGGTCATTCACGCAATCAAAACTATGTTCTACCGAGGTTTGGGAGCTGTGTGTGCTCCCAATTTTTGGTTGTGTGGAAGCAAGGTAGGAGGAAAACCTGGGTAGAAGTGAATGTGTCGAAGCAAGGTAGGAAGAAAAGCTACCCAGGTTTTCCTCCTACCTTGCTTCCACAAAACCGAATATTGGGAGTACACACAGCTCCCAAACCTGGGTAGAACACAGTTTTTGATTGTGTGAATAACCTCACTGTTTCATCCATCTCTAGAACTGACCAAGAATGTGTTTACTCTACATTCACCATGTTTGAAGGAAATGGGTCCACACTAAGCATTCGCAGGTGGCTGCTTTGTGTTGTGGAACTTCTTCCACTAGAGGCATATCAAAGCTAAGGAGGCATATTTTGAGAAGATTTTTTCCCCAATTTTTTTTTGCAAGTGAAGGTAAAGGTTTGTTCTGAATTAATTGGAACTGAGATGGAATTACAGACTGAGGTCTTCTTTTAACCTGTTTTAGCTTGTTCCAGAATGTAGAGAAGATTATTTATTTTTTAATTTGATTTAATATTTCCTTAAATATTATGAGAGCTATGACCTTCTGCGTATTTATATGAGGACACATCCATTGAACATATCACTTACTTATGTGTAAGCACAGGATTAGGTTGTTAATAAAAACAACAAATAAAAGTCATATTATAAGTTTGGTTTTGAACATAAATTATTTTAGCATGAGAGCAGGCCAGGCAAAAGGTTATGTGTGTTCAACCAGTTAAACAAATAGCTTACACAGATGACCACACTGTCCTGTATTACCCTTCAGAGAGCTGATGAGGTTTCTGCCATACATCAGGTACAATAGTGTGGTCAAATATTGGTAAAAACCAGTGGTAAAATGATCACGTGTGTCTACCCTGTAAGAATACAGGGTGGAGGATGTGTCATGGAGATGAGGTAGAGGATGAGTCATTTAGTTAGTTAAGCGCAACTTTGTCAGTAAGCATCACAGCTTGCAAGCTCAGGGAAGGAAGAGAAAATGCCACATAAATATTTGGAAACCAAATAGCCTCTGGGGTTCTATTTAGTAGCTCACTGCTTTTTTGTAGTAGTCTTTATTTCAGTAAGCATCAAGCATCTGTCTTAAGAACTGGATTTTATTTATGATGCGTCAAAAGGAGAACGAATAGTGCTATTGATTTTGACTTTAGCCTGAAACTTAGACAACTTTTAAAAAAAATAATGAGAAGAGAAAAAGCCACGATGAAAAAAAGGATAGAGTATGGTTGGGGGCAAAATTCTGTCTCATGCATTAGGAATATTACACTTTGCTTGAAATACCTTTTCCTTCTCAGTTATGAAAATAATTGCTAAAATAAGACAATGCAATTTAATTTAAATCAGTTGACATACAATGAGCTCATATACACGACTGCTATTCTCAGAGCTGGGGAGGGATGGGAGGAAGGCAGGATCGCTCCTGCCTTCCCGCACACAATTGGGGCTGCAACTCTCCTTGCCAGGTGGCCCTTGGATATGAGCACCACTGTGGTGAACAGTGCATCAGCAGGGAGGACTCCTGGTCTCCAGGAAGCTCGAAATGCACCACACAAGGAGACTGAAAAACTGAGGGACACGTTAGGGTGTGTGTGGGGGGGGGGGTCCTGCAGACTAAATAATATATCAGACCTTTGTGTAATCTCCAGTGCATTCTGGGACTTCCAGCGATGCTGTCACCACTGCCTGCAGACTCATGGCATTGTAATGTAATGTAAAACGTAAAAGTTCACCCATGCTCCTGTTACCACAAATGTTAAAGGCATCTAAAGTGTTTCAAAAATTCAGATGGAAACCCCTGCCTGAGACTTCATCATTCCTCCCTCCAAATCAATTTGCCAAAATAAATTTCTGAGAAATTGTTTGGACCAGCACTAACTTGGATTTTCTGTTCATAGTCCTGTTGTCATTTTCATAGTTAAATTCTATGGGTCTTCATACAGACACAGCAGCTTACAGATAACATATTTAAAACCCTTGAGGTTTATTGGCTAAGAAGAGTTCACAAACAGAACTGGTGAGGATAGAAGGGGTCTAGTCAGCAGCTGGAAGCTACTGGTAAGTGGAAAAAGAGAAATACACATAAAACTGCCTTATACTCATTGGCTGACATGTCCCGCAGAGTAACAGAGGTGGTGCAGATCTGATCACACTGCTGCAGGACTTTAAATCACTTGGCAATGCTGCAGCACAAGAGAATAAAACTGGCACTGCTTTTGTATTTCTGTTATTACTAATGGAAGCAGCACACGGAATGTGTGATCATGCAAAAGTCAATATCTTGTGCAGCAGGATCACTGGGTGATTCAAAGCCACCTGCCTGCATTATGATGTGATACATGTCAGCCAGTATTTCCAAAACTGACTAGCAGCAGTTCTCCAGGGTTTCAGAGAGGCGTCTGCCCCAGCCCAACTGGAGATAGCATCCTTCAGATCCGGAACCTTTTACATGCAAAGCTGGTGTTCTACCGCATGTTCATATATCTGCAGCTTATAGGTTAAGAAATGCTGGAGATAGTCTGTTAAAGTAGGAAAGAGCTATGTCTCTTGCGCACTATCACTGGGTGGAACTGAAAAGTCACACACCAAGGGAATATAATCATCAATATTACTGGATTTTAAAAATAAGGTGAGTGGATAAAACTTATCCACACGTTACACACATAAAAATTCATGTTATGCTTTTGAAAACATGTCAAGATAATTGTCTATATAATTATAATACTTCTCTCCAGACCTTATTGTGTTTCGATGTATATACGTCAGCTTCAGTATTCTATGTCCCACTGTTTAAACAACACACTCAGTGGGACACAGAACAGTGAAAACCCAACAGTGACTGCTCTGAGCCATTTTTGGAAGGGTGGTATATAAATCAAATAAATAAACAATAAACAAACAAACAAACAAACAGTGGGACATAGAACACTGAAGCTGACATATATACATTGAAACGTCAGTCACAGTTCTCTTTTTAAAATTTTATCTTGCGTAATAAAATAAGGTATGAAGAGAAGTATTGTAACTAACCCATCATGCATATTACATCACCATTGAATCAACTATATAACTATAGATGATATCTACATCATATCTAGATTTTGGATACGAAGCACTGATTATCTTGGGATCAATACAAACCCTCCAACTTGAATGATACAGATATATTTTGATATTTCAGTTTCCTCGTTCCCTTTTTATAGGTCATTTTCAGAGGAAAATTCTTTTAAAAATTATGATAATTATTATCATTCTAATATGCGCCAATTATATTATTTCCTTCATTTGATTTTCTGTACACATTCCTAAAATTTTGGCCACATATTAACTAATGAAGTGCCAGTATCCCATGAGATGCATTGGTTATGCAGACAAGATCCAGACTAATGCAGCACCAGCGCTCACAGGGTGTGAATTTTGATTACCTCTCCTTTCCCCCCAGAAGTCCTTTTCACCAGCAGATATGACCCTGAGTGCTGGATAACCCTCAGAGACATACTTTGGGGTAACAAAGAGGCTTTCCAGGAGAAGGGAAGGTTGTAGTCCCCTTGTGATAAGCACCGGTGCATCTCATGGAATACCAGCACTTTGTTAGTTCAGATGTTGGCCTTTGTTCTCTCTTCTAATAACATTTTTCTTCTGACTTTTTCTTTCACTTCGACCATCTAACTATATTTTTTTCTTATTTCTCTCCTCTCACTAGGACTCCTATATTATTTTTCCGTCTCCTATTTCCCTTTGAACAAAAGGGAAATGTGAAAAAATGGCCATGAATTCAATCTGTATCTTTTCTGTCTTATGTGCCTCTATTTTTACAGTATACCTTTCTTAGTATTTTGTCCTGTTGTTTCCTCTCAGAAAGTGGAGCACTGATCTTGAATCCTGAAATATCATCCCCATCCATGGTTTACGTCTCTATCATTGTCACCTCTTGTCCCAACTCCAAAGCAGAAATGAACATTAAGGACTTCAAATGTGTGACATTTCAACTCCCTTGAAAACTGAAGTTCAGATTGTTTCTTACAGTGCCTATAACTATTTTTGAGTTGGTTCTTACTGTTCTCAAATACTCCTTACTATCTTTCACAGGAAATTCTCTGGGGTTTCCACTGTAATGTACATGTGTCTTCAGCCTTCATCACTGGAATACTACATTTATCCAGTGGCATAGTCAGGGCAGAGAGATCTGTATTCGATACATGAACACAGGAGGCCCTCCACAATGTGGCAGTGGTGTGGTGGCTGCCCCCGCCCTCCACAGCACGGCTTCCTCCTTCACTCTCGATGCCCATGCTCCTCCTCCTGTCCACCGCCCACTTGCCAGGCTCCCAAGCCAGGAGATAGCTGGGAATGCACAACATGCATGTGCCCTGATGCAGACACAGGATGCATGCACATCATGCATTCCCAACACCAACACCCAATTTGGGGTTTTCTTGCTTCTCGCCAGCCCAGGAGCCTCACAAGCAGGCAGCAAGGTGGACAGCACATAAGTGGCAGCAAGAGAACTAGTCGGCTGGCTGGCAGAGGAGCAGGAGCATACAAGTGGCCAGCCGGCCAGCAGAAGAAAAAGGGGAGCTGAGCAAGGTGGCTCCCGAACTCTGGGCAGCTCATGTTCTTGGAACACATGCCCAATTATAGTTCCACCCCTGCATTTTTCCCTGTTGTTCCTTTATGAATTATGAAATAACATGGTTTTTATTTATTCATTCATTCACATACTTCTATCCTGCTCTTCCTCCGAGGATCTCAGAGCAATGTACATGGTTATTTTTATCCTCACAACAACCCTGTGAGGTAAGTTAGGCTGAGAGGTACATGACTGGCCCAGAATCATTCAGTGAGTTTCATGGCTGAATAAGGATTCGAACTCGGGTCTTCCCAGTCCTAGTCCAACACTCTAACCACTACGTTATGCTGGCTACATGTGAGAGTGTTTTAAAATATGATACCCAATGGAAATTGATTCTTCCTCCTCTGTTTTCACTTCGGAAGAGAAATTTGCCAGAGATAGATCCACAAGGGTATCTCTAGCAAGTGACTGGGGAAGTTACACCTGTGAAATTTCTGCCTGGATGCATACCTCCCTAGCCCAATAGAGAGCAGAAAGACTGGTGCAAATTGTGCGTGCGTGAAGCCTTATCTCCAAAGCCAGCATAATATAAGAGACTGTCAAATTCTTTACAGCTTAGATGGTGCAGAAGTTAAGAGGGGACCCTTAACTTGCAATTTGCATGCTTTTTAGAGCATGAGTGAAAATTTAAAGCATCTTCACTCTCACTTTAAACCAACGGTTTTTGGATTACTGAATAATTGCATATTGCAGGGAGCAGATTTCTGAAAGATAGGTATTTTATGATGAATCATAGAATAGCAATGTAGAATAAAGCAACTGGTTTAGATGTTCTAGGATATTTTGTCTTTGGTTTTATTTAATCCCTTCTCCTTGGATTGTCACTGTACTAATATTCTCATTCTTCCAGCATCCCCATTTCCACAGATCTGACCCTGAACATCTCTGTTCTCCCACCAAAAACAAATCCCCCCAATATTACCAAAGTACCTTTTTTATCTCTCCTCTATCAGGCATTTTCCTTTTCCCCACTTGTATTTTGCTAGATATTTCTTGATATTCCACTAGATATTTACTAAAGATAGCTTTGCCTCATGTATGATTATGAACAGTCCAAGCCATTTTCTGTCTAAGGTGGACAATAAGACACTCCCCTGAGTGGGTGCTCAGCATTCTCAGGCCATGCTACTGAGGCAACAGAATCATGGCCTGAGGGGTGGAAGAGAGCTGACCTTGCGGTAGCAAGCATACATTTTTCCCTTTGCTAAGCAGGGCCCACTCTGGTTTGCATTTGAATGGGAGACTACATGTGTGAGCCCTGTAAGATATTCCCCTTAGGGGATGGGGCTGCTCTGAGAAGAGCACCTGCATGTAGAAGGTTCCAAGTTCCCTCCCTGGCATCTCCAAGATAGGGCTGAGAAAGACTCCTGCCTGTAACCTTGAAGAAGCTGCTGCCAGTCTGGGCAGACAATACTGAGCTAGATGGACCTATGGTACAAGGCAGCTTCCTATGATCCTAACAGCAGCTGCAAGTGAGCACTCTTAGATTATGCCACTAAGCCAGGCAGTGGCAGCAGAAGCATTCCCAGCTCACATTAATGGCGAAAGAATGGAAAGTGTGCCCCAGTGGATGGAGGAAGGTAAAATAAACAGCCTGTCCCAGTGTGAGCATGGGTGTAGGGAGGTCGATGGGGTGGTGCCCCTGGCGGCAGGGTGCCAGTGCATGCTACCTCTGCACCCCTGCTCATGCCCATGTCTGAGTGACCATCTTACCCTGCCTCATGGAGGGCCATCCTTCCTAAGGATTCAGCTTTTCCCTAAGATTAAGAAAGAATCATGCAAAATCTAACCACCTAGTATTCTACCTACACAGCTCTCAGTGCTGTATCCAGGGTAGGGCAGCCAGGGCATGTGCCCTGGGCACCACTTGATTGGGGGCACAAATGCCACTGACTGCCCCACCCCACCCCCACCACAAAATTCTAGCAGGTGGGCAGGTGTCCTAGCGTTGCTTGCCGCCATGGCATCTCTGGCTCCGGGTGTGCTGCAGCCAGCCATGCCATGGCCATTGGCTGGACTAACCTCTGGCACACACACCCCACGACTCATGTTCATGCTGTTGCACGAGATCTCTGGGTGGCGTGGCAGGCTCTCCCATAGACAGGTGGTGGAGAGTGCCCTGAGCTGATTTGGCTGTCCTCCGCCGGTGGTTTGATTTGAGCCTGCTATGTTGTGCTGCATGTGACTCACCGGGAGCCTTTCGACACATGCGGCCACTGAGGGAGTCAAGGTCAGGAGAGACTCTGCCTGCAGCATACACAACAACAGGTAATATAAAATGGCAGCAGTGGCGTATTTTAGCTAGAAGAAAAGAGGAATTGTTGTGTCATTATTATCCATGTTCAACTGGAATGCCAAACTTTCAGTGAAGATAGAAATAAAAATGTTTTAAAATGGTTTGTGTGTGTGTGCTTTTGGATAGAGCACATGTAAAATTTAAGGAAGCTGTAACATGCAGGGAGTGAGTCAGACAGACTTTATCAAGAAGACTTAAGTCAAGCTGAGATGTTTCCTAGCTCTGTGCTAGGGTTGGGGGAGGCATCATCAATGGCTGACACTGATTCTGGAGAGGGAAGGGGGCTGCGTGCGAGGAGGGACGTTGCAGATGGGCTGCTGCTGGAAGCTCAGCCCGGCTCTCGGGGGTGGTGCCAGGACAGAGGATGATGAGAGATCCGCCCCAATTCTGCTGCTGCGGTTGTCCCTGCAGTTTTGTATGTCCCTACCGATGCTCCGTAGCAGTGTGGATATCGTGAGGCACCACTGCCGGGGCTGGGTGAGCCAGGCATGGGGTGGTGGTGAGTAGTAGCAACAGTAGTAGTAGACGCTGATGCCGACGACGCCTCTTGTCCCCGGGACGCCCCTGCTTGAGGGGGACCCACCTGGCCATGGGACGCCTGCCTGAAGTTCCAGCACTTTTGGACACGGGCGTGCACATTCGGCTATGTGCTCAGGTAGGCAAACAAGTTGGCTGCTGGCTCTTGGCTTTTCTTGCCTCCAGGCGGGAAGTCTAGCCCTCACTTCCCGTAACTGGCAGGCTCTGTGTTACGCATGCCTGCCAGGAGCTGCTGCCATTTGGCCGGCATGTCAGGGTGAAAGTCAAACCCTCCACTGAATTTCAGTGGCTCTCCATCCAAGGAGAAATGTGGGGAATTTTCTCAGATGAGGTATCTACGACATGCCCTTAAGTAAACTGTTTTTATGCTCCTGGTTGGTAGCCGCTTGGCCAGGGAAGCTGTGTGGTTCCTGATCACTCATGGTTTGCTCTCTTCTCTCCCTGCTTGAACACAATTCCCATTTCTTCTGGGCTTTGTGCAGGCTCTCTACTTCTTGCAGGACCAGTCTGGCTGCACCAAGATTTAATCTAAACTTTGCTTCCTACAGTTTGAGCAGTGGGTGCAGGTGCAGTCCATCCACAGCATCCCCTTTTACCAGAGAGTTGCCTAACAGCAAGCAGGAAAGATTCATGGAAGGGGAAATGAGAATCAATAGAAAAAGAGACAGATAGGAAGGGAAGGAGAGAAGGGGAAATGAGCCAGCAGGAAAGCAGACTAGAGATACCTTGCAGAGACAGAAAGAAAGAAAGAAAGAAAGAAAGAAAGAAAGAAAGAAAGAAAGAAAGAAAGAAAGAAAGAAAGAAAAAGTAAACAAGCTAGGGACTAATAATACTGCTTTTGTAAAAGAGTATTAAGGTTGAAAGGCAACTGTGTTCATCTTTATTTTCTGTTTCTTTTTTTTAAAACAACCTACTTCCCTATTACAAGAACATGGTTTCCACTGCACATTCACAATAGCTATTTTTTGCACTGCATGAAAGATGTCTCCGTGCACATTAGAATAAACCTTGCACACAGAGGCATAACTAGGGAAAACGGCGCCCGGGGCAAGCACTGAAATGGCGCCCCCCCCCCAAAAAAACATACTACATTATACTTAGGTTTTTCCTCACAAGCGCCCGCCGCCGCCGCCAAGCCAGGCCACTGACTGGCTGCCAGGCGCCAGCAAAGCAATGGCGGGGGGCGCGGGCGGCGCGGAAGGGACCGCTCATGGGGGAGGGGCGCCGACACGCTCCCTTGACTGCTGCAGTGCTGCTGCACTGAGCAGGAAACATTTGTATTAACAAAAACAAAAAATTTTTAAAAAAATTAAAAAATTTTTGTCATGGCGGCGCCCCCCATGTGACCAGAAAAGATGGCGCCCGGGGCACGTGCCCCCCCTGCCCCCCCTATAGTTACGCCTCTGCTTGCACAGTGCCAGTAGCTTATAGAAGGCAGAGGTGCCAGTGAGCAAGTCAGTCTGGAAGTCCCACACTCCCACCTGGAACTACTGTGCATATTTACATACCACTTTTCAACCAAAGTTTTCAAAGTATTTTTACACAGAAAAACAAACAAAAGGAGGGTTCTGTGTCCCAAAGTATTCACAGTCTTAAAAACAAAAACATAAGATAGTATCCCTCCCATGGCTTGCAGGTGTCTGTGTTGGTGCTGGATGGGGGTCAGTTGCTCTTCCGTTGCTAAATATAAAGAGAATTGCCACTTTCAAAGGTGCTTCTTTGCTCATTTAGCACCTGAAACCCCTGCTCATGAATCCCACCACCTGTTTGTGTATGAGAAGCTGTGGCTTCTGAGCAGGCGTAGAAATTAACTTTGTACCTCTTCATTTAGCTGCATCTCTCAGATCAGAGTCCTGAAACTGACCATAAATCTTCAGCGTTGAGCCCCAGTGAGCCTTGTAATCAAGAAGTTTGAAATCTGGCACATTTGTTAGTTGACATGCATCTTCTGCTAACTAATGTTTTGTTACTAGGCAAGTCTCTTGCCTGTTGCTGTAGTCTCTGGGAACTCCCCAGAGTTCCTTGCTACCTTTTAATCTTACAGAAAACTTTATTTTCAAATACTGTATCTCAGTATATTTTATCTGCACAAATATTTTTGATCTGCTTTCCCCAGAGTTCAAATCAGTTTATGTAAACATCTCCTCATTGCTTTGCTTTCTCTTCACTGGTTTACCTTTTCCTTTTTTAAAAAATTCAGAAAACGTTGCCTTCTTCCCAGTTGGATTCAGCAAATGTGATTCTTTGAGAAAGTAACAAGAGATGTGTAGTATGAGTTCTTCGATATTATTGCATTTCATTTAGAATTAGTTCCATTGAATTGTCTAATAGTGTAGTTATTATCAGTGCTTATGGTGAAGATAAACCATTTCATCACATACGGGAAGTTCTCATAGATAAAAATATGGAAAAAAGGTGATTGTTTATATTCGAGACAACTACACTAAATTTTTTTTATCCCTAATATTGCTTTGGGTGGACGTGAATCAGAATTTCCATAAAAACTATGAAAACTTCCTGAGTCTCTGGTTCCCAGGCAGCATTTTAGACTCCAGAGATACAAGGAGAAATAGGAAAGCTCATATGAAAGATAATCTTGCTAAATTTATTTCATTATCTATTTCTTTAACATATTTATATTTTAACTGATATATAAATTCTAGGGAGTTATTCAGACATGGCTTCATGCCCCAGGTTACTGGAAGGGTGAATCTGCTTTGCAGCAGATTTGGAGCTGTTTAATTCGGGGCATTAAATGGGCTGTTCTCATTTTCTCGGCATTTCCTCTGCTCCTCCCCACATTATTTATTATTATTATTTACATTTTCTATACCCTTCTTCCTCCAAGGAGTCCAGAGCAGTGTACTACATTCTTAAGTTTCTCCTCACAACAACCCTGTGAAGTAGGTTAGGCTGAGAGAGAAGTGACTGGCCCAGAGTCACCCAGCTAGTATCATGGCTGAATGGGGATTTGAACTCGGGTCTCCCCAGTCCTAGTCCAACACTCTTTCCTATGTGTGTTCCCACAGCTTGCTCCAGGTTTTTTCTTCCACCAATCACATCCCAGAGGAGGCATGAGACGCCTCCCTTAATTATTACTTTTTTTTGTTTGACAGCCAGCCGGATTTCCGCAAAATCAACTAGCCAAAACAACAGAACACTTAACCCGAACTTGCTGAATCTGACCCAAATCTTTGCTGATTTTTATAATGAACTTGGCTTTGTGAATGCCGTCATCACCTCATGTTTCCCCCCCCCCACCCAAGACCATTTAAGAGGCAGAGAAGTTTAAAATAGAAATCATTGCTTTCACTCTGTGATGGAGAAAAATGCAATCTCATGGAGTCAGCTCAGACACAATGGGCTCATATTACTTTGAACCTGTAGTTTCCATTGTTAAGCTTCCAACAACATCTGCATATGTTAAGCCTACGTAGGTTCCTATGGTGACCAGGTTTCAATAAGAGGAAGCCGAACTTGAAAGCATAGGAAGACCCACATTTTACATGCGCTTGTGTTTAACTCAGGAATTTCTCCCTCCCCCTCCCCTTCTGGACTCCCTCCACAGAATCTCACCAATCTACCACAACCTCCCCCCCCCACCCCACCCCCGCTGGCCCAGTGCTCGCAAACGCAAATCACTCAAAAAGCAGACCAGACCAAGCTGTCAAACTCTCCTTCTTGACAGTTGGTGTTCCGGAAATCCACCCAGCTAACTTTTTAAAAAAAAATGGTAGTGCAAGTTTGGAAAAACAGCCAAATTATCAGCAATGGCCCCTCCACACGTCACAGATAAGCACTGGGGCATACTTGAAGCCTCGGGTTTGTTTGTTTTTCCAAAGGCTGCTGAAAACAGGATTTTTTTCACACCAGACAAAATTTGGGCTCAGCCAGAATGTGCAGCCACAATTCGGGGGGAAACAGAGTCGTGTCTGAACTGGTCCCTGATCGCCTGCAGCAACTTTGGGGTAAATCCAGCTGATCTGTGGACTGGCACCCTCCATTCTGAAGGAGATTTGAACTAACAGCCATGTGTGTAAAAGCTCTAGATGGCATAAACAATCCTCTGAATTATATATTTATTTATTTTATTGCTTGATTTCTTGCTTGATTGCTTGCTTGATTTACCGCCTGACTTCAAAGGCTCTAAGCAGTTCACAACCACCTTGAATATGTAAACTGTGACTGAATTTTAAGAAGCACAGTGGAAAAGAACTTTTTTCAAACAAAAGAAGCAGTCCATGTGAACATTTTAGGGTGACAAGAAAGTACACTTTCCTTTTATACAGTGGATCCCCACCTTACTATTGTTGTTGACCAGTCATAGGTAAAATGGGGAGCGGGGGGGGGAATCCCCTCCTTTCAGCCACCATTTTTTCACTCCCAGACGACTCCAGAATGGCAGTGTGTAATGACACAACATCATTCTGAGAGAAACTTCTTTGAAAAAGAAGGTAGCCCCTAGTGAAAACATAATGGCCCAGTGGAGGTTACAGCTTTCTCACAGCAGACTCCATTGGAGCAATATAATCAAATAGTATTCTTTGGGAGAAAAGTAGCAGTCACCAATCTGTGTCTACTAAGATGCCAAACTGGTGTCAGTGGCAAAACAAGGTAATATTTAATGGTTTCCTGTGCTAGAAGGAATTTCAAAAGTCAGCTGACCAGGAACCAAAAGTTACTAGTCCAGGCTACGCCTGTTCTATGCTAAATGACTAACTGAACTCTTAGCTTTGAGCATCACTTCAAAGATCTGTCCTTTGAGCACTCCTTCCATCCCTCAGTCCAATGTAAAGTATGCTTTGACCACCACTTGCTTCTTTTAAAGGTGCACGCTAGCCCAAAAAATCACTGAGATCTTGTTTGCTGCTATTTCTCAGTAATACCTGCATCATATCCAATAGGGCTGTGTGAGGCTTTGGTGGCCAATTTAGAGGATACTCAGTCTGATTCAGTCACCAAAATTCCAGTTCCAAGGTGAACCATCACAGTTGCTTCAGTGTGAATTGAAGCACTCATGGGCAAACTAGGTCAATGCACCTCTGAAGCTGTTTTAGCCCTTCCCTGCAACTTGCCACCCTTCACTGACCCCATAGCTAATTACCAGGCATTGCCCTCCAATGCATATCTCCTTACCTTTACAAGGGATGGCAGGTTGATTCTAGCAACTTTAACAGGGAAAACAGAAATGGCCCATCCATCTCATTTTTCACTCCAGCTTCCCTACAATTAATAATGCAGATTAAATTTCATGCTTACAAAATATAATAGAGAAAGGTGTTTCCCCCCCCATTTTAACAAGTGACTGAAAATTGCTATTTTCTTTTACAAGGGCCATTATTTGCTCTACCTGTTACTTACCAACAAAACGGACAATCAATAACTGGCTTTGCTTCATTGTGTTGCATTTTGCTTTTGTCATTATAAATGCAAACTTGACCTCCTTCCATATGACTGGTGTTGTTTAGAGCAGTCACCTTTTAATTTGTTTGGGAATATAGTAAATCTTCAGTTATGTAGAAAAATATTACTGTAATCCATATGTATTTTATTAGAAAACCCTTTCACAAGTAACTGATGCAGTTCTGCTTAAGGGTATTAAACACACAAATAAGAAGAGGCCAGATCAATTCAGTTTTGTGAGGTCTGATGATAAAAGAACCACTAAAGACTCCCAGGAAAGTGTAAAATCAATTATTCAATCTATAGCACCAAACTCAGTCGCAAGCAAAAACAACACAGGAAGACGTGGAGTTTTTGTTGTTGTTGTTTTGTTTTTCAAATAATAGCAGCCGGACCATTTGTCAAGATCATTTTTGAAAATTGTTTTGGAACTGAAAATCAGTTGCATTATAAGTTGTTCAGTTGTTAAAGGCAAATGTTAAAAATATACTGGCTAACAATGAGGTAATGGTGCATGGGAGAAGCATCAGTGTAGCAACAATATTTCTGAAGAGTTCCAGACTAAAGGTGCATCGCTGCTTGTGTGTGAATGTGTGTGTGTGTGTGTATACGTGTGCATGGATGCCTGCGTGTGCTCTTTGGTGCATCTGTCTTTGGTGAACCCCAGAGCTCTTTGGTTCAGGTGTCTTCTGGGGGACACCATGTTAAATACCATACTACCCTGGGATGAAGCATCAGTCAGGGACAGTATGGATTAAAAAAATGGTGGCCAAAGAGACATGGATTTTTACTCGCACTACTCCATGATGACACTGCATCCCACAATGATATATTTGGCAGCTTATGAGATAATTACTTAGGCTGCATTCGCACGTAACACAAAACTGGAGGTCCCTTCACCTCCGTGTTTTTTATTATTATTATTTCTTGTTTACACAGTCAGACAGGTGTTATTGACTGGTTTGTTTTATCCAGATATCGAGTCCTTCCCAAGGACCTGGGATGGCTGAATTTCATTAGCAATATTGTTGTTGTTGTTATAGATATTGTTGCAAAATATAGGCTGTTCCCAGTAAAGTTGCTTTATTTTTATTATTATTATTATTATTATTATTATTATTATTATTATTATTATTATTTGATTTATTTGATTGATATACCACCCTTCCAAAAAATGGCTCAGGGCGGTTTACAAGACCTTAAAACAGTGGTGCATATGCTGGTCACCTCCAGGTTTGACTACTGTAATACACTCTACCTGGGGCTGCCTTTGTATGTAGTCCGGAAACTACAATTGGTACAGAACACAGCAACCAGATTGGTCTCAGTGACATCTTGAAGGGACCACATAACACCGATTTTGAAAGAAATGCACTGACTGCCAATAAGTTTCCATGCAAAGTAGAAAGTGCTGGTTATTGCCTACAAAGCCCTTAACAGTTACTGTATGGTCCAGGGCATTTAAGAGAGCACCTTCTTTGTCATGAACTCTGTCGCCTCCTAATAAGATCATCTGGAGAGCTCCGGTTACAGTTGTCACTGGCTTGTTTGGTGGAAATTTGGGACTTGGCCTTCTCTGTGGGTGTCTTATATCAGGTAATATAGGAATATGATAGATAGATAGACAGATAGACAGATAGGTAGGTAGACATAAAGTAGGGAGAGGAAAATGCTTTAGAGTGCTGTAGAGGATGAAGGGTTTTTTGTCATGGTGTATGTTTTTTAAAAGTTTTGATTCTGTAGGAAAATATATTAATTTTAAAAAAACAAATATGCCAAGTTAAAATGGATCTTTTCAAGGGATTATGGATGGAACAAATCCAAAAGGGAATCCGCTTTGTACTTGTTTGTAGCTTTCTTGGAAGTGTGTGCATTCAGTTCATAATGTATCATAATTTGATACATTTCACCTTACCCAGTGGCAAAGCTTTGCTACATTGCTAGCAGAATCTGGAGTATATTGATGTAGGGTGTGAGTCTTGTGGGATTATTTGAATGTATTTTGTGATTTGTTCTTGCTATGTATTTATTTGTTTTTCTGGACAATGGACCAAATAAAGATGATTGATTGATACATTTCCCCACTTTTTACAAAACTAATGAACACCCCTAGAGGACTGTAAGGTTTATCTTATTTGAGAGACGGTGTGCCTTTATTGTACACACTAG
Source organism: Hemicordylus capensis (assembly GCF_027244095.1). NCBI lineage: Eukaryota > Metazoa > Chordata > Lepidosauria > Squamata > Cordylidae > Hemicordylus > Hemicordylus capensis. The sequence continues at coordinate 103,999,895 of NC_069657.1, read as the reverse complement.
TTGTGGTCTTGTTATGTGGTAATTTGTAAAGTGTGAACAGAATATATATTTGGACACACGAATCCTAATTACCCACATTGGTTCACATTTGCTTCCAAGCCCCTTTAAACCCTACCAGCCTGGCCAGAGAAGGCAGGGAGGCGCCATGGCAAGGGTAAAATTAATGATTCATGTGAATCCCTGTAGAAATTACAATATAATAAAACATGACCCACATCCTCTATGGCCTGTATACTACAGGGGCAGTAGCATTCAGAGTAGGGAGTCCCACCATATCTGCCATATAACACTGCTGAGGGGTGGGTGCAAGTCACTTCGTGAGTATTACACCCATCCTGTGTCAGCTTCATTGACTACCAGTCCGCTTCCAGGCTAGATTCAAGGTGCTGGTATTGACCTTTAAAGCCCTACACATGGTTTGGGGCCGGGGTAACTGTCAGGCCACATTCGCCCATATGAATCTGCCACGGCCCTCTGATCATCATCTCAGGCCCTACTCATGACCCTGTCACTAACAGAGATCCGGTTGGCAGGGACTAGAGACAGGGCCTTTTCAGCTGTGGCCCCTTGGCTTTGGAACACCCTCCCTGAAGAGCTTTGCCATGCTCTCTCCCTCAATGTTTTTAAAAAACATCTTAAAACACACCTTTTTAAAGAAGACTTTTTAATGCTGCACTATTATTTTCTTATATCGGATAGGTTCGTTAGGTTTTTATAATTTTCAGTTTGCTTGTTTTTCTTTCTTTCTTTCTTTCTTTCTTTATTTATTTATTTATTTATTTATTTATTCGATTTCTATACTGCCCTTCCAAAAATGGCTCAGAGTGGTTTACAAAGAGAAATAATAAATAAATAAGATGGATCCCTGTCCCCAAAGGGCTCACAATCTAAAAAGAAACATAAGATGGACACCAGCAACAGTCACTGGAGGTACTGTGCTGGGGGTGGATAGGGCCAGTTACTCTCCCCCTGCTAAATAAAAGAAAATCGCCATGTTAAAAGGTGCCTCTTTGCCAAGTGTGCTTTTTAATCTGACTTTAAAAAGAAAAGTTAATTTTATTACTTTTCTTGTATCTGTGTCTATCTTATTGTTGTGAGCCACCCCAAGCAGTAGTGCACTGGAGGGGTTGGGTATAAATATTTTAAATAAATAAATAAATAAATAGGAGCGGAAGGGTCTTGGAATGAGCAAGTGTGGCCGTTGCTTAGATCAATGGCTCACTGTGTAGTATGTGAGTAACTATTTACTGGACATGCAAAAAATTTACTGGACATGCATTCTCCTCCCCCCAGAACAGCCCAACAGTTCACTGCAAGAAGACAGCAATTCAGGCTGTAAAGCTGAAGCTCATCCACCTGCGACTCACTGAAGCTATTCCCACAATCGCCCAAAAGCAGCCTAAGGGAGTCCAGCCTGCTTTGGGGTGATCGTGTGCTGCAATGAGAGCCACGCAGCTCCCGGCAGCTAGTCACATTAAACCCCCTCCCCTTAAAAGAGGTTAATGGCAACACACGAGTAGACCCCCGATTGGGAGGCTGAATGCAGCCTCTCGAGCTCGGGGGTCTCTCCAGGATGCCCCATGCACTTGTGCAGGGGCCCTGATCCCCGCCGCCCCCTCAGAACCCCGTCAGGCACTTCACATGTGTCGTGTGAAGCACCTTGTTGAGTCACCATTACAAGCCAAGGGACCCGACCCAACCAGTCTGAACTGTGAGGGTTAGAAGTGCTAATATCTATATTAATATTATCTATATTAATATTAATATATAATAATAGCCATCTTATTTGTTTTATTTCTCTTTGTAAACCGCCCTGAGCCATTTTTGGAAGGGCGGTATAGAAATCGAATTAATAATAATAATAATAATAATAATAATAATAATAATAATAATAGAGGCCACCTGATCCCTGAATTTAAGCTAGGTGGACATCCCTGCAAGTACACTAGAAATCCATTTTCATATTTTGATCAAAATGTGCCTCGCACAAGTAGATGAAGCTTGCCTCTGTATCTGGATGAACAATAAAGCAAAACCTAGAATTGTTGACTGTTTATTAAAATTCACCATTATAGTTGTCTGACTGTTAGAGTTTTGATGATAGAGCAGAGTGACAGAAAATCTATAAGTGGAAGGAGTGCTGACAGCTGCTCAGCAGGGTCTGCTTTGGAGGTCACTGAACCTTGGATGGAGTATGAAGTGGCAACCAGCTGGTTGCCACTTCTGAGAATACCCATTAAAAAGTTTTGTTAACTGTTATTCCTTTCACAAGTCTGCTTTTTTTTTTGGCTAGGCCCTATAACACAGAATAAATAGAAAAGCCCCAAATGACCACATCTGATCATTCCACAAAGTGCTTTGATACAGTTGCCCTAACATGATATGACTTGACTGAAGACTGAGGGTGATTATCAGCCATTCGCAAAGTTCATTTCTTAGGTATTCACATATACTGTAGTGGCTGCAAATTCAGGGTGGCTACAGAACTCTTCAAAGTTAACAACTCACAAAAGCTTCAAACTTGATATTGCTACCAAAGTATACAGCTGCAGCCAGCCCCCAGATTCTTACAGACAGGGCCGGTGATATCATTAGGCCAACTAAGCAGCTGCCTAGGGTGCAGACCTCAGAGGGGTGTAAAGTGTAGAGTGTCAATGTGTTAAGAGTGTGAAAAACCAGAATAATAAGTGAGTAGAAATATGAGGGGGGAAACAGTTCATTGTTTTCAACACAATGGGGGGGGTGCAAGTACTTAGCCTTGCCTAGGACACAAAATAGTCTGGCACTGCCCCTGCTTACAGGTGTACCTGATGATACACACCTGTTTTGAAACATCTTTTTGTCAAAGTCACACTTTACATTTTTAGGTATATATTTTTTGGGGGAAACCAGTTAGATGTAAATCTAAAACAGATAATGAGTGATGAGACAGAAACTACTGGACAGAAATATTTGACTATTTGGACTGCTATTAATGGCTGCTCTTATGATGGATTGTGCCCTCTACAGACATTTTACTTCTGGGTAAAGTGAGCCTCATACTGCACAGCAAGCTGCCAGTCCAAGAAGGAGATGTGCTCACTGCTTCCAAGCCAGTCCATAGGCCAACCAAGCTCTAGTAGGGTTGTTCTGTGGCTTCTATGGAGTAGTATTTGCACTTGCACTACTGAAGAGTAATCATTGCACTTCTGATGCTACTTCCATCATTCCCAATGGGAATAGCATTGGAGGCATGGAGCCACTCTGCTATCAGAAGCAGCATGGGCAAGCTGCGGAATAGTTTGGAGGAGTGGCTCCAGAACGTGGGCAGAAAATTCCTGCATTCAGCAGATGCCCTCGAAGATAAGTGCTGAATGCAGAGATAATAATGGGCCAGCACTCTCTCTAACAGGCAATCCCAGATGGTGTTGACTACAGCTCCCAGCATCCCCAGCTATGATGGCCTTTGGTTGGGAATTATAGTCAATTATAGTTTGGTTGGGAGTTGTAGGCAACAACACCTGGGAATCCCTGTTAGAGGGAACACTATATGGGGCTTGGCCACAGAGCATATTGGCATGAAGAGGGATGGTGAACCCCACTCATTCTGGGTACACTCAGGTGAGGCTCATTCTTGCCCCTCTCCACTTGTCCCAGCTGCCCCACTTTCCCTCACTGCACTGAGCTGCAGCACTCGCAGGTTAGTAATTCACCAGGTTGAGAAACTGGGCAAATGACCAGCCCAAGCACAAAGGGTTAACACTGGGGCTGGGTGCTGTGAGGGAGAGCAAGGCAGCCAGGATGAGGCAAGGACAGTGAGAATAAGCCTCACTTGAGGATCATTTACTGCCCGCCACCATCTGTCCATACCGGCCACCAAATGTGGCCCCTCGATGGTCAATCCTTTCTTTTTCATTCCATGACTGTTTTAGAACTATCTCCCAAAAGAGCAGAGGTTTTGGTCCCCCCACCCCACCGCCCAGGCTTACTACAGTAAACCTATTTTGTTGGTGGCAGTTTAGCTGACCATCAAGACAGGTGCAGTAAATACCCAAGAGGAGTTACAGAGGGTGCTTAAGGTACATAATGCACTCGTATTTGGGGGATTTTTTCTCTGCAACAACAAGGTTTTAAAGAGAAATCAGAGAATCTCAGGATACTAACAAATATTTTAGTCTACTGCATAAGCCCCAGGCAACCAGAATTTCTGAATTTGCATATCTGATTTATTTCATTCAGTTCACTAGGATTTGGGGATTTTGCTTCTCTTTGTGAGGCATATTATGCAGATAAGTAAACCTATTTCATATCCAGCAAAGCAGGCCTCAAAATGTTTATATATCTCAAAGGACATTTCTGCCATCAAGTATTTTACAAAAGCAATAGAATGAAAGAGCGAATCCTGTGGGTGCCTGGTTCAATAATCCGTGTTCTGGATTTCTCTGTGCTAAGGTGATGTTTTGCTCACATAGTTGCTGATAAATCTAAGTAATGTGAATGGTTACACAAGGCAATTGTAGATGGGGCACAAATATTACAAAAGCAAATGCACTTCTGAAACAGAATCAGGATTCCAATGGACAATTATCTGTATGAGTTTGTCTAGTTTCTGTGGTCATCAAGGAAGATACCTGAGACAAAAAACTGAATACAGCGTAACTCAAATGAACAGAAAGGAAGAATTTATTCCTGGATTATAACTGTGTTTATCTATCTTGCTAGCAGTTAATATAAGTACCTGTTCTAAACTCCAGAGGGAAATAAAAAAGAACTCTATTTTCAGAGAAACCAGGCAAGATTTTACATTACCTTGGGACAAGAAGTCAGAAAGATTTATGCCACAGAGAAGGAGATCTGCACTTGTATGCTGCCTGACTGCTAGAAGTTAAAAGGTGAGCAGGAATGAAATTTGTTTTCAAACATTTTTTGCTGAAGGCCTGAGACATACCTGTTATTTCATAGCAAACCTGGGAGGCAACATACTTTAGGCATATCATCCACAGTAAATCTACCCTTTGTAAACAACATGTAAACAAGTCTCAGTTATCTTGGTAACCTTTAACATTCTGCTCCACTATTATTAATGAAGCACAGATAAACATATGAAATTGTTGTATAGAGAGTCCATCTAGCTCAGTGTTCTAGTAACTTGGGCTGCACAACTTTAGCCCTCCAGCTGTTTTTGGACTACAGCCCCCATAATCCCCAGCCACAGTGGTGAATCATCAGGTTTTATGGGAATTGTAGGACAATATCTGCAGGAGGGCTGAAGTTGTACAGCCCTGCAAAACTTCCCCAGCCCAATTTGGAGATGTCAGAGACTAAGCTTGGGGTCTTCTATATGCAACAAATAGAGCCATTTCACATAACTATCAAAAAGAGGGTAGGAGTTAGTATTCTCAGTGATTCATGGTTGTATAAACCTATGGGACTCACTCCAACCCACATTGTTCAAAATAGAGTAGCCCAAGTTCTGTACCCTGCTCTTTACCCTGGTAAGAGGAAAAGAGAGCTCTCCTGTCTTGTTTTGGTCATGTCAGTGCATTTACCTTTCCTAACAGCTCCAGAGAATTAGTAGCCATGTTAACAATAGAGAACTGTGGCTACAGGGGCAAAGCACACTGTGGCCACATTAGCACACATGAAACTGGAGATGAAGGGCCCCCAGTTTCAATTTCTGTATGTCCAAATGCGGGCAACTACAGTTGTGACAAAAAATGAACCCACGATTGGGTGCAAAAAATGGACCCTGCAGTTACATTTAAAAAATGAGTCCCTCCCCAGACTCCGATTTGTACCTTCTGTTTGTAGTGTGCTTTGCGGTGTCTGAACTGAGCATTGTGTCTGAACACGGCACCACAGTCTGCCTGTTCTGCAACCGGAATTGAGGGAGGAAGCTCCTCCCACGTTCTTGCTGCTATTGCATGCCAGTATCCTTCATTCAAGAAAGACCCATGCTCCAAAGCTGGCTAACAGACGACTGTCCATTTTACTCTATGCCGATGACGCAGCTGTGCTATCTCAGTCCAGATTAGGTCTGCAAAGACTGTTGCGCACTTTTGCCGGCTACTGCAATGATAACAAATTAACAGTTAATTATAAAAAAGCAAAGGTCCTGTTTTTCTCTAAATCCAGGAAATGATATAAATGGGTAATAAATCAGAACTGCATTGAGCAGGTTTACAACTATAAATATTTAGGCATATTATTTCAATATAATCTTAATTGGAAAACCCATAGACCGTCCTCAATTCATATAGCCCGCAATACTCCCAGTGCCTTTTTGTGATTTTATTACTCTAAAGGGTGTCAGTTTGTTCCCATGGCACTCCAGGTATTTTGTGCTAAGATTGTGGCTCAATTACTTTTTGGAGTCCCGTTATGGATCCAGGGAATAACAGCTGAACTGGAGAGAGTACAGTCAATTTTTTTAAGAGCAATCTTTGCAGTCCCTAGGTGCATTTCTTACTCTGTTCTATGCTTGGAATCTGGATCTTTCTCCATAGCCTGTAAAGCCTGGGAGCTTACTTTTGCTAGATGGAGTAAACTTTGTTCAGAGATTCAGGGATTTTCTTTTTTCCAATATTTATGGGTGGATTCTTACCCTAACCCTTGGCTAACATATGTAAATAACAAAATTATGCAACTGGGCCTTTCTCCTTCAGAACTTCTCACTTGGGAATATAAAAATAAGAAGGAAATCTTATTTCTCCGCTTGCATGATATTGAACAGCAGGAACTTATGTCTTTGGCCAATAGGGCTTGCTCCCCTTTACATTTTGGGATTTTGCCACCTTGGGGAGATAGAGGTGCTAATTATTTAACAATGCTGCATTTTTCTAAATTTCGGGTTTCATTTGCTCGAGCCCGGTTAAATGTGTTGCCCTCTTCTCTTTTGGAATGGAGGTTTGCTAAAGATTATCCTGTTAGACGGTTTTTTGCCCTTGTGGTGCTGGCCTCCTGGAAACTGTCACCCATGTTTTGTTATATTGTTCTTTGTTTCGGGATGCCAGAGAAGAACTTATTTCCCCTCTGTTACTCAAATTTCCTGGAAGGTGTGAGCTCTTTTATACATATTATCCATCCATCCACTTTATTACAGCCAACGGCCAAATAAAATAAAACAACTACAGAATAATACAATCAGATTACAGAGTAAAAGCAGATAATAATACAATAAAACAAAAAGAAAGCAAATACTAATACAGTAAACCTTCGCCAAATTTCTGCTACACAAACCCTGCATCACTCCTTTCAACCCTTCTCTGCCGTAGTTTGCCTGCTATAAAGCAGAACTTTGCAACTCTCAAGGAAATAGAATCATTCAAATTATACATATTATTGTCTCGTGGATTTAAGCTCTGAGATTACAAAAATTGTAGCCAATTTTTTCTATATTGCCATTAGGTTAAGGTCCCAATTATTTATTTATTTGTTTGTTTATTGATTGATTTGATTTGATTTGTATACCATCCTTCCAAAATGGCTCAGGGCGGTTAATTAATTAAGCCCTTAATTAAGTTAATTAAGCACTTAATTGTGAGAGTTGTCTATTGTTTTTAAGAAATTTATTATGAGTGATTGTATTTTGTTTTACAGTGTTTTAGCATTGTTTACTGATTGTTGTATTGGACATATTTGTTACTTCTATTTTTGCTGGCCAATGGCTGTAATAAAAATTGATGGTGATGATGATGGCATCCAAGAAAGAAGCCCAGCCAGCCAGTTCCCCCTCCTCTCTGCAGTCTTTCGAATTGCAGCGAGTGAGCCCTCCGTGACATCCAAATTTGGACTGGAGAGGGGGCAGGGGAGTGGAACTGCAGGTCCATTAGACCCTTGGTTGTGCATTATGTGCAAATGAGACCTGTATGAACCTAGGATTGCTGTACCTTCAGAAGGACTGCCCCTTCATGGCAAATCAAAGGACAGCTGATGATGTAATGAGGGTTGACAGTTTACTGGTAATGCAAAGTATGCTGAGAAGTCTGCCTTGATCCGTGGAGAACCTTCTATTGTTCCTGCTCCCAATTTCAGGAATGATGTCCCCCCCCCCCCCCGCCTTAATCATCTGTGCTCTGGTTCTGGTGACCCAGAGTTTCTGCTCATCTATGGCTATGAAGGTAGGAGCTCTTTACCCCCAACCCACCCCCATATGGTCTTGTGAAAAAGCTCATACTCTATCACCGAGCAGTAGCCCTTTCCTAAAATTTTGCAACCTTAGAAGAAGGTTGCAGAATTTGTTAGCAGTAATTACTGTACTATATAAGGGTGTATGTTGATTACTGGCTTCCATTGGAGAAGACACTCCCAACCCAAGCCTCTTAGGATTCCACCTTAATAGAAACAGACATACAGAGAGACAGAGAGACAGTCAAGGAGCCTGAAGAATGGAGCATAGTTCCATGCTTCAGAAAGAACAGAGAACTTATTAGCATAGTGACATTCTTAGTTAACTAATATGAGAAATATAGTTCTAAACTCTTTATATTTATTTCCTGGCAGTGACTAGCTGTTCAACAACCTTGTACTGTACAGCATATCAGCAAAAGGTATAAATTGGTGTCCCTGTCTACTTATACAAATAACTGTGCCTCCTCCTAAGATAAGAGAGGCTGACAAACCACATGAAATCTGTCCATCTAAGAGAGAGGTGCACACTTGGCTTGTGAGCCAATCTACAATCTGCTTCTGGAGGCAGGGCTGAGCAATGCAATCATCACAGCTGCAATTCTCCTTCCATAGGGAATGATGAGAGTAGTGTCACAACTGCAGTGATGCACTTCTCAGTAAGCTTGAAGCATCCCCACCTCCACAAGCAGCAGGGCAGGCTGTAAAGTGACCCACAAGGAACATGTGCACCTCTCTCTTAGGTGAACAGACCTCTGTGGGGTATGTCAGCCATTGTTTTTTATGGGGACTCACTAATCCAGGAGAATTGTGCATGCACCTCATCATCAAGTTTTTTCATGGCACAGCATTCACTCATAGCTATAATGGTTGACATACCCTGCCTCATCTTGAAGACATTTCCGGCACAGGCAGAGCTGCTGCATGCTTGTAATGCTTGCACAAACATCAGTAATCATGCAAATGCAGTTGTGCAGTGATCTTGCCAATGGAAATAACAGCTAGACCATCACACAACTGCATTCATGCGATGTCCAGTGATTGTGCAAGTGTTATCAGCATGCAGCAGCTCCTGTGATGTGCGAAACACCTGCAGGATGCTGCACAGTATGTCAGCCACTCTGCATAGCTACCTATTTTGTTAAACCATTAGAGTTCAACTTGGGACCTTTAGTCTTGTCTCTTCAAGTCTGCAGTCATAGTATTTAACTAACATGGCAAAATGATTTTAATTCTGATCAGCACTCCACAACTATTACTTGCTGTTTGGACATTCTACAATATTTAAGCACTTCTAGAAATTTACAAGTGGTATAAGCATTTGCCCTGGAGAAGTAGCAATTTGAAAGACAGTGAATAACAATTTCAAAATAAGAGAGGAGGAATCTAGCACAACAGAACGGCATACAAATAGTCCATAGCACAAAAACAGCATAAAACTATGGCAGCACAATGAATTTAAAATACACTGTGTATACTCTTTTTGTTATGCTTTTTCATTATTCTTGCAAGAGCAGGAATTTCAGCAAATAGAACGTAATATTGCTGAACAACTCAGAGCATTGTTTTATATTATATGGGTTTGTGCAATTTGTCACCTATTTGATTTGTATGCTGAAGCGTTTAAAAACTGATCCAGAATCACCATTTCACTCACTGTATATATAATGGAGGAAATCTTATAATAGGATTTGGTAAGTGAAAAGTAAAGATAGAATAAATTATAGAGTCATCTTCAAAATAGCATAATTTTGTAGTCTCTAAAGTCTCCAAAGTTGGACCCTCCCCTCCCCTCAACATGATTGGTATCACCCTCCATTAAGCTTGGCTACTCTTTCTGCCCTATGGGTTAAGAGAATACGGGCTCCAGGCTTCCCTGAAACGGTTTTGCATGTGTTGCTATATTGCTCTCTTTTCTGTGATACCAGGAAAGAACTTATATTCCCTTTGTTAGAGCAATTTCCAGGAAGAGCCGACCCCTTTTATTTGAACTTTTGTCTCAAGGACTAAAATAATGAGATCACTAAAGTGGTGGCGAAATTCTTTTATGTTGCTATCAGATTAAGATCTTGTTTAAGGTCTAATTCATAGGAGCTTACTGTTTTATTCTGTTTTATTCTGTTTACTATGTATAATATCTTGTTTTAATGCTTTTTTATGTTTTTTGTATGGCCTATGGCTGTAATAAGATTGATTGATTGATACTGGCTCCACAGGTAAAGGTAAAGCTGTGCCCTTGAGTTGGTGTCGACTCCTTGTGACCACAGAGCCATTTGGTTTTCTTTTGGTAGAATACAGGAGGGTTTTACCCTTGCCGTCTCCCTTGCAGTATGAGATGATGCCTTTCAGCACCTTCCTATATCGCTGCTGCCCGATACAGGTGTTTCCCATATTCTGGGAAACATACTAGCAGGGATTCAAACCAGCAACCTCTTGCTCACTAGGCAAGCCATTTCCCTGCTGCGCCATTAGGTGGCTTCCTCCTCAGGTGCTGTGGTACAGTTGACAATGTGTGGACTGCTTCCCTGTGGCTTCTTCCCAGATGTTCCAGTACTGTATGAATACAGCCAATGATATTGTTCCTTCCTTCCCATGTGGACATCATCTATCCCTCAAGACAAACTGTTTTGAAATTAGACAGAGAGGTAGCTCAAGATCACCCAGTGAGTTTTATGGCTCAGGAAATGTGTAAATGCAGGTCTCCCCAGTACAAGATCAATATTCTCTATCCACTTAACTATTCCATAGGCCAATTTAGACAGCAGTAGCCCCATGTGATTACCTCAGAAAAGCATTAGGTCAGCAGTGAGCTCACCACAGCTGGTTTATAGATTATTTATACATATTCTGAACATTCAACATGATCAAAGAGATGCAGAAGTATGGAATTCATTTATTCTAAAGGATGCCTCTGATAGACAGGTTGGGACTATGCCAAAATCAAGCTGTTAACAGCAGCTCTTTCCAACATTAATAAGGAGTGCTGAAAGAGGAAGGGCAAATGAGTTGTGCTTCTCATTTATAATAATATTAGAAGATAATATGAAAGAGAGAAACTCATCCATATCTCCTGGAGGTGAACCTTACTCAAGTCATAAGAACATAAGAACAGCCCTGCTGGATCAGGCTCAAGGCCCATCTAGTCCAGCATTCTGTTTCACACAGTGGCTCACCAGATGCTTCCTAGAAACCCACAGGCAGGGGTTGAGAGATTGCCCCAGCTCCTGCTGTTGCTCCCCTGCAAGTAGTATTGAGAGGCATCATGCCTCTGAGGCTGGAGGTGGCCTATAGACACCAGACTAGTAGACATTGATAGACCTGTCCTCCTTGACTTTGTCTAAGCCCCTTTTAAAGCCATCTAACCTAATGGCCATCACCACATTCTATGGCAGATAATTCCACAAATTATGTGCTGTGTGAAGAGCTTTCTCTTATCAGTCCTAAATTTCCTGTCCTTCCATTTCATGGGATGATTCCTGGTTCAATTGTTGTGCAAGAGGGAGAAAAAGTTATCTCTGTCCACTCTCTCTACTCCATGCATAATTTTACATACCTCTATCATGTCTCCCAGTAGTCACCTCTTTTCCAAACTAAAGAGCCCCAGATGCTGTAGCCTAGCCTCATAAGGAAGGAAACATAGGAAACATAGGAAATTGCCATATACTGAGTCAGACCATTGGTCTATCTAGCTCAGTATTGTCTTCACAGACTGGCAGTGGCTTCTCCAAGGTTGCAGGTGCCCCTTTTCCAGTTCTTATGATATGGTGACCAGTACTGAACACAGTACTCCAAATGCAGCCGCACCATAGATTTACATAAGGGCATTATAACACTAGAATTTTTATATTCAACCACCTTCCTAATGATCCCTACCATGGAATTTGCCTTTTTCACACTGTGATGCATTGAGTCAACACTTTCAGTGAGCTGTCCACCAGGACCCCAAGATATCTCTCCTGGACAGTCACTGACAGCTAAGATACCATCAGCGTCTATATGAAGTTGGGTTGTTTTTGCCCCAATGACTATCAGGCCAGAGGCTGCTGGTTCAAATCTCTGAAACACCTATATCGGGCAGCAGCAATATAGGAAGATGCTGAAAGGCATCGTCTCATACTACGCAGGAGATGACAATGGTAAACTCCTCCTGTATTTTACCAAAGATAATCACAGGGCTCTGTGTTCACCAGGAGTCGACAATGACTTGACAGCACACTTTACCTTTTATGCATCACTTTATACTTTTCACAGTCCGGTACCATTACTTTGGGCACTTCAGAGGGTTGTTTTGTCCAGGGTTGGCATGCTTTGACTCACTCTTCATGGAAGGGAGGTTCACACAATGAATCACCCATTGTGTGATGATCACACAATGGATCATCATCTCACAATGGATCATCTTCAACCTATACTTTCCACGTGCTTCAATTGCCACATTGATTAACATAGGTTTTCTAACTTTTTGAAAACAGCAGTACAGCAGTGGAATGACCACACATGTGGACTACTGTATTGTTATAACTAATGCTTCTTCTTTTTTTTTAAAAAAAAAAAGACTATAGGCTTTTTGGATAGTGCTATAAATGTGCACAAAAACATGCTGATGTGGAAATAGTGATGCAATTCTACTTGTGACTGAAAGTGAAAAAAGAACAGCTGCTTTGCACTAGAAGAAGCATATCTGGAAATGCCTTTTTCCATCAATGAGCTGGTGTAGCATAGTGGTTAAGAGACTGAAAGCCAGTATGCACAATACATGTGATTAGCAGGGGGCTGCACTGAGAGCACATCCATTGTGATCTCAGTGGAACATGTCCTGATATGCTCTTGGCATGGCTCTTTATCACATGAGGGTACTCCTCATTTGAGTTGCCCCTCTACATGCTCTATCAATAACTGCTTACACACAGGCATTGTCAGGATGTTCGTATAGGCCTGAACTGTTAATTAGGGATGTGCACAAGCTGGTTCAGCACCTCCTCTGGGAAGTGCTGAACTGGATTGGGCACCAATGCCTGAATCATTTCGGAAGGGTGGGGAGCGGTTCCCTTTAAAAGCAGCGAAGCAGCTCCGTACCTGTTCACCTGCTGCCCCACCACTTTTCTGGCAGCAGTGCCCACTCACCAAAAGACCAGCGCCAGCCATGTGCACTCTGGCTATGTGTGTGCTGACACCACCAGAGGCTGCAGGGAACAGTGCCACAGCCACGTACGGCATTTTGGAGAGCAAGCACCACCGTTGGCAGAAAGATGGAAGAAAGATGTGATTCATTAAAATGCATATTCTGATCTTATTGGCTCAGGTGCAGCACATCTATTTGCTGCCAGCTCAGAAATTTCAATCGGCCACCTGGATTTCCAGACATTGTTCTAAAGGGTGAAGTAGTCCATCCACCTTAAAAATTCATCACCTAACTATAAGGCCTTATGAAACATTCACTGTTGCACTGATTTAAACAAATGACAGAAGAGCTTTCCACCTTATTCATAACAAACGTAGCACTAACAAGAAGCCAGTGCCCAATTTGCACATTATTACTGTGCCACTTGTCACCACCCCTGGAGCCCATGCTGCGATTCGAGAGAGCTTATGCTGTTATTGGAAAATAGAAACAAGAAAATAAAAGCCAATCAGTTTAAATTACTCAAAATGATACCTTTTCAGCAGATTTAGTTCAAAAATTATAACTATAGCTCAAAATGTTGGGGAGAGATGCCAGATGAAAAAACAATTGGAAGGAGGTGCCTGGAAAAGTCCTGTTAAGTTCAGAGAATGTGTGAATATGGATCCAACTCTCTTATCATTTTAACTGAGAACATACAAGTATTCCCCAAGACTTTGGGACCAGAAGAAAGCTATGATTCCAACACTAACTAGTATCTAATGCATAAGTGCATGAACAGTGCATTTTCAGTGCCTAGTAGTGCCCACTGCATAGGGATTTGAAAACAATGGATTTCCTGTGAGGTAATGGTCTATTCATGTAGACCATGGTCTATTCATGTAGCATCCTTTTGTGTACCTCGTACACAACATCTCCGGCAGAAACTTATTTCCATTCATAGGTTGTATTCACTGGATGTGAGCAAACGTTAGAACAGAGACCCAAGCATTTTGGCACAAATCTTATGTGATATGGGGTTCCCATGTCATTTCTTGTGCTGGAAGTGGAAGGTAGGACAATTGATAGCAGACAGAGCAGTTAAAATGAGTCCTCTGTCAGAGCCATTTTTGCTTTTCTGATTCCAGCTTTCCAAGACTGCTCTTCTTTTTTTTAAAAAAACCCCAAAACTTGGGAAAATAAAGCTCCATGTGCAATCTGGGGTTTGGCTCTTAGGGATGCAGTTTCTCTGCTCTGAATGCTGACTCATGCAACACACCAAGAAGCTATTTTCATGAGTAGCCTAACCTAGGCTAGCACAGCCCAGCCTGGGTTAAGCTGCTCGTGTGGAGTGCTGGATAGCTCCTGATCCTGGCACTCCTGCCCTGCCTACCCCTACTTTTGCCCCGGCCTTTGGCCAGGATTAAGGGCTCAAGTGCACCCTTAACCCTGGCACTGGGGTTGTGTGTATGCACGGGCTGCACGCACTCCAAGCATACACCAAGCCAGGTGACATGAGTGCCTGGCTGAGGGAGGATCCCTCAAAGCACTGCTTTCTGGCACAGTGCCTTGAGCGATGCCAGAGGACTTCCTTCTCCAGCTTCCTGCTCTTCCACACACTGCAGCACCACCCGTGTGCTGTGGCGAGCAGCAGAGTTTAGAGGGAGATTGTGTGCAGGGAGGCAGGCAGGAGCCTGCGTCCCTGCCAGCCCTCCCCCACCTCCAACTTATTTGGCCATGTGCACAACCAACCACCAAGTGTGCATCTGTGTGTGTCCATACCAAGTTTTCTATATGCAGACATTTTTGTTTTTCAAGTCTCATTTGGAATATATTAGAGCTCCATTCATGACTTTTATTGTAGGAAAGTTAGTACCTCATTAAAGAGGCACCCATTTTCCTTACACTGATTTTCACTATATCTGGACAGGGACTTAGTAGGCCAGTGTCCCAGTTCATGTTGTCAAGTTAGTATGTACACTGTCTTTCTTCACACATCTAATGCAACTTGCAGCATGGACATTGGCTGGGGGCACTCACTGCTAGTGAGCTGGCAAGTGGATTATAGATGCCTGGCTGCATACTATGCTGCACTTCTTGCATTATATACCTCTCTTGACTGGAAATTTAAAAATGGGACAGAAGCCTGAGCTTCTGTGGAAGATCTGGCTCAGAGTTGATGCCAGAGTTGATCCTGCAGGGCCCAGGCAAAGCCCTGAGCAGACAGCCTCATGGCACACTTGGTTACTGGGAAATCTAGCTGGGAAATCTAAAAAGACAGCTGGGAAATCTAAAAAGACAATACAGTCATCCATTCCCTTTCGTCTTTGCCTGCAACCGGGCACCAGAGGGTGGGGGATCCAGGAGGAGTGCAGGCTGGGCTCTTGATCTCCGTAAAACTACCCAGGTGTCCCGGAAAGGTAAAAGGGAGTGGACAGGCATTTCCATCTGCCTTCTTCACCTTTCCTGGGCAGCCAGGCACTGGGTGAGGGGGGAGATCTTCAGAGCCACTGTAGGGGCAACAATGTCAGCTGTGTCCCTGAATGAGACGCACATGGGAGGGGAGGCAGGGAATGAAAAATTCAAACTGTTGCCACCGCTGATTGCAGTGTCTGCTGTTGCCGCTGATGCCCAGAAGCAATAGATAGCAGTGGACTCTTCAAGGGTCAACTGGACTCTTCAGTGGGCATAGGCCCTCAGGCTTGTGCCTGGCTTGGCTGACGCCTGGTATTGTTCCTGTATTGTGTGGCAGCCACTAGCTGACATTCTGCTCTAATAAATTGGAAGGCAGTGTCTTTATCATAGATAATATCCAATGGGTGCCTCTAACAAGTGCAGATAAATGCACCTACTTCTGTTACACAGTGCTGATCCTGCTTCTTGTGGCTTGTTTTGCATTGTGCAGAATGCAGCTTGAAGTACTAACAACATTTGCACAGCTGGTCTGAATAGATCAAGGTGGGACATATAAAACAAAGGTGTGTTCTGCAGGCAGTGATGGCTCTACAGCACTGCCTCCAATTCCCTAAAAAGCTATCATCAGTACCCAGCCTTGTTGTCCTTATCCTGATCTCTAGGCAAGAGATAAAAGACTGATTGCCTGCTTCAAAAGCATTTTATGACTATGATCTCTTTGGGTCAGGGTACATTTCTGCAAAGCAAAGCAGATTCTTGACAGAACTATATTGTGGTGCCTATAACAGAGTAATGTATCAAAATATTTTTCCACAAGCAAAATAAATTTGCTTGCCTCATAAGGAAGGAGCACCTTCCTTATGAGGCAAGGCCACAGCATCTGGGGCTTTTTAGTTTGGAAAAGAGGCAACTATGGGGTAGGGATGTGCTTCAAACTGGTTTGGCTGCTTTGGTTTGAATGAGGACTGGATTCAAACCGACCTAGCCCAGCCTGACTTCGGGCTTGGACAAACAGAGTCTGGTTCAGTTTGTCCATTGAACCAGGCTGAACTGTTT
This sequence comes from Hemicordylus capensis, assembly GCF_027244095.1. Lineage (NCBI taxonomy): Eukaryota > Metazoa > Chordata > Lepidosauria > Squamata > Cordylidae > Hemicordylus > Hemicordylus capensis. The sequence goes on along the minus strand of NC_069657.1, from coordinate 103,983,217 downwards.
CACAGACCAGTTTGGGGGTATACTTGTAAAGGGGCATCCATGGAGGAGTCCCTTTTACAAGTAAAGGAGAATTCCTAACATAAGGCAGGGAGGCAAGCAAAATTACATTTTATTTTAAGCCCTCGGCTATGGCAGCAGTCTCCTGCAAGCCCCCACCCCCCGGCCTCTCAAATGACAGCCCAGGCTGGCTGTGGCCTGGTTTGGGTCTCTGTGCATATGCAGAGGCCATTTTTGTGATATCCGTGCATGCACAGAGGTCACAAAAATGGCCTCCATGCAAATGCAGCGGTCCAAACCCAGCCGCAGCCACTCTGGGCTGTCATTCAGGAGGCTGGTGGGGGGCTTGGAGGAGGCCCTGCTACCTCCAGAGGATCTCTGCCACCGCGGGCTTAAAATAAAATGTACTCTCGTCCCCCCCCCTTATGTTAAGGAATCCCCCTTTACGTGTTAAGGGGAATCCTTGCCAGATTCCCTTTTAAAAGAAAACCTGAACTGGTTCTTAGAATTGGGGACCACTCCAGTTTGAACTTGGGCCACCCGAACCAGGCTCATTCCATTCAAACTGTAGTTCTAATTGAGCCAACTCACACATCCCTACAATGGGGAGACATGATAGAGGTGTATAAAATTATGCACAGAGTAGAGAGAGTTGCAGAGAGGAAATTTTCTCCCTCTCTCACAACACTAGAACCAGAGGTGATCGTGGTTCCTTGAAGGCCAGAAAATTTAGGACCCACAAAAGAAAGTACTTTTTCACACAGTGCATAATTAATCTATGGAATTCTCTGCCACAGGATGTGGTGATGGCCCCTAGCTTGATGGCTTACATATATTCATGGAGGACAGGTCCATCCGTGGCTACTAGTCTGGTAACAATAGGCCAGGGATTCTCAGCGTTGGGTCCCCAGATGTTATTGGACTTCAACTCCCATAATCCCCAACCAAAGGCCACTAAGAAGAACCTAAGAGGCAAGATGCCTCTAAATACCAGTTGCAGAGGAGGAACAGCAAGAGACAGGGTATGGCCTCACCTCTTGCTGCAGACTTCTTAGAGGCATCTGGTGGGCCATTGTGTGAAACAGGATGCTGGACTGGATAGACCTTCAGCCTAATCCAGCAGGGCTGTTCTTAGGTTCTGATGTTCTTATGTAAGTGGCACACCATTTTCACAAGCGTACTGAAGAAGCTGCAACTTTGAATCAGTACACAAATAGAAAACTTAAATGCACAATGGTTTACCTCTTGGCAAGTTGCTGGAGAACTGCTGTTGTGAATTCCCTGCTGAATTCTAAGCTAAATAAAAATGGAACCACACAGAGTGTGCCCAAGCTGTAACATCTGTATGCTAATAGTGACCAGGAGAGGCTGTGTGGGTGAGCAAAGTGGGAATGGTCTGGTAGTACACAGATGAATAGTACTCTGTTGCTCGGCAGCCTTCCCTTTGGCTTCCACTAGAAACAAGGCTGAGACAATGACAAGCAGTATATGCCAGTAGGAAAGGTGGCCTCTCACAGCTGTCATGTGTAAATCCTGAACTGGTGCAACCCCCCCCCCCCAAAAAAAAACCTACCTAGGATGCACTCTCCCTGAATTCCATATATGGCTGCCAATAGGCTTCCAGGCAAAATACAAAGTGCTAGTTATAACTTATAAAGCCCTAAACGGCTTAGGCCCTGGGTATCTAAAAGAACGTCTTCTTCCTTATGAGCCCTACCACCCATTGAGGTCTTCCGGAGAGATCCGTCTCCAGTTGCCGCCAGCTCGGCTGATAGTCACATGGGGACGGGCTTTCTCAGTTGCTGCCCCGAGACTGTGGAATGCTCTCCCTACTGAGATACGATCCTCCCCATCTCTGACAATTTTTAGAAAACATTTGAAAACCCACCTATTCACTCAAGCTTTTTCAGTTCCTTAAAATTTTAAAGTTTTAATTTGTAGGTGATTTTTAAATTGTTACATTGTTTTAAGTTTTTCTATATATTTTAACTTATTTTATGCTATTGTTAACCACTCAGGGATGAAGTTTTGGGGCAGTGTACAAATTTGAAAAATAAATAAATAAATAAATAAATAAATAAATAAATAAATTTTGACAAAAAATACACGTGATAAGCAGGGAAAGTACACCCTGGGAATGCAATCAAGTGGAATCCTTTTGCTCTCTGCTCCATCTGAATGGACCATCTCTCCAAAATCCTGGACCGTCACACCATCTTCAAAATCCTGGATCAAGGATTAACCTTCACCTTAGTTATTTGAAGATTTCCCACCTTTGGAACTTTGCAAAGGAAGAATCCCTATTAAAAGCCTCTACTCTCAAAACTCAGTTGCTGAAGTCTTTGGGGGAAAGCTTTGGCATTACCTTCTGCTGCCCAGAGATCTGCCTGGTTGAGCACTCACCTGCATACTCATATCCTTTCTCCTAATCACTGAATCACTGGACCACTGAGTCCCTATGTGAGAACACTAGGCTACAGGGAAAGAACCACTGAGCTGGAATCACTATCTTTGCACATATCTTGTGTGAGCCTATTCTGGGGAGACCTACCCTGGACACTCTTAGAATGAAATTATTCTCTGTTTGGTCTGTGATAGGCTAATCCCTGTTATTGACTGCCTGAAAGTCTCCTGGACTGTGCTTGGGCCACTGAGACTTAATCATTTCCTACATGAATGTGCTGCAGGCTAACTCCTTTGCCTGACTGCTTGGGATACCCACTGTCTCCTTTGCTAGCTGTGGGCACATGGAGTGCCACAGGCCTTAGAGGTGTATTGCAAGCTGCACCCTGCTGCTTCTCCTTGCCTGCTGCTTTGGCAAAACCTTCGCAGACAGGACCCTTTAAAATTTTACCTTACTAAAGTCACCCTTTGACAAAGCTCACAAAACAGCAAATTGGGGACAGGAATCAAAGCTTCTCTTGATTCTCTCTCTCTCTTTTCTCCATTTCTTTTGTTGCCAGTTGTGCCATTCTGCAGGCTCCCAGAAGCCTCTCTGCTTATGTCTTGGACTACAGGTTTGTAGATCCCACTCTTAACATGCTCATGAGTCTCATGGCATCATGGGCTCCCTGTTTGTTGGCATATGGGAACAAGTCACTTAGCAGGCAGTGGAATGATCGCCCCCAGATTCACCAGCTGCCAAGCAAATTGGGATTAGCCTCACGCCTTTCCCACTGTTGGGAATGTCTAAGCAGACCAGAGTTAGCTTTTGAGTTAACTCCACTTTCAAGATCTCTCCATCCGAAGATCGACCCTTTAATTCAGAAACCGAGCTAAAGTGCAAGTATCTGGTTAGTCTTTGTAACGCATTTTAGTAACAATATTGCTTTAATCAACTCTCTTATTCCATTGTATCCCTATACCCTCAAATATCACCTAACTTTATTTTGAATTTTAACTTTCTGTCAGTTCATTTCCCTGGGACCAGAACTCTGCAAAAATTTATTTTGACATGGGGCTGCTTCACCCCACTCGCTAAGTCCCCACACAAAGCCCAAAACACATTTAGGGGTGTTTCACCAATCACCCCGGAGCACTTCCATTAACACTTTCTCTCCCCAGATTCCATCCAGATTCCAATGTGTGCCAACCACCAGCCTATTAGAGCCTCCAGTCCCTCGCCTTTATCTCTTCCTGGGAGTTACCATCAGTCCCTGCACAACCCTGAATGTACCAAGATTGCCAGCAACTACCATATTTTACACTGATCATATTTTACATTGTGCCTCTGCTTTTTAAAAATTAACATTATCTCTTTGTTTTCTAAATCTGTTGCTCCTCTGGGTTACCCTAACATTGTCTTGTCTCTGCCTAGACTGCAGTTCACTTGTTATCCACACTTGTAAGTTTGGTTTTGAGCAAATTCCCCCATGTTGGTCCAAAAATATAGATACATGTAGCATACATGTGTGAGCAAGCATGGTCACACCCTCCTGGGTGGAAGTCCATAGTTTTTAGAAAGATATTTTTGGTTCATGTGGGCCTAACATTCCTTTGGCACTATCCCCAAAATTAAACAAAAGCTGGACCATGCCTGCATAGACAATCCAAGAAAATCAACTGACATGGTGGTGTGTACTACAGTGCCACAGGGGGATATGAAGACCCATTCCACTGGATGCAGATGCTTCAAATATGTCTTTGCCTAGAAGCTGGGCTTCACCCTGCGCTGCTCCCCTTACACTCATAACTGATTTGGATAGCTTCAGGTATCTTGCAAGTTGTTCTGTTTGCATGGTAGAGTTCCCACTCTTGGTGCAAGAGCTGTGATTCACAGGAAAAGGCACCAACCTTTATTGTGAGCTGCCTGTGCTTCTAACAGGCAGCTCCTGTTCCAGCTTCAGGAGCTAATACATAACTACACCAAACTAGAGAAAGTGCCAAAATTAAATGTGAAGAAATGACCTTCCCAGTTTGGAAAACACAGAGCAGTTACAAGCTGGGCCCAAACCTTCCTGAATACTGTAATTGTTCATTGTGGCACTACCACTCCCTCCACCAGACAGCCTTCTAGTGCAGAGGACCAGTAAGAAACATCCAGGCATCATCTTTAAGGTCTAGGTGTTGGTGGTTTCTGCAGTTACTGTATTTATTTTACTTAAAATATTTATACCCTGCCCCTCCAGTACACTACTGCTCAGGGTGGTTCACAACATTATAGAAACAGAAACAATGGCCGTATTTGCATATAATGTGGATTGGACCTGTTCCACTCCCCATCCCCACCTGTCTGAATTCAGATGTAATGGAGAACACTCTCTCTGCAGTCAGGCAGACTGAAGAGAGGAGGGGGAACTGGCTTTGCAGGCTTCCTTCTTGCCTGAAGGACAGCCCATACAGCAAATCACAGCTGGAGAGAGGGAGGAGGGAATGCAGCCTGTGGTTCCGAATTTGGACACAATGGTTTAGCGGTGCCAGCATTATGTCCAAGCACTGGCAGCGCTGTTAGCCTTTTCTCGAACCAGAGTTGAGAGAGGAAGCTCCTCCCTTGCTCCAGGCTACTATTGGCTGTGCAAGTAGTCCTTCATGAAAGAAAGAAGCCCACATAGCCAGCTCCCCTGCCTCTCTGCAGCACTCTATGCTGTCTCTAAGGTATATGATATAATTAATTGCCTGCTAGTGTCCCAGTGCCACTGTACTGAATATGTTCATTGTGTTCCTTTTAATATTCTATGTGCATGATAAATATACTTAGGATTACTTTTGCTATCAGAAATTAGTGCTTACATTAGATATCATTATCCTAGAATTATAGCCATATACAGTTGATTCACACAGCCATTTTGAGGTGGTGAAATGTGGACTGGAAAAAAAGTAGTTTTGAGATCTTTCTTCTTCTATGGTACAAGGCAAAGCAATAGCTTCAAAAGCCACTCAGAGTGTAAGTTCCAATACTAGCACAAAAATGTTCAAAAGCAGGTAGAGGGTAGCAAAGTAAAATGTACTAATAATGTGAAAAATTCAAGCTGAGTGCCCTTTCCATGATCACAGGACCATTTCACAAAAATGAGAGGAAAAGCCTGTGGAATTGCACTTTAATTCAAAGGTCACATGGATTACCTTTAAAAGTAGTGACATACACTTAGAGAAAGGGGTTGTTACATTTCAAGAAGTAAAGTTCTGTGTGATTAGGTGACACAGTGGGGATGAATATTTACAAGAGGCTTAGAGAAAATGAGCTAAGCAGTGGAAGGAAAGACTCCCATCCCTAAATTAGCTTCACGAGGGATGCCAAATCCGACCCTGCTTTCATATCTCTCCGTCCTCTTATGACAGCTCCATAAGCCTCCTCATTAATTTATCTCCCTCATATCTGGCCACAGACCTCAGACAAACACTGAATGTGCAAGTAATATGGGTGTGGCCAGCAGGTACATTTAGGGTACAGGGTCTGCCCTTCTAATAGGCAGGCCAAAGTGATCACCTAGGGCGTCAATTCTCAGGAGCGCATAAACAGTGCCAGATTATAGCTCTGCTAATTATTTCTCTCCCTCTTGTATTGCACCCCTGAAATACTGTACAGTGGTGTAAGAATAATATGAAATACTACACCCTGCATATTCTGCACCCCAAATACATAGCCTTTTTTGTGCATTGTACCTCAGCCCCCAATAAACAGCTAGTCTTTCTTGAATGTGAATTGCCCGCCTCAGCATTCATTTCCAAAGAGAAATGATCTCAGACTGAATTTCCAAATTAACAGCAGCATCCTTTCATCTCTGAAGTGTTAAGAGTTTTTTGCCCCCATAATAAACTGGGAATTCTTTTCCACTGAATCCTTACACTAGTGCAAGGCGGTTGTCTGAACAGGGTTGAGAAAGGGACAGAAAGGATGCATTTGATTGTATCTGCAGTTATGTATGTCTGCATTCGCTAATGCTTGTGGGGATATCAGAAAGTGGGACGTGGAGAAACCATCCAACTCTGGAAAACTCTGAAATTCTAAGAGAATTACAATTTCTGATGACTGCAGGAGTGGGTATGTTTGATATTATTTTAATTTTACACTGTGAAATTGTTTTTATCCCGTGAAATTGTTTTAACTGTTTTTATTCTGTGAAATTGTTTTAATTTTTTTTCTGTTTATATTTGTTGTCTTTTAAATTGTGTACACTGCTTAGAGTGTCAGGCAGTATATAAATATATATTTCAGACAGTATATAAATGTGATAGATAGATAGATAGATAGATAGATAGATAGATAGATAGATAGATAACCGACCTGCCAAATAATAATATTCCCAACTCTGCCCTAATATATCAGCTTTAAAAAACACTGTAAAACACTGCTTTTATTAGAAAGCTCTGTAAATAAAGTTTTAAGAGATTCACTAATATCACTAAAATTTAAGAGATTTACTAATATTGTTCAAGCCAACCATTCTCATACCTTGGTATCAAATGACCAGGATTTAGGTTTCAATGTGGGTATCTGTGTCACTAAAATATTGCATTGCCTTACTTTCTTGTCATAGCTTAGACGTTGGCAAACTAAAATGAATCAGGAGTAGCCATATTACAACAGTGCAATCAACCTCATAGGAAATTGTAATTTGATACTGGAAAATAGAAGAGTAGACCTCACTCTCTTTCTAAAATTGGCCTCTGGTGATAGATTAATGAAGTTGTACAGAATGGTAAGGAGTGAATATAATTTTAATTTATTTCCCAGAATTTTAAAACAAGGATTGGCATGGGACTGGGAAACTAAAGGCTTTATAAACCCATCAGTTTTAAATATGCTCTCTTTAACAAGATCTTGGAAGTCATTTTCCTAATACACTTCATATAGGTAGTACAAAATGTAGTGTTCAACTTTACTTGAAGCAGGAAAAAGAAAAAAAGAAAGAAAGAAAGAAACTAAGTAATGTCCATATGAGTTTCATCCAGTATACTCTTTCAGCAACAGACCTGCAATAAAATCCAGATAGTCAAAAGAAAATGAACTCATTCCATGTTTTAAAAAGGTTTTGGAAGTATATCAGCTATCTTCTTCAAACAATGTAGATAAAAATAAATGATTTTTAAATCAAATAAAAACTCATTTGTTTCCCAATAAGACATTGGGGGAAAGATGCAACATCGTGATATTGCTTCCTTACACAGTGCATTATGTGGGGTTCCAGAGGGGAAAAGGCAGTGTTTTAAAGCACTGCTGTTGAAGCTTCCCAGAAGGCAGCTTGTTTTCATGTGGAAGATAGTAGGGAGCCGGCTTTTTTATTGTTAAATTTATTTTATTGTTAAATTTATATACTGCCTTACATTAAAACAATCCCAAGAGGATTGGCTTCATCCACTCACCTATATAGTTCAATAGAATATTGTACTGTATCAAATGGTATACTTTCAATAGAAAATATTATCATTGGATCGTATAAAAAATTGTTAAATGAAAATCTTTCCAAGAAGGCTTGCATTGCATCAGTTCCAATTATGGGCCCTATGCAACACATAGCCTTAATATTCAGTCTCTTGGCATGGTTTTGAGGCAAACTGAATCTGCAAAGCAGTTTTTTCACAGCAGATATGATGAACCCTGTCCATATGGATAGAACAAGGAAGAAAGTATATAAGGATATTGGTGTATAAGCATTTCTGAAGCTGGGAAAACAGAAATAAAATAGCTAAATGCAGATTTATGAAGAATCAATGACTGCATTCTCCTGTTAGGGGAGGAGTATGGAACTTTGTGGAAACCAAACTCAAGTCTGGTTCCTTCCTTTTGCAGAAGAACCAGAGTGGATATAAAACAATGCCAGCAGTATGTGGAGTTTTGGAAGATGCCTGTCTGAGCCATTTCAGCTGAAATGGGATGACAAGATTCTCTCAGGGCTGAGCAGCCCCCAAGATGAAATGTGTCTGTGATACAACCAACATATTCCAATAAGACCCTATGCAACACCTACCTGTCCAAAGTTGTGGACCATGTAATCTCATCTGCTCCGTACCTCTTTCCTACTGCAATGATATGTTGTGACTGTTATAGCAACCTGTTAGTAGGGGTGTGCACGAATCATTTTTTGCAATTCAATTCAAGCTCAAATCAAATTGCATAAAACTCAAATTGATTTATAGAGAACAGCCAGCTTCACCATCTGCCTTGACAAATCAATCTCGAATTGCTCAGATTGATTTGAGTGATTTGACCGCCATTTTCCCAGGGAGAGCTGGTCTACCAATTGGGATCGGCAGGTAGACCAGTCCTCCATTCCAGACTTAATGCATCTCCCTACGTCGGAGGTCTGGTCTAGCTGGGTTGACTATTTCTCTCAGGTGGAGGTCATGAGCAGAGGGCTGGTCTACGTGCCTATTCCAATTATTAGACCAGCTCTCCCCAGAAAAAAAGTGCCATTTTGAGGCCTGTTTTTCAGTAAAATGGACTCAAAATGGCATCTGAATTACCCATATTGATTCGAGTTGAATTGGGGTTGATTCTCCTCAACCTTGAATAGGACCCTCTATTTTGAAAGTGATTCAATTCAGGGTCGAATTTGCAAATCACCCCCAATTCAACCTGAATCAATTTGAGGGTGAATCAAATTTATTTATTATTTTTATTATTTTATTTTTTCATTTATATCCCGCTCTTCCTCCAAGGAGCCCAGAGCGGTGTACTACATACTTTAGTTTCTCTTTCACAACAACCCTGTGAAGTAGGCTAGGCTGAGAGAGAAGTGACTGGCCCAGAGTCACCCAGCTAGTTTTATGGCTGAATGGGGATTTGAACTCGGGTCTCCCCGGTCCTAGTCCAGCACTCTAACCACTACACCACGCTGGCACATCCCTACCAGTTAGTGTGCATGTTTGTTCAGGAACTATATACATTTCAAAATGGGAAACTAGATTTAAATCAGAGTTTTCTATCAGTCTCTCTTGTTAATGATTAAATAATGATTTCAAATAAATCCATCCTCTGAACACATGCACTAGTCTACATAATCTATTACTCGCTGCTAGATTATTACTGGATGCATTGCCCGCACAAAATTGCCACAAGTGCTTGGCCCATAAACCAATGGTTATTACCAATATTTTTTAAAGCCCCAGGAAAATAAATAAGTATCAAGCATGAATATGTAGTTCAAATGGGCAGTACATTCTCATGCTGTGTTTAAATTATTTTGATTCACTGTGACCTTTGCAAGACTATCCAAGCAATGGAATAGATTCAGAATTGGAGGAGTTACTTATCTAATAGTGTTATTAATGTTAACAGCTGCAATTCGGTAATTTGTGAGAAATTGTTAAACAGTTCAAAATTAAAAGGCATTCTATTGAATCCAGTGTTTTGTTTTGTTATATAGGAGATATAAATATACGTGTGTGTGTGTGTGTGTGTGTGTGTGTATATATATATATATATATATATATATATATATATATATATATATATATACACACATGGGAGGGATTGAGATTGAGATACTCTCTAGGTGTGACCCCATCCTTATCACATGTGCTAGAGGCTGCATTATCTCAACCAGTCCAGTGTTTGACAAACCTACAATGTTTCTCCCAGGACAAAGTTATCCAAATGCCGCTTCTTGGATTGTTAATGGCAGAGCACACAATTTTCATGGAGGAAATCCATATTCTGAGAGAATTGGTTTGTTTACTTTGCTGGGCTTCTGTTTGTAAACTGTACTGGTCTGTGGACTGTAATATATTGATTGATATTCCAGTCCTTGACATCTCTGGTCAGAGCAGGCAAAGACTCTTGTCTGAAATCCTAAAATATGCGGTCAATTAGTGCAGATAATAGTTGCCTAGATAGATGAATAGCATAAGTGTGTGTGTGTGTGTGTGTGTGTGTGTGTGTGTGTGTGTGTGTGTACATACACCACACACACACACACACACACAGACACACACTGTGGTTTTAGCCTGGTCTTTTAACGTGTTTAACTTTATTAGTCTTTTGTTTTACATTGTATCTATTTTATTAATGTTGTGAGTAGTAGTGTACTGGAGGTGTGGGGTATAAATTTAATTAATAAATGAATGATTAACTTTATTACCATCTAGACACAACCAATTACAAAGCATTCAGATAAGAGATCTATCATACAGTACACCAACAAAGTAAACATTTTATGGCAGGATCTAGAGAGTATAAATTAATTGTTGGTGGATCTTAACAGTGGCTGCACGAAATTTAGCAACCTTGTGTGAGACAGAAGTTTTCTTATCTACAAGAAATGCGACATAAAATCTATCAGTTTGGCCAGGGTAATGTAATAACAAGGGAGTAATAAAACTACATCAACTGTCATTATAAAAGGAACGATATAGCCGCATGTGGTGGACAGATTCAACCTCACCTGAACCACAAGGGCAGATCTGACTGCCCGCGCAGGACAACTTGGGGTAGTATTGATTAGCTCCTCATAACGCCTTTTAACTGCCACAGCACGAGCCGTTAGGCATCTGTTGCTCAGATGTCAGTTAGGGCAGTTAGGAGTCTGTTGCTCAGTTTCTGAATGACCGTTTGACAGTCTATAACGACCACGCAACTTAAGCTTCCTAGTTGCTTTTTCTCTGTTGGAATGTAATGCTCCAATTGCTTGCACTTTGTAGTGGGGCCGGCTGGGAGGGTTTTATGAATGTCGAGGCATCACTACCAGATCACCTGTTACAGGTAAGCAACCTATTTATCTGGATAGTGATGCCTCGACAGGCATTAAAAAATGGGTGAATCACGAGCTGCCCAAATGGAGGAGGGCATTACATGCTATTAGAGCACCCTCCTTAGCACAGCTCAGCCAAACTGTGCCACCTCTACAGAGCGAAGGTCTAGTGCATAATATCTCACAAAGGTTTGATCCAAGGCCCAGGTGGCCGCCATACATATATCCTTGAACTTTATCCCTGAAAGGTGAGCCGCGGAGGCAGCATGAGCCCTTGTAGAATGGGCTCTAATAGAGGATGGCAGGGTGACTCCCTGAACATCATAGTCCATCCTAATGAGTTCCACTAGCCAAAAAGACAGCTTTTGGTGGGATGGCTGAAGGCCCCTATTCTTCCCATTTAAGGCAATGAAAAGATGGCTAGTCTTTCTTATCTCTTTCGTTTTTTGCAGGTAGAAAAGGATGGCCCTGCGTATGTCCAGCTTGTGTAAAGAAGCCTCCAGTGGAGTGGACAGATTGCTGAAAAAGGTAGGTAAGACAATATCCGCATTCAGATGAAAATCTGTAACTATCTTCGGACGGAACTCAGGGTCCAAACACATAACCACTCTGTCAGGAAAGAACTGAGTATAAGGCTCATCCATCCGAAGGTCCCGCAACTCGCTCACGTGTCTTGCCGACGTGAGAGCCACCAAGAACAAAGCCTTTAATGTCACCAATTTTAAAGATGCGGTGGCCATTGGCTCAAAAGGGTCCCCTATTAAAGCCAAGAGAACCAGGGAGAGGCTCCATTTAGTAGACGGTTTTTGTACGGGGGGATATAGATTATTCAACCCCCTCAAAAAGTCCTTGCATTTAGGATGTGAACACGGACTTATGTTCCCAGCCTCCATGTCGAGCGGAGATGGCTGCCAAATGTACTCTTATGGATGCATTGGCCAACCCACTGGATTTTAAGGAGGTCAGGTATAGTAAAACTTCTCTCACAGTGGCCTCCTTCGGTTGGAAGTGATGATCACTGGCATACGACGAGAATCTTCTTCACTTGGAGAGATCATTTCTCCTAGTTGACTTTCTCCTGGTGTTTCGCAATATTCTCTTCAGTAACCCACTTTCCATGCTGTCAGATTGAAGATAGCCAGGTTGGGATGGAGTATTTGCCCCAGCTGCTGTGAAATCTGGTCCTTCTGACGAGGCAACCTCCTGTATGTATGGTTCTACAGCCGTAGAAGTTGTGGGAGCCACGTTTGTCTGGGCCACCAAGGAGCGATCACAATCGCCCTGGTGTTGTCCTGCAGTAGCTTTGCAACAACTCTGTTCAGCAGGGGATATGGAGGGTACAAATAGAACATACTTCACATCCACCAGTACTGGAAGGCATCTCCCTTGGATAGGTGGCCCTCTCCCATCCTTGAGCAGTATTGACTGCATTTCTTGTTCCCTGATGTTACAAACAGGTTGACTGTCAGGGTGCCCCAGGCGAGAAATATCTCGTCCAGCAAGTGGGGGTTGAGGTCCCATTCATGTTGCTGAAGGACGGGAGATCTGCTTAGAGCATCTGCCAGGACATTGTCCTGTCCCTTTATGTGTATCGCTACTAGGTGTATATGCCTCACAATACACCAGTTCCACATCTGGAGCCCCAGATGACATAATGGTCTCAACACGGTCCCTCCTTGGTTGTTCACGTAGGTGATTGCAGTAGTATTGTCCATCTGGAATTGCAATACTCCCTCCTGAATGATGTCTTGGAGAGCTTGTAGCACCTGGAAGGCAGCCAGAAGTTCCAAGAAATTGATGTGATGGCGCTTTTCCCTCTGAGTCCACTGCCTTGCATCCTGTGGACTCCCAAATGAGCACCCCATCTGAGCATGGATGCATCTGTGGTCAACGTGCAAGAGGGTACTGGGGCCTGAAACAGGACCCCCGCTGCATGTTCGCATCCTTCGTCCACCACAGCAAAGAGTCCAGGATTCCGCTCGGGATTAGAAGGGGCATGCTCTGGGGGTCCACATTGGGTCGGAAAACATCCAGGTACTACAACTGCAGCTTCCTCATGCGAAGCTTCGCGTAGCGAACAGTAGTGGTGCAAGAGGTCATCAGCCCTATTAGAACCTGGACCGATCTGGCCTGTTGTGTCGGAGTGGCATGAAAGAGTAAAACCATATTTTTTATTCGCTGGTATCTGTCTCGTGGAAGGAACGCCCTCTGGCAGTCCATGTCCAGCTCCGCTCCTATATATGTCAGGCGCCTTGAAGGAGTAAGGTGGGACTTTTCCCTGTTTATTCGAATGCCCAGATCGTGCAGCAGAGTAGTCACTGTTTGAATCTGTCTGTCCAATAGATCTTTGGTCTGTCCAATAAGAAGCCAGTTGTCTAGATACGGAAATATCGAGACTCCCTGCGTCCGCAGGTAGGCTACGATGACAGCCATACATTTTGTAAACACTCGTGGAGCCGTCACCAGGCCAAAGGGCAGGACATTGTATTGAAATATCTGACTTCGCAGCATGAAACGTAGATATTTCCTGTGGGACTCCTGAATGCCGACGTGGAAGTAAGCATCCTTCAAATCCAACATCGCAATCCACTGCTCCTGGTGAAGAAGAGGCAGGATTTGCTGCAATGTTATCATCTTGAATTTCTTCACGTCGATAAATAGGTTCAGCCACCTGAGATCCATGATCGGACGAATGCCTCCATCCTTCTTGGGTATTTGGAAATACCTCCAATAAAAGCCTGTTAGAGCATGAGCCCACGGTACCGAAGAAATTGCTTCATTGTCCAGCAGAACCTTGACCTCTTCCTCCAGTGCCTCTGTCTCTGTCTCTGGGGTGTACTGTATCCCATTGAACTGAGGAAGAATCTTGAACTCGATAGCATAACCAGTCCTGATTATACGTAAGACCCATCGGTCTGATGTTATATGTTGCCATGCTTGGGCATGGCTTGCCAGTTTGTTGGTGCATCTGGTTTGCAACAAGGGTGATGTTGGTCCTTGTGGTTCTGTAGGGTAAGCTTGGTAGTTCCGATAGTTGAGATTCCGGCAATTGTGGGCTCTGTGAACAATCAAATATGTTGTTTTGGTTGTTGAGCAGCTTTATTGCAGACCTGCTGTTCTGACTTATTCTTTTGTGTGTAATTTCTGCGATTGTATTGATTATAGGGTTTCTTATGTTCCTTGCGCTCATACCTCCTGTAGGAGCTTTGTTTTCGCTGATATGGCTGAAACTTATTATTTGTAAAACGCTGTGCTGCGAACGTCTTCGCTGTATACTTAGACTTCTTCAAATGCTCCAAAGTATCATCCGTTTGTTCTGCAAACAGGCCTTTCCCATCAAATGGTAATGACTCAATGCGGTCACGCATATCCTGCATCAAAGTGGTCGAGCTGAGCCATGCATGCTGTCACAACATCACAGCAGTTGTCAGAGTGCGCGATTCCGACTCTGCCAAGTGCTTGGCATTTGCCAATTGCTGTTGTGTAGCCGTCGTGGTCTTTACAAAAACATTTTCAAAACACTTATGAAACTCTTCTGACATCAAAGAGGATCTCTGCGCATGGAGACCTTCCCATAAAGAGTAGGTATACTTTGCAAGACAAGCTATGTAATTCAAGATCTTAACAGACAGGCAAGCTGTAGAATAAGCCTTCCTCGCAAGCACATCTAGCTTCCTGCCTTCCTTGTCTGCTGGTGTAGTATGCCTCCTTCCCGATTTTCCCGAAGAGGCGCAATCGATCACTAGGAGTGTGCATGGTTTTGGTCTGGCATAATAGAACAGACCGCTGTGACGTATGCGGCGCACGCTCTGCAGCGTCAGAGATGAGCATGCGCTGTGCAGGGTGCATGCGCGCCGCTAGCGCTCGTCTCTGTTAAGGCTTGACGAACAACGACGGGGGCAGGGGCGGCAGAGAGGAGCTCTGCCGCCCCAAGAAGATTTTTCCAAGGACCAGAGCCAGAGGGGGAAGAGCGGCGGGGGGGGGAAGTACTACCACCACCCCTGCTTAAAGTCACAGTCCCCCCCTGCCGGACCGGGGGGATTCCGAGCCATGCACACCCCTATCGATCACCAGTAAATTAGGAACTGGATGAGTTAGCAGATATTCATTGTCCTGCTCCCTGATTCTGTATAGAGACTCGAGACGTTTGAAGGTAGTTGTTGAAGTCTGTAAGACTTCCCATGCCGCCTTTGCCGCCTTGGTGATCACTGGGAGCATAGGCAGGAAAACCGGCTGCAAGCCAGAAGATTTTTTCAAAAAATTGTAAACAGGGTCGTCCACATCTGTTGTTTTCTGTGAGAGATCAAGACCCAGTACCTCAGCCATTTCAGCTACCTGCTGATTGCAAGATCTCATTTCCTCCGTAGGCGAATCTGTTGGACGAGGCATGACATCTAGACTGGGATCCTTTGGAAGCCGATCATCGGTATCGTATTTTGTGTCGTCTGAATCATTCTTCGGGTCATCATCTGTGGAATCCGAAGGGTACTCCTCCTCATCAGAGGCGGATGTCGCATCATCAGGTAAGACAGTCTCTGCAGGCAAGGGTCTCCTATGACTAGCATGCGGCATTAAAGTGGCTGGCGTAGACAGCGGAGGTAATGAGGTCTGAATTGACACTGACGTGATAGGGCAGGATAGAGGTATGGCAGCTTGCACTGCTGAATCATGTACAGGTGGCTTGATCACACGTGGCTCCAAAGTCTGAACCGCAGCGCTAATGCCCCTGAGTACGCCCTCCAAAGGAGTGTGAGTCTGTATGCAGAATAAGGGGAATTTTCAGAAATTTCCCATATAAAACTGCTGATGGCAGTGCATCATGTCTTGCTCTGAGGAACACTCCCTAGTGGTTGGGTAGAGAAAGTGACAACAAATAACTGGCAGGTTCCCGACTGAAATCGCCAGTGCCCTCTGGTGGTCTGTGGGTCATTTTGATGCTCAATATCCTAGGTCATTTTGATGCTCAATATCCAAGATCCTCTGTTTGAGGATCTCCTTGGCTTGTCTATATCCTAATAATGACAGAAATTCTAGAGAGAAGCCAAGTGATGAAAGTTTAACCAGCAGTGTGTCAGACTCCCAGGGGACAAGGTGGCCTCCTAGCCCTACTGGAACTCCAAAATGACTGGGTGAACACACACACACACACAAAGGTCAGCCTCAGGAACAGCCAGGAAAGGAGATTAGTTTGTCACCTGAGTCCTTCTCCTGGCTTGCTACATTCAGCCAGGTCCCTCTCCTGGAGAACTCCTGGCTCCCATACTCAGAAGCAGCCCCTCATCATCAGCTGCCTTGGCTTTAAATACCCCAGTGCAGAACTGACAAGTCTTAAAGCCTACTTACAGCTCCACCCCTTTCCTGACCTTGCTTCTGGTTTCCTGCCACACCCAACCTAGCTGTCTCCTTGGAGCTGTCCCTTCCTTGCCCTGCTCTGTGCATGGTCAGCTAGTATTTTATACTACTCTAAATTAGTGGTGTATACAGAGAGACTTATACCACTTAGGGGGAAAGTTAACTAATGTAAACTGGGGGGAAATCCCAGTCACTTTTGAGTTCTCAGTGAGGAGACAAAGAAGAAGAAGAAGAAAAAGTTCCCGTCCTAACAGTCTAGCCAGAAGCCATTATCATGAGCCTATTAAGGGCAAATGAACAGAAGAGTTTAATATAATGAAGCTATGCTGACTTGGTTAGATAGGAAACGTTTTTACTCTTTTGTCGGGGGCAGGGAGGGGGAATGGTAGGATCTGTATTGCCTGACAGAAAACTAGTCACAGGTGTTTCGTTTTGGGTTTTTTTAGTGCCCCCAGTGACATATTCAACAAAACATTACGTTCAAACACGTTCGTTTTGTCACTGTGCTGGTTGAACAGATTGCAGATTTATTTTTATTTTTTTGAAAAAGAACCAGTTGCATTAGTCCCTCTTATCTGAATTTGCAAGCTGTTTGCAAATAGCAAGCTGAATGGTCTGAGATATTCATAAATATTCACTATCATTTTATTGGGAAAGCCATAGTACTTTGGTATCCAAATTTGTAGTGACTATTTTCTCTGAAAACATCATTCTCTGAAGCAAAGATAAATGAAGCAAAGAGCTTTTGGAGAGTAAAATAGCAGACCTGCTGCCAAATAACCAGCTTTGTTCACAAACTAACAAACATTCCAATATGCTGATATATTCAAATTCTATCAAGTCACTTTTTTAAAACAAAAACCTTTTCTTCTCCCCAGTTTGTAAGCTTAAGCAAATTAACTCCAAACGGAAAATACAATATAATGCAACTGAAATGGAAATGATAAACTATAAATAATCAGTCTTTTGCCACTATATCTCTCCAGAGCAGTACAGACCCATCCTCACTGCCTCAAAGCTCAAATATATCAGCAGCTGTGGCTGGTTGCTTCCCTTATTTGCTTCAGATTGAAATACATAGTTCAAGCAGGCAGGTAATTTGCAGAAGAAATGGTGGAAGCATCACACCTCCTATAGTTAGTTTAAAACACCTTTGACTGTTATCAGTCTGATACCTCAACCTGTCGCATTTGAGATACTTGGAAATGTATCTCAGTTCATAAAAAAATATCTCAAGTCAATCCATGAAAAATATCTAGAGGCAAGGCAGCACACAATCATAAAATGCATTTGAGAAGCATTTCAGACCTACCTTACTAAAACTAGCTTTTCTTCTTCATTTTCTACCCACATACCCACACACAAAACTCAGTATAGTCCAGTAGAGAGAATGTTGTTTGAACCATGGAAACTTGAATCCAAATCTCAGTTCCAACCTGGGCTCACTGGGTGACTTTGGGCAAGTCACTGCATTCCTTTTCACTATCTTTTTTAAAGTTTGATTTTAATTTGCACTTCTGAAAATGACATATAATGTCCCAAACAAACTTTTCAATGCTAATATCTGGCAATGCAGTGGTTACAGTGAATAGATACTCCTTTCTCAGTTAGTATCCCAGTTAGTATCCCAGGGCACTCTCTTAAGTACCCTGGACCTAAGCCATTAAGGGCTTTATAGGTAAAAACCAGCACTTTGTATTTCATTCGGAAACATTTCAGCAGCCAGTGCAGTTCTTTCAGAATCGGTGTTATATGGTCCTTTCAGGTAAACCCAGAGACCAATCTAGCTGCCGCGTTCTGAACCAATTGTAGTTTCCGAACTATGTACAAAGACAGCCACACGTAGATTACTTGCATTACAGGAGTCAAGCCTAGAGGTTACCAGCATATGTACCACCGTTTTAAGGTCATTTGTCTCCAGAAATGGACATATCTGGTGTATCAGCCAAATCTAATAAAAAGCACTCCTGGCCACAGCTTCAACCTGAGAAACCAGGGAGAGTTTGGTATCCAGGAGCACTCCCAGAATAGGAACCTGATCTTTTAGGGGGAATGTAACCCCATCCAGAACAGGCAGATACCATCTCTTGGATCCTGACCCCCTACAGACAGTTCCTCCATCTTGTTTGGATTCAACTTCAGCCTGTTATCCCACATCCAGCTCAATATTACCTCCAGGCAGGCACTTAGCAGGGTCATGCCATTTCCTGATGAAGTTGGTATGGAGAAATAGATCTGAGTGTCATCTGCATCTCTCCCAGCAGTTTCACGTTGATGTTAAAAAGCATTTGAGACAGTATGGAGTCTTGTGGAATCCCACACTTTAGCTCTCACTTTTCAGAATAGTCTCCAAGTGACACTGTCTGGAATCTGCCAGAGAGGTTGGAGTGGAACCATTGTAAAACAGTGCCACCCAATCCCACCTCCCTCAAGAGGTCCAGAAGGATACCATGGTCAATGGTATCGAAAGCCACCAGAAGGATCAACAGAGTCACATTCCCTCTGTGGATTGCCAGTTGGAGATCATCCATCAGGCAGTCTCAGTGCCATAGCCCACCTGAAAGCCAATTTAGAAAGTTGGCCAGATTTTAGTGGCCAGTCTTGCTGGAGCAACTGGATTGTCTTCTCTTTCTGAGTGTTATAATTTCCCATGTCCTAGGCATTTGTTTGTTTGTTTGACCTTTTTTTAAAAGATCCAGTTTTCTGTCAGAAAGTTTCCCAAGTTGGTTAACAATAGCAGATGTGCAGCTAGGTAATTTTGGAGCCTAGACCTAATGGAGTTACCGGGGGGGGGGGGGGCTTGCAAGATAAGCTTCATCTCCTTATGGAGACAATGCTCCATAGCATCGGATGGCACACCACTTGGATATGTGCATGCTTCTTACTTTCCCATCATGGGTAAGAAAGAGACACACACACATGCCCTACAAATCTTCATTGTGACTTTAGGCAGCACCAGTTGCTTCATGGAACACCAGCATGCCTTGGTTGCATTCTATCTAGTAATCTTATTGTTGTTTAGGAGTTTGTCCCAAGGCGGCTCCTGTAGAGCAGTGTTTTGCAACTGTCTGTCTGTGGGCTGGTGCCAGTCCGTGAGGAGCTGAGTGCTGGTCCATGCTGATCCATGAAGAATTAACCCCGCAAAAAACAAATTCAAGCTGGTGAGGGCCACCACTGCCAGAAGCTCTCCGGAGCTCATTTCTAGGCAGTCAGCCCTCGCTGCTGGGATGACATTCATTTTGAGGAGTTGAAATAAACGTAATCCCAGTAAGTGAGGGCTGCCTGCGTAGCTCTGGGAAGCTAACCTGGGCTCCATGGATCCCGGGCCCCACCCCCTTTGCATGTGATGTCACACACAAAAGGGGCAGGGCCCAAGATCCACGGACCCCAGGTGAGCTCCCTGGAGCTCATTTCTAGGCAGGCAGCCCTCGCTGCTGTGATTATATTCTGGACTGAGTACACTCATTCAGTTTCCTGTTGCTGGACTCGTCTAGTGGTGGTGATTCTCTGGCTGGTCTGGGTGTACGTGGTGGCAAGCAAGGGGGATGCATTAGGGGGCTTGCTGCAGGTGCTTGCCTGATACTTCTGCCTCTGTCTCTCCCTCTCCACTGATGTCTGTGTGACACACCACTCAGCCCAAGGAGGCAGGGACTCCACGCGCTGGCTGGCTCAGTGTCTCCAAGTCTTAGTGCCTGGAGAACCTGCCAGCTGACTGAGCCTTGCTGCCTCACTCACCCTCACCCTCTTGCAGCTCCAGCTTGCCATTGATGTGTGCTGCTTCCTTGTACCAGAAGCAGGATGCAGCAGCATAGGAAGGGGCAAGTTGTGACAGATCATGCTCGGAGGCAGGCATACTGAGCAGGCGTGCTGCTTCCAAGTAAGAGACTCTTAGTCAGACTCGGCTGAGGCAGGCCATGACAGGTCAGACTCGGAAGTCTGCTTCTGAGTCAGAGAGAGAGAGTATGAAGAGAGTTGGACTCAGCGGACTAGTGACGCAGCCCGTGGGAGATGGGAGGAGAAAGGGGCAGGGGTGCTGGGCTGGGGGGATGATTTTGGTGGGAGTGCAGAGACAGCGCAGGCTATGGGGTCCTGGATTTGTGCCCTGAAGTCCGGGTGTAAGGGTGCCTCTGAACAATAGTTAGAAAAACAGGTTTAAAAGGCAACACAACATATAATAAACTAGTAAAAATAAAATCACAGAATCATAACATTTCTCAATTTTTACCTTTTTATTAAAAACTTTTAATTTGAAACTAAAAAAAAAAAAATTTAAATGTGGTATTAGCCTGAACTTTTAACTAACTTTATGAATCCTTTATTTTACATTGTATCTATTTTATTAGCCTACTTTCCATTAGGCTTATGAGATCACCTGGCATTCTGTCTGTGTGTCCGTGTGTTCCCTACTATCAACTTCACAACATCTGGACCAATATGAACCTAATCGGGTACAGTTGTACAGACACATAGGGATACCTCAACAGTGTAGTTTGTGATGATGTCATCCACCCTGATCCAAGACGGTGGACATGTACGCTTTGGAGGCGTAAGTGGGCTTACCTGTGAACCGCCTAACTGATTTGGGGGAAGTCAAATCCATACAACATGTTTTGTTGCGCTGTCCATTATATAGAAATTTAAGATGTTCCTTACTTACTCCTCTTCTGACACCCTTCCCAGTTTGCTCTGGAGATGTTTATGTTTCCTCTCTTCTTGCGGCTAGAACTTTAGATGTCACCTTTAAGGTGGCTAAATTCTGTTCTATTGCAGTACTGTTACGGCAGCGAGCTTTTCCTTGATTAATTTTAAAATTTTTATTGATTATTTGTTTGTGGATATCCATCTATATATTTAAATATTTTACTTCCTTATTGTATTTCTCTATGCTATGAGATGTTGTTATGTTATGTTATGCTGACCTTGGGTCACAAATAAAGAACTTTGACTTTGGCTACAGACGTAGGGACACATAGGGATTCCCAACATTGTTAATGTTGTGAGCCACCCTGAACAGTAGTGTACTGGAGGGGCAGGCTATAAATATTTTAAATAAATAAATAGCAGCATAGAAATTCCAACAACAAAAACACAATACCATCAGAAAAGCTGTCTTCCAGCAACTTTCCCAACAGCCCTCTGAAATAACTATGTTTTCAGTATTCAACCATAGTTAAGCAGCTTGGGAGAAAATTCCACAGCTGTAACACTATGACCAGTAGACCTATTCCATGTACCCACCCACAGTAACATCGGCAGCAAGGGGAGGGGAATAGAACAGAGCCTCAGGTCGTGTTCTGAATGTATGGGTAGTTACATACTTTATCTTTTTAAAATCATGGATTATATAAGTAGCCTTGGATTTTCATTTTTATTTTTAATGAAAGATTGGATATGCTTTTTTCAAATAAAATAATACTTACTTACTTACTTACTGATTTACAGGAAAAGGAGGTCCTTAACATATTCTGCCCCAGACTGTTGAGAGCACTATGAACTGATAAAATTACTAAAAACAAGCACTTTGAATTGAGCCTGGGAACAAATCAGTTAGTCTTGATTTTATGAATTCCAGATAATACTCTACCAGCTGCATTTGGGATCACTTGAAGATTCTGAGTATTCTTCAAAGGGTATGGGTATTGATAAGGGTAATAATATAAGAACAGCCTTGCTGGACCAGGTTCAAGGCCTATCTAGTTCAGCGTCCTGTTTCCCACAATAGCCCACCAGATGCCTCTGAGAAGCCCACAGGCAAGAGGTGAGGGCATACTCTCTCTCCTGCTGTTGCTCCCCTGTAAGTGGTATTTAGGGGCATCTCACCTCTGAGGCTGGAGGTGGCCGCTAGCCATCAGACGAGTAGTCTGTTGTATTCTATCCAGTATCTGTTTTTGTTTTGTTGTTTAGAAGTTTGTCCCAGCAGAGCATGTGGTGGGTGGCATCAGAAAGCAAAAGGGAGGGAAAGGAGAAGGAGAAAATTGAGTTGTTTCTGAATAAACTCTTAGTTAAATCTATATAAGATTACTTCGTGTTTGTGACGGAAGCAGCTATAAAACATAGCCATTAATAGACCTGTGGTCTATGAATTTGTCTAAGACTAAGCCCTTTTTAAATCCATCCAAGCTAGTGACCATCACCACATCTCATGGCAGAGAATTCCATAGATTAATTACATGCTGTGTGAAAAAGTACTTGTTGGCCCAAAATTTCATGGGATGACCACTGGTTCTAGTATTCTGAGAGAGGGAGAAAAATTTCTCTTTGTCCACGCTCTCTAATCCAGGCATAATTTTATAAACCTCTATCATGTCTCCCCATAGTCATCTCTTTTCCAAACTAAAAGGCCACACATGCTGTAGCCTTGCCTCATAAGGAAGTTACTCCAGGCCCCTAATCAGCTTAGTTTATTTATAACATATTTTTATACCGCCCAAAACTTATGTCTCTGGGCAGTTTACAACAAAATAAAAACACAAAAAGTAAAACATTTGTTAAAACAAAAACAAAAAGTTTAAAACAATATTATTATTTCTTGTTTACACAGTCAGACAGGTGTTATTGACTGGTTTGTTTTATTGAGACATAGAGGACCTGGGATGGCTGAATTTTATTATCAATATTTTTGTCATTATTATAGATAGCGTTGCAAAATATAGGCTCTTCCCAGTAAAGTTGTTTTTTGTAGTTGGCTGGTGGTGATTTCTGTGGCCCCTATGGTGCTGAGGTGCTCTTCAAGATTTTTTGGAATGGCACCTAGGGCGCTTGGAGAGGAGAGCTGGTCTTGTGGTAACAATCATGACTTGTCCCCATAGCTAAGCAGGGTCTGACCTGGTTGCATCTGAATGGGAGACTTGATGTGTGAGCACTGCAAGATATTCCCCTCAGGGGATGAAGCCACTCTGGGAAGAGCAGAAGGTTTCAAGTTCCCTCCCTGGCTTCTCCAAGATAGGGCTGAGAGAGATTCCTGCCTGCAGCCTTGGAGAAGCCACTGCCAGTCTGTGAAGACAATACTGAGCTAAATAGACCAATGGTCTGACTCAGTATATGGCAGTTTCCTATGTTCCTATGTTCCTACGTTGTTGTTGTTGGTATGATACTTCTGTACCATCCTACCAAAAATGGCTCAGGGTGGTTTACACAGAGAAATAATAAATGAATGAATGAATGAATGAATAAAGAAGATGGATCCCTGCCCCAAAGGGCTCACAATCTCAAAAGAAACATAAGACAGACACCAGCAACAGTCACTGGAGATACTTTGCTGGGGGTGGATAGGGCCAGTTACTCTCCCCCTGCTAAATAAAGAGAATCACCACGTTAAAAGGTATGTCTTTGCCAAGTTAGCAAGGGTTGTAAAACATTACAACAATTTAAATTTTTTTAAACAATATTTTAAGACAGCCTTAAAACCATTAAAACAATATTAATTGAAAGCCTGGGTGAACAGATACATCTTTAAAGACTTTAAAGAAGTTGTCAGAGATGGGGAGGCTCTTATTTCAGCAGGGAGCACATTCCAAAGCTTCAGGGCAGAAGGGAAGGCCCATCCCCGAGTGACCACCAGACGA
Source organism: Hemicordylus capensis (assembly GCF_027244095.1). NCBI lineage: Eukaryota > Metazoa > Chordata > Lepidosauria > Squamata > Cordylidae > Hemicordylus > Hemicordylus capensis. Next base: position 103,959,174 of record NC_069657.1, on the reverse strand, counting down.
GCCGGTGCCAAATGCAGACAGACCTCTCTTGATTATCTCAATGAGTGGTGGGGTTCATGATGAAGAAGACATTCTTTTAAATACCCAGGGCCCAAGATGTTTAGGGGCTTATAGGTTATAACCAACACCTTGTATTTTGCCCAGAAATGTATTGGCAGCCAGTGTCACTCCTTCAATATGGGAGCAATATGGTCTCTTCAAGATGACCCAGAGACCCAACCTGGCTGCCGCATTCTGGACCAACTGTAGTTTCCGGACTACATACAAGGGCAACCCCACATAGAGCACATTGCAGTAATCCAGACTGGAGGTTACCAACATATATACCACTCTTTTGAGGTCGTTCATCTCAAGAAACGGACGCAGCTGGCGTATCAGCCATCACTGATCGAAGGCACTTCTGGCCACTGCCTCAACCTGGGACACCAGGGAGAGGCTTGGGTCCAGAAGCACCCCTAGACTGCATATCTGTTCCTTCTGGGGCAGTGTGACCCCCATCCAGAAAAGGCAGATCAAAATTGTCTCTCAAGTTTCGACCCCACACAATGAGTACCTCTGTCTTATCTGGATTCAGTCTCAGTTTGTTATCCCTTATCCTGCCCATCATTGACTCCCGGCAGGCATTTAGGGAGGTTATGCCCTCTCCTGATGATGCTGACATCGATAAATAGATTTGGGTGTCATCATCATACTGATAACACCCTGCACCAAATCCCATGACGATCTCTCCCAGCGGTTTCATGTAGTTGTTAAACAACATTGGAGACAATATTTTGCCCTGAGGCACACCATACAAAAGTTCAGATTTTGAAGAACAACAGTCTCCAAGGGACACCATTTGGAACCTGCCCGAGAGGTAGGTGCGGAACCACTGCAAAGCAGTGCCTCCCACTCCCAACCCCTTCAGATGCTTCGGAAGGATACTATGGTTGATAGTATCGAAAGCTGTCGAGAGGTCCAAAAGGACCAACAGAGTCACACTTCCTCTGTCAATTGCCAATTGGAGATCATCCATCAGGACGACCAAGGCAGTCTCCACCCCATTGCCAGCCCGAAAGCCAGTTTGAAATGGGTCAAGATAATCAGTTTCCTCCAAGAAACTGTCTGGAGCAGGGAGGCCACCACCCTCTCAATTACCTTGCCCAGCCACAGAAGGTTGGAGACAGGCCTGTAGTTGCTCAATTCTGAGGGATCTAAGGCAGACTTCTTCAGAAGTGGTCTAATAATTGCCTCCTTAAGACAAGGAGGCATCCTACCTTCCCTCAGAGATGCATTTATGATCTCTACCAGGCCTTCTACAACAACCCCCCTGACAGATAGTATAAGCCATGTTGGGCAAGGGTCAAGAGAACAGGTGGTAGGCCGCACCATTCCAATCAGCTTGTCCACATCCTCAGCAGTTACAAACTGGAACCGTTCCAACCTAATCACGTAAGAGGAGTTTCTGGACAATTCCCTCTCCTGGTTGTCCTCTTCTGCACCTTTTCAAGTTCTGCAGTGTCCTCCTTAAGATATGGTGACCAGAACTGCACACAGTACTCCAAATGTGGCCACACCATAGATTTGCATAAGGGCATTATGATACTAGCATTTTTATTTTCAATCCCCTTCTTAATGATCCCTAGGATGGAAGCCGCAGCTGTCAGACACTGTTGACAGTTCCAAAGAGCTGTCCACCACAACCCTAAGATTTCTCTCTCGGTCTGTCACCGACAGCTCAGACCCCATCAGTGTATATGTGGAGTTGGTGCAGAAAATGTTACATTCAAACGTCCATAACATGAATTATTATCCCACAGGCATATGAAATGGGGAGGGGGGACACGTGAAGAATGGTCACAGATTACTACTACTACTACTACTGATATTTATATACCACTCTTCAACCAAAGTTCTCAAAGCTATTTACATTTTTTTAAAAACCCTAATACATAAATAAGTCACAGACTAATTTGTTATAGGCAAACTTCCAGTAGCTTAATTCAGAATAGGACTGACCAAATAAGTGATTTTTCACATACACAAATGGAAGATAATTCATTTTTATCCTAGCCCAATTTCAAAGATCAAATCCCATCTCAGGAAATTGCTGAGTTTTCCATCTATGAGAGTGCAAAGGGTCTAATTGCCTTTCCCACATGGCTCTCAGCCCTGGGAAATGTAATTTTCCTAGGATATCTGTCCTTAGTACTGACAGTAAAGGAATTCATAAATTAACACCAGGACTTTGAATATTACCCAGAAAGCACATACACAAGGAAAAAAATTACTGGGCCCATTACTGTGAGCAGCTGGAAAATACAAGCAGCTAAAGGGTTAAGTAAAAGTACTCCATTCCTCCACTACTCTAGCAGAAGGCTGGTTTTCATTTTTTAAAACTGTCCAGGCAAAGGGAGGGAGGGGGGGGAGAGAGAGAATGAATCTTGTTTTACCCAACTTACTATTATCTTTCTTGACTTTTTTTGTTCTGTTACATCAGCAACTTGTACACCTCATTCCCTCATTCTTAAAATGGATTTAGTGCACTTGAACAAATGGCACTTTAGAGCGAGTAAAGACAGGTGGGTTGGAGGTGAAGTGGAACAAAGTGAAGGTGGCAGGGTGTGACCCAGATGTAACAAGAAATCTATGTCTGTGTAAAAGGGCTGAAATAGATCCAGATGGAGTATGGAGTTACAGACATAATTGACAGCACAAAAAGTTTAACTGCTAGGAGAGAAAGTTTGCACTGTTGAGGGCAGTGAATGAGTGATACATCCTTGATGGTGATGGTTTTCCCCCTCAAGATTAAATTCTAGTTGTATTGGTTGTAAGTTGGTTCTAGTCATTATGTTGGCCCAGATCAGCAATGTGTTGGAGCTAGGACCCTGGCAGCATCAGCAATCAGCTGCAATGACTCATAGTAACCACTGGGGGGCTTTAGGGTAATGGATGAAAGTGCTGGACTCCTCTTGTTCTTCCAGTGTTAGTCTCCATTTTCTCTCTCCAGAGATGGCTGTATGTTTTGGTCTCTCTTTCAGCCATGAGTTACAGCTGAAATAAGCTGCAGGCCTTTTCACATTTGTGTGTAACCTTTTCTTTAAATAAATCCTTGTAGTTCTTCAATACTAAAGAACTATCTCAAGACCTCTTGCTTTGCTGCTTTCTCACCAAACTGGTTTTGCTCTGCTATTTGGAGATTGAACTTCCATTCTTCCTCTACACAATGCCTCCCTAAATATAATAATTATTATATTAATATAAAGCTGAGAAACATCACAGCTTCTAATAGAGTCGATGCAATGTCTGAGCAGGGAAGAACGTGGTTCAAATCTCAACTCAGTGATGAGAATATTAAGGCTGCTTTCGGACAGAGCGTGAAACCGTGGGTTGATGAACACGAGGTTAATTTGTGAAATAAGGAATCATCCTGCAGATTATTGCCACGTTCCATTAACCTCAGTATCTGGGCAGAGGAGCCCCTTGATTTTCCTGATCTGCCAATATCAAACCCCAGGAAACTGCAGACTGTTCGTGTTGCCAGACTGTGGACAGGGTGTCAGGGGGTCGTTAAGGAGGCTGCCATTGGGCACGATCTCTGAGGGAGTGTTTCCTGTGCAATTCACACCTCTCCCTGGTTTCTCAGGTTGAGGCAGTGGCCAGGGGTGCTTTCTATCAGCTCTGGCTGATACGCCAGCTGTGCCCGTTTCTCGAGATCAGTGACCTCAAAACAGTGGTACATCTGCTGGTAACCTCTAGACTTGACTTTTGTAATGCGCTCTACGTGGGGCTGCCTTTGTACGTCATCCAGAAACTTCAGTTGGTTCAGAACGCGGCAGCCAGGTTGGTCTCTGGGTCATCTCGGAGAGACCATTTTACTCCTTTACTGATGGAGCTACACTGGCTGTCAATAGGTTTCTGGACAAAATACAAAGTGCTAATTATAACTTATAAAGCCCTAAACAGCTTAGGTGCTGGGTATTTAAGAGAGCGTCTTCTCACTACAAGCCCCACTGCCCATTGAGGTCATCTGAGGAGGTCCGTCTCCAGTTGCCATCAACTCGTTTGGTGGCTACACAGAGACGGGCCTTCTCGGTCACTGCCCCGAGATTGTGGATGAGCTCCCTGCTGAGATACGATCCTCCCCATAACTGGCAATTTTTAAAAAACACTTGAAAACCCATCTTTTTGCCCAAGCTTTCTTAGCTTTTTAATATTGTCCATTTTAATTTTATGGTTGATTTTAAACTGTTGATTTGTTTTAACTTGTATATGTGTTTTGTTTTATGTTAACCGCCCAGAGATGAGAGTTTGGGCGGTATATAAGTTTGATGAATGAATGAATGAATAAATAAATAAATAAATATTTTTAAAATCATGCCTTTTTGGCCTTGATGGCCACCTTCAGCAATGTGAAGACATTTTAACCTCTTCCTCACCGCACTCGCAGCAATGCCCTTGCAGGAACTTGCAAGCCACACAGTCACACACAGTCAGGCTGAAGCAAAATTACTGATACCCAGATATGGCAAGGGGCACTTCCAGATGGCAATGGGGTCTTAGGGGACAACTGATAACTTGGAGTGAGTGGTGGGCTGCTTGTTGATTGTGGGGGAGGCACAAGGCATAGAGCTCCAGAAAGAGTTATCCCGTGACTGCTCATGCAGCCTGGGATGGATCTCATGGAAATTAATTGGCGACAGTCTTTCTGGGCAATGTTACCTGCCTGGAAAGGTGGCACCTCATGAAGGCATGTGGCCCACACCTTTGGTCTTGAGAATTTTCCCAGAATCTATGTATCCAGATTTTAGCGAAAAGTAGGTCGTTCCCACACCTACTTTGTGATCACAGCATTAGGAAGGGCTGTAGTGGGGATATCCCCCTCCAGCCTGGTAACCCCTGTGTTGAAGCACATCCCACCATTTGATGGCAACCTGAGAGTAACAAGGGACTCTCCCAAGGGGAAATCCACTTGGCAGCCTGCCAGCCATAGTTATCAATAAATATCCAGAAAAATTGTTATTTTTTGTTGTTGTTAATATGAGGGTCCCAGCATCCCCCTTGTGGGGGTCCTCTTTTCATCTCCCCTGGGGAAAGGCAAAGTGTCTTCCCTAGTTGGGGAAGAAGAGACTTGGAGCCCCCATACTCCTCCCACAGGAAGAGAGAATTGAGACTCTCTCATTCCACTGTTCAAAGATAGACTGAATGCACCTTGCGACCACATCCACACCTGCTGGGGGACTTTCTTCCCCAAAGAACAATCTATTTTGCTTAAGCTTGACAAGTGGTGGCGGGGGGGGGGAGATCTCTTGGCAAGGGGAAAGAATGAAGGGGAGATTGGGACCCTCGCCCACCCCCCACCCACACAATTGTGTGAACTGGGTTTTCACCACACCTGCTTCCACCTTTGCTCTGGATTATTTATGCGCCGGGTATCAACACAAGGACATTGGTTGCCTGTGGTCCCTTGTACCAGGGCATTCCTCCTGTGGGTCCGAAGCTACCCCTTCCACGACCATTTACCTTCTTTCCCAATACACCTTGCAAAGCAGCCAACCTCATTCCCATCCCACCAGGCTCCCTAAGCACTTGTGGTGACCCCCCAGTACAATGGCAGCAGAGGAGAAGGAGCAGGTCTACACCTGGCGCAGACACACACACACACACACACACACACACATTTCCTGCTCACACATAGGCACAAAACAAACTTTGTGGGTAGAATGTGAACATTTTATTTTTCAATATAATCCTGGAAGGGTTGCAGTTGGCATGGCCAGTCTAGGTATACTCTACATTGTTCTTTTCAGGGGCCACAGGTGTACCCATTTGTGGCATCCAACCTTCTCCCGATTTAAGAGCGGCACGCTCTTCCAACACCACAAACCTGCAAGCCTTGCTGGTGGGCCACTGAAAGATGTTCCCATGTTTAGCTCGTGAAAGCTGCTTTTACTACCTGCATCTCCTGTCTGCTTCCCTGATCCTTGCAAGTGAAGTGGGGGTGTCCGCTGGTGCTGCATCCCTGTCTTGTCCCAGCACCTGACTGCTCCCACTCTCACTTCCTGGTGGTGATAGCAGATCTGGGTGGTCCAACAGCAGAACTTCTCCCATGGAATCACAGTTGTTGTGGATGCAGCAGGCCCATATCACCTTTGGGACTATATCCTCCTCCATATCCAAAAGGGTGTATAGGGCTCACCAGTAGGCCTTGCCAAAATCCTGCTCCTCCATCATCCTCATACTGCTTTGCCAGAAGTTGAAGTTCCTCTCAAAGGCACTCCAAGGAACATGGTAGGTGGTCACTAGCCACTTCTGTAGGCTGTATCCCTGGTCCCCAAATATCACAGGCTTCACAAGGCAGCTATGAATAAGCACGGGTGGAATGTTGACCCAGGTCCCAGACCCGAGCTTTGATGCAATAGGAGAGGTCCAGAAGATTGCTGTGTCATTGGTTCTCCTGGACACTCCAGTGTAGACGTGTCCATAGACCCTAGCATAGACACCCCACGGGTGCTTCCCAAAAGCAGTGGTGCTCAAAGCTCCACATGAAATTCCAACTACTTGTTCAAATCTCTGACATGTCTTAGTCCAGCTTAACACTCATGAACTACCATCTGCTCCCCTCTCCTAGTCCATCTCTGTCCATTAAGCCATTAGTGCACATCACAGCTGGCTACGTACAGGCATTAAGAAACACAGACACCTGGGAGGCAGGCATATTCATGATTTTCAGGGAATTTTTTTACATACATAGGCTTTCTTCAAGGAGGTAGTTCACTGTTACACTTTGGGGAAAGGGCTGTAGTAAGTGCAAAGGCATGCTTTCCATGCCAAAGGTCTCTTCTCTTTCCAGTTAAACGGATCTTGAGGAAAGAACCAGTGGCGTAGTGATGTTGGTGGTGGCCTGTCTCCAGGTTGGTCCCCACTGTTGCATTCACCCACTCCACCAGTGTTCACCTACTACTGCTGCTGGCCTCCATAGCCCCATCCACAATGGTGTACAGTGATGTCACAGCCTGATGACACTGGGATGTGACTTCATTATTGTCCGTGTTTAGGGAGGAGGAGTTCCCCAATTACCCTTCATGCCCTCTCACACTAAATTACAGGCACGGGCATTGCCTCAGAGTTGGGGAGGAGAGAAATATATTCACTCCACTCTTTCACCTATCAGTGGGACTAAAGGTCCGTGCTCCTCCGCAGGAGCCCACCAGACCAACAACCCCTGTCCCTGCTGATTGTCTCATCTTCGGCAGCCCCTGCCTTAAATAAAGCCCTACATTTAGGACACGCCTCCCCCCTTCCAGCTTGCTCCCTTGGCCAGGCAAGTGGATTGGCCACTCAATCTCTTGCCTCCCAAGGGGCATTTTCCTCCAACTCCACCCCTTCGCTAGCATTTCCACACAGAGAGGCAGCTGTGGGGCAGACGTTGTCATTATCCCGTCTCCACCACCCTGCTGCCTCCCAGGCTGCACCAGCCCATCCCCCAGCAGCCGTTGCCCGCCTCTCCGAGCCCTTCCTATCTTCCGGGAGGGAATTGCTGGGGTTGTCCCGGCAACCGGAGCCTCCTGCCTCTCTCAGCATGTCACCATTTGACCGGGTAAACAACCCTGTTTCACGGAGGAGGGTGGGGAAGCCCGATAATTATATCACACCATGGTTCTCCTTCCACACAGGCACATAGCTGTGCATCTCCTGGCAGGTTTGCTCCCGTGGTTAGTGCTGCTGCTAGCCAGATTGTTAGTTCCTAATCCTGAATCAGCCTCTACCTTTCAGCACACATTTGCAATAAAATGTGTTGCAAGACGTTTTGCTACACCCTTCTCATTCCTTACTAAATTGTGTATTGTCTTTATAAACAGCTGCTAGAAAATCCACAATTAAATTAATAGTGATTCATCCATCTTTTGTGACAGTTAGCCCCGGTAACTCAGCAAAGAGGCACATTTGAAAGTGGAGATTCTCATATTTAGCAGTGGGAGAGCATGAACCACTTATTCAGTCGAGTTCAGTGTCCCTCATACTGGCTATTGTCCCCATTTTCGTGAATCCATTTAGCACAGGAAACTGGCTTCTTATTTGTTTGCTAAGTAAACCACTTTGTGGTTAAAAAGCAATTATTTTTGGTTAAAAAACAGCATTGTGATAAAATGCATAAATGATGCCAGCTGATACCAATCAGGAAGCCATTCCCATTAAGCAGATGGCTGAAATGGAGCATGTTATAGAGCAGGTTATAGATATAGATATACTTTCCAGTACTTTAAAAATGGAATTATAGATCCACTGTAGATTTTAAATGATTCAGTCATTTAAACGATTTTAAACGATTAAAATAAGTCTTTAGAGAAACTAAATTCTATGGAGAGCAAAACAAGAGACAAGTAGTGGAGGGTCCTTTGAGCAAAGTCCTGTGCTGGTTCCCCAGTAATGCACTGGGCACCATTACCCAATAGTGCACACTGGCCTCCTCATCACATGCTGCCACTCTCACTAATGGTGCTCAGATAGGTCTGCGCACTGAAGGTGGAGGATATTTTCTGAAGGAGGAGAATGCTGCCCATCATCATCTGGTAAGGTTTCCAGAGGACAAGGCCTAATGGGAAGGCTTACCAGGTGAAGAAGGGAAGTAGAAGAAACAGCAACAACAAATTGTTATGCTCCTCCTCCTCCTCCTCCTCCAGGAGTCGGTCTGATGGACTCTCGGATGGGCCTTTGGGTCTGATGGGCCTTTGGGTCTATGCTTGACCTGACCCAGCTTGATGCAGGTTTCCTGGTGGGAAATGTACAGTTAATTTGCACTGGTTTAACAAACCATTTAGTCTGGCTAGTAAACAGGCAAAATAACAGAACAACCAAGGCAATTATGCCTTAACTTTGATAATCAAAGACCACTCCTTCTTGCAGTCATCTCCTTCTGTAGTTTTGAAAAATTGTGTAATAATCTGATAGTGCCCAGAGACAAAAATTTGGGGCAGTATAGAAATGTAATAAATAAATGAATGTATGAATGAATGAATGAATATAGTGACAGGAAATGTTCACAGGCAGATTAGATTACCCTAACTAACATCCTTGTGTTTCCAGATGGGACTCTCCTTTCCTCTTCCCATTACTATTAGTAAGCATCTCCCAAAGTAAAGAAATCCAGCACAGGAAGCTGCTTCACCACTGAGTTCTTCACCTGAGTTCTGGGAAGTCAAAAAGGTTCTTTTTTTGTATCTATGTATCAAAATTGAGGCAAGATCCTAGGAAAAACTTGTTTAAAGAGAAAATATTTGCCCCGATCTACTTAAAATTCTTTTATCATCATGAACGGCTCTGAGGAGAACAACAAAGTTTCACTGACGGTTCCATTTTTAAAGATGGCAAGACAGCCTCAGGCAATTTCTTAATCAAAGAGAATATTTCCATGGGTTACCTTTAGATCTTATTGACTTTTACTGGGGCACAAATATTGTTTCATGGCCAAGGCTTTTTATAGTACTGGGCACAATCCCCATGTGTGTTTATATTGTGAAGGTCATGACAATCTCTTATTGGCAATGGAGGAACTGAGTATAATTTACTGCTACATGCAGCGTTCAGTGGAATGATGAGTTTCTTAAAGGGCAGGAATAGATGGTTTTCAGTAAGAAGAAACAAAGAAGTCAATGCAGCTTTGTAGGACCAAAGTTATTTTTTATCTTTTTCTGAACAAACTATACAGTCTCTCAAGTAACAGGCACACAGATATACACAAACATGCAGTGTCAAAAAAGTCCTTTATACTTTCCCTGAAAGTGACAGATTTTGACCTTTCATTCATATTTCAGATGCTTTGTGACTTACATTCACATAATCAGTCCCTATTTTGGGGAAAGAAAGCAACTCTTTTAAAAAAAAATATGTACCAAATCCGATGCAGTTGGCAGTGAGCATCCCATGGTTGTTATCTGGCCTACTAATGCTTCACTGTCTTGCTCTGGTTCTTGTAAAATTACTATCACCATTATTATTTTTTTAGGTGAAATGTGTTCTACTGGATTAATAATTCTTTTGAGGAACACTTACATTTGCAAAAAGATGCTCAAAAGTGACAATGGTCACTTGCAACAAGCATTAACAGGAAAGGCCACTATATTAACATTACTAAATTTGTGGGCAAGATGCAATAATAGATGTACTGACTAGCAAATTGAACATTAGACATGTTTATTTCATTCTGTCTCCCATAACTCCTCCCCCATATTCTCATATACAGTACATTTCAACAGAAGGCATATTAAATTTTAGTAAGTTATGTTCAATCCACACTAAATTACACTCTGGCTTAAAATTTATACACCTTCTGGAAGGTTACTATGTCTGGATTAAGCAAAAAAGAAATGGCTATGCCTGTAAAACTATGAAAGCAGTTCCTGACAAGACAAGGCTCAGAGCAGAGGAGAATTGCTCCTTGGAGTTTTGTGAACAGGAGTTTGCAAACAGATATAGAAGTTTGGCATGGAGTTTAGTGGGGAAGTATGCAGGGAGGCACACAAGTAGTCCCCCTTTACCACAAATGAGACACCCAGCATGAGAAGGTATTACCCCACTTTTTAAATTTTCTTGGAGAACAGAGCTTAAAACCTTTACTTAGCTGACAACTGCAGCAAAGACCTAGCTTCAATTAATCAAGCTCTACATATTCTAAATAGCCAATAAAACCAGTTATGAAGGTAGAAAGCCAGCAGGGGATGGGGTGCTTCACAGTGTGTTGCACAGAGAGTAGCGTGTATGACTATCTGCCTGAGTGACAGAAGTCATGGGTGTGCACTTGGTGCAAATAGCTCCTTGCTCTCAGGGAACAAGTATGTTCTTTCAAAGCCAAGCTGGCTGACCTGGAGAAGCTCAGGCAGACAGAGAGCTTTGTGGGTGAGACCATCAGGGTTGTGATAGAGGCATCACACTCCCAGGCTGACAGCTCCTCTGCTATCATGAAGAATGAAGGTGTCGGGGATGGAGGACATCAACCTGAGGAAGAGGGGAATGATCCCTTAGAAGGGACCCCTTCCTTGGATGACATGCCCATATCCTCTCGCACAGAAGATACTCCTCTGGGGGTTGGTGACCTCCAAGTAGTGGGCAATTTGATTGCTAGGGGCATTGAGAGATGGGTTTGTGACCCATGTGTAGACCAAACGGTGACCTGCCTGCCTGGTGCAAAGATTGCAGACATCACATGGCATATAGATAGGCTGTTAGGCAGAGCTGGGGAGGAGTCAGCTGTTATGGTGTACATTGGCACCAGTAATGTTGGGAAATGCAGTCATAAGGTCCTGGTATACAAATTTATGCTGCTAGGAAGCCTAATGAAGTCCAGGACCCCTAGGGTAGTGTTCTCTGAAGTGCTAGATATTCCATGTGTAGGGCCAATGAGAAAAGTGGAGCTGAGGGGTCCCAATGCATGAATGAGATGGTGGTGCCAGGAGGAGGGGTTTAGATATGTTAAACACTGGAATACATTTAGGGGGAAGCAAAGACTGTACAAAAAGGATGGGCTCCACTTGAACTAAGATGGAACCAGACTGCTGGTGCTTACAATCAAAAAGGTCACAGAGCAGCTTTTAAAATGATGCCTAAGGGGTTGCCAACAGAAACTGGTGGTATCTTGTTTGGCAAACAAAATCCCCATAAGCTGTGAGGGGGCAAATGTTTTGGATAAAACAGAAGGGGACAGAGTAGAATGAGGAGTAGAGCAGATGGACAGCTGGTCAAAAAGGGTCAAATGATAGTAAGGGAGATAGCACACTCCAATACCAGATAAGATATTCAGTGTACAGGTTTACATACGGTGTTTATATACCAATGCCAGAAGCCTGCAAGCCAAGATGGGTGAGCTAGAGTTCTTGGTTGCAAATGAAAATATAGATATAGTGGCATAACGGAAACGTGGTGGAAGAGCGAGAACCAGTGGACATTGTTGTTCCAAACTCTACAGAAAGGACATAGAGGACGGATTGGGGGTGGAGTTGCACTGTATATTAAAGAAGGGATAGAATCAAACAAGCTAGAAGAAACCCAGGAGGATGAGAATCCTCCACAGAATAAGTATTGGTGATGTTTCCCTAAAGGGAAACGTGTTACTAGGGACATGCTATCACCCTCTGGATCAAATGCTGAGAGTGACCTTGGCACACACGCTTATTCTTTATGTGTGCTCCCTTTTGTATTGTTTGAACTGGCCCTTGGTTTCACATACATGAGGATTATATGAACAGTGTTGCACTGTAGCTACTTACGTTGTTATGTCTTTAAGTGCCAATAGAAGGCATGTCCACTTTTATTAAGGGTTTATTTAATTTATTTATTTATTTATTGTTGCATTTATATACCGCCTTTCATTAAAAACAATCACAAGGCAGTTTACAAAAGTTAAAAAAACATACAATAAAATGACAATAAAAGTATCAAGCTAAAAATATAAAAACAAACCAAATGTAAAATCTATAAAATACAAGCATAAAAATGATACAACAGGTAAAAACACAGAAGCAGCAATAAAAACAATTATGTAAAAGCCTGGATAAAAAGCCAAGATTTAACAAGCTTTCTAAAAGCTGTGATGGGTTCCTCTAACATAATTTCTTATTAAACAAATGACAGATAATTTTCAACCATAAGAAGACACAAATAATGGCAGACAACTGAAAAAAGAGTGGGCAGTTCAAGTTAGGCCTAAGCAAATTGCAAAATATTGATTTCAGTGCATAGTACATCTCTTAAATAAAGCCTAATTCCTAATCCAAATGTATTTAACTAAAAGTACAGACAAGCAGTCATAGTGTGCATAATCACATTTACTTGTAAATACCTCTTCTCCTTATTCTAAGTTATACATTCAGTTACTGCTACTTTATACCTCTGTTTGCTTTTTATTGGTCTGCATTAACATTTATTACTTTGGGACGAAAGATTTCCCAGATATGATAGGGCTCAGATGTCCATTTCATATTGTAAATATACTTTGTGGTTTAAGATATATTTCTAGATTAACTAAAGAGCAAGAATTTGCTGTGGAAAGAAGAATATATTTTCCCATCGTGCACCAGGGAAATCATTTTCAGGATACCTATTATTCTGAGTTTTACAATTATTAATCTACCAGCTTGTCAATGGAAGAGTAGCTTTCAGCATCTTTTTTTATCAGTGTATTATTACTTCCTCCTGCAAAGGTCTGTGAAGCCAATAAAAGAAAAAGTAAATGGCTGAATCTCCCAAGGTTTAAAATTGAAACTTGCTGTAAAATGTAAAGTAAATGTTCCAAAAGGAGCAGGCCTTTGCACTTAAGAGCTCTAAGCAAGGTAATGTTCTGTAGTTGTTACTTTTTTCTTCATCACAGCCACACTGCAGAGCTAAATTATCCAAGAGCTTCTAGAGTTTGCCATCCCTCGCTGAAATTCTCTCAAGTAAAAACTGTCACCATGTTGTTACTTTGGGAAGGGATAGAAATGCTGCAGTAAAACTGTCAGCTTCATATAATCTGTCACCAGATAAAAGACTGCCCATTATGGGGTTGACTGGGGCTAGACACTAGAAACATCCTGGAACACAAAAGCTGTCACCTTCTGGAAGTTGTCTCTGTCATGAAGAAACAGACCTTTTCACAGTGCCATTGGTTGCTTTACAATATCCATATTGGTTACAATTATCAAGCCTGTTCCTGAAGAATGTGTGAACTCAACTTAAAAACCATGGCTGGCATCTTTGTAGCCCTATGAGGGCAGAAGCGGGGCTTTGCCCTCACAGAGCAGCAGGCGCCTCTTTGAGTTGAAGCCTTGCTCCATAGTCCAGCACAGGCTGAAGGGGAGAGAAGTTATTTTTGCTTCTGTCCCCTCTCTCCAAAAGCCCTTTCTGCTGCCAGAAATATGTTCTTGAGGGTCACCCAGTCCTCTTGTGATACCCATAAGAACAGCTCTGCTGGATCAGGCTCAAGGCCTACCTAGTCTAGCATCCTATTTCTCACAGTGGCCCACCAGATGCCTCTAGGAAGGCCATAGGAAAGAGATGAAGGCATGCCCTCTTTCCTGCTGTACCGCCCCTGCAACTGTTATTGAGGGGCATTGTGCCTCTGAGTCTGAGGTGTCTTCACCTATAGCCATTGATAGACCTGTCTCCCATGAATTTGTCTAAGTCCCTGTTAAAGCCATCCAAACTAGAGGCCATCGCCACATCATATGGCAGAGAATAGCATAGGTTAATTATGTCCTGTGTGTGTGAAAAACTTCTTCCTTTTGTTGGCCCTAAATTTCTTGGCAATCAGTTTCCTGGGATGACCCCTGGTTCTAGTTAGGGATGTGTGGGCCTGTTCGTTGGCTCGAATTTGAGCCAACCGACCTCCTGCCCGGGCTGGCTCAGGAGTTCTAACATATATTAAAAGAAAACTTACTGCCTAGTCTGCAGCCCAGTCCACAAAGGACAGTGTGCACGTGTGGTGGCCTTCAAAATGGCCACTGTGAGAAGGGAGAGGGTCCCAAAGGCCCATAAACAGAACCAGCCCTAAAAAGACCAGGGGAGGCCAGCTGGAGAACAGAAACTGTTGGGAACCACCACCACCACCACCACCCCCGTGGCCACAACAGCACCCCCTGGAGAACACTGGACCAGGCAGTAAGTTGGGTTTTTTTAAAGTTTTTGATCCTCCCCCACTTCAAGTGGGACCTGAACATGTTTGGCCTCATGCTGAACTGGGGCCTGGCTTGATGTGCACGGAACCAAACTGGGCCCAGTTCAGTTTGAGTCCGGTTCGATTCGAACCGAACCAGGCTTCCCAGTTCCAAGCACACCCCTACTTCTAGTGTTGTATGAGAGGCAGAAATTTCTCTCTCTCTCCACACTATGTACAATTATGTAGACCTCTATCATGTCTCCCCTTAGTCATCTTTTTTCTAAACTAAAAATCCAATTCACACTCACCCAATTCACTCATGCAGGTCATTGCTTGAGGATGCAGACAACGTACATATGTGAAGCTGAACCAGCGCCAGTCACTGTCACTAGCTGGGTGACAGGGAACTTTTCCTCTACTACAGGCCTGATTGTCATCCCAGTCTGCTCTCTCCAATTAAACGATACAACAAAAATGGCAGGGGTGCCCTTTTTCCTAAGTCAAAGTAATAGAAGGCTGTCTTGGGGAGGCAACCGGATGGTGGGTGGGTGAGAATAGTATTTCATTGGTGACAGCAATTAAGCCTATAAGAGGGGAAGAACAAGAAATGGAATAAATAAATTGTTTTGCTGCCCTCCCTTTCTGTTCTTGATACAGACTTTTGTCCAAACCATGTCAAACTTCATCTGTCCACCCCCTGCAAATTGGAAATGTTGGATCATTTTCTGAGCCAATATGAGCCTCAGATAATGTCCTTCCACTCACTTGCACCCCTCCTCACCAGCTGTACAACATCCTCCTAATATTCCCTTTATTTACTCCAGTGGCAGGAAGAACAACACCCTTCCTTCCCTTTTGTCATGGTATGTCACAAGCCTAGAGTAAAGGGTGGGCTGCATACAAGACTTTAGTTCTCCACTCCTTACTGCCTTCTGTTGCTGCACTGATTCGGAAGAAAGATGTCTGAGCTGGGAACTGTAATATCTGCATGGGCTGTGACCCTGCAAAATTTTCCACACCTTTCCTCTTGATCAGCACAGCAATGGAGGGACATGAGGAGAATAAGAGGTAAAAAGTCTAGTACAGAACCCATATTTTAATCTTAGGAGCTATTCACACAACCAGGAGGGTGGGAGGGTGGTGGTGGGGGAGACTGTGAAACCTTTCCTTCCCCCCACATGATCCTTTGAACGCTGCTGGGAGCACGGACCACACTCCCAGACAAGCAGTTTTGTGCCAGGCAGTGCGGAGCTCTGGAGGCCGGGACAATGTGTCCTGACCTCCTGGTATCCTACAATGCACTGCATGCTAAGCACCATGCATTGAGGGATTCCCCGATCAAAAGGGTGCTCTAGGTGGCTGTCTCTGTGTCTCCTTGAGCTCCATGCAGCCCAAGGAGACACAGGATCCCAGCAGATGGGTTAAGGAAGCCCTTGCTGCCTTAACCTCGGCCAAGAGCTGGCCTTTAAAGTAAAGTTTGGCCGGGCAGAATTTCTGGGCTCTGCACAATCCCAGTGCTCCACAGGAGCAACTTCTTGGTGTGCTGCATGCCCAAGCAAAGGGGAAGGAAGGAGGCCTCCTCCCAACTCCCGTTTTCATAAGTAAAAAAATAAAGTGTTTGTGGGGGTAGGAAGGCTGGTGGAGAAATCTGTGTGAGAGTGTGAGACTCTTCAGTTCAGGTTCAGAAGCACACTTTGGGAACTTGTCCCTTGGGCTGGGCAAGCCAATTTCAAAAATAATCAAGGTGCTGAAAAGCTGCAGTAAACTGCTGAAACTCAAGAATTCTAGAATGAAAAATATTGCCATGATTCAGCACTGCTGAAAAAGCAGAAGAAACGTCCTATCAAAAGATTAAGATGTTATAACTTGCTACTGAAAAAAGTATAATATCATGGACATTTTATTTAAGGAAAGAATGTTTGCTTAACTATATAGGGCACTCTGAATCTTGGCAGCACAGGTGACATGGTCAGGGATGTGCTAAGAGCATCATGTCTGACCTGAAGTCACCAGAGGATGTCCCTGTATCCTCTTGGGGCATCCCTTAATTGCATGGGGCAGGGGTTGTTAATCCAACTCACCTCTCTACTTGTGTTCCAGATCCCTGTTTCTGCAGGACCTGTGTTTCTGTGTGTGTGTGCACGTGCGTGCTCGTGTGTGTGCATGCATGTGTGTTTTGGTTTACACTATTCTTTTTTATTTGAGGAGACTTTAAATCAACTGCTTGTAGAGTTGTATTTTAACTGAGTTCAGACTTGGATTACTGCTACAATTTATTATTTATAGAGCAAGTAATACACAAAGCATGTTATAAGAAGATAAAAGGGAATATTAGGAAAGGAGGGGATCTGCATATTTTCATTTTATATGAATCAGCCACTGTGTCCTTAGCACGGTATAGAATTTAAAAACAAGGAGAAAAAAGAGAATGTACAGAGAAATGGATTTGCACATAGAGCTGGAGGTGGAAATTGGCATAAAATCTGGGAGAACTAGCCAGCCCTTTCATAATCAAATAAAAAATGTGTTGCAAAATTCTCCCCAAATAGAACATGACCTTCCTTTGTTTAACTTTGGGAACACATGTATCAAACGTTTCTGATTTAATATACCGAACATGATTGGCCATATCACAAGGACAGTGTCTTCTTTAGATCCTGCTTACATTTTGTTGCATTATTATAGAAGCACAAGGGTATTTGTATAGTTAAGGTGATAACAGCAATCTACTGTTATAAGACCTTAACATTCCATTGGATCTAAAATCCAAAGCATCTGTCCCATCTGTCTGAAATTAGACACAGAATAACTAGGTGAAAAGCATCAGCACCTCTTTATTTGTTTATTATTATTTGCAGATCCGTTGAGATATTGCAGTTTGAGAACCGATCCTCAAGGAGCAGATTTCATGTTTGCAACCTTTTTGTAGACAAGCATAAAATCTCTTCCATTTTTCACCCATACTGCATTCCAAAATGCAAGTGCGTTGAAGGGTTCATGCATTTGATTGGTTGGTTGGCTGGCTTAAAAATTCTATTAAGTATTGCTGGACTTACTAGCCATTCAAGCCCCCATTATTTTAACAGTTTTAGTGTCTGATGATTCAAGAGAACGCAGTGGTCATCAATATTACAACTTAAGTATGCAGGGCTTAGCTCTGTTTTGCAACCTACAATGTGAAACTGCAGAACAAGAAGAAAAATACTCTCCCCTGACCAGTGTTCTCCACCCCACCTGCTACACGGTCAAAGAGTGATAGCTGACCTGCTGTTGCTAGTAACAGAATGCTGAACCCACTGGAACCTTAGTCTGATCTAGAAGATCTCTCATTGTCTTGATATGACCAGGATACAGCAAAATTCCCAGGCATGCTGATGACCTTGGCTGCCAGCTAAGGACTGAAACACATCATTTATGACTTGAGCAGGTGGTTCACCCAGTGAACTCTTGCTAGAAATGCTACTCTGAATGATATTTTACAAAAAGGGACTATGCCAGATTCGTGGAAGTACGCAAATATTGCAGTAATCCCCAAACCAGACCAAGACTTAATGTTAGTTAAAAACTATAGACCAATTTCACTTTTAAATAATGACTATAAACTTTTTGCTGCTATTTTGGCAAGAAGAACAAAGGTTATACTGAGGCATTTTATTCATGAAGATCAAGCTGGATTTTTGCCAAAGAGACAATTGAGAGATAATGTCAGAACAGTCCTGAATGTACTGGAGTACTATGAAAAACACAATGATAAACAGATGGCGATGATTTTTTTGGATGCAGAGAAAGCTTTTGACAATATTTCGTGGCAATTTTTGTGGAGATTACTAGAGGTAATGACTGCTGGCAATAATTTTATTAGGGCAATTAAGACAATTTATTTGGAGCAATATGCTAAGATTATTGTAAATGGGGAATTATTAGACAACTGTGTAATACAAAAAGGGACTAGACAAGGATGTCCACTTTCCCCATTGCTTTTTATATTGGTTCTAGAAGTGCTTTGTAGAACTATTAGAGAAGATGATAAATTACACGGTCCCAAAATTGGGAAACAGGATTATAAGCTGAGAGCCTTTGCAGATGATGTTGTGCTGTTTTTAGAGAATCCAATGGATAAGATTGAAAGACTCTTGGATAAAATACAACAATTTGGTCAGCTGGCTGGATTCTATATGACCAAGACTAAGGTGTTAACTAAAAATATGGATCAGAAAACCAAAGACAGATTCTCTGAAATAAGTGAGCTGAAAGTGGAGAAGAAAGTTAAATATTTGGGGGTTTGGTTATCAAATAACAACTCCCTGTTGTTTACAAATAATTATGTCAAAATATGGAATTCAGTGAAAATTGATTTACAAAGATGGTCTAAAATGAATCTGTCTTTAATAGGAAGAATTTCAGTGGTGAAAATGAATGTCTTGCCTAAAATGTTGTTTCTCTTTCAGACTATTCCCATAATTAACACTTTAACTTGTTTTAAGCAATGGCAGAAGGATATAACTAAGTTTGTTTGGCAGGGGAAAAGACCAAGAATTAATTTTAAGAATCTAACAGATGCAAAGGAAAGAGGTGGTCTTACCTTGCCAGACTTAAGGTTGTATTTTGATGCTGTTTGTTTGACATGGTTAAAAGAATTGATAACGTTAAGAAACCCTAGAATTCTTGATTTGGAAGGATTTGACAGAAGGTTTGGATGGCATGCGTATTTGTGGTATGAAAAAAGTAAAATACATAAAGATTTTTTGAACCACTATGTGAGAAGGAGTTTAATGAGGGTGTGGTTAAAATACAAAAATTGGTTTGAACCTAAAACTCCATTATGGGTATCTCCGATTGAAGCCTTATCACGTAAAGAAGTAAATATGCAAATGTGCTGGGGTACCTATAGGGATTTGTTACATTTTCAGGAAAAGGATTGTAAGTTAAAAAGCTTAACTGAAATACAAGATTTGGTTAGAGATTGGTTTCAGTATCATCAGTTATATGAGATGTATAAGAAGGACCTTAATGTCGGATTTGAGGACCAGACTTCAAATTTCTAGAAGGAATTATGTCAAAACGATGAAAAATTAGTATCTAAAATGTATAAACTGTTGCTTTTGGAGGAGACAAGAGAGGAAGTGGTTAAAACGACTATGATAAAATGGGCTCAAGATGCGGGGCGTAATATAGAAATGGCAGCCTGGGAAAAGTTATGGAAAAATGACTTAAAATTTACTGCATGTTATGCTATCAAAGAACATTATTATAAAATGATGTATAGATGGTATCTGACACCAAAAAAAAACTGGCATTAATGTATAAAAATGTTTCAAACAAATGTTGGAAGTGTGAACATTTTGAAGGCACATTTTTTCATATGTGGTGGACCTGTGGGAAGGCTAAAGCCTATTGGGATATGATATATAATGAATTAAAGAAAATATTTAAAATATTTAAAATCCTAAGAAGCCAGAATCCTTCCTGCTGGGAATAACACAAGGTGCAATCTCTACAACCAATTTAACATTTTTTATGTATGCCTCCACGGTGGCTAGAATTATATATGCACAGAAATGGAAGTCTAGTGAACTGCCTTCAAAAGAAGACTGGCTGATAAAAATTTTGGAATATGCGGAGATGGCAAAACTTACAGCACTATTGAGAGATCAAAACTTGGAATGTTTTAAAGAAGATTGGAAACCATTTTTGTTGTATCTAAAGAATTACTTTCCTACTATGGACTTGACAGCAGGGTTTGAAATTTAGTATAAATTGCAGGTTGGTTAGATAATTATGTTTGTAAGGGTTTGAACTTATGTTTTGATTTATTATCATAGCAAGGGTAAATTTTATAGTTGTTGATTCACGAAGAAATGTGAGCGGGAAGTCCTCCCTTTTTGTGTGTATTTTTAATGAATGATAATATTGTTATTCTTAAAATCAATAAAAATTGAATTTGCAAAAAAAAAAAGAAAAGAAAAGAAATGCTACTCTAAACCTGCATGTAGTTTTTGTTGTTGGTTGTTGTTGTTGTTGTTGTTTGGGTTGGGTTATTTTAGAGCAACTGCTTTTGTATGCACTTTGATGCCACATTTGTCTTGGACCCAATATACCTGTACAATTTCCTCCTCCCATACAGTTGTCTTAACAAACAATGAACAACCCATGCCACAACTGACAAAGACAGCAGAGGTTATTTGTTTGTTTGTTTATCAGATTTTTATACTGCCTGATATGTACATCTCTAGGTTATGGCATTCTTTCACAGAAACAGGTGGACCTGAACGCAGACAGACCTGGACTCCTGCCTGCTCTCTGATACATTAGACTAGCAGCTAGGGGTGTATGTGGAACGTTTTTCACTGTTCGGTCCGAACCGCAGATCCATGAACCAGTTTGGTCGAACCAACCTGCCTGGTCAATTGCTTTGACCGAACCAGCTTGAACTGGTTCGGTGGCAAGAAGTGTGAGAAGGGTGAGGGCAGTGCCGGTGTAGTGGGTGAGAGGCATCTTTCAAAGTAAATTAGAAGATACTTACTGGTACCAAAGCTGAGCAGTGGTACTCCCCTCAGCAGCCTGCGCGGTGGTGGGGTGGTGCAGCTTGAGCACCCACTTGCATACATACACCTGGCTCATGTAGGGAGGCCAGGTGAGTGCAGGACCTGAGCCACACCGCTACCTCGTGGGCTGCTGGGAGAAACAACAGCAACAAATATTTATATTCCGCTTTTCAACAAAAGTTCCCAAAGTGGTTTACAGAGAGAAATATAAATATAAATATAAATATAAATATAAATATAAATATAAATATAAATATAAATATATGATGGATCCCCGTCCCCAAACGACTCACAATCTAAAAATAAACCTAAGATAGACACCAACAACAGGCACTGGAGGGATGCTGTGCTGGGGTTGGAAAGGGCCAGTTGCTCTCTCCCTGCTCAATAAAGAAAATCACCACTTTTTAAAAGTGCACCTGAAAGCTGCCTGGAGCAGTGTTCAGTGCTTCCCCCAGCAGCCCGCACAGCGATGGTGTGGTACAGCTCCAGCTGTACTCCATGTATGTGTAGAGGAGAGCTGGTCTTGTGGTAGCAAGCATGACTTGTCCCCATAGCTAAGAAGGGTCTGCCCTGGTTGCATCTGAATGGGAGACTTGATGTGTGAGCACTGCAAGATATTCCCCTCAGGTGATGAAGCCGCTCTGGGCAGAGCAGAAGGTTTCAAGTTCCCTCCCTGGCTTCTCCAAGATAGGGCTTAGAGAGATTCCTGCCTGCAACCTTGGAGAAGCCGCTGCCAGTCTGTGAAGACAATACTGAGCTAGATAGATCAATGGTCTGACTCAGTATATGGCAGTTTCCTATGTTTCCTATGTTCCTATGTTCCAGCACTCACCTGGCCTCCATGTATGCGTAGAGGCCAGGTGAGTGTCAGAGCTGTGCCACTACCATGCAGTCTGCTGTGGGGAGTGCCGTGCCGCTGCTCCAGGCATCTTTGGTACCAGTAAAGATCTTCTCATTTCTTTTTAAAGATGCTTCTCACAGTCCCCCAGTACCACCATCACCTCTCTCGCCACCAAACTGCCAAATCAACTCGCTTAGGACCAGGTTCAGTTCAGCTTGATCTTGGACCGGACCCCATTCCTGAAGGGTGGTATGGTTCACAATCAAACTGCTCAAACCAGCCCGGTTTACAGTGGACCAGTTTGCTTCAAAATGTTCATGCATGCCCCTTAGCAGCAAGGGAATCACATACATTTTAGAAAATACATTAGAGAGGCACTCTTGTATTTAGGAACTGCTATGTAAGTATCCTTTTCAAAATGGCTGGCCATCAGTATCTTATATTTTTAAATTAACAACAACAATAATAATAATATCACCTGCCTTAACAACATTATGAGTGAACTTAGGAGCTAAGTATACATTCTGCCCAAATAGACCCAATTTCTTAAAGAAAAAGGGAAGCAATTTTGAGCAGAGTAGCTCAAGTGCTTAACACATTCTCTGCCTGGTGTATATCCTTTCTAAATCACCCAGGGGTGACCCTAGATTAACAACCAGCTTGGGGGAGCAAAGAATGTTATAAGGGAACTGAGGATATAACCACAGATTAGATGGTTCTAGGCGTATGGTAATTATTGTTGTTAGTTTGTTTCCCTTACTAATATAGCTTGCCTGACATTTTCAAACTTATTCAGAAAATGGGCCAGATTCTTTGTGGAAAATAGTGACTTTTTGGAGTAGGCTAAATCTTTCAATCTTCTTTCCAGATAGTTTCCTTTTCCTATCCAAGGCAATGTGGGGTGATGAGAGAGCTAGTTAAAATCTGCAGGAGAAATGACTCTGAACCCCACACCTCGATCACCCAGCCAAGTTCCTGGCCAGAAAAGAAGCTGAGGGATCGGTCCGGCTCCTGGAAAGCTGGAGGAGTCTCCTTCCTACCCAGCTGCATTGACTTCTGTTGCTGGTTTTGCACTGGAGGAGTGAGTGAATGAGGCTTATTTAAACAATGGAGGCCTTTTAAAATAATTAAGTCATGCTATAAAACCATAATATACTATGGCTGTTTTGTTTGAAACTTTGCTGTTAAGCAGCAGCTTGGTAGATGAGGGAGCTGGAAATATTGGGGGGGAGTACTCATTACCCCTTGGAGTCACCCTGCAAATCACCATCCCTCATGTAGCTTCCCTGTCCCATCCAACGGCTCAAGGCAGCTAACAAAACTTTAGGGATGTGAGGAACCGGTTCTATTCAAGTAGAACTGGGCCAGTTTGTCTGGTTTGGACCTGAACTGGACTGGACCCCCACCCCTCCAAAAATGGGGTTCTATTCTGAGTTTGAGCTGGTTCTAATGGAACCAGTTCAGAAGCGGCTCAGTGGATAGAGGGGCATGCCTGTAAAGAGGATTCTGGTGGGGATTCCCCTTTGCAAGCAAAGTGGGGGACCTTGCCTTTAAAATACTGGTAATGGGCTGGCGGCAAGAGGGCACCTTGCCACCAGAGGCAGTGGTGCAGCTCCTCCAAGAGGGGTCCAGTGCTTCAGCATGGCCGGGTTCCATCCTCCACTCATGCATCGTATTTGTATTACCTCCATGCATGAGTGGAGGCCTTTTGTGTGACAATGTAAATTTGCATACATGGAGGCCAAAACTGGACCACACCGATCCAGAGCTTGGAGGAGCTGTGCTGCTGCTGCACCGTGGCCGGTGGTGGTGGTAAGGTGTTTACTCACCATCCCTCATTACCAGTATTTCAAAGGCAGGGTTGCCCCTTTGCTTGTAAACAGGAATCCTCACTGGATTCGCCTTTACAAGCATAACCCTCTAGCCAAATCGAACCAGTTCTGAATTGATTCGGTGCAGTCCAACCCTCAGACCAAACTGGGGGCCTGTTTGACTTGAAGCAACTCACTCACAGTCTGACGGTCCGGCTCGAATTTGGCTTCAATTTGAACCAAACCACCAGAAGCAGTTCCATGAACACTCCTACAGCACTTTGGAACAAATTAAATGAGTTTGCATCCATAAACTTTCAACATTAAAGCAAAACAGATAAACAGATTAGAAAAAAATACCTGACAGAGTGAGGAGGTGAAGAGAAAAAAAGTTGAAAATATTTATTGTAATATATATTTAGCTCTTTTAAAGTGGCTAATGGCTATCCTCTGTATATTTTTATTGCTACCTGCCCAGAGCCCTTGGTAGCAGAAAGAATAAAATGGAACAATCAAAATAAATACATGCATTCAGATATTTGACTTAACAGGTTAATTACACATGTACAGTACAGTGGTGGAAGCAAAGGTGAAAAGTCAATATTATTCACCGCACTGTTTAATCTTTTTAAAATGAGTTATTCAGTATGTTACTATTCACTATATTTTTAAGAATGTTTCTGCAAGGATAATCTATGAGAAAGGCATGCAAAGATGATAGTTTTCTGAGCATAAAATGCATACTGAATCTACCATGGAGAAGCATTATGCAGAGAACATTGCCACTTTATATCAGATGAATATCTGTCCTCATAAGGATAATCCATCCCTGACTTCCTCAGGAACATCTGTAGAATTATTAAGTCCCAGTTCTCTGATAGCACCTGGTTTGTTATGCATGCAAGTAGCAAGCATACCAAACCCGAGATGCTACTGAGGTAACAACACAGCACCTGTTCCCTGCATTTTAATCTTGGATCTACATCTAGAGATCTCCCACAGACAATCATAGAAACATCTAACACCTGTCCAGGGAGCTAAGAGGGATGTAGTAGATGATCAGGATGGGTTTTCTAACTTTAAGACACAAAAAGAAATCAATAATTGATTAAAATAGTTTTGGATTCAGACCTAATTATCTTTTCTGAGAAAACAAAAATCCATGAATGGCATGGCAAGTCTTCACTGCAAGATATTGTTTAAACAAGGCTGCCACTGTCAGAAAAGGGTATCTTATTTTAAGTACTCCATCTTAGGAAAAAACTTCCAGAATTCCAGGTTTCTGTGGAATGATATTCATTCATTTATTTATTAAATTTCTTGGCTGAGTTATTCTTCTGAACTCCACAGCAGTGTACATTGGGGGTGGAGGACAGCAATTAAAATGCATATGAAAACCTCATACATAAAACAAAATTTGCAGCACTAAACAATCAGAATAAAACAGTAGAAGTTTATAATAAACCCAGCTCAGCAGTCAGCGATGCTTGTTGGACTGCTCCAACAAGTTTTGATCTGCTGATGAGAAGAGGGCATACAGGGCTGCCTGGCTTCGCGGGGAGGGGGGTGGGGGCTGGGGTGTTACATTATCTAGCTTCCATCACTCAAAAGGTATTACAGTACTCAAGTATTACAATACTGACTGTGCTAGGGCTGACCCAAAATTCCATACACTATAGCTGGAGAGGAGGGTAGAAACTCTGGATGACACTTCCCCACTATACATGATAAGGCCATGTGAGAACACATGTTCTTCCCTCAACCCGATACACCAGAATGTCCCATGTGTGGGATGTGTATGTCCAAATTGCTCCTCTACTCATACTACAAACACTAGTTTAAACTAGATTTAATAGACATGCAAAAGAACGATTTGGACACACACACCCCGTACGATCAGGGAACATTGACTCAGCATGCTAATAGGGAAGAAGGATGAAATTTTTGTAGTTGTTTTTCTTTAAAGACTCAAGACTTGGAAAGGAGAGCTGGTCTTGTGGTAGCAAGCATGACATGTCTCCTTAGCTAAGCAGGGTCTGCCCTGGTTACAAATGAATGGGAGACTAGAAGTGCGAGTACTGTAAGATATTCCCCTTAGGGAATGGAGCCACTCTGGGAAGAGCATCAGAAGGTTCCAAGTTCCCTCCCTGGCTTCTCCAAGATAGGGCTGAGAGAGATTCCTGCCTGCAACCTTGGAGAAGCCGCCACCAGTCTGTGAAGACAATACTGAGCTAAATAGACCAATGGTCTGATTCAGTGTATGGCAGCTTCCTATGTACCATTGCCATCTCCCGTGCATGAGATGATGCCTTTCAGCATCTTCCTATATTGCTGCTGCCCGATATAGGGGTTTCCCATAATCCGGGAAACATACCAGCAGGGATTTGAACCAGCAACCTCTGGCTTGCTAGTCAAGTCATTTCCCCACTGCACCATTAATGAACATTATTGTATGTGTTTATTGTGTTTATTTTTGTTTGTTTGCTGCCTGTCCCTGTCTTCAGGTTATAAACTTCTCAGTTGGTATTATTATAGCTAGTGACTACCAAGTGTAAAATTGTGTGCTTCTGTTTCACAGATTTAGAGTTCTTAAAATGTCTGACCGGACCTCAGAACAAGATATATAACCTTACTCATAATACTGTCACAGTCCTTCTGACAGTTTAAATGTCAATGGATTGTTGTTGTTCAATAAAAATTGGTGTTTCACAACCTAACAATTTTAAATGTCAATTCCCCATTTTTTGAGAAATTATTTATGCCATATTCCTAATGAATAGAGGGATTTGAAGGCATGAAAGTCAAGACAATTTTCCATTCCTGTCATTCATGTAAGAAATCCATTTAGTATTATTTTCCCATAGTGAAGATATAATATGTGATTTGGCCTGAATAATACTCCCAAACTAAACAACAACTTATAATGCTTTTAAAAATTCAATACCATATTAGCTTTGAAGTTAGCACAAAACCCACAAGGAACAAACAAGCCAGATGGAGCATGAGAGAAAATACAATGGAAGAAATAAGCCAGCAAGCAAATTTATATCTTAATTAAAAGCTAAAATACATCCCCTTTAAAAAAGGAGAGAGAATATGAAATATTCAGATATGGATATTTAGTATTAGAAGAAAAGAATTGGTGGGGGCATGAACCCCAAACAAAGTCTTGCTAAGGAAAATAAGATCAAACTAATATAAGTTCTTATCTAAATGTTTTCACTAAAAGTGTTCTCTTTAGTCATTTTAAATTAGATTAAACCTGCAAGCCATACTAATGTTCCAGGGAAAGGATAAGTTAACATACTCATATGGAATGGATTCAGATCAGACAGTACATGAATGTTTTCTTTCTTTCATCATGCTATAAAACTAAAAAAAAGTTAGAATATTGGAATAAGACTCTTGGTGTCCTATAAATCCATCCACTTACAAAAATAAGAACATAAGGTACTATCCTATCTTGAGGGGAAGAAACAGTATTACAGTGTGGAGGTGTGCACAAAACTGGTATGCCCAAGTCAGTTTGAATCCAAACTGGACTCAAACTGGACCAGGCATGTTTGGTTTTGTGCACACCCGAACACCCCGAACAACCTTCAGTTCAGTCGACATTCTTCCTTTCATTCATTTATTTTAAAGGTTTTTATACTGCTACTTATAAAATTTCATTGCAGTTTACAAAATAAAGCATTAATACCTGCATTCAGTAAAACAGACAATAAAGCAACTCAACAACTCTTTGACCTTCTGTAATATGCCAGGTTAGTGGTTTTTGGTTGTTTTTTAAGCTGCTATCCTTATCTGCTTGTACTGGTCAATTACAAATGGTGTTGGTGATTTCCACTTGGAAGCAATACTGATTGTAGCAGCAGTCAATAGATAAGTGAGGCAGTATATGTTTTAACCAGTCTTTGTGACAGGAACTTGAATTGGCCTCCAGGCTTGAGCAGCTATATTTCTTACAGAAGCATGGAAATTAAATAATCAGCTTAAACGCAAGCAAATGTTAACAAGGAAATTGAGCACACTTGTGAAAAAAACACATGAGCAACTAAGAACCTAGATATGCAAGTTAGTTGAGGCAGTATATTAATCCAATAAATAACATAAAATAAAATAATGTATTTATAATAAAATTTATTTATAAACAAACCTCTTTCTTTCTGGAGTAGCAAGATGTACCATATTTACCTGAGTAGAAGACAACCCTGAAATTAAGATGATTCCCCCTGAATTTACAGTGATTGAATTTAAGATTATTTATAACATCAGTGATCTCAGCACTCCTCTGCTGGGTAGCCCAGTTTTTAAACCCAGGCTAAAAGTGAGGTAGGAGGACACGTGTGTGCCTCCTACCTCACCACCTAGTCGTGTGGAAGCTCGGACTGCCAGCAGCCCAAGCTTCCACAGAGCCAGGGGGAAGGAGAGGCCTGGCAGTGGGGAATCTTCCAATGCACTGCACTCCTTGCAAGTGTATTGTGGAATACAGGAGGATGCAACCTGCTTTTCCCCTGCTCCCTCACCGCTCCAGGATTGCTCACACGCTGATTGTGCAGGCACACTGCACGGTGGAGTCTGGGAGTGGAGAGAATTCTGTGAGGGAAGGTAGGTAAGATCCTGCCTTCTCCCCAGCTTTCCCCAGCCGTGGTGCAAATGGTCATGTGAACAACTGTAATGGCTGACATTATGCGCAACAAGCCACACACTCACAAGGGGTTTGGGTTCAATGGCTCCGTGGCACTCACCAGAGTGTGGATGCTCCTAATGATGGCAGAGAGATTCCTAGCTGTGTCAGAGAAGCTGCATCCTACTCTATTGGGAATGAATAGGTCACAGCTGCTCTGAAACCACACTTAGGTTGAACAGAGCCTCCCCTGCCATCTTTAGGAGTGTCCATGCACTGGTGAATTCCACAGAGGCAGCAAGCTCACATCCCTTGTGGGTGCTCAGCTGGCTGCATTGGATGTCAGCCACTAGATGGAAAGTGCTTTGAACTTGTACTATAGAGTTGTTACGTTTTGTTATCAAGCAGCTGTTGATGCAGGAAATCGACAGGGCAGGGTTCTGAGGGTTGGGCTACAAGGTTCCCAAGCATGCGCTCTTGTTCCTGTGGATATTGGCTCTTGTAGATCTGATTTCCAATTGGCTGAGATATATCTGCCATATGAGCACAAAATCAGAGTTGACTGAGATGGTTTGTTTATGTGAAAAGTGATGTCTAAACTGGACCTTACTTGCCTTGTCATATGGACTGTTCTTAGGTACTCTCCACACAGAGTACCGCAGGTTTCTTGCTGTGCTGTGATCTAATAATGGTCTGTGGTTGCATAAAATTAGATATTGATTGAATTCTATATGGATACTGAGTTGTGCCCAGGACAGGCAACTGCAGCAAAGCTTGCCAAATATGTTGATTGTGAAAGAGGGCTCTATCTTGGTCATTTTGATCAGTGACAATGTTAATGTCACAAAAATCCACTACCCCATTATAATGCTGTCAGTTGCCAAGGCTCTAGCTTTCTTTCCATTACCTTTAGCGAGAAACCTTTTCAGAGATGGTTAATAGTGCAATTCCTCTAGAGTTACTGAAAGGGACCATACTCGTGGCTTAATTTCTGGGTTTTAGGTTTTCCTTTTCTTTCTTTCTTTCTTTCTTTCTTTCTTTCTTTCTTTCTTTCTTTCATTATAGAATTAGAAGGTCATCTAGTCCAGCCTTCTGCAAAACTCAGGACAAGAGCTGACTTCCACCATGGAGCAAGGTGCATCAGGCAACAGATTGTGGATTGGTCCTCAGGGGCAGCAACCCAAAAAAATCTCCATGGATGGCTTGCAGAAGAAGAAAGGCAAAGTAGTATAGGAGTATGTACAAAACCAGATTTGCAGGTTCAGCTCCTATCTGAACCTGATCAAGCCGAAACAGCCTGGCTCGATTTTGGTCTGAACATAGGAACATAGGAAACTGCCATATACTGAGTCAGACCATTGGTCTATCTAACTCAATAATATTGTCTTCACAGACTGGCAATGGCTTCTCCAAGGTTGCAGGCAGCTGCAGGAATCTCTCTCAGCCCTATCTTGGAGAAGCCAGGGAGGGAACTTGAAACCTTCTGCTCTTCTCAGAGTGGCTTCATCCCCTGAGGGGAATATCTTCCAGTGCTCACACATCAAGTCTCCCATTCAGATGCAACCAGGGCAGACCCTGCTTAGCTATGGGGACAAGTCATGCTTGCTACCACAAGACCAGCTCTCCTCTCTGTATCGAGCTGGACCCTGTTGAAGTTTGAACCGAGCCAGCTCAACCAGCTTGAAGATATACTGGTAAAGGGGAATCCGGTGGGGATTCCCCTTTACCAGTACAGGGGCAATGGGGCTTTCCTAAGTATAGAGGGGGTAGGAGGGGAGTAAATTTGTACTTACAGGTATGAGCCACAGCTGAAGCAGCGGCTGCAGCATGGTGACGGAAGTGGCAGAGGCTCCCCTCAACCCCGCTGGCCTCCCCCTGAGTAGCCCAGGCTGGCGGCAGCCCAATTCAGGCCTCTATGTATACTCAGGGAGAATTTAACTGACCTCCATGCATGTCCAAAGGCCATTTGCATGACCACACAAACTGTGTAGTTTTGCAAATGGCCACTGCACATGCACAGAGGCCCAAACTGGACCACCGCCAACCCAGGCTACTCAGAGGGAGGCTGGAGGGGGTGGAGGGAGCCGCTGCTCCCACAGCCGTCACTGCAGCCACGGCTCATACCTGTAAATACAAATTTACTCCCCTCATGCCCCTGCCTGGGGAAAGGAAAGCCCCCTGCCTGTACTGGTAAAGGGGAATCATCACCAGCTTGGTTCAAAAGGAGTCCAGTTTGGTTCAAACTCAAACCGGCTGAGGCCAGTCCAGTTCAACCCCAAACCCATCAAGCCAAGCCTACTCGCACACCCCTAAAAAGGTACCACACATCTATTCCAGAGAGAAGCCCTACAACCCAAGCCTTCATCCAACTCCTAGCTTACTTTATCCCAGTTTTTTCCCCAAAAAGTACCAACTACTTGTTCTTCACACGTATACACTAGTATCCTCTCTTCAGCTTGTGCGTGTGTGTGTGTGTGTGTGTGAGAGAGAGAGAGAGAGAGAGAAAGAGAGAAACCTCCCTCAAGTGCTGATCGACATATCATTCAACACAGAGATTCTGTCAGGAAACAATTTCTGTATTGTTATTATAATATAATTATTTATTGAATGTATGTAAAATGTTCAAAGTGGTGAGCAATAATTGGTGGTTAGTAATGGGTTCATTTTGATGAAATATCCACTGACTGTTCTGGAATATTAAGCATCTGAAGTAAGTAAGTAAGTAAGCAAGCAATCTATTTAACAAAGAAATAGTTATCTAGCAGCTTGAACAACACAATTATACTAAAAGGATGAATGACCAACAAAAGCAAACTGGCTGTCTAATCCTTCAAGTGACAACTTAGGTAAAGATGGTTCACCTTCAATTAAGAAGCAAAGGATGAAATCCAGTGTACAGAGAGCCCTAAGAGTAGTTGATGTGCTCATTAAATGCCTATTAAAAGTCACATCAGTAGTGCTAATAGGCCTGAAGGAAGCTTAACTTTTTCAGCGTTGTGTTCAAACTCAAGAGATGAAACTATTGTCATTTTTTCCAAAAGGAAGCCCAATATCAGTTAGAAGTACAAATCACAATACAGCATAAGCATGTACTCAGTTGGTGAAGCTACATTTATTCTTCACCAAGAATCCTTGAAACCACTATTCAGTCAAGTATAATAAGATGAAACCACAAGCAGACCAGTTAAGCTTAACTATCCCTGAAGTGCTCCCAGAACTAAACAATCAAAGTTTACTTTGCATTTCCATCCTAAGAACAAACCCGTAAACATTTTTATGTGAAATATGAGAATCCACTGACCTTGACTTCACTTTCATAGGAAAATGCAGACTACACTAAACTTTCTGTGTAACTATTTGAATAATCTGACCATCTGAATGATACCCTACATTGCTTTGAAATGCCTGTGTTTAGCTGGAGGCATGCAGAGTCTGTCCTTTGATATGTAAATATTGTCTGGGAGCATATACCAATGATCATTCTTTATTATTCTTCATGATTAAGGGGCTCCTTGTGTTTCTCAGACGCCCAAATAATCAAAGGCAGGGTTTCTGCATAAGTTCACAAAATGTGAGACTTGATATAAATCATGGTGTGGTTGTTGCAGTTTGTGACACTTGCAATTTGCAATAAAACAGGATTAGACAAATTCATGGAGGATGTTCTACTGTATCAATGGCTGTAGGTCTTGATATCTATATTCTACTTTCCAGTTCATTGACAATATGTTTCTGAATACCAGTTGCATGGCAACGGTGGAGTGGCTGGCCCAAGGGCCAACCAGCTGCGACAATATGGGCATGCAGAGGGGTGGAGGAGGGAAGAAGAACCCACCCCTTTCGCGTGAGCGACAAGGGGTGGAGTTTTCCCAGCCCGAGAATGGGAATGGAGGCCAGCGCTCTCGTTCATTGGAGGGCTTATTTCATGATGTCACTGCAAGTGGATTTGTGAATGGGGAAAAGGGGGAAGCAAGTGGCTCGAGCCTCAGTGTTGTGTCCGATGTAGCTGAGATTCCCCCCTCTCTCCATGGGGTGCATGCTCAGTATGATCAAAGGAGAGACATCCCCCCACCTTACCTTGGTAGTGAAATCTCACAGGGCGCTGAAAAAATATGCTCTTGTCTATGTTACAGGGGGAGGGGAAGCATTTTTCCTGTTTAAATTTTTAAAATTTTATATTACTTTAACTGTTGTGAGCCACTCTGAGCAGTAATGTACTGGAGGAGCAGGATATAAATATTTTAAATAAATAATAATAATGATGGGAGTAATGGCAGGAGAGGTGCCATGCCTATAAAAAAATCTCCTTGTGGGCTTCCCAGTGACATCTGGTGGGCTAGTGTGGGAACCAGAATCCTGGACAGGATGGGTCGTGGGCCTGATCTGGCAAGGCTCTTCTTATGTTATATAATATTTTACAACTTCCCTGAAATGATTCAAAACAGCTTAACATAAAGACTGGATGGGGGAGAGTGGATATAAGGCAGTATTCCACTCTACACTTGTTCTTACACAGTTAGCAATATGAACTGACACTTGAACATTTTTTCTCCAACGAATTCTATAAATGATGGAACAAGAGACTGTAAAACTCATAAACTGTACAATGGATAGACAGTAATAATACTGCTCCAACCCTGCAGAAATGGGTTCTGCATCCAGCACAGTGGAGGAGGAAGGAGGCTGGAATGCTCTGCCTAGGCATGCCCCAGGACACAGCATTGTGTGTAATTGTAGGCCAATGGAAAGAGGCACTGGGCAAGTCAAATGCTTGACATTTTCTCCCACTTGGCCCTTTGAGTTGCTCCTTCTCATCTTTCCATACAGTCATGGAAGCATTGCTGGTCATTGAAAGAATATTTCCCCCTTAAATAGGGGTGTGCACGGAACTGTTCTGTGCGGTTCAATTTGAACTTGAACTGAATTTAAACCCAGCCCACCAGTTTGCAAACTGGTTTGTTAGAACTGGCTGGTGCTTTGGTTTGTGCACTTGAACAGGGACAGACTTGTTTGGCCCAGTTCAGAATGTTTGTAAAGCGGGATCCCTAACAACCAAAAAGGGGTTGAAAGGGCAGGTGGGGAGTGGAGGAGAGGGCACCTTACCCATAGTGGTGGCAGTGGCAGCTGGACGGTGGCTCCTCTAGGCCCCACTGATGCTCCCCCATAAGCGTTGGCCAGTGGGGCCTAATTCTTGCCTCTGCACATGTGCAGAGGCCAGAATCGGGCCTCCATTGGTCCACACTGATGGAGGGAAGTGCTGGTGGGGGCTAGAGGAGCCACCGCAGGCCCACCTCCACTGCCGAGGAGCCACCACTCCTGCTGCAAGTAAAGTGCCCTCTTGCCCACCCCCACCCACCCTTTCAACACCCTTTTGGTTGTTAAGGGAATCCTTAACAGATTCCCCTTTACAAGAATCCTGAACCAGCTCGAACCAGGCTGAACTTGTGCAGCTTGAGCTCAAACCGGTCAAACCGGGCCTGTTTGAATTGAAACAGATTGGATTTGAACCGATTCTGCACACCTCTGTCCTTAAATTTGCTGAGGGAATTATAAGAGTGAGGTGTTCACTGCTTTGGCAAGAACATCCCAGTTTATTTCTGGAGTAGTTAAAATAGGCTAAGATTATAACAAGAGGGTTGGTGCAGATAGAGGGTTCATAGAGGTAGGGGAATTGGCAAACCTCTGAGGCATCATTGGGTAGATGTGGTTTCTTTGGACTCAAGAGTACCACAGCCCTTGAAGGAAGTGCTTACTCACAAACTCAGTATCTGTGAAGAGGTTCCGAAATCCAAATCCCTCAAGAAGGTGTGGCAGTGAAGTGATTTGATCAGAGAAAACACTGACCCAGAACAAATACTGATGGTGCCAGGGTGGACTTGCCCTGAAGACTTTGAAGACCTTCACCTTTGCAAACTTAATAGTTACCCTCCCTCACTGTCTCTAGTGTAGGTTATCTGGATATTTTTTGTTATCCAGACATTTGTTGTGGATTTTTTTTTTTAATAAGTATGGATATAGTTGTGGCTCTTATTAATCCCATCTAAGTGCCTCAACTCCTCATTGCTGCATTCAGGGTCAATGTAAAATGGTGGCTGTTTGAAAATGCTGGTCCTTGCCATTCCGCAGAGCTGATTCCCTCCACAAAACTACTTGTGAAACATTTTGACCACTACTTTCTTTCATTTTTCTACTACTTTTGGCTGCTAGTATTGGCAAAATTATCACATTTACTCTTGGTATGACATATCTGCTGACAGGGCAAAGAGGCCCATTTTGCTCTATGGGAAGCCCCTTAAAGTGGTGCCCACATGGTCGCCATTTTGTTGCAATGCTCTTTTCCAGTGTTTCCCCAATGTGAAGTGCTTTCTCAGTACCTTAGGGTGACCCTGTGCAAATAACTTTGAAAAGTCTTGCATATAAGGTATATATAAAATGACCCCAGCCTTCAACCTGAAATGCAGATCCGTGCAATGTTGTAGCAAATGGCATATTTAGGCCCAGCTTAAAGGCAAGTCCACGTCAAGGAAAGAAAAGCTGATTCATTCCCTCCATGTTTGCTAAACAAAGGGTATTCCTTTCAAACTTAACTGTTTGTTGGTATTCACTGCCACCATGCCCACTTTTAACAGAGTTTAATCCCTCCCTGGTGTGGGTGAAATTCCAGGGAAACTCTCCTTTGTTTACCAATGAAAAAATACAGAAAACCTTCCACCTACAGTCTACACATGAAGAGCAAACTTGGTAGGTTGCTGAACAATTAACATTGAAGTATGTTTGCACCAGAGTAAAACCCCTTTTTCCTGAGTTAAAAATCCACTCAGAGGCAAAGAACAAAAAGGGGAAAATTTTATTCAAAATACTACAGACTGCTTCAGTCTGAGGCTCTCCCAGCTTTGAGTTACAGGTAAAAAGAAATACTCAGTACATCTTCCAAAGAACACCCCAGCTGTTATTTGGAGTGGACAATTTAAAAATCATGGTTTCCCAGTTGCAAAGATAATTCAAAAAGCACCCCGAGTTGCAAGGAACCTTTAAACACACCTTTACAGGGTACAGAGACTGCTACAGCCCCCTGGATGGATAGAAAGGGCTCAGGCTAGAGTTTCTTAGAAGGTTATGTTACAAAGTAAAACACAATAGACCAGGTGTAAGGATTTGCAAAGCACAAAAGGAAAGTAAATCTTCTGACGCAGGCTAGCTATCACACTATTTCCTGTCTAAGTCTTTCCGAAGCAAAAAGCCCTTGGCTTCTTTTCTCCGTGAACTCACCTCAAACTCCAGGAGAGAATTCAAGCTTCATGGAATCCTGTCTCTCAAGGATCTGCAGATGTCCTTCCATGAGAGAAGTCTCCAGGCTGGCTGTTGGCCACGAGGCAGCAAGACTTCATTGCTGGTGCTCACAAAGCCTGCTCCCCATCTTCTCTCATCACCCTCCTGGCTCCTTCTGAGAACAAAGACCCTGCCGCCAGACCCTCTAGGTCCCGATCACCATGTTCTGAGTGGCTGATCCCCAGAGGTCACTGCCTGACAGACAGGACAGTGTTCACTTCTGGTTCACTCTATAGGGTAAGGGAGGGGCCAATTGCTACAAATATTGGAACCTTTCTATCTCTGTCAGGGCCTCTGGTGCACAGATACCAGAAGTCCACAGACTGACATGTATGCCAGAAGTGAAGTGGACACGCCTTGGTTGGGGAAGAGGGCTGCATAAGTTCTCCAGAACTCAAAGGAGTGGTAGGGAATATAAATTGCAAGGAAGGACAAGTGTGTGTGTGTGTGTGTGTGTGTGTGTGTGTGTGTGTGTGTGTGTGTGTGTGATCTGTTGTAAACAGAAATGAGGTAACATGCTTCTAATAAAGAAAAGATGTGGCTGCAAAGTCTGTGGACTCATCTTTTATCCAAAAAGACACACCATGTTTGATCCTTCCCTCATGTAGCTCTCGTATAGTTCATCAGAACTCAACTGCCTACATGTATTCATGTTTTATTCAGTTTAAGCTTTGTTTTTTACCTCATTTACAAATTGCCCTGAATAGAGAGTGACAAATTTTGTCATATAAGTAAACTAGTACAAGTATTCCCAGTAGCACAAAACCTTAGCAATTCACCTGAATTCCCAAACAGCATTGAATTCCAATAACTTTTTATTTCTCACAGTTTCCTCACTTCCATCCTTGATACTGAATGCCTCCTTGATACTGAATGCCACATACTTAATTACCCTGCATACAAAAATCTGGATCCCCACTGAGATATATTACAAACTATTCATAATTCTTGCGGAATGAAAACAGATTCACAACTAAATAGTTTTATTTTAAAGCTAAGTGTGCTTTCCATACATGATTGCGACATATGTTCCTGTGAATGTCCTGAGGTATCCCTGAAAACATCTCCTGTTAATAAATCTATAGACAGGCATTTTTACTAGAGCGCAGCAGTATGCCAAGTACCTGACTGGTAATCATTTTTGGTCTCCATCTGTTAGGCATCAAAACCCCATAAATATAAAATGAAATAAGTTTGGCTTCTTCATGCCTTTACAGTGCTGTTTATTTGAAATGAAAGAACTTACAGGTGAAACTTGGAAAATTAGAATATCATGCAAAAGTCCATTAATTTCACTAATGAAAATTAAAAGGTGAAACTGATATATGAGACAGGCGCATTACATGCAAAGCAAGATAAGTCAAGCCTTAATTTGTTATATTTGTGATGATCATGGCGTACAGCTCATGAAAACCCCAAATCCACAATCTCAGAAAATTAGAATATTACATGGAACCAAGAAGACAAGGATTGAAGAATAGAACAATATCGGACCTCTGAAAAGTATAAGCATGCATATGTATTCAGTACTTGGTTTGGGCCCCTTTTGCAGCAATTACTGCCTCAATGCGGCGTGGCATGGATGCTATCAGCCTGTGGCACTGATGAGGTATTATGGAAGACCAGGATGCTTCATTAGCAGCCTTCAGCAATTCTGCATTGTTTGGTCTCATGTCTCTCATCCTTCTCTCGGCAATGCCCCATAGATTCTCTATGGGGTCAGATCAGGCGAGTTTGCTGGCCAATCAAGCACAGTACACTGTATACTTTTCAGAGGTCCGATATTGTTCTATTCTTCAATCCTTGTCTTCTTGGTTCCATGTAATATTCTAATTTTCTGAGATTGTGGATTTGGGGTTTTCATGAGCTGTACGCCATGATCATCACAATGATAACAAATTAAGGCTTGACTTATCTCGCTTTGCATGTAATGCGTCTGTCTCATATATCAGTTTCACTTTTTAATTTGCATTACTGAAATTAATGGACTTGTGCACGATATTCTAATTTTCCGAGTTTCTCCTGTACTGTCCAATCCTATACTGCTTTACTCAGAAGTAAGCCCACTGTGTTCAGTGGGGTTACTTCCAGCCTTAATTTCACTTGAAGTTTTAGTGACACAAAACAATTTATTGCCCAATGTGAAATTCTCATAAAATTCCTAGGTCCACCTTCACAGCATCCTGCCAGGCATAGAACAAAGCCTAGTGAAGAGAAGGAGAAAAGAATCTAAAAATGATCATAGCAAATGAATCTATAAGGAGCGGAGAGAGTGAAATTGAGAGAGTAAGAAAGAAATTGATTGCAGGTTGAGATGTCCCTTTGTTTAAGACTTTTCTTTCTTTCTTTCTTTCTTTCTTTCTTTCTTTCTTTCTTTCTTTCTTTCTTTCTTTCTTTCTTTCTATAAATAGTAATTTGCCATGTTTCAAGATGGGGTTTTTGACATCATATGGAACCATGGATTATTTCATCAAATTGTGGTCAATGCACGTGTCTGAACTTGACCAGTCAACAAACCATGTTGTATTTTGGGCAGTCAAACCACAATCTGAAGTTGGTTTGACGTTGGTTGGTTTGTCTAAGTAAGGTCTCTCATGATGTCTGAACCCACAATTGTGGTTTAATTTTGGTTTGTTTCTGCAGCTCCACCATCACAGGGCTCTCTCATAGGAAAGGTAAGGAGAAGGGCAAGAATGCATCACACCACAATATGGCAACATGAACCAGGATTTAATTACTGTCTGTGGTATCACTCCAGGTTAGTTAAAATAAACTGTGGTTCCAAGTGATGTCTGAACTCACTCATAGTCACCCTAGATAGTTAATAGTCAATCACTTTACTACATACCTGCATGGTATCCCTCACCATTTGGTGTAAGGTATCATTTCCTTTTGCACCTAAGATATCCCTTACCATTTGGTGGGGTGATACAGACACTTATGTCTGGGGTAAGAAAGCATTTTGGTTGTCCAGAAGGGCCACCGCTCATGAATCAGTCAAATCTGATAAAAGAAAATATGAATTGAAGTTTGTTGTTGCTGGGTTTGTTGTTGTTCCTCCCTTAACCAGGGGAGCATAAAGGAAGTGTTGGGGCCCAACACAGGTGCATTCCTTTAAAAGAAGACCTGCAGGATGAGAGAAAGAGATGCACTTGAGACAAGCCTCTTTTGACAAATTTGCACCATACATGAAACTAACACAATTAATGCCCTGTTGCTGGAAAGTGGGTAACAACCCTTTTGCAAAGGGAAGGGATACAGAACCAATAAAGCAAGTAAGAAGAGAGACATATCTGCAGGGCAATATTGGGAAGCCAGTACTGGTAATACCCATGTTTTACTATCTGTGTGATATTTCAGAGGATTTAACATGCTTTTTAAAAAATAAAGGGAGATATATGTTTCCATGGAAACCACTTCAGCCATTATCCTGACAAGTAGATACACAATGTAACAGTGGTTGAACATTTTTGGAGCGACAGAAAATGTATACTAGATTAATTCCATCTTCTGCAAACCATCTGGCACCCAAGTTCATAATTTCTTTTTTTCTGTGTTTTGCTCTGTTTACAAAGGTTAATGCAGCATAAAAGGCGTGGGGGACGATAAATAAGGAATTCTCGAAGAGTTATGGGAGATGAGGCATAATATAATAAATGGAGGAAGCAAAAGTCTACTCAAAAGATTTGAAAATTTTTCATCATTCCAAAAGTAGTAAATCACAATGAGCCCTTTCTCACGAGCAGTGAGAAAGGGCAAAGGGTTAGCAGGGAGGAAGCCTGAGATCCAGGGCTCTCTCTTTGGCAGGTGGAGCGCTCGCCAGATGATTACCAGCTGCTGTCAGGAGTTGGGGTGCCAGGACATGTTGCTCTGCC
The DNA here is from genome assembly GCF_027244095.1 of Hemicordylus capensis. Classification (NCBI taxonomy): domain Eukaryota; kingdom Metazoa; phylum Chordata; class Lepidosauria; order Squamata; family Cordylidae; genus Hemicordylus; species Hemicordylus capensis. The sequence goes on along the minus strand of NC_069657.1, from coordinate 103,919,535 downwards.
CCCCCCAGCACCCATAATGCACTGCGTGAGTGCTGGCCATGGCTGGCAGATTATCAGTCTTGAAAGGATACTTCACATCATAGTGTGCCTTTCTCTGGACTCCTTGAACATAGGTGTAGAGGTCAAGCTGCTGTTCAAATCTTGAACACAGAACTGGGTCCTGAGCACGCATACCAAACTTCATTCTGGTATCTCAGTCTTCAATATCACTTTGAAATGTATTGTGCAACCTTCCTATCCCTTTGGAAATGGGTATGGGGGGAGGTCAAGAGGTATTTGGACTTCAACTGAAGATTTATGTTCTGAATATGTACCAATTTAATGCCGATACCTCAATATTCGGGGGAGAGATTGTACCACCAACACTCACAGGGGGGGGGGCTACTTTCGGATGTAACGCAGAACAGTGGGTCCAATGGACCCATGGTTCCACGCCCCCTTCTCCCACTCCCCATCCACATTCAAATGAAATTGAGAGCTCCTTCTCTGCAGTCTCGCTGACTGCAGAAAGAAGAGGGAACTGGCTGTGCAGCCTTCCTTCTTTCATGAAGGAGAGTGCACACAGCAAATAGAAGCTGAAGCCAGGGAGGAGCTTTGGGAAAAGGCAAACTGTGGTACCAGTGTTCGGACATAACGCTGGCACCACAAAACCAGAGGTACAGGTGGCAAAACTTAATTCAGACTGAAGGTACAATTTTCTGTTAGGGGAGGGAAACTGCAGGTTGATTTTTTGCTGAAACTGCAGTTGCCCATATTTTGAAACTGGAGGTGATTTTCAAGTAACGATGTTACATGCAAATGCAACCAAAGAAATATAGAATATCAAAATGCTCACTTTGTTTGACTGCCTATTGGTTTTGAACAGTGGCATAATATGGCAAAGTGTCAGCTTAGTGGTATGCTTTATAAAATCACATTAGTGTTTCTGTTGGTATGCCTTATCCAAAGCCTATGTGACAGCATATTTACAGCTACTCTGATATATTTTTCAAAGGTTTTTTACATGACGACAGCCATGGCACCAGGACAAAAAGGGAGGGGAGAACTTTACTTTTCTGTAGGGAGGGGAGGTGACCTTTGTCGCATATGTGCAATTTCTGAAAGAGAAAAAATGTTTCACTTCCATCCCAAGCATAAATGAAAGTGAGCATATTAGAAGCTGCCCTTTAGCTCTGTTGATGCACTTTATAGTGAATGATGATAAGAAAGTTGCCCAGCAACTAATTGGCAACCAGTGTAATAGTAATGTGGTCTCATCAGGTAGCCCCAGAGACCAGCCTGGCTACCACATTCTGCACGAACTGCAGTTCCCTGACTATATACAAAGACAAAGCAGCTTGCTTTGGAGCTTCAGGGACCATTTTCATCAGGAAAACAGCATTGGAAGAGAGGATAAAGCCTCATTCCCCCTGATTTGTGCTCCCAATCGAGATTAGCACCCACCCACCCCATCCTCTGGAAAGGATGACATATTTAATGACATATTTAATGACATATTTAATGTTTGACCCTGACAGTTTAATTGCTAGCCTACTGAACTTTTACTTCCTCTGAGTCTCCATTCCAAAATAAAGTGCCTGAGCTGGCAGATGAAATCTAAAGATAATTATTTTTACAATTTTGTTTGACAGAACTCACAGGGCAGTGCAGGAACAGGAGAAGGAGTTGGAACTTCTATTAACATGGAAATTGCTTATTGTTATGCATAAGGCAAAGAGAATTGAAACCACATGGTCTATATGGAATACAACCTATCTAATTAAGGACATACAGTACTTGCACACAGGACTTGTAGTTAAAAAGTTTCAATTAGTCCGCGTCACAAGGAAAGAGAGGTCATCCATCTCCACAAACCTACAATTTTTTTCCTATTTAAGTCAGAACTACACTTACCTGCCTTTGATCTTTGGTAGCCAGAGTCAACTGGAGATGCATTGTTTTAGATCTATTTCCAAAGCAAAATATTAATCAACATTCCCTCCTAATAAACCTTATATTGGTAGCTACTCTGGATTTCCACCATTATATCCTATGCAGATGTTCTTATTTTTTTCTTTGGAGGGTTGTGGCTACACTCACTGATCTCATCCTCATTTCAATATTCCTGATATCCAGTTTTTCTAGGGGTCCTCATAGAGATGTGTCAATGCAAACTGTACAGTCTTTACACTGCAGTTATGTACAGATTGTTCAATTTATAATACACTTTGGGATGTATGTGGCTGGGCCCTAGACAAATATGGAATCCAATGTGTAGCTCTCAGGCATACTGATGGGACAGGGTTAGTCACTCTGATCACAATCCCTGCGTGCATACATGATTTCCCCCCCTGCATACTTAAGTACAACTGGCACACTGAGGATGTGGGGCCAGCTGACAAACCAATTCCCTGCTATACATAAAAAGACAGGGATTACCAGGTTCTGCATAGGATGGTTACCTGAACCATCTCTGGTCTTTCAAGGTACTGGATAAAAATGCTATTATTACAGGCCCATAGAACTGTTCTGAAACTCCTCCCCCAACTGAAGATTATGTCCTGGTTTAACAATCAGGAGGGTTGGTTAAAAAAAACACCTTTGGGTTCCCCTGGAATAATTCATATATATGTGCCCTTGAAAAACCAGCTCCTGAAATGTTTCAAAAGACTGGAGAAGCCAACATACTTCATGCAATGCATATTTCACTGGATGAAGAAAATGCAGCTTGGAGAATTGCACCCATTAACAGTCATCTGCAGAATATGATTTACTCACTGGCTGCCATTACATGGTTAAACACAGAGAAATAGAAGTGAAAAAAGGATTACTATTTTGTATTCCGAGCCTCTACCTAGAGCATATTTGCAAAGAATTAGAAACACCCCAAAACAATGTCAGCATATACATGCTGATGTAATCTAAAGATAATTATTTTTACAATTTTGTTTGACATAACTCACAGGGCAGTGCAGGAACAGGAGAAGGAGTTGTAACTTCGATTAACATGGAAATCGCTTATTGTTATGCATAAGGAAATGGGAATTGAAACCACATTGTCTATATGGAATACAACTTATCTAATTAAGGAGATATACCTAATCATATTCTGCAGCATTCAACAATTTACCCAGCACAGAAATATAAGAATATGAGATAATGGAAATACAACATGTTGTAATTTATTTATCATTCTTCCTGCAAATGATTTCCTAAACAGAATGAAAAGTAAAAGACAGAGAGGTCTCAACAGGCTTTAATTGCCTCTCACCTGAAGAAAGAAAACAATGTTAGCATCTTAAAAGAAATGACCAGGTTCAAACTATCATGCTTTGGACACATTATTCGAAGACCCAGCTCTCTTGAGAAGTCCATAATGCTGGGGAAAGTTGGAGGAAAGAGAAGAAGAGGACGACCAGCAGCAAGGTGGATGGACTCGATTACGACAGCAATGAATGCTCCACTGAGAGATCTTAAAGGCCAATTGAAGACAGCTCATCCTGGAGAGAATCTATCTATGTGGTCACTAAGAGTCGGCACCAATTTGACAGCACTTAAGTAATCAATCAAGCTTTTAGCATATGACATACTATAGGGTTTAGCAACTGGTTGCCCAGGAACCAAATTTGGCCCCATGGTCTTCCTTTCTGGATCCTAGCATGACCTTCTGAGCCCAAGGACCTCCCCCTTATAAACAACTTCTAAGCTGAGACACAAGTTATGCATTTCACCTTGTCCTTATGTACACCTCACTTGCTCAGTCTGTACGTGAGCCAAGAGAGAGGCAGATGGGAATGACCACCTGATGTAGCTAATAAAGGGAGGACTATGCAGCTTCCAGGGCCAGATTACGGCATGCTGAGGCCCTACGGTATATCAAGCCTAAAAGGCCCCATAACATTACAAAACAGGTCAGAAGTCCTGCCCCAGCATGTCACTCACCTCCATGACTGCACTGTCCATGATTACAGCGTGAGCACAGTTACAGCAGCATTCATCTGAAGTGCCAAAAGTTGCCTATAACCATGGCGACTGCTGGTCTAACCTGGGCCATGGTCTAATAAAATTTCAATATAATGTACAATTATTTCTGCACAGATTTATAAACTCAGTATGGTAATTGTGTAGCTGTATAAATATATTTTGTCTTATCAGAATGATAATGTTTTAGAATCTTTCCCCCCTTCTCCTTTGTTTTTCAACCTATAGTATCAAACTTGAAATGTAGTCTTCTTTTTTTGGTATTCAGAGACCTCTCAAAATGTGAGGCCCTAAGCGTAGCTTACTTAGCTGGTGCCTAAATCTGCCACTGGCCGCTTCAATTGCCCATCTTACTGAGGAGGAGGAGATCTAAGACCCCTTTGTCCGTGTCCTGAAATTTATCAGAGTGAGTCAATATTAAGACATTCCTATTGAGCATTGCACAATCACAGTTGCAATGCTTAGTAGGAATCGAGCAGACTGCCACATAGTAGTGCTAATGTGCTTTGTAGAGCCATGCATCAGCATGGATGCCTCTCTCCATTATCAGCATTTCTCTGTGCTGTATGTGAGCAACTGTTACTGGCCTATTGGCCTTTATTCAGTTCAAAAATGTGACCCTTGTTAAAATTTGGTTGCTGAGTAGATGCTTAGTGTTGAATTCTTCATTGTTGGGTAGGCTAAGTGTTGGGAAGGGACAGATGGGAGTGGGGAGTCTAGGGGCACTTACCCCGATGGTCAGGCTGGCCGAGTTGGTGGATTTGCCCACACCTTGCCCATCAGCCCCTTTTAGAGGCGGGAGTGGTGTGGCTTTAGCTCTGCTGGAGAGCTAGTCTTGTGGTGGCATGCAAGCATGAATCGTTCCCTTTGCTAAGCAGGGTCTTCCTGGTTTGCATTTGAATGGGAGACTACATCTGAACATTGTAAGATATTCCCCTTAGAGGATGGGGCTCCTCTGGGAAGAGCATCTGCATGCTTGCATACAGAAGGTTCCAAGTTCCCTCCCTGGTATCTCCAAGATAAGGCTGGGAAAGACTCCTGCCTGCAACTTTGGAGAAGCCGCTGCCAGTCTGTGTAGACAATACTGAGCTAGCTGGACCAATGGTCTGACTCAGTAGAAAGCAGCTTCCTATGTATGTTCCTATGGGAGTGTCCAGCCCAAGGAGGAGAGTAGGTGGCGGGACTCTCCAAAATTCTCACTAGAGTCTGCATCAGTCATGCAAGATTTGGAAGGGAAATTTCAGAATGGTTCCACATCTCGCGAGAGTTGTGGGGTCTGTGAAATAGCATTTAAGTGCAGGCAGGTTGATCATGAGGGGTTGTCTGATGATGAGAGCTGAGGTCATTCTGGCCTCAGAGTTCGGAAGATGGGGATAGAAGGTAGTGCAAACCTTCCCCTCTCTGGCTGTGTTACTCTGAGGCCTTGTCCTTTAGGAACAACTACTAGGAACCCCAAAGGGCCAGGGACTTAACACTAAGGTTGGTACAAAAACTCATTGAAGTTACTTCTGAAAATTCAGAAGATGCTCTGGGCACAGGCTGTGCATTCATTTTGGAACAAATTGGAATATAATTATTTATATCCCCTTTTTCATTTAAAAATAACAAAGCAGTATGGATGGTGATGTCCCTGCCCACACAGTTAGATGGAGAAGTGTCAAGATAACTCCTGCAGTGATGTCATCTACAGATGTCCCAATGTTCTCCTGGCTGGTTCCTTTATTTTTTGGTGGGAGAGCATTCATCCAAATGGGCTTGCTACTTGTGACCCCAAGACTTGTTTAAACAAGTGTTTGTGTTGCATATAGAATTTCCATTAAGATGAACAGCCCAACTCATAAGATAAAGGGACGTGCCAGTGTGGCATCAGGACATCCACAGATAATGTAATGTTGGATGTGCTTTTAGTACATCTCCTTTCTAATCACATGGGCACAGACTACAGCATCTGTACCACCCCAAGGGAAGGTTTTGTCCATCCATCTAGACAGTGAAAGATAAACCCAGCCTAATAATATTATCATATTATTCATTCATGTCAAACCTGCTATTGGGGGTGGGGGGTGGTAACTGATATGCATCCATCTTGTTTATTTCTTCTTTCCCAGAAAATTAGGAGCAGGGAACCTGGCATCTTCTGAAGCTGTTTGTTGAAATACAACTTGAAAAGCTCCAACTGATCCACCACTCCATTATTCAAATTTTTGTGCACTCTTCATTTTTATTCTTATAGTTATTCAGAGCCTGTCATACCAACATCCTGTAAAATGGATCCCCTTTGTCCCGGCTGTCTGAAATCTCTTGGAGAAATGCCTGAAGATGTCAGGCCAGTTGGCTGGAAAAACATTATATTAGGGACAGGAGAAGTGGAATTAGTTGTCCTAATGAAGAGTATAGCACATGTGCCAAACTCTAAAACAGGTCCTTTTGGTGCTGTCTCAGTTTGACAGCTATAAACCCTTGGAGCTGGTTTCCCAATTAGAACCAACGGGAATAAACTGATGAATGAGATAACAAAAAAGGCAAATGTCATGATGATAGAAATGTAATTCTAACAAATACAATATAAATGTGATTTTAACAAATGAACTCAAAAGGCATACAAGGCACTTATACCAACAAAAACAAATGGAGATAGGAAATTTTTTTCTTCCTTGTACACAGCTACTCTGAACCTTCCTTATTTGGGAAAACTCCTAACTAATTTTGTTGTGAAACCAGCTTGAAAACTGAAGTGAGCACTGTAGAATGAGTCACAAAATATTGACTGAAAAGGCTAGCAGAACATAATAGCAATGTCAAATCTTATCTGCTGCATTGCTTATACTCAATCTTGCACATAATGCATTAATAGCAAAGTGTTTATTAGGTACATTTTATAATGTCCATATTTCTCTCCTTTTAATTTTTTTTGTTTTTGTTGCAATTGGAAAATCTTATTCACACAAGCCATTTCTATAGTATTTGAGAATCTTATCACTGCTTTTGAAGCCTTAGCTTCTAAACGTGGAGGACCAGCTTGAAGAATTAATGAAAGAGAATCCCCACTGGTATTGGGCAGCAGCGAAAGGCATCATCTCATACTGCATGGGAGATGGCAATGGTAAACCCCTCCTGTATTCTACCAGAGAAAACCACAGGGTTCTGTGGGCGCCAGGAGTTGACACCAACTTGACGGCACACTTTACTTTTACTTTTTTCTAGGGGAAGCACAATATTCCACAGTGTCCTTGTTCCTCTCTCATTTTCAGGAAATGAAATTCTGACATCTTTATTGACTGAATTTGTGTCAATACAGTTAGTTTTGCTAGTTAAATATTTTCTAGAGTTGTTGTTTTTAAATGAAAAATACTGGCTTGCACCAAAAGTTGCTCTTGAAGTTATAAATGATCAATTTTTCATACTGCCTCTTTCACTCAGAGGAGGGAGCAATACTATTCATATCAGACTCCTCAATAATCACACTTTTAACAGGCCAAAATTGTTACAGGCATGTAGCTAATGATTTTGCCTTCCATCCCTATTTTGTCCCCAGTGGTGTCCTTCAGTTCACTCTATTCACACACCTCACATGAAATGAATGGTTGCTATTCATTTCCAGTTTTTTATTTAAAGGGTCAGGCAGGTCAGGATAATATGGAATGAGGATCAGATTCTAATCCAGCTCTTCCATTATCACAGCTTTTCTTTTTTTCACGGGAGTAGTGATGCTGATTAAATTTACCTGTGTAATTTGGAACTTAAATCTGGCAGTTTTGTCATGCTCTCCTCCAGTGTGAGAAAAGCAATAGATAAATAGACAGACAGACAGACAGACAGATAGATAGACAGACAGACAGACAGACAGATAGATACTCACTCTGATTTTAAACTGAGCTGAGAGAAACTTAATCCATGCCTGTCTCCCTGCCAGCCAGCCAGACAAACAGCAAGGCTATTCCCACGATCAACAGAAAGTCGGCTAAGGGAGTTTAGCCCACTTTCTGTGGATCATCAGAACCACCGGGCTCACAGGAGAGCCCAGTGCTCCCAAGACGACTAGCCCGCCTAAAACACCCTCCCCTTAAATGAGGTTAACAGAGCCAGCACTCCATTAAGCCCATTTCATTGCTCGTGTGTTGCCACAGCACATGGCGACACATGAGTAGACCCCCCGACCAAGAGGCTGCAAGCAGCCACAGCCCCTGCCAGCTCTTTGTCGGAGACAGCAGCCATGTAGGTGGCTGATCCTGCGGCCAAGCTACGAGGGGCTGCTCATCTGTGCGGAGAGCGGGCTAAGCCCACTCTCCCTGCAGAACCTCGTCAGGCACTTCACGTGTGTTGTGTGAAGCACCGAAGCAACGCTTTACTTCCAAGCGTCATCTTTCCCCACTTTTCTTATGACCCCAGTAGCAACAGCAGCAGCAGAAAGAAAGAAACATTCTTCTTCCCTGTGTTGGAGATTTAAGTGTTAAGGCTGATAGAATGGGAGGGTCTTGAGGGAGATGCTGAAGGAAGCCTAGCAGTCATTAAGGCCTTTTGTTAGTTTGATGTTAATAAAGCTACTTGTGTTTGAAAGACTCCTAGAATCTAGGTCTTCACTAAAAAAAACCCTCATCCCCTTTCACTTTCCGGATGCCTAGCATAGGGTTCCCAAAGAAAGGAATGTTGGGAACTGTAGTCTTCCCAGCATTTCTGACCCATGGCACAAACTAGGAGTGTAGTGGAGGGGACAAACGCAGAGATAGAGTGTCAGAGCTTCTTGGCTTCTCTGGATGTCCAGGTGGGCATGATTATGGGGGCTATGATGGAGAGTGCTTTCACTTCTGAATTTGCAATGATGGCACTGGTAGAAGCACTGGAAAGGCTACAATTCTTAGCCCTTCTTGCATCTGGTATACTATGATTGCTCTATTACGGGCATCAGACAGGGAGGGAGAGAGGGGAGAGAGGAAGAGAAATGTGATTCTCCACAGTGGCTGAGGCCATGACCAAGGTCAGTAAAAGGCTTGGGGGCAAAGAAGAGCAGCTGGCAAGGGAACAGAAAGGATAGTAACAGGATCTGGACAGCGGGGTGGTTGGTGCATCAACAGAATCCCTGTCCTATCTCGTAGGTCCACCCTGTGGATATGTGAAAGAATACTTTTTTGGTTTGTCTTATTTGTCTATTTTTATTTTATTTTATTTTTTATTTTATTTTACATTTTATATCCCGTTCTTCCTCTAAGAGCCCAGAGCGGTGTACTACATCCTTAAGTTTCTCCTCACAACGACCCTGTGAAGTAGGTTAGGCAGAGAGAGAGAAGAGACTGGTCCAGAGTCACCCAGCAAGTATCATGACTGAATGGGGATTTGAACTCGGGTCTCCCCGGTCCTAGTCCAGCACACTAACCACTACACCACGCTGGCTCCTTTTTTCCCTCTTAGTCAATATCAGATTCATTAGATTACTAGGAGCTGCTTATGGATTTAGCGTTTTGTTTTTGAGCTAGACTGAAAGGTCAGCTCAGTTGTTTTGACAGAATGAACCTCAAAATGTTTTGTGTTTTGGCTATAGTGAACAATGGGGAAGATATAAACGCTCCATTGTTCTACATGGGTAAGTCCTAGGGACACCAAGAAGAGTTGGTTGGTAGGCCATGATGGGTGCTACCTATCACCCAACCCACAAAAGAAATGGGCAAGCAGGCAATTTTAAACAATTATTTAATTTCCCCCCAAAACCACCATAGGATCGCAGGCCAATTGGAAGCCAGTGCCAGAAACCCAATCAGCAAGGGGGAAATAGGCTTCCAAAATGGCGCTTGAAATGTCAAACATTTCAAATCCAAATGTTGTTTTGTTTGGAGCTCAAAACAGGCCCTTTATTTAAACGGTGTTTTGTTTTGAGCTCAAGACACTAGAAATGGACCATTCTGAGTTGAAATGTTTCGACACTGAAACGTTTTGTACATCCCTAGAGCTGCTTAGATGCTGCACTGGGGCCCTTCTTTTTGACAAAGCTCAATACAGTTTTGACCAAATGCATGTGCCTGTTGGCATGACCAGTCCTTTTCTTTTTCTTTCTTAAGAACCTTTGGGGATCCAGCCTTTCATGTTGCCAGCATAAGTCAGGACCTTACCACCCAGCACATGTGCAACAACCTCAGGACCATGAGGTTACTGAACCCACACTACCCAATGACAGCATCACTTTTCAGGGTAGTCCTGCGCAGGAGACCCACCTGATCTTCAGGCATGATGCCCTCCAAGGATTCAACATGGGCCTTAAGATGAGCGAATGCTCAGACATCTCAAGGGTGTACAGATTCCGAGCACAAAAAGAGCTGCATATTCCCACTGATCACACTCCTTTCCAAGATATGGTCAGACTGAGAAGCTGCCACTGTCACCCAGCACATGCCAGAGATAAAAGCTGATCTCACCCTTTTCACAAGCTATCCAAACTAGACAAGCTTCCCCCCACCTCCACAAATGGTTCTGAGCTCTGTGTTATACAGCCTTCCCCCCCCCCCCAAATGCATTTGCAAACATTGTCATACCACCTGGGTATGTATGCCTCATGTATTTTCTGAATTTGTTTCCTGAGGAGCAATGCTAATATGCAACACATAAATAAACAGACTAGTCAAAGCAGTAGCAGTAGCAACTACTCCACACTGTGTTATGCAAATCTGCTCTTACTATCCCAGCATGCTCCCCCGGGTTCACAGCAGGAAAAGCATACATGCTGGGAGTAGAGCAGAGATTACAAAGGCTCAGTCTTATTTACCCTGCAGCCTCGACATTCACTTTCTCAGCTAGAGCCATTTCCCTTGTAAAACACAGTAATTAAAGCAGCATTGTGACACTCAATAACTGGGGATGTAGCACTGACACAGGCAGAAAAACACGTTCATATGCATAAGAGAATATGGACATTCAAAAGTGGAATGTTTTTATTCTGCTGATTCTCTGAATAAACCCCACCTTAACCTTCTGCATGCAGAAGGTTCCAAGTTCCCTCTCTGGCCTCTTCAAGATTGGGCTGAGAAAGACTCCTGCCTGTACCCTTGGAGAAGCCGCTGCCAGACAGTGTAGACAATATAGAGCTAGATGGACCAATGGTCTGACTCAGTATATGGCAGCTTCCTATGTAGCTATGAAATTCAATGGAATTTTTAAAAGAACTTAAGTGCTTTGCTATAAAAAGTGAAGCACAGATCTTCTTTCACAGCAAAGCAGTTAAGCACCTTAACTCTCCTGGAATTTCAGAATGGGAAGCACAGGTAGTGTCAGGACTGATGGTTCTGTTATGCGACAGTTGAATATTACCGAAATTCAGTGATATTCTGAGGATATGTGCAGATCATAACTGTCATGAATCTCCATGAAGTTTGATTTCTCTAAAGCAAAAATTCAGATATTTGCAGCAGCAGAATGTGTGACCCAAATACTGCATCAAGTTTCTAAGCACCAGCCTATGATATTAATCTGATATTACTGGTGGTGATACTAAGAGGTGGTGAGGCTGAACGAGCCATGTCCAAATCCACCTAATCAGTTCATGACAGAGGTGAGAGTTGAACAGAGAGTTCCTCATTCACAACTAAAGATGTTGTCAAAGAAAGGAAGGATCTATGTTCAGAGCCCTAGGAGTTCTGAGTACAGAAATTTGCCACTCTTTCCCACTAGGCCTTCACTCTTTACTAACCAGTCTCTGTGGGGGACTTGTTCAGTCTCCATTAGATAAATAGCAGCAGCAGTGCCACATGGGAGGAGGGAGGCTTCTTTTCACCTCCTGTCAGCCTGCGTGCCATGAGAAAAAGCGGTGGTGGTGGTGGTAGTGGTGGCGGCAGTGGCACTTTGGGAAGAACTCAGATCCCACGAGTCAGAGCATCATCTCAGAGCAACAAGGCAGAGAGGAAAAGTGTGTTAGACTCATTGGCAATCCTGCTCCTCTTCCAATAGCATGCTGTTCCTAGGTGCACCTGGGTGTTGGAGGGAGGAAAAAACTTCCATCCTTTCTACTAGGGATGTGCATGGAACCAGCAGCTGCCACTATGAGGGGGGGGGGGGATAGCTTTAAGGACTGGGGAAGGTGCTCTTAACCACCCACTCATCCCCACCACCACATTTCCCCCACCAGCACTATTCTTTAATACGGTCCTGCGGGGCAGCAGCGTACCTGCTTGCTGCCCCAGTGCGTGGCAGACTGGAAGTACCCAGAAATGCCTGGTGTGTGCGTGTGTGTGTGTGTGTACAAAACTGGCTGTGTGGGCTTCATTTTGGCATGAAGGACAGCCCTGATAGCCAATCACAGCCAGAGACAGGAGCTTCCTCCTTCAACACCGGTTTCAGCCAGTGTAGCCTGCAGTCCCACATTCAGACATGCAGCTGGTGGCTGGAAACCTCAGGTATGAGCAGTGAAACTCACTACAACCCAAGGTATCAAACTGGAGTTTGGCAAGGGAAACCTTGGCTCACTTTTCATAAGGACCAGGGTTTAATGCATTCGGACATACTGGTTTGGCAACCTCTGGCTCCTTCAACTCTGGCTTCCCGTTACGTGTGGATGTGGCCAGTGGCTTGCCACAGGCCACTCAGTAAGTTCATGGCAAAGGCAAAACTGTATTTGCATCAATAGAACTATATTATAAAGGAGAAGCACTTCAAATGTCTGTAACATGTTCAGATCAAGGAGTCTAAGCACTTCAAGTCCTAAAAAAAAAAAAAGATATTTACAAGTTTGGAAGATAGTGAGAAAAAATACATTATCTCGTGTCACCTCTAAAAACACCTTCCAAAGTAAGTATTTCTGCTTCACCTGGTAAGAGCATAGCTAGTTGTTTGCATACCTGATGCTTAAGAAGTAAGGCAATGTGTGCTGCTGAGCCATGTTAAAGAGCAGCCAAGCACAAAAGGACTTGCAAACAAGAAGAAAATGTCAGAATATTGCCCTCAAAAGATGCAGAATGCTGAAAAGGTCAGATCAGCAATAAGCTCATTAAATATATTTTGCTATTGAAGTACCACAGTAACAGCCTTCATTTATGGCTCACCATTGTAATGGAGGACCTGAAGAATGTGGAATCCTTGAGGGAAAGTCTGGTTTCACTATGGCTCCCTCACCTGTGCAGCTGTCTTGGGTGACCCATCTGATGCAAATGGAATGCTGCTCCCCACTGCAATATTCAGCTTTGCAGGGGGCGGGGTTGTGCTTCCAGCCCTTGAGACAGACACAAGGGCTGGCATCTTGGCTCCTGTGCCATGTGTCATGGGCCAGCCAATGGGAGCTCGGGAGCGTTGCATAAGTGGCCGGCTCCCAATCATTCACTCTCAGTTGCTTCTAATTGAGCACTGGGTGGTTCGCTGTTCCTGATTGAAAGAAGCATCTGAGAAGTGACTTAACAGGCTTGGTCACTCTGTTACCAAGCCGTTGGAAGCCTTCAAGCCTCCTAATGGCGATTCCTGCATGGCAGCAGAAATACAACCACAGACAGCTGTCAGGTTGAGTGGTGGCTGGGCAACTTCATAGCAGTCGAGGGTGACTCAGCAGTTTCCCCTCCCTGTAGGAGAAGCTGCTGCTCCAGCTCTGGGGCTTTTGCCATTGTGGTTTGGAGGTCTTTATTTTCTTCGTAGTTGCCTTAAATTATCCTTGCCTGTTTGCTTCTTGCTTCAGCAGTGCTTATTTTTGTTCTTAGCTTCCTTAGTTATTGTTAACCATTTGATTTATCACTCTTTCTTTTTTGGTTGACTTTTATCCTTATTTGAGTTCTGATCACTGGGGTTGTAACACTGTATTACAGTGTATGGTCTAAAGGGTTATTGAATAGTGGAATTAAAATTATTGCATATATATATAATTTACAAAATAGGTGGGTAATTGTATTTATATTAAATATAGTATTTTAAAAAGAAGGGGAAACCACACAAATAATAATAATAGTAATAATTATTATTTATATGTCTATGCATTTAAAGAAGGAATTGAAGAGGGTTAGCATGGGGCAAAAGGATTTGTAAAATTGATACCATAAATTCATTATAGATAATTGATTTGGAATTCAAATATTGTCAAGGCTGTGGCTCCCAAAAAAGGTCTGAGGAACTCTAAGGGGAAAGGGAAGGTGCCAGCCTCCAAATGCCCAGTTCACCAACCCATTCAGCCCCTGGCTTCTTCCTCTTCTGAGGATGAGGGGCAAGTAGTTATGTCTCAGATTCTGTCCTGTCTTGGTGCACTGGAGGCTAGCAAAAAAGTCACTAGGGGAGAATCTTCTGATACTTGAGCTAAGAGAACTTCTCGAGCAACAAGTTAGGTTTATCAACAGCTACAGATCTTGCAGTCTATCAAAACCAGGCTTGATGCTTTGAAGAAGGGCGCCAGTGAAGAAGTGGCTGTTGTTGAATCTACCCCCTCCCCTGTTCCATCTTCTTCTTGTAACACACTTGACTCTGATACTGGCCCTATGGGTGAGTATGATTTAATGGAGGTATATCCTCCATGGGCTGGACAGTCGTCTCAGGTTGTGGCGGGGTGGGGAGGGGGTGGTTTGCCAATTTGGCCACCTGGCCCAGGATTCCCCCGGCTGTTTGGGCAGGCATTTCACCTTCCAGTGGTGGTTCTGGCACAGCTGAAAAGGCTTCGCCTGCCTCCCAACTTCCACCGTGGGAATGAACGTGGATGGGTGGCAATAGACCATTGGAGCTTTCTACTGGATCATGGGAAGCTGCAGCTGGTGAGGGGGCTACTGATGAATGGATTGAATTCTGCCCTTATGGCGATGTCTCTTTGCCTTTGGGAGATCATTTGCTTCTTTCCACTAAGGTAAAGATTTGGGAAAATGAATATGTTGACATGTTCTCTTTACTGTATCGGGAATCCAAGCCCTGGGATGTTGATAAAAGTGAAGCTAAGGATAAACAGAAATTTGAGGCCAAAGCAGTTGACCATAATTGGTCAAACTGGTTGGTGGGGTACATGGTTTACATGGGAGTGGTCTTACAGGAACAACCAGCACAGGCAGCCTCTATGATAAAATATTTAGACATCATTTATCACGCATTTTCAGAGTTTAGTGGACCCGCTTGGGCCCAATACCCTTTTTGAGATGGAATGACCAGAACTGTTTGGTATTCTAAATATGACTGTACCACAGATGTATTTATGGCATTGTTATGGTACTTATTAACAATTTTAGCTTGACAGCAATCAAGTTTTCTACCAATTTACCTGGGCCAGGTGTTAGGCTGACAGGCCTACACTTTCTTGGATCCTCTCCTCCCATCTAAATGGTATCATTTAAAACTATAGAAATCGCTCCCACTGGAACCCCATCAATGGCCCAGTGTGATCATGCTTCAGAAATATAATAATTCTCCCCCCACCCTTAGAGATTTAAGTGGTCTAAGATTTTGTGTTATATTTTTGAAGCTAGTTTTCACAGGATTTCAACTGAGCAATCTATTTGTATTTTAACCTATTCAGGCAAGTAAATAAAACTGACTACATTACCCCTTGTTCCTACATACCTTAAATTCTTCAAAAATGAAGCTACAGCTGTGCAATGGACAAAACATTCATCTAAGAAAGCACAGTGTCCCTTGCTGATGCTGAAATGGCAATCGCAATACACTGCCAAACTGATATATTTTTTGACTGATGACTACAGCATACAAAACAGACCAAGCTTGAACTTTAAATCCCTCTTGACTTTAATTGGCAAAACAAAAACAAAAAACTTTAAAAAAAATAACATTAGGCATAGAAGGGTCTGAAGGGAAGGGGGAGGATATTCCAAGATGTATGTACTACAACAACAAAAGCCTATTACAGCCAAAAGGGTCACTTTCATAATAGAGGAAGAATATCCTTTTGTAGTGTTTATATCATCTGAGTAATTTGTTTCTCTAAATTTCTCTGCCAGTGGTCAATTCAACAGTGTGGGAAAGTTCATGGTTTATTGGCAACTAATAGCTTCACTACTGAAAGCCAAGAGTCAGTGGGTCACACTGGACTGAATCCTGGCCAATGCAGCAGCCTGGAATTAACAGTAGCTGCTCATGCAGTACAACCAGTCTTCAGCACCAAGATCTGCAAATGATATAACATTCTTCCACATGTGCCCCCACCCCTAGGCTTTGAAGTCTTCAGTAGAGGCTTTGTTTGGGGTACCAGAATTATCTGAGGGCAGTGAGCAATAATGATATGCTAAGCTTATAGTGGCACCCTCCTTATGAAATTCCCCACCAAAATAGACTTCTCTGGCCAACTCACAAAAGGTTTTTAGGGAAATGATAACAATTATTGCTACCAAACTGGCAGAGGCTGGGGGGAGGGATTTAATCCTACCCACAGTATGGTTCCAATCTGGCTGCTATTTACTCTTGAAAAAAATGTCTCATTGATATCACTGGAATGTTTAAATGGGGATAAATAGCAGCCAGATGGAGCAGGATGGCAGAAGAGGGATATGGTTAAATCTCCTTACCCTGGTCTGATCCTTGAGGACCAGGATAAGGTCCTACAACTTTTTTTTTTTTAAGTAAGGTCATTGGGGCAAATAAAGCAACAAACACCATTTTGGCCCTCAGAATGACTGAATAATCCATTCCCATCTGATTCAGAGAGATGATAGAATTACCCATTGCTTTCTTTCACCACTCAGAGGAGGCTGGTAGCAAGGATGAAAAGCCAGAGAGAAGAGGGGGCAAAGGCGCCATTGGAAAAACAAAAAGAGGAAATGCTCAGGTGCCTTGCAAAATGCTTGATTGAGTCAGACAATGATTAATCATGCAGATGGGCAACAGGTAGACTCCTGCACCAGTGGGTCCTTTTCGCTCACAGGAGGGTTTAGTTTGTATTTCCATCACACTAGCAATTCTCTCACTGGAAATTAGTGTGCCCTGGCACACGGATTGGAAATGATTGCCTTAGGATGCAGTTCTGCGCGTACTTACTTATGGGTAAGCTGTATTACACTCAGAGGCTGTTCACACAAGCAGACTAGCACAGGATAGGGCATCCCAGTCTGGGCAAGGCTGTGCATGTGAAGTGCCAAGCCCAGGTTTTTAACTTGATGTTTAGCTATGTTTACCTATGGTTCGCTTAACCTCAGCCAGTGATTGCCTGGGTGATCACTGCCGAGTTAAACGGTTTCCCCCCGGCCAGCTGCCATTTCCAGATGTGAGCTGAGAGGAAGGAGTGGCCACGCTGAGCATGGTGGCTGCTCTAACGAGAGCAGCCAGGGCACCTCGTTCCCCAGGGCACCTTGGGATGTGAGAGTGGGGGAAGTCCTCTTGCTCCCAGGTCCTGCGGTCGCTGTGCTGCCACTCATGAGGGCACAGTGGATGGGAGGCTCATCACTGCTCATCTGCTGGGGAAGGCAGACGATTTCCTGCATTCCCTGCAGCACACCCAGCAGGAGCCTCGAGGTCATTCGAAAGACCTCTTAGTGGGGCTTGCTTCAGATAAATATAAGAACATAAGAACAGCCCTGCTGGATCAGGCCCAAGGCCCATCTAGTCCAGCATCCTGTTTTGCACAGTGGCCCACCAGATGCCGCTGGAAGCCACAGACAGGAGTTGAGGGCGTGCCCTCTCTCCTGCCATTACTCCCCTGCAACTGGTACTCAGAGGCATCCTGCCTTTGAGGCTGGAGGTGGCCCACAGCCCTCTGACTAGTAGCCATTGATAGACCTCTCCTCCATGAAGTCATCCAAACCCCTCTTAAAGCCATCCAGGTTGTTGGCTGTCACCACATCCTGTGGCAGAGAGTTCCACAAGTGGATCATACATTGTGTGAAAAAGTACTTCCGTTTGTTGGTCCTAGACCTCCTGGCAATCAATTTCATGGAGTGACCCCTGGTTCTAGTGTTGTGTGAGAGGGAAAAGAATTTCTCTCTCTCCACTTTCTCAACACCATGCATGATTTTATAGACCTCTATCATGTCTCCCCACAGTCGTCTTTTTTCTAAACTAAAAAGCCCCAGGTGTTGTAGTCTTGCCTCATAAGAAAGGTGTTCTAGGCCCTTGATCATCTTGGTTGCCCTTTTCTGTACCTTCTCCAGTTCAACAATGTCCTTTTTAAGATGTGGTGACCAGAATTGTACGCAGTACTCCAAGTGTGGTCACACCATAGTTTTGTATAAGGGCATTATAATGTTAGCCATTTTATTTTCAATCCCCTTTCTAATGATCCCTAGCATGGAATTGGCCTTTTTCACAGCTGCCGCACATTGAGTCGACACTTTCAACGAGCTGTCCACCACGACCCCAAGATCCCTCTCCTGGTCCGTCACCGACAGCTCGGATCCCATCAACATATACTTGAAGTTGGGGTTTTTCGTCCCAATGTGCATCACTTTACACTTGCTAACATTGAACCGCATTTGCCATTTTGTCGCCCACTCCCCCAGGTTGGAGAGATCCTTTTGGAGCTGCTCACAATCCGTTTGAGATTTCACTACCCGGAAGAGTTTGGTATCATCTGCAAATTTGGCCACGTCGCTGCTTACCCCTGCTTCTAGATCATTTATGAATAAATTAAAAAGCACTGGTCTGAGTACAGATCCCTGGGGGACCCCACTTCTTACTTCCCTCCATTGTGAAAACTCTCCATTTATACCTACCCTCTGTTTCCTGTCTTTCAACCAGTTAGCAATCCACACATGTACTTGTCCCTTTATCCCATAACAGCTAAATTTCCTCAGGAGTCTTTGATGAGGAACTTTGTCAAAAGCTTTTTGGAAGTCCAGGTAGACTATGTCAAAATATGCACAGGATTGGGCTGCACATGCTCCCACATGCATGATTAGCTGTTCTTGAAGAAGTTAACTGTATACTATCACTGAACATTCAACCAGTTATTCTCATCTTCCAGATTGGTCCGATTTCTAATTGCCTACTGGTTGCAGTTAATGTGCCAAGGTTTTACCAAATAAAGGAAAATGCATTCCAGCTGTTTCTCATTTGGTTGGCAGAATGCTGTAGTCTTGTTTTCATCCCTGGATTCTCAATTTTGGCAGTGAGTTTAGAAATTTGGCATGTCTGGGAAAA
Source organism: Hemicordylus capensis (assembly GCF_027244095.1). NCBI lineage: Eukaryota > Metazoa > Chordata > Lepidosauria > Squamata > Cordylidae > Hemicordylus > Hemicordylus capensis. The sequence continues at coordinate 103,900,560 of NC_069657.1, read as the reverse complement.
CAGCTAGTAATGCATGCAAATTACACATTATGTTATGGATGTTATTAGCCCTTACATGCTTGGTTTGGTTTCCTAAATAGCAGCTGTTGGAGAGAGGCAACCAGAAGCTTGGCAAGGGGGAAGAGGGGTTTTAACCCGTTGCCCTGTCCCAGTCCCAATCCAGATTAGCACTGCACAACTTTTCGTTGTCCCAGGAGGGAAGCTGCCATTGACATCGGATTTCCCCCACAGACATTTCCAATGTCTGGGATTTACAGATTCAATTCATACAGTGAGTGAAATCTAGCTTTGTTAAAATCAGCAGTATTAATTGACTTTATGAACTGAGAATTACATCTAAGGCAGACACAATTCCAGGAGATCCAAAGAACTAAACAAATCTTATCGGAAGCAGCAATAATTTTGCCAGCACCTGAGAAACTAAAATTTATCCCTTGCTAATGGGATACTTTCTACATTCTAATTTTCTAAACTGCATTTTGTCAGAGCTTGAAAGTCTGCCACTTACTAACACCAACTGAAATTTAAGGGATAATATTGATGGATCATACAACTTTCATAAAGACAAAAAACCTTGTTAAATAGCCCCATCTAGTGGAATGAGAAACAAGTAATGCTTAAGAGCCTGATTCCCTGGAAATTAAATATGATGCAGATTTTAAAAGAATGCAATCTGAATTATGTGGAAACTATTTCCCAAATATGCTAAAGGGTTGGCAGCATGTCTAGAGAAGTGGAGGGATGTGATTTGCACTGCAAGTTAGAGAGCATGTTCAAAATCTGCTTTACATTTTAGCAAATGTAAAGTTTTGTACATTATAAGAATTAAAGAAGTGCCAATTTTGATAATGTAACTTGATGAAAACTATTCAACTTCACCATAAAGCAAGATCTCATAAAATTGGCTAATGCTATTACCCAGTTCCCAGATTACTGAAAAACCCATTATCATGAACTGAAAGGCATTAACCTTATTTGACCTCAATGTCAAGGTATACTTAGTATGCTATTACTGAAAACTAGTACCCTGAGTAATTGAAGAAAGTCTATTCCACACAGATAAGCTTAAATGGTCATTGCTATTAATAACTGGGGACAATATTCTTTCCTAATTGAGGCAATCAGCTTAAGGCTGTAAATAATATTCAAGACCTAGATAGTTTTTAAATTATTATTATTTAGCAGCTTGGTTTACAATATAGCATATGATGCTTGAATGGAAGAAAAGAAATGATGCACTGAAACTGTCTCCCCTAACTGATACGTCAGATGGCATGATACTGGAAGTGTAACAATATTTTAAGTGAATGAAAGCACCACATGGGCTATCAAACATCTGCCTTCACCAAACTGCACGGCAGATTCAGATTTTTTAAAATAAGAAAAATGGTATGGGATTTCTTTGCTCTCACATAGATCTTCTCCAACCATCCCTTCCTACAAAGCTGAGCTAAGAAGGTAAACTCATTCATTCTGAATTTGGTTTTAACAAATTAAAGGAGGGGGTGCAGGGTATCTATCTTGTAGGATAGAAGCAAGGAAGTAAAGACTGCTTTCTAATTTCTCACTGTACTTTAAGGGCTGAGCAGTAGGAGTCTCCTGCCAGATCTGTATGCACAAGGGAACCTAATGGAGGAGATATAGTAAGCAAGGCAGGAGCTGGAAGTAATGTCTGTCTGTCATATGCCCATCTATGAATGGAAATTGTGAGTAAGTGCGGGGGTTGGTTCTTCTTGACTGCCAGTATTGTTAAGCTCCATTTGATATTGATGTGCATGACATCATCCCTGTTCATGCATTATTGAAACTGAGTACAGTATACTCAGATGCTGGGTGAATTGAGGGTTCACTTGCCAGCAATTGGTGTACTGGTGTACTCTCTATCCACATTTCCTATTCTCTCCAGTTACAGTGTTTGTCTTCAGAGACATGTTCTGAACCCAGGGAGAGTTTTCTTGCCACAGAGCAAAAATATCCCAAGGTTTAGTGCAGACAAACATTACATCTGTGGAGAAGAGGAGTGTGTGGTTAAGGCACCTTTAAAAAGTGGTGATTCTCTTTATTTATCAACGGGAGAACAACTGGCCCTATCCATCCGCAGCACAGCATCCCTCTAGTGGCTGTTGCTGGTATCTAACTTGTGTTTCTTTTTTAGATTGTGAGAACTTTGGAGAGCCATTTTTATTCATGCATGCATTCATTCATATCTATGTAAACCACTTTGGGAACCTTTGTTTAAAAGCAGCATATAAAAATTCATCATATTTTTTGTATTCATAAAGGGTGTACTAGTGTGATGGCACAGTGAGCTAGCTGGCATACTCCCAGTAGCCTTGTATACTGTACACAATTCCAATAATGCCTAAACAGGACTAGACTGTCATAGCTTCCTAAATGATTACTTAACGTATGATGGCAAGTATATAGCACACGATTGGACCTTGAAGTTTGCTGTGTATTTCTAATGTACAAAATGCTATATAGATCTGTCTAGTCAGTTTTAAAAGACAGAAGCCCTATAGCAGGAGATCTTTAAGGTCTACTGAACAGGAAAGCACAAAATTTTTGAAGGATACACAATCCTATAACTACCTTAGGATGTGAACTGAATGAACTAAAATGCTTGTCATATTTGCTCATCTTTATGTCCCCATGATATTGTTTCTCACTGTTCTAATCATCTCTCTCAAAGAGTAAGTGGCTACCAAATCATTTCATTTAGTGCTTTTGCACAGTTGTTGCTCACTGCTGCACAATACAGGTCTTCTAAATTGGGGAAGCCCACGTTGATTTAAAGCTCTGAACAAAAGATTCTCCTGTTATGTTTTTGTTTTGTTATGGAATAGTAAACGTCTTCTGAGGCGCTTCCCCAACTTGTTGTGATGGTCTTTGATTCTTTATAAAAGACAAGCATCTCCATCACGTTTCACTTACTATAAATTTCTTAGGTTTAGCCCATGGGACTACTCTAAGTATCAAATGCCGTCCTGAACAGCAATTCCACACGAAAAGGATATTCTTGGTGGGGAAACTTAAATGAGGTCTGTGACTTTAAAGAAGAGATATTGCACACACTAGACAACTGTAATCTTTGGGTGTGACATTTGGGGTAGCCCAAATGCTTACTTGGCATTCACACTTCATGAGCTTTCTTTCTGGAAATGAGTATTGGCCATCATTAGCAAAGGACAGCAGTATTGCCAGGAACTAAGACAAACCCAACTTCTCGTTTGGTGCATCATGAATGCTAGCTGGCCTTCTCTTTTATGAGGCAGATCATTGGCTAATAGTTCCAGAGGCAGCTGATGTTGCTAAAGGTGAGCTAATGTTTGAGGGATTATTTGGAGAGGAAAGTATTGTGTATTGTGGGAAGTGTTCGTCAATAAGCCCATTCAGCACTCTTACAACAAGTGTACAGTGTAAGATGTACAGATCTCTACACAGGTATAGTCATTCATATGTTACATTGAATGTGGGTACAAATGTACACTTCCTATCCATACCATGCAATTGAAGGGCCTGTATCCAGGTTCATTTTTTTTTAAATGAACCTAGGTACAGTCATTCACATAGACACATGCACAAGTGTACAGACATCTGTACGCTCATACAGCATAATGTCTGAATTGGGCTGTTGCTTTAAGATGGGGACTTAGCCTGCTTACTAGTTGTTACAGTGCTGGGAGGGGTTGAAGGTTGTTACTAGGCAATGAGTTAGTCTGCTCGCTGTAGAAAGTCATAAGAGTCTCTTAAGAGGCAAGAAGTGGCTGATATGAGAATCTAAGAACACTCATCTCCTTCCCACTGTCACCAAGTTTGTGAGGTGTCAGTGAAAAGGACCAGCAGGCATGCAGCTTCTGTGTAATACAGAAAGATAGCTTTGGAGGGTCTAGAATGCAAAAGCCAGAAAAGGAGCTGATGCTCCTTGAGATGCAAGGACCACTCTCTGGGAATCTGATGTAAGGTGTTGTAGGAGTGCTCTGATCTCTTCTAGTGATCAAACGAAGCCAGAATCTAAGTAGTGCTGCACCCCTGGAACTTCTCACTCCTGCATCCCTGAAACTTCTCCCTGCTCAGGAAAGTGAGAGCAAGTTTATAACAAAATAAAGGAATAAGGAGGTTGAGGTGCAGACACCAGAGTACTACCCAGTGGACTACCATTGGGCTTTCTCAAGAGCCCGTTTTAATGCCATACCTTCAGCCCTTCTAACAGGGAGATATCATCACCTGCCCTTAGATGCTAGAATGTGTCCTTGTGGAGAAATAGAATCCACCGCACATATCCTGCTGAATTGCTCAATTATAAGTTCTATCAGGGAGTCAGACAATGTTTGACCGCCCTGTTGGTGATCAGATTGGAAGGGCAATCAGGTGATTCGCTTGTTAGTTTTCTACTTTCTGATACAAACCCGTTTGTTTCCTATGTAACAGCTAAATTTTGTTACGTTGCTATCAGTATTCGAAGATCTTTGTTCACCGATAAGTACATTTTGTTGTTGTTGTTGTTCACACTGTAATATGTATGTATCTGTGTTTATGTCTTGGTCAGTAACTGCCTTGGTTGGCCTGATGGATGATCTCCAATTGGGAATTAACAGAGGAAGTGTAACTCTGTTGGTCCTTTTGGACCTCTCTGCAGCTTTCGATAGCAATAGCAATAGCACTTACATTTATATACCGCTCTATAGCCGGAGCTCTCTAAGCGGTTTACAATGATTTTTAGCATATTGCCCCCAACATTCTGGGTACTCATTTTACCGACCTCGGAAGGATGGAAGGCTGAGTCAACCTTGAGCCCCTGGTCAGGATCGAACTTGTAACCTTCTGGTTACAGGGCGGCAGTTTTATCACTGCACCACCAGGGGCTCCTATCGACTATAGTATCCAGACCTTCTGGAGCATCTGAGGGGGTTGGGAGTGGAAGGCACTGCTTTGCGGTGGTTCCACTCCTATCTCTCGGGCAGATTCCAGATGGTGTCTCTCGGGGACTGTTCTTCAAAAACGGTATGGTATCTTCAAAAACAGTATTTCGGTATGGTGTTCCTCAGGGCTCCATATTGTTGTTTAACATCTACATGAAACTGCTGGGAGAGATAATCAGGAGATTTGGTGCAGGGTGTTATCAGTATGCTGATGACACCCAGATCTATTTCTCCATGTCAACATCATCAGGAGAAGGCATAAACTCCCTAAATGCCTGCCTGGAGGCAGTGATGGGCTGGATGAGAGGTAACAAGATGGAGGTACTTATTGTGTGAGGCCGGAACTCAGGAGATGATTTTGATCTGCCTGTTCTGGATGGGGTCACACTTTCCAGAAGGAACAGGTACGCAGTCTGGGGGTGCTTCTGGATACAAATCTCTCCCTGGTGTCCCATGTTGAGGCAGTGGCCAGAGGTGCCTTTTATCAGCTTTGGCTGATACGCCAGCTGCATCAATTTCTTGAGATAAATCTCAGAACAGTAGTACATCTGCTGGTAACCTCCAGACTTGACTACTGCAATACGCTCTATGTGGGGCTGCCTTTATACGTAGTCCAGAAACTGCAGTTAGTCAAGAATGTGGTGGCCAGATTGGTCTCTGGGTCATCTCGGAGAGACCATATCAGTCCTATATTAAAACATCTACACTGGCTGCCGGTAAGTTTCCGGGCAGAGTACAAGGTTTTGGTTATAACCTATAAAGCCCTAAACAGCTTGGGCCCTGGGTATTTAAGAGAACATCTTATTCGCTATGAACCACAGTGCCCATTGAGATCATCTGGAGAGGTTCGTCTGCAGTTGCCACTGGCTCGTCTGGTGGCTATTCAGGGATGGGCCTTCTCCAGTGCTGCACCAAGGCTTTGTAACACACTTCCTGCTGAAATAAGAGCCTCCTCATCTCTTACAACTTTTAAAAGGGCAGTCGACACATTTGTTCACCCAGGCTTTTAATTAGTTACAGTTTTAATTGTGTTTCAATTATTTTAACTTTTTAATTTTAATTGTTGAAATGTTTTGATCTTTTATTGGCTGTTTTTATTGTTTTGTAAACCGCCCAGAGAACTTGTGTTTCGGGCAGTATAGAAATGTATTAAATAAATAAATAAATAAATAAATAAACTGGCTGTAAATTTAATAAAATAAAATAAAAGACACCCCACAGCACTGGTGAACTGTCCTCTCTGAGACACCAAATCATCACGTTGAGTCCCACCATTTGGTTTCATGCTAGAACTTCCAAGGGTGCTGCTCCCTATCAAAAATGAATATACATATACAAGAATAAGGAGCAAAAGGTGTGATGCTTGGGTAAACACTACCTATCACAAATGAAACAATCACAGCACCAGAGTGGTAACAACCTAAAAGACATTACCATTTTGTCCATTCTCACAGACTTAATTTCAGGATCTATGACTTGAGATTTTTAAAATAAAATAAAATGACAACAACAGCTATGTACATGTAAGAAACTATTATTTCAAATAAATTCCGTTTGTCAGTTAAATTCTAATGAAGTCAGTGATAAAGTTGTTTTTGCACCTTTCATTAGCAAAAATGTTCTTCTTTCATATACAATTCACTTATTCCAATCTAGAGCACTAGAGACTCTGCAGTGTGAAAGAGATCTTGTACATGAAGTTTGCCCCATTAATTTTAACTGAGGGAACTTCATAGGCAAAAGAATGCATAGAGAGTTCAAAGGAAAAGGGGAAGCCACTGAGAAGGGGAAGTTCTCATGTCCATAAGAAAAAGCAAAGTGATGCACATCAGGACAAAAACCTCTTACTTTACATCCATAGACAATGGCCAACATGCTCTCCAACAGTGTTGGAGGGCATAAAAGAGATGCATGCTCACAGAGAGGCTGCTGCAGAACTCAGCCAAAGGCTTATTCCACAGCCAAGTGCACAAGGAGGGGAGGAGTGCTTTTTGCTGCTTTCTGTTCCCTCAAAAAGTACTTCTGGCTTCCATAAATATGTCAGTCAGGGTCATGTGGCCCTAATTGCCTCTATGCATGCTTGGCTGAAGGACCTTGGCTGCATTCTGCAGCAGCCTCTCTGCAAGGGTGCAGTTCCTGTTCTACCCTCCTGAGAATGTGGGCCATTTGAGTCATTTAATTTAAGTGTCTTGAAGCACAAAAACCATTCCAATCCCTATTATCATTTTTCAGTGCCTTGAACACAACATAGTAATTATTTATTTATTTATAAAGCTCATTCACTGCTGGTTGTCTCATTCATCAAGTTCCCACGCTTCGCTTTCCATTCACTAATTCTCAACATGCCTAATTACAGTCAATCAACTCAGCTCATGTTCAGTTCTTCCTTTGATATCAGCCAGGTTTAAGTGACTGTTGCTCCTCCATTTATACTGCCGTTTAAAAGTATTAGTGAAACTGTGATCAGCATCCAGACTAAGAGTTGCATAAGAAGAATGCTGCCATTAGCATACAGAGGGGAGCAGTGATTTTCCAGAGACCCACTTTCCCTCTCCTGAAAACCTCACCTCTGCCTCCTGAAAACATGTGCCTGAGGGTCTCAGAACACATCTCATATGTGATAATATAGGGATGATGAAACCACTGGCAACGAATGGCTAAGCCGACCTAATGCCGGAGACAGTCAGGACAGACAGTAAGGTCTGAAGCTATCATTGGGCTCTCATCCTTTTGGCTTTGAGCCTTGAGGTGATCAGATTGTGGATTTGGAAGCAGAGAGAAAAAATAGAACATCCCTTGCTTTCAACAAAGAGTTAGCAAGTGCAATACATAGCTCATCTGCATGACTGAGAAACTTGTGGGCCTGGGATAACAGGCAGAGTGAGGTATGGAGGTGGAAGTTGGGCAGGCCGTTACAGGGGGAAACTGTCCAGGCAAATAAGGCCTGTTACTTTTTCCAGCTCTTCTCCTAACCCTGCAGCCCCAGGGAACTCTGGAAACACTCCCTCTTGGATTAGGGTGTTGAACGCAAAGTCAGTAAATGCTAAAACATCTCTTGATTGTGGATGAGCATGCTGATCTGGTATGTGTGACAGGGATCTGATTGAGTGAGCTGGGTGAAGTTCGTCTCTCTCAGTTATGTACTCCAGGTTTTCTAATCCTTCAGTAGCCCCACCTTGAGGTTTGGGGAGGAGGCTTGCGGTCGTGAGACCTTTTGCCTTTCCAGGTGCCTGGTTAGGCAGTCTCAGAATTTCTAGTGTTTACTCTTGAGGGTGGGCCTTCGAGATAGGTTAGGGGTTCTGTTGGTGTACCGACCACCCTGCTGCACTTTAATCTCCCTACCTGAGCTGGCAGGGGCGTGTCAGAGGTCACTGGGCTCCCAAATGCTTATTGACTTGGGGGATTTCAACATCCACACTGAGCCCCCCCACCCCCACCCCCCCTTGTAGGAGCAGCTCAGGATTTCATGGCCTCCATGGCAACCATAGGCCTACTCTCAATTAGTATCGGGCCCTACCCATGGCAAGACATATTCTGGATCTCGTTTTTGGTGACCAGGGAATAAATGATCTAGAAGTGAGGGAGTCTGAGATAACTCCCTTGTCATGGACCAAAGTCCCTTGTCATAGACCTTGTCATGGATCATCTGGTGGGGTTTAGTTTGACAGCTCCGTCTACCCTCTGCAGGGATGGTGGACGATTAGAATGGTAACCCCTGGAGGCTTGTGAATCCGCTCAGTTTCCAGACAGCCCTCAGGGAATTTCCAATGTCCATTGGCTCTGTTGAGGCCCTGGTGAATCCCTGAAACATGACAACAGACAGGGTTATTGGCACTGAGTTATTGGCATGGTCATTCCTAAACACCCTTTTTGGCTTGGTGGAGCCTATTCTGTTCCTTCATTTTCCTCGGAACTTAGGGCAATAAAACAACCTGGACAATGGCTAGAATGACGCTGGAGGAAGAGTCATGATGAATCTGACCAAACATAGGCTAGAGCCCACATTTTAAGGACTACTCCATGGCAGTGGGGGTGGTGAAGAAACTTTTTTTTTCCTGCCTCCATTGCATCTGCTCAGTGCAGACCAGCGGAGCTGTTCTATGTAGCAAAGACATTGCTCCACACCAGGGCCGGAGCCACCATTGGGTGAAAGCGTTCAAAGAACCAGGGCTGCGCCCCCCCCCCCCACATGGGCTGTACCTCGCAGCCCCAGACACGCCCCTAGCATCTGACGTCAGATGCGGGTGTGTGGCTAGCTGGCCCCCTGCATCTGACATCTGACGCGGGGGCTGCTGCCAGCCTCCCTCTGTGCCTGCTCCACATATCCCCCCAAGTAATGGGTGAGGAACCATCTACAGCCTGTTGTGATATGTTTGCATGTCACTTTGCTGATAAAGTCACTCACATCCATGCTGATTTGGACTCCAGGGTTTTGGCAGTTCTAGCTGATTGTGTTGGATTCTTTTCCGTTAATACAGCCTGAGAATGTGGGCAAGATCCTGGGCAGTGTGTGGGCAAGTTCCTGGGCAGTGTGTGGGCAACGTCATGTGCTCTTGACCCAGGGAGGGTACAGGCAGATGGTTGAAGATTATAATCAATGCTTCATTAAAGGAAGGGAAGATACCACCATGCCACAAGGAAGCAATGGTAATTTTTTAAAAAGCCCTCCCTTTATTTCTCCAACCTGGACAACTATAGACTTGTTTCTAACCTTCACTTTTTGGGCAAGATGATAGAACATGTGGTGGCATCCCAGCTGTAACATCTTGGATGATATGGATTATCTAGACCTCTTTCAATCAAGATTTCCATCCTTGATATGGGACTGAAACTGCCTTGGTCACTCTAGTGGATTACCTATGCCAGGAGCTTGACAGGGGGATTGTATCTCTGTTGGTTCTGCTGGACCTCTTGGTGGTGTTTGATACAATCGACCATGGTATCCTTCTGGACTGCTTACCAAGTATAGGGATTGGAGGTACTGCTTTGGAGTGGCTTCTGTCCTTTTTCGGGGGGAGGGTCCAGAAGGTGGTGCTGAGGGACTGCTGCTCGGCTCCTTGGCCATTGGCCTGTGGGGTCCTGCAAGGTTCCATTTTGCCCCCAATTCTGTTTAATTTCCACATGAAACTGGGGGACTTGGACTGAGTTGTCAGCAATATGCAGATGACACTGAGCTCTATTTCTCCTTATCACCTGATCCTAGGGGGGCAGTGGGTGTCCTGAATTGGGGACTAGGGGCTGTGACAGGTTGGATGTGGGTTAATAAAATGAGATTGAATCCGGGCAAGACAGAGGTGGTGTTGGTCAGTAGGAGAACCAATCGGGACTAGGGAATTCGACTGGGTCTGGATGGGGTTGCAGTCCCCTTGAAAGAGCAGGTACGCAGCTTGGGGGTATTGCTAGACCTGGCTCTGCTTTTGGAAGTTCAAGTGGAGGCAGTGGCCAGGGGTGCCTCTGCACAGCTTTGGCTAGTGCGCCAGCTGTGCCTCCCTCTCGAGAAGTCAGATCTGGCCACAGTTACCCACACCTTAGTCATGTCATGGCTGGATAACTGTAACTTACTCTATGTGGGGTTGCCCTTGAAGAATATTCAGAAACTGTAGCTAGTGCAAAATCTGGCAGCTAGGATTTTATCTTGAGCCTCCCACTGGGAGCAGCTACATTGGCTGCCAATTTGTTTCCAGGTCCAATTCAAGGTGCTGTTTTTGACCTTTAAAGCTCTTAACCGTTTGGGCCCTGAATACCTGATGGGCCTTTTGTTCCCGCTTGACAAGGTTATTGGAGGGGACTCTACGTGTTGACAATGAGGGAGGGTTGGCTGGCGTGCAAGCAGGACAGAGCCTTCTCAGTTATTGCCCCCAGACTTTGGAATGTTCCCCAATGGGCATTCATCAAAGTTTTTAGAAAGCAAGTGAAATCTTGGCTTTTATAAGAGTGGTTGTGTGTGTGTGTGTGTGCCTGCTGCTCTGTATTTTGTCGTCCTAATGTGTATGTGTTTAAAATACAAAGATTTGTATTTATTATTATTTATTTACTTACTTACTCAGTTTCTATACTGCCCTTCCAAAAATGGCTCAGGGCACTTTACACAGAGAAATAACAAATAAATAAGATGGATTCCTGTCCCCAAGGGCTCACAATCTAAAAACAAACATAAGACAGACACCGGAAACAGTCACTGGAGGTACTGTGCTGGGGGTGGACAGGGCCAGTTACTCTCCCCCTGCTAAATAAAGAGAATCACCACATTAAAAGGTGCCTCTTTGCCAAATTAGTAGGGGTTCTGCTAACTATTCCAATTTAATATTTTATTGTGTAACTGTCTTATATTCTTATATTGTTTAAATGTTCTGTAAACTGCCTTGAGATTGTTTTAATGAAAGGCAGTATAAAGGTTAGACAAGAAATAAATTAATAAATAAAATTGACTGAGCTACTCCACTAATATGAATACCTGACTTCCATTGGCTGAACTCCTCTATTCTTTGAGATGAGAAGGACAGGCAGAAGACCATGGAGAAAGAGGTGTAGAAACAGCAGGGACCTAAGAAAAGACACACGATGCAAAAGAAGCAGACTGCCTGCTTCCTATCACACCAAAAGGAGTGATAGGAGGTATTCCAGGGGAATGCAAAGGTAGCGTTGGGTGGGCTGGGGGCAGACCCACTCAGACTCCACCCACCTGCCCCACTTCTTCTTCAGAATTCTAACATATTGGACACATCTTATCCACCTATAAATGCACTTTGCCTCTTCTGTGCCCCCCTCTTTTTTTTAATGGTTCCACCACTGGAGGACTGAAGAGAAAAGAAGCCCAGAGGGAGGAGTCTCAGAAGCAAATTTTCATCTTACATAGGAATAGTGCCTCTGTCATATAACTCAATAATAAATACTAATAACTTTCAGAGGTAAGTATTCTAGAGTCTGAATGTTGTTCTATTAATTTATCATGCCAGTTGGCTTCCAATCTCCACTATATTTAGATTACTGGATGACAACGATAACATTAGAAATAAGTTTCTTATTAATGGAGTCTCAAAGCCTACTAACAGAGCTTCACAAAGTATCTATATTATAATACAAAATACTCTATTGGCACATGAAGAATAGACAAAGATAACTGAAATGCTGAAATGTCATTTGATCACACATAACCAGGAACTTCATATAGCCATCTAAAATCAATCTTTTGGTTAAACAAGGAGACACACTACACACTCTTCTTTATTTAGTGGTAACCTGGTTTTTTTAGTTTATTTTAAGAAAATTATATTCAGTATTTGGGGGGAACCCAAAAACTATGAACAGTGAATATTTTAAGATCCCCTGCCCCCAATGAGAACACAAAGCTCCTTAGTGGTGGAAATAGAGAATTCTTCTCATGTTAGCCACATCTGACAGTATCCCATTGAATAAATCTTCAATATCAAGTGAATTGGTCAGAGAAGCCGAGAGAATTTATATGTCAAGAACCTTTTCTCCTGCTATTTCTCACAAGTTTGGATTGTATATATATGATCAAGCCTTCCTGGTTTTTGAGTACATTATCCACTTATAAACCCAGGTACTCAGATCCTTCTCTAGTAAACCATCAGCCTTGTAAGATCCGCTTATCAAAATTGCTAGGGTCATAGAGTAAGACAGACAGTTCTTAAACTTATCTTAGACAGACACCTGGAAACGAGCTGATATTACATATTTGATGGAAGTAAGCAAAGTAGAAAATCAGAAGTGCTGGGGAACTGGGAGCAAGAGAACTTGATTCAGAGAAATTAATAATTCTTCAGTAGCAAGCAAGGAGTATCTCAGATTAAGAGCCCATATAGACGATTAAAGCAAGCAAAGAGTATCCCAGATTCAGAGCCCATATAGATGATAAAAGTATTTTAACGTGAGCTCTTTTTGCCCATGATAACTTGGCTTGTCTGTATTCTCCTGCAGAATGTGGAGAATGGTTTTCGCACATACCAGGTACAGATGATAATATAAGGCTGTTCACATAAGCAGCCCTACCCAGGCCTGGGTAGGGCTGCTTGTGTGAAGTGCTGGGATTGAGTTCAATTCTCGCAGGGTCCTACCGGGTAGCCTGGGAATATCCCCCAGGATTTTACTGAGATAAGAGGGTGCATACGTGCTCTCCTAGCTCAGTCCCTGGTTATCTGGCAGCATGGACTCCTATGGTTGCCCAACCATAGAGGGTGACCCTGTTTGGGTCACCTAACTATAGAGGCTGGATGAAGGAGCACCTTGGCCTCTAGAATGCACTGTGCGAACAGGGCTTTCTAGAGACTGGGCATCCTTCCCCCAGCCTCCCTGCTGCCGTGCTGCTCACCACAGCAGTGCTCATCTGCAAGCATGGCATGGTGAACAGGACTTCAGCTGCAATCACATGGTGGAAGGCAGGAGCGATCCTGCCTTCCCCCTGTCCCTCTCTAGCCCTGAGAAAAGAGGTCATGTGTATAATCTTTATGTGTAGTCATACAGTTATGTACTCAGAGTGGGTAAGGATTTATTTATCAGGAATCAATTAGAGTGCTCCACTCACAATTACTGGTGTATGCCCTGGAAAAGACTACAATTTCTAGGTGCACCTGTGCTATACCCAAGACAGCAAGGCTTTGACAAATTTCTATACTATACCTCAACATCCAAGGATATTTTAAAAGCTATTCTTCTACAAACGAGCAAGTCAACATCAATGTATATGGTCTCTTTTTAATGATACTTGGGAGTAACACAAACAATTAGTGCTTCTTTGAAGCACTAGATTTTGAGCATTACTCGAGGGAAATGGCAAACGGTTCCATGACAAAACACTAATTACAGATGTAGCAATTTGCATTTGGAATCCAGACATGAATATTGGCTTCACTGGACTGAACTGGAAATTAATTTGAACACTGACCTCTGTCCCTGTTAAACTAATTCCACTTCTTTTGCAACACTTCTGCAACTACTTCTTTTGCAACACATAGTTCACTCCTGATGTATTTATTGTCCAAGTCCCCCAAATTCTACATATCTGGAGCAGGTTTGGCCAGGCAAGCATAACATGAAAGGTTAAAGTGCACTTTGAATTGAAACTGAAATATTCTCTTCCTGACTCTGAAGTGGATACTAAAGGCATATATCAATCTCTAAGCCTGTCACCATTGATTGGCTATGATTTATATGGAGATGTTATCTGAACTTCAGTGTGTACGAAGGCCACTCAAACTGCAATTTGAAAAACACATCAAGGGGAAAGCAATCTTTTTACACTCATTGTGGAGGTAATTGAATAAAGCATTAAGGCACTCAGTCATTTTTCTATCTAAGTAATTGTTATTATTTCAAACCAAGAAGCTGGAAGGGAGAGAAGTTGTACTGTTCATCAAGTCCAGTGCCTTGGAAACAGGGCAGGTTATAACCCTCTGGAATTATCTCAAGAGAGTACAAACACTGATATCTTTTAGAGCACTTTGCACTGATGGGCCCCCAGTGACTGGTTTTCAACAGCTCTTCAGTTACTTGGAGTTTTCTCATTACTGCTATAGTTTTTATATCAGTACAAATAACTGATTGCTAGAGAGGCAAAAGGTATCAATATTACTGTCTAGTTGTCCAAAGATGTGCCCTAATAGTCAAACCCTATGCTTCACTAAGCAACTTTCAAAACACCACCCAGTACCTCCTGCTGCTGCTTCTGCTTCTCTTCTCCTCCCCTCTCCTCTCCTCCTCCTCCCCCTCCTTCTTCTTCTTTGTTGTAGCAACAATTCCACAGGTGCTTACAGTGCAATTATAAGCATGTTTGTTTAGCACTAACAAGTTCAATTGAACTTATTCTCTAGTAAGAACATACTATTTCTGAATCCTGCCTAGGCAAAACTAAAAAAGGACAAGGCTTTTCACCAAGCAGCTGTCCCTGAATTCACACACTACAAGGAAGCATTTCCAAACTTTTATAACAGCCAAGTCCTTATCTCAGAGGATGGAATGGTGAGGGGGTCCAAGGAGGCAGGGGCTGGTGGCAGCCAGGGATAAGCAGAGGAAAGACTGCCAATGGGTGGGGACGGCTACAGTGGAGGAGGGGCAGAGCCCTGAAATGGCCGAAGGGGAGGCATGTGAGGATAACATCAGCAGTATGCCTCCTGAAGGGAGGGGGTCTGAGCAGGAGGAGGGAGGAGGGAGACAGGCATTGGCAGCAGCTGTAAAGGGTACTCAATTACAAGGAATAAAGAGGGGCATTGGCCTCATAATTTGGGGCAGGCGATGCATAGCCTGTGAGGAGGCATATAAGGATCCAGCCAGGGATGAGAGGCTGGCTGGTGGTGAGTGTCAGGGCCACCTGGAGAGGGGCAAACACAAGGAACAAGCAGCCTGGGACAGGGTGACACTCAACCCCCTCCCCGTCTCTACTCTGAGGCCAGAACCAATAAGCCTAGCCAGACTTGGTAAAGGGGACAGGGACATGTAGCCAGACAAGCAGGGGCGTAGCAAGGTTGTAGTGGGCCCAGAGACAAGATTTTAAAATCCCCCCCCCACTGAAGCTCAGCTCATGAAGTAAAGAAATCTTAAATGAAGCTGAATAGTGGTAACAAAAAGCAGAGTAAAAAAAAATTATATATACACCTATGTGCCACAATAGAACACAATCCTAAATTATTTTTTAAAAGGTTTTGTAAAATGTGGATGATTCAAGCCATTTAATGGTACTAGAGAAAGACATGCTGTTCTGGTAGCTTCAGGTCTTAACACTCACATCAATTTCAGAGGATGAATACAATTGAAGGAAGCCTGGGCGGGTGCACGGCTGGGGGAATCAGTCATGTGACTTGCCTCTGGGGGCCCACCCAAGGCAGTGGGCCACCAGACAACTGTCTCCCCTTGACCTATTATAGTTACGCCCCTGCGGACAAGTATTTTATATTTCCCAAACTTTATAATAGTAACAAGAGTAATAATTATTTACACTGGCATGGACTTTTCCTATTCCCCCCCCCACTCCCAGTTTCTTTTATCTCTAGCTCTCTTCAGATGTTATTTTTAAAAGGTGCACCTGAAAGAGAGTGCACCATAAAGCCCCGCCCAAGCACTGATGTGCTCCGAAACCTCACCCCTGTGTTGAATTTGCTTACAGTGTTTGTCTTCAGAGACAAATACTATGAGTGATTAGAGATTGTATCCATGAAGGCTGGGCCATCCTAATCTTCAGATCATGGGCAGAATATCTTCACACTTAACTACATTTCTCTCCACTCAGCATGGAAGTAGAGGCTTCTGTGCACAGGTACAGCACCCCTTTTTAAATAAAGTCTGAAAAGAGCTTCTGTTCTGCTTAAATTGTAAATCTTTAGGAATGATGACTTTATAAAAATCTGTCAAAGTACCTAGTACTTACTGAAAACTCTAGAAATTATACATTATTATGTATGATAATATGATGATGTTACTAGCACCAGGGCTTTGTAACTCAGGATGTCTGCTAGTGCTACGAATTTTTATTGTCTTGGTTTATTATTATTAATGGGCTTTCCATCACATGGTAAATAATGGGTCATCAGTATTATTAGGACACACTGATATCATGCACACAACCAAAATAGCTGTGGGGAGGGTGGGCTGGAGTTTGGAAGGCAGGGCTGGACCTACATTCCACCTAGACGATTGCAGAGCTCCTCTTCAGCATGCCACCACGTGCCCACATGATCCGCGCTGCACAGAACAATGAGTGCGGTGCATTGGGGGATTCCACCAGGAATCGGGAGCTCTAGGCGCCTGACTCTGTGTATGCTCAGGCTGTGTGCAGCCTGAACATACACACGGCCCTGCCACTGGGGTTAAGGGCACACTCATGCCTTTAACCCTGGCTAAAGGCCGGGCTTCAAAATCAGGTCAGGTTGGGTGGGAATGCTGGGATCAGGAGTGATCCTGGTGCTCCACCAAAGCATATTGAGTTTTAGGCAGCTCATCTTACAAAATGGTTTCTTTTTCAGCAACATTTCTTTCAGTGAGATGCTTACCAGTGGAAGTGTATAAGAGCTGGGAGTTGTAGCTTCTTGGCCTTTCCTTGAGTAACAAAATGCATGGATCTAATTTAGGAATGTACTGCATCAGATACTCCAATAAAATATCTAGCCCACTAATATGTTTCACAAGCGTAGTTAATATAGAATCTTCTTGTTTAAATTAATATGGAGGTGTAATGATCAGGCAGTATCACCCTTTCCTTTCCTGTAATGAGTGAACCAGAAATGAACCCTGTCCTGACTGACAGGCAGTGACCTCTGGGGATCAGCCACTCAGCACACAGTGGCTGGGACCTAGAGGGCCTGGCAGCAGGAAGTGAAGTTTTTTTTTTGTGTGTGTGCTCAGAAGGAGCTAGAAGGTAAGATGAGAGAGGATGGGGAGCAGGCTTAGTGAGCACCAGCCATGAAGTCTGGCTGCCTCATGGCCAACAGCCAACCTGGAGACTTATCTCATGGAAGGACATCTACAGATCCTTGAGAGACAGGATTTCAGGAAACTTGAATTATCTCCTGGAATTTGGGGTGAATTCAAGAGGAAAGGAAGCCAAGGGCTTTTGGGGCTTCAGAAAGACTTAGACAGGGAATAGTGTGATACCTAGCCTCAGTTAGACTTTTTTTCCCCCTTACATGCTATGCAAATCCTTACAACTGGTTTATTGTGTTTTTATTAGTAACATAACAAATCAAGGCAAACTGAGCCAATGCCATTTTCCAACTAGAGCATTTTAAAAGTCTCTGTAAACTCTCAAGGGTTTTTCTGTTTTTTGTTTTTGTATTTTCTTGCATTTCTGTTCTATGCAACTGGGTAACCACGTGGGTGTGCTGCCCCAATACCATCTGAGGATGCTTTTTGAAGTATTCTTGTAGTTACTGAGTGTTCCTTTTACTTGTAACTTAAAGCTGAGAGAGCCTCAGACTAAAACAGTCTGTAGTATTTTGAATAAAGTCTTTCTCTTTTTGTTCTTTGGACTTTACCTGCCTCTGAGTGGATTTTTAACTCAGGAAAAGGGTGTTTTACTCTGGTGCAAACATGCCTCAGTGTTAATTGTTCAGCAACCTACCAAGTTTTCTCACCACATGGGAGCTGCACGTAGAAGAGGTTTTTGGACTTTTCCCTTAGAAAAAGGGAAGGAGGGGTCTCCCTGGACATTTACCCAAATGGGGGGGGGCTGTAATAATTAGGGTGTAGTGGCAGCGAGTCAGCTACTAAGGAAGCAGTTTAAATTTTAAAAGGGAACAGCCTTTGTTGAGCAAACATGGAGGGAATGATTCAGCATTTTTCTTTCCCCCACGTGGGCTTCTTTGAGACAAAGACTAGGCTTAAATCCACTATTGGTTACAGGAGGCATAACACATACACTGTTAAAAGTAGCCTAGGCTCTTGGATGGAGCAGGAGCATATAATCCACGATGAGCAAGCAGGTTTTAGACCTAATAGATTGGTTATGGACCATTGCTTAATTCTACAACAACTTCTGGACAAACAAGTTAGGGTCCATAAAAGACCCCTGTTTGCCGCTTTTGTGGACCTTAAAATGGCCTTTGACTCAATTTCAAGGAGTTTACTATGGACCAAATTGGCCAGTACATCTATAGATCAAAGGCTTCTATTATTGCTCATTAAGCTCCCTGAGAACTCCTCTTTAAGAGTACGTTTAGACACTGCCGGCAATTTCACCAATCCAATTCCAACTGAGAAAGGTGTGAGGCAAGGGTTTGTGTTGGCCCCTTATTTATTTAATCTTTCTATCAACAACCTGATTAAACGGCTGCAAAATGTTGATATCCACGCACCTAAATTAGCCAACAAAAAGATCCCGATCCTGATGTACGCGGATGACGCGGTCATTTTATCTCAAACCAGGGTCGGGCTCAAAAGAGCTTTAGATGTTCTATCGTCATATTGCCAAGAGGAACACTTGAAGATCAACCATAACAAATTATGTGCTTTAAAAATAAACCAAGGAAATTTACATGGACCTTGGATGGACATAAATTAGAACAGGTCAATCAAATAAAATATCTTGGGGTGGTTTTTCAACAAAATGCTGGGAAAACGGCACACATGAGAATGGTAGCTGACTCAGCAAAACGCAGTGTGGTGGCAATTAACAGATTTTTCAGAACACAGGGAGCAGGTTTCATTCCTGCGGCTTTAAAACTGTATTCAGCAAAGGTTATCCCTCAGCTCTTATGCAGGATCCAACTGGGACCTTATGCGAACTTTGACATGCTAGAAAGAATTCAATCCGGCTTTTTGAGAGCTATTTTTGGGACTACAAGATGCACCTCAAATGTAACACTGCGCATGGAGGCCGGCCTCATAAAGATCGAATCTCGTGCCTGGCTTCTAATCATTTATTTTTGGTTGAGAGTCCACCTATGTCTGGTGGGCCTAATTCCTCAGTTTTTATCGTTAATTCCACAACTGCAGTGGTGCACTGTAGTTAGTAATAAGCTTGCTGCTCTAGGAATAGACCCTGAACAATTGCCGGAGTTAGACTTGGCAAATGCTAAAAGAATAGTAAAACAGTGTTTGACAGATATTGAATTGCAAAATAACTGGGCCTCTTTGACAGAATTCTACAAAGGAGTAAGAACTAGATGAGATCTTTCACCAGCAAACTATTTATCCCATATTACACTCAGCAAACTCCGGTGGGCATGTACAAGGGCAAGAACAAATTCTTTTCCCTCTGCATTATTAGCTGAGCGATACAATGGTATTCCCCTGGAAGAACGCTGCTGTAGATGTGGCAGTGGGGAAATAGAATCCATTGAGCATATTCTATTATCCTGTAAAATTCATAGGCAATTGAGGGAGCACTTAATTTTACCTCTGGTCTGTAAACAGCCGGATCAATCTGCTGAACAACTTGTTAAATTTCTACTCTCTGATGAGGATGTTTTAAATTTTAACTCTGTAGCCAAATTTTGTTACATTGCTCTTAAGATGTATAATGAGAACCTATAGAGTTTCTTATAAATTTGTTTTGCTTTTTACATGTATGGATCATTTCGTCTAGGACCGTAAATAAACTTGACTTGACTAGCCTAGACTAAATCCTCCATTCCAACAACCACTTTGAGCAGCTGCCCTTCATATAGATAATGATAAAAGCTAGTATTCCTTTTCTATTTGTGCACTTATGCCAAGGAATTCCTAATTGGCTAAATATAACCTTGACTGACTGGCCTTTTCAAGACTTTCCCCTAATTTATTCCCTCTCGTGTTTTCTTCCAGCCATGAATTTTGCCTTGCTGTGTCCCTGCCCTGCTTTTGTTTTAACATGACCCCCCGACTAAAGAGTTTTCTCTTTTTGGTTTTATTTTCTCTTGTTGACTTGGGCTTCAACTCTGGCAAACATCCTGTTTTCAGCTCAATCCACCATCTTTTCCTGCCTTATCTCAATTGTCCAGGCCTCAGGCACCATTTTGGTTTCATCCTTACTCCTCTAGCCAGCTGGTTTGTTTTTGGAAGGACTGGTTTCCTACTCTACCTTTCTGGTTCATTGACTTGATTTTCCAGTTGAGCCCTTGGGTCTGCATCTTGATGTTTCCATTTGCCTGCCTAAATAAACAAAGATTATTATGTATACAAGAACTCTAGCAGCAATGAGTAGATCCGGCAGTTCCTGTGATATGCAAAGAAAAATACATTGCAGACGGTCCTGAAAAAGAATCTGACTGATTCACATAGTCAATACAACCTAATATTTTGTGGAGATTTATTTTGGAATTTGATCCCACGCACTAATTAATTAAATTTTTCATTAAAAAAATTATGTTGGGCATTTTGTTGTTAAAATAAGAAGTAGTATATAATTGTTGTAAGTAGTAATAGTAGTGATAATAATTAACAAAATCTCTCCTCAAAACATCTATCTATATAGCCTTTCTTTTGCATCCTTCACATTTTCAAACAAACAAAAAGCCTAACACTTCAGTCCTATGCATTACTATGTTTAATGGGACAAACTCCATAGTAAGCATGTATTTATTACATTTCTAAACTGCCCCATACAAAAAAAGTCCCAGGGCGTTTCACAATCTAAAAACCATTAAAACATTGACACAATTTAAAGAATTTTAAAAATACAAATAAAAATGCTAAAAGCTGAAGCTTTAAAACTCTAAACTAATAGCCTGGCTAAACAGGTGTGTTTTCTGGTCCTTCTTAAAAATTTTCAAAGAAGGGGAAACTCTAATTTCATTAGGAAGAGTGTTCCAGATTCCCAGGGCAATATTAAAGGCCCAGTTTCGAGTCACCACCAACAAAGCCAGCAGCAACCTTAACTGGACCTCCTCAGAAGATCTGAATAGGCAGCTGGGATGATGATGAAGAAGGCATTCCCTTAAATACCTTAGACCCAAGCCATTTAGGGCTTTATAGGTAATGACCAGCACTTTGTATTTCGCCTGGAAACTTATTGGCAGCCACTTTTTAAATGGGCGTAATATGATCTCTTTGGGCTGCCTCGGAGACCAACCTGGCTGATGCATTCTGTATTATCTGCAGTTGCCAAACTATGTACAAAGGCAGCCCAATGCAGAGCGCATTGCAGTAGTCAAGTCTGGATGTTACCAGCATATGCTCCACTGTTTAAGGTTATTTATCTCTAGAAGTGGACGTAGCTGGTGAATCAGCCAAAGCTGATAGAAAGCACTCCTGGCCACTGCCTCAACCTGAGAAATCAGGGAGAGGTTCAGGTGCAGAATTACTCCCAGACTACATACCTGTTCTTTCCATCTGTTCTGGATGGATTTTAACCCTTCCAGAACAGGCAGATCTAAACCACTTCCAGAGTTCTGACCTGCTTCTATTGGCCTGCACTGTTCTCTAAGGGTGATTAATCACCTGGTATTCCAGTCTGCCTCGCCTGTGTAATAGTTAATAAAGTTGTGGCCCTTTTCATCCATATTAAGTCTGCGTGTCTTCCTGAGCTGGGGTCTGGGGACAATGTTTAATTCTTGTTTTAAAATGTTTTTAAATTGTTAATTGTTGTGTTATTGTTTTTAATTTGTTTTAGCTTTTCATTGTTTTACAACTTTGTTTTAATTGTAAACCGCCCTGAGCCATTTTTGGAAGGGCAGTATATAAATCAAATCAAATCAAATCAAAAAATAAATAAATCTCGACCTTCCACAATGAATACCTCCACCTTGCTTGGATTCAGACTGTTTGATCTCCATCATCCAGCCCATTACCGCCTCCAGGCAGGCATTTAGGGAAGTTAGACCATTTTCTGATGAAGCTGACATGGAGAAATAGATTTGGGTGTCATCATGTTAACATCAGATGTTAACTGATGTTTTTAACATCAGATGTTAAGAAGCATTGGAGATAGTACAGAGCCTTATGGGACTCCATACCAGAGCTCTTGTTCTGAAAAGCAACTGCCAAGAGACACCATCTGGAACCCGCCTGAGAGGTAGGGGTGGAACCACTGCAAAGCCATGCCTCCCACTCCCAACTCTTTCAGGAATCCCAGAAGGATACCATGGTCTATGGTATCAAAAGCTGCCAAGAGATCCAAAAGGAACATTAAATACATACATAGTAAATGTTAAGTACATACAACTATATTTGATCTTTTTGTCCCTTGCATCTTCCATTCCTTTCCTCTCTCACTTTCCCTTTGTTAGCAACATAAGAAGTTACCTTATACCAAGTCAGACCATTGGTATTGGTAGCTCAGTACTGTCTACACTGACTGGCAATGGCTCTCCAAGGTTTTAGGCAAGAGTCTTTCCCAGTCTTACCTGGAGATGCCAGAGATTGAACCTGGGACCTCCTGCATGCAAAGCAGACACACTTCTACTGAGCTGCAGCCCCATTGTCTATTCCCACAGTCAAAATTAAGACTGCAACCTCTTTGGGACCGGAACATGTCCATCTCTTTTGCTTAGTTGTGCTCTGAAAAGTGTCATCAGCATTGATGGTGCTGCAGCACTCATGGTTAAAATAGATATCACAATGTAACATGCAATGCCTAGGAGGCAGCAGTAGGGGGTATGGGGAGCAGTTACCTAGGCAACCAGGAGTAGCAGCTGAGCTGTAGCTGGAGAAAGAGAAAGAGGGTGAAAAACAGTGAGGAAAAAGGGAAGAGCTACTGAGCAGAACTGCAAAGGCTACAAAAAGAAAAGAAAAAAATGGGGAAGGCTGTGGAAGAAGCTGAAGATAAGGAGAAGAGGCAGCAGCCAGAAAAACAGAGACTTGCTTGCTGAGACCTTTCCTGTGACAGATCCTGAGCAGCAGAGATCCATGTCTGGCCTACCTCAAGCTGTGAGGGAGCTTTGTGGGAAGGGGGTCTCCAGGTATTGGGTGGGTGGGTGTGACCAAGTTATGTAGAAAAGAATATTTGTATAACCATTTGTGTTTAAATTGCTCCGTTGTGACACTGTTGATTTTTTTTTTAACCTTAAATCTGTTCCTTACTTTTGCCCATAAATTATGTTGATCTTACCCTATTTGTTAGATATTTTGAATTGCTGGGAACCTAACTGCTTACAATATACTGAAAAATTCACGATTCATGACTCTAGCAATATTTGTACGACACACTATGAAACCCTGTGCAATCAAAATGGAGAGAGAAAATGTATTTTGTGTAGGGGCATGTACTTTGATATTGATTTATACATTGAGAATTAGCAGCATGGCTGGTTGTAGCAAAAGCCTGCATACAAGATATTGGAGAGCCTTCTAAACGAGAGGGTTCGCTGAGGTGGGATCAGTGGATTTGTGCACCTAATTTTTTCCAAAGTGACTGTGGGCTGTGCAAACGCTCAGGGTTTTCCTACTGTTTTGTACTGTTTCTTTTGCAGTTTCCTAGAGACATCTCAGTCTTCCGCATTAAAAAACACTGGTGTAATGCTCCTCCTCCGTGCAACAGAGCACTACCCCCATTCCCCTCCACCCACCATGGTTACCCTCTGTTGCCATCAGTGTTGCATGCACATTGTGGGAAAACAGCATCATTTTTATTATTGATATTGTTAATTGCAAGAATAAACTTGTTTTTACTTGGAAAAATAAATGCTTTATTGTTTTTACTTTTGGTTGACTGTGATCTTCCTTGTGCATTCTTTCCTCTTCTTCCGGTCAGCAAAACTGTGCTCCACTCCATTCTTTTCTCCCTCTCTTTCCCTGCTTTGTGTAGTGTTTCAAGTGGGGTTTGCACTCATTAAACCATCCAGCAGGAGTATATAACAAATGTCTTTTATTAGAGAAGTCAGCATCAACATCCGAGTCCCTCCTACTCCATGCTGTAATAAAAAGAACTTCCTAGTAGCTGTTCCCTATAACTATCTTCCCCCTGTGTCTCTGTGTTATTATTCCTGACTGCTGCTCCACCTCTCCTACTTAATTCCACATACATCAATACATAGAAAGCTTCACCACTTCAAAAATGAAGCATTCACCATTGAAGTGATCTGCAAAGCAGGGAAGGAAAGAAGAAGGAGAAGAACGGAGCAGAGCACATTTCTGCTGACTAGAAGAAGAGGGGGGAGTAGAAGTCTTGATTCTTTATGGGAGTTCACATTCCCTTCCCACAGTAGCAGTGGTGCACCTAGGTAATTTTGGAGCCTGCATTAGCAGAAACATATTCCCACTCCTCATATTTCTTTCCCCACTCTGCCCCTAAAGCACCTGGCACAGATCACATTCATACTTGGCCACCTGGTGCAGCGCAGGCCAGCAGCTTGGTGCCCTGACCACACCACCCACAGTCTAAAGAGGATTTGGGGTATGGAGGCCTTGGACTTCAGCCCCAAACTCCAGGGCTAAGAGAGCCTCTGCGCAATAGCAGCACAGCTGATTCCCCATGTGCTTTGCAAACATCCATTGCATGTAGTAAGACCAACGATTTGGGAGTGGATCTCTCTCGTGCACACATTTCGAACTGGTTCGACATAGAACTGGTTCGGTTCTATGGTTCTAGACCAGACTGAACCCCCCTCTCAGTTCGCTCAAAGTTTCGGGGGGGGTTTGCAAAATTTTAAAAGTTAAACTTTTTTTAAACTTTGGAATTGCTCTTCGAGGCAGCGTGTGTGTGTGGGGGGGGGGTTCTGCAGAGGTTCCCCCTCCCCGCACCAGCCTTCAAAATGCCACCCTCGGGCCTTTTTGGCCCATTTTTCAGCCCGTTCTGGCCTTTGGTGTAGTGGCCAAAATGGTGGCCGCCGTGCACGCGCAAATGGCCTCTGCGAGGCCCTGGACCATGCCAGACTTCATCTTCTCTCTTGCTTATACAGGGGGAAGGCACAAGACACACGCACCCACACACTTACTACCATCTAAGATAGGTAATGGAAGAAGAGGAGGGGAAATGTGCATGCGAAGGTGGACAAAACTCCTCCCACTCACCTCACCTCCACTTCCCATGGGAACCCATTGGAACTCTATACATGAGATCCACCTAATGTACCCAAAGCAGTCCTCCTGCACTCAATCCAAGGGGGAAGTGTGTTTCTCCCAGATTTAATATGGATTTGATGGACATTCATGGCAGAAAGCTACAGATTTCTATCTGTATCATTTATACGGGCTGCAACATCCTCCATTGAAATCAGCATGGAAGTGGGTTCAAATTCCCATTTAGAAGGGCTTGGAGGCAGCAAATAATCCACCAGTAGCTGAACAATATATCCAAAAGGTGGATGAATTGAATTGGAGTTGATTAATTGTAGGAGTTTTTGTTGATTTATTATTAACTCTGTATACATTGACATTTGAGTGGGGGCAGGGGGGATCGTCCAAATGAAGCATTGTGTTTAGATGATGCTGGGCCTGTTGCAACACACAGCTTCCAACAAAAGGCAAGCCCTGAGACCCACCCTCTCCATCCTGCTCATCCCCCACCTTTCTCAGTTAAAACATGATTATACTGGCATGGCTGTGTGTTAAGACGGAGAGTAGTTTCAATATTCCATTATAAGCCTCAACATTGTATTGCTTATAAAATTAAAACTGTCCAATCTGCCTGGCCATCAGAACACATTCACTAGATGACAAGAGACACCTCCCCTGTAATTGCGGTGAAGGCCCGCTGAAAAATGGCTTACATAGAGCGGTTTAAAGTTTTTCTCCTTTGAACAGGGTTTTTAAGTGTTGGTGATGTTCTTTCGGACTGAGGAAGTGGTATTTAAGTGATTTTGTTATCTATTTGCGTAGCTTCAGCCTTTAGACTGCATGCTGTTGGGGCACATGTACGGGCACATGTACCCCAACCTTAGACTCAGAGGTACCAACTCAGAAGTATATGGAATTCAGGCCTGTGTCTGATTTCATTTTATATTAAGAGTTCAATTATTGCCTGAACTCAGGGTGAATTGACATCCCAGATCTCAACTGGTCTGCGAGGGAAGAGGAGATCCAGCATTGTATTGTGAAATGGATACTCAAGGAAGCACAAAAGCCAGGCCCGAACAATCCAAATGCTAATATGTGACTCACTACCAGATAATGTCTGTGGAAGAGGCCAGAGGCTGATCTCCCCTCTCCTGTTGCAAGAAGTCAGCTTTAATCCTTGTCAATGATTAATTCAATTGCTCTCTATGGAAATTCAACATAGGTAGATGCATACAAAGAAAACACCTATAGACTTTAATTCTTACCTTTACTAACACTTTAACACCTTTTGGGATCAGACTGGCAAATCGGGGAAGATGCCATTTGTAGCTCAGAGATGCAGATTTGCTTTGGGCAATGTCCCCCCCCCAAGCGCACAGTTTACAGAAGATGAGATTCAGATATCTCTGGACTGGCCAATATCCTGAATAATTAAAAGACATTGTCCAGAAGGTAACAGCATTGTCACCCCTTTTTGGGGACCCAGGAAAAGATGAGATTTGAATAGATCAAAGGAAAATACAACTATAAAGAACGAGGCTACTGGACAGAGAGTTAGCAATCTTGTGCCTACATGCAAGACCTGCTCACGAGCAATCCCAGAGTTTGCTGCTAAGCCGTGGGGCAACAAGCAGGAACTCTGTCCATGGACAGGAGCGGTCTGTGACTTCTACTGCGCAGTGAGAAATCAAGACTTTCCCAGCCATGGTGCTCTGACTCTCAGCCGTGCTCTGAGCAAACTGCATGCTTGAGCCAAAGCTCCTGTCTCCAGCCAAAGGCCTCGCTCCTTCAGCTGAAAGATCCACCGCTCTCAAAGCCTCTGATCCTGGTAACATGCTGTCCCTACAAGCCTTGAATCCCTTCATCCCTTCCCTTGAATCCCTTCATCCCTTCCCCTTCGTCCCCCTTCCCTTCGTCCCTCTACTAATTCCTGATCTCCCCAAACCATGCCAGTCCTCAGCCTTCCTTACCCCCCCCCCTTTTTCTGTCTATATCTGAATTATATTAGGCTCTAGGAAGATTTAAGACACACACATACGTTAGTTAGGAACACGGGTTGAACACTGGTGCTGGCTAGGATGTTCTGTTTAAATAGTAATATTGATAGAGTGTTCTGCTTTCTGCTCTGCTAGAGTGATGTTGTTATTTTTATACTCAATAAAGCCCATTGAATCCTTTTAGGATTGGTTTGATCTCCTTTCTTCCTTGTGCCCAGATCCTATATGGTCACTATATAAAAGAACTTGGTCACTTGGTGACACTATGAGACAGGCCTAATTTTGTATGCTAGCTAATAAGCATATTTAGTATATAAATCAGGCCTGGACTGTAACAATGCCAGAAAAGTGCATTTTGTATATCTCTCTGGGACCCAATCAATGGTTATTTCACAATTCATGTTGTGTTTTAAGAGGCTGAAAAAAATGCACCTTCCCGGTCCAAGCCTTGGGAGCACAGCCCTTCCGGTTCCTTCCCTGCCTTCTTCTTTCCTCCCCGCACTGCAACTATACCTTTTAGTACTGCTCCTTTGCTTTAGAAAAAGTGCTGTTCAGCTCTAGTCATTGGCTACTCTTACAATGATGAGAGCTGGTCTTGTGGTAGCAAGCATGACTTGTCCCCATAGCTAAGCAGGGTCTGTCCTGGTTGCATATGAATGGGAGACTTGATGTGTGAGCACTGCAAGATATTCCCCTCAGGGGATGAAGCCGCTCTGGGAAGAGCAGAAGGTTTCATGTTCCCTCCCTGGCTTCTCTAAGATAGGACAAGATTTTTATTTTTTTATTTTTATTTTTTTATAGGACAAGATTTTTTTAATTGAACCAACAAACTACCAAAGCATACAGTATGTTGCCAAAGCACAATTATATACAACATGGTTGTTTGTACATGATATATATACAAAGATTTACACACAAGGATTTGGAAACCCACAAGGTTATGAAGTATATGCAGGTAGTACTGTAACTCAGGGGTGGGGGATTTCAAGGCACATCAGGTAATCGGGGGGGTTACGTCCGACGTCTATTTCCACAATTTGTCCCATTGTTGTTTAGAAGAGATACACTTGTCTCTTTGCACATAACCATACAAACTTTTCCAGAAGAGATTTACTGTCTCATCCACGTGAACCTTTTGGTCACGTCTGAGAGAGATTCCTGCCTGCAACCTTGGAGAAGCCGCTGCCAGTCTGTGAAGACAATACTGAGCTAGATAGACCAATGGTCTGACTCAGTATATGGCAGTTTCCTATGTTCCTATGATGCTGGTTCTTCAAAACATGTGAATTTCGTCCCAACCTTCAGCCAACATCTATGCGCTGTTCTGTGCAGCCAGGTGTAAGCAGGAGGCGGGGAAAGGAGACGTGCACCATTTAGTTAGGCTGTGAAGGGCTCCTCCAGGCTCCTATAGGCTGCAGTGTGTGTGTGTGTGTGTGTGTGTGTGTGTGTGTGTGTGTGTGTGCGCTGTGCATGCATGTGTCTGCTATGTGTGTGGGGGCTGGCTGGTGTATGTGGGAGAGACAGTTCTCCCAAGCCATGTGTGTTTTATCCCAACCTCCAGCCAAAACTGGTTGTAAGTGGGAGGTGCCAGGGGGAGGAGGTGCACTCCATTTAGCTAGGCTGCAAAGGGCTCCTCTAGGCTGCAGTGTGTGTGGGTGTGAATGGCTGCTGTCTGTGTGTGTGAATGGCTACGTCACTTGTGACGTTGCTGGTGGCAACCGGAACCCGAACTCTCCAGAGTGTACAAAACCAGAGTGTACATACCAGACTGTACAAAGTCTTTACAGCTTATATGGTGCGGATGTTAAGATGGGCACCTTAACTTGCAATTTCCATTCTTTTTAGAGCAGAAGTGGAAATGTAAACACTGGTGTAGTCCAGCCAGTATGAGGCAGGTCCCTGACCCAGAACTTTTCCTGCTTCCAAGACACTGGCAGGTCACTCCCGCTGCCCATATCCCCACCCGTGCCGTCCATGCTCAGGTTTTGTCTCCTGGAAGAGCTTCCAGATGCATCCCATTCTGCCCATCTAGAGCTTTGATTCCACTCATAGCCACTCAGCAGCCACCGGAAGAAGCCTTCTGGTGGGCTAGAAGGAACAGAGCCTAATGTGTTGCTTGCTTGGTTTCTCTGTGGGCAGCTGCAATGTCAGAAGCCTCTGGTGAGAACACTAGTTGTCTCTGTTTGCTGGTTGTTAGGTGGAAGAGATGCACACTTTAAAAAATCCCAATCCACTGGACCCTTCCGCAAGCCTCTTCACCATTGTCCCTGAGCCCAGGCAGAGCTCTGAGGCCATCCGGGAGGTGGTGGACTGGAATCATGCATCACACCAGAAGCACAGAGACGAGCAGGGATGTAGAGAAGTTCTCGGTGGCCAGGCAGGAGTGTAGCAAGGTTGGAGTGGGCCCAGAGACAAGATTTTAAAATGCCCCCCCCCCCGAAGCTCGTAGCTCCAGGTCTTAACACTCACATCAGTTTTGGAGGATGAATACAACTGAAGGAAGCCCGGGCAGGTGCGTGGCTGGGGGAGTCAGTCTTGTGACTTGCCTCGGGGGGAGGGGGCAAGGCAGTGGACCCCCAGACAACTGTCTCCCCTTGCCCTATTATAGTTACGCCCCTGTGGCCAGGCAACAAAGGTCGGTAGGAGGCCTCCATTGTGCATGTACCCCAGAGCCCCAAGCCATGCAACCTATGTCTGACATCAGGGGATGCCGTCTTCTGTCCAGGAGCAGCAGCGGATCAGGGCTAGGCAGCCCCTCTTCTGGCGGCTCCTGCATGGTGGCCAGGTTAGGGGACATACCTGCGGCAAGAGGCTGGGAGAAGGAAGTCGGGGGGAAGCACCGTGCACCTCAGTAGCACCCAGCGGCAGCCTTGTGGGCCCCCTGACCCTCTGGGGCAGAGCAGGGGCAAGGGGCTGGGAGGAGGAAGAGCAAAGGAAGCATGGCATGCCCCAGCAGTGCCCAGCGGCAGTTTGTGGGCCCCTTGTGGGCCTCACAGGGGCAGAGCCACCTTTCAGTGAATGGGTTCAAAGAACCCGGGCCTCCACCATCAGGGGATACAAGCGTGGCCCCAGACACATCCCCTGCATCTGACATCAGACACAAGGAGCATTATTTCAGTCTCAAACGGGGTCATGTGGCCCCGTTTGGAACCAAATTGGCCCGTGCTGCATTGGCAGCATGGCCAGAGTGACTCTCCATGCCTTAAAGGCAGGGAGAGCCGCTTCTGGTCTCGCTCCCAACACAGCAGGGGCAATCGATCTCCCTCCCAAACAAGGCCGTGCAACCCCGTTTAGGAGCGAGATCGGCCCGAGCTGCATTGGCTGCGCAGTCGGAATGGCTCTCCTTGCCTTTAAGGCAGGTAGAGTCACTCCAGCCCATGCTGCCCAATGCAGCGCGGGCCAATCTCCCTTCCAAACGGGGCCGTGTGGCCCCGTTTGGGAGGGAGACCACGTCCCCCACGTCTGACAACAGTTCCTCTGTTGTCAGATGCTGGAGGTGGGGCCAAGCGGCTGCAGCGGCGGCCGCACATGGGCCGCCGCCACCCTCCCTACTCTCTTGGGTCCCCCTGACCTTCCGGGCCAGGGGACATTTGTCCCCCCTTGTCCAATGGATGTTACACCCATGGAGGTGAGCTTCACCTTCCCTCCATCACTCACAATGTTTTGCTGATCCAACAACCCACAGTGAGTGGAAGTGATAGGACGGAGCAAAAAGAAATGGGGAAGGCAGACTACCATCTCCCACACAAATAATCCCCCTTCCATAGCAGTTGGAGCTGGAACCCACAGGAAAGGGGGTTCTTACCTGCTGTATTGTTTTTATTGCCTTTTTATTGTATGTTTTTAACTTTTGTAAACCGCCTTGGGGTTGTCTTTTAACGAAAGGCGGTATATAAATGCAAAAATAAATAAAAAATAAATAAAGAGAAATGCTTTCTCTCCCCCTGTCCCAACATGTTGACTTTTGCAAAGGTATATGTACAAGAATGATATCTATAGCCCTCTCACTTGCCTTCCATATAGGATTTGAGCTCTGTGCAAGAAGAGGTTCTGGGGCCCAAAACTGGTCTGGCTCCCCACCACCACCAAGAGGTATGTAGGTGTGTGTGGAAGTAGTATTGGCTATGACTTCCTTGCAGTCCTTTGGTTGTGGGGAGGGGAGTTGAGAATGGGGCTCTCATAAAAATAGTTGCTGATGAACAGTCTGCTCTGGCAGTGGCTGACCAAGGAGACTTTCCCAGCCCTGCTATATTGGAACTGCTGTGCACAGACACCCTGACCATTTAATACCAGAACTCAGCCTTGGAATGTATATGTAGTAGGGATGTGCACAAATTATTTTTTGATTCAATTTGTGCCACAAACAAATCACGTCTGATTTGTTTTGTATCCAAATCTACGTCCTCCAAATCACCCCAGATTCAATTTGTCTGAATTTGGATTCAGACCACTTAACAAGGTCCTAGGAGCACCAAACCTGGGTGGCAGGTAGGGCCCCATGGGTGCCACCTACCACCCAAATTTCAAGGCAGTGGGACAGTTGGTTGATATTTAATGATTATTTAATGATTTAATGATTTTTTTTTTAGTTGTTACTGATTTTGATTTTTTAAAGTGTTTTTCACAGCTTGTATGAAAACAAGCAATGAAACTTGCTTTTTTCGAATTCAAAACAATGAAACTACATTTTAAAATACAAATAATATAAAGTGGTCATTTGCTTGGTGTTTTTTGCAAGGGAAGTGAGGCTAAGGGGCGGGGCTCCTGGGGTGGGTGTGGCTATGTGGGGGTTGGAGGAATGTTGAGCACCTGCACTTCTGAATTTGCGACTGCACTATTGAACAAAGCAGCATCTTAACGCTCAATTTAAACCCAAGGTTTCTGGATTAATGAACTGTATCATGCCGGACAGAAGACTCATTCTTGCCTCTAGCATGCATGGGTCCATATTAGATTGCTCATTCTAGTCACTTGGTCCGTATTCTTTCGGGGAACCCTGAAGGCATTCAATCCCCCACGTTCAGACAGCACGCAGCAGAAAAATGTTTTCAACTCCACGAAAGATGGACTTTAGGAGGACTTTCCCCTTAAGTAACATTTCCTTCCTCCTCCAGCCCCTTTTCCTCCGGTGTTAGTGCTTCCCGAGCCGATTCTAGGAGCGCGCTGTTGTCCCTTCGCCCTCCTCTTGCTGCTGCGTTTCTTTCCTTTCCCCGCCTACTCCGGAGCGGCAGGTGGCGCCGTCGGTGCTTGGCCCTGCAGCGGAAGGCAGCCCTGGCTGCTGTGGGCAGCGTCGGAGGCTCAGTGGTCAAAGGACACGGGGGCGGGGCTGGGGCGTTTGTTTACTGCCGCTTGGGCTTTCTAGGCGGTGACGCTGCCCGGCCAGGGCTGGCGGAGCGGGGCCGGCATGGGGCTCTGCTTGCCTTGCATGGGAAGAGCCGTCGATGATGTCGTGGAGACGCCCGACCCGGTGAGTGAGAGCCTCCCCCGCGGGCTTTCAAGCTGCTGTCTCACACAGGGGCTCCCCCACTGGCTTTCGCACCCCCCGCTTCGCTTCTTTACATTGTGGCTGCCCCAGTCTCAATTCTGTGCACACTTTCCTGTAGATCCGCATCCTATCTATTGTCCTCCTTTCCCAGCTATAATCGTAGTTCAGACATACACTTCAATTTTGTTTACACTTCTTTCTTTCTTTTTTTAAAAAAACTGTATTGCTCTTATTCTCTCAGCAGCAAGTGTTTGGCTTGCTGCAGTGATTTGTTCGCCCCGCTCCCTTTCCCCATTAAATTTTGGATAAAATATGACGCGGGAACATTATCTGGTAAAGAGAACTTAGAACTACTCCAAGATAATCAAGAGAGCCTCGAGGACTGCAAGTGCTTTGCAGCCCGATCCTGTGCCCGTTTCCTCGGAAGTATTTCTCATGGTGTTCAACGTGATTCGTAAGTCTTATGTGTGAAATAAGGCTTCGTAGCCTTATGTGTGAAATGAGGACATTGGGATGAGAGAGCGCAGTTGAGTCAGATGCATCCTTCTGGAGTGCTTACAATACTTATTAAAGGAAAGTAGTGTATGAAGTGAAAAAGCAAACTGTATAATTGCTTTTAAATGACTTGTGCTAGGATGAGAAAACTGGCCATGTGTGTGAGTGAAATGCATTGCTATCAAGTATGTAAAAAAAGATCTGTTGTCCTCTTTATGTTCAGGCTTGGAAGGTAATTGAGAGGCGGGAATATCTTTACTTCTGTTGTCCTGGCAACTGCTTTCTTGGTTTGACTGTTTAAGAGGCTTAACCTCCCATCAGCATCATAATATTTTAATGTGCAAAATGTTTTAAGACCCTTCATAAATCTTGGTATCTGATTAATCTGAAGTTGGCTGTCATCTCTGAAAACTCCTAATGTAATGAACTGGTTAGCCTTTAAGGTGCCACAATATTCTTGGTTTTGCTTCAATGGATTAAATTCTGCCTGAGGGGTGTTATTGAAATAGTGTAGTGAATGCACATGTAGAACTTCTGAATGTTTGTTTCCCTTCAAACAAGAGAAAAATTCAGTACCTTTTGAACTAATTAATGCATGAACTTTTGTGAGTTATAACCCACATCCTGTAACTGGCCAGGCTTGCTTTCACCCTGCAATTGAGGAAGTAGGTTATAACCCTCGAAAGCTCAAGTATTTAAAATATTAGTTTAAAAAGTTCTGTGTTTTCTCTCTCTTTGAGCTATATAATTGACTAACTTAAAAAAAAAACACAAAAAAACAAAACAAACCTAGAGAAGGGCCCAGTACACACTGGAGACATTCTGTGTGTTGGAAGGAAGGGACTCTGGCTGTAGTTCCTGTTGAAACAGTACACACGATTGAATGTATAAATTGGAGTTAACACAACTAAAGTCTTGTTTGTCTTTTGTTGGAAACACTTCTATTTTTCCTATTTGACGGATGGGAACTTGAATCAGAGAAAGTAAATTTTCCAATTCTCTAATGTGGCTGGACAGTCACCTTAAGTGCAAGTAGAAGGTTGCTGGTTCGAATCCCCGCTGGTACTATATCGGGATGCAGCGATATAGGAAGATGCTGAAAGGTATCATCTCATACTGCGTGGGAGGAGGCAATGGTAAACCCCTCTTGTATTCTACCAAAGAAAGCCACAGGGCTCTGTGGGCGCCAGGAGTAGAAATCGATGGCACACTTTTCCTTTAATGTGTCTGGACTGGAGTTTGCAGCCAGGCCAAAGCCTCAGACCACGGTGCCACAGTGACTCTTATTCAGAAGTTTGGCTGTTTACTCCTTGCTCACTCCAGTTTTTCTGCTCAGGAGTATTTAAAGATTCCTCATCTGTGGGACAGCTGTGATTGTCTACCTCTACAGTATGTGTTTCAAATAAATGCTATAACTGTAGGAAAGTTACCACCTTCTCTAATGTAAGCCAACACATTTTGGTAGGTATCTCTTTTTTCTGGTGCAGCCTTCTGCAAATGCTTGTGTATGCGTGTGCAGTATTGGTGTACCAGCTTGTAATATTAGTGAACATTTTCAGATAAAGAAACGATTAGGCAACCTAGCAAAAAGAGAGCCCTGTTTTGATAGCTCTCTTGCTGTAGAACACCATCTGCAAGTAAACTGGATGTTTTGAACAATAGTGACATATACAGGCTCATGTTCTGAGGCCTAGTTCAGAGCTAGGAGTTTTACAGCTGGATTTGCTGGGATTGCATTTAGCCCGATTGATTTTTGGTGCTCTGTTGACAGCAGTAGCTTCTTTCCAGGATATCAGATTGAGCATTTGCCCCTATTATTGCATTATGTGCAAGAAGAGATGGGGGAAAGGGAATATGAGACATACAGATGGATGAGGAACCTTCTCTTCCTCCCCCGCTTAGAGTTTGTGTTGGGATTGGGAAGAGGACCTGGCACTTTTAAGAAGTGATCGGAAGGGGTCATTGTCTTTATAAATTGCTTCTGTCATTTTGGTCACTTAGTCATTGGGCCCCAGGATAGCTGCTAAGCTAAATGGAGTTCTGCGGCTGTGTGGGAGTTTTTTGTTTGTTTGTTTAAGACATTTGGCCAGTCAACTGTGGGATAAATAACTTTCCCTATTGGAATAAAAAATAGCAAAAGTAGAAAATTCTTGTTCCCTGTTAGGTAAATAATATTTAACAGTGATGTCATTCCAGTAGCAGGAAAATGTGAAGGAATATATGACATTTCAGCAGAGACTAGTCTTCCTCTTTTAGCTCTGTGCTTCCATTGTTCTGTAATGTAGCTGAACTTTTATTGGAATGCAATGTATTTTTCTTATTCCACTTGAATATTTTTTCTGTTCATAGAGAAGTTATTCTTCAGTACGGTTCTCCATGGCCTACATGCAGCAGGGTAGGCAATTGGCCTGCAAAGATTTGGCTTTGAACCAGGGTGGATTTGATTTAAATCACTAGCAGGGTGGATAAAAATAAAAAAAATCTGATTTAAATCAAAAAAATCGTATTTTTTTGATTTAAATCGGATTTTTTTTTAATTTTTATCCACCTTGCTAGTGATTTAAATCGTGATTTAAATCGTGATTTAAATCAGTTTGATTTAAATCAAATCCACCCTGCTTTGAACTACTGAAGCGGAATCATTAGCACCTTGCTCCATGTGCAGGCAGTCTCTCTATGTGTTTGGTTTTATGTGGAGAGATCTGTGCACAGTACTTGTGGAGGGCCATTAGAGTGAGCAAAGCTGTGGCTTGCCCCAGTGATGTCATGGAAGCAAGGCATGTGTGGAATGCTAGGAAACATAATCCTTTCTCCGCTTTCCCTATAGAGCTGTATGGGGAAAGTCCTGAATAGTTTTCTCACATGATTTCCATGACATCACTGGGGCTTCCTAGAGTTTCACTGCCTTTAACGCCCCTCCCTTGGTGCTGTGCACGGATCACTTTGCTGCACGGATCGGCTGGAGCAACTGTCTCTGCATGGAAATGAGGCACGGTGCAAATGATTTGGCTTCAGCACTTTGAAACCAAATTATTGCACAGGCCTCGTAGGCAGCTGATTCATGATCCTGCCAGCCCTGTAATCCTGTAGGCAAGGTATGCCTTTGTTTTGATAAACCATTTAACATAGGCCCCAAATTTGAATCAAGTGGTAAATTACTCCAAAATTGCTACTGACTTAACATTGTCATTCTCTTACTTCAAGGAAATTTGCTTAATGTGCACAAAATCCCAAGAGCTGCAAGCAGATCTGCCATAGGGGGGATCTTACTCCAAATATATTCAACAGGAGTTGCTCTCCAAGCCATAGAGTTTCCATCACTTCTAGTTTGTCTTCCTTGAAATACTTCTAAGGGTATTTATGCATGAGGCATTTTAGTAAGTCTGAGTACTCTGATTCAGCATACTTTATTTCTGTAAGCTGCATGGCATAGTCTCTACAGTCATTTGCTGGAAGTCTATGGCGGGATGCTCTTTGTGTACTATAGAAAAGGAGAATTATAGCCTTTCTGCCCAGGTATTTTATGAGATGTGGATGTTACAGAACCATTTCTGTATATGAGTTATAATATGAGTTACAGAACCATTTACGAGTTACAGATCCATTTACATTGTGTACAGTATACCAAGTTTAGCAGTAAAGCAACAACCTTTTTGTAAGATGTTCCTTTGTAGAGATGCTGTTAGTGTTTTGTATTATAACCACAAGGCAAGAAGGGGCTCCAATAAACCAAATCAAGTGTCTGTCATCTTCAGAATGTGTTCAGGTTTCATTGGAATGTATCCAAGGTGTTGTTTCCTCTGGAGGAGGGGAAGCTTTATATGCAGTCCACCATTGGTGTGTTTGGATGGATCCAAGAGGACACAAGCTATTTTCTTGGCTTGTTTGAACGCTGCATTAATTGGAAGCTTTGATTGAATCAAAGCTGAGGCCAAAACAACAACAACAATCTATGCAACATGTTCAGTTTCTGCCTCCCTAATTTTAATCCATAGTGAGCACTTTGCAAAGCCTTTAATATATGTAGCTCAGGCTTCACTTGCTCACCATGGTAAGTGAGCCAGCATCTTCAAGCAAGCATGTTTTACTTCCAGCCTTGAAGCTGAAGAGATGGGCAGAGGGTGTCCCAGCAATTATGTAGCAAACTCCCATTCCAGGGTTGGAAGGAATGCTGGGAGGAATTTGGCTATTTTGTGCTCAAGGCACTTGGGATACCAACTCTGTGAAGGGGCATGTTGGCAATCCTTCCACCATGCTTTCCTTCCCTAGAGCAGGAAAGGGAGACAGAGGAGGTTTCTTTGGCTGATGCTCAGCTGAGGAGTCCAGGAGGCCAACAAATGGCCAAATGGGGACATTCCATGCCTCCCTTTCCTGCTTTTGGAGGGTTGCTGCTTGACTACAGTACACTGATGCCTCAGCTGAGGGGGAGCCGACTAAGAGCTCCATAGTCTCTCCTATTTTAGAGCAGAAAAAGGAACTGGAGGGTATCTTCATTGACAGCTGCTTAGCCAAACTAACAAAGATCATTAAGCAGGTAACCTTTTAACTTGGTGACCAAAGCTAGTCAAATATATGAATCATTGGTGTAGCTTAATGATTATGTAGGTAGGACAATTCAGGGCTGTAGAAACAATCAAGCAGCTGGGTAATTAGAAATCTATTGTGAGGAATTTAATTAAATTAAGTTTAATTACAGGCAGGACTGCCATTTAGAAATTTTGGTTCTGGCTCCTAACATCTTGAAATACTTACCATGTCATAAAGACCCTGAGAAGGACCAAATTATGCCCCTCCCCCAAATAAAATTGGCATAAAATAGCTTCTTAAAATTTCTTTTGTGTTTTCTATAGGAAATGAAAAGAAGACAACTTGCAGATGCTGCAGAAAAAAGGCAAATGGAGGTAATCGGATGTAAGGCAAAATCAAGAGATAAGACACAGAGATATATCATTTATGCATGTATATCTTCTTGCACAATGAATGTGAACAATAGACATATGTATCTTTCCTGGGAATCAGGTTACCTAAGAATGTGGGAAGTAGACCTCATTATGTTTTAGCAAGGGAAGCCTCTGCCTCTTGTATATCAATAACACTTTCCCTTTTATCTCATCTGACAGAATAGCACTCATTTTCCCTGACTGCCATATCATTTAATAGTTTTAAGGTGGAATCTATTTTTTCTCTCTGTATAATTAACTTCCAATCTGGTAATGTGGCCAAAACTTCGCCGATCTTCTCTTAGCTCTTCAACCTCCCATGCTCCATACCATCCTATTCCTGACTGTTTCCACATAATTAATCTGTGGAATTGTTTCTGCCAAATGAAGTAGTGGTGCCACTAGCTTGGATGGCTTTAAAATGGGCTTGGACAAATTTATGGAAGACAGGTCTATCAGTGGTTATTATTCTGGTGGCTATAGGCCACCTCTAGCCTCAGAGGGCAAGATGCCTCCAAATACCAGTTGCAGGGGAGCAAGAGGGAGGGCATGCCCTCACCTCTTGCTTCTCAGAGGCATCTGGTGGGCTACTGTGTGAAACAGGATGCTTGGGTCTGAACAGCAGGGCTGTTCTTATGTTCTATTCCATTACAGCTGGCTTTTAATCAGGCTGTGTTGGAGACGGGGATCCTTATGTCTTATGGAATTAGGCACCCAGCTCCACTAATGGCCAGTAGGAGGATTGGGTATTGTGTGTTAAAAGAATAAACCAAAAATGTGGGTAGGTGTAGCAAAAAATAGGAAAAAGTCATTGGAAGATGGTCTTCTCAGCACATACCAGGACAAGTGGGGGGATTTGTCCATGTGAGGTGCTCCTAGGATCTGAGCTGTCATAACTCCACAGTGCTCATCTGCTGAGGAGCACAAGCTACTAGGGATGTGCACCGAATTACTTCGGTGCCATCCCAAGGGCAGCACGGGGTTCTTTTAAGAGGAGGTGGGCAGGTCCTACCTGCTCGTCCTCCAAGCCCCTGCCTGCCCGCCGTGACAGTATTGTGAAGAAAAGACTTCCGTGCAAGCGGCAGCTTGTGCTACTTGCTCCTCTAAAATGCCGTGGCAATGGGATGCGTCCCCGGTATCCTCTGTGTGATGTCAGCATGTAAATGGCAGTGCCCTTTATGTGCTGACATTGTG
Source organism: Hemicordylus capensis (assembly GCF_027244095.1). Classification (NCBI taxonomy): domain Eukaryota; kingdom Metazoa; phylum Chordata; class Lepidosauria; order Squamata; family Cordylidae; genus Hemicordylus; species Hemicordylus capensis. The sequence continues at coordinate 103,861,166 of NC_069657.1, read as the reverse complement.
CGAGGGATGCCGGGGATGCATCCCATCACCACAGCATTTTAGAGGAGCAAGCAGCACAAGCTGCTGCTTGCACGGAAGTCTTTTCTTCACGTTACTGCCACGGCGGGCTGGCGGGGGCTTGGAGGACGGGCAAGTAGGATCTACCCACCTCCTCTTAAGAGAAACCCCTGCCGAAACGTTTCGGTGCCAGGGAACCAAAGCATTTTGGCACCTCTCCAAAGAGGTGATGGAACACTTCGGGCTCATCCCTACAAGCTACAGTAGCAAACCATACCATACAGGAATGCTCACTTTACGATCTTCATGGCATTCAGTGTTCACAGTTTTACTGTGTATAAAAGCTAGCTGGAGAAGAGAGGGCAGTGCAGGAGTTTGAGAGGCAGAGGCTTCCTTGGCTAAAACTGAGCAAGTCCTGTCTGAGGTTCCCTGAGAGCTTGCTATGCATTTGGGTTTGATGCAAACCTTGCAGCCTGCCCTGTGAAGGATGACCAGGAAAAGAAAAGGGTAGTACAGCGCTGTGTTCCACTAGGGATGTGCACAGAACCGCAGAGCTGCGATCTGACGCTGAGGGCTGTGGCTCTTTAAGAGTGGGGGAGGGTGCACTTACCCCTCCCGCCGCTTTCCCCCGCTGGCGCTTCATTATTTCCCAAAATACATGGGGTGGCAGCGTACCTCCCTTCCCCTGTTGTTGTCCGGAAAGGCGGAAGTATAGTCTGTGCTTGCTCCCACCGTCGCACGCGTATGCCCATGGATTTTGGGAAATAACAGAGTGCTGGCGGGGGAAAGGGTAAGTGCACCCCCCCGCCCTTAAAGAGCCACCCCCCACCAGTGTTGGACCAGCGGAACCAACGGTTCTTCGAACCAGTTCGGAGGCCCATAAAGGGCCTCTGGACCAGTTCCATGCACATCCCTGTGTTCCACACTGGAGCTGTGACTTTTGAAAATGGCTTGCGCACATTGATACCTAAGAGTAGAATAGTCTCCACATTGTTTTCTTTACATCGTTTTTCTTTTTTAATTCTTCACTTCAACCCCAAAACTGCTTTTACTCCAATGAGGAAACATACAGGTGCCAACATAGCGACACTGACCTTTAAAAAAAAAAAAACCCACAAAAAACCATTGTCATGTCTAGGTTGTGATGTTACAGAAGAAGGTATTCTGGCTTCTGTATTCTGGAACTGTATCCCTCTTGTGTTTTTAGCAAAGTGATATTTATACTATTTGTGAAGATATTTATGAAGAATAACAGCCTTTATGTAGCAGTTTCACAAAACAGAAGGATGGGAAAGATATTTGCTGTGATTGTGTTGCTGCAGAAAAACTAGCATATAATTTGTGTCCAATTTTATTGTGTGTGTGGTGTCTGTTTTTCCTTAGGCCTCTTCCCGGGGTATTAAAAATCCAGCTTCAGTAGAGCAAAAGAAAAGGAAACAGGAAGAAATGGAGAAACGTCTTGAATCTGCTGGCCCAGGACCACAAGGAGGCGGACTAAGAGTAATTCTAGATATTTACCATAGATTAAAAATAGTGGATTATATTCAAAGATGGATGGCCTTTTGGATGGGGTGGTATACAAATGTCATAAATAAATAATAATAAATTTATGTTAGCAAAGAACTTCCAATCAGGTAATATGGGGAAATTTCCCTGGTCTTCTCTTGTCTCTTCAACTTCCCATGCTCCACACCATCCTATTTCTGGCGCTCTCCCGACATTCATGAGCAGATTTTTGGGACGTGCAGGGAGCACTGTAGAGGGAGGGACTGGTGAAAACAGCATGTGTGTGCTCATGCACACACACCCTTTGTAGGATCAACAGGTTTCATATGAGTCTGGATACAGCCCATTAATGTTCTCTTGTGACAATACCAATGGTTCCTGAATATAGGTTTATGACTTGTACCTCTGCTGAAAGGATGTGCAAAATATTTCGACTGTGGAATGTTTCGATTCGAAATAGGCCATTTTGAGTATCGCAAACTGAGAACAATTTCCCTTTAAATAAGGGACCTGTTTCAAGCTTGGAACTAGGGATGTGCACAGAATGGGATCTGCATTCTGATCTGAGCTCGGAATGAAACACAAATGCCTGGGACATTCTGTCCGAGCAACCGGTTGAACTAGTTATTCCCATGGAACAAACTCTGAACATTTCGAGTGTTCTGAGTGCCATTTTGGAGGCCTGTTTTTCCCTTGCTGACTGGTTTTGGCACTGGCTTGTGATCTTGCTTATTGGTTGGCTTATCATACAAATCAAGTGTCTATCATACAAATTGCCTGCTTGCCCACTTCTTTTGTGGGTTGAGTAGTAGGTAGCATCCATCATGCCCTATCACCCAACCCATTTTGTTGTCCCTAGGAAGCTACCCGTGGGGAACAACAGGGTATTTCGTATTTCCTCATTGTTCCCTATGGCTGAAACACTTGAAATATTTTGAGTTTTTTTCCATCAACTGGGCCAATCTGATTCAACAAAATGTTTCAGCTATCTGCGTTCTTTTTTGAGCTCGAAACAAACTGCAAAATCCATTTTGTGCACATCCCTACTGTGCTGAGTGATTTTTTTTTAAAGCAGCATTGTAATGTGATGTATTCTGTAGGCTTTTGACACAGAAATATAAGATTTCTATCATGTAAAAATTACAAGTATGGGGGTTTTTTGTTTGTTTTTAAATAGCTGTATGAATCTCACCTTACCTTGACAGCAGGCTCTAGCCCTGTTTAGACATTGTTATACATGCATACATCATGTGCATTCAACATAATGTGCAAATAGGGCTTGTTAATCTTCAGATTTTTTTAAAAATAATTGCTATGTCTTAAGAGATGGGTTTTCTCCTATGTCAGGATTACATGTTCATTTCTTTTACCATATTCAGGTGTTCCTTATTCATGATATGATTGCTCAAAATTATTGTTCATTTAACAGTAAAACCCAAATACTACTTATTAGTTAATTTCTATCCATTTATTTATTTATTTATTTATTTAACATATTTGTATACCACCCAAAACACAAGTCTCCAGGCAGTTTACAACAAAATAAAAACAAGTAAAAAGGTTAAAACATTACAACAATTTTAAATTGAAAACCATGTTAAAACTATTAAAAACAGTGAGGTGCTTCACACAATCAAAGTGAAGTACCTCAAGATGGTGCGGAGTGAGCAGGCTTAGCCTGCTCTCCCCGCACACAAGCAGAGCATTCGCCCTGGGCAGCCAGATGGCCGCTCACATGACTACTGGCTCCGTCACAGAGCCGGTTAGGGTTGTGGGGATCGGGGGCCGTCTGGCCCTTGGAAGTCGCAGGATGGCCCATGTGAGTGCTCAGAGCCTTCTGGGGAGACCCCTGTGCCGGGAGACTGTTTGCAACCTCCCAGCTGGGGGTCTATTCATGTGTCACCACGGTGCAGAGCCACGCCAGCACACAATTAGTCAAATGGGGCTACCGGGGTGCTTGCTCCACTAACCTCATTGGGGGGGCGGGGCTTAAGCAGGCTAACTGCTGGGAGCCGTGGGTTCCCCTAGCCCGCTTTCCTGCGGTTGTGAGAATAGCCTCAGTATCTAATTAAAAGCCTGTGTGAACAAATGTGTCTTTAATAAAAAGAAATCTATATGTAGATCTTGCATAATCTGAAAGGGGCCTTAGGAGCTGCTGCGATGGAGCTAGGTTTTGTATGAAAACACTTGGTAGAAATGAATGAAACTCTCTGTCCCTCGGGGGGCTGCTGTGCATTTACTTAATTGCTGAAAATTTTGTATTTTTTGTTCCAAGTGGCAAGTTGAATAATTCTGAAGTGCAGCTACTGGAGAGGGAGAGAAGAGGGTGAACGTCCTACTGCCAACTACTTGCCAGTTCCTGCAGTTGTTCCTTGCTTGGCTTTTGCTGCCGTTTGCCTCCTGAAGATGCAGCAGTACTTTGCCATTGCAGCAGGGCTGCTGGAAAATGTGCACTAAAGATATTTCTCAAACAAAAACCTCATAATGTACAGCAGAGATGGCCAAAACCAGTCACTAATTAGTTATGCTGCCATGTTGTATAATTTTGCATGCCTTTACACACTGGGGAGAACTTGTGGAAGAGACACTTTTGTAAATAAATAAAAATGTCATGCCTTGTTATAGGCCACTTGTTTCAAAATCTTCCTTGTACTTCACTCTTAACGACTTTTGTGTCATGCTTATAAGATTCAAGCCAAACTCCTCAGACTGCTTGCTCTAGACTAAACTTGTTGAAGTCAGCATGCTTATAACAGAGGAAGTATTCTGAAGCTGGAAGGTGTTGTGCCTTTGTGGGTGAATTCACATGCTGAAAAGAAACGTCGCCATGAAAGGAGATATCCCTGTCCTTAATTACTTGTTTTTATAATTGCCACTTCTATGTGAGAAATACACTGGTCACAAAGGCCACAAAAAAGGGACTGTTAATTTTTTTAATAAGAAAAAATCCATGGCCATACATCTGTTTTACCACATGGGGGCACATTTGTAAGAACAAACCTCTGAGGTAATAAGGAAACTTGCTCTTTTTTGAGATTGAGAGAGAGGGAGAAAAGTAAATGTAAATTTATTTTAAGTCTTAGGAAAGTTAGTAGAAAGTTAGAAGAAGATTTTGAAAACTCATCCAGCTTAAATATTTTGCTTTAAAACTCTATAGTTTTGCTATAGAGCAAAATTTTCTTATTTATACCATTTTGGGTACATAATTGGTACTTATTAAAATACAATTTAAGCTTAGATGGACTCACTGGACTGCAGTTTTCCCTGTGTGTGTATATCATTGTGTATTGATAGCCACTGGAATTGGGTAAACGTTTGAAGTGCTTGATGCACATTCTTCTAACTCATTTGAGAAACCTTATTTTTAGTTTGTATTTCCAGATAAATATCTGGAACCTATTTCTGCTCATGCAGCCAATTTTGGGGAGTGATTAAGCAATGAAATCGGCTCATAGCGGGAGAAATGGATACTGTTAATTTTGCCTTTTAAGCAAGAATATTAGTGGGTGTTAAATATTAGGATGGTGGTTCCTTGTTTGTCCTCAAGGTGGCAGTACTTTGCTTCTGAAAATAATTAAATCAGTGGAAAATATACAAAACCAAACCCACACTATACACAGATTATAGCTTCCTTTAGGTGACTAAATTGTCTCTACTGCCCAAAGATTCTCTTACTTAAATTCAGAACCTGCCCGTTACAGAGCATTGCAGTAGGTAATGACGATTTTATAAAACCCCAACAATGAAATATCCATTAAAGCAGAATAAACTCAGAACTAAAGTACAATTGTAAATTTTAAATCTCCCCACTCTATCCTGATGTAACCATCTGAAAAATATGCTTCTTGTTTTCTAGTCTACAAAAGTACAGTCATATAATATTTCATCTTGAAACTCCCACCATCTTTCACATTGTATTTTCGATCTCATAAACTATGCTATATTATTACACAAATTAAAACTGTCCTGGTGCTTTTCCTGTAGTGGGAATGTGGGAATTTATTTTCATTGCAATAAAATAACACTTCAGTTCTTAGTTTTTCAGTGACTTGGTTTTGACAGGACAGTTATTAAGATTAGCTCTATTCAGACATTCGCCATCTGTATTACTACAGATGCATGAGATGGGCAAACGGGAGCATACCAGTTAGCTGCAGGCTCCACATGGATGCTGTGTGACTATCAAGATGCACCCTTTCTGCTTTCCCCACATTCATGCCTTGTCTGCAAAGACAAGTGCTGACTTGGGAGAGAGCCTTTTCATGATTCACTTGCCTTTTAAGGAAAGCAGTGGGGAGCATGGCCCCAGAGCTTTGGCACAGGGGGTGTGGCTAGCCACTATGCTTCCATTCTCCCCTTCCCTCCCCACTCCACCTCATGTGCATTATTCACAAATGGTGAATGTCTCAATAGGGTCATCCTGTGTCCTGTTTCTGTGAGAGTCCTGTGCCTGCTTTTATCTTTGTTCATGTTTGGGCGAGTGTGTTAATATAGTGCAAAATGTTTGTGGCCTTCTTGTAAAATACTGATACCTCAAAAATTATGGGTGTTTGTGTTTCTGGCTGCATTCATACCATACTGTCTTACTGCTTCTATTTAATGTAATACCAATGTACAGTAAATAATATGGAATAACACTCTGACATCTAGATTCCTAGGAATACAAAACATCTTCAGAATGATGATGCTAGGAGAAGCTATCATTAAAGGTGCCATTTTGGGAAATGATTTGTTTCTATTTCTATACATCTGACCTTTTAGAAAACAAATGGCGTTTGTGAACAACTTATGAGCACTTTTGATGCTCACTGGTGCATAACCCACTTGGCTTTGTTCTTTGAGATAGTGGCCCACAAGCTCTCAGTGTTCCGTGACTCAGCTTTTTATAGTTGTCATGAGAATATGGTTGCCATACTTCAAAGGCCTGATTATTCATGGCTCTGATAATGTGAAGTAATATGAGCGTTGATGTGTTGGAAGAAAGGAGAGGGTGTTTTCTTTAGTAACTCTGCCACCATGCAATGAAGAATTTCCTATTTTGGTTGCAGAAAGTGGTGGAGAAAGTTGGTGTTCACTCAGGAGGAACGATTATGTGGTTGTGTGGCAAGTCACAGTGTTGTAGAGAAGTTTGAGGAGCATATTTTTGTTGTGCTCCTTGTTTATATTAGTTAAAATAATACAGCTTGAATTTAAGTTATGGGTGCTCATACACAGTGTAAGGTTATTCACAAGACATGGGGTTACCTCAGGAAGCTCATGTCAGCAGCGCTGGGAACCTTCCAGTCCTTTAGACCCTGACCTTGCTACCCAGCTTTTAACTGAGGTAGAACAAACCAGAAGGTCATTCCAGCTCAGCAGGCAATTTTAAGTGCAGTTTGCTGCCAGGCTTCTCCCTGGCCTGCCGCCATATTAGGCAGCAAGCTGGAGTGTTGGAGGGAGAGTGGGAGAGAGTGGCTGCGCAGAGCGAAGCAGTTACAATAATCAGAGCAGCCACTCTGCTGCCCCTGCAATGCATTCTGGGTTGCAGGAGGACTTCCTCCTCTGGATCCCTGCTCAGGACTCCATCGCCATGCCAACCATGTGGGCAAACAGCATGGTGGAATCGGAGCCAGCCCTGGAAGGGTAAACTCCAGCTTTCCCACCACCCCCTCCTAGCCCCACAGCCAAGGTCATAAGAACCACCTTAGTGTTTAGGAGCAAGTTGCCCTAATCTCAATTACTCCTGAGAGAGACTATGGGTTAACATTGCAGTACTGTATAGAACTAAACAATTTGCTCAAATCCAAAAATGAAGATTTGTGTACACAAAATGGCTTCTAACCAATGGATGCTGTCCTGTGCCTCAAAGAATATTGCAAGGGAAGAATGAATAGTGCTCCTGTTCTGTTTGTAACTTAAGCAGCAGATGATTATTTGGAAGGAACTCTTTTCAACCTTTGTTCCCAACAAACTGATAATCAGCACTGCTGAACCAGATTCTTCTACCCAGTTCTTCCTGGAACAGTTGGTCAGCTCTAGGAAACTGAGTGTGCAGTAGAAAGAGCTGTAGTGTGCAAGTTGTGCACATATCAGAGCTCCATTTCCATCATGGAGTTTGAGCAATGTACATGAAAGTCCATGGAGCTATTGATGGAAGTAAATCCTATCAGAGCCTACAGGGTTTCCAAATATGTTTAGGGTTTGAAGTTTTACTTCAGATACACGTTCAGTCACATGAGGGATTGCAAGTCCTTCCTTGCTATGGCTTCCAGTGGCTCTGGAATGAGTGTGTGTGTGTGTGTGTGTGTGTGTGTGTGTGTGTGTGTGTGTGTGAGAGAGAGAGAGAGAGAGAGAGAGAGAGAGAGAGAGAGATCTCTTGTGTACATGATGTTGTGTGGTGGAAAGTGGAGCGACCTTTTTGTCTTCTCTGAAGCAAGGTGCAGTCTATTGAGATGATCCATCTTGTGTGCACAAAGTACCCTAACATTGCAGAGATTAAGGCTAGCCCTTCCTGCAGAGAATACCACCTTGCATAGGCTTAGCTGGATAAAGGCAGTGGATGTTAAATGTTCATATTGCCATCAGCACTCATAGCAAGTGACCATTCCTCATAAGGGTACTGGATTTAACAGCAACTTAATGACTGTAGGATCAAAGTCGCAAGTCTCTACGCATTCACTTAAATTGTATAGCACTGCAAAGAAACAAACTGGCAAAGAGCTTTTTTTAAAAAGTATGTTTATTACTAATGCACCATGTACTTTCTGCTCAAATTTATACAGTCATTCAAATAATTCTCAAGGAATGATTTTCCTTACAAGGCACAAAAATGATCAAGTATAGTCAAAGAAAGTTAGCGAAACCAATAAACCAACCCCAGCTTTCCTAGTTATAATGGAGTTGTGTAACCCAAACCCTTCCCCAAGACATTATCTACAGAGAATGCACGCAGTATTTTCATATTTTACTCAATATGTTCAAAAAAATAGGTGAGTCCAGACAAAAGAGTACATCCCACCATCACATGATGAAAAGTTCAAAACTACAATGCCAAATAATGAGAGCCACCTGTTTGTTCTGGGTTAGTATGAGATAGAAACACTTCATATGTGTCTGTAACTACCCGAAGCTATACTGTACTCTTCTGTTACAGCAAATAGGACCAATCTAAAAGCAAATAGCAAGCAATCAAACAGGAGGCGCACAAGTTATTACTACAGACTACTGCATTCTCATGTCAAGTTGAAGATTCAGAGACTGCCAAAAAGATACACTCTTAACATTCATTTTACAGTGGACTACAGTTCTACAGAAGTGGCACATGGACCTGGCAGGGAGTCTCGTAATTAGGAATATAGGAAGTTGTCATACTGAGTCAGACCATTGGTCTAGCTCAGTATTGTCTTCACAGACTGGCAGTGGCTTCTCTAAGGTTGCAGGCAGGAATCTCTCTCAGGCCTATCTTGGAGAAGCCAGGGAGGGAACTTGGAACCTAGATGCTCTTCTCAGAGCAGCTCCATCCCCTAAGGGGAATATCTTACAGTTCATTTTGACAAACTGCATGGGTTTTGTTTTTTCCAGAGAAAGGAAGGGCTCAATGAGGTTCTTTTTTAAAAAAAACGTAGCATGAAAAGCAGCTGTGAATGAACCTATGCTTATAGCAGGATCTCAAAATTACAAAATAAGTTGTGAGAAGGGAATGTTCATAACTCCCCCTGATCAAAAATCCTTGGCTCTATATACTTCAAAGGCTACTTTCTCCCTCCTTACTCATTGTTAGGGTTGCCTTTTAGCCTTCTGTGCTGCTGCATAGAGATGCTGCGCTGCTGCATAGAGATGCTGCCTTCTGACTTGCATACTTCATCCTCCTGGCCCTCAGATGATGTCAGCTACCTTTCCAGAGTGTCACAGATAGAGGTGGTACAAGGGAAGGGGAATGTGGGGTGCACCTATATATTAGGTCTGCCACTAAGAAGTTGCCCATGACAGAGCAGAATCAATGGTGACTCCAAGTTGGCATGAGAACAACTTCAGTGTCTGCAATGCCATTTGAAGCCATCAAATCTGAGGTACTAAGCACCTTTTCTCACAATTTCTATGAGTGACACAAGTCCAAGAGGGAAGAGGCAGCACATTGTTGATAGTTTTTAGTGTCAGTATACATTCTGCCTCCTCTTAAATGGCATCAGAACTGGCTACACCAAGCAGAGATTTCACATGGCCTCAGTGTGGGGCTATCCAAATGGTTTTGTTCTCTGCTAAAAACAAGCTGAGGCTACCACATTTTGATTACTCTGTGAGCATATATTTCTATATATTGATATTGTTCAGTTGTGGTCGCAAGAGATAAAAGTTGCACCTCTACTTGGTGGCCTATAAGGACCAAACTGCATGTTAAGCTAGGAAATCTATGATTTTCTCTCTTGATGACTTGTTTTTAACCAAATGAAGCCACATGGGTTGGACAGTCCAGGGATACTGATTCCCTTTTGCCCACAACATTTTATCAACAACCACCATCCCCAGCCTGTTTTCTATGGGGTGGGGAAAGACATAGATACAGCACCTATATTTTATCTTGCATCACTTGAGAGGCAGATGTAGATCAGAAAGGGGATGATCAGATCAGAAAGATGTAGATCAGATGAGGGGAAAGAGTCAAATACCTCCTACCCCCCGTGCCACTTTCTTAATCAAATTAAAGAGCGCAAGATCTCCAAGCATAATGTATAGTTTGGCCATTAATTGAACAGATCATAAACTTCTTTAGAACTATTTTAAGCTCTCCTATTAATGCAGTTATTAAGATAAGACAGGTTCTAGCAGTTAGAATGTAACTTTTGGTGTTGCACAGGCATTCTCAGGTGGCCATTTTAGAAGCAAGCTAACTTGTTCATTTTACTGATTAAAAAAAGTTGCTGCCTATAAAACAAAAATTTTGACATTAATATACAGATGTTAAGTGCAAATACTTTCCATCTGTCTGCACACAATCTACATCTATTTTCTTCTCATCTCTTACAGCTAACACACTTTCACCCTGATCCAGCAGTTACTTACAGGTACAGGACAGTGATGTAGGCATGGCATTTTCCTGCCTATAAGAGATGCCTCATTCACTTCAATTGAGGGACTCAGTGAACACACAAAAGAGCAAATGCACAAACTGATCAGGTTCCTTCCAAGAATGGTTGGCTGCAAGATGATTGACTGCAAGCACTGCATCAGGCAGTCAGATCTCTAAATATGGGCAAATACTTGAGAATCATAGATGCTTTTCATACAAATATATCACATGTTATTACTTTAATGTGAATCATACTGTTTAAGTCATTCTAAGAATACATTCATAGAGTAATAATTTTGCTAAAAATATATGTCTAAATTTTTATTTGACTGTAGTAATTAACCTATCAAGGGTAACTTGCTATAAAAAGGTACAGTACTAGAAATAAATAGTTCTACAGTTCAACAATCCATAAAATGGGTTGCCATTTCCAGTCTGTGTGTAATTCTCAGAGGTCCTTTTAAAGCACCAGCTAATTTGACTACACTCGAGAAGATCATCTGGGCCTACATATACACAGTCCCCCAATGAAAAGGGAAAGTAATTTCACTTAATCTCCTTTTTGGCTTTGTAATGGGCAGAAACAACCAAATAGCTATCTGGATTCATGTCCTTGATGGTCGGAGACTTATTCTGGATTGGGGATGTCTTCCCATCCACCCGAGAGATCTGGAGCATTCGGCATGGGTCATGTTTCAGCAAGTACCCTGCAAATGTTTCCCATCCTCCTCCAACACGAACCATCACATGTTTGTTGTGGAGCATCTGAATTTGCAAAAAAAGAAAAAGGAGACACAAAGCTCATACACTTGAAGGGCTAATATTCATGTTCGTAAACCATGGTATATTCCTGATGCTTGGATTTAACACAGTTGAATCATTATGATGAAGAGCCCAATCCTAAAACTTTCAGTATGTGTTAGGACCATTCCAAAATTATACAGTAGACAAGCAGGTTTAGACGCAGAGGCCACATTCACACATCACACAAAACCAGAGTTTAAGGGGCCTATGGTTGAAATTTTTGATTATCTGAATGCATGCAACCACAGTTCGGATGGGAAATGGACCCACAGTTCCCCTCCTCAGACTCCGATTTGTACTTTAAGTTTGTAGTAAGTTTTGCTGCCTGTACCTCTGGTTGTGCAGCATTATGTCTGAATGTGCCACTGCAGTTTCACTCTTCGGCAACCAGAGTTAAGGGAGGAAGCTCCTCCCTCACTCCAGCTGCAATTGGCTGCCAGGGCTATCCTTCAAGTAAGAAGGAAGCCCTCACAGTCAGTTCTCCTCCACTCTGCAGTCCCACTGACTGTAGAGAGGGCGCTCTCCGTTATGTCTGAATTAGGAAGGGAGAGTAGGGGCAGGGGCGAGCGGAACCATGGGTCCATTGGAGCTGCTATTCCATGTTACATGCAAATGCAACCTGAGTATTTACTCAGCAGGAAGCCACAGCTAATCTTGTTCCTATATTAATAAAATACATATGTTTTCAAATGTATTTGTCTCATTTGCAGGTTACATTTTTGATACATTTAAAAAGCTTAGGTCTGCACCTGACCATAATCCTATCTGAAGCAGCCCTAACTGTTTTGGTTTTGTTTGGTCAAAGAGCAGATATTTTGCCATCCCATGAAGAAGCTACCAGACCTGATGGCAGCTAGAGAGAACAAAGTTATCTTCTGTGTTTGATTTGTCCATCAAAAGGTGGTACGCCCTTTGAAGAAATATGCCAATGCAGAGAGAGAGAGAGAGAGAGAGAGAGAGAGAGAGTGTGTGTGTGTGTGTGTGTGTGTGTGTGTGTGTGTGTGTGTGTGTGTGTGTGTGTAAGAGAGACAGGTATGGCCCTTTGACAAAACTGGTCACATAGTACCATCACAATAGACAGGATAGTCATTCTACTATTTAAAAAAAATCTAAATAGAAGTTAAACTTATTGTACCGAGCTTCACTGAGTAAAAATGAATTAAAAGCCATTCAGAACTTCCTAAACAGTTCATATGAGAACCTATACCTGTCTTGGTCTTGTGGACAAAGGAAAAGGAAATGAGCAAAGCCGTAAGGTACCTTCAGGAAAGGAAATTAGTTTTCACAAGTAGAAGCTTGCTTCATGATGGGTGCTCAATATTGGCAATTGTATGAAATGTGAAGAGGATGACATACATGGTGGTGGTGGAGGGGTAGCCCTGGATTAACCATAAGGCAAAAAAAAAAAAAAAAAAAAAGCACGTGCTTAGGGCATCAAGGGAAGGGGGGCACCACAGAGTTTCCCCACTAGCTATCATGCCCTTAACTCTTTCAATGAAGAGTTAACTCTTTCAACTCTTTTCTCTATCCACTGTGTCCACACCATGCATGATTTTATAGATCTCTATGTCTCCCCGCAGTCGCCTTTTTTCTCAACTAAATAGCCCCAGGTGTTGTAGCCTTGCCTCATAAGAAAGTTACTTTAGGCCCCTGATCATCTTGGTTGCCCTCTTCTGCACCTTTTCCAGTTCTACAATATCCTTTTTTTAGGTGTGACCAGAATTGTACGCAGTACCCCAGGTGTGGCCTCACCTTAGTTTTGTATTAGGGCATTATAATATTAGCAGTTTTATTTTCAATCCCCTTCCTAATGATCCCTAGCATGGAATTGGCCTTTTCACAGCTGCCACACATTGAGTCGACGCTTTCAATGAGCTGTCCACCACAACCCCAAGATCCCTCTCCGGGTCAGTCACTGACAACTCAGATCTCATCAGCATATACTTTGAGTTGGGTTTTCTTCTCCCAATGTGCATCACTTTATACTTGCCAACATTGAAGCACATTTGCCATTTTGTCACCCAAGGTTTGGAGAGATCCTTTTGGAGCTCCTCACAATCAGTTTTGGATTTCACTACCTGAAAGAGTTTGGTATCATCTGCAAATTCGGCCACCTCACTGCTTACCCCTACTTCTAGAACATTTATGAATAAATTAAAAAGCACCGGTCCCAGTACAGATCCCTGGGGGACCCCACTCCTTATTTCCCTCCATTGTGAAAACTCTCCATTTATCCCTACCCTCTGTTTCCTGTCTTTCAACCAGTTTGCAATCCACTTATGTCTTTGTCCCCTTATCCCATGACTGCTAAGTTTTCTCGGGAGTCTTTGATGAGGAACTTTGTTGAAAGCTTTTTTGAAGTCCAGGTATACTATGTTAACTGGATCATCTTGATCCACACACTTGTTGACACTCTCAAAGTACTCCAAAAGGTTGATGAGGCAAGATTTACCTTTGCAGAAGGCATGCTGGTTCACTTCCAGCAGGGCCTGTTCTATCTGCTTTACAATTTTTTCCTTGAAGATGCTTTCCATCAATTTGCCTGGAACGGACATTAAGCTAACCGGCCTGTAATTTCCCAGATCACCCCTGGATCACTTTTTGAAAATCGGTGTTACATTTGCTACTTTCCAGTCCTCCGGTACAGAGTCTGATTGCAGGGATAAGTTATATATTTTGGCAAGGAGGTCGGCAATTTCACATTTTTCTTTGAGGACTCTTGGATGGATGCCATCCGGCCCTGGCAATTTGTTAGTTTTCAGTTTTTCCAGACAGTTTAGAATACCATATCTGTCACTTCTCTCTGACTCAGTTCTTTAGCCTCCATCCCTGAAAAGTCTGGTTCAGGAGCAGGTATATGCTCTGTATCCTCTGCCGTGAAGACGGACACAAAGAACTCATTGAGCTTCTATGGAACCTCCATATCCTCTTTAATAATCCCTTTCACTCCCTCATTGTCTAATGGTCCAACAACCTCCCTTGCAGGTTTCCTGCTTCTGAAATATTTAAAGAAGTTTTTATTATTCCCCTTGATACTTTTAGCTAAATGTTCCTCAAACTCTCTTTTCACCTCCCTTATTGTCACCTTGCATTTCTTTTGCCACCTTGCATTTCACTGCCACACTCAACTTTATTCAATTCTTTGTAATTCTTTTATCTGCTGTGTTTGACTTTATTCTGCATTGTTAAAAAAATGTTTTCTTTGGCTCAGTGAGTGACTAAAGTTTCGAGAAACTACGAAACTATCTTTCTGAAGTAAAAAGTCATTGATTTGTGAAAGATTACTGTAAAGAGCAGTACAAAATATTGATAAAACACGTAAAAGATGGTCGTATGTTATGATGTCTGACCTTGAAGATGAAATATTTTTCTCAATCATTTGTTCTGTTGAGGCTATTTATAAGAAATTATAGGCAGTGGAACTGTTTTGCTTCACCTTTAAAAATCTAGAAGAAAACTTTAAAATTTAAATAAATATTAAGGTATAAGTAAATGATTTGCTTGAGTCTTAATGTCTTGTCTGTTAAACAATGGAGGGGGCTGAGGTGGGGCACCATTGTTGGGCTGTGCTTAGGGCATCAGTTGCCTTTAATCTGGCCCTGGGGGGGCGGAGTCAGAGAGGAGAAAACCTTTGAATCAAAGTATGGAAGAGGGGAGCTTTAGCTTTTTGCTTCTGCCACAATCCCAATCCAGACTGCTTCCTTGCCTTGGCTGTTATTTCCCCTGAGAGGGATGCTTCCATTGATGTCAATGGAATCAATCGTCCCTCCCAGGGAAATAAGGGATCATAGGGCAATCTGAATCAGGACTGTGACAAAATGGGCTGGAGTTTTGCATACCTATCTTATGCATCTTGGCCCCAATCTACTTCTGAGAACTCTCAGTAGAACTGCCACCACTCCTTGTCCAGGGAGATCTCTGGCCATAAACCTTAATCTTGGGGCCCCTAGCCTCTTCTTGGCAATCTGCTCTGTCACCTGCAGAGGGGGAACCAGGCTTAGTCCACTCTGTGGTAGGTTTACTTCTGAGCAAGTAGATTGACTAATGGTTTGGCACATGGGAGGTGAAAACCCCAGAGCATCCAAAGCAACATAATTGTTAGATCTTTCTTTACAAGAGATAATTTTATTAAACTACAGGAATGAGGAACTGGGGATAATGAAGAGCTGGTAGGTTTTAGAAAATAACATGAAAAGTGTCTGTAACTCCTAAAACTCAGTCTAAGAGTCCAACTGAGGTACTTACAAATAAAACATCCTTGTCAGAATTGGTACCGCATATGGTGGGGAAATCGCTAACAACAAGGTAGGGCAAAGGAACCTTTTAAAGCATCACTTCAGGATGAGCACCTGAAGGGGGGGAAAGAAACTCTCCCTCCAATCACGTAGAATCTTTGTGGGGCCTCTTGACAGATTCAGAACCAATAAAAAGCTGAGACTCCCTGGAAGACAGGGAGCCTTTAGGACTGAAACACACCCTGATACAAGGGACTAAAAGTAACACCCCCCCACATGACCTAGGAGGCTGTCAGTTCAGGTGAGATGCTCATTTCCCCTGTGCCAGACAAGTATAGATGAAGTGTGATATCCTGGCTTATTATCCTATTTTGGCTTTATGGTGGAAACTCCCTTGATGCTCTCTTTCTCTACAAAGATCATGGTGGGGCAAAGCCTCCTCTCTTCCCCACACTCAAGTAATTGCTGGTTGCATCACTCTTCTGGACACATGTTTTAAATAGGTAGAGAGCTGGTCAATTATTAATGTCTCCTGTCCTCTTCCAATCTGAAAACAACACATTTTCCCAAAAATATTTAAACAGGACTGAGCAATGTGCTTCTTACATGCTAGTTGTGTGTTGTGTTGTCCATTGGGTTTCATTGACTGTCTTAAAGGAGAACTTTAAAAGCCAGAAAGGACAGGAAAAGAATCTAGCCAATTTACAGCTTAGTCGTTGTGTTTCATTATGAAGCAAATTACAGAAACATAATTCTGATATTGTTGCCAAGACCAAAGCAAGAAAATGTCTAACTATGTAATAATTCCATAATAATTTGTTGTTTAGTCTGAGGAAAGGCTTCCACAAGAGCACTCTTTCTTCCAAGATCTGCCTTTAAATTGGTATCAGTGAATCGGTGGTGTGATTAAAATGGAGGTAACAGCCATAATAGGCTAGATCTGGGAAAAATAAATAATGCAACACAGGTCTGCTGTATTTATGTCAGTGAAGAGACAGTATGAAACATAAGAACACAGAATTCTTTTCAGTCTGGGTTTTATGACCTGAACTGTTGCAAAGGTGACATTGGGCCAACATTTAATACAGGGTAGCTTTGCATATGACACAGAAGAATTATGTCCACACTTCTGGCATCTCATGACAGAAAACTTGCACAATGGCGACGTTGCATGTACTTCTGATACAGGGATAATTTGGGTATCTCCCCAACCTGCAAACCACTGAACTGTCAGGAGGGCAGAACTGGCAGGACCTGAACAGGCAGCTCACGAAAACACTCACTTAACCTCCTTATTCTCAGAACACTTGGGAAACAGATGAAACATTGTCAACGGTGGAGTGGCCTGACTGCAAAATATGCCAAAAACTCCAGGTGGACTACAAAAACCGTGGAAGTATTAGCAGGAGGCTGTAATTGTGGATGACTACATTTTGAATGAATTTTGCACACACAATCATGTAGCTGTGTGTGTGTGTGTGTGTGTGTGTGTGTTTACATTTAAGAGCATATCCTCAAGAAAAATGGCAGGAGCAGTAAATCTCTCAAGTTTGACCCGACAGAAGTACTGGGTACTAGTTATGTGTACCTTTTACCAGCTCCAGATGGAGTACTGATTCCAGTTGTTGCTGGAAGAAAGCGACTAACTACCCACTGTGGTTCATGCCTCAGTGATCTTTAGATTAGGATATTGTAATACACTCTATGGCCGTATTCACACATAATGGGGAACCAGAGTTGCAAGGGCCTGAGGTTTCCTCAACGTTAATTCCATACACATACAACTCCAGTCCCATTCCTGAAGTGACCTGAGGTTTCACTATGGGGACTCCAGTTTGAACCCTTGGTTTGTAGTGAGCTTCACTGCTCAAAACCAAGAGTCCACCGAGCCTCCGTTTCACTGAATGCAGTACTGGAGGCTGCATTCCACCAGACTGGAGTTGAGGGAGGAAGCTCCTCCCTCTCTGCCTCAATGACTGGCTATGCGTGCTGTCCTTCAAGCAAGAAGGAAGCCTGCACAACCAGTTCCCCCTCCTCTCTGCAGCCTTGCTGACTGTAGAGAGGACACTCTCCCTGTTGTCTGAATGCAGACAGGAGAGAAGGGGTGGGGGGCAAGTGGAGTCCATTGGACTCTCATGTCCCCATGACATGCACATGCAACTTATGTGGGATCACCCATGAACATAGCTAGAAAATTCAGGTACAGAACATCTGGGTGATAAAAGGTCGTAATATTTGCCCACATAAATATTATCCAAGCAACTATGTTTACTACATAAGAACAGCCCTGCTGGACCAGGCCCAAGGCCCATCTAGTCTAGCATCCTGTTTCACACAGTGGCCCACCAGATGCTGCTGGAAGCCACAGGCAGGAGTTGAGGGCATGCCCTCCCTCCTGCTGTTACTCCCCACTAATTACTTTAATTCCAAGCCAAATGAAAGATGCTGGTTTTGATCTTTAAAGCTCTAAATGGTTTGTGGCTTGGGTAAGGTATTAAATATTTCTTTCCAGAGAAGGGTCCCCAAAACCTATGATTGGCTGGTGAGGTACTGCTACAAAAATAACCTTACCTGGATGCCTATTTGAACTCCATGGGAACTGCCTTTATGCAGAATCAGGCCATAGATCCATCTAGCTCATGAACACTGACTGGCAGTGGTTCTCCAAGGTTTCCACAACCATGGACTGGCATTGGCTCTCCAACATTTCAGGCAGGAGTTCCTCCTTGCCCTACCTGGAGATGCCAAGAATTGAACCTGGGACATTCTGTGTGCAAAGCAGATGCTCTACCACTGAGTTATACTCTTAAAAAGACCAGAGTGTTTTCACTGGTAACCTCAAAGCTCTATTATACCCTTCTATTGATTGTTCATTTGGCCTCCTAATTAGGCAAGCTTGGACAATATGAGCTTGTTCTCATGACCAAACAGCAGGCGGGAGAGGGAGGGAAAGCAGGATCCTATCTGCCTGCTCTGGGTTATACCACTCGTTTGCCCACATGAATGGTGCAGCAGCAATCTTCATTACTGAAATCAGGAGCTGGGCCCACAGCTATATCAAAACACAGGGCAGGAGCAGTGGAGAGGCAGCCCACACTATTGCAGCAGCTCTTCCCTGCCAGGCCCCTCTTTCCACCCAGATCTATGGTTAAAATGGTCATCAGCAGCCCCAGAGCAGCTTTAAACAGCACAGCTGCACAGACAACCCAAAAAATTAGGTAGGGTGGGCTTCATTGTCCTCCTACCTCACTTTTAACCTGGGTAATGAACCTGGCTACCCAGGTTTGGTATAGTTGGGTCAGGAATGCTCTTGCCGCCCCAATGACCTGAGATTCCTGGGTTAACCCTCTCCTACCCAGAACTCTCTGGTCATGAAAACAGCTCCTTTGTTGAGTTAGCCCTGCTTACCGTGCCATTAGGAACATATATGAGCATTTCCACTTTTCCAATAATTGGTAGCGGGGTTTCATCCAGATCACACCTTCACATGAATCCATGTGACACTTAGATTGCATTTGACAGTACACTTTAGATGAACCACTTCCTGCACATTTAGAAAGGGAAAGGCACATGGTCGGAAGGGGAACAGGATTTGCTCGTGCATGCCTCCAATCATGTGACTGGCAAGGATGTGTCATCAATCACTTAGGCATACTGTTCAAACTGGCCCACTGATGTCATTCCAGAAACAGGTAAAAATGCTGGCTGACACCCTGACTAGCAAAGCATCAGTGCAAAGGGAGAAGCACTGGTGCTTCTGAAAAGTTCAGCTGACTCAGGTCAACAGCTTGCATAGTGGTGGGGACAAATTTGTTTAACCTTCAGTGCCCCAGGAAGCACACTGTGCCACCCAAAAATATGTCCCTGAAGGTTGCACAGACCTCAGGGACATATTTTTGGGTGACACAAAGGGCTTCTGGGGGAAGGCGGGTCACTGAAACACACACACGCACACACACACCTAGTGTAGCTTTAGTCTGGAACTCTTAGGAACACAGGAAGCTGCCATATACTGAGTCAGACCATTGGTCTATCTAGCGCAATATTGTCTTCACAGACTGGCAGCGGTTTCTCCAAGGTTGCAGGCAGGAATCTCTCTCAGCCCTATCTTGGAGATGCCAGGGAGGGAACGTGAAACCTCCTGCTCTTCCCAGAGCGGCTCCATCCTCTGAGGGGAATATCTTACAGTGCTCACACTTGTAGTTTCCCATTCATATGCAACCAGGGTGGACCCTGCTTAGCTAAGAGGACAAGTCATGCTTGCTACCACAAGACCAGCTCTCCTCTTCTCTCTTTAGAAGCACTGGTGCTACACCGGTGACAGGACAGTTGCGTCCGGTCAATTGCGTCCCAGTCATTGGCATCCCTGGACATTTGCATCTGGGTTTTTTTGCATCTCGGACATTTGCGTCCCTAGCCCACAGTATAACTAATATTTCCATATTAGATTTCATAAAAACAAATTAAGTCCTCAAAAAGTATGCATGTTGTGGGCACCCCTCGTAAGAAACTTATTTTGTCCTCAGGATTGTAACATGCAAGTAATGTAACATGCAGCTGACCAGGGGGCTCTCTCTGGCCCTATATAAGAATGCTGCCTGTGGCAGTGGGCCCACCACCGGCGGGGTCACCACCGAAGGGGCGACATCAAAGGGGGTTACCCCTTTGGGGGAGCCACTTCGGGGGGAAAGCGAGGGCGAGGGCCAGGTCTCTTGGCCCAGGTATTTGTATGTGGGAGGAATTTTAATAAAGGGGCTTCTGTTTTAATTTGTCCTGGGTGAGGAACTTGTATAATGTGTCTGGGTTTATCTGGAGATGGGGAGACAGGGGGTGTGTCCACTGACTGTGGGGCAGCCATTCTGGTGGTGGTGGGGAACAGAAGAAGTAACGCTGGCGGGTCAGCAGGCCGTTACAGGGGAAGGGAACATAGAAATGTAATAACTGTTTCCCTTTCCGGCTATCCTGCCAGCTCTTTGACCTTGGGGAGCAGTGCTGACCACCCATGGAACCTCACCTTGCTCCTCTGTTATGCCAGGTCGGTCCAGAACAAATCAGAAACCATCCATGATTTGATTCTGGATGAAGGTGCCGACCTGGTATGTATTACAGATACCTGTTTGGGGGAGGCTGGGGGCCTAGCGTGGTCTCGGCTTCTCCCTCCAGGGTACTCTGTTGAGGAGCAGGTGAGGGACCGTGGGCGGGGAGGTGGAGTGGCTGTGGTCTACAAGAATAATATCCCCCTTACCAGGATCCCTGTTAGAGTATCAGACCATATTGAATGTGTGTACTTACATTTGGGGACCAGGGATAGACTGGGACTTCTGTTGGTGTACCGATTGCCCCACGGCTCAACAGAGTCCCTAACGGAGTCCCTAACCGAGCTGACGGACTTGGTCTCGGACTTGGTGTTGGAGTCGCCCAGGCTTGTGCTGGGCGACTTCAATGTTCATTTCTGGACCAATTTGTCTGGTGCAGCTCAGGACGACTATGGGCCTATCTCAGGTGGTCTCGGGACTGACGCACGTTGCAGGTCACATGCTTGATTTGGTTTTTCACTCTGATCAGGGTGGTGTTCCGTGGGTGGGGAATCCTGTGATTTCCCCTTTGTCATGGATGGACAACCATCTGGTTAAGGTTGGACTCACAGTCACACCCCACTTTCACAAGGGCGATGGACCTATTAGGATGGTCCGCCCGAGAAGGTTATTGGACCCCATAGGATTTCAAGAAGCCTTGGAGGGATTCAGTGTTGGCTCTGCCAGCAATCCTATTGATGTCCTGGTGGAGAATTGGAACAACAAACTCACCGGGGCAGTAGACATGATTGCTCCTAAACATCCTACCTGCTTCAAAACTGGCCCCTTGGTATACAGAAGAACTACGGGGGCTGAAGCGGCGAGGTAGACGACTAGAGTGCAGGTGGAGAAAAACTTGGCTTGAATCTGACAGATTGCAACATAGAGCTCATTTGAAGACCTATGCTCAGGCGATACTACGGGGGCTGAAGCAGCGAGGTAGACGACTAGAGTGCAGGTGGAGAAAAACTTGGCTTGAATCTGACAGATTGCAACATAGAGCTCATTTGAAGACCTATGCTCAGGCGATACATGCGGCAAAAAAGTGATTCTTTTCTGACCGTATTGCATCTGCAAGTTCACATCCGGTGGAGTTGTTCAGGGTTGTGAGAGGGCTAGTATGTGACCCTCCTCCCTTGAATCAGAATTTGGAACCATCTATTACCCGCTGTGATGTGTTTAATGAATTCTTTGTGGAAAAAATCTCTCGTATTCGGGCCGACTTGGATTTTGTCTCCACACTTACTTCAGTATCTGATGCGGAGGTATCCATTGACTCCTCTTATGTGGTTAGGTTGGATCAGTACCAGTTTGCGACTTCTGAGGATGTGGACAAGCTGACTGGAATGGTGCGGCCCACAACCTGTCCTCTCGACCCTTGCCCATCATGGCTTGTTCAGTCTAGCAGGGAGGTTGTTGTAGAAGGCCTGGTAGAGCTCATAAATGCATCTCTGAGGGAAGGTAGGATGCCTCCTTGTCTTAAGGAGGCAATTATTAGACCGCTTGTAAAGAAGCCTACCTTGGATCCCTCGGAGCTGAGTAACTACAGGCCTGTCTCCAACCTTCCGTGGCTGGGCAAGGTAATTGAGAGGTTGGTGGCCTCCCAGCTCCAGACAGTCTTGGACGAAGCAAATTATCTAGACCCATTTCAAACTGGCTTCCGGGCTGGCTATGGGGTGGAGACTGCCTTGGTTGTCCTGATGGATGATCTCCAACTGGCAATTGACAGAGGAAGTGTGACTCTGTTGGTCCTATTGGACCTCTCGGCAGCTTTCGATACTATCGACCATAGTATCCTTCTGGAGCGTCTGAGGGGGTTGGGGGTGGGAGGTACTGCTTTGCAGTGGTTCCGCTCCTACCTCTCAGGCAGGTTCCAGATGATGTCCCTTGGGGACTGCTGTTCTTCAAAATCTGAACTTTTGTATGGTGTCCCTCAGGGCTCCGTATTGTCTCCAATGTTATTTAAAATCTGCATGAAACCATTGGGAGAGATGATCAGGAGATTTGGTGCAGGGTGCTTTCAGTATGCTGATGACACCCAAATCTATTTCTCCATGTCAGCATCAACCGGAGAGGGCATAACCTCCCTAAATGTCTGCCTGGAGTCGGTAATGGGCTGGATGATGGATAACAAACTAAGACTGAATCCAAATAAGACAGAGGTACTCATTGTGCGGGGTACTCGAGAGACGAGTTTTATCTGCCTGTTCTGGATGGGGTCACACTTCCCCAGAAGGAACAGGTACACAGTCTGGGGGTGCTTATGGATCCAAGTCTCTCCTTGGTGTCCCAGGTTGAGACAGTGGCCAGAGGTGCCTTCTATCAGCTTCGGTTGATACACCCAGCACTCCCAGCAGGGCCTGTTCTTCTATGTGCTTTGCAATTTTATCCTTGAGGATGCTTTCCATCAATTTGCCTGGAACGGACTTTAGGCTAACTGGCCTGTAATTTCCCGGATCACCCCTGGATCCCTTTTGAAAATCGGGTCCTATTATTTTTCTACTGCCTCTTAGGAGTACATCATTTCTTGGTATTGAAAAGTGATATAAATTTAGTAAAACCAATCAATCAATCAATCACTGTAAATCAGATGAAAAGGATGCTAAGAGAACTATTCTCAGTAGAAGTTCTACAATATGGCTCCTCTCATCCTAAAAGATTTGTCAGATGCAGCATTATTCAGAAAAAGCAGTCTAGTGTTAAGTTGTTGGATAGTTAAAGTTGATGAAGTTGTCAACAAGTTAAAGATGCCTGGATTTTTAAACATCCCAAGATAGAAATTAAGAGATGTAAAAAATGTTTTTCACATGTATGTTAGCACTTCAAGCTACGGAATACATCCTTAGTAGAAGTAATCATCACTTCATACATTGTTATATCCTTGGAGAATACGTTTCTTTATAGGAATTAGTAAGCGGATGTTCAGAAACAAAGAAAATGATTAATGCAAAGGAAACAGGATGTTGCATTATTGAAAAGTAACCAACTTTTAAAAATAATACCCTAACACTACGCAGAAAACAAGCAAAAACTACACATTAGAGCAGAAAATTGAAACTAACCAGAAGTTATCTAAGTGAGACAACTGCAGTGTTTAGCTGAGAAAATGCTATGCCCTGAGAAATACGCACTTATAATTCTCTTTAAATTAAGATATGTTAACCCTTTCCTTCCATAACATTCTGTTGGGTGTGTGTGTGGGGGTGGGGGGTGTCTCCAGTTTTAGTGAGTCTGGTTGTTTTTCACCATACTTCTGGCTTTAGTTGAGCAGCCAGGAGTCAGAGCAGTCTTACTGTTTCATATCCCTACTTTCTTAAGCAGAAGAAGAGGAATTTTCCAGATTAATTTCCATGTTATGAAGTAATGTAATATAAGATCATAAAAACAGCCCTGCTGGATCAGGCCCAAGGCCTTCTAGCCTAGCATCTTGTTTCCCACAGTGGCCCACCAGATGCCTCAGAGAAACTCATGGGCAAGAGGCAAGGGCATGCCCTCTCTCTTGCTGTTGCTCCTCTACAACTGATATTTGCCTCTGAATCTGGAGGTGGCCCATAGCCACCAGACTAGTAGCCATTGATAGTCTTGTCGGGCATGAATTTGTCTAAGCCCCTTTTAATGCCATCCAGGCTAGTGCCATCAGCACATCCCATGGCAGAGAATTCCACGAATTAATTACGCACTGAGAGAAAAAGTACTTCTTTTTGTTTGTCCTAAATTTCCTGGCCATTGGTTTCATGGGATGACTCTTGGTTCTAGCGTTTTGAGAGAGGGAGAAAAATTTATCTCTGCCCACTCACTACTCCACACATAATTTTATACACCTCTATCATGTCTCCCTGTAGTTGCATCTTTTCCAAACTAAAAAGCCCCAAATGCCGTAGCCTTGCCTCATAAGGAAGGTGCTCTAGGCCCCTGATCATCTTGGTTGCCCTATTCTGCACTAGGGATGTGCATGGAATGTGTTTTGCATTCGTTTCAAGCTCATACCGGGTCACACAAATAGCCATAGTGCATGCGCCGAAGTCAAAGAAATGCCCTCCACATGTGTGCAGAAGAAGGCCTGAATCAGCCCAACATGCACTGGACATTTTGGCGGGGGGTGGGGGGGGGAGGCCGGAAGGGGATGTGAGAGCCGCAACAGCAGCAGCTGGCATTGCTGGCCAATGTAGTGAGTAATTTCCTTTAAAAAATACCCCTCTCTTTTCAAACACTTTTAGAAGGCACCTGCTTCTGCTGCCCCTTTACTGGTAAAGAGGAATTCTCACCGGATTCCCCTTTGTCAGTCGGGCTCTGAACCAGACCCGAACTGGCATGGACCCAATTCAGTTCAAGGCCAAGCCACTCAAATTGAACCAGTTCAAGTGCTAACAGCTCAAATTTGAACCAGTTTGCACATCCCTTATCACTATTCTGAACCTGTGTGACATCTGCAACCTTCGTATCAAGCACGAAGGTCACTGTGCAGTCCATATGTGGGTCACAAATCCATCTCTCTGTGTCCCTAATTATTGAATCACACATCCAACCCCTGGAGGAGTATCCTCTGTGCAAGGGGATATGCACACATCACCCAAGGAAGGGGTACCTTCTAAGGAAACACTCCCCTCTTCCTCAGACTGGGACCTCCTTCTCTGTCCTGCTTCCCTGAGACCTTCATTTTCCATGACAACAGAGGAACCGTCAACTTTGGTGCATGATGCCTCTATCACATCTCTGTGGGTCTCATCCACATACCTCTCTTCCTTCTTGAGCTTCTCTTGGTCAGCCACTTTGGCGCTTTCCAGATTAGACCCTGCAATGGGGTCACAACATATCTCTGAAGTGTGCTTCCACACTTCGTGTGTTGTGACACCGCAATCCCTATGCTGACAGCAGGCTGCAATTCATATTTCCAATGCCTTGTTTAGAATTTAATCACTGCAATATAGTGCTATAACATTTTAAATCTGGCGTAAAAAAGTTGCAGTTTTGGGGGGTTGTTTATTTTTGCGAGACTGCCCCCCCTGCTGGGTGCTTTGCTATTTATGTTTTGAATGCGATTTGCCTGAATGGAAGCATTTTGCTACTGTTGAGTGGCTAATGTGGAAAGCACCCTTGAGGGTGTTGGAAGTTAAAGGACTTTGCGCTGTCTCTTGTCTCAGACAGTGGGGGACAGACTAGTGAGTCAGAGGGCTAGAGGGTCAAGACATTGGTCATCCCTTCTCTACTGCTCTGACACTATCCCTTTGGATATTTGGATTGCTAATCACAGGGACTAACTTCCTTCCAACCACTTTCTCCTTCCTCTCTCTCTTCCCTACCTGTCCTTCTACCTTGCAACATGGCAAGCTCCTCTCTCTGCACCATGTGTGCAGAAAAGATGCAGTATCCATTTGCATCCAGCTAGCTAGCTAGATTAGAGATCCTAACTCCTCACTTTCCTATCTAGAATGGAGTTCCTTAATAAATGCCTTATATATTGAGTTGAAACTATGAATTGGCTCCAAGTTACTTTACTCTCAGCATACACGCATGCCTAAGTAAATTCCGCTGTGTTGTGCCTCTGTGCACTCTGCTATAATGAAAAAGGATTATCTTACCACAGAGAATTTCCAACAGAGGGAACAAACATGTTCTCTAAGAGCCAGGAGCTCTTTGCACCGAGCACACACCCAGGACTTCTGCCCCTCAGGCAGATAGTCATACATGCAACACACCATGCAATACACTGGGAACCACCCCCTCCCCTAGTAGCATTCTAGTAGTACTGAAAACAAGGGCTGTGCAATCATATTGGTCCAATAGGAATGTTGGACCACTATGCCCGTTATCAGCACTTCAGAAATGATAGCAAGGAACTCTGACTAAAATGCCTGTTTTCATATCTGAATTCCTTCTACTTACAACATTTCTGCTGGGTGGCTGCACTTGGGGTGCAGTCCCTTTAAACCAGCTGCGGATCCGACTTGCAGAGAAACCCCGCTCTCAGACTCATCTTTGAATACTGCAATCTTGAAATCAGGGTTTGAGGAAAAGGAAATCCCACAGGGCCAGAGGGTCTCCTGGAGGATTACTTTTGCTCTGTTCCTGATTTGGGGGTGCAGTCCTTTAAAACCACTCTGGGAGCTGCCTTGGAGAGACTTGCTCTTCAAGCCAGCTCTCAATGTGATATTTAAGAACTGCACTCCAGATAACTGTTCAGTCCCCATGGGGGACTCATAGGGCCAGAGTGGTGGGTGGTTTTTTCCCCATCACCTATTCCAGGGTGCTTTCAAGAATGGACACTACAACAGTGTCACTACATGTCCGTTAAGTATGCTTCCGTATTGCCTCTGTATCAACATCGCAGTCCCTGCACTGAACGGCACTGTGGTGCCGTTCACATTTCCAATGCCTTATTTCGGGTTTTATTGTTGTGTTACAGTACTACAATACTGTAAAAACAACAACAACACCAAACTGCATTTTTCTGTTGTAGGAGTTTAGAAAAGACTGTTCCCCCTGCTGGTGGCTTTGTGCAACATCCTTTATTTATGGTTTCAATACGATTCTGCCAAGCCCAAGTAAACTACGGCAGTATTACCGTGTAATCTGGAAAGCACCCAGCAGTGCTGTCCTTAAATACCACTTTGGGACCCAGCTTGGAGATCTGGCTCCTGCTGATGGAAGTGGGAAGGTACACGACCACTCCATCCTCCTCCAAACTGCACCTGTGCTGTGCTGCAGAGCTTAGAGAGGCTCTGTGCCTGCTAAGAACAGTGTGAGTGCTGAAGAGACACTCTTCCATTAGGAATGATGCAAGAGAGTTGCTTCAATGCTGCCACTATTCTTAACAGCCATGAAGCCTATGGGCTCTGTAGCAGAATGCAGACACAGTTGGGAGGAGAACGGAATGTGCGTGCATACCCTGTGCTTCCATCAGTGGGGCTCTGCATTGTATGCTAGCTATTGTTTTTAGAAATGTTTAGGCTGAATAGATGAGAAGCAACTACACATGCAGGCAGTACTTAATTCCAAAGCACCATCAGTCCAGCACTCCAGAATCCAAGAATTTGCTTCTGCCAGCCAGAAACATCTTAGCAACTTTCTCCAATTCCTCAAAATAACTGCTTCTTTTTTGTGCCCAAATTGGAGACTGCAAAAACTGTTCTTTTCAGATGCAGTCTAACAGATGGGATGTGAGAACATTTCCCATTGCTTGGAGTATCCAGTGGCCATTAAAAGCCATTAATCAGAGTCCTACCATTCTGTGTATCACAGTTTATTACAGATTAATACTAAAAAAGGGATCCACACAGAAAAGGAAAAGGAAATCAAATCAATTGTTGAGATAATTTTGCCATGCTTAAGTGCTTTACACTATTACTGCTCTTCAAAAGCCAATGGGCATTCTTAGAATTTATACTCACATCTCACTATCTCAAACATCAAGGGAACACAAAAAGCCCTGTTGCTGATGCTGCAAAAGTAAATGTCTTCTGGGTTTTGTGAATTTTGCTAACATTTTTTGCATGCTATTTAATCAAATCATTGTAATGGCACAAGCCTCCCTTGATCGTACAGAGTCTATGGTGATGCTACAAATGGCAATCAAACAAATCAAGACAAAAAAACCTACATCATTACACAAAATGGTAATGTATCATTTGCTTGTGGTTTTTTGAATTAGAGGTTGCAGGCAGCACGGCATGTTACGGCACTGTTTGGAATGTATTTAAGATCCTAAGTCTAAGAAGGCTTTTTTGGTGTATCTTTTTAAAATATCGCTTTAACAATTTATGAAAGACTAGGATGTTTGAGAGGCAACATAAATTCAGATAAACAGAGGCTGCAGTCCTGCACACAGGCTGCTGAAATCCAGTTGAAGTAAATGGGATTCATGCATCCTGTGTGCAGAATGGCAATCAAGGGATATTTAATTCAGAACTGACAATGCTTGCTTTGCTAGTTCTGCTCTGCCTTTCATCTTCCATCTGAGAAATAATAGAATAATAAAATAAAATGGAATAAAAAAATAATAATAATTAGGTATGTCTGCAAGCACAACAGCAGAAGATGTCTTGACTTCAAAGAAGACTCGTAGCCTGAAGGAAATGCCATTTCTCTCCTGCCAAGTAGGACTCAATGAAAGATTCATAAGCTGTGGGGTAGATATATCAATACAAACCTTTAGCAGTCACCCTTCTACCTAGGGAACAAATGCTTGGACTTTTGAAATGTGATATAACTGTACATTGAAGGCATTTCCCCCTGATCACGTCAGTCATTTTAGCTATACAAGCAGATCTGAATAACACAGGGACTCTTACTGTTATTTGTCAAGTGTCAGCAGCTTAAGGTTGGATATGCAAGAATTCTCTACCTGAGGCAAGCTGTTGTTATTTTAAATATGAAAGCTTCTTAACAGATTTGCTGTTGAAGAGGAAATGGAATTATTTATATTGCACAGGAAAAGCTAGCTCCCTCCACCATTCACACACAAACACCAGATCAGAAAGCTAACTTGAACGTGTCAGCAGTTAATTATCACAGCTGTAGACTTTTATGCACTTGTAAGCACCTTTTCTTACAAATAGAAAGCTTTTGTTTGTCCAGATGTCTACATTACCCTTTTCTTCCAAAAAAAAAAGGATTAAAATAAAAATCAAGTCCAATATCCAGCAGACTGAGCATTCTGTCACCAACAGTGGCCAGCAAGCTGACCATGAGATGTTTGTAAACCTTTGTTGTTTGTTCCCAACATCTTGTAATCAGATACTGTCTTTTAATATGGTGGT
This sequence comes from Hemicordylus capensis, assembly GCF_027244095.1. Taxonomy (NCBI): domain Eukaryota; kingdom Metazoa; phylum Chordata; class Lepidosauria; order Squamata; family Cordylidae; genus Hemicordylus; species Hemicordylus capensis. Next base: position 103,831,747 of record NC_069657.1, on the reverse strand, counting down.
TTTGTTTTTAGCATCATACTTAATAGTCACTGGTAACATCCAGCCTTACATTGTATGTGCCAATAATGTGTATGCACAACGGGGGAAGTTGTGCATGTGTGAAATTCAAATGATTTTTACCATAACTCCCTTCCTTCTGAAGCTCTGTATGCCTACCAAAAATATGTCCCTGAGGTCCCTGCAGCCCTCAGGGAAATATTTTGGAGAGTACAGAGGGCAAGAGAGATTAGCAAAAATTGTTCCACCCCAGTGTGTACACATAATGTTATTCGGTAAGCACAGCATTAGTCTAAATGCCAGCCACTGATATAACTTCCCTCCATATATTTGTCTACCCCTCTGAAAGCCATCCAAGCTAGTGGCCATCACCATGTCTTGCGATAATGAAATCCATACGCTAATTATGCTGAACTTGTTTTCCATGAGAAAAATAACATTATTAACATCCTGCATTAATTATTATTAACATCCTGAGCACTGTGTTGCAACTAAATTTGATTAAATATAAATAAGTGATCACTAGCCCAAATTCAAATGATATCAATAAGTATTATTCCATTAATTCAAATCATTGTTTCAATAATGATTGGACAGAAATGTGCAAGCAGCAATTTCAAAAATGACCCTTGATTTTGAATAGTTCAAAGTTGTGTTTCCCAATTGTTTACAAATATGAGTTGTAGCAAAAAAAAGTGAAACAGAACGAATTATAGCCTCATCCAGACATTAGTTGAAAAAGAACAGTGTACTCCATCCCAAGCAGGGATGGAAGTCCTGAATTGTTGGCATGTCAATAATCTTCCTCACTCCCTCTCCTGTGGCACTGAAGTGGTGATGGCTGTAAAGCATGATGGTGGGTGCTTCCATGATCGAGAAGCACAGGCACCTGAGTCTCCCAATCATGGAAGTGCCCACCATCACACTTACAGCTTTCCCCATTTCAGACTAAGGCTATAAGCATGTGTGCTGCAAGAGGGGGAGTGATGGGAATGACAGAAGTGTTGCGGAGAGGAGGGGGGGACTTCCCTTCTTGCTGTATGTGAGTACACTGTCCCTTTCTGCTAATGTCTGAATGAGGCTTATGTTTGAGGCTCTTGAGACCCATCTCATGCGAACAATACATCCTATAGTGAGCATAAGATTGAATGTGTTCAGTGCTGTGAATTCTTTGGTTTCTTTTCTCAGGAATGTGTGTAGTATGATACATAATGTGTTCAGAGTGGGTACATCTAATACAGGATTTTCTAATATCTGTATATCTAATACAGGATGTTAATAATTTCTTTTTATTCTTCCCCTGAAGGCTCAGATTACTGGCAATTTTGCAAGTAATAAATGACTATATTCTGTAAAGGAAGCTTAATTTTGGAATGAGTCAGATTCCAACAGGATTGACTTTAAAACAATTGGATCTAGAATCCGGAACACATTTGCCTCCTGGGGAACACCTCAATGTGTTTTCAAACACCTACTTCTATTGTCCATTTACAAGTTATTGTTGCAGCCTATTTATTCCAGGAACGAGATAGTCCCCATTCCCCTTCTCCACTTAACCTTCTGATGGCTACACACAGGACAGCATACTTTCTTTCTGTACTGTTGTATATGTAAATACTGTTCTGAGGTGGCCCCCTAGAAGCATGAGGCTGCTGACAATTGAGGAAATGTCTTCTTGTTGAATGCTGAGGAATAGTGACAGCTGCACAACTGGAAAGCAGAATACCAGAAACTGCACAGAAACTGCATAATAATGGCAGAGTGCTTGACAGTTTGGCTTAGGGCTGGAACCAAAATTTCTCCCAAATGAAATCTGAAAGAGAAACTAAAACTGAAATTTGAAGGGAATTTCAGGGTTTCTCCCAAGAAGAAACATTGGAAAATTTTCTCAAGTGGGTTTTCAACATCCTGGGTTTAGCTGAACACCACTGGCATATGAAGAATTGTCAATCCTTAGTATCGACACATTTGTGATAGACTGCAAAAGAACACAGTGCAGAGATTGCCTGAGGGTATGTCAGAGGAATTTATTTATTTATACATTTCTATACCGCCCCATATAGAAGTCCCTGCGTGGTTCATAATCCCAGGCTATAGCTACCCTGAACCACTCATGAGGGGCAACATATTCTATTTTAAGATAGTTTGTGCAATGTATCTATTAGAATGTCTTTTGGAAGATAATTGGAATATAAATTATCAAAACATATAATCAATACCTTGAATAAGACTAAAAAAAATGATAAACTCTAAGAGTCTCACAAAAAAAGAACCAGAGCAGAAAAATCTTCTCACACAGCCACACTGCTACAGGAGAAGACTATGCTCAGTATTAACATAAAGTTGTCCCATCGAGTTGCTGTTGACTCCTGACAACCACAGAGCCCTGTGGTTTTCTTTGGCAGAACACAGGAGGGGTTTACCATTGCCATCTCCTCCACAGTATGAGAGGATGCCTTTCAGCGATACAGATCTTCCTGTATTGCTGCTGTCCAATACAGGGGGTTCCCATAGTCTGGGATACCAGCAAGGATTCAAACCAGCAACCTCTTGCTCCTCTTGCTTCCCTGGTGTGCCATTAGGTGGCTAGTATTAACATAAAGCACATTTACAATTACACCCTGCCTGTCCACAAAAGCAGGTGGACAATTGTCAGTACTAAGGGCTGAAACCCTCCTGTGGAGCATCTCAGCTCTAAGAAAATTAAACTCCAACTTTTTCTGCTCCTTTGCTTACCAGAGTACAGTGGTGATTACTGCCAGGTGAACTGGCTTTGCTTCTGTCTTGGTTTTGACTCATACCAGAGAAAAAACAAATGAGTCAGACAGTAACTACATACATCAGCTTATGACTCATGATTTGAGAATCCCCCCCCCCATTTTCTTTGGTTATGACATGATGATACTGCTGGCCTGACCTGATGTTCCTTTGTTGTGATAACTTGGACGCATCAAAAATGAGCTTTTTTGAACAATAGGCAATTGTTCTTTGAAGTAACAAAATATTATGGAATGAAACATTCTATTGCCAGGTTAAAGCTCTTGCAGGCACTAAAGCTATTTAATGGGAGGTGGGGAGGGAGAAAAGGCAGGTGGAAGGCTACACCAAACTTGCTTTCCCCTCAGATGAACCTTCCACAGTGGAGGGAAGCATGGACTGCGCTCCCACATGATCCACGCTGCTACACACAGCATGGATTTCTGGAGGCCAGGACAATGTGTCCTGGCCTCCATGTATCCCAAAATGCACTGCACAATGAGTGTGGTGCATTAGGGGAATAACCCCGTGTGGTGGGTGCTCTAGGCACCTGTCTCTGTGTCTGCTTGGGCTGCAACCTAGGAATTGGGGTTAAGGGCAAGCTCATACCTTTAACCTCGGTAAAAGGCTAGGGTTGGGTCAGGCGGGAGGGCAGAGCCGGGATCCATGCAAGAGCAGCCTAACCTAAGCTGGACTGCCCTAGCTTGGGTTGGGCTGTTCATGAGAACAGCCCTACCCTACTGTGTTCCTGCTGACTTGCAGTGGCATGAGAAAGCCATTCAGCAGTAGGGTGATCAGCTGTTCTCTGTCAGCCTTGCTCAAGATTAGAGAAATGATTACATAGTACAATGCAACCTCATCAGCTTGTTAACAAAACTTGCAAGATAATTGCCAAATGATTCATTCTTTCATATTCCTAAAAATGAAAAATGCATTCCTAAAGACATGGCTTTATTTTCTTGTGTGGAACTGAAGCCACTTTTAGAGAAACTGAGAAAAGAGTTGCAGATACAAAACTGACCACAGGATGGCAGCCATGCTCTGTGCAGAAATTAGGCAGGGTCTGTAGGAAAAATCTGTCCATTTCATGCCACAGGTACTGTGGGACTTGATAGTATTATAGCCCAATTTGAGCCAACAAATGTTCTTCCTTTATTGAATATTATCAGTAGAGCACACTAATAGGATAGCACTCTTTAGAGCTGGGTTGGAGCCTGCCTGAAGGAGGTCCTGAAAACATTGAAAACAATCAACTGTATTGTTTCTAGGACCACACTGATCCTCTGGAATCTGCTGCTCGGAGACGCCTGTTAACACCTCTGGTTGGTTTTAGGGTGCCTTTCTCTGTAGATGTGTATTTTGTGCTACATTTTTTTACATTTAAGATCCTATGGAGTATGTCAATGTCATGTTTATTTACGGTCATAGACCAAAATTTAAAGCATACATAATAATACACAAATGATATAATAGTAATATATACAGAGATCCAATAACCCTATGGAGTATATTTTAATACATAAATATGGATCACCTGGAGTTTACATAAACAAATGGTACAATCTAGCCTGTCCAGTGCACACAGCTACAGTGTGTGTGTGTGTGTGTGTGTGTGTGTGTGTGTGTGTGTGTCTTTATTACAGTCTAAGACCAGCACAGGTTATAATATAGTAATATAATAGATTGTGAGAAAGAACGTTGCACGTATCACTGAGATTGAGATTGGTATTACAATGAAAACTAAAGAGAGGAGGTTATATATATATATATATATATATATATATATATATATATATATATGGGGCTCAGGGCGGTTTACACAGAGAAATAGTAAATAAGATGGATCCTTGTCCCCAAAGGGCTCACCATCTAAAAATAAACATAAGACAGACACCAGCAACAGTCACTATATGACTTGAAGAAAAGCACATTGAGTATATGGAGCCTCCCTATGCACTCCTGCTTCCAGCTAAGAATCTATTGGGCATAGGCCTTCTGAACTTCAAAGAGAGGTAACTAGTAACCTATTCCTCTCCAGGCCCTTTGTATGCAGCAGAGAAGCTCAGTAGACGAGATTCTATGGTGTGCTGCTTTGAACATGTTGGAGGTAATGGGTTGTGTCTTAAAAACATAATATGTGAATGAACAGCACTTGTATACGGTTCTGTACCTATGTATACTGTACGCTCATCATACTCGTCATATGGTTGTTGAATACAATGTGTGAATAGGACTATGATGTTCCTATTACCACAAAACAGAATATCAAGGGGCAGAAATACATTAACTTTCTTACAGTTTTATCTTTCTCTTCTGCTAAGGAACAAAGGTTAATACTGAAAGACCGTGATGTTCCCAAGACCAACAGCCAAGACCACGCAACATGCTTCAGTGGAGTGGAGATTTGACCCATCCAAACCCACTGTTTAGCCTCATCCAATGAGCTTTGGCTAAAGAGAGTTTGGTAATATTCTCTGCTAAGTGAGCAAAGAGGACCCTTTTTAAAGTGGTGATCCTCTTATATTTAGCAGGGGGGAAGCAATTGTCCCTTTCTAGCCCCAGCACAGCATCCATTCAGTGGCTGTTGCTGGTGCCTATCTTACTTACTTACTTACTTACTTACTTACTTACTTACTTACTTATCAATATTGAGAGCCCTTTGGGGACAGGGAAGCATCTTTATTTATTTTCCTATATAAACCACTTTGAGAACTTTGTTGAATATCAATATATAAATATCGGTAGTAGTAATATCTCTTTTGCCCTTTCTTGAAACACTTCGAAGATACTTCAAAGAGACATAATCGATGCTATGAAATATATCCTAGAGAACACATGCTTTGATCCAGAATCCATGTGTACTGCCACTTATCCATTCATGTCCATGGAGGGTGCAGTTCTACATTTGAAAAAAAAATCTGTTTAAGGAGCTGCCTTCCATGGAAATGCAAGAAGCAATTGCCCTTGTGGGAAGGAAACTACCACATGTGCATCAAAGCTTCATGTCCACAAGAGATTTCTGGATTTGAAGGGTTTAAAATGTAATTTCCCAAGTAAGGTTAGCAAGACGAAAAGGACTATAGGAAATCAGTCCTCCTCCCCCATCTGCCCCACCCACAAATAGTTCCCATTAGAAATAGCTTGCACATTACCCAGGCAAATACATTTGCTGCCACTTAGGGCAGTACATATCAAGGCACTGAAGAAGGAGATGTAATTCAAAATTGCAAATGTGCACTGAGACTCCCCCTCTGCAGCAAGAGCAGCTCTGAAAACAGGAATGACAGATTGAACCGGCTAGAAATTTTAATTAAACCTGTAAGTGAGAAGTCTGAAGCGAGCTGAGTCTCAGCTGTGGGGCGGCTCTGACCTGGTACAGACGACAGGCCAGAAAACAGAAACAAATGGAGAAAGTCATAATATCCTTGAAATCAATTCATCCTAGTCTCAAATAATGACATTGCTTTTAAAAGGGAGGGGGAACAGCTTTTTTAAACGGACATAATATACCACACAGAATACAAAGCAATATGTCCTTGGTTGCTTAGCAATCTTAGAATGATGAAAAAAGGAGCTCATTGGGCCTTTGTGCTACCCTCTCTTGCTGAGGGTTATGTCGTACTTGTCTTTAGCGTTTTGGTAAATCACTAAAGCTCCCCACATAAAACGTAAATCGCTAATGAGAAAAACACAATGTTGCTGTTTCCATTCTTTCAGAGGGAAGAAAGGACTTTTTGTTAGGATGCTTACAGCATTTAAAAAATAGAATCTTTGGCATCACTTCCCGTTACATAGGAAAAATCTACCTGAGAAGATTATCCCACAAGGAGATCCATAGACTACTTAAGCCAATCTAATCGCATTTAAGCATATACTGAGTAGGGAAAAGGATGGAGTTTAACTGCATACAAGCTTCTGAGAGAAGTTATGAAATCTGCAAATCATGTAAACTAGTCTACTGGCACAGAAATCAGTGGAATTGAGTTGGATGAAAGGCAAGTACCGTATTTTTGTGAATATAACCTGGGTGCTTTCCAGATTAGACCCTGCAACTGGTCACGTCAGATCTCGGAAGTTTGCTTTCACACTTCCTGCATTGTGACACCGCAGTCCCTACATGGACAGCAGGGTGCTATTCCCTTGCCAATGCCTGCTCCTGAATTTAATCACTGCGATATACAGCTAGGGCGTCGTATATCTGGGGTAAGGAAGTTGCTGTTTTTTCGGGTTGTTAGTTGCTGTGAGACTGCTCCGCCTGCTGTTTACGTTTTCATTATGCCTTGCCTGAACGGAGGCATTTTGCTGCTCTTGAGCAGCTAGTCTGAAAAGCACCATGCAGGTTATATAAGATTTTGCATCAAGGAAATTAATCAGGTGCAGGATATACAATGGTGTTTTGTTGTTGTTGTTTTACATAACCGATGATCTGCTGTGGGCTATATGTGGGTTATATTTGTGAAAATACATTGGCTGAGTTCAGACGTACAGGATAACCACAGTTATAGCTGGCCAAGGATGTAACTATAGTATGCCCGAACATGCAAAACCATGGTTATAGGCCAAAAGCTAACTCTGTTTTGCCCCACCAAACTCCAATTGGGACTCATGGTCTTCTCTAATTCGCCACGAACAACTGCAGTTTTGCCACCGAAGCATCATGCCCGACTGCAGACTCAGCTACAACTAAGAGAGCCAGCGTGGTGTAGTGGTTAGAGTGCCGGACTAGGACCGGGGAGACCTGAGTTCAAATCCCCATTCAGCCATAATACTTGCTGGGTGACTCTAGGCCAGTCACTTCTCTCTCAGCCTAACCTACTTTGCAGGGTTGTTGTGAGGAGAAAGTTAAGGATGTAGTACACCGCTCTGGGCTCTTTGGAGGAAGAGCGGGATATAAAATGTAAAATAAAAATAAATAAAACAAAAACAAAAACTGCAGTTTCATGCCTATTCCAATCCCCAACCATAAAGGTGGCTGCCTAGAACCATCCAAGGATGTGCCAGCTCTATGCACACTGCAGCTTTCTCAGGCTGGCTCGTGGAGAACACACTCCACCCATGACCTCCTCCCCTATCTTGCTCATTCTTCCTGTCAACAGTGACATTTACAGGCAACTTCAAAGAGCCACAGCGGTCAGTCCCCCATGCAAGACCCTCTGTCCCAATCACCTCCGGGCACTGGGGAAGGGATCTTGGCTGCAATCAACATGCCTCCTCCATGAAAGGCACAGGTCAAGAGCAAATACTGGAGGAACACACCGCCACTAACCAAGAGCCGTACTTACAAGGCTCTCCCTGGATGGGTGGCGGGCGAAGGATGGCCCTGCAGAAACGCACAGCCCCCAACCTACTTCTCCCCACGAAAGAGAAAACAAGCAGCAGTGGATGCCCCCACACAGGCAACCTCATGCCTGGACTACCCTGGCAAGAAGGGGGAGTCTGGGGAGGCAGAGGGATCCAGCCATGCACAATGGCAGGAGGTGGGGCTGAGGACACAGGATTCTCAGGCGCAGAAGACACAAGGCACCCTGGCTAAATCCAGTACCAAAAACTAGCCTAGCCTGGTAACTACCTCTGCCATGGCACTGGCCCACCAGGAAGCAAAGCTGTGGACACTGTTAGAACCCAAGGCAAAAGTGCCCTCTCTGTTCAACTGTTTTTCTAGAGACCCCTGCACCTACTCAACTGAGCACTCTCCAACAGCTCCAACTTTGCAGGGTACACTGAGCATACTGTTCAGAGCACACTAAGCCAAGTTCAAAAACCCCTTAAGCAGGTTTTCCTCCTCTGGGAAATGTGATAAGAGAATGCTCTCAATTTGTCTGTTGTAGTTTCCCCTGTTTCAATAAAAGTTTTGTTATTTCTGCAGGATGGTGTTGCTTTCCTTCATTACACTACAGCAGTGTACCACACCAGCTCATATAAAGGTGGCTGTGAGGTGTGTGCTGAGCACTCCAATGTTGGGAGTGGGGGACGTGTAACCACATCCACAACAAATGTAGCCTAATGCATGCAGACAAGAAGGAACAAGGGTGGAGTGAAGTCTCGGGGGGCTTCCCGGGGGTCTGGAGATAAGGGGAGATGGGAGGGGGGTTGGTAATCGGCCATCCAACCTATTTTTCTAACAAAGGGATGGAATAATGTTGGAGGCTGGCAATGCCCACAAAGGGTTAGGGTTAGGGTTAGGGTCATTTCGTGACTTGGGAGGGGCACAGAGAAGGCCAGATGCATCTGGATGCATTTCCACAGTTGTGGAAAATTACTGAGGCAGGAAAGGGTAGAATGGCCCTAAAGAACGTATCCCCGGCACATGTTCATCACGCCAAAGGAAGGGGTGGGTGGGCAGTCATTCCTGGCACAGGGTGAGATGTCCAAAGCCAAGCTAAAAGTAGGACAGTCCATCCATAACAACTTCCCTTCGGCAATGTGCCATTTCTCCCTAATGTTGTGTTATAGGAGATTGGTGGGCAGGCATACCTGTCCACCACACGCACCACATGCCCTGATTGTGCTGTGTGAGACTCCCGGGCCAGGAGGACCTGTGCACCATCACTGCAACTACCCTGCTGACTAGTAGGACAGATCTTGCCATGGCAGCCACAGCAGCACTCATGGTGGTGAGTGAGGCCATGCAGACGCCATGGAGGATGAGGCCACAGAGATTGCCCAGCACAGGGGAGTATCATCCTGGCCCTACAGGCCTTGGGGCCCACTGGTGTGGCCATGGCCTGCGTGGAGGCTAATAGGTTTCTTGGCTTATCTATGAGATGTGAGGGTCTGATTGAGCATTGCAGGGCAGCCATGGAAGCCAGATGGAAACAGTTGGGTACCCTCACCAACACTGTGCATGCCCTGGATGAGCAGTGGCCGAGAAAAGGAGGAGTTGGGGGCTGCCCAGGCACAACAATACCTGGAGGCCGATGGAGAACGCAGATGAGTTCTCCATTCAGATGAGGAGGACGACCACTTCTGGGCCAGTTTCAGGATCTCCAGGGTGACCTGCGACCACCTGGTGAGAGAGATGGCACCCTTTCTCACCTGCCAGGACACAGTGATGCACCACAGGACTTATGTGGAAATGTTTGGGGTGGCCCGGCCAGCAGGAACAGTACTATGGGTGCAAGCACTATACACTATGACGTTACAAGGTTTGGTGGACTTGACAGGGTGTTTCATTGACATCTATGCTGGGGTGTCGGGCAGGAACCATGACACAGCCATTTTCTGGACCTCCCCCCCACCTCCATAGTCAATGGCAATGGGTAAATGTCCCAGCCATGGAGATGGGCAGTAGGATGGTGAAGCTGGTGATATTAAGGGAACAGCCTGCAGGAGTAGATGGTCACTCCCTTCCATGCACCCAAGAATGCTGTGGAAAGGCATTTCAACCACTGGCACAACAGCATCAGGATGGTGGTGGAAAGGGCGTTCAGGAAGCTGAAGGCCCACTGGCGCACCCTATATGGCTTGCTGTACGTGGAGGAGGAGCTGGTGCCCAATGTGCTCATAGCCTGCTGCATCCTCCACAACATCTGTGAGTCATTGGGTGATGTTCTGTTCAAGGAGCCCGTGGACCCATCTGCACATCAAGAGGACAAGGCAGAAACAATGACTTCGGCCTGCAATGGGCTTCGGCACAGACCCTGAGAGGCTGTGAGGGCCTTTACAAGATGTGCCTGGGAGCATCTACCCCCGATCACCTCAGAGCCAGGCATGTTGGTGGTTTCAGAAGCACTCGCTGCCCTTTAAACTGCTGAGAAGTTCACAGGCCTGTTGCGCACACCTCCACCAGCAGGCCAGGTTGCAGACAGCAAGCACCAGGCCCCTGCCTTGCTCAGCAGAGCCCTGCCAGTTTGTGTTTCATAATAAAGTTAAGCTAAGTTAAGCTATTCATCTTCCAAGCTCTGTGTTTCTTTCTGAGTGTGGTGCGCAGGTTCCCAACTCATACCCAAGCACTGGCATGGAGGGCGGAGTGGAAGGGTACAAGGAACTTGGGGATGGAGAAGTAAGGGTCTTTGGAGCCCCCTTGTATGTGCCATGGAAGTTTCCAGACAGTTTATTTTGGGCTGGGTGTTGCTTGTGCCATACCTACATGATCTACCAGTTGGGAGGAAGGGAGGCCATAGGCCGTTGGAGTGTTGCTAGATGGGGAGAAAAGGCACTTGGGGTCCCCCCCAAATGCATGGCATAGGGCAATAGGTGCTTTGGGTGAGAGGGATTGGTGGTGTGTGCTGGCCAGAAAGGGATCCTGGCGGTGGCAGGCGCAATGAGGGAAGGGACATGGGAAACCCCTTCCCATGTCCCTTGGTGCTTGGCAGTAGGGTGCATGGTTGTGAAAGGCACCAGTTCACCACTGTCCGAACAGCCCTGGAGGGGAGGTAGGCGAATGGCACCAGTTGTGCTAGGCTCTGAGCAGGGTGTTCTCCTATGACATGCCCTGTGGAGCATGTTGAAAAGCAACAGTGCCCACCACCTGTGAACAGAAACCCCCAAACCCCTATGAGGATGTGTGCCCATCCGCCACAGAGTAATAGCCCCACAAGACACTTTGGCGAAGTACGCTTATAGAAACAGCATAGCTGGGAGCATGGAGAAGAAAGGGTTAAGTAGCTATTGGTGCCAGAAAGCTGGGCGGTGAAGCTGGTGATAGCCGAGCGCCAAGGAAATGCCCCTTGCTGATCATGTCCAATTGCAGCCGAGCCACTGACATGATGATGCTTTGCCCACAGTTGGGCTGCTGAGTTGCACAGGATCAGCCCGAGTGGCAGGGAGGGGCACCCCTCTCCTGCAACTCCAGTTCAGCTGGTCGCGGTTTGCTGAACATTTGCAGTGCAAATTGGAGTTAGGAATTGTAACCCTGCCCACAATCAACTGTGGTTATCCTGTACGTCTGAATGCAGCCAGTATGTCCATATACAAGCATCATTCTCTCTTTTCCTTCAGGCCTTATCAGCTCCTTTTGTTCCACATACAAGTAGTATTCAATTTTAATATGTTGCCACAGGGGTGGAGCCACCATTCAGCTAATGGGTTCAAAGAATCCGGGCAACGCCCAATAAGGCCACAAGTGCGGCCCCAGACCTGCCCTCCGCATCTGACATCAGATGCGGGGGTGTTGTTTTGGTCCCAAATGGGGCTGTGTGGCCCCGTTTGGAGCCAAAATCAACCCGCGCTGCATTGGCAGTGCAGCTGGAGTGACTCTCCCTGCCTTAAAGAAGTATGTGACTAGTGTTGAAAAGAGCATTCCAAAGACAGGGTGTGATCACAGAGAAAGCCCTCTGCCCTGTCCCTTGCACTCACCCCATCTCAACTCAAAAGATTGGGGCACTCAGATAAGGGCCTCCAATATTGATCTTAAAGCACACACAGGAATATGTGGGGAAAATTGTACAAGCTTTACCCTCATCTTTATTTTTAAAAAACCAACCGCATGCCTACATCTAAAAACAGAATCCAAAGGCCAGGGTATAAGTTCCACCCAGAGTCTTCAGGCTATTTTTTAATTTAGAGTCACATAAAAGAACCTAAAAATTCTTTTTAGAATCCTCTGAAGCAGAACTCCACTTCTAGGTATTGGCAAAGGAGATGCAGCAGATTTACCATATCCTCCTTCAGAATTAACAGGAAGCACATGTAAACTATTTTGTACTTAAGTTTGAAATGTAAAGTGAACTGGCTGTGAGTGTGAATAGAAGGTGAGGAAAAACCGTTAAGGGGCAACATGAACAGAGTTTCAATTCAAAGGCCAGGTATTTGAAGGTGACACCAAAGACAATACAGGAAGTGAGTTAACCTGCAGTGCAAATATCAACCTGCGGGTGTGGGTGTGTGTGAAAGGAAAGCTGAGGATGCAAATCCAGGTGGAATGATGTACCTGAATGCTGCTTTAAACTGAGAAAAACCGTATTCCAGATATGAGAAATGAGAGTAAGTAAATAATATGGCTTGCCAAAGCTCAGTCTGGTTTTCCTATATCCCAGATAGAACTTGGCAACTAACCTATTACCCCTGGTAAGTATGGTCCAAGAAAGAAGAAAAAGCTCACAGGAATAACTCTTTTTTCTTCTTCTTCCCCTTGTGGAATTCTGATTTTTGCCTGAGGATTATGCTGGTGATGGTTGATGAGGAGGAGCCTGTTTCTTTCTTGTGGCACTAGATGAGTAAGCAGTAAGGCACTTAATTCTGAAATCCATCCAATGAGATTGTTATACAGGGGTTACTTTTCATGAACAGAATTTTCTTTAAATCAAAGCCAAAGGTTTCAAGGGAGATTCAATGTATTCCCTAAACACCACATTTCCTAACTATATAGGTACTTGATAGCCTTATAGCTCTGATAATTTTTTTTTGTAATATGAAGATAAATCATCTGAGTTTAGCATTAGCTATCCAGAGTGCTGTTCACTGCCAAATGCAACATGGAGATTCTTAGGCATAACCCCACTGAAATCCCCTAATGTGAGAAATTTGAGAATGCTGGATGTCTTTGCATTCATCAGTTTTATATCTTTCCCTTTACACTAGAAGACAAAAAAAATCTTTACAGACTCTGGCAAAGGTCTTGGACTAGGAATATGCTTGAAATGCCAAGAAAGTACTGATTGCTGTAACAGAGTATCCGGGAGCTTTTATCTTCCTATTTCCTTTCAGCATGAACAACTGGATTCTGGTGTAGGATCTGGCCTTGTGACAGGAAGGTATTTCCTCACAAACAACTTGTGAGTAGCTCTCTTACTGGACAGCCTCCTAGTTTCTGTATTCAAATGCCTCATTAGTCTCTCTAGAGCAGACCAGCATTCACAGAAATCCATTCAAATGCATGTAAATGCCAGAAGCATCGAAGGAACTGTGCCCTAGAGTTATGCAGGCAGGACACTTCCATAAGAAAATGCATCTTCTAGAGGCAAGAACATCTGTTCATGAGGAAGAGTGTGTGTGTGCACATATATGCACATGTATGCATGTTGATTTTTCCTCCCTTGGTTACGATCTAGCATTGCTGGGAAATATTTATTTATTTATTTTCAAATTTATGCTCCAAGTTTCTTTTGGTGCCTCAGGTGAAGCCTGCCTTTGCCTCCAACCCCCAGCACTCATGCCTACTGGGAGACAGAAGTAACAGAGATGTCTGCCCCCATCACCTGACCAATTGCTCACCTGCCTTCTACCTCTGTCGCCTTGTCCTCCTCTGCCACCACCTTCTGCCTGACCGCTTGCTTGCTTGCCTGCATGCAGCATCTTCTGTGTCAAGTGCCACCAGCCACGACCTTTACTAGGCCTCAAAGTGAAGCAACACATTATAATGATGTCACCACTACATCGTGTGGTGACATCCTTATGTGTTGCAGCACTTTAAGGCCTAGCAAAGGCACAAGCCGATGGTCCCAGATACAGTAGGCAGATAAATAAGTGGGCAGAAAGATAGAGGCAGTGGCAGCTGCAGTTGTGGCAGGAGAGGGCAGATGTGTGGGCAAGTGGCAGGCCAGGAGCCAAGAAGGTGGCATGATGGTGTCCCCCCTCCCCCGGTTGGTGCCCTAGGCAACAACCTAGGTTTGCCTAGTGGGTGGGATTGTCCTAAAAATGTATATTATAAAACAGTTTAAAAATGCAAACCTCACAAGTAAAAATATGTGTATACTGGGTTATAGTAGATAGCAAATGAAACTTTTTTTTAAAGTGCTTCTGTGGCACAGAAGTGGCCGAAGATTGGGTAGGGATAATTTTCTAGAAGTAATCTTATCATACACTGACAAGATTAACATGTAACATAACATCCTAAGGACTAACACTGTAAGCATGAATGTTCAGGGGCAAAAGCCTATTTCATCAAATGCATGCAGTGGACATGAGGTAGGCTGTTGCCCACAAAACACTTATACCACAAAAGATATGAAAGTCTTTAAGATGCTACAAGCCTTCTTCTTTATGCTGTGCTAGACTAACACAGCTACTCTCTAGGAATTCATCATACTCAGCTCTCAGGAAATAATACTACTATTGAATCCCATGCTGGAGTGCCTTTGGAGTGTATTGTCCCATTTGAAATGCCCTTTTCCCAGCAAATGCTGACAGGTTGAAAAAGATAAAACAGTGATAAAAACTCTAGATGACACTCATTAATAGGAATGTGCATGAATTGATTTTTTGCTATTCGATTTGAGGTCACATTGAATCAACAAGATTTGATTCAAACTCGAATCTGCAAACTCAAATCTTATCAGATTTCATTTGACTTGGATTCAATTCGATTCAGATCAATTTGGAGCACTTCTAAAGGTCCTAGGGGCACCAAATTTGGGTGGTGGTTAGGTCCCTTTGGGTGCCACCTACCACACATATTTGAAGGCAGTGGGGCACTTGGTTGATTTTTTCTTTTAAAAAAAAATGATTTTGTATATTTCCACCATAGGGAAGTTGCCCTATCCCTAACCGTAAAATGGAACTCCAGCTTTAATTTTTCCCCCCAAAAAGCTAAGCTCTAGCCCTTGCAGAAGTGAAGTTATGAAGCAAAATGTGTAGTCACTATTTTTCAAGTGTTTTGATTCTTTGGTGTATAACCTTTCCTCATAATGGATCCCGATGAGGATTCATTGCACACCTTCATTTCTTCTGTTCATTTTGACTGTCATTGGATAGTGCCACCTGCCAAGTGCCATGTGTTAGCTACACCACCACCACCACACACACACACACACACTCTGGGGTACTCAGTTGTTGTTGTTTTAGGAATTTTTCAAGTATTTAGATTTATTTTTGGCATTTTCATTACACACCTTCATTTCTTCTGTTCATTTTGACTCCACTGCTTTGTGGGTGGGGTTGGGGAATTAGTGATATCCCATGTGCCAATTACCCCCAACCCTCAAGCCACTGGGGTACTAGTTTATATTTTAGGAATTTTTGAGGTGTTTAGACTCTTTCGTGTGTAATGAATCGTCATAGGGATCCATTATGAGGAGAGACGACTAAGTTACATGTCAGTGCAGTTGTGACCTAGGCTTAGTAGGCACGGAGCAGCCCCTGCCTCTGCTGGCAGTGCAGACAAGCTGCTGGCTGCTGCAGAAGTAGCAAGCATGCTTTCCTCTTCAATGAGCACTTTGCGGCACAGAATATAAGCCTCTATTTTATTCTTGCTCTTTTCTCTACAAAGTAGGAGGGAACCCAACAAGGTAGAAAACCTAGGAGGACTGGAGTCCTCCACAGAAACCCTGTGGGTGACAATTCAAGGCCTGAAAGGAAATGTGCTACTGCGGATGTGCTATCGCCCTCCGGATCAAAACGGGAGTTGCAGAAGGAAATTAGGGAGGTGTCAAGGAGAGGCAGGGCTGTAATAATGGGTGACTTCAATTACCCACACATAGACTCACTCCATAATGCATGGATTTTACTCAAAACCACAGTACTAGAAGCCCAGTTAGATTATATACCCAAAAAGAGGAAGGTGCCACTAATTCCAGGAGGATGCCAGCACAGCTAAAAGGTAAAGTCAAGGAAGCCATAAAAGGACTTCCCATAAAAGGGAAAAGGTCTTCCTTCTGAAATTGGAAAGGCCTGTCCAAATTAAGAGAACAGAAAGGAACACAAACTATGGAAAAAGAAATGCAAGGTGACAATAAGAGAAGTGAAAAGAGAGTTTGAGGAACATTTAGCTAAAAGCATAAAGGGGAATAAAAAATACTTCTTTAAATACATCAGAAGCAGGAAACCTGCCAGAGAGGCGGTTGGACCATTAGACAATGAGGGAGTCAGAGGCGTAACTATAGGGGGGGCAGGGGGGGCACGTGCCCCGGGCGCCATCTTTTTGGGTCACATGGGGGGCGCCGCCATGAAATTTATTTATTTTTAAAAATTTAATACAAAATTCTCCGGCTCAGCAGCGTCGGTGCCCCCTCCCCCACGAGCGCCAGCGGTCCCTTCCGCGCCTGCGCCCACCCCATTGCTTTGCTGGCCTGGCTGGCTTGGCAGGCGGCGGGCGCCGCGGCGGGCGCCTTTCATGCATTGCTCACTGCTGCTTGCCTTGGCTGAGGTGCTCTGTCTGGAACTTCAGGCCAGCCACAGCCAGAAAGAGGCCCTCTAGCGGCTTGGGTCTCTAGTCACGCATGCACACGTGACTCGGCCGGCGTGCCGAGTCGCGCTGCACATGCGTGCAGGTGCCTCTGTCCTCCCAGCTCGGTTCGCCCACGTGGTGGGCTGGTGGCGCGGTCGCGGAGGAAAGCATCGTTGCTGGGGCTGGGGCTGCAGCAGGCACAGGGCAGGATGAGGACACACACGCCCCTCGCTCTCTTGCCCCCGCCGCGACCTTACCCAGGCTTGCAGCAGCCAGGCTGCTCACAGCACGTCCAGACGGCTCCCCGAGACACGGCGGCGGCGTGTCCCCAAGCGACGCTGCGGGAGTGGGCGGGCGCAGCAGAAGACGGCGGGCTCTAGGAAACTGGAGCCGGGGGGCCGCCTCCCTTTCTCCCAAGACGCGAAGAACAGCTTAACCCGGTCGCTGCACAAAACGCCCTCTGACTGAGCCTGCTTGATCTTTGCCGGCGTTAGCAGGACCGGAATCCTCCGCCTCTGTTCAGTTGGCAGTGCAGGGGTGATTGGATAGCAACCGGGCTACTGACCCTCCAGTGTTGGCCTGGTCTCCCCAAGAATCGGCATCAACCTCAGAGGTGACTATTGAAAGGAATCCTGGCGATTTTAGCGGCTTAATATTGTGGTAAATAATGTTGGGGTGGGGGATAGTGTGAGTGAAAAAATTGGACCCCCAAGAATCCCTTCGGTCAGTGCTGGTAACCCTAACCTGGGCACTGGCTTTTCATTACAGACCAACATTTTGCTAAGTGGACAGAGGTGAGCAGATCAGTATATGTTTATGGGGAATTTTTTTTAAAAGGTCCTAAGGAATATATGGTTCTCTGAGTTAGAAATATTTTATTTCCTCTGTGAATGCTTGAATTTGTTTTTGGTGAATTCTAAATAGCCTCTATATTTAACCCCAAAATGGATATATGTATTTCTGTCTTCAAGGATTATGTTATATGGTTGGTTTTTAAATCCTGTGGTAGTCTCTGAATGTGTGGTGTGCACCTTCGTGTTGTGTATGGTGTGTATACATATTGATGGAAGCATGTATTTAATCTTAGATTTACAAACCCACATTTAGTCATGGAAGTTTTGTTTACAAGTTTTGTTACAGCAGCACCGGGCAGACATTTTAATATGCAAACCCAGGCAAATTGGATGAGGAGTTTGATTTGTGTCAATCATTACTCTTTTTTCCATCGGCTGGATTCAGTATTCATTGTCCTGATTCTGAGCCTTATGAAATCCGTCTGTTGATCCACAGAGTTGTGAGGAAAAACCTAAGTATAATGTAGTGTGTATCATCATTGCATCATAATTCTGATGTTTGAGATACAGGCCAACTCCACAGGGTTGTTGTGAGGAAAAACCTAAGTATAATGTAGTATGTATCACCATTGCATCATAATTCTGATGTTTGAGATACAAGTTTTCTGAAACATGTGTGTCAGTCAGATGTATGTTGGGGGGGCGGCGAGGGGGGCGGCAGGGGGGCGCAATTTCAGTGCTTGCCCTGGGCGCCGTTTTCCCTAGTTACGCCTCTGGAGGGAGTGAAAGAGATTATTAAGGAGAATATGGAGGTTGCAGAGAAGCTAAATGAGTTATTTGTGTCTACATTCACTGCAGAGGATACTGACCATATACCTGTTACTGAACCAGGCTTTTCAGGGATGGAGACTAAAGAACTGAGTCAGATAGAAGTGACAAGAGACAGTGACAACTGTCTGAAAAAATTAAAAACAAGCAAATCACCAGGGCCGGGTGGCATCTATCCAAGAGTCCTCAAAAAACTCAAATGTGAAATTGGCGGCCTACTTGCAAAAATATATAACTTATCCCTACAATCAGGCTCTGTATCAGAGGACTGGAGAGTAAATAATGTAACACCAATTTTCAAAAAGGGATCTGGGGGCGATCCGGGAAATTACAGGCCGGTTAGCTTAACGTCTGTTCCAGGCAAATAGATGGAAAGCATCCTCAGGGATAAAATTGTAAAAAAGCTTTCGACAAAGTTCCTCATCAAAGACTTCTGAGAAAACTTAGCAGTCATGGGATAAGGGGACAAGTACATGTGTGGATTGCTAACTGGTTGAAGGACAGGAAACAGAGGGTAGGTATAAATGGAGAGTTTTCACAATGAAGGGAAGTAAGAAGTGGGGTCCCCCAGGGATCTGTACTCAGACCAGTGCTTTTTAATTTATTCATAAATGATCTAGAAGTAGGAGTAAGCAGCAGCCAAATTTGCAGATGATACCAAACTCTTTTAGGTAGTGAAAGCCAAAACAGATTGTGAGGAGCTCCAAAAGGATCTCTCTAAACTGGGGGAGTAGGCGACAAAATGAAAAATGCGATTCAGTGTTGGCAAGTGTAAAGTGATGCACATTGGGACAAAAAACCCCAACTTCGTGTATACACTGATGGGATCTGAGCTGTCGGTGACTGACCAGGAGAGGGATCTTGAGGTTGTGGTGGACAGCTCATTGAAAGTGTCAATTCAATGTGTGGCAGCTGTGAAAAAGGCAAATTCCATGCTAGGGATCATGGCTATAAACTGCTGATATTATAGTGCCCTTATACAAAACTGTGGTGTGGCCACACCTGGAGTACTGTGTACAATTCTGGTCACCACATCTAAAAAAGGACATTGTAGAACTGGAAAAGGTGCAGAAGAGGTGAGGCAAGGCTACAACACCGGGGGCGTTTTAGTGTAAAAAAAAGACAACTGTGGGGAGACATGTTAGAGGTCTATAAAATCATGCATGGTATAGAGAAAGTAGATAGAGAGAAATTTTTCTCTTACACACATAACACTAGAACCAGGGGTCATCTATGAAATTGGTTCCCAAGAAATTTAGGTTGAACAAACGGAAATACTTTTTCACACAACACATAATCAACTTGTGGAATTTTCTGCCACAAGATGTGGTGTTGGTGATTAGTTTGGATGGCTTTAAGAGGGGTTTGGATAACTTCATGGTAATCCAGCTTTTAACTACCCACCTTTTCTTCCTACCTTGCTTCCACACAATCACTTCTACCTCCCTTCTACCTAGTTGTTTGCTCCCAAACAAGCAAAAATTTGGAGCACATACAGCTTCCGAACCTGGGTAGGACACAGTTGTGTGAATGACGTCCTTGTTTGTTTGTTTGTTTGCTTGCTTTGTTTCCTTTGTGCAGCAGCTACCTAATAATGCATTCTTTGCATATTTATTCAGAGTAAGTTGCACAGTTAAAGGGTGGGCCAAATTCCACAGGGGAAGTAACAGAAATCTTCAGAAAAAGCCAGGAAAAAGGCAAGACATTTTTTAAATGTGGGGGGAACAGAATGATGTATGTAAAAATGGGTAGCGAGAGGGAGATAATGGAAAGATCCTTGTAAAAAATATGGCGGCAAAACAATGGAAAAGCTTTGTTTTAAAATGAGGTGAGGGACTAATGGAACAATCTCCATTCAAAGGGAGGGAGAATAAACTTATCCACCCCTTCCCAACACACACACTGCACTCTTTATCCACAGTATGCTGTGAATAATGTTATTGGTGACATTATTCACAGCATCTCAAAGATATGGGATCTGCTAGTGTGTGTGTGTGTGTGTGTGTGTGTATATATAGATAGATATAGATAGATATAGATATAGATATAGATATAGATATAGATATAGATATAGAGAGAGATAATGCCAAATCCCCTTCATAAGAACATAAGTACAGCCCTGCTGGCCCAAGGCCTATCTAGTCCAGCATCCTGTTTCACACAGTGGCCCACCAGATGCCACTGGAAGCCTACAGGCAGGCTACACTGGAAGCCTCTGAGGCTGAGGCTGAGGCTACAGCCCTCCGACTAGAAGCCATTGATAGACCTCTCCTCCATGAAGTTATCCAAACCCCTCTTAAAGCCATCCAAACTAATCACTAACACCACATCTCATGGCAGAGAATTCCACAAGTTGATTATGTGTTGTGTGAAAAAGTACTACCATTTGTTTGACCTAAATTTATTGGCAACCAATTTCATAGATGACCAATGGTTCTAGCGTTATGCATGTGAGAGAGAAATTTCTCTCTATCCACCTTCTCTACACCATGCATGAGTTTATAGATCTCTATCATGTCTCCCCACAGTTGTCTTTTTTCTACAGTAAAAAGCCCCTAGTGTTGTAGCCTTGCCTCATAAGAAAGATACTCTAGGTCATCTTGGCTGCCCTCTTCTGCACTTTTTCCAGTTCCACAATGTCATTTTTCCAGTTCTACAATGTCCATAGCGATGGCTTCCTTTGCCTGCAAATCAACACTACACTGTATAGTAACTGAATTTTTTGGATGCATTTAAAGGGAAGGATAACCAGAATCCGATCTTGGTTATCCATCCTGATTAAATGCGGGTTAGCTACAATGTTTTGGGCAAGATTGCCTAGAAATTGTGGGTTCTCACAATCAGTTCTGCAGGGATCACCAATCCTGGTTAACTCTTTAACTGAGATTGTCGTGATTGTGTGAATGAGGCCAAAGTAAAATGAAATGTATTAGATAAATGCTTTTTTAAAAAAAAAAATGTGTACCTAACTACTTGTACACATATGAGAAATCAAAATGTAGCCCATGCTAGTCTGTGACAACAAAGTGTGATCAGCTAAGGTTATGTACACATTTGCCAAATGTCAAGAAATGTGTCCATTACTTACTGAGACAGGCTGATGTGGTTCATGCCTGACTCAAGAGTCTTCTTGTATCCTTTCCCAATCAAAACTCTTAATGACAAACTTTCCAAAATTAGGGTGCAATTGCTTTAAAGTGCAACTGCTTATTCTGAAGCTCAATCTAAAGTTTTTTAGGATCAACATTCCACTGCTTGTGGTGTCCTCTTCAATTTCAAACTTCAAATAAGCAGGCTGTGTTGACTGTTTTCATCCCATCTGCCTAAAGTGCATGAGCTCAGCTCACACTGCATGTGGTACACAAAGACTAAATGAACTTATCTGATTTTAAAATGCATACACATGTAGCATATATGGAGAGCCATTGGAGATCTATAGGGTCCTTAGACCATGCTTTCAGCAACTCAGAGATTGCATTTGTGCCCTGACTGCTTTCTGGGGGACTTGGTTATTCATTGCTTTTCATTTATTCCAAATTTACTAAACAGCCCTAACAAAAATTAAAAGATGACAAAGTATTCTCCAGAGAGCAGGAGAACAATGTACACTTTCAGAATGAAAAGGTATGACATCACTTTCTTGGCTTGCTACAATCATATACCTTGGGGAAGAAGGAAGGAGAGAGGAGGGGGAAAGGGAAAGTTAAGAACAGGGCTCTTTGTACATGTCTCAAGCTGTTATATGACTTTCCTACTTTCCTCTTAGCAAACCATAGTGAGCAACATGACATAACAAGCAACTTCAGTAACATGAACCAAGAAATTGGCTCAAAATAGCCTTGTTATTTCTGAAAAACAGGTTTAAAAACCAACCAAGGTAAAGCAAAGGCATTTGGATGAAACCCAAGTTGCCTATAGAACAATAGCTCACAATCCCTGTAGAATCTTTACCTTTAAACATAAATTGATTGTACCTGTATTTATCTCTGTAAATAAATTTCACATCCCACCCATTAAAGTGTTTGTTTCAGTGAGTGATAGACTGGAAGTGCATTTAACTGTGCATAAAAATTCACACCAATCAAGTTATACTACGGTATTAAAAACAAACCTATTTACAATTGGAAACTATGACACACCTATGACATACCACTATGCAAGCCATTTATTTTTCTAACACCCAAAATTACCACTCTTAAGGGATGTATTGTACCACCAGTGACAACAAATCCAGATTAAATACTTAAAGACAGACCAAAATATTAACATGTGAATGTTGCTGACATGCTAAATGCTTGCCACTAGCAATAAGAGTACAAGAATTGTCATGATGTAGAGAATTAGCAGCTATGGAAGTATTCTTCTGATTTGGTTTAGGCATCCTTTGCACCCCCAAAATTTGAAAAAGTGTGTGTGTGCATATTACAGTGGTGATCCAATAAATCTGTTATTATACACCTACTTGTCTAGTCTGAAGGAGAGCCAACATGGGAAAGGTGAGTGTTTGGGCCCAAAAGATTGCCCTATTTTCCTAGATTCATTTTTATCAGTTAATTTATCATCCCAGCCAAAGATATCACTATTTTAACTGTCATCATTAATTTAATAGCCAATTTCTTATCTATAAAAAAAAGATTAAAAGCCTTTCCTTACTCACAGGGGCTATTATAAAGCAAAATATGAAAGGTATATTTTGTTTTAAAGATTTCAGTATTTTTACATTACAAGGGCTATAGAATAATTTAGTTTGAATTGTAATAATCAAGAGAAGACTGGAATATTGTAGTACCACACACAAACCCACACCAATCTTCATGATTCAGAGCATTTAAAGAGGTCCTATTTTTAATTCCACAGATCCATAATAATGAAAATATTTGCAATCTTAAGATTTATGGACCTAGTGAAAGGCAGATGGAAACCTGAGCATCCCAAGCCTGGTAAGCCAGGCATATAAAAAGAAAATGTAGGGAAAGCTGAACAAAGGAGCAGCAAGCACCACTGCTTAGATGGGTGAGTAGAATGATAACAGAGCCTTGACAAGCCAAGACTCTGGGGCCAGATGTAAACCTTGCCTATTGGGACATGGAAGCCACAGCTGTGAAAAGAACTGCCTGATGTAGAACCAGGTAGTTCAGGTAGCATACACCAAAAGAATCCTAAAACCTTGCTGCCTTTTATGACAATTTCCACTCTCCTCTTAATAGGATAACCTTTTGATTCAAGATAGTATCAAATATCAGTAAGGTTTAGGAGTTCTTGGTATCAACAGCAGCAAAACTGGCTGATATTCAGACTACTGAAGCAGGTATGGATTGTAAGCTGTTATTGATCCCCAAAACTCCTAAACCTTACTGTATTTACCTGAATACACGGTGACTCTGAATTTAAGACAAGCCTCTTTAAAAACAGAGGTTAAATACAGGTTATAGCATTATTTACGCAAAAGGAAGAGGACTGAATTCAAGATGAACCCCTGATTTCTAACATGAAATAAATGGGGGGGGCCTAGTCTTGAATTCAGGTAAATACAGTATGTCCTTGATGGCTGTACAGCCCTCAGGGATGTTTCTAACCTGCACAGAAAGTACTTTGAAGGAAAGGCGGACTCCCCAAAATTCACCCTCCCCACTGCATATTGAGAGCTGTCCTTACTGGGAAGGCTGCTGCTTCAACATTGGGCTATATACTACATTTATAAATAAACAAACAAACAAACAAACAAACAAATAAAAACATGCAGCTCTCCATTCTACAGTAGTCTGAATGTCAGCCAGTGTTTCTTTAGAATGCTTCAAAATCAGCAGCATCAGCAAACCAACAAGTCACCAGCTTTCCCTGAAAGTGTTGTAATTTCGTATATTGTAGATCATCTGAATCAGTGTACAAAACTCAAAACTCATAAAGGGATACCAGGTATCTACCGGTATGCCAATGAAGCAAGCAGGATGCACAAGCAACACATCATGCAAAACCATGAGGTGTTGGCTATTTCACTTCCCAGCCTGACACCACTATCACTGTGGAAGTTGACAAGACATTTCTGTGTGACATTAGATACTGTACTGCTTGGCGGGGTGCGGGAGGAGTGATCACTTGGATTTTGTTATCTGATGAACGCTGGCTTTTGTGGCTATTCAGGAACAATCTAGTCCTTCATACCTTTTCTGGATATAAAGTTACTAGCAAAAATAAAGGAGGAGGTGGAGGAGGTTGCTTGCTTTGCTCAAAATCTTTCAGGTTCTAAAGGTGACTTTTGAAGTTATTTATTTATTATATTTGTACACTCTCCCAAACTTCTTTCTCTGGGCAGTTTACAGAGACATAAAACAAATTAAAACAGAAATTAACCTTAAAACAATTAAAAACCACACATCTAGTTAAAAAGCTTGGGTGAACTTTTAAGACTTTTTAAAAGTTGTCAGAGATGGAGAGGCTCTTATTTCAGCAGGAAGCACATTTCAGAGTCTTAGGGAGGCAACTGAGAAGGCCCATCCTTGTGTTACCACCAAATGAGCTGGTGGTAACTGCAGACAACGTCTCTGGATGATCTCAATGGGTGATGGTGCTCATAGTGATGACGGTGTTTTCTTAAATACCCTCAGCCTGGAAACATATTTCTAGCCAGTGCAGTTCTTTGGGGGGTTCTTTGGCTACCATTTTGAAAATAAAGTTTTCTCTGTTGAGAAACTTTACAGGACAAACTTTGAGGGGAAAAGATATCAGTGTACCTGATAAAAGGAGAGCGGTTACAAAACCGAAGTAATTAATTGATAGACAAATTTCTTGCTGACTTGAAACAAACAAGAAAAACAATATGTGATTTTGGGATGCAGCAATAGTTTTAGAGGGTGGCCATAAGTGTTCCCTCTAAGGTGTGTGTGTACATGTGCGCACACACAAGTTTTTTAATGTCCGCTCAGTTAATTTTAGACCCTGCTCAGATTGAATCAAGAAGATTCCACTCTCTGAATATACATGTGCACACATTGCCTTGATACTGCCACCCAGAACAAAATTAATTCTGCACAGAGATGGGGCGGGGGGGATAGAGGGAACACTGGTGGTTATGTAATTGCATCCTTTCAAAGGCTCTATGCAATGTTTTCTTGTTCATGCTTTCAAATATTTCTGTTAGGAACAATCCTATAAATCAAGGATCCCTTAAAGCTATGCATTTTGAAAGAGCAATTCCATCTCTTTATGAATGCTCCACTGTTTAAAGCTTCTGGTGTATATAATTATAAGTTAGGACATCTCTGCTGAAAAAGAAGCCTTAATAATAATAAGAAAAGTCAAATTGCCATGGGCTTTATGATGTCAACATGGCTAAAGAATTTGTTCTGGTATTGTTTTGCAAATGTTTTGCAGCAATAGTTTCGAGGAAAGATTTTCTTGATGGTTAAAAACGTTGTGCAAAGCTCTTCTCAGATCCATGTATGAAAACATTTGCCACCTGAAGTCTAATTACATGTTTCATATTTGTGCAACCCATGATCCTACCATCCATGCAAGGATGATACAAAATAGATACTGATCGCTTATAAAGCCTGAAGGCATTTTCTAAACAACAAAGAGGATAACATCATAGGCAGATCAGTTTTAATCCACTATTACTTTTGCCAAAGGTAAAAAATGAATGAGCAAAAACAGAGCGAATATGTAAATATTTCACCCAGATGTTAGAATAAAAGTGCCCCTCTAAAAGCCAGCATTCTTTAAAACTCCTTAGATTTGGGTGAACAGGGCGCTTTCCAGATTAGGCCCTGCAACAGGGTCATGTCGGATCTCGGAATTTTGCTTTCACACTTCCTGCGTTGCGACACTACAGTCCCTACAAGGACAGCAGAGTGCCGTTCATATTGCCAATGCCTGCTCTCGAATTTAATCCCTGTGATATAGAGCTAGGAGTTTGTATATCCGGCATAAGGAAGTTGCTGTTTTTTTCAGGTTAGTTGCTGCAGGACTGCTCCCCCTGCTGTTTACATTTTCAGTGCAACTTGCCCAAACAAAGGCATTTTGCTGCTGTTGAGCAGCTAGTCTGGAGAGCGCCCAGGGGACAGATCTTGGTCACTAGTGAATCACTGGTTAATTTCCAGTCAACCACCTAACACCTGCTGGTTGCTGGAATTCCTGAAAATAATGTTTCATTTTATCCAGCATGGTCACTTGTTTGCAAGAGTTTGCTCAAGATTACTTACTACAGATTATTACTTCTCCATTAACTGTTAGGAGATCCTGAACAGGAACTCTTGCTTTGTATAGTACAACATTGCACTGTAGAAATTCTAGCTAAAAACAAAAGAGACTGCTCAGCTGTAAATCATCCCACCCTAGTTTAGTCGATGCTGTGAAAACATTAAGGTTATGGGACAAATATCATCTTTGTCCAACTGATATTTAATTGCATGACTCAGAAGGCTTTCAGAAACTCAACCATTTAAAACCATTGATCAATCTTTTTCTTTCCTATATAATATTGCCCATAGTTTCATTCCTTTATTAATGCATAGTTAGTCTATAACATGTGGTTTAGATAAGCATCCCATTTTAATTTATGTGAGAATGCAGAACAAAAAATGCTGGCAACTCTATGTACAACTCCCCTATGGTGCACTTAATTGTTTAACTTCTGTGTGGCAGAGACTAATGTGGTGTCCTGAATTCAAAAAGAATTCAGTGAATTATGGGAGACAATGAGGCTATTCCCACGAGCAGCAAAAATCAGGCTAGGAGAGCCTAGCCCAATTTTTGCTGCTCGTGAAAACCACTGGGCTCACAGGCGAGCCTGGTGGCTTACAAGCAGCTAGCCCACTTGAGTAGCCCACCCCTTAGCCCAGGTTAGTGGAGCAAGTGCTCCGCTAACCAGGGTTAACGGATCGTGAGTTGCTGCGGCATGGTTCTGCACCGCAGCAACTCACGAGGAGACCCCCAACCGGGAGGCTGAAAAGCATTCTCCTGGCTCGGTGTTCTCTCCAGCATGCCCTGCATGCTCGCGCAAGGCATGCTGGAACTACCGGAGGCCACATGACCCCCAAATTCCCCAAACCCCACCGGATCTATGAAGGAGCCGACTGTTGTGTGGGTAGCTCCAGCAGCCGCCCAGGCAGGACTTGCTGCTCATTTGCGGGGAGAGCAGGCTTAGCCCACTCTCCTCGCAAACTCTCCCCAGGGTCTTCTCACCGATTGTGAGAAAAGCCTCAATGTAAATTAACACATTCCTGTTTTATTAGTAGAGAGCTCTCAGTGCTTTACATAGGAACAGAGGAAGCTGCCTTACACTGAGTCAGACCATTGGTCCATCTAGCTCAGTATTGTCTACGCAGACTGGCAGTGGCTTCTCCAAGGTTTCAGCAGGAATCTCTCTTTCAGCCCTGTCTTGGAGATGCAAATGCTCTTCCCAGAGTGGCCCCATTCCCTGAGGGAATATCTTACAAAATATTGTAGAATTCAAAAAACATTTTAACATTAATCTTATTCATTATTAAGCCTGACAGAAGTTAAGAGAATAATAATTACTGGCTGACATCCAGACTAATGAAGCAAATGTGCAGTGAACATGCAGCACACGCTCCGAGGGGGGATTTTTGTTGATCTCCCCTTCCTGTAAATCTGACTGACTGTAACGCCTGAAAATATGTTCCTGAGGGCTGCGCAGCCTTCAGGTACATATTTTTGAAAGTCACAGGTAGCTTCAGAGGGAAGGGGATATCATGAAATTTGGCCCTCCCCCCAAGCACATACTGCATAGTCTCTGCACATGCATTCTGTTAGTGTGGATTCAGTCAGAGTTTACTTGATTCTTATTTGCAAAGCCATAATGTGCAGGTATGCTGTGCAAGCATTTGCCCTCCCAAAAAACATTTCCCTCTTTTCAATAGATTTCCACTTTCCTTTGAAAAAGATTGCAAAGCTATTTACAATGGTGTTGTGAACCAACGTAGGCCCACTGCCAAGACAAACAGCCCAGCACCTCCCTACCCAGATCTACTTGCATGCAGCTGTTAAACAATACCATTGGAGATGCAGCTCCTGATGGCATCGACTCTTAGCACCAGCAGCCCTATTGACCACTAGGGGCATTAGGGGTAGAGACAGCCAGTAAGGATATTCCCGCTCTGACCATGCTTTCTAAACTCCGATTCCCCTTTGTTAGACTGATAGTCTCAGGTTCCATTCTCTCACCTGAGAGATTCTTCCTTCTTCTCTGTTCCCTACTTCCTGTATGTAGCTATCAGCAAGGCATGTAGGCCTTATCTATCTCCCTGATGGATTTCCTAAATCAACTACTTTATTTAGAATTTTAACTCCATGTTTCCAGACAGTATTAATTTGCAGTGCTCTCCTTACCTGTGCACTTCTGCTGCAGCTGGTGTAGATAAAGAAATCTCCCCTCCAAGCTCTCTAACAAATACTTTATATACTATTTTTCAACAACAACAAAAAGCTATTTCCACAAGAAAAGGATTAAGAAAATTAGAAAAAGAATAAGAAATGAATATGGTTCCCTGTCCCAAAGGAGCACACAATCTAGAAAGCAATGGCAATAGCCACTGGAGTGATGCTATGCTTGGCTGAATAGGGGTAGTTGCTAAATGCAAAAGAACCACTATTTTAAAAGGTACTTCTTTGCCCAGTTAGCAAGGATTGACTCGTTTGGACAGACTGCAGTTGGTGACGTGTGCTATGTGCTTCTGAGTGCAGATGCTGTCCATCTATACAGAATTATTTTCAATGGTATGTACATTCAGATGCACAGCCAAATGTGCATCCCTGTCCACACTCTGTCCCAACAAGTCATACATAGCTACTCATCACTGAACTGGCATACACTTCTTCCTGTGTAGCATTAGATGATGGAACAACAGCACACTGTGGCAAAATTCAGTAATTTGCTTGGGGAATCAGCTACATTCTCCCTCCCTTCGGAGTGAGGGAAATTGAAGGCTTTTATTTCCCTTCAGTGTTATTGTTACACAGACAAATCTGATGTCTACACAGTGCAGTGATGTCATTATGTTCAATACATGATTCCTAATCACCTGAGATTTGCAGTGGTGAAGATATTTACATTTTTAAAAGGTATCCAAACTGCAACTGATGGAACAATGGCTGCAAAAGATTGGCAGGTAAGTCTTCCATGAATTACGTCCCCACCTATAAGGCAACTTTTGCATCAAAAACTGAACCTCACAACAGTACATCAATATTCTGCAGCATTTCCTTAACTGCAGAAGTTCTGAATGCAACCACAAAATTAAATGCATAAGGGCAAGGATAGCTTGATCTGCATCCATGCTTGATCTGCATGGATAGCTTGATCTGCATCCATGCTAATCAGAAGAATGTATTTTAAAAGAGGTAATACACATGACTTTACAGTGGGGCGGAGAAGGCATGGGCAGCAGTGGTAGGGGAGGCAAGATCAATCTTACTTTCCCTCCAGACAATCCCTCTGCTGACCCTAGCTGTGTAGCTTGCGCACCCACATGAGTGGCTGTGCTGGGAGCCACACGGCGTTCTGGGGGCTGGTGACATGCAGTCTGGCCTCCAGAAATCCCACAAGGCCCCACACAAGGAGCACGATGCATTGGGAGATTTCCCCATGAGCCAGGCACTCTAGGTGCCTAGCTCTGTGTCTGCTCAGGCTGACACATGAGCGGGGACTCGGGTAAGAGGATGTGTGCGTGCCTTCTTACCTCAGTAAAGGCCAGGGGAAGAACCCTGGGTTACCCAGCAGAGCACATTGTGCATGATATGCATAATGCATTATATGCATAAAATGTATTCAAAAAATTAGGAGTTATAATAGGCCATTCCTTTAATGTATAGTTTGTCCTACAACCATAATTTTTATGACAGCAATTTTGCTTTTCTACTGCAGTTTCCAAGTAGAATACCAAGTCTCATCGTACACTATAAAAAGTTGGTGTCCAAAAGTGAAATGAAAGCAGAGTTTAAATGACTAAACTGTGACTTGTGGCTGATCTCAAATTAAAGCCAGATGCCAAGTGTACCTTTCTTGAAGAGAAAAATTCACTAAACGTTGTAGTACAGTAGTTTATTTCTATTTTTACTCTATTGTTGAACGAAGAGAAATCAACTGAGACCTGAGCTGTACCAACTGAGACCTTCTTTGGGGACTTTCAGATATGCTCTTTAAAGCTGTGTCAATCTGTCGAACCAACACAGGCTGAAGCCCAACTTGAAGCACACAGGGGACTTATTTAGACAGTGTTCCCAAAGTACATCAACCTGTTATGGTTGTAGCTGATCTGGGTTGCTTCCAGATCAGCTAGAGATAAATGCCAGGCAGCAAGCATACTGGTGTCACAACTTACATTTATAAGGAATAACTCGTCAACATGCTTGAAGGGCACCACAGCAAAATGCAGTTAGGTTAGACCTGAATAACCTTGAGCGTGTTTGCTGTGCTTTTCAATGCAGGTGTGAAAATACCCACACAGACATTCTCTCAGTTGCTGCCTGAAGAGTCTGTTCTATAAATGTACTCAATCAAGGACAACGTGATCAGTTAACTAAATATACATCCCAAGAAATGATGCAAAAAATCTATATCTATATTCTGTATATAATTCTCCTAAACGTACCATCGCTAATCTCATGTGTGGCAGCTCTCGCAAGAGTTTCCAAGCAGCTGCCTGGAGGACAGTGAAGGGTACAGATAGAAAATGGCAGCAGTGACCAGCTGGTTGGGAGGGAAAGTGCTGCCGGCAGGCCCGGAGGGGAAAGCTCCCGCAGCCCAGCCCAGCTGGCAGGGAAGGAAAGTTCCCACAGCCCGGCCTGGCCAGCAGAGAAGGAAAGCCCCGGCCATGGCCGGGAGGGAAACATGTGTCGGTGGGCAGGGAGGGAAAGGAAAGTCAAGCGCTGAATGGACTGGGGCAGGGGGAGGGGGGAGGATGGAGAATGGACTGGGGCTGAAGAGAGGGGGGAAATGACAGGGAGAACTAGGGGCGCAGATGGTCTGTGCCAGATCAGCTAGTCATACATAAATGGCTACTACTGCAAATACCTTCCTGTTGAACTGGGATCACACAGCTAACTTGGCAAAGAGGCACTTTTTAACATGGTGATTCTCTTTATTTAGCAGGGGGAGAGTACTGTAACTGGACTCTCCAGTGACTGTTGCTGGTGTCTATCTGATGTTTCTTTTAGATTGTAAGCCCTTTGGGGACAGGGATCCATCTTATTTATTTATTATTTCTCTGTGTAAACTGCCCTGAGCCATTTTGGGAAGGGCGGTAGAGAAATTAAATAAATCATCATCATCATCATCATCATCATCATCATCATCATCACTTCAACACCATAGGGGCCACAGAAATCATTATCAACCAATTACAAAAAGCAACTTTACTGGGAACAGCCTATATTCTACAATAATATATATAACAACAATATATTGATAATAAAATTCAACCATCCCAGGTCGTTGGGAAGGACTCGATGTCTGGATAAAACAAACCAGTCAATAACACCTGTCTGACTGTGTAAACACGAAATAATAATAATATGAAATCTGTTGCATGTTCAGAAACTGAATCCATGTCTTTTAGAACCCAGGTTCAGGCTTTACTCATCAAACCTTTTCTCCGTTGTTGTTTTTAAATGTCCCTCCTTGTTCTAACCAGTTCTAATTTTATCCTTTAATATACTTAATAATAAACATAATAGGGGGCACCCCAAGATTCTTGACCATTTGGACTGTTTAAAATAACATATTTTTCAGAACTTTATGTGACCAGCTTACAAAATTTTCACAACGTAGCTTTACCTATGTGTCCAAACTATTCTGAAATAAAGCCTAAGCATATATAATAACATTTGTCTATATGTACCTCTTGTTCCCCTTGCCTTTCCTTTTCCTCCCAGCCTTCCTCTCCCATATCCCATTCTCTGGGAAAACGAGGTTTGTAAATTCCTCGGGGCTATTTTACATCATTGTGAAAAGTGCCATGTTTACCTTTGGTGCCATATAAATAATACAAAACAATACTAATCATATGTTGCATTTTATTGTGCTTTATTCTTCTTTTACCTTACAGAACACTTCAAAATTATACACCTGTTTTTTCCCCATTTAGTATATTTCATTTTTTTATTTTATAGATTTAAATGCTGTCAGTCATCATATACTATACCAACCTTTTTTAGCAAAGACAGCAGGATATTATGCTGGCAAACCCCTGTTCGTATAGTAAATCCCAAAAGAAGTGTCCTAGCTCTGTTTCCGTAGCAACTGCACTACCTTTCCGTGCTATTTGAGTTGACATCTAGAACAACTCCTTTAGGTTTACAGATGAAAAATACTGAACATGTTCATCATTAAAATAAATATTATGTATATGGGAAAGTCTTATGTCTAGAGAAGAACTGTTTACAAATTATTGACTAACTTCCTTAATAAAGAAAGTTACATCACAAATAGGGATTAGACCCATAAATAATTATTTAAGTAGTTTCCCTAAACCAGTAGCTGAGAGATCTAATACACACAAAGCCCAGAAAGGGTTTCCTATACATTTCAATGGCGGGGGGACACCACTTATTCACATGTGCATTGTATGCACATACAGGCGTTTCATATGGGAGCATGGCCTGCGCTCCCAAAACAAGAAATTGCTCATCTGGGGGGAAGTTGAGTTTGAGTTTACCCAGCCTTCCCCCAATCCTCCGCCAGCCTGCCCGCCACCCCCGCCCACCCAGTCGTGTGAATGAATTCTTTGTGTCTGGTTTGCCTCCCATGAAGGCACAGATTGCACTTGGGTAAACTTATTTTCCACCAGAGCATACTCTACTGTGTGAGGACTTTAATGTTTCTTCTCACACACCTCAGCATTCCATAGTCTATATGCTTCTTTGTTTTCCCAACAGATATTAGAGCTATCTTTCTATTAGTCTAGGAGATCTGCTTTCCAGAACTCTCAGGTATTAATTGTATTAAAACTGCTTTATGGATTTGTGTCAGTTGGTTGAATCTTATTGCTAATTCCTTATTCATTTTATGAGTATTATAGATTCCCTTTCCCCCCCCTGGGAACTAATCAGCGAGGCAGGTCTCACGACCTGTGAGACCCGCTTTTGTAACAACCGCGGGGAGAGCGGGCTAAGCCTGCTCTCCCCGCAGATGAGCAGGCAGGGAGCCCTGGCTGGCCAGATCGGCCACCCACACGGTTGCCGGCCCCGTGACAGAGCCGGGGGGTGGGGGGAGCGGGGGCCACGTGGCCCCCGCAAGCCCAAGTATGCCCTGCACGAGTGCGCAGGGCATACTGAGGAGACCCCCGGAGCCGGGAGGTGGCTTTTCGCCTCCCGGCCGGGGGTCTACTCATGAGCAAGCGCAGCGCGAAGGTGCACCGCAGCTACTCACGATCCTAAAAAGGAGATTTGCTGGAGCGCTCGCTCCACAAACCTGCTTTTTAGCAGGGGTTCTTGAGTGGGTTACCCGCTCAAAAACCACCGGGCTCAGCTGCGAGCCCGGTGGTTCTTACGGTCAAAAAAATCGGGCTAGCCTCTGCTAGCCCAATTTTTGTTGATTGTGAGAATCGCCCTAGCATATTCTTCAATAAAATATCTTACTGCTTATTAGAAGCCTCCCTCTTATGTTGCTCCATTCCAACTCATGGGTTAGCCCAGGGTTAAAAGATCCTATGTCAGTAACCACACATGTAGGAACACTTGGAAGTAAGTCTCATTGGACTATGTTTGATTTGTGTTTGAAGACAAACTTGCAAATTATGCTATACATAATTTGTATAGCATAATATACAATTCAATACACAAAGAAACAGTAAAAGACCACAATGCCCCTAAGCTGAAACCACAAGTTATGTTTACTGATATATATGTATATAGATGACACGTCATAAATTGATTTTACCTTCACTACTACGCTGTACTATTCTATAAAACATGTTTTAGCTTATCTGAAATGACATCTCAAGTCATGTGCTTCAAGTGATTTTTACATATTCTATTACACCCAAGCATGCTAAAATCAGGGGTTTTAATCACTCCTGAGTGCAGCCAAAATGGAAATAGGGCATAGTTTACCTTGCACTCACCAGGTTGTGTCTGCAGAACCTGGTTTCCGAATTCAGGCAGCCTTCAGCCTGAAACATGTTCAGTGATAATAAGAAAAAAGTGCTTACAAGCATTATTTTTAATTTTTTAAACCAATGAGTTAAGTACAGCTAGTACTCACAGATCTGGACCTAGGACAGTGTACCTAAATCACAAGGTACAACTTCCCAGAAATTTTAAACTTCTGCACTACTCTTTTTTAAAATAACCAGTTATCAGAGAAAGAGCATGTCCAGCTGTGCAGCCAAAGTTTGCCCTCAAAACACATTTTAATCTTAAAATAGGTCTGTGCACACACGTGGCGGCTATTTGAAGGGATAGCCCCGTGTTTCTTTGCTTGCACATTGGTGCTTTTGCACACAAAAATCCCTTCAAATAGCCTCCATGTGCCTGCACAGAGATCATTTAAATGATAGCCTGGTCCTGGCGTGAGCATGGAGCGGTCGGCTGGTCACCGGGTCAAGTCGGGATAGTAGGTTGGGTCGCCATCACCTCCCCACACTGCTGCGTGCTCTGTAGTTACTGCTCCGATGAGCAGTTCAAGAGAACATCCGTGCCTCTTCTTTTTGGAAGGAGGGGTCAGTGGGTGGTAGGGGGATGGCATGTCAGGTCGCCACCTCCCTCCACCCCCCCGCTGCAGGCTCTGCACAAAAAAGGTAATTTTGGGGCACTCTGGAAACACTTGGTTTTTAAAAAAAACTGTGGCAGCACCCCTGAGGCCATTGGTGGCAAGTTTTTAAAAAAATCGACATCCACCCCCTACCCCACCCCCCGTGAGCCAGTTTAGATACATGCCAAACTGTGGCCCAACGCGATGTGCACAGAACTGGACTAGACCTGGCTTGGCTTGAGTCTGGTTCAACTTGAGCCAAACCAGATTTTCTGGTTTTGTGCACAGTGCACACCCCTAATGGGTAGAAGGGTAATTTTTGCCCATTCCCCCTAGCACTGGAAGCATTCCATGCAAGCCAGATGTAAGTTCCTGAAGGTTGCATGACTCTCAGAAACTACTTCTGAGTCATGTGGAGCACTTCTGGATAGAAGGTGGATTTGTAAAAATCACTCCACAACCTGCACATGCTAGTGCTGCATACATGTTGTTGTTTCTTCTTCTTCTTCTTCTTCTTCTTCTTCTTCTTCTTCTTCTTCTTCTTCTTCTTCTTCTTCTTCTTCTTCTTCTTCTTGTAGCGCATGCACATGTTTAATGAGAATGTCAGCCACTCTTCTCAACTACTGCCCATTTGTCCAGGAAGTGATCCAAGAAGGGTTTTTACTAACACTGACCCCACACATTGCCTCTTCTTTCATCTACTACCACCACTCAGAGTGTTCTTTTCCAACGGCATCACAGGATTGCAAGGTGTGATTGCACTCTCAGTCCTCACCAAGTTAGAACAGTCTTAAGGGATTCAGGATCACTATTTTCTGCCACATTTTTTTGGTAGGTAGTGTATCAGAGGTACAGAAAATGCTCTTAATAATCATAATGCCCCAAGCTTTCTGAGACCAAAAGTTATGCATAATGACATACTTGTATACAGATGACATATCATAAATTGATTTTACCCTCACTAGTCTGCTGTACTGTGTATGTTTCCTTTCTCATCTGAACGTGTTTCCTTCTATTCATTTTCCTATCTTATTTCTCTCACATAAGCTGTCTGTTCTAACAGCCTCCTGCTAATTCTCCAATCACAACTGGCAATTTCTCACTGACCCGCCTCCAGAATTCTACAATGGGTTTCCTACTTGGTGTGCAGTGCCAACACCATCAATCAAATTTCAATATTCCAAATATTTTCCTAATGAATAAAACAACAATAACACTATAACACAATGTATCAGAACATAAATATAACAAGTGTTACAGCATGTATTAAACCACACATACATTTGAACTAATCGCCAAGATCTTTCCATCACAAGAATAATTAACAGAAGCCACCGTCCACAGCTGTCTTCCATATAATGGGGTAGTTTTTCTGCAAAGGAGACAGCTACTCACTGCATTACACACACACACACACACACACACACACACACACACACACACACACAAGCAGGGGACCTCAACCTTAAAGCCCACAATCCTTGTAGAACTAAACACAAGTACAAAGAAAACAAAATGTTCAGAAAAGGATGGTGCTTTGCACTCATGCTTTTAAGGCTGCAATTCTGTCTGTTCCTGCATTTAAAGCTGCAGTTCTATGAACAGTTAGTTGTACTGTACAGAGGTGGAGCTATAATTGGGCAGACAGCTTCAAAGAACGTAAGCCACCCAGCTCCTGGGAGATGCCTGGCTCGCACCTCCCCACTCCCCTGAGCTCTGAGCGGCTTCATTGTTGGCTGGCTCTACATGTTTTCTTCGTTCTCTTACTCATAGGGAGAATGAAGAAAATATGCAGCTGATGCTTTACTGCCAGCTGGGAAATGTGCGCCAGGCCCTTCCGGTTGCTGGCCATACGCCTTGTGTGTGATGTCACATTAGGGGGCATGGCCAACATCTGGAAGGGCCTTCACATCCCTCTGGAACTCATTTCCCAGCTAGCTTCATTGTCGGCTGTTCATTTTCTTCATTTTCTCCCTCACTTGGGGAAAGAATGAAGAAAACACACAGTTGGTACTTGGTCGTCGACTGGGAAATGAGCTCCAGAGGGCTGCGTGGTCCCTCCTGGGTGATGTCACATGCAGAGGGCATGGCTGGTACATGCAAGGGACCACCAGGGAGAGGAGCGAATACAAGCCCACTCTCCCCTGTTTACTCACCTGATACTGTACTAACTCAAACTCTCTTACTTAATTCCAAGTAAATAGGATTGCACAGCATGATGAAAAACCCAATCTTGAAAAATAATCAAAATATAATACTTGGAAGAAAACAGTGAGGATTATATCACTCCATGCCATTCATCCAACAGGCACTGCACAAGTGGTGCTTATGACAGTCACAAATTAGTGGTTGCATGTTTATTATGCAAGAAAACAATTGTCTGAGAGAAAACATACAAGCAGACAGATCTTATTATTCACATCTAATATATGTAATATGCAAGATCTACCAAGCCTCATGGTGATATGAGATAGACATGTTAAATCTAGCATGTAAATGGCAAGAAAATAGTCATTTATATATAGCTTCTCCTATTAATTTTACTAGATGACACTCTACAAAATGAATAGTAAGTTATTTTATTTATTTTGCCATGTAAGCTGCTTGAGAACCTTTTTGTTCTAAATAAATAAATCTTCCTTACCCTGATGAAAAGGATCTTCTCCCCAACTCTGTATCTTCCTTGTGAAAGACGCTCTACACAAAATTTACTAGGGCATTTACATGGAGGATCTTCAGAAATATGTTTGACCTAAAACAAACCACCAAAAAATTATCATTTTAATGTGTTTAATTGACTTCATCTGAAGCAAAAGCATATGTTCGTGTGTGCACACTTGATATATAGATCAAAGTTATGACAGAGTCAGGGGCGTAGCAAGGTTGGAGTAGGCCCAGAGACAAGATTTTAAAATGGGCCCCATCTATGATGTCCTATTGTGGCACGTAGGATATAGATAGATAGATAGATAGATAGATAGATAGATAGATAGATAGATAGATAGATAGATAGATACACACACACACACACACACATATACATATATATACAGACAGACAGACAGACAGACACACACACACACACACACACACTAGTGCCACAATAGAACATCATAATTTTTTTTAAAGGTTTTGTAAATTATGGACGATGCAAGTCATTTAATGGTACTAGAGAAAGACATGCTGTTGTGGTAGCTGCAGGTCTTAAAACTCACATCAATTTCAGAGGATGAATACAACTGAAGGAAGCCCGGGCGGATGCGCAGCTGGGGGAGTCAGTCACATGACTTGCCTCTGGGGGTCCCCCCAAGGCAGTGGGCCCCCAGACAACTGTCTCCCCTTGCCCTATTATAGTTACGCCCCTGGACAGAGTATATCTAATCTTTCAGATACCAACAGTTTCTCTTACTTTGTTAAATAATTTTCCTTTCTAAGCTTGCCCAGTCTTTAGAAACACATTTGGTGTACCCACCTAGCTTCAGTTCCAGCAACACTTCTTTCTCATTTGTCTAATTTTGATACCTAATGCATCATTTCTTGCCTGCATCTCTGAAGCACACCTTCTTGCTGCACCTTCAGGTTACTTGACATGCAATAGTTAAAGACTCCAGGTCTCATATCATGCTTTCAGTGATATCACTCTTTTCATATCACTCTTTCACTGAGGGTGATTTGAAATATCAAGTTGGGGAATTCCATAGCCTTGATATGTATCACTGTGTTATTATGAATAATAAGCAAGCAAAATTACTTATGTCCCTCCAGCAAGCATTTCATGAACCTCTATGGAAGGGGTTCCCTACCTGTCGTCCTCCAGGTGTTGCTGAACAACAACTCCCATCATCCCCAGGCACAATAAATGGCTGGGAACTAACCCTGCTCTATGAAGTACATGCTGCTGTCCTTCGTATTATTAATGAACAAAGCCCAAAAGATAAAGTCCACAACAATTTGAATGTGAAGCTCATCATGCATGCTGTATTCTATGGACACATAGTCCTATGCAGATTAAACAGGTCCTTAGCATTAGCATAGCAGGTATGAACTGGGCAGATGTCATGGTGGTGTGGCAATGCTGCAGATGAAGGGACCTGCAACTCCATTTATACAGGAAGCCAGTTGTGTGGAATGCAGCATGGAAATGCAGCATGCTTTTCATGCAACCATTTTAAGTCAGGGCCAATCTAATGAAATCATGGAAAATTAAGTATGAATGGAGCAATTCAAAGTTAGTATAATGCAAGATTTGGACTTCATAATAATAAA
The DNA here is from genome assembly GCF_027244095.1 of Hemicordylus capensis. Taxonomy (NCBI): domain Eukaryota; kingdom Metazoa; phylum Chordata; class Lepidosauria; order Squamata; family Cordylidae; genus Hemicordylus; species Hemicordylus capensis. Next base: position 103,792,350 of record NC_069657.1, on the reverse strand, counting down.
TAGTCCTGAAACTAATCCTAAACAAAAGAATCTCTGTAAAGTTGTTACAAGAGCCAATTGCATCCTTCCTCAGTGCCTTCTTGTTGCACTCTTCCAAATAATGGTAGCCTCATGACCCATTCATACCATTCCATGCAATGCAGTGTTGGGTTGAGGCCCAGGATTGAGGCCCACTGCTATGTGAAATACTGTTAAGTTGCATTAATATTTAGTGTATCTTGAACTTGGCAGCAATCTGAAAGGAGCACAGACATCACTGCCAAAGAGCAGATCTGGTTGAATGAACTCAAATTTGACATTCAGATACTACTGGTTTGTTGCTTTTTTAAAAGCCAACATTGACAAGTGCATGAAGACAATAATTTGCACACAATGTAGTTCTCTAGGAGGAAAGTTGACCTAATGTGCTGATGTCAAATAAAACAAAATGCAAGAAGCACTTTCTAAAGATTTCATCCACTTCAGCTAATACTCCAGAGACCTCTGGAGATCTAGTTCATAAACTAAAGATCTGTAACGGAAGACTGACAGCAAGGTTAGAATGTTGTTCAAATAACTATCAAAGAAAGGTCGACTTTCACATTTTCTTAATTTTTTTAAAAGTCTCAGATCATAGGAATAAAAAGAGTCCAGCTGAATCAGACTAAGGACCCATCCAGTCCTTCCTTTCCCCACAAACAGTGGTCAACCAGACGCCTTTGGGAAGCCTAAAAGAAGTGCATGGAGGCAAAAGGGATCATGTTTTTATGTTGTTATATACAAACTTTTACCTATTTTTCAAAAGTTAGGAAGAGGTTTCTGATGCAAAAAATAAAGGAAAAGCTCGTCCATTTGTGAATAAAGGATCTGTGACTTTCCTGAGTTTGTTTGGCATGACCCTTGCTATTTTACAGTGTCTAAACATCATAATGTGAGCAAACAGAGCAAAGCCAAACTTACTGGATATGCATGTACTGTATACTGAATTTCCTTTGCTTGCCTGACCCTTTTGAGATTCTCATTCTAAATGCTAATTAGTTTGCTACTTTACAGTGCTCTGGTTAATCAGCTCTAGTGCATGGTGTAACTACTGTCCGTTAAGTGTGCTTCTGTATGGCCTGTGTTTTGATATTGCAGTCCCTGCGTTGTCAGCAAGGTGCCGTTCACATTTCCGACGCCTTCTTTGGGATTTTATCTTTGCTTTACAGTACTACAACATCTATCTATCTATCTATCTATCTATCTATCTATCTATCATATTTTTATACCTCCTGATATGCAGATCTCTAAGCAGTGGACAAAATATAAAATATTTTAAAAAGTCAAAACCGATTAAAATACACAGCACAATAAAAACAACATAAAAGCCAGTTGGAGATCATCCATCAGTCCGCGCCAGGCAGTCTCAACCCCATAACCTACACAAAAGCCAGTTTGAAATGGGTCTAGATAACCTGCATCATCCAAAATTGTCTGGAGCTGAAAGTCCACCACCCACTCAATCACCTTGCCCAACCATGGAAGATTAGAAACAGGTCTCTAATTAGCTAACTCTGAGGGATCCAGGACAGCTTTCTTCAAAAGTGGTCTAATAATAGCCTCCTTAAGACAAGGAGGCATCCTGCTCTCCCTTAGGGGTGTGCATAAAACCGGCTGGTCCAGTTTGGTTCCAGTCCAGACCGGACTCAAACCTGACCAGACCGGTTCGGTCCGGCACCCCTCCGAACCAGCCCCCCATCTGGTTCAGTCCAGGGGGTTCGCGATTTTTTTAAAAAAAACTTTTTAAAAAATAGTTTAACTTCAGCCCCTTGTGGGGTTCCTGTAGACTGCAGGGGGAGCCCACCAAGATTCCCCCTCCCCACTGGTCTCTCACATCACCACTGTGCCCCGAATTTAACCAGTTTACTGGCATGTTCCTGGTGGCGCAGTGGTAAAACTGCCGCCCTGTAACCAGAAGGTTACAAGTTTGATCCTGACCAGGGGCTCAAGGTTGACTCAGCCTTCCATCCTTCCGAGGTCGGTAAAATGAGTACCCAGAATGTTGAGGGCAATATGCTAAAATCATTGTAAACCGCTTAGAGAGCTCTGGCTATAGAGCGGTATATAAATGTAAGTGCTATTGCTATTGCTATGTTCGGGCCTCTGTCATGGCTCAGACTCAGAAGAGTCAGAGCAGGAGGATTCGCCTGCTAGTGAGGGCTCAGAGGCACAGCAACAGGACTGGCAGGGAGACCAGACTCTGGAGCTGAGGATTTGCAACAGCTGCCAGACATGATTTCTGATGGGGAGGAGCCTGGGATTTCACCTGTCATGAGAAGACATCTCAAGAGGCAAGCTCAGTGGGAGATCACAAGAGAGGAAGCCGAAGTGCTGACTCAGGGAAGCCTGATTGGCTGTTGGTTCTCTTGAGCCATATATATTAAGCAGTGTCTCAATTGCTCAGCTGCTGTTTGCAACTTTCGCTGGTGGCAGACAGTGTGCTGTTTAAATTCCAAACTTTTCCGAGTTCTAGTTTGCCTTGTTTATGCTTTCCTGCTTTGTTCCGTTAATTCCTTGTTCTGGTGTCCTTCGCTCATTTCATTCCTTGCTTTGTGTTTTCTTTTCACTTTTTACTCAGTTATTGTTAGAGGGGGGTACCTAGTTCAATTCAGGGGATTTAATTCATTTATTATTTTCTTTGTGAGCCTTTTATTTTCCTTCTTGCAGTTTCGCTGCTGCTTTCTGTTATCTCACAGGGGGTGTTATCTCACGGGGGGGGTGCTGAAGGGGGTTGTAAATCCTGTTGGGTTAGCCAAGCTAATAGATTTACAACAGCCTCCGTAAATCAGTGTGGTGGCCATTTTGGAAGCCGCCGCACATGCGCAAATGGCAAGCTTCGCAGAGGCCATTTGTGCATGTGCGGTGGCCATTTTAAAAAGAAAGAAAGAAAAAGAAATGGCCACCAGGAAAAAAATGGCCACTGTACATTTGCAAATGGTCTCTGTGAGGCCCTGGGCAATGCAAGGTCTTGCAGAGGCCATTTGCGCATGCGTGGCAGCCTCCAAAATGGCCACCGCACCAAGTTACAGAGGCCCGAATGGACCAGTAAACAGGTTACATTCAGGCTGTAGAAGTGATGTGAGAGGCCAGTGGGGGGAGGGGGAACCCTGGCAGATACTCCCCCCACAGCCTACAGGAAGCCCCCCCAAGGGCTGAAGTTAAACTATTTTTTAAAAAATTCACAGGCGTGTCCAGGGGTTCAGTTCCGGTCCGGGTGGAACCAGGGGGGGTTCAGTTCAACCCCAAGCCCCCAAACCGAACCCCCAAACCCCCAGACTGGTCCGCACATCCCTACCCTCCCTCAGAGGCTTGTGTGTCTCAAATAAATAGCTGTATGTTCCCATTGTAGGAGGGTTGCACAAGGCAGCTACATTTTCAAAACGATCCCGCCAAGCCGAAGCATTTTGCTGCAAAATAGAGTGTAATCTGGAAAGCACCCTGGATCAGGGCTAAGATTTGCTTTTATCATTCTGGAGGGGTTCTTCAACTTGTATAGTGCTCTTTTGTCTTGGAGAAGCTGCAAACAAAACACAAAAACCTGACCTCACTAGTATTTTAACCAATAGTTATCAGAGCCCGCCTGGCTAATCTCCTGATTCTTGTTCATGCAACAGCAATATTACTGTGCAGAAATCTGGGGGAAACAAGTGTTGCAAGGGCAGGAATACGTTCTGTTTTAACTTTTTATCTGGACCTGCTGCTAGTTTACAATCGATGTGTCAAGGGGTGGGGAAGGTCAGGAATCTCTCTGAGCAAATTTAATCGTTGTTCTTTTGCTGCTGCTCTGTACATTAAAGGAGGTCACCTAAGTCAACCTTCATATTATCTTTTTCTTCCCTTTTCTTCACCCCTCAGGAAATACAGTCAACTTTTCTTTGCAGCACATATACATTTCCTCTATCTTTCTCTGACAGCCTAGTGAGGGAGTTTGAAAAGTTAAAGATACGGGGTGTGGGTGGGGCAGAATGCTAAACCTGATCAAGTTTGCATTTCAACAAATTATGTTTCATGAGTACTGTTAAATACACTAAAGTCCATCTGTTCACTGTAGCTCAGTAGTGGCACAGGGGCTTTCAAGGAGTGCTTTGTAACTCCCAGGTGGCATATCTACCATGTGATATAGGTGTTGCCATAGTAACAGATTCTTTTTTTAGAATACAATTTTAACTTTCCTTTTTAACTCTTTAATAGTTCAGGACATTGCTTATTCAGTTTAATTGTCATTTTATATATGAACTGCGTCTGCAAGCAAGCATATAGACTAGAGGGCTCCATGAACTGGAAGGTTCAATCCCTGGACCTTCTAGTTAAAAGTGTTCAGGGTGCTTTCCAGATTACACTCTACAATGGGGTAAAATGCTTCAGTTTGGCAGGATTATATTGAAAACGACTCCCAGAATCTCAAACTCCTATGAAAGGAAAATACAGCATTTTTCTGCAACAGACTTGCAACATTGTAGCTCTGTAATGCAAAGATAAAATCCCAAAGAAAGCAATGGAAATGTGGACGGCACCTTGCTGACAGCTCAGGGACTGCGATGTCAAAACACAGGCAGTACAAAATCACACTTAGTGGACAGTAGTGACACTGTTGTCAGCGTGTAATCTGGAAAGCACCCAGGCTTCCAAGCAGCCAAAGGGTGGCCTTACAAGCTTACACTTGGAGTACTGCTTATAATTCTGGTCACCACATCTTAAAAAGGACATTGTTGAACTGGAGAAGGTACAGAAGAGGGCAACCAAGATGATCAGGGGCCTAGAGCACCTTTCTTATGAGGCAAGACTACAACACCTGGGGCTTTTTAGTTTAGAAAAAAGACGACTGCGGGGAGACATGATAGAGGTCTATAAAATCATGCATGGCGTGGAGAAAGTGGAGAGAGAGAGATTCTTTTCCCTCTCACACAACACTAGAACCAGGGGTCACTCCATGAAATTGATTGCCAGGAGGTCTAGGACCAACAAACGGAAGTACTTTTTTACACAATGCGTGATCCACTTGTGGAACTCTCTGCCACATGATGTGGTGACAGCCAACAACCTGGATGGCTTTAAGAGGGGTTTGGATGACTTCATAGAGGAGAGGTCTATCAATGGCTACTAGTCAGAGGGCTGTGGGCCACCTCCAGCCTCAAAGGCAGGGTGCCTCTGAGTACCAGTTGCGGGGGACTAAATTGCAGGAGAGAGGGCACACCCTCAACTCCTGTCTGTGGCTTCCAGCGGCATCTGGTGGGCCACTGTGCGAAACAGGATGCTGGACTAGATGGGCCTTGGGCCTGATCCAGCAGGGCTGTGTTCTTATGTTCTTATGAAAACTCACCAAAGCACAATCAACTTGCTACTGGAAACCTAACACCCACAGGAAATGATACATTGGCATTTCCAGGCACAACCGATGCAGTGTTCATGATCCTGGCTGAAAAGGATTAGGGAGGAAAGCCAGAGACCAAAAGGGGTAGGGTTGAACACCCACCAGAGGACAGATGACCTGAGGTTCAAAGGAGATTTGAACCCATCAGTGCCAGAAACAGGGTGGACAGTAAAAGTGCCTGTGGTCCCCAACAAGGGACCAGACACAGAGAAGAGGCTTCATGGGAATTTGATGGAAGGACCTGGGTGAAAGCAATGCCCAACCCTTCCCCACTGTGAGGAACTGTAACCTGCAAGGGTCTGTGGCTAGAGGTTTACAGTTGTGGAACCTTACAAAGTGTAGGCAGAAGCAGGTAGACCTCTACATGAGACTTTGGAGAACCACTGCCAGTTAGAGTTAGTAATAGCGGGCTGGTGGACCTATGGTCTAACTCAGTATACAGAAAAACCATTCATAGATGAAATAGTGAACTGAACCTCATTAGGCCGTGGAAAGCTGTTGCTAGCTGGAAGGGAGAACACTGAGCTAGATGGAATAATCCTGAGCTAGATGGAATATTGGTATATATACTCCAAGCAAACACCAAATAACTAGAAAAACAGCTGAGTCATTGCTTGCTGCAAGCCACAAGCACTGACAGGAAAACAAAACCCCAGAGTGAAAGGGCAGGAAAGCAGGTGGATGGCAACTGCTTTCCTCACTTTTTCTTTTTCTTTTTTGCTTGCCTGCACTCTGGTAGTTGGAAAGAGGAGCACTGCTGCCCAGGCCAATGGTGGGCAACGACAGTGCCTTGCACAAAGCCTACAGAATCCTGGAGCTGGCGCTGATACCATCTACAAGCAAAGTTACTTCCTATGGCTGCAGTTTATTGGGGTTATTTATGCAGAGACAACTTGGCTGTACTCAACTGGATTCTAAATGTGCTTTCATTGATCTTCCTAATTAAAAAGAGAATGGACTATTCTTTGGCAGACATTCTTGTGCTTTTTACCAGTCTAAGTTTTTTTAAAAAAATCCCCAGTGTTGGCATCAATGAGCCTGACTGAGAAATTATAACATGGACCCTAACCATGGGATTCTTAGAGGCTGTTTTCATGTGTAGCCTAACCAGGGGCTAGGGACACCCAGCCCGGGTTAGGCTGCGCGTGAGAACTACCGGGATCAGGCCTGACCCCAGTGGGGAAGCACCGCCTAGCCCTGCTATTTACCCTGGCTGTTAGCCGAGGTTAAGGGAGCGAGCACTCCTTTACCCCCAGCTACTTGCTCGTGTGCGAGCACAGGCTGCTTCCAGCCCAGCCGCACACAGAGATGAGTGCCTAGAATGCCCATGCTTGGGGGAATCCCCCAATGCAATGCATTGCATTGTGGGATACACGGGGGCCGGAACAACAAGTTCTTAACCTGGATCCCTCTGCCCTGCTCCATCCTTCACAGAGCAGGGCTGCTCGTGTGAGAGTGAGGACCTCCCACCATTAATCCCTCAATTTTCTGTGGGGAAAGTAAGCTTTTTGGAGCCTTGCCTGCCCACCCGCTCTTGCTCTTGGCTATCATGAGAATTGCCCCTTAGCCTCATTGTTCAAGGTCTAGACTGAGGTAAGCATTTCTCAGACAAGGGAATTGTTGTCTGCTAAGGATAAAGCGTCTTAGCTAAAGCTGCTGCTGCTCCTTGCTTCCTCCTTGATGACTATGGGAGAAGTGGTCTGGCAGCAAAGATGGAAGGAGGAAGAGGAGCAACAGCCTCTGGCCAGCCAGTTTGCTTGCCTGGCCTCTTCTCTGGGCTTTGTTTTCACAGAGGTGTTCATAGCTCCAAGCTGCTTCTGCTCCTTCTCCAGCAATTGCCAGCTACTTTCCCAGACAGCAGGCTTTAGTGCAGGTTTCCTGAGAGGCTTTACTGTGAGTTCGAAGTAGCTCCCCACAAATGATGCAAAAAGTGGATTTTTTTTTTTTTGCCCTGGATTTAAATAGGGCTAAATTCTAACATTTAATTTTTAAAAAACCCACATTGTGTGTGACGTGCTCCCCAATAGCCCCCAGGGACTTCTGGGTAATTTTGGCCGATATGTAAACGCACCCCCACCATTCCGGAGGAGATGTGAACTAAAAGCCAGATGTGAAAAACTTCCAGCCACACGCCTAGGTGGTTTAAAACAATGAGCTCTTTCTCAAGACCCAAGGAAGGCAGTATGCTCGTGTGCAGGGAGGTAAGCGCTTTCGGAGAGGTAAGCACTTTCCCCAATTTGTGGGGAGGAAGCCGAAAGCACTTACCTCCCTGCACACAAGCAGGCTGCCTTCCTTGGGTGGACGGATTGCCCATCTAGATGAGCACTAGCTGAGGGTTGGGGTGCCGGGACTCGCCGCCCCATGCTGCCCCACCCCTTGAAGCTCCAATAATGCATTGCGTGAATGTGCGGTCCCCCTCCCCTCCCTGAGCCTGCCAGATGTGGCTGCTCGCTCAAACAAGGTTAGGAGAGCGCTCGCTCTCCTAACTCTGTTTTGCGGGGAGTCTTCATAAGCGGGGAAGGAGAAGCAGATCAACAGCTATAGCTATATATGCATTTTATAACATCAGGGCCACTGATCTTCTTTTGCAACCATATGTACATGAACCACAGGCTTCTGATATATTTGGATATATGGTTAAAAACATGCAGGGAGCAAGCTTAGTGGTCTGTGGCAGTGGGGAGGACTTGAGTAGGCAGCTGAAGATGAATGGGTATGTATCTCTTCATTGCATAAGTGGGAGACACTGGGAGCTCCATGTAAGCTACTCTGATGCCTCCTTCACACACAACACCCTGCAGTATGGGAGGCACTTCAGTATATTATTGCTGCAGGGGGCAAATATGTGAATATTATGACCACAAGGGAAAGGAGGGTGTAGGTTTTGTGGGAAAGACACATGACTGGCCCTGCCCACATGCTTTTCACACTCATGCCCCAGCAGCAGGATGGGGCTGCACCACGCTGAAGCAGCTCCCGCATTGCAGGTTGTGCATATGATGAAAGTTAGTTAATTAAGTACACTTGTATGCAGTTTCTACCAAAGGTTTCAGTATTTGCAAACCAGGCACAGCTTCTGCATAAAAAGAATTTTGGTTACTTCCTCCGACCCTTATCCCATAATGGCACCCCTCTGCACAACCTGTTCTTCACTTCCACTTTAAAAAATAAATAAATTATGATGTGGTGTACCATCACCCATACTTAGCACTCCTACTACACATGCATCCATGCCCAAATCACAAACTGCAGAAAACACCAACATTGATTAACTGTATACAAAACGACGGGAGGAATGCATAGATGTTTGGTTTTTTGCATAAAGTTAGGTTGCACATCAAATCTGAGTTTCCTTATTGTTTGGTCTAGGACCGTAAATAAAACTTGACTTGACTTGAGTTTCCTTAAAATTAAAAATTTTATTGGTTTAAAATCTGAGTTCTTGGGATTAATTATGAAGAGACCTGGGCAGAAAGGCACGCAGCCATCTAAGCAATGGTGGGCTGTCATTTAGTATAATCCCACCAAACAAGTTCCATTAACTAGCTTCCGCCCAAAATGGATCTTGCTCCAGGGACATTCCCAGACAGAAGGCTTTACCGTAGGATTAAGAGGGGTGAAATACTGTAAGTTAAGGGGCATATAGGATATTTCAAATCTGCCCAAAAACCTGACACAAAAAGTGGATATTTTTTTACCCCGGACATAAATCGGGCTAAGCTCCAATGCGCAATGAAAAACCCAAATCATGTATGGAGTGCTCCTGATCGCGTGCAGAGACTTGGATGTAAATCTGGATGATATATAAATGCACACTTGCCCTTCCAAAGTAAAATTGCCATCTGGCAGGGCTCCAGCTGACACTAGTTAATGGATATAGTTTCCTTATCCAGTGCAGCAATGTACTTTGCAAACAGTGTGAAAGGGGCTCATCAGGATTACTGAGAGAGGTGTGTTAAAATGATGTCTTTTGAGGCTTTCCAAGCTGTACATACTGCATCATCCAGGAGTTTTCCTGTGCTCTTTTTGCCAGGTGACTTTGATGGTGAAGGTGAAGGGGATGGAAGAGGGGTTGAAAGTGTTTCCTCTTGTTCAATTTCTTTCTCCAGCTTTATTAATCCAGGAGGCTCCACACCAAACCTTTTGGAGACATAAAACTACCAGTTAGCCTCTTACAAAGCAGTTTGCATATTTATATATAGATGTTCCAACAGGTTAAAAGTAATAGTTACATTTCCTAATGAAGAAGATAAAAATTAACATAATTAAAATAGTACTTGACTTCACTGTTTGTATCCAACACCAGTATTAGACCTCAGAAGAATGACTTTGGAGCACATTCTCAGCTCCAATATGGTTGTTGTAGGCTGAAACAGCATCATCACCATCATCATTACCATATCATCCCTTTTATTTAGAACAAACCTAAAATTAATAAAAGCTGTACAATAAAGGTTTAAATAGACAGGTTCTGCCTGCAGGCTGACAATCTAAAATTGACTGGTATAACTGGAAGCGTAGGGCAGTGGATGGAGAAGCAGAGATGGAGAAAAGCAGCCCGAAGAAAATGCAGAATAATAAATTCTGAATCAAAATAAGTCAGCTAACACTTTAAGGATGTATAGGAGGAAATATTGGCTGACATGTCTTATGGCATAATGCGGGTAGTTCTGAAAGGCCCCTGCTGCTGTGAGCATCTAAAACATACGCCCACACTGCTGCTCAACAGGGCTGTTCTGCTACTATTTAGCATTCCATGATTGCACATTGTGACATGACTTGTTATTGGGAAGAATCTTGTTCTATTGACATTCCCAAAGTATATCTGCATCTCTGAGGGCCATCGCCTGTCCATAGACTTTCTGGCTTCTAACCTCTGTCAGCTTACTGACTTGCTTACTGACTCTTTCTCAGCTCTCCGGATTTTTTTTTTTAATAGTTGTGCGATCATTTGATCTCAACAGAGAGGGGCTATTCACACGATTGAAGAAAATCGGGCTGGCCCCCGCTAGCCCGATTTTCTTCAGTTGTCAGAACCACCAGGCTCGGCTACGAGCCCGGTGGTTCCCGAGCGGGTAACCTGCTCCTGCGCTCACGCAGGGCATACTGGGGCTTCCGGGGGCCGCACGGCCCCCAAGCTCCCCAGCCCCCACCGGCTCCGTCTCAGAGCCGGCAATCATGTGGACGGCCGATCCGGCCACCCAAGGCTCCCTCCCCACTCACCCGAAGAAACCGGGTCCCAAGGATCGTGAGACCCGGCTCAGAGTCTATTCAAAATATCAGCATCCTTCCATCAGACCCTGAGTACAGTTCCCTGGGGGACCCCACTTCTTACTTCCCTCCATTGTGAAAACCCTCCATTTATACCTACTCTCTGTTTCCTGTCTTTCAACCAGTTAGCAATCCACACATGTACTTGTCCCCTTATCCCATGACTGCTTAGTTTCCTCAAGAATCAAATCAAATCTTTATTGTTACGGTCATTCGACCAGCAAAACACAAAGTACAAAAGCTTTACATAAAAGCGAGCTTTACATAAAAACGACCAGTAGAATGTTATAAACAATAATCCTGCAAGGTAGGCTTGGCTGAGAATTAATCTCTTTTCTCAAGGCTGTTTGGTAAGCTTCATGGCTAAATGAGGCTTTTGAACAGGAATGTCCCAGTCCAAGTCCAACACTCTCTATTACAACACACAGACTCTCACTCTCACTCTCTTTTGGAGTACCAGATGTGTAGATTTTAAACCTACAATGGTGAAAAAGACATACTGTGCAAGAATGTAAGAACCTTCCATGTACAGAGAGAAATGGCATCACCATGGTTCAAACCTTATCAACATGTTTTTTGAACCTTGAAATAACCATATAGAAAACTAAGAGTGAAGTCTGTGGTCAAAGTAGCTGCTAGCTGGTCCCTTCTGTTTAATGAAATATCGGCCAAGGTTGGAGCAAACACCTATATATAATCCATTGACTTCCTGTCTGTCTGCAGATGCTGACAGGCTGTAAATCATTCTATTCCCACTGGGCCATGACTCTACACCTGCATGCAACCTTACTCATCTGATGTAGCTCTCTTGCTCTTCAGAGGAATGCAGCTTCTTTTTTTCCTGCATGTTTTCATAGTTTAACCTACCACATTTTTCTAACTTCAAAAAAGATTGATTTAGATAGTTGTCCCTGTTCAGCTGTAATCCTTCCCAGTTTAAACAAACAAAGCCATACTTTTCCAGTTCCTTTCCACTCAGTGGAAAGTAAATCCACATATGGTTATATCTACTGAATAAAGATGAAATGTCAGTTAGAAAGTGGAATTGACATGCAAAATACTTCTACTCATCTCACACAGGACAGTAAACAAATCCCTGCTATCAAAATGCTGCGAGAAGTCTCCTTTTCCTGTATTAGTCTTCCAGAAACACATATATTATTCCACACCAACAAAAACTGTACTATAAACCATCATTTCTACCTATTTTGTAACTTCTAAAGGACATATTAGACTGTACAGTCTAGAATTCCAGCAAAAATGCTACTTAAAATATCCAAAGAAAAATATTCCAGATGCTTAAGAATCTACAATTGGTCTCTCTGAAAATAGGTGAGCTACCATAAGCCATTGTTGTGTGTGGTAACTTTCTCTTTGTCACTGTCAGCTGAGAGCTCATTGCAAAGAACTCAGGGGATAGACAGGTCTTTTCCTTCATGCTGAACAGGAAATACAGATTAACAGAGAGGAGAGCTGGTCTTGTGGTAGCAAGCATGACTTGTCCCATTAGCTAAGCAAGGTTCACCCTGATTGCATATGAATGGGAGACTACAAGTGTGAGCACTGTAAGATATTACCCTTAAGGAACGGGGCCGCTCTGGGAAGAGAGAGAGGTTCCAAGTACCCTCTCTAGCTTCTCTAAGATAGGGCTGGGAGAGATTCCTGCCTGCAACCTTGGCGAAGCCACTGCCAGTCTGTGTAGACAATACTGAGCTGGATAAACCAATGGTCTGACTCAGTAAATGGCAGCTTCCTATGTTCCTATATTCCAGATCTGCTCCTCTGCCAAGTTCTCGGGCATATGAAGAGATCTTGGGGAAAGAGAGGAATATGTTTCACTTCATGGTGGGCTTTGGAGACATTTTAGAGGCAGCAAGATTTTCATTGGATGAATTGAGAGTCATACTCTTCCCCTCCCCTCAGTTGAGGACCAAGGTGAGTATCACTAGGGACCATATATAATGGCTAGCCACATAAAAATTCCACCTCTCCTTAGAGATTCAGAGGTTCCACTGCAGGCTACATTGCTGTTCATGCCAGTACCACAGTATGGCCAGTGATTGGAGCAGGGATCACGTACAAATATGAGCTTAACATATTCAATGCAAACTTCAAAAGAGACATTTTATTTGTTTGTTTGTCTGTTTGATTGATTGAGTTCTATACCACCCTTCCAAAATGGCTCAGGGCAGTTAACATTAAAACAAAGCTAAAATCAATTAACTATTACAATCAAAAAATGAGCCCCTGGTGGTGAGCCCCTGATTGTAGCCCCTGATTATAGCCCCTGATTGTACCCCCTGAGCCCCGATGAGCCCCTGATTGTAGCCCCTGGCTACAATCAAATGAGCCCCTGGTGGCGCAGTAGTAAAACTGCTGCCCTGTAACCAGAAGGTTGCAAGTTCGATCCTGACCAAGGGGCTCAAGGTTGACTCAGCCTTCCATCCTTCCGAGGTTGGTAAAATGAGTACCCAGAATGTTGGGGGGCAATATGCTAAATCATTGTAAACCGCTTAGAGAGCTTCCAGCTACAGAGCGGTATATAAATGTAAGTGCTATTGCTATTGCTAAAAACTAAAAACATAGAAGCATTATTAAAACAATTAAAACAGTTTTTAAAACCCTGGAAAACCAGGCCAAACCTTTAAGGTTTAAAGACAGTTTAAAAACCCTGGAAGGCCAGGCCAAACAGATAGGTCTTAAGGGCTCTCCTGAAGGCCTATAATGAACTCAGATTACGGATTTCTGCTGGGAGTGCATTCCACAGACCAGGAGCAGCTATAGAGAAGGTCCCCCTCTGAGTCGCCACCAGATGTGTTGGTGGTAACTGAAGATGGACCTCCTCAGATGACCTTAATATGCTGTGGGGATCATGCAGAATAAGGTGCTCTCTATGACAACTCGGACCTAAGCCATTCAGGGTTTTTATTTATTTATTTATTTATTCATTCATTCATTCAACATATTTTTATACCGCCCAAAACGTATGTCTCTGGGCGGTTTACAGCAAGATAAAAACATTAAAACATTAGTTAAAAACAAAAACAAGAAATTTAAAACACAACAATTTGAAATTTTTAAAACAATATTCTAAAACAAGATTAAAAACAATACATTAAAGGTAATAACCAGCAGTTTGTATTTTGCCCAAGAACGTATCAGCAGCCAGTGCAACTGTTTCAAAACAGGCATAATATGGTCTCTCCAGGTTGCCCCAGAGAGCAATCTGGCTGCTGCATTTTGAACTAACTGAAGTTTCTGAACTACATACAAAGGCAGCCCCACATAGAGCGCATTGCAATAGTCAAGCCTGGAGGTGAAACCATGAGTCACAACAGCTGGTACCTTAAACCCTAGAACTAATGTGGATATATTATAGTCGTCATTAACTGGTCTCTTTGAACATATGAAGCTACCTTACACTGAGCCAGGTCATTAGTCTACCTAGTTTGGTATTGTCAAGAGCAGTATTGGAGAGCAGTAGCTCTCCAAATTTCAAATGGGAATCTTTTTCATGCCAGGAATTCAACTCCTGCTTGCAAAACATGTGTCATACAAAGCAACTCCCAAATTATGGGCCACTGGAAACATCTCCTTTGGAGTGAATTGGAGGTACAGTTGTGCAGCTCTCATCATCCCAATGGGGCTTACATAGCAGATTTTCTTGGCAGTTATTCTACAAGAGACAGCAATCTTTCCTCTTTTTCTTTTGACATCAAAATGGTTTCTGCATAAGTATCTGCATAAGTATCTGACAAGTCAATACGACCAGGATTCTTATTGTGAAGGTAACCGGGACCTTACCATAAGAACAGCCCTGCTGGATCAGGCCCAAGGCCTATTAGTCACAATAAAATTAGGACTATTAACACAGCTGAAGACAAAAGGACATATTTGATGAACATAAATATCGCTACTTCCAGAGATACATTAATCAGATGAAGAAAGCCCTACTCCGATCTGAAAGTGGTTTTCTTGAATCAGTTTGAAGATGGCAGACAAGCTCTGCCACTGTATTAAGGGAAGCTTGATTGTTTGTGTTTGAACAAGTATCCACAATATGCTTCTGTGTAGCCACAGCTGGGCCTTTGCCTTGACCCTGACTAGTGTAAATGTTAGCTTGAAGATGCGCTGAACCAGTAATTCTCTCAATAGCTGCTGCTGTCGGGAATGTTAATATTTCTCAGCTCTTTAAATATTTTTGCCTACCTGGCAGCAATCCTTCCAAGTTCCAGCAAACAAAGGCACACTTCTCTGGGCTGCTTGTGGAGGACTGCAAAAGCAAAAGAGAGACAGAAAGTATTTACAACTAAGGTATTTTAAGTATCTGAATGATGTACCAATCCTAGTTTCCTAAATCCTGAACCTCAAGACCTCAGCCCTGAACTTCTGACACTAGGCACACTGCCAAATAAAGTAGGGTTGCATTGTTTAATGAATAATCAATTTGTTTAATTAAGGCCTCAATCCCATGCAGATTTTTATGGGGCATGTCCCATTGAAATAAGAGTGCTTAATTCTGAATGTTTAGGATGGCACTGTATATGTTTTTTAATTGACTAAAAAGTTGGCATTAATTAATCAGGATGCAGATTTTTAAAAAATATTTGTTAATTCAAGTACTTACAAAAACTGTGGATGGTAGGCTTGGAAGATGCATTCCCCTTACGTTCACACACAAGAGAGAATGCCTCTTCTGAGAAAGAACCTAATGTAACACATGCAGGCATCATTTAAAATCAAAGACAGCTTTTTTCTCCAGAATTAGGTTATCCATATGCAAATATTTGTAAGTAATGGTTAATTGATTAATCAGTTAAAAGCCATATAAATGATTAAAATTTAATTACTTGGGTGTCAAATAAAAATAAACATCTAAGATAGTCCTTAATAAATAAAAGGAGTTTAGGGTGAAAGCTTTCTAATGTGTTAACAGGGGTAATTTATTTGGGCAGGGCAAAGAATATACTGATTTCTTTCTCTTCCTTCCTTCCTTTCGAATTCTAGTATCATGCCATGCACATAAACTTCCAAAGGCATAAGGATAGCCTCTGTTAGAAAGACACCCTGTTAAGTCACAAACATCCAGATGGCCCATAGTGACTTGACCTTACTTTTAAGAAAGAGGGGGCTTTCAGGGGCAACTACATGTTACATGCAAACATGCAAAACAGTGTGTCAATGGACTTTGCTACTGTTGTTAAGAAAATATTTCCCCATGGGTAAATAAGGGTAAAGGTAATACCCATGTGTATTATGGGTAAAGATGGGTAATGGTAAGCAGCTAATACACCACCATCCCAGTGCAGGATTTTTGGCCCATGAGAAAGAAACCAAACAGGAACTAAAGTATAAGAAATGACACAGAATCTTGGCTTTATATAAGGTAGGCATTTTAAAAACCCTGCTGGTTTAGACCAAAGACTCATTTTGGTTCAAGCTCAACGAAGCCAAAGTAAGATAGCCTTAACTCTGGTCTTGAACTGGCAGGGTTTTTGACCATCAAATTTCCATGGTTTGCGAAAAGGAAATTTATTGTTACAGTATTGGCAATCCAATCCCTTTCTCTATGTATTATTTGAATTGCACTGATAGTGAATTGCATGATATCTATCTATCTATATAACTCTCCTAAACGTACCCGTCGCTACTCCCATGTGTGGCAGCTCTCGCAAGAGTTTGCGAGCAGCTGCCTGGGGGATAGCAACGGGGACGGGGGAGAAAACAGTGGTGGCAGCCGGTTGTCCGGAGGGAAAGCGCTGGCTGGCCGGTGAGGGAAAGCACCAGGCTGGCCTGTGGGCGGGCAGGGAAGGGAAGGGAATCGCCAGCCAGACCAGCTGGCACTAGAAAGCACTGCCGGTGGGCGGGTGGGGGAGGGAAAGGAAGCACTGGCCAGCCAGCAAGAGAAAGCACTGCAGGTGGAGAGGGAGGGAAATTGCCGGTCAGGCCGGCAGGCAGGGAAGCAAAGCGAAGCACCAGCCAGGCTGGCAGGTGAGATAAAGTGCTGCCGGAAGGTGGGGAGGGAGGGAAAACGCCGGCCACACCAACTGGCAAGGAAAGGCGCCACCGGAGGGAAAGCAGCTTGGGAGGAGGAGAACGGACTTAGGCTGAATGGGGGGAGAATGGACTGGGGCTGAAGGCGAGGAATGAACTAGGGGTGCAGATGCTCTGTTCTGGATCAGCTAGTTTTAGATATTTCTTAAACAGTTGTAATATATTCTGGATTACAGTAGAGACTTACAGTCAACATTGTGAAATACTCCAGTATCTCAGAGGTGCACATAGTATACAGGGAAGTGCAATCCTTCTCTGTACCTTCCCTACAGGGCTCTAGGGGAAAGCCCTGGGAAGGACTACACTAAGTGCTCCATGTGGGCCCTCCAAGATGGCTCTGGAGCTTGACAGGCTCTGTTTCTCTTAAAACCTTCCCTTGCATGGGCACTGGGAAAAGCATAGCACTGCATGGAGATTAGCACAGTGCAAAATAGCTGTCACTTGGGTGATTTTTTGCCAAACTGCCCCTAATCTGAAAAACTAGTGAACATATTCAGGTACATATTATAGCATCAATGATCTTGCAAATAACAGTATCTGATGGTCAAGCTATACATCACACTGGTGCCAATGGGAGTTTTCATTTGAGGCAAATAGCAGCCATGGGAAGCCAAATCCAGTTTGAGACTGTGACAGCATCAAAGGGTTAAAACCCATTTCTACCAGGCTGAGGTCTCAATCCATACTGGGTCAACCCCATAACTATTTATGATGAAGAGAAAAGGGGGGGGACCCCCAAGCCTGGAAGTGCTGGGCATGAACATCTCATAATGAGTAGTTTGACCCTGAGTTCAATAAGCTGTCAGTTCACACAGTATATTGTTTCTGCCAGTAGAACATTCAGTGACTGACCACCTACTGATTTATATAAAACCTTTCAGAAGAAAAGTGTTCAAAGCAGTTTTACAATAAGGACAATAAGAAAAAGTTGGTTCCCAGTCCGCAAATGACTCAATCTAAACGAAAATACGCATGCTAGCAACAGCCACTGGAGGGCTGCTGTGCTAGGGTTGTATAGGAACACTTAGCCTCAATGTAATGCATGGACTAGTTCTTAGGCTTAGGCTGCAATTCAATAGGCTAGTTCACACGATGATAAACAGAGGAGGATGAGAGTCTACGTATGTGCACTCCTGCTTTCTGCTTGTGTGAGAGTAAACAAAAATGGTTGGAGGCTCAGGCACTGGTCATCTGTTAAACAGCAGCTGGATATGAAGGCCTTTCCTCCTACTTCCTT
This sequence comes from Hemicordylus capensis, assembly GCF_027244095.1. Classification (NCBI taxonomy): domain Eukaryota; kingdom Metazoa; phylum Chordata; class Lepidosauria; order Squamata; family Cordylidae; genus Hemicordylus; species Hemicordylus capensis. Next base: position 103,774,399 of record NC_069657.1, on the reverse strand, counting down.
TAGCAACTGGGTACAGCTGCCAGTTACAGTGGAGACCCTGTAACCAGCTGCCACTTAACAGACTATCACTGCCAGCTTTTTATTTGCACATGAGCAGAAAATGGGAGTGCACACAGCTCCCGAACTAGGATAGGATTCTTTTCCTACCCTATTTATCATCACGTGAACTAGCCTTATGTACATTTATCTGTGAAAAAGCCTCATTTGATTAAATTATTTTTTGAAGCCCTGTTAAATTAAATTAATTAATTTTTAATTAATTAAAAAGCAGTAGGACTTGCTTCCAACTAAACATGTACAGAATTACATACTACTATACAGATGCCTGTGTAACTGACAGTTAAGCAAGTTTCATGGGTCTCCTGGGAAGGACAATTTGCTGTGGAAAGGAATCACAAAATCTGCTGAAACCATACTTCTATTCAGACAAGTCTCTTTACACAATCATCTAAACTTGAGTTAGATGCAGATAACCCAGGGTTGTATGCTCATGTAAACCAGGGCAAATCCCCCAAACTTTGTTAGTCCAAATCTGAGTAATCCTGCTTCTAACCTTCAGCCTTAACCCAGGTTAGTGAAAAGTAGTAGCCCCATTACCTCAGGTTGCTGATTGTGTGTATGCTTTCCCTTTTTTGCAGGTAACAGTGGCTGGCCACCATGTTTGTCAGAGAGCATTGCAGCTAGAGGGACTGTGATCTGTGAATATGCTGCTTTGTACAGCACACTCTATGATCACTTGCTCAAAATGGCTTGAATTGAGCTTGCCCCACCTCCTTTCCCCTTGTGGCCAATCAGAGGGCGGATGTGATGTAATGAAGTGTTCCCTACTTATGGCAGCACAGTGCATTGTGGGCAGTCTCTCTTGATACCCAGAAGACCTTCCCTCATCCCAGGTTTTGGCAGCGACTATTGTCTGGATGATGAGTTAGGAGAGCTGAGCAAAGGCTCTGGTCATCTGCGGGGATCAGGTTAAGAACTCTTCCTTACTCCAAACCACCCCAAAATGATAATGTACAAAGTCCTATACATGCATATAGATGTCTTCGCACATGTACATATTTTTGTGTGAATGACTGTACATGTATTTATTTTAAAAGTGGACCTTGATGCAGGCCCCCTCAAATGGAGGAAACAGATGGAGAATGTACTACTTACATGTGTTGAACATAACATGTGAATAACTGTATGTGTGTATAGACTGTACAAGTGTTGAACATAGCATGTGACTAGGGAGCATGTTATTTCGTTTCCATAGTTCTTACTCTCATGGTGTGACACCAGACTGAAGTACCTTTCACAGCACAATGTTATGCTATAATTATGCCATGAAATTTGGATCCCACGTGATTTGGGATGGTAGCAGCAATCACACTACAAACGTAACTTGAGAATCAGGTCTTTTTCTACTTGAAATTTTATTTATGTTTCATTAAAAACATTAATTTATGTTTTGCATGTGGGGGGAAATAAATAAATTTTCAAGTGGAAAAAGACCTGATTCTCATGTTACCTTTGTAACATTCAGATAAATCTAATTCAGATAATTCTGAAATGGTTGGTGTTGAAAAAATCGATTCTTCTATATCTTGCATCTTGTGAGATATTCAGACATATTGTATTAATTTTAAAGATGATAGTGACTGACATCCAGACTAAGTTACTCATTAGTAGTTCCACCGAAATTAATGGGGCAAATGAGTCATGATGACTACCTTGTCCCATTAATATCAATGGCACTTATTCATGAATCATTTAGTCTGGATGTCAACCACAGAGTTTTTAAGGACTGCAAGAGTATAAAATGATAAGACAATCTGAACAAGCAAAAAAATGTTTCTATCAGAATTTTCCTTCTCCGGTGAAAACAAATGTGCTTCTGTGCATCGAGCTCATAATATTCTAGATACATTTCATGCACTGAATGATGAACAATGTAAAACAGTGAGATCATTGTTAGAGCATGACAGACAGCACAGACACTAGCGAACCATGAAAAAACAAGCATCTGGTGATGTGCTAAGAGTGTGGTGATACATCAAAAAGCAAAACTGCGAGCATTCCTGAGGACTATACCAGCACTGGCATGCACACTTGTGAACATCTGTAGAAAATAGGTTTTGTTTTTCTCTCTGAATGCACTGCACACTGGAATCAGATTCTTTTGTGGAAACAGAATTTTTCCAACTACACAGTGCCAAAATGCTCACTGAAGCCACAGCAGTGCTTTTTGTTTCTTGGCATAAGGACTGATACAAATGTAATAAACATGAGTATAGGTTACTGGCCAGAGTTTTGCAAGGCTCCTGGACATTATCAAATAGAGGGTTGCTCATCAACTGACATGCAGACTGGTACAATTAGTTCACACTGATGGACCAGAATAATTTCTAACCCTAAGTCAGGCATTATCTTGGTACTGAGATGAACCATTTTGTGTTGTAGCATCATAATTATTGTCATTGCAATGACCTTTGTACTCTTTCAGACGTCTCTGAGACTACCCCAAGGTATAACAGCCATTGAATTTCCCCAAATAAACACAGAGTTTCTATTAAAAATTAATCTGATTTATGCCACATGCCTTTGTAATTATTTATTTATATCCAAATGTATGCCTTGCTTTTCATTCAAAATTCCAAAGTGGCGTAATAATCTTGCTCTATTCATTTTTTTACTCATTTCCATGGGGCTGAAATACATGTTACACTAATTCCTGATATCACCACATAATTGCACTATAGGATGACATGCCTATCAACTAAGTTTTACTATAACATTATATACATTTAGAATATCACTTGCAAGTCCAGCTAGAACTTTGGTGTCCAGCCTGCAGCACAGACTTCCACCGTAAGACATCTGCCATAATGTTTTCAGGAAGAACCTCAAGACCCTCCTGTTCTTTCAGGCTTTCAATTAGAATTAATTTTAATAATTTAAAAAAACCTGTTTTAATAATTTTATTATATTGTTTTTATTGTCATGTATTTTAATTTGTGTTTTTTAAATATTTTAAGTTTTGTGCACTGCCTAGAGATATGCCTATCAGGCAGTATCAAAAATCTGAAAAATAGATAGATAGATAGATAGATAGATAGATGATAGATAGATAGATAGATAGATAGATAGATAGATAGATAGGAAAGAAGTACAGGCAGAAGGTACTGTGGCTCTCTTGGAGAACAGCAGAAAAGTCTCAGGCCTTGGCTATGGTAGAGAATCAGACATGTAATTATTTCTTTTACTGCCTGCTCCCCAGCTAAGCATACTAGAGGTAAATCCACACCAAAGCATGTGGAGGCAGGCTGCATCTGCTATGTGCTCTGCAAGTACTACTTCATACATTTCATTATGGCACACTTGCCTCTAGATATAGAGCTCAAGGGAGGGAAAGGGGGGGAAATGCATCTACCAAAGAAACACCAGCTGGGAATGAGCTCCAGATTGCTCACATGGACCCTCCAGGGCTCTGGCCATGCCCTCTTGTGTGTGATGTTACACACAAGGGGGCATGGCCAGAAACCTAGAGGGCCCACGAGCTTTCTGAAGTTCATTTCCCAGGCATGCTCAGCATTGAAAGTTCTAATGAATTTGAAGATTACAGTATAGTGAAATATCCAAGGGCAGATGTCTGAATCACGTAGAATCTCTGGTTGTCTCTAAAACTGGTAGAAGTAACATAAGGTTACTTATAGGTTATCTAAAAATGGTCATGGATTGGTTTTCAGAGGTATATAGCTATTTGTGCAGCAACAGAATGATCCAAAATGCTTTTATAGTCCCCAAAGTGACATCACACACACACACGTAGTGAAACTGTGTGAAAGACAGACATTTTTTAAAAAACTTTTCTTGATGCAACAGAGAAGGGAAAATGCAATATAGTCACATCTCTATTACCTAAATCCATGTAGTTCTGGCTTGAGTTATAAGAACAATTTATGCTTCCAAACCTGGGTAGAACACAGTTTTCGCTTGTGTGAAAGACCTCAATGGGTCTTAAATTTCACTAACTTGTTCTATTGGTTTCAATGGGATTTAGTCAACACTACCTTTTACTGGATTGGAGCCTTTGCCTTTTTTGCCATGGAAGAGAAATAAAATTAGATTCATTTCATATTTTTAAATTTTTTAAATGATATAAATTAAAAAACTATAAAGGCAATAAATCTCAGAGTATCCAGATAAAAAAGAAAAAAGGACCCACGCAACCTATGATCCACCAAGCCTAAAGATATAATCAGCTATTTACTGTAGCCAAAACCAGGATATATCTTATCAAAACCCCAGTGGGCCATCAGTGCTTGGCTACAGTCAACTTAATGCATCACAAGCTGTGCAAGTTTTATATAGCTGTCCATGTATAATAAATTGAAATTATTATTCTTATAATAAATGCTACAATGGAACAAAAAGGTGAAGGGGAGGTAGAACAGAGGACTGTGGTGTCTGTGGTGGACCTTGTGGGTTTTTAAAAACACAACTAACTCTGCTTAAAAAGCAATTATATTTGAATGTGTTGCATCAAAATAAGTCAGTGTCACAGATGTATGCAATACAAACGCATAGGTGTACACTAGTGTCACAAGCACAAGGATGAAAAAATAATATTCTCAAAACACTCCAAATTATAAATCGCACACATTAGCATGCTGGCATAACTGATGGCAAACCCTTTTCTTGCTGAGTAGATTCTTTGAAGAAATCGATGTGTGTTCATTGATTCCAGATCCTACAACCATTCAATAACATAGCATAGTCATATTCATAAAAATGAAAAGCTGAGAGCATTTTTAGATACATAGAGCGAGCAAGCCAAAGACCCATCTATCCCATCAAAACACCCACTGAGGTTAACAGAAGTTTTTGGCTGAATGCAGCAACTCACTGAGAACTATATTAAGATAAAACCATCCTGAGCCATTTTTGGAAGGGTGGTATAGAAATCGAATGAATGAATAAATAAATAAATAAACAGCATATAATGAAAACTTCTCTTAGCATTTTGCTTTATTTGTAGTCACATACGTCCTCTGGTTCAAATGCTGCAATTCGCATCTCAGGGAGTTGTACTCAGTAGGTGCAGAATCAACTAACATATTTATGTCAAAGTACACTACAGGCTGCATCAGAATACACATGTTTAAAAAGAAAGGGACAAATATTTATCAATAGAGATACTCAGACTGAGCCTCAGATTTTATCAGGTGACCCAATCATGACCAATCTTTGATCATGATAGACCAAAAAAACCCAACAACAAAAATGCAGTTTCCATCTCCCATCACTTGTTCATGATGAGTTTCCAGTGAGGCATGTCTCCTGGCATCTAGAATGGAGAGAGGCATGCATACCAGAAGACCAGTACCACCAAAAGAAAATGGAAGCAATGTTTCTCTGTACATGCTCCATACAAAGATGCATTTGCCTTTGTGCCGGCCTAGCAATAGGTCTTCTATCTCTTTGAGGTTGTTCTCTTGTGCAGCCTAACCCAGGCTAGGGAAACCCAGCCTGGGTTAGGCTGAACGTGAGAACACCAGCTTCAGCAGAGGGAAGAGGAGAGAGGAATAATAATAATAATAATAATTCGATTTCTATACCGCCCTTCCAAAAATGGCTCAGGGCGGTTTACAAAGAGAAATAACAAATAAGATGGCTCCCTGTCCCCAAAGGGCTCACATTCTAAAAAGAAACATAAGACACACACCAGCAACAGTCACTGGAAGTACTGTGCTGGGGGTGGATAGGTCCAGTTACTCTCCCCCTGCTAAATAAAGAGAATCACCACAGTAAAAGGTGCCTCTTTGCCCAGTTAGCAGGGGTTTAGCAGGAAGGGAGTGTTCCACTCTGCTGGCTGGAAGTAATTTTTTAAAGCTGTTTTAATTATGTGCCTAAGTGAGGACGTGAACTTGGGGAGAGCTGGGGGTGCTTTAATTAGAGTGATAACATGTAAGGGAAGGTATGGCGTGGGGTCTCATTTACATAAGAAGAGGGGAAGAGTGGCTCAACATCTGGGCAAGATGCAATTGAACCCTTGGTAGCACGCTGTGATGCATTTGCACTGCACTTTGAAGGTAAAGTCACTCACATTCACTGTGAGTTCGACACTATGGCTGATGCAGGATCACTGGGAGAGGTGTGCATGCTCCACCCTTGTCCTTCATGACTTATTAAATCTAGCAAGGATGGAATTTTTAGCTGGGTCCAGCAGGTTCTAAACTCCTCATTGAGAGAGGGAGTCATCCTAGCATTATTGAAGCAAGCTATTATTTGACCACTCCTAGAGAAACCCAGTCTGCACCCAGAGGATGAAAACAACTATAGGCCTGTGTACAATATTCCCTTCCTGGGCAAGGTGCTTGAGCATGTCCAGACAGTCTTGGAGGAAATGGGCTATCTAGATCCATTTCAATCAGGCTTCAGGCCCGGCTTTGGAACAGAAACTTCTTTGGTCACCCTCTGGGATGGCCTATGCAGAGAAAGAGCCAGGGGAGGGGGGAGGGCAACCCTGTTCATTCTCTTTGATCTCTCAGTGGCTTTTGATACCATTGACCATAGTATCATTTTGGATAGGCTGGCCGAGTTGGGTGTGAGAGGCACTGCTTGGAGATGGTTCCACTCCTACCGCAAGACCCATTCCCAAAAGGTGGTGCTGGGGGACTACTGCTCAACCCCTTGGCAGTTATGCTATGGGGTCCCACAAGGTTCCATTCTTTCCCCTATGCTGTTTAACTTCTACATTAAACCGCTGGGAGAGGTCATCAGGAGATTTGGCTTGAGGTGTCATCAATATGCAGATTACTGAAGCAAGCTATTATCTGACCACTCCTAAAGAAACCCAGTCTGGACCCAGAGGATGAAAACAATTATAGGCCTGTGTCCAATATTCCCTTCCTGGGCAAAGTGCTTGAGATTCTATATCTCTCTTTCAACAGATGCAGGTGAAGTGGTGACTGTCCTGAATCAGTGCTTGGATGCAGTAATGGACTGGATGAGGGTGAATGAGCTGAGACTCAATCCAGACAAGATTGAAGTATTGTTGGTCAGTGGTTCCTCTTAGGGATGTACAAACAGGTTCATTTGGGGGGGGGGGGGTTCGTGAACATTTAAATTCTGTTAAAAAAACTTTTTTACCCGGGCCATGCAGAGGCCATGTGTGCAGGTGCACGGCCTGAATAATGGCTGCCGGGCTGCTGGGTGAAGGCTGAAAATTGGCCGAAGAGTACCCAAACCGGGAGAGGGGGGTAATTTCCCTCTAGTCAGAGAATAAAGCAATAGAGATTTCAGGCCATGCAATGAACATTGCTATTCAGAACCCCTGAACTTGGGAGTCCCATGACAGAAGAGAACCATTCAATTGCTTCAAGCCCTGTGGCACATCCTCAATCCAGTCTATTAAGGAAAACCATTTCACATCCTCTCTGTGCTTACTCAGCTGTGTCTCTGCTTATTTCCATGCTATCCACTTTCTTGAGGCCACACTTACTAGCTAGTCTCTTTTCTTCCTTGTTTTGCTCAATTATAGCCAGCCTTCACCTCAGTCATATCAACAGCAACCTTGGCTTTGGTCTTTTGCCTGTGCTATGCACCTGCCCACCTCCTCCTCTGAGGCCACCTGCTAGAACCTGACCCTGCAGGATTTGAGTACTGAGTTCCTGACATGCAGGGGCTGGGGACAGAGGTTTGCTATGGTACAAGCAGCTGTTAGTATTGAATCTACTGCTGTGTATGTGATGTGTAAGTCATCCTGCTTGTGCTTTGGGAATTAGAACATGTGAAGAAGATTACTGTGCCTAATTAGAAAGAAAACAGCTGTATGGATTGTTCTTTGTTCCCAGCATGTTTTGATATAGACTCTTTTTTCAAAGGACAAAAAAATACATTTTTGCAAAGACATTGCAAGAAGCCGCTCAGAAATTTTCCAGAGCTGCAGCAAACATAAGCAGACTGGGTAAAAACAAATCCACACAGTTGTTTTATTTCTCTGTTGGGTTTTTAAAGTTGATTTTTGAATCCCTTCTTTTCATGGTCCTAATTTTCCTCTGCATTTTTAGCATTTGTTGGTGTAACTGTGAACAAAAATGTAAATAGTCTAACACTGGGTTAAACTTTGGGTTATTTTCAGTGGCAGACATGTAGCACAGCCTTACGAGAACAAAGAAAAAGTTCTGTCCTTTCAATGAGTCAGTAATCGAGCTTCATACAAGGGTTGGCTTGGCTTGACTTGGCTTGCAGTCCAGCACAGGTGGAAGGGGAGGGAAAAGTGATTTCCACTTCTCTCCCTTCCCCTCAAAAGGCCCTTTCTCTGCCAGGAATATGTCCCTGAGGGTTGTGCAGCCCTCAGGGTGCACACTTGCTGCAAGCCAAGCCTCTCACACATCTAGTTTACTGGCTCTTGACAAGGACAGAACGCTTACTTCACCCTCATAGGGGTGTGTTGCAGGTCAGCCAGTAAATACCAATTAATATTTGTATTGGATAAATGGCACAAAACATCAACCAGTAGAACAGACCTATCTTTGGAGGCCTATGTGTGCTCTAAGGTGTCCTCAGTATACTTGTAATGTATATATTCATATATGTCCCAAGAGTCAAGAAGTGAAGGTCCCTCCTTCTTCCCAGAAGACCAAAGGGCTATTCCCACGATCGGGGGAAATCGGGTTAGAAAAGTAACCTGCTCAAGAACCCCTGCCCCAAAACCAGGTTTGCGGAGCAAGCGCTCCGCAAACCTGGTTTCCTAAGATTGTGCGTAGCCATGGCGCGGCTTCGCACCACACCGACTCACGAGTAGACCCCCACAGTGGAGGCAAAAAGCCACCTCCCAACTCCGGGGGTCTCCCAAGTATGCCCTGTGTGCTCGCGCAGGGCATACTGGGGCTTCCGGGGGCCACACGGCCCCCGAGCTCCCCAGCCCCCGCCAGCTCCATCACGGAGCCAGCAATCGTGTGGGTGGCCAATCTGGCCGCACAGGGCTCCCTCCCCGCTCACCCCACCAAACCGGGTCCCATGGATCGTGAAACCCCGCTCCAAGAGTGTGATTTTCTGCAGCAAGGATATGGGGTAGGATCCCAAGAACAGTTGTGATTCATTTCATGTGCCCAATGGAAACTTGTGTTACTCAAACAGCAGCTTCTCATGAAGCCTAGCAAGCCTCTTTTGAAAGCACAGGGGCTGTTCAATGTGGGGAGGCAGAAGTCCCATGGATAATGCTATAATGTTAAAAAAAGAAAAAGAAACTGTATGCATTTTCAGCATGATGAAAATCAAATGCTGTGGGGCCCGTTCAAGATAAAGGTCTGGAAGCAGCACATTTACTGCACCTGAAAGAAAATTGTTTTTGTTCACAGAGCTTGTTTATGTGATCCCTGTTCCCAAGATACTTCCTGAACTTACTTCAACCTTGATTTTCTTTATATACATAAGTGAAATTTAAAAAGAAAAAGAAAGAAGTGGATAAAAAGGAGCTCCTGCTTCATCTCTGATTCATCACACAATAACCAAACTTCCTAGCATAACCTGACAATAACCCTGAGCAAAAGTGTGTATCTAAAATACCACCTGCCAGTAAAAACGAACCCAAGATTACATCTGACAGATAAGCAATTTGGAAAGCATCTTTGTGATCCCTAATCATGTAATCAAGTCTGCTCTAGTGAGAGTTCTTTAAACACACCTTGAGAAACAAGTGACCTTCTGGAGATAACAATTGGGGAACGTGTTGCTAAACAGCAGGAGACCTGATCCTGCATTTCTACAGTGGTCAAAGTAGTGGCTTGTGCTGTCACAGCAAAGGTTGGCACATTTGCCTGAAATCTCTTATAGCTAATGTGAAGTCACAAAGACCTTCCGTGACAAGATAAAAAGGCCTTTAGTATAACAAGTAGGCTGCACCCCCATCTCAACCTTCTTCACCATCCCTACATTAGTGCCTTTTTGGGGTGGAGAGAAAACAGCTCTTACTATCAATGGCTGCCTTTGCAGTGACATTCAGGCTGTTTTACCACTGGCATATTACCACCTGCCAGGGGTGCACCTGGTGATTGTGGTGCCCAGACCAGCCCTTCCGCAAGGTGTCTCCCCCCCCCCCGCTGCCACCACAAGGCCACCCCCCCACCGCGAGGCCCCCCAAGCCTACTTTAGGGGGGTCTCCTGTGGCAAACCTAGGTGGTTAAAAAAAAAATCAAAGCCATCGTGCAGCTGAGGGGTGGCTGGCAAGGGGGTTAGTCGATCAGTTCACCTCTCCCCACCCCCATGGCGGCAGAAAGGGGAGCGACTGCTGGGCACGTCCTCTTGGCCTAGCGGCTGTAGTGAACTGTGAGGTGTGCCTGCGCAGTTCAGAGGAAGATTGTTACAAGCCTCTGAACTGGACAGGCACACCTCACAGTTCACGGCAGCTGCCAGGCCTAGAGAACGTGCCCAGTGGTTGCTCCCCCCACCGCCGCCGCCGGGGTGATGGAGGAGGTGGACTGCTCGGCTTACCACCACCACCCTGGCAGCCACCCCTCGGCCGCATGGCGGCTGTGATTTTTTTTTTTTAAAAGCACATTGGTTTGCTGTGGCGGGCAGGTTGGGGTGGCTGCAGGAGGCCCCCATGGCATTTGGAGCCCCCCCCCCGACCTTGGAGGCCACGGACCGAGGCCCCAAGGTCTGGGGGTTAGAGCGCCTCTGCCACCTGCTTTGGCACTGCATCAGTGGTGGGGCCCTTAATCTTGGTCTAAATTTTCAGGCAGCAGTGCAACAGATCAGGCTGAAAATAATCAAACCAGGAAAAAATGTTAGAGGTAACTGTTTCCTAAGTTAACAGAGACATAACACAGCATTGTTAAAAATAAAAATAAAAAAGAAAGAAAAGCAGAATACAGAAGCAAGCATAGAATATCAGGTAAGTCAAGGTGCTTAGCAAAAACAGAACCTAAAGAAGGAAGAGAGAACATTTGCAGTAGCCTTGAAAATTTACACAGATTTTTCACACCTATTTGTCTTACTATTCATGAAAAGTCGCAGTTGCCTTGGCAACCACCAACCATGTTGTAAGAACTATGCAGTCAGGAAAATACAGAGGTCTTTCAGAAAGCACTGTACACAATAGCATTTCAAGTATGCCATGTATGAACATATTTCACAGCATTACTGAATCTTTCTTTTTCTTTCTTTCTTTCTTTCTTTCTTTCTTTCTTTCTTTCTTTCTCCTTCACTGGCTTTTATTTGCTAGGTAAATGGGAAGCACACCTTTCACCCCTAGCTGAAGGAAAGGTTTGTAATAAGAATTGTTGGCATTTACTTAATTCAAATAGCATTAGCATGTAGAAGAGTACATAGTGTCATTTTAACAAGTGTGTATGTGAAGTATAGAAAATGGAAGGGAAATGCTTACTATAGAAACTTCTTTTCTAAAGGTATATGGTCAATGGATAACTTAATTTCAGGAAATGAATTCCATGTAGTTTAGCATCCTATCCTTGCTCTGACCTGCAATCCAGCTCCATGGTTATATAATATAATAGGTTAAAATGTGTTCTTCCCCAATGTTGCTACATGAAAGATCCAGTAAAATTATGGAGGATATTAACTCCATTTTCCATTTACATTTCTCAAAAAGATTGCTACATCAGAATTTGTGGGAAAGTTCCCAAATGGAAAACAGCATTTGATATCCATCATAGTAGACCAAGCTGTCATTGCTGCATTAGGTCCATGATCAAGAAGCACTAAAAAGCAGGAAAGGAGGTAGAGATGCACCCCATTATCCACAGGGGTTCTGTTCCTGCAGATTTCCATGAATAATGAAACCGCAGATAACAGAGCATTTAAAAAAATGGAAATAGGGGGTTAGGTTCCTGGCAGCTGGAAAAACTGGCAAAAAATGGCAAGAAAGGAGGAAATAATATGCCCTACCATGCTCCATGGGTCCCCATCTCTCCAGGAATGCCCCCCAAAGTCCCCCATCTCCCATTTTCCCATGAAAAATTGCAGAAAAGTATGTGTGTGTTTTAAAATGAGCACCAAAATGGCTCCTTTTCCCAAAGTGGTGGCTGGAAGTGATCTCCGAGGTAATTTCTGGCCACCCCCAACCTGCAGTTATGCAAAATTAATTCCTAGTGAACCAGTTTTTGTCAGCATATGCCAAGGTTGGGTGCCCATTACCCAAACGTGGATACGCCGATGTCAGAACTGCGAATGGTGAGGTTCACCTGTAGCTGGATACATAGTGTTGCCATATTTAAGTTCTCCAAATCTGGGAACCCTAATTTCCTAAAATATAAACTGAATACACAGTGGCTAGTGGGTTGGGGGGGTAGTTGGTACATGGGATGCCATTAATTACCCACTCCCACCTGCAAAGCAGTGGGGTCAAAATGAACAGAAGAAATGTAGGTGTGTAACAAAGACACCAAAGAATCTAAACACTTCAAAAATACCAAAAAATAAAAATAAACTGAGTACCCCAGTGGGGGGGGGCAGTTGACACATGGCAGTTGACACTGTCCAATGACAGTCAAAATGAACAGAAGAAATGAAGGGTATAATGAATCCTCATAGGGATTCATTATGAGGAAAGGTTATTAGACCCAAAGAATCTAAACACTTCAATATTCCTAAATAACAAACTGAGTACCCCAGTGCCTTGCAGGTGTGTGTGTGTGTGGGGGGGGGTGTACATAAGGACATAAGAACAGCCCTGCTGGATCAGGCCCAAGGCCCATCTAGTCCAGCATCCTGTTTCACACAGTGGCCCACCAGATGCCGCCAGAAGCCACAGGCAGGAGTTGAGGGCATACCCTCCCTCCTGCTGTCACTCCCCTGCAACTGGTACTCAGAGGCATCCTGCCTTTGAGGCTGGAAGTGGCCCACAGCCCACCGACTAGTAGCCGTTGATAGATCTCTCCTCCATGAAGTTATCCAAACCCTTCTTAAAGCCATCCAGGTTGTTGGCTATCACCACATCTTGTGGCAGCGAATTCCACAAGTGGATTATGTGTTGTGTGAAAAAGTACTTCCGTTTGTTGGTCCTAGACTTCCCGGCAATCAATTTCATGGGATGACCTCTGGTTCTAGTGTTATGGGAGAGGGAGAAGAATTTCTCTCTATCCACTTTCTCCACACCATGCATGATTTTATAGACCTCTATCATGTCTCCCTGCAGTCTCTTTTCTAAACTAAAAATCCCCAGGTGTTGGTGACCAGAACTGTACGCAGTACTCCAAGTGCGGTCGCACCATAGTTTTGTATAAGGGCATTATAATATTAGCCGTTTTATTTTCAGTCCCCTTCCTAATGATTGTGTAGTGGGCACATGGCAGTTGACAACTGGCACTGTCCAATGACAGTCAGAATGAACAGAAGAAATGAAGGTATGCAATGAATCTGCATAGGGATTCATTATAAGGAAAGGTTATTACACACCAAAGAATCCAAACTCTTGAAAAATAGTGATCACATATTTTGTCCATAACTCTACTTCTACAAGGGCTAGAGATTAGGGTTGTTTTTTAAAAAAAAATAATGAAAGCAGGGGGTCCATGTTAGGGTTAGGATAGGGTGACTTCAAATCCCCATTATTTCCTATGGTGAATTACAAAATCAGTAAAAACTTTTCACATCATTAAAAATCAGCCGAGTGCCCCACTGCCTTGAAATTTGGGAGGTAGGCGGCACCTATAGGCAACTACCCACCACCCAAATTTGGCGCCCCTAGGACCTTTATAAGTGGTTCAAATCAATCCGAATCCAAATCAAATCAAATCCAAATCGAATCTGGGGTAATTTGGGGTGACAGATTCAGACACAAAACGAATCAGGGGTGATTTGATTCAGGCACAAATCGAATTGAAAAAATCAATTCATGCACATCCCTATCAGAGTTCTGAACAAATCAAGAGACTACAGTACAGATGATATCCATGACTCAGTAAGTCATATTTTGACCTTATGATACATATGCTGGTGGGTATCAATTTATGCAACCTCCATATGCGTTCAGATTTCTCTGGTTTTTAGAGGATGATTGGGATTTTCCAATTTGCCAAGCATCTGCCCTTCCACAAAAGTACTTGCTCTCCTCCATGGAGAATCAGAAAGAAGATTTTGGTCATGTCATGACAGCTAATATACATAGAAAAATCTACTTTGCACATAAAGTCAGCATAAGCCAGTGTAACATTTTCAGACTGAGATTCCACGCGCCCCTCCCTGCATTATAACTGTATCAGCATCATACATTACAATTATTTATTTTATTTACAAAAATTATTAGTCATGGCAGAGGACAGAACAAGGACTGTATGGTCTTCTCACAAATAAAAATGCAAGGAAAAGAAAAAGAATGCCGAAATAGAAGACAAACAGATCAGTTGCAACCAAGATAAGTGCTACACACATTCAAAAACCTTTTGAGCAGCAGAAAACAGAAGCCTCTTGATGACAGGACAGTGGATTCATTTAGTGCTCCATACAAACAGACTTGTCTTCAACCACAACAGCTTTTCACTTTTATCTCTATTTCAGTCCCAACCAAACAATTGATTCTCTTCATCTTCAGCTGAAATGCAATCTTGAGGCAAAAGGTTGTCCTAAATTTTGTATCAAAAGAGATTTGTCATAAGTATGACAGGAAAAAATAATATTATCAGGATGATGACTTTGCTAAAATAGTTGCCGCTTGGTGCAAAGGTACTCAAGAAGCAAATCCTGTTAATGTTTCAGCTGGGAAAAGGTCAGGGAAGAACAGGGAAATCACTGTAGCCTTCTCCCACTCTGAATGTTTTATTTTTTAAATCTGATGCAAAATTGTGAATATAGTTGTGAGTATATATGAATTCAAAGCTATGAGTGCTATTGGCTTTTATTCTCAAGAGACACCACTACTGGATCTTCTTTTTTGCACTTACATGTTGTCACAGTCACACATAAAGCACCGACAATCATTTTCACACACTCTTAAGAAAAAGTATGGTATAGCTCAGAGTTTCTTAAGCTTGGGCTCCCAGATGTTGTTGGACTACAATTCCCATCATCTCTAGATATGGCCTTTGTGGCTGACAATGATGGGAGTTGTAGTCCAGGTTAAGAAACCCTGGTATAGCTTACATGTGACACAGGAGTGAAAAAGCGCTGAATGCCATCCAGAAAAATAAAATATTGTCATAATTGTATAAATATTGGGTGATATCCAGACTAGGGCCCCAGCAGCAGAAGCTCACTCAATAATCAGCAGGAGCTTACCCTGATGGAGCTCCATGCTGCAAAAGTTGTAAATACTATCCAATGTAATATCAGGTCTATTTCAGTTAAACCAGGGGTTCTTGAACTTGGGTCCACAGATTGTTGGACTACAACTCCCATCATCTCCCTTTGGCCATTGTGGCTGGGGATGATGGGAGTTGTAATTCAAAAATTGATTTTAAAACACATTGCAAAACACCAAGCAAGCTGCAGTTAATCCTAGTCTTGCTGCTTAAAGTTTAGTTCATTCAGGTTTTGTTTATGGTCTGAGCATGAAATTCAAATGCAGATTGGCTGGGCCAGAATCCTTTTTCTTTTCCTTTTCAATAGGAAGGGAGCTTTTGACATGGAAGAATATTTGATCCTGCAAGTCACCTGCATTCTGAATCTAAGACAAACTGTTCTTTTTGGAATCTGTATGTATTTGTCCCTGACCACAGTCAAAATTAAATCAGAGTCAAGCCATTTCATTTGAGTGTCTGTGGAAATCTGCTTCCCTTTTCTGTCCTTCAAACCTAAGAACAGCACTAAAAACAAAGCAGTTGTGAATTACCACAATATATGCCACTCAAGGCAATTCTATTTATGTTTCTTTTTTTAAAACCAACTTGTTATTGTAATAGATTTGATTCTGCTTCCATGGAAATTTTTAGAACTACAGTTGATACTTCAATATAATACAATGAAAATTTTGATGTGTAAGACTTGATACATACCCAAACCTTCAGATTCAAAAAGGCAAGTATCATCCACTCCCACATCTCTGCACCAGGACAAGAAATTTGCTGTATTGTCCCGTGCAAAAAAAGATCCAGACGGTGCATTGGCTTTGCATGGAATTTTTCTCACTGGCATTATCTGCAAGACAAACAAAAAGCCCCTCTTATTGTAAATGCAGATTGGGTGACAGGGGATTTTCAATTACTTGGACAGTAATTTAGTACAGTATTGTTGCAGGAACAGATGCAATGCCATTCCTGCTTTACACCATTGTTGCACCAAGCCTTCTACTGTATACCCAAAGTAGCAGAAGCTCTCTAAAGATTTGGCAGAAGCCATTTCTGGTGCTACTACCTGACATTCTTCAACATGAAATCACCAGGAACTAAACCAGGGTGCCCGATACAGGCAAACTATAGCCCGATTCAGACATTATGCTGTATGAGTGTACCGATGTCTGCACACTGTGTTTGTGTGAATGACTGTACCTGTGTTTATTTTAAAAGTGAACCTGGATACAGGCCCTTCAAATGCATGGTACAGATAGGAAGTATACTTCTGTAGCTGAATTCAGCATAACATGTGAATGACTGTACCTGTGTACAGATCTGTACCCATATACAATGTACACTCATTGTACACGTGTTGAACATAACGTGTGAATGGGTCTTATGTGCATTGAACATAACGTGTGAATGGGTCTTATGTGCAATACCAATGAGTTATGATCCCTGCAAGAATCTAAACGTAGACTAGGCACTTTACAAAATTTAAAAACAAATGGTCCCTTCAACACCAGCATACAGTTTAAGATTTTTCAAAAAGGAAACAAAGAGAGAGAGAAAAAGAACAGAACAAGAATGAGGAGACAATGAAGCTGTTCACATGGGCACCAAAACTTGAGCTAAGGAAGCCCAGCCCAGTTTTTGGTGTGCATGTGTACTGCCAGGAGCCATGTGGCTCCTAGCAGCCGCACAGCAGCAAACCCGCTTAGGGAGCCCTCTGCTTAGCCTGGGTTTGGGGTTTGAGACACCCCAAAAACAGGCTAGATGCTTGTGTGCCGGTGCCACACAGCTTCATGCAGCACCTACACACAAGTAGCTTCCAGGCCAGCATTGAGAGGCTCCCCCATAACGCACCTCACACTAGCACGGTGCATTATAGCAATAGCACTTACATTTATATACCGCTCTATAGCCGGAGCTCTCTAAGCGGTTTACAATGATTTAGCATATTGCCCCCAACATTCTGGGTACTCATTTTACCGACCTCGGAAGGATGGAAGGCTGAGTCAACCTTGAGCCCCTGGTCAGGATCGAACTTGTAACCTTCTGGTTACAGGGCGGCAGTTTTACCACTGCGCCACCAGGGGCTCTTTAGAGAATTATGGAAGTTCTCGGGGCCTTCTGGCCCCCAAACCTCTCTGCTTCCTCCATGCTACTGGCAGAAGCTGGCAATTATCTGGGCAGCCGATCCAGCTGCCCAGCAACATGGATGGGATCATCTATAGGGGAGGTAAGCTTTTCAAAGCTTCTCCACTCACCCCATCTGAGCCCATTCTCTAATTGTGTGCATGGGCTCATTGATGTGTTAAAACTTGTTGGACAACAATAAGACAATTTGAATTTTAAAATATACCACTAGGATCCAAAGGAGATGCAGCTTTTCATTCACACACCAGGGCTTTTCAGACATCCTTTCCATTGTAGTCCCTCATAAAGGTAAACATAAAGTTGTGCCTGGAGATCACCGAGCCCTGTGGTTGTCTTTGGCAGAATACAGGAGGGGTTTACCATTGCCATCTCCCGTATAGTTTGAGATTATGCCTTTCAGCATCTTCCGATATCGCTGCTGCCCAACATAGGTGTTTCCCATAGTCTGGGAAACATACCAGCAACCTCTTGCTCCCTAGGCAAGTTAAAAATCTAGCAAGTCTTCTGCAAGACTGAATTTTAATAAGGTCTAGAGATTAAAACATATTCTTAGCCCTCTTTTAAAGATGGACAAATCTGCAGTTTTCCTGCAGAATTTTTAAGTTTTTTGGAAGAAAAATTCACTAACCAGGACATATATGGGTATGCAGATCAGTGTGATGGTGCTGTAAATATTCCAAGTGTTCTCATCCCTGAACAAGTCTGACTAAAAAATAAATGCTACAATGTGCAGCTCGGCTATTAAAGTGATTTATGGTGTACCTGCTTCTGTTCTGGAGCTGGTTATTAAATTCAAGATTTTCTGTAAGCCAAGTACAGGGGAAACACAAACAATGTCTGCAAAGGCTTCCAGCATTATGTCCAGACATTGATTACTTGTGAAAAAAATCCAGCCCAAATAATTCTTGGAAGCATCACAAAACACTGGAGCTGGGGTGGGGGGCGGCAGCACTAAACAACATGTAATTGAAGAGGTTATACCTGACCCCCAGCTACTGGCCAACTAATTACAGTTGACATCCCATCCCAGTTGAAGGACAGTCTGTAAATACATAAACAGGCAGGGTGCTGCAGTGGGTAGCTAGCAGCACATTAAGCACATTAAGCCAAGAAAATTACAATCATGCCACTTTACTAAGTAAGAAGTAGTGGTGTGCACGGACCGGTCCGGGGCCATACAAAAGGCCTCTGGACCAGTCCGGAATTCCAGCGGTCTGGCAGGGCGGGGGAGTGTGTCTTTAAGGGGGAGGCAGTAGTACTTACCCCCACACACACACCACCGCTCTTCCCCCTCCGGCGCTGGAGTTTCCAAAAATGTTCTTGGGGTGGCAGAGTTCCTTCATGCCGTCCCTGCCCCCGTCGTTGTCTGTAAAGGGTTAAGGTAGAAAGAGCTGGCGGCGCACATGCGCCCTTTGCAGCGCACGCACACCAGCGGCGAAGACGAGTGTGCATGCCGCGAAGGGCGCATGTGCAGCGCCAGCTCTTTCTACCTTAACCCTTTACAGACAACGACGGGGGCAGGGGCGGCAGGGAGGAACTCTGCCCCCTCCGAGAATGTTTTTGGAAACTCCAGCACCGGAGGGGGAAGAGCGGCGGGAGGGGGAAGTACTACCACCCCCCTTAAAGACACACTCCCCCCAGTGCCAGACCCTGCTTCTGTGGTTCCGTGCACATCCCTACATGGGGGCAGAGGAGCAAGGGAGGGGCAGGTAAGATCTGACTTCCTCCTTTTAAAGTGCCTGTCCGCTGCCCGCCCAAACAATTTGGCTGCGGCAGCTCAAAGCGTTTTGCCGCCTCGAAATAGAGGTGCCAAAACACTTCAAGCACTTCCCTAATTGGCAAGCACATGTAGAGGGGCCATTCAGATGAACAGGCCCCTTGCACAATAAAGGGATGTGCCAAAAGTGCATTAGGATGTCTTCTGCTGATGTCACACTGGATGTCCTCTCAGCCTGACCCCATCATTCCCATATGTTCTGATGGCTGTCTTGTCTAAATCAGTCCATTATGTTGTACATGCATTCAGGTGTCTATACACATACTTTTTTTAAAACTATACATGCATTCATTTTAAAAGGCCTCCTCATCAAATGAAGGCCACGGAAGGCCTATTCAGACATTATGTTGCACATGCATAGAGATGTCTGCACACACACATGTATATGCTATTGTCCCCTGCTAACTGGGCAAAGAGGCACCTTTTACCGTGGTGATTCTCTTTATTTAGCAGGGGGAGAGTAACTGGACCTATCCACCCCCAGCATAGTACTTCCAGTGACTGTTGCTGGTGTGTGTCTTATGTTTCTTTTTAGAATGTGAGCCCTTTGGAGACAGGGAGCCATCTTATTTGTTATTTCTCTTTGTAAACCGCCCTGAGCCATTTTTGGAAGGGCGGTATAGAAATCAAATTATTATTACTATTATTATTATTATTATTATTATTTCAATGACTGCACATGTGGTTACTTTGAAAATGAACCTGGGTACAGGCTCCCTCAAATGCAGGTACAGATAGGAAGTGTACTACCCTACATATGTTTAATGTAACATGTCAATAACTATACATGTGTACAGATCTGTAGTGTGCACTGCACACCGACTGTACGTTCACAGAACATAATGTGTGAATAGAGTGCACTTGGTAAGTCACTGTGTGTGTAACAGATCACAAAGTTGTTCCAACACCCTCTCTGCCTCTATTCCTTTATCAAACCTTCCACATGGCTACCTGAAGGCAAATTGCATAGTGTCCACATAGGCTGAACACAAACTACATAGTTCTGCTGGTCAGGCCACATAAAAGACTCACTGCTTGGAGTAGCCACCATGAATAAGCAGTTATAAGTAAATGTTTGTAACAACATCTGAGTAAATAAGAAGTAGTCTTGCAGGGAGCAGGGGGTGTACTAGCAAGATGTTTACTTTGTCTGAGACCCATCGTTTGTCTTCTGTTTTTGCTTAGAGCAAATACAAGGGCCCATATTTTTCAGTGTATGTAAATCATATAGAAGAGTATTTCAGACTATGTTTCTGGGAACCCTAGAGTCCTTTGGAAAATTATCAGGGTTTCCTCGAGTACTGGAAGACAAGTGTCCCTGAACAGAAATTTGCTCACTACTACCCCATTCTCCTGAACTGTGTAGTCATTGGGTTGTGCTGGATATACTGCAAGGTGGACACAGTTCACACAGAAGAATGGTGGTCAATGTCAAGGCACAAAAGAAGAAAGGTGGACAATGGTAAGGCTCAAAAGGCCTAGCCAGTAGGGATGTGCATTACATGGATTGTGCTTTTTGTTTAGAGCTTGGGAGGGGGGGGGATGCAGATGGCTGAAAGGTTTCATCAAACCGACAGAGCAAACCTTGAAACATTTTGAGTGTTTCAGCCATAGGAAACAATGGGGAAACTCGAAACACCCCATTGTTCCCCATTGCTCCTAGGGACACCAATGTGTGTTGTGTGGTAGGTCATGATGGATGCCACCTACCATAGGATCCTATGGGTTGTGTAGTAGGTAGCACCCATCATGCTCTACCACACAACCCACTTTGGTGTCCCTAGGAACTACCTATGGTGGACTATGGGATGTCTTGAGTTTCCCCATTGTTCCCTATGGCCAGAACAAGCTGCACTCATAGTGTCCACACAGAGTGCACACAAATTTTGCAAACTGGGCTCTCCATATCTCCCCCCAGCCAATGGGGACACAGTTGCCCATGACAACACTTTATATGATAACAAGCCAACCAATAAGCAAGGAAATTGCAAGCCAATCGGAAGCCAGTGCCAGCAAAACCAAACAGCAAGTCAAAAACAGGCCTCCCAAATGGCTCTTGCAACGTTTTGAATCAAAACCGGGTTGTTTTGTTCCAAGCTCAAAACAAGCCCTTTAATTCCAAGGGTGTTTGCTCGAGACACTCAAAACAGCCCATTTCGAGTTAAAATGCTTTTACACTTCCCTACTTGCCAGTACCCCAAATGAAATATGTGTGCTGAACAGAACATTCCCCAGAACTCTCTGGAATGTGTAGGGGTTCAGTAAATGTTGTGGCATCTGCTTAGGGGATCCTAAATAGCTAACTTTTGTGGCAGCTGCTTAGGGGGTCCTGAGGGCACAACTCAATGTGAAACATGTTCTCTGAACAGAACAGTACAAGAGCAGTTCCCATTAATAGTGCCAAACATGTGTTCAAGCCCCAAATACCATTGTGAAACAGTTTTCTTCAACTATGCCTACCGGCATATTTGCTGAGGGGGGAAAGGACATTTTGTCTTTCATTTTAGTTGAGCCAGAATTTTACTCAGTCCCTTAAATAAAAGTAAGATTAAACTTATACTGAAGGACTGCAGGGAAATATCTATGTTTTCTTCTCACCTAATAAATTTCCAACCACCTAAAAATAACTAAGAAGTCTTTTTTATTATTCTCAAATCTGTTAACTGTAAGTTCTAACTCTGAAATATGAACACTGTTATTTAAGAAAGGTTTGATTCTCAAATGCTTTTTTTTGAAAAATTTATTTCTTTAAATGACTCAAATTTCTCCAAAGTGTTTTGGAACAGATCATCCTGACATAATTAGGTCTCCATATGGCAAAAGTGACTTTTGTTGACATAGTAGAGTATAGCCACAGTTACTCAAAAACAGCAGTGCACACAATTGCTCCTATCAAATATCACAAAAAAAACAGTTCCCCAGTTACACTCCTTTTACAATCCTGTCTTGTTGATGTGCATGCAGGAGGTTTAATGCAGGATGTGAAAGTGTGAGTGAAACAGATGATGTAAGCCTGGAAAAATGTGGTCAGGTTCACTTCTGCACCCCAAGAGGGACTGTGGTGCTATGAAATCACATGGAAAAAGAAATATATTGAAATATTTTTTCCAAAAGAAGTTCCATAATTTTGTTTTAAAATGTTTGCTTTGGGGAGTCTCAAAGCATATTTTTAAATATCCTGAAAAGAGAAATTATCCTTTCATTATTTCACAGCAAATTCCTCTGAATAAGTAAGCCCTAGAACAGCAGGAGTTGTGGTCAGCCAGGCAGCTCACAGCAAAAGTACCCTTCAGGTTTGAATCACCTAGGTTATCAAAATAGGATGGCTAATCATTTATATCAAAGTACCATTGAACTATTCTAGAATAATAAACAGTCGTAGCATCTCAGACTTTTTTAAAAAAAACATTGCTTCCTATGCCTGGGGAATGTACTATTTAATTCTCTGAATTTCCTCCGCCTATTCTATGAGTTGATCCACACATACATCAGAATCGCATGGCATGCGATTCAACCAGAAAGCAGGTAGGAGAATCTCTCATCTTTAAGTTGCCCCCAGGTGAGGTGGTGTTGGGGGGACCCAGCCTAGACACAGAAATCGATCATGTTCGGTAGCTCCTAGGACTGCGACTAGACTGGGAAAGACAGAGACATAGAGCTTTCATACTAACAGGTTTTAAGTAAACAGTCACAGATCATATCCAAGAAAATACTCACATGAGCGTGGGAAACTGGGCTAAGGGAGCCCAGCCTGGTTCGGTACGCCCATGTGAACCCCTGGGATTGCATCCGATCCCGGTGGCTACACGGTGGCAAACCCGCTTATGAAGCCTCCTGCTAAAATGAGGTTAAGGGAGTGAGCGCACAATTTTTAAATTGTGTGTCAGCCGTGACTGCTTGCTGCAGCTGGCATACTTGGAGGGGGATCCCAATTATGCATTATTGGGGGTCTGGAAGGTGCATCCCGGCACCCCAACCCTAGGAGCTGCAGAGGGAGCCACTGCTCATCTGGGTGGGCGATCTGCCCACCCAGGGACTGACAACCAATCGTCTTTAGGGAAGGTATGCTTAATCCTCCTTCCCTGCAGACAGCCCAGGAGCTCTTCTCACTGGCTGTGAGAAGAACTTTCCTGTCTACAAAGAGAACTAGGCTTCTTTCTGTTGTGGAACTTCCAGGGGGCACTTCAGACGAACAGCGGTCATAGCACACAATAATGCCAGGGCCACAGCAAAAATGAGCCAATGTCACTAAAGGATATCCCAACGCAATCTCAGCACATTCTTTAATCGCATGTGATGGATGTTAATCAGAATCTCCCCTCTACAGAATCTACATGCACTACAAAACCCTATTTCAGGGCTGTACAGCTTTGGCCCTCCAGTTAATTTTAGACTACAACACCCATCAACTCCAGCCACAGTGACAATAGTCATGGATTATGGGAAATGTAGTAAAACATTTGCAGGAGGGCCAAAGTTGTGCAGTCCTGCCCTATTTAAATGTGTTTGCATGTAGCAGCCTCCGTTTGTCTGAATCAGCCCAATTTGAAACAGCTTCCACGAACTGGGTCTCTCAAAGCTCTTGTTCATAAAATTTTAGACTTCAGTTCAAAAGTTTTTTATTCAGACCGGCATTTGAAATATATGGTGTTTTATGGCTGTCCTGAGTAATTTTAACAGCAGAATTTTTATATATGTGGTATTATATTTTTGAATGTTCTTGTCTTTATTTTCATTTTCTATTGTGAGGCACTTTCAGTAGCCATTTGTTTAGAAAGGCAGTTAATATATTTTAAAATAAATGAAGAATGAAAGAAAGAACCCCAGAGATTAACAAAAAGCCTGTTGTAGACATGTCTGGAAGAGGTTTCTGCATTGCCAAGACACATCTTAATTGCATTAGACTTTTCACGGTGATCTTATATGTTCGTCTTAAATTCAACAATGTAATACAGTATATCTCATCTGCATGTAGGACTGGGAAGAGCAATAATCTTGGAGAAGTGAAGTTATTTATTTTGTATATTAATTTGCTGTTACAAACACCTTAAACAGTGTATAATGGGGAAGAAACCATAATTATAAATAAGTCCAACCATCCCTAAAATCATAATTCTAAGGAAATTCCAATAGTAGCTACAATAAATCATATATGTACCAGATTTGCAAGATCGCCTTTCCAATGCTGCTGCTCACTCATTTAAAACAAAAACAAAAACTAGTCCAGCTAGAACTGTATATTTCAGTGCAAGAAAGGAATGCATGGTCACTTAAAATTTAAAGAAACACACACATAAAACAGAACACACACACACAAATGTCAGGGCAGGTAAACGGGAGGGCAGGACAGATAGTCCAAGAGCCTGTACTTTACCTACATTTCACTCAGCTTGAGAAGCCAAGCCAGAGACACTGGGCTGTATCCAAAGGGTTCCTTCCTCTGAAAGCACCCCCAGTCTCCTAAGGGCTCAATAAGTGGCCCCTTGTGTCACCTGCTTTCTGCTGAGTTATTAGCTGTAATGCCATCCACTGAACCGCTGGTGTAGGAACAGAACTCCAGCAACAGGGAAAGCAAGTCAGTAGCTCTTTTCTTTAGGAAAGGATGATGGTTGCACAGACAGTAAAGTATTAGGTCTGCTTTGGGAATTGGTGGTTTCAAACTCTTAAGCTCCATTCAGATGTTTTGGGTACAGTGGGTGCCATGTGCATGCTGATGGCACTTGGGGCTTTTGAGGACATGCACAGCAGGAAGCTGGAGGGGGGGCATTTTCTTCAAGTTCCCTTTCTCATTTCCTTTAAAAAGTACTTAAACTGTGCTTCAAACTGCAGTTAGGGCACATCCCTAGTCATAGCTTGGAAAGCTGGGAGGAAGTCCCACCCTGACTTACTCACCCCCTCCAACTGGCTGCCCTCAGTTACAGTACTTGTGTGAAGGGGCAAGTGCCATAACTGTGATGGCCAGTGCTTCCATGTGCGGCAATCTGGATTGTCCGAAGCTGCCACTCACAGAAGCGCCAGCCATCACCATTACAGCAATTCCCTCTTCACACAAACAGTGCCGTAACTATGAGCAGCCAGCTGGAGTCAGTGTGACAACCTTGAGGCGGGACTTCCTCCCCAGTGCTGCATTCTATAATGTCTGGATGGGGCTCTACTGCTCGACAAAAGGTTTCCAAAATGGTAGATGCTGCTGTAAGGTGGTAGAAGGAAAGTGATATAAACCAGTTACTGGCGGCCTGTAATGGATTAAGGGTTGATCTGTTTCATTATGGATCACGCCAGAAGATTGTCTTCCATTATTTTTGTTGTAGTTATTAGCAGTTTGAAATCTAAGAGAAGGAGAAAGAAGAGCAAAGAGGAGAGAGAGAGAGAGAGAGAGAGAGAGAGAGAGAGAGAGAGAGAGAAGGAATATGTGGGCCTCATGAGTAAGTCCGGGGTGAAAGGTGGGTCTTGGTCTGACACTGTTAAAAGGCAACTTCTCTAGGCTAATCTTCTTAACTTCAAAAGGTCTACCCCAAGGTCTATGGTAGAGGACTGCAGCCAGTGATGCCACCACTTCCCCCAGTCTTATGAATGATGGTCATTCTTTCCAAAGAACCAAAATTTGGCCTCATTTTTGAAACTGCAGACAGCCCCATACAGCAATATCAGTAATAAATGTAAAAATCCGTGCAAATTCCAAGAAGCAGTCAGGACCACATGGAATGTGTTGTCAATTTCAACTTATCTCATCTCCTTTTGTTTCTCCCTGTTTCTTAATGGACAGTCTCATTCTATTCACTTCTCCAAAATGTACCATTCCACTACCCACCCACCCCCACCCCCGCCACAACTCTTCTGCAAAATTAGTTCCAAATGGTGCTTTACCTTTTATGAGCCAAGTGTCAAGGAAATACCCCAGGACAGCAGTTTAGATAATATAAAGAAAGAATTTCCTTTAAAAAAAATTATGTTGCCTTTGCTGTCATTTTTCAGACTGACAGATGCTCAGAGATGTTGATGCTGTCACCCAAAATGTTCACAGGGGATTTCATTCATGACTTTTCTGAAGTTTAGTTTGACACTCCTCTAAAAATGTTTCATTTTCACTTCCATGATAAAGTTTCTAATTTTCTGTGACTTTTCCAATCAGAAACCACAAAGAAGCAGCTGAGATTTTGGGAATTCAAAGTTGGATAGGTTGGGTTGTTGTTTTTTTTTAAATGACTACATGATTTGAAAAACATGTTGGAATGTTAACAGATAGAGCCAAATTTCCAAACCAGACTTAACTTGGTGCCTGAAATTCTGAAGCACAGCTTTTCTGTGCATACTCTACTTGTTTGCCTAGAGATTTGCAAACACATATATATGTGCCCCCTCTTTGCCGGTCCATTCACATATATTCTGACAGATTTCTGCACCCACAGTCTTGAATGACTGCATATTTGAGTTTTCAGTTATGTGACAGGAAGAGAGCAATTTGAGCCCAAACTGAAGAGGAAGGGGATGAAATGAGACCACCACACTTTTCACATTAAATTTTTAAAAATGTTCTCATTTTTGCACAGCAATAGCAAAACATTTGGTGCAACTGCAATATTTAATATGACTAAGATCAATTTCACATAAGAAACTTACTTTTCCCACCTTCAATACATTTATAATGCAACTGAAATCCTACATGTCAGTATGCTTATCTGCATGACAAATGCCTCTCTTCTGCTTTCTAGGATTCCTTAGCAGCCAACTACCAAATATTTGCATAGTGTGAGTTGTCTCACATATAGACAATATATGATAAGATAATATAGCAGTCTAAAAAGTGCCTTAGACTTTACAAGTGCTATCAACCTGCATAATCATTTTCATATTTGATTGATGGTATTTGTTTGTAATGTCTGAAAGGCTGCTGCATATAGATTATGCAGGCTGCAGGTAGAAATATAGCCTGAGCAATTTACTTATGCAGGATTATTTGCACTTGTTTGAGCATCCGAAGCTGCTCACAGTTTCACCAAGAACAACATTAGTTACTTGCAGTTTTCATTGGGACTTGGCTGTCCCATAATCTTGGCCTCCTGTGGTTGGGATCATATATTCAGCATTAAATGCAAAGGGATACAACCCAGCAAAAGTTAGTGGCCCACATGATTTGCAGTGTTATGCCTCCATGACGCTGTGCCCCGGGATTTCTGTAGACTCCTAAGCAGTCCCAATGATGCTCTGGTAATTCAAACAGCACTGCCAAAGTTTCCCTCGGCTGTGCTGCTTAGGAACATAGGAACATAGGAAACTGCCATATACTGAGTCAGACCATTGGTCTATCTAGCTCAGAATTGTCTTCACAGACAGGCAGCGGCTTCTCCAAGGTTGCAGGCAGGAATCTCTCTCAGCCCTATCTTGGAGAAGCCAGGGAGGGAACTTGAAACCTTCTGCTCTTCCCAGAGCGGCTTGTGCAGCCACTTGTTCAGAGCACCGTTGGGGTCTGCAACATCCCTACAGCACAGTGTTATGCAGAGCAGACCTAATACTGCAAATCACGTGGGCCACTAACTTTTGATAGGTTGTCTCCCTGCTGCACATTGTTGCACATATGATTCCTGCTGTACATATGATTCCGACCACAAGAGGCCAAGATTAATCAGCAAGGTTAAGATTTCTACAATGCAATCCTAAGCATATTTACTCAGAAGTAAGTCTGTTTAGTCAGATGTAAACCCCACTGTGTTCAATGGAACTTACTTAGGTAGTGTGCATAAGACTGCACAACCCAGATTGCTCAGGCAAGCGAGAATGATGAAAAACCCACAGTGCCAACAGGCAATCTGAGCTGGGTGCAGGGGGGGCGGGGCGGTACTTCCCATACTATATTCCAGGTATAAAAGCAAAGCTTGGACAGTGAGCCTCAACTCAAGAACATTGAATTGACCCTAGACACGTTGTTTGTAAAATCTGGTGTTCTAATTAAAATTTAAAAGTCGTCAAATCATCAGCAGTCAGATAATTTGGATGCTCCAATTTCTATGGCCTATGAATTGTTTAATTTTAAACACAATTTCATAGGAATGTCAGTAAACCAATCCAGGCTCATGCATTTCTGCCCAGAAGCTATGACATCATCCAATAATGCAGGCTCCTTGTGCTCATATGCAGTTCACATTACAATGCACTAAGCAGTTATAAAGCTACCCAAGTGAATTTAAAATACTTAAGAAATAAAATGACAGTGATGTATTATCATGTCTCTGCTACAAGTGGGAATGCAAATTGCTTCTCTCAACAATTAACAGTACAGTGGTCCCTCGACTTACGAACTACTCGACATAAGTATTTTTCGAGTTACAAACGGCAGTTTTGGATCCGGTTTTAGATGCGGTTTTTTCGACTTACAAATTTTTAGATGGGGTTTCCTCGACTTACGAATTTTACATGCGGTTTCCTTGACTTGCCTGCCTGTTTACTGCCTGTTTATTCTTGAAAAGAAATGTTCCTGTGCAGTTTGCAAGCCTTACTGGGGGTCTGGGTCGTTTTTCTAGGCTCCGGAACACATTAATCCGTTCCCAATGCATTCCTATGGGAAACCGCTTTTCGACTTACGAACTTTTCGACTTACAAATGTGCATTCGGAACGGATTAATTTCGTAAGTAGAGGGACCACTGTACATCTTCCTTCCTTCCATCTTCAGACATCCCAAGCCATTCCATTCTGCAAGTGTTTGGGATGGAGTGGTGATAAATCATATAGAAATCTCAGCAATTCTGGTATTTTATAGAGCGGTTTTATTTATACGTCTCTAGAAGAGTCATGAGAGCCTAGAAATAATTAAAAGAAAATTGATAAAGGTTTAAAGATATCTGGTAAAAGTTGCAGCCAAAAGATGCTTTGCCCATCACTACCACAGAGTAATTCACTCTGAGCAGCAGTTAACACGGGGAATTGTGGCACCTAGACTGCAAAGGAGAGGGAGAAATACATAGGAAGGGTGGATTTATGTGGAAAGAAGCAGGTTAGAGCCTAGATGAGATGGCATAGTGTGATTCGTTCCATGGATCCTACACATTCCCCAAATGGTTCCTCCATCCTTACATAGCCAGAGCCACATGGGAAGCTTTTCCCATGCAGCTGCTGGTATGTGACCATTGGCTGAAGGCCTGGGATATGGCCAGCACATGGAAGTGACTTCAAATTCTTTCCTTGAAATAAGTGAATTGTGAGCACAGTATGACTGAGTGTTGCTGCACACTACCACAGGCATTTTATTACATGTTTGAAATGTCATGGTGAAAGCTTCCTGATCCGTGCGATGAGCAGCACATGTGTGATATGCAGAGACAAGAACTAACGAAAGTGATTTAAAGTAGCTTCCATGTGTACCAGTCATATCACATGCTTTCAGATGGCTTTCCTACTATTTATCCCTGCTCTCTGAAGGTGTACTCTTGGAAATAACTCCTGTATCTTTAGATGCATGAAATTTGAGTTTTGAGTTTTTGTTCTCTCTCTTGCCTGGAAAGAGACAATGGGAGGAGCCAGCTAGGGCAGTGAGGTGAGTCACACCTGGTGGGAGGGGCTGTATTCCTGCTAAACCACATTCCTGTTCTGTTTGAAGCCTACTCTCTCTAAAAGAGGCAACAGAGAGGGAGCTTAGTGAACAGAGTTTAGCCAACATGGATTAGCAAACAGGGTCATTGAAATTTTGTGTGGAGTTCAGCAGGGAAGTGGTGAAAAGGTTGTGGATGTTACATGGCATCTAGATAGGCTGTTAGGCAGTGCTGGGAAGGAGTCAACTACCGTGGTGCATGTCGGCACCAACGATGTCAGGAAATGAAGCTGGGAGGTCCTAGAAGCCAAATTTAAGCTGCTATGTAGCTGACTGAAGTCCAGGACCCCCAAGGTAGCATTGTCATAAATGCTACCTGTTCCATGTGCAGGGCCAGTGAGATGGACAGAGCTGAGGTGTCTTACTCGTGGATGAAAAGGTGGTGAAAGGAGGAGGGGTTTAGATTTGTTTGGCATTGGAACAAGAGCACCCTGTACAAAATGGATAGGCTGCACTTGAATCAAGATGGAACCAGACTGCTGGTGCTTAAAAGAAAGAAAGTTGCAGAACAGCTTTTGAAATGATGCCTGGGGGATAGCCGACAGGAGCTGGGCAGTAGCTGGTTAAGTAAATGCCATCCCTTAGGGTGCGAGGGTGTAAATGATTCAGATAAAACAGAAGGGGACAGAGGAGAACCGGATAAAATGCAGAGAGAAGGATGCCCTAGCCAGTCAAAGAGAGCAAATGGCCCAAAGAAAGATTCCGCATAGATGCCAATGCCAGAAGCCTCTGAGCCAAGATGAGCAAGATGGAGTGCTTGATTGCTAATGAAAACATAGATATAGTAGGCAGAACGGAAAGTCATGCCTGGCCATGCAGATGGCCAGTGCACATGCATGGCGGCCTTCAAAATGGCCACCACCAGCACAAAGAAGCCCAGAACAGACCAAACATGGACTAAAATGGCATGAACCAGGCTGATTGGAGACTGGGAGCAGGCTGGCAAGGGGAGGGGGAATCGCCGGAGGCCCCCCACCCCCAGAAGCCGCTGCAGCACCCCCCAGAGGTGGTGAGTTGTTGTTTTTTTTAAAAAAAATTGTTAGAACCCATGGCCAAACCAGGCAGTATGTCCAAGGGGCAGGTGGGGGGAATCAAGCATGCCTGGTTCCATTCTAGTCTGTTTCAGACCCAAACTGAACCGGGCATACTAGTTTCATACGCAACCCTAAGGCTCACCATTTGCTTACATGAGCTAACTCATGAGGGTATGTAGCTTAGCAAGTAGCATGAGGAATGTAACTCCAGATCAAGCCTAACCCGTGACTGAAAGAGCACTATTCCTCACATGCACCTCTCTGATTCTAGAACAGATGAAGAAGCCAAAGTAGACACGAGTTAAGAGCTATTCTTCTAACAGGAATGGCCAAAGAACTCCCCTCTATGTTGGCACATCAGATTAGCCTTTGAGTTTATCATCGAAACAGGAAGGAGTAGTTAAGGTATAACAGGCTCATCTCTCTAACAGAAGTGTTAATGGCTGGCTTGAAGCTTGGGAAGAGTACTTGTTTCAATTCCAATTGCCAATCAAGGTCTTCCTGACCCACGAAGATAAGCTTTAATGCACTCATTCACTCTGTCCCATACAGGTTTCTTAAACTTCTTCACTCCATTGTGCTTTAGAGCGCACCCACCAAAGACGGAAAAGGACAAGATGTTTGTGTGGGTTTTTTGTCCATCACGAATGACACCCTTTTCAGCAGAAAGGTGTGATCAACATGTGATAGATGTTGCCTATTTCTGCCCTCAAGACCACCAAGCAGTGTGTCTTTTCTTTGGATTCACCAGCTGCATGTGTGTGAATCTGGGCACCAGCTATATGATCCTGCTGTGCCTTAGCTCTCATGCCCATCCTGCTCTCAGCCTCCAGGTTGGCCCTGACCCCAGGGCCAATCTGTGCAGCACACTTGGCTCCAGCAAGGAACTGGTCTCTTGGGATCAGACCGTCTTTGGACTTTTACTTGCTTCCTGACCCGTGAGTGGCACACGGGTCCCCACTCTGGTATCCTGTTTTCCTGCTTGTTCCTGGTGAGAGGAGTTCCTCAACACAGGCTGAGCAACAAGAGTCCGAACACACCATTGGAAGTAACTAGGTATACTAATTTCTGCTCTGAAATCTCTTGCTCCCCTCTCTCCTGCTCTCTTCAAAGTCTAAAGCTGTTATCTAAGACTGTTTATCTAGTCAGCTTTGAATAGATTTAATTTGGATCTCAAGCTAAAACACCTCATTGTAAGCTTCAACTTAGTATTATTCATATTATTACCCTGGTTAGTTTTATAAGTTAATATTGTGCTGCTTGATAATAAATACTTCCTTTCTGTACCCTTAATTTAAAACAAACAAACAAACAAACAAAAACACCTGATTGCATTTGACTTCAACTCTCTGCCAGTCATTTCCAAAACTGAAGCTTTGCACAAATTTTAGATTTGCTGATTCCCCACATGAGCCCAAAAGTTAATCAGGAGTGCATAGCCAACATTCCAGAGCAGTTTGATTAACAGAATGACTATGCCCTAGAACAGTTGGACATGGAACCAACCAGAGAGAAAGTGACCTTGGACTTCAACCTCAATGGTGTACAAGACCTGATATGAGATGTCAGTGTCATGGACCCTTTAGGGAACAGTGACCATAGTATGATAAAATTCAGCATACATGCAAGGAGAAAACTGCCAAGGAAGTCTAACATAGACACTTTGAAGTTCAGAAGAGGAAACTTCTCTAAAATGAGGACTTTGGTGGAAAGAAAACTGAAAAAGAAAATCAGGAGAGTCATTTCATTCCAGAATGCATGGTTTATTTAAAACCACAACACAAGAAACCCAGGTAGAATATATACCAAAAAGGAGGAAAGGAGGATGCCAGCATGGCTAACAAATAAAGTCAAGGAAGCTATAAAGGGGAAGAAGACTTCCTTCAGAAGTTGGAAGGCCTGACAACTGAAGAAAACAGAAAGGAACACAAACTCTGCAAAAGAAATGCAAGGAGACAATAAGGAAGGTAAAAAGAGAGTTTGAGGAACATTCTGCTAAAAGCATCGGGGGGGGGGACTTCTTTAAATGACAAAAACATTACAAAACTTCTTTAAATACATCAGAAGCAGGAAACCTGCCAGGGAGGCGGATGGACCATTAGATGATGAGAGAGTGAAAGGGATTATAGGAGACTGCAGAGAAGCTCAATGAGCATCTGTCTTCACGGCAGAGGATACTGAATGTATACCTGAGTCAGATAAAGGTGATGATAGATGATGTTCTAAACTGTATGGAAAAATTAAAAATTAACAAATCATGAGGGCCAGATGGCACCCAGCTGAGAGTCCTTAAAGAACTCAAATGTGAGACTGCTGACCTCCTTGAAAAAATATATAACTTATCTCTACAATCAGGCTCTGTACCAGAGGAAAGCAAAGTAGCCAATGCAACTCCAATTTTCAAAAAGGGATCCAGGGGCGATCTGGGAAATTACAGGCTGGTTAGCTTAATGTCTGTTGCAGGCATATTGATGGAAAGCATTCTCAAGGAGAAAATTGTGAAGCATGTAGAAGAACAGGCCTTGCTGAAGGAGAACCAGCATGGCTCCTGCAAGGGCATGTCCTGCCTCCTTAACTTTTGGAGTTCTTTGAGAGTGTCAACAGGTGTGTGGATAAAGGTGATCCAGCTGATATAGCATACCTGGACTTTCAAAGAGCTTTCGACAAAGTTCCTCATCAAAGGCTCTTGAGAAAACTTAGCAGTCATGGGATAAAGGGACAAGTACATGTCCCCTAACTGGTTGAAGGACAGGAAATAGAGGTTAGGTATAAACAGAGAGTTTTCACAATGGAGGGAAGTAAGAAGTGGGGTCCTCCAGGGATCTGTACTGGGACTGGTGCTTTTTAATTTATTCATAAATGATCTAGAAGTAGGGGTAAGCAGTGAGGTGGCCAAATTTGCAGATGATACCAAACTCTTTCAGGTAGTGAAATCCAAAACGGATTGTGAGGAGCTCCAAAAGGATCTCTCCAAACTAGGTGAGTGGGTGACAAAATGGCAAATGCGGTTCAGTATTGGCAAGTGTAAAGTAATGCTTATTGGGGCCAAAAAACCCAACTTCACATATACACTGATGGGATATGAGTTGTCATTGACTGACCAGGAGAGGGATATTGGGGTTGTGGTGGATAGCTCATTTAAAGTGTCGACTCAGTGTGTGGCAGCTGTGAAAAAGGCCTGTTGCATGCTTGGAATCATTAAGAAGGGGTTTGAAAATAAAACTGCTAATATTATAATACCCTTAAGGTGAGGGACATTAACAAAACTATGGTGAGACCACATTTGGAGTACTGCGTGCAGTTCTGGACACCATATCTTAAGGACTTTGTAGAACTGGGGAAAGTGCAGAAAGGGGCAATCAAGATGAGCAGAGGTCTAGAGCAATGAGGCAAGGCTGCAACGCTTGGGGCTTTTTAATTTAGAAAAAAGACAGCTCAGGAGAAACATGATAGAGGTTTATAAAATCATGCATGGTATGCAGCAAGTTGATAGAGAGAACCTTTTCTCCCTCTCGGGTAACACTAGAACCAGGGGTCATTCCATGAAACTGACTGCCAAGAAATTTAGAACTGACAAAAGGAAGTACTTTTTCACACAATGTTTAATCAACTTATGGAATTCTCTGCCACAAGATGTGGTAACTACCAACAGCCCAGATGGCTTTAAGAGAAGTTTAAATAAATTCATGGAGGACAGGTCTATCAATGGCTACTAGTCTGAGGGCTATAGGCCACCTCCAGCCTCAGAGCCAGATGCCTCTAAATACCAGTTGCAGTTGAGTAGCAGAGGGCATGCCTTCAGCTCTTACCCATGGGCTTCCCAGAGACATCGGGTGGGCCACTGTGTGAAGCAGGATGTTGGACTAGATGGGCCTTGGGCCTGATCTAGCAGGACTTTTCTTATGGATTACATGTGAACCTACCTTTGGAGCATGTCTGTACAGGGCAATGGACAACAGTTCTCTTCTCATGATTATCCCTGCATACTGTATATGTGGGGAACAAGAGAGGCCCCCATCTCCCAGTCTCTATGCATTGAGTGTAAGCTGAGAATGGATACAGGGATCATTCTCACCTTATCCTAAATCTGTGGAGTGTGGTGGAGCAGGGCCAGCAGAAGCACATTGGTCTGGACCATAGCAACTGGGGATGATCCCTCTGAAAGTTCAATTTACGTGTGGATAATTTTGAGAAAAGAGCTAGTGATGTATGAATTCACAAGTGAATCTAAAAAATATCAAGCTTGATGTAAAACTTAATGCATTTGCCTAGGAGTTCTCTTCACCTGACTTATCATAATTGGTAACTCACAGCTCCAATGCATAACTGCTCAGACACAAGCAGTGGACTCAGCAGATAAGCTTGTGATCTACTCACTAGGTCCAATATTCCCTTGCTCTAAATTAATTAGCAGTCTTTAAGGGTCTCTTAACTTCGGTGCAAGCCGTTGTTGACAACTCAGACAAAGATACAAGTGATCCTCTGACATGCAGATTTACAGTCATGTGAAAGTAATTCTTTCCAGATGGATTTACACATGTACATTTTATAGGATTACAGCTTCCAATTCAAACCATACATTAACAAAGCAATACAATGAAAGCTCTAATAAATAAAAAATACAAGACTGACCATGCTTGGCCTGAATGCTTTTGATAAAAGTAAAAGAAACAAGACCTGCATAATCCAAAGCAGAAGTTGTTAAAACAGTTCAAGAAAATGACTGTCCCGAGAGGGATTTTTGTATAAAGATGTGTGTGTCTGTGTGTGTGTATTTCAAATAAATAAATAATACTGGCTGACATCCTGACTAATGAAGAACCAGTGCTATTGGGAGAAGCACCAGTGCAGCACCAGTGCTTCAAGTTCTGAAGAGTTCCAGATTAATGTTGCACTAGTGCTTGCATGTGGGGTGGGTGGGGAGGGGGGGGAGTTCAGCAACCTTCTCTTCTCCTGGAAGCACACTGTGCCAACCAAACATAGTTGGGGAGGGCTGCACAACTCTCAGGGATACATTTTGGGGTGGCACAAAATGCTTCCAGGGGTGGGGGAAGTCAGTCTTCCTCCCACTCCCACTGCATGAGCAACGGAGCTGTTAGTGGAAGTTAGTTGAACTCATCAGAAGCAATGGTGCTGCTCTCATAGCACTGCTGCTTCGTTAGTCTAGAGGTCTGTCAACCAATTTTGTTTGTTTGTTTGTTTGTTTTTCAACACATCTGTATACCGCCCAAAACACAAGTCTCTGGGCGGTTTACAATAAAGCAATAAAAGCAACAAATAAAAAATTACAATCATTTAAAATTTACAATGTTAAAACTATTAAAAAGACAATTAATTGCACTTTGTTTCCTGTTACTAATTACCTGGATTGGGATAAAGATTCTCACTTATAAGATACATCACATTCACTGCACTGCACATCCATATATCCAGTTGTGCAACTATGTCACCTGTACAAACAGATCTCCTTTGCTACAGCGGAACAGTTACAAGGAAGTAATTGACACTGATTTCAGTCATATTTATTCAGAGTAATACAACTATGGTATGAATGCACAAACCACTTTTAAATTGTTCTTTACTATTCTACTAATTCAAACTGTTTATCCTGCTTGTAAATCTATAAGGTTCACATGACCAAACCTACCGAGCCTGGGGAGGGCTGGGGGAAAAGCAGGAATGTTCCTTCACATGACTGGTGCAACTCCTGGGCTTCCCAGTGCCACCACCCACACAACTGGCATGTGAGCTCCCCAAGAGCAGCAAGAGTGAGGAGGAAATAATGATAATGATAATAATAATATCAAACATCTAAAACATCAAGTAAAATAAACGATCTGCTCTACATAGACGATCTGAAGTTGTATGGAAAGTCCCAGTCAGAAATCGAATCACTGCTAAACACTGTCCGTATATTCAGTAGCGATATAGCAATGGAGTTTGGACTAGACAAGTGTGCTGCATTAATAATGAACAGAGGGAAAATAAGAAAAACAGAAGGAATAGAACTGCCCAATGGAAGCAAGATCAAGAACCTGGAAGAGAAAGAACATTACAAATACTTGGGCATTCTCCAGGCTGATAACATTGCACACACTGGAGTAAAAACAAAAATTGGAAGTGAATACATCAGGAGAGTTAGAAAAATCCTAAAGTCCAAACTCAATGGTGGGAACACCATACAAGCCATAAACACCTGGGCTATACCTGTTATCAGATACACTGCAGGAATAATAGACTGGACCCAGGTAGAGCTAGAGAAGCTAGATCGTCAGACCAGGAAAATCATGACCATCAATCATGCTCTGCACCCCCGCAATGATGTAGATAGGCTATACCTCCCTCGCAGCTCAGGTGGAAGAGGGATGCTGCAAATCCATCAAGCAGTAGAGGAGGAGAAAAGAGGCCTTGAAGAATAGGACGGTGAAGAAGGACGGTGAAGAAGATGCGAAACTATTCAACACCAATGAAACAAAGCAGGCCTACAAGGAAGAACAAGTCAAGAACCGAGCAAAAAAATGAAAAAATAAGTCACTGCATGGTCAATATTTGCACAATATAAGTGGGAAACCAGACATCACCAAGACCTGGCAATGGCTTAAGAATGGCAACTTGAAGAAAGAAACAGAGGGTTTAATACTGGCTGCACAAGAACAGGCACTAAGAACAAATGCAATAAGAGCAAAAGTAGAAAAATCCACACAAACAGCAAGTGCTGCCTTTGTAAAGAAGCAGATGAAACCGTGGACCACCTCATCAGCTGTTGTAAAAAGATCGCACAGACTGACTACAAACAAAGGCATGTCAAGGTAGCAGGGATGATACACTGGAACATCTGCAAAAAAGACAAGCTACCTGTAGCCAAAAATTGGTGGGACTATAAAATTGAAAAAGTTGTCTAAAATGAAGATGCAAAAATATTATGGGACTTCCGACTACAAACAGACAAACATCTGCCACACAATACATCAGATATAACTGTAGTCGAGAAGAAAGAAAAACAAGTTAAAATAATCGACATAGCAATACCAGGGGATAGCAGAATAGAAGAAAAAGAAATAGAAAAAATCACCAAATACAAAGATTCTACAAATTGAAATTGAAAGGCTGTGGCAGAAAAAGACCAAAATAATCCCAGTGGTAGTTGGTGCCCTAGGTGCAATTCCAAA
The DNA here is from genome assembly GCF_027244095.1 of Hemicordylus capensis. NCBI lineage: Eukaryota > Metazoa > Chordata > Lepidosauria > Squamata > Cordylidae > Hemicordylus > Hemicordylus capensis. The sequence continues at coordinate 103,736,461 of NC_069657.1, read as the reverse complement.
ACAACTTGAAGAGCACCTTAACACCATAGGGGCCACAGAAATCACCACCAGTCAATTACAAAAAGCAACGATATCTATAATAACAGCAACAACATTTATAATAAAATGTAGCCATCTCAGGTCGTTGGGAAGGACTCGATGTCTGGATAAAACAAACCAGTCAATAACACCTGTAATAATAATAAAAGGACTCGATGTCTGGATAAAACAAACCAGTCAATAACACCTGTCTGACTGTGTAAACAAGAAATTATTATTATTATTATTATTATTATTATTATTATTATTATTATTATTAATTCAGTTTCTATTCTGCCCTTCCACAAATGGCTCAGGGCAGTTTACACAGAGAAATAATAAGAAAGAAAGAAAGAAAGAAAAGAAAGAAAGAAAGAAAGAAAGAAAGAAAGAAAGAAAGAAAGAAAGAAAGAAAGATCCCTGTCACCAAGGGGCTCACAATCTAAAAAGAAACCTAAGATATACACCAGCAACAGTCACTGGAGATACTGTGCTGGGGGTGGATAGGGCCAGTGGCAGTTACTCTCCCCCTGCTAAATAAAGAGAATCACCACATTAAAAGTTGCCTCTCTGCCACGAGTTTTGCCAGGAGTTTTGCCAAGCTAGCAGGGGTTTTGCCAAGAAATGCAGTTTGGGGTTCTCCTGCACCCCACAATGCAGCACACAATGGGCATTCCCCACTGCTGGGCACTCCTTTAGCGGCTCTATGGACATCTACATGGAGGGGTGTGGTGTGGGGAAAAGGGTGCACACACCCTTTTACCTCACTTTTAGCCTAGGTTAGCTTATGGTCAAAGAGCATCGGGATAGGGACTGATCCTGGCACTTAACATGACCAGATCTACCCGGGTAGGGCTGTGCAAGCCTGGGTAGGGCTGGTCATGTGAACAACGTGTGTGTGTCTGTGTGTGTCTGTGTCTGTGTATAATAATGTATTGTATCTATATATATATATACACACACTCACATACCACTCTTCCTAAAGTGGCTCAGGGCGGTTTACATTAAAATCAAAAAGACATAAAACAATTAAAATTTAAAAAACAATGTAAACCATATGAAAATTAAATTTAAATATTAAAAGCCAGGTTTAAAAGATGGGTATGAGGCTCTCTTGAAGGCCTCTGAGGAAGATAATGGCAAGAAATGCCATCTGCACTGTTATGGAATAGTGCCGTTCTGCTATGACCTAAAAACGCACAACTGTGGTTGTGCAAAGCTACTTCCTTTGGAAATAATGGATGCTAGGACCAGGGAGACCCGAGTTCAAATCTCCATTCAGCCGTGATACTTGCTGGGTGACTCTGGGCCAGTCACTTCTCTCTCAGCCTAACCTACTTCACAGGGTTGGTGTGAGGAGAAACTTAAGTATGTAGTACACCGCTCTGGGCTTCTTGGAGGAAGAGCGGGATATAAAATGTAAAATAAAATAAAATAAAATAAAATAAAATAAAATAAAAATTTCACAATTTTAAGTCGTAGTGTAACCGCCCTGTTCCACAACAGGGTGGGCAGTGTTTGAGACACACGGAGCAGCACAGCTGGTGCTGAACTGTCCATGTTTCACTGGGCAGAATGTGAAGCACTCCTATTAGAGTGAAGAGAAAGCCCCAGAGGCCAGGTCCCACTCTGCCTCCACTTAAAACTAATCAAGTCAATCACATCACAGTATCAGGAGAATAAAGATCCAGCAAGGACTTGCTTGGCAGCAATTTAAGCTTCTTCCACCACTGTGGATCAATCCAAACTGGGACCACAGTAGGGAGCAGTTAGTTCCCTACCTCTCCTGATCCTTGAGGGATCCCAATCCAGCTGTTACTTACTATTTTATTATACATATTTATTATTTACATACTGTTTACTGAGGACAATTAAAGCACACCAGAGCCACTAATGTACTTAAGGTCATATGTAGTTTGGCTCTTAGTGATGGGGAACTTTGCAAAAGAGCACTTCATACAAAGGGAGCACTTTGCATCCACAACTAACAGTGTAAGCCAGAGTTCCCACCATTGGGTCACCAGTTGGTGATGGACTACAACTTCCATCATCCCATCACCCACAGATCCTGTTTAACATCACTTAGATATGTCTACTGAGTTAGCAGCTACTGTAACTGCCACAATCTTGCTCTTCTCATCTTTCCCCACAAAGTTCCCCCCTTGTCCTTGCAAAATGCTTTGTCTGCAGGGATCCCACAGGAAGATTCAAACCCATCTCCAGAGGGGTTTTACTGGATTCTCTGCAAGCTTCCTAACCCCTCGACAATACAGGACTGCACTGGAGGGATTGCTGGGGGCTTTTCCTGGCAACCTGTCTGTGCTCTATGGATCTACTCAAAATGTGATTAGGCACCCAAATCGCAGCACAATCCCTTTTAAACTGAGGGCTTCCACAGCCCCTTTAACACGGAGGAGAGCCTGTCCATAACTGCTTCTCCTCCACTTGCCGCCACTTCCGTTATCGTGGTGCCCCCCCCAGCTATGATCGCGTGCTGGTGCGGCATCTTCCAGCTGCCCCTGCATGATACTGGCATGCACATGGCCTCTGCGCATGCGTGGTGGCCAATGGCCATTTGTGTGGTCAACATGGTTGCTTACCACACAAATGGCTGCTACGCATGTGTGGAGCTCATGTGTGTGCAGGCATCATGCAGGGGCAGCTGGGAAACGCCCCAGCCAGCACACAAACACAGCTGGGGGGAGAACCGTGATCATGGAAGTGGTGACGAGTGGAGGAGGAGCAGGTATGGACCTGCTCTCCTCTGTGTTAAAGGGGCTGTGGAAGCCTTCTATTTTAAAGAGATTGTGCTGTGATTTGGACACAGAATCACATTTTGAGCACATCCCTACTGTGCTCTGTGCCTGGAAGGCAGTGTGGGGTGGATTTCATGACATCATCCTAGTTTTATTTCTGCCATTGCCACATTTGTGTATTTATTTTAAAAGCTTTAGATCCCATCTTTCTTGTCGAGATGATCCAAGGCAGTTTACATCAAATAAAGATACAAATCATAAAACCTGTATCATAACCTAATCATAAAACATATATTATGAGCCCTGCAAACTCGGCTAAGATTGGATTTCTTATATTTGGTAGAGGGAGAACAATTGTCCCTGTTCAGCCCCAGCACAACATGCCTACAGTGGCTGTTGCTGGTGTCTTCCTTCTTGTGTTTCTTTTCAGACTGTTGGATCCCTTTGGAGACAGGGAACCTCTTTCCATGCTCAGTCAAAAAGAACAACAAAAAATCAAAACCTAAAAAAATATTAGGCAGCACAGCAGCAAAAAAAAAAAAAGCAAGATGACTGGCTAATGTGGGGAAATCATTCATGCTGTCATTGTTGCTATGCCGGCTTTACACCTTGTGTGTGAGTTTTCTGCTGGGGGAGCAAAGGATCCCAACTACATTTTGAGAATGTTGGGCCTGAAATAATGGAGGCCAGCAAAGAACTGCCTTATGACTCACTCACAGTTTAGAAATGTGATGTTCCAAGATCTATACACAATGGCTGACATCCAGATTAACGGTACACCAATACATGAGCATTTTCCACTGCAGAATGGAAATGGGGCATTTTCAACAAACTTCCATTCTCATTGAAGCCTCTGGTGCCTCCTGAAAATGCTGGCACATCGACAAAGAGTTAGTCTGGATGTTGGCCAATATATTTATTTCAGTTTGGTTCTGGAGCTCTTCTTACAATCAGTGAGAGAGCTCCTGGGCAGTCTTGGGAGAGAGCAGGTTACACTTCCCTCCCTGCAGACAATCGATCTTGCTTCCCTGGGTGGGTAGATTGCCCACCCAGACGACCGGTGGCTGCTTCCTTCAGCTCTGAGGGTCGGGATGCCGGGACGCACAGCTGTGCATTGCCCCGCACCCTGGAGCCCCAATAATGTGCCGCAAGCAGCCGCAGCTGACACACGAGCAAATAAATGAGGTTAAGAGAGCACTTGCTCCCTTAACCTCATTTTAAATGGAGGCTACTTAGGATGGTTTGCTGCTGTATAGCCACCGGGATTGGGCCCAATCCCAGCGGTTCACACATGCACACAAAACTGGGCTGGGCTCCTTTAGCCCTGTTTTACACATGTGTGTGAACAGCCTCTCTGTTTAATTTCTAAAATGAGACAATCTCTCTGATTTTTTTTTCCTACCCAATCTCTTGCTAAAGACTTGATTGTTGCTCAATAGTACAGAAAAATACTCTGTAGCTGCTAAAACACACTCCTTTCTGTATATGTATTTCAGATCTGAGCCCCAGCACCGAAGCTATATTCTGGGGGTTAAGCCCCAGTGAGCTCTGGATCCAGATAAATCCTGCTCATCTCACAATGGACAAGGAAGGTATCAAATAAGGTACATATACCCTTTGCTCTGTTCAGTTTCAGTCACACTGTGCAATTTTGCCTGAAACTTTCAAAAGTTTGGGTACCAATCAAGAAAGATCCTATGATTCACTCTTACGCAGTGCAATCTAAAGTCAAGCTGTGCCTGGAGTGCTGATTCAAACTTGCAGGCACTCACATGGTGACAGTCTTTCTATATGACTAAACTAGCTCAGAATGCATGTGGGAGGCTTTCTATTTGAAAGCAACCCAACAGCAAAACCTTCATCCATATGAAAAGGTTATATGTCAGGGAGAGGGCTTCTGGCCTAGCTTGCTTCCAACAGTGCATGTTTTCCACACAGAGGGAGAATTTGATATAAGGGTATCTTCTTTTTCTTTTTTTCAAGATCCCCTGTTAAGTGCTGTAACTAGTAATTTTCACTTGTATCCAGACTTTGCCAAGGGATTGTGGCAAAGGGTTTGTAAGTGGTGGATGAGGCAAGCTGGTTGACTGGTCAGCAAGCAAGCAAGCGGTAGGTGGCCAGTGGAAGCTGGCACGAGTGCGAATGGCAACAGCATCAGGGTGTGGCAGGAAGAAGGGTGGAGGGGCACAGTCCCAAGGGGTGGATGGGCCCGTGTTCCAGGGACAGCCTAGAATACCACGCCTCATTGAGACACCCCTCATTGAGACACTGCAGTGCTACCACTCTGTTTGGCTTCTGCCTTCATTCAGCCTCTGACATTATAAACTTTAACTTCTAAAACATCTTTCTCAGTATACTACACTTTATCTGACACCCACTTTGTACCCAGGACAATACCCCTACACTCATATGCATACCTAGGTAACAGTCACATTAGATGACTGCACCACGAGAGTATTGCATATTTGAAAAACTCTTTCAGCCCAATCCTATGCTTGTGTGCACAGAAATGATTACTGGGATAATATAATAACTAAAATAATTACTCCCGAATATTTGTGCTAAGGATTGCAACCTTTAGAGCCCCATCTTGAGAGCCACTCCATCCCATGTTTATATGGGAGCCCATTATTATAGCTTTAGTAGAGCTCATTAGTAATCACAGCATAAAGGTAATCCATCTTCAGGTACAGTTGGAACACTGCCCTGAATATTATCCTGATAACTATTAACACACATGTTATTTCAGTTTACTTTAAACTGAAAAAAGTTGCTTTAATAATTCCAAGCTAGCATGGGCTCTGCACATACCACACATGCCTCAGTGCTTTAAATTTGTTTGTACAGCTGCGAAATTCTCAAATTAACTATCTGTCAGAAGAAGTAAAATATGGCCTGGAGAGCAAGGAGATGAAATCCAAGCCACTGGGAGAAAATTACAAAATGGACTCCTGCAATATGAATCACTTTTTTTACAGAATCACACTTGCTATAATAATAAACCTGCAGTTTGGGGGCCAGTAGGTCATTAGCTGTAACATGGATAGTTCCAGCCATTTACTACTATACAAATCCCCAGCATTTATTAACATAACTGTCACTGAATCTGCCTGTCTCTTAAATCTGCTGGAATATAAATTTACTCATAATGCAAATACCACACTGCGTCCCACAGGTAGGTTCTCAGGCAGCAAAATGGAACCACAGCCTTCAGAAATGATCACTGTATTCCACTGTATCCAATCTGCTATTAAATCCTCATCCAGGTTTTAAGGAGTACATTTTCTTTATGCTATTTACTGCTGCAAATTCATTAGCAGTGGCATTACTTGTCATTTCTGATTGTGCCAATAAGCATCGAATAAGGGTCATTCCTTAGTTGTATTCGGAATGCATTTTTATGTGAGCCATACAAATCTGTGAGCCATCTTGAGGACCAGTTTAGGCTAGATTGAAATCCAATACATTAACAAACACAAAAAGAGATGAAGTACTTTCTTTACTCAGTGAAGAAAGTAATTTAATTTAATTTAATTTAATTTAATTTAATTTAATTTAATTTAATTTAATGAAAACTCTGGGAAGCCCACAAGCTGGAAAAGACATACTCCTACTCCACTCCAACCGATATTCAGAAGTGTACTGCCTCTGAGGTTGGAGGTAGCAAAAAGGCATAAAGGTTAGTAGACTTGTCCTTCATGAGTTGCCTAATCTCCTTTTAAAGCCATCTAACCTAGTGGCCATCACCACATCTTGTAGAAGCAAGTTCCATAGATTAATTATGTGCTGTGTGAAGAGAGACTTCCTTTTAACCCTCTTCAGATGTTTTCGCCCTCTTCATACCTCTGCAGCTCACAGAAGCAACAGCCATCACAGTTACAACACTTCCCCCTTTACACAAACAGTGCTGTAACCGTGACCACTTGGCTCAAGGGGATGAGTGACAGCTCCGGGGTGGGACTTCCTCCCCACTTTGAGCACAGCAGCACTCATGTAACTATGAGCAGAGAAGCGCTCATGAATGTCTGAAGAGGGCTTTTATCTCTTCTCAATCTAAACAGCTGGTGCATCCAAACAACTTGCCACATTCTACTACTACTACTACTACTAGCCTCATCAAGGAATTAAAGATTACATATTGCAGCTGTAATGCATAGACTGCCCCAAATATAAAGACAGCTAGGCGTAAGGCTGTAATTTCCATGTATATCATTGGAGTTACAACCAACAAGAACAAAGCATTATCTCTAAAGTAACCTTTGCAACTGCTTATATTTTTAAAAAATGAACAGTGCATGGACATATTAACAATGAATTTTGTAGTCAGTCCTGAGAAGTTATGGGCAATTCTGTGGACAAAATATCCCTCTTATAAACTTTGGTTACAAGTAGGGGTGTGCAGAACTGGTTCAATTTGAACTGAGCCACTTCGACTGGACTGATTGCGAACTGGACCGGCCTCAAAAAAAGGTGGCTGGTCCATGACTGATCTGAATCGGACTCGGTTCTAATCAAACTGGTTAGAACCAGTTTATCAGTTCGAACATCTATGGTGGCTGCCATCTTCTCTGGTGTGTTTACTAGTATTCTCCCTTGCTGCCACTCAACCCACAAAACAATTGGGCAATCGGGTAATTTTAATGAAATTTTTTTTTTCTGGTTTAATCCTAACTCTCCCATCTATAAGAAGGGCAGCAGAGACAACCCTTCAAATTATAGACTTATTAGTCTCTTAAATGTCATCAGCAGATTATATGCATTTAGCTTGGAAGCTCAAAGATTGGATCATCCAGGAGAATATTCTAGAGGAAGAGCAAGCTGGTTTCAGACCATGTAGATCTACTATTGATTACTGCCCGGTACTGCAACACTTAGTCGAAAAATATGCAGTTAGCCAGAAATGATTGCTTTATGCCATATTTTTCAATTTTATGGTGGCTTTCAACTAAATGTCAAGTATTTCTCTTTGGTCCAAGCTTAGGAATTCAATAAATGACTGCTGTTGCTAATATTAAAACTTTATGAGGAATCTACTCTGCAGGTCAAATGCAATCATGCAGGACTCCTTTCTAATTCAATATTCACCTCTAGAGGTATCCGCCAGGGATGCATACTGGCCCCAACCTTGCTGAATATTTATATTAATTTGCTTGTCCTTCAGCTACAAGGTCTAGATCTACATGCTCCTAAACTGGCAAATAGGCAACTTTCTATCCTCCTATATGTGGATGACACAGTCACTCTATCACAAATACAGGTGGGTTTGAAGCAAGACATTGCCATTTTGGTTCAACACTGCGAAGAGTGATCAATTGGTGATCAATTACCAAAAAACCAAGATTAATGGTCTTTTCTAATAGCTCTAAAGTTTATAAGTGGGCTAGATACTGTAAAATCCCCACTGTACATCACCTGGGTCTTGTAATGCCAAAGGAATTGAATCGATAACACATGTGCTTTTATTTTGCAGATTTTATTCCAATTTACACTAGTATGATTTAACTGTTTCTATTAGAATTTCCTGGTCAATCTGATGATTTTTATGTATCATTTCTTTTAGCAGATCATAAGTTTCAGGTTACTTATAATGCTGCCAAGTTTTGTTTCTTAGCTTCTAGATTGAGGCAGTCAATGATTTGATTTCAGCCTGGTTGGTTGGTTACTGTCAATTGTGTTAATTTTTTCTGCTGGCCTCTGGCTGTAGTAAAGAAATTCAATTCGATCTACTGACTCAGAAAACAATTCTAAAATTCCTTTAAAATTGCCCGATCGCCAGATTGTTCTGTGGGTTGGGTGGCAGGTAGCACTCATCATGCCCTACCACCCAACCCATTTTGGTGTCCTGAGGCGCGCAATCCATGGGGAATAATGGCATGGTTTGATTCCCCATTATTCCCTATGGATGAACTGGTTCGACAAACAGAACAGACCAGCCGGGCAGTTCTTTCGAACCGGTTTGTGAACTGGTGGTCTGGTTTGAATTTGAATTGAATTGAAACCAAACTGCAGAAACCGGTTCTGCGCACATCGTTACAAGTAGCTAACTCAATTTGTTCACAGTAGGATACTCTTGTTATTAGGAACTCTGCATCTTCCAGTTTCTTTAGGACCTATCCACACTGCTTTCTAATAAGGAGACAGGAACATTCATATTGATTTTGGCAGGGTCAGTATACTTGCTGGCATTCCATCAGTTTGAGAAGCAGATAATGATGCACCCCTACACTCCTATGAAGACTTGTCAGCAAGAGAGGGATGATCCCCCACCCCCCTTGCTCTAAGATAAAAACAATATAGAACCACACTAAGACATGTGCATCTTTGTTCTATGTGAGCACAATATCAGATCTTCTGGCCCCTAAACAATGACTTCAACTCATACTCTTAAGAGAACATAATAGCATAAAGAGAGTCCTGATAGAACAGGCCAAGGCCTATCTAGTCCAGCATCCTGTTTCACACAGTGGCCAAACAGATGTCTCTAAGCCCACAAGCAGAAAAGGAAGGCATACCCCTTCTCCCATGATTGCACTCCTGCAACTAATATTGAGAGACATGCTGCCTCTGAGTCCGATAAAGATTATGAGCTCTTGAGAGATTTGTCATCCATGGATTGTTTAAACTTCTTTTACAGACATCTAAGCTGGCCATGCCTCACCTAGCAGCAGCGAATTCCACAGATAAATTATGTACTGTGTGAAGAAGTATTCCTTTTCTCCATCCTAAATCTCCTGCCAATTAGTTTCTTTGGATGTTTTCTGATTCTTGGATGTTTCCCGATTCTAGTGTTGTGAGAGCAGGAACAAAAATTCTCTTTATCCACTTTCTCTGCACCATATATAATTCTATATGTCTCAATCACACTATTCAAAATTTTATACGCTCCCTTAATTGCCTTTTATTTAAAAAGTAAAAAGCCCCAAACACTGTAGTCTTTCCTCATAAGGTCTTCAGCCCCTAGATCAGTGGTTCCCAAACATCATTCCTCCAAATGTTGCTGAACTACAACTCCTATCATCCTCAGCTAAAATTTATTGAGGCTGAGAATGTTGGGAATTGTAGTTCAGCAACATCTGGAGGAACCCTGATTGGGAGCCACTGCCCTAGACCATTTTGATCCCCTTCTTCTGCACCTTTTCCAGCACCTAAAATGTAGAGGCTCTACACACAATCGGTGTATAATGCCTAATAGGGTTTGGTAGGGAGAGCTGGTCCAGCCCGCTCTCCACACACACAAGCAGCGAGACTGCCCTGAGCAGTGGGATCAGCAACACACGTGCCGTGGCAACACACGATCAACTAAACGTGGTTAGTGGAGCGCTTGCTCTGCTAACCTCATTTAAGCGATGGCGGGGGCAATTAAGTGGATTAACGTGGAGGAAACCAGGCTGGGTTCCCTCAGCATGGTTTCCTCCACGTGTGTGAATAGCCTCATCCTTTTTGCTGGTCAAGTCCTTATTTCGGTCTATGACCAGCATAACAGCAAAATAAGCAAGAAACAATTAAGACAATCAACTCCTACAAGGTAATAGGAGGATCTCAATAGCATTACCTAAAACACCTAAAACATAATACAGTGTGTAGAGCAAGCCTCATCCTTTTTGAGATGTGGCAGCCAGAAATATATACAGAATTCCACATGTGACCACACCATAGATTTCTTTTTAGCTTTTTCCTAATTATCCCTCACATGGAACTTCAAGAGGTATTCTTTTAAAGAATCATCCACGTATTCTCCTTAGGTTGGCACAGCGGATCAGGTCAAGATAGTACCTTCTCAGGAAAGAACGATAAGAAAATAAGAAGTTATCTCCTTTGTTAACCAGTATGTTAATGGCTGGCTCAAGGCGAGGGAAGCTAGCTTGTTAACATTTTAGCCACCCCCAGATATTCTAAAAGACATGAGAGATAATCTTTGATGCATCCATTTTGCTTCTTCCTACATGGGTCTTTCAGACCTTCTCTAGCCTTTGTTCAAGAAGAGATCCACTCCTCACTTTTGAATAGGACAATGTTGCATCCTGTCCTTTGTCCCTATTGTCCACCTTTGCAAGGTGCGGTCAGCATAATGCCTTCAGACAAGAAATTTCCTATAAGAGATCAAGACACCATCAATCCTTGTGTCTCCTGGGTCACCAGTGTCTCTTGTGTCACTCGTGGCTCTACATCAGATTCACCAGGTGTTCTTTCTTGGACTCATCTTTTTCCTACATCTTGGCACAGACACCTCCATTTTGCCTTGCCTTGACTCTTGCTCCTGTCTTACCTTTCGCCTCCAGACTAGCCCTTTTCCTAACCCAGTCTGCGCAGCACTCCTAGGTGCGAGATGCTGGTCTATTTTTGGATTTTCCCTGTCTCCCAGACCTTTGCCAGATCTGAAAACCTGAAAACATACCTGTTTGATTATGTAGTGATGTAGTGGAATAATTTACTATTTCATTGTATATTCGTAAAATTATATTGTTGCTATATTGCTGCATGAGTGTGACCAGTGGTGCACCTAGGTAATTTGGGCACCTGGTCCATCCTCACCGTAAGCCCCCCCTGCCACCACTGCAAGCCCCCTCCTCACCACTTCTGCCACCACAAAACTAAACCACCAATCTTTGAAAGTATTCTAGCCACCATGTGTGCAGCTGGGGGGTGGGGTGAGCCTGAGCAGGCTTCCCCCTGTGGTAGCGAGCAGGGATGGCCGCTGTTCTGTCTGTCTGCCTCAGCGACCCTTGAGCAGTCAGCCCAGCACCCACTCACGCTCCGCCCGCTGCCACCACCACAGGGGGAGGCCTGCTCAGGCTCACCGCCCACCCCTCGGTGGCTAGAATACTTGCAAAGATCGGTGGTTCAGCCTCGCGGTGATGGGGGCACAAGCAGGGGCCCCATGGTCCAGGGGTTAGAGTGTCTCTGGGTGTGACAACATGTTATTTTCTTCATGTTTCTGTACTGCTCAAAGACTATAATAAACCTTGATTCATCTCCCACTGGTTAAATAAAACATGTTCCATATAATTAAAAGATAGTTCTCTAAGAATCAACTTCTCAACCCAGTCATCAATAAGGTGTGGACTCCCAGCAGGGATTTATTGTTGTGCATAATAAATTCTTCATAAGCGTCCAAATGTGTGATTTGGCACCACACCAGATACAGAGAGCTTCAATTATTTTGAGAAATATACACACATTTAGGAGGTAGGATGGTAGGGTAATGCTTTAATTCAGTTGTGGGAATGAAATAAAGCCAATGACTGTGTATTTGGAGGGGAATGTCTGCTCTGTGAATGTCTGCAGAAGTGCTCCACATGCCTTCAGTTTATGGAGCTTCCAGTTATGGCTTCCAGTTTTTTCCATTATATCTCTCTGTCCTCTTCCTACTCAGTCTACTTCACTCATTGCAGCCTGGCTCTTGTCTCTAGCAAAAATTTCTCTGGCAGCTGTTACACTTAAAAAAAAAAAAATCAGCCAGCACCTACATATGTCTATATGAATCCAGAGTGCTTTATCTAGCTTAATAGCAACTGAGATAGCTAAGAGGCCCAGCTGCCTGCCACAAAAGCCATCTTCAAGGTAGCAGCTGGGTGAAAGACACATGATGCTTCTTGATTCCTATGCCTTATTGCTCCAGGGTAGCATATATATAATGAATACAGCGGAAGGTAATGGTTCAGGGGAGTATTGTGGAATCCTTACTATGCTAAATTTCATGCACGAGCATTCTCGTATAACTTTCCTTGGCACTAAGGTTCACATTTTTTCAGTTGTGGAGTCTACTGCTTGAGACTGCTACAGAGGGAATTACAACGTGAAAGGAAAAAATGCCTCTATAACTGTTGGCAACGACACAAAGTCATTACGCTGCCATTTCTTTGCATTCTTACTCTACAGAATGTGAAATAATATACATACACAGTGCATAGCTTTGGAGTGAGGTTTTCCAGTCTCATTCACACAACTCCTACAGTACTTTGAGAAAGAAAATCACCTTGAAAGCCAAATCATGCCAGTTACAAAGGGAAATGCAAAGCTATCATTGTTACATGTCATATTATAGAATAGCAATAGCAGGCTCTCAAGGGGACAGCCATTAACCATGAAGCCATTAAACCACTGTAGGCTTCTCTGTACAATCCATCAATTCACTTCATTTTCTGATTTATTTCTGTGATCAAAGGCTTTATCAGAGTATAACCCAAATTATCTGACAGCATTGTCATTATTATAGTCGCATCAATATTCTCTAGTTTCAGTTTTGGCAGATAAACCAGCAGTTTCAGCAGAGCAGAATTTTACTCCATGTCAATTGCATGAATCTTTTTTCCCTCTGTCTGATACCATCATTTCATCCTATTAATGCTGCTTCTTCCTTCATCCTGGCTTAATTGTATTTTACCCAGTTAGGGATCATGTACTAACCGAGATTACAAGAGAGGACATAGCTCCTTGGTAGAGCACACATGCTTTTCAAGTAGCGAATCCTGGGTTCAACTTTACTATTTAAAGGGTCACTAGTAGGACTATCATGAAGATCTCTCTCTTAATTTTTGGAAAACTGCTGCCAGTCAGAGTAGGTGAGATGGACCAGTGGTCTGACTTCTTGTAAGCTAGCTTCATGTGTGTTCATGACATACAGTACTATGAAACCAGATTTGGTGAACATTTTCATAAGTGTGCAAACAATGCCAAAAAAATATTTTTTTTACACTATTGAAAATGTTGGTGACAATGTATGAGTAATTTCAGCTCAGCTCTAGTAATTGAGGTCATTCACACAATCAAAAACTGTGAGAAAAAACATCTGGGTAGAAGTGATTGTGTGGAAGCAAGGTTGGAGGAAAACCTGGGTAGCTTTTCCTCCTACCTTGCTTCCACACAACCAAAAATTGGGAGCACACATAGCTCCCAAACCTGGGTAGAACACCGTTTTTGATTGTGTGAATGACTTCATTGTCTCTTATAATTATCTGTAGCAAAAGATATATCACTTAGAGGGATAAAACAATATGAAAACAAATGTTTAAGGTAATATCTGCGACATTGGTTTTCAGTGGCCAGATCATGACTTATGGCAACTAGGTTGTAGATCACCATAATTGCCTTTGGTGTGGAGGAGAAAGACAGATACATGGAGAATTGCGGTAAACAATTAAGTGGACTGGGAAATATTGATGGTAACCAGACTGCTGACGAATCATACTGTCTCATGAATTATCCAACACTTACCCTTCCGAGCTTGTTGGCCTCAATGCAGTTCTCTTTAAATTTCTCCTGTAAAGTTTCCGCAAGCCGACAGAGCAAAGTACCATTATCCAATTTCTCCATAAATGTTTCAGCTGTTATTTCCTTCCCTAAAATGGATTTAAAAATAGTAACAATAAGCTTTGCTCTTCCAAAAGCAGTAGAAATTTTTAAAATGTGTCTATAATGCTGATGCTTTATTTTAGCATTTATGTATTAAATGAGTGGATATGCCGAAAGTCATCTTTAAAAATACAAATTTTAGAAAACTCCAATAATAAAAGAGGAGTGGCAGAGCCAGAGAGGCAGAACACCGACCAGGATATGACCAGTAGGCCTTTGTCTAGACCTTTGCCTGGAATAATCCTGGCAGAGTGAATGGCTATTTAATAATGTGAAGGTGTGAAATGGGGACAAGCAGCTGAACAAAGGGAGGGCCCCAAATCCTCAGAGACTGTTTTTCAGTGACAGATATGTGAGGAAAAAGCAGGTGCAAGCATAGCTTTGGAGGCTGTCTCTTTCATTTGTTTCATCACAATAATTTAGATTGGTCACAAATGCTTTTAAAATGTTCTATTGCAAATACATTGATTGCTTAACATGGTGAAAAAACACTGCTCTCACCAACAATGGGTTATCTACTATATGACAGGTTTTCAGAAAGATATCAAACTAATATCATATATACCAAGCAGGCAGTATAGAATAATAGAATTGGAGGGAGCCTTATAGTCCATCAAGTTCAGTCCCTGCTTGATACAAGAAATACAGAGCTAGAGCATTCCCCCCAGATGGCTGTCCAGCTTTTATGTATGTATGTATGTATCTGATTTCTATACTGCCCTTCCAGTGTTCCCTCTAATGGGGACTCCCAGATGTTGTGGACTACAACTCCCATAATCCCTGAGGGAAAAAATTATTGCAACTGGGGATTCTGGGAGTTGTAGTCAACATCTGGGAATCCCTGTTAGAGGGAACACTGCACCCTTCCAAATATGGCTTAGGGCGGTTTACATTAAAAGAAAACAATTAAAACCAATTAAAAATTAAAAACAGAGACTATAAAACACCATAAAACAATTAACAGTTAAAACATTCTAAACAGTTTAAAAACCCTTGAAAACCAGGTTACAGCAAGTTAAAAACATTTACAACAAATTAAAAACCCTGGAAGGCCAGGCCAAATAGATAGGTTTTGAGGGCTCTCCTGAAGGCCAATAATAAATTCAAATTACTGATTTCTGCAGGGAGTGCATTCCACAGCCCAGGAGCAGCTACAGAGAAGGCCCGTGTCTGAGTCACCACTAGACATTCCGGTGGTAACTAGAGACGGACCTCCTCAGATGATGTCCAGCAACCCTCTGTCTCTGAGCTGGGTGCCTCTGAGTACCAGTTGCAGGGGAGTAACAGCAGGAGAGAGGGCATGCCCTCAACTCCTGGCTGTGGGCTTCCAGCGGCATCTGGTGGGCCACTGTGTGAAACAGGATGCTGGACTAGATGGGCCTTGGGCTTGATCCAACAGGGCTGTTCTTATGTTCACCCTTTGGTGACTGGTTCCATTGTTGAACTGCTTTTACTGTAAGAGGTTTCTACTAACATGCAGCCAAAATCTGTCCTCCTTTAAGGAGGCCCATTAGATCTAGTCCTGCTCTCTGAGGCAGCAAAGAACTAGTGCTTGTCCTGTTCTATAGGACATAGGAAGCTGCCATATACTGAATCAGACCACTGGTCCATCTAGCTCAGTATTTTCTGCACAAGTGGCTTCTCCAAGGTTGCAGGCAGGAGTCTCTCTCAGCCCTATCTTGGAGATGCCAGGGAGGAAACTTGGAACCTTCTGCATGTAAGCATGCAGATGCTCTTCCCAGAATGGCCTCATCCCCAAATGGGAATATCTCACAGTGCTCACACATGTAGTCTCCCATTCAAATGCAACCATGGTGGACCCTGCTTAGCAAAGGGGATCAGGTCATGCTTGCTACCACAAGACCAGCTCTCCTCCTATGTGACATTCCTTCAGGTTTTTGAAGGCTACTATGATGTCCCCATTCTGTCTTTTCTTATCCAAGCTAAATATACCCAACCTTTTCTCGCAGAGCTTATTTTTCAGACCACTAGCCTCCCGAACCCATTCCAATCTGCTTACATTCTGATTATAGTGTGGTGCCAACACTGGACACAGTACTCCAGATGAGAACTAGTACAGAGCCATTTGCATCAAGCTGAGCTAGCTGGTTCAACACCCCTAATTGGAGGCCACCTTGCTCCTTTCTGTCCCTTACTTCCATGCATCCAGTGGCCCCAAGCTTCGGAAGCAGCATTGTCCTGCCCTTGCTGGAAGGACAGCAAGAGTCCTACAAAGCAATGACCTTTGAAAGGAGCAACATCCTGCTGGATGTGGACAGCCTCAGCTTGCCAGGAATAGTCACACAGGTGTCATAAACCCCAAGTCTGACTTTGAGACTACTCAGGATGAAGTGGTTATGAACCCTGAGCCTGACCCTGTCATGGATGACTCAAAGTATGGTGTGGAGTTCTAAGGGGCTCCACCTCCACCATCAGAAATGCCTGTAATTGCTCACCTCCTCAACACTCCCTTACCCTTGTCCTCTGAGGACCACAATCCCCACCAGCATATACCCAGCTCTGCCATAGCCAGTGCTTGGGAAACAGGGTGCAGGCCCTTTAAGACCTGTGACATTCCAGAGCCTTGCTGGCTCTGTAATTAAGGTTTCAGTGTGCCTCTGCTCTTTGCTGAAGCAACTTCATTTGTCGATGTGCTCTAGTTTCTAGTTTCTTCCTTGGGATTCCCTGGCTTCTGACCTCTTGCTCGTCTGACTGCAACTTAGCTCAACCCTGTTGTACTGATTGCCGGGTCTCTGACCTCTTGCTTGTATCTGACTCTAGATTAGTTTTGCCCCTGATGGGGGCTTCTTGCCTCTGCATTGCTGATGGACTGCTTCATTATGAACCTACCCTGCCCAGACGCAACAGTACGGAGCTACTTGCATGAGGATAAGAGATTTACAATACATGAGGTTCCCTCTCCATTCTCCTCTCCATACACAGCAGAGATTGGATCATACCCTCTGAGGCTATTCACACAAGCAGCCCAGCCTGTGTTGGACTGCTCGTTTGCAGCATCATGATTGCTCCCAATCCCAGTGCTTCTGCGCTCGCTAGCCTGACTTTTAACTCCGGCCCTTAAATGGGGTTAGAGGACAAAAGTGCACCCTCAACCCAAGGTCCAGGGTCATGTGTGTGCATGCAGCCTGAGCACACACAGAGTCAGATGCCTAGAGAGCCTGACTCACTGGGAATCCCCCAATGCACCATGCTGCTAGCGCTGCTCGTGTGGCGCATTTTGGGAGCACATTTCCCAAAAGTTTCATTTTCCAGGCCTCCAATGATCTGGCCCTGCTTGGAGCAGTGTGGATCGTGTGGATACATGAAGGTGTGCTGAAGAGGAGATTGGTGATCGTTTGGGGGGTGGGAATGTAGATTCAACCCGGCCTTCCCACCTACCTTCCCTCCCCATCCCTGTAGTGGTCATGTGCATGACCTCTCTGTGTACAAGATTTAATAGGAGCTTCAGAGGAAATGGTTTAACTGATACAACTGGTATGAGAAAAGTATGAGAACTGCCACTGCTGCCACCACCACCACCTCGCTACTCATTACACCATGACCCCAATTCAAATACACACACACACACCACCAATGGTTGTTTTATAAGAAAATAAATGGAAGCTTCCTATTATGGAGGTCTAACATAATGTGCAATTTGGCCATTTTAAAGCAAGGATTTCTCCTTGGTCACCTCAGGCTATGAAACTCCTTTCCCTTGGACACTCACCAAAACCTCAGCCCAATCCTCTCAGGGGCTTTTATGACCATTTTATTTTGGCTTGGTTTTGGTGGCCAGGATTCAGCTTTCAATAAAGAATGAGGCTTTAATGTCTGTTTTCTTTGGTTTAATCGTTCAATTGACATTTTGGTATGTGATTTTATGGTTTCACATTGTAACATGTCCCAAGCCCACGACCAATAAATAAATGAATAATGTAACCATGCAGACAGGTTTTCCTGAACCCCACCCCCTAACTTTGCGAGCTTAGGTAACAAAACAAAAATAGATTTATCAGGTTTAACAGGCTTTACAGTAATTTCTTGCCAATTATTCTGTTTTTCGCCTACTGAAAGGTGAACATCATAAAGAAACATGACAAAAAGAAACACATTTTTTGCACAGTAAATAATTTAAACACATATAGAATACAGATAACTCATAATTCTAAAGTTTTACAGAGATCCTGGCTAAATGAATTTTACCACTGTTTGAGTCACTTCAATGTTGTTCCCTTTCTTTTTCCCTAGTCTGCTACCAGTAAAACTTTTCCTCAGTCATATGCATACCTTTTATCTAGTCAGAGCTGACTCCGGATTTCAAGGGCTCTCCATGGGCCCCATCCTACCTGAGTAGATTCCGACACAGTTGCTACTACAGAGAAGGTTCACCCACCCATACATTGCCACCCATTCAGCTTCAGAATATGGCAGAATGCCCAAGATCTAGAATATCTTAGCAGGTGGACAGATTCAAGAGGGAAAAGGCGGTCCTTCAGGTAACTTGGCCCTAAGCCAAGGTCCCAAGCCAAGCATAAAGGGCTTAAAGATCAAAACCAGCATCTTGAATCATGCCTAGAAATTTACTGGTAAACGATGTAGCTGGTCCAGTAATGATGTGGTGTGAATTTGTCAAGACTCTTGTCACCTGCTTTGCATATTTGTTACAATATGAAGGATCCATGTTCAAACACTGGCATCCTCAGGTAGGACTGGGAAAAATCCAACACCTTGGAAAGCTGCTGCCAGTAAGTGTAATCAGTACTAGTCCAGATGGCCCAAAGGTTTCATATGGATCAAAAACCATAGTCGGAGTTAACAGGAAAACAAGTCCATGGGCTCAGATGGCTGCTGAAGGAAGATATACTGAAGGAAGGAAGACCTTCAGTATACCACATTCATTGTACATCCCTCCCTAGAAGTTCCAGCACACACTGATCCCATCCATATTACAGGGATGAACATGCACTGGCCATTCTGGAAATCTGATCCCATCCATGTAGTGGGACATAGGACACCTGTATACAGTCCAAACCACATCTGCATATTCATATGCCTGATTCCCTGCAATCCTTCCATACACTCCCCCCTTTTAAAGTGGACAAACCAGAGAAATACAGTACAGTGTATGCACATACATATGCACACACATAGATTGCATTATGTGTTGCAACACGCATGGTAGATATATGAATACTCATTGGATATGGATTTCCAGAATGGAGGATATCTGATCTGGTCCACATATGACAGTGGGTGTGGAACGCATATGGGCCATGCAGTCTTTACCATACAGGTGAAACTCAGAAAATTAGAATATCATGCAAAAGTCCATTAATTTCAGTAATGCAAATTAAAAGGTGAAACTGATATATGAGACAGACGCATTACATGCAAAGCGAAATAAGTCAAGCCTTAATTTGTTATAATTGTGATGATCATGGCGTACAGCTCATGAAAACCCCAAATCCACAATCCCAAAAAATTAGAATATTACATGGAATCAAGAAGACAAGGATTGTAGAATAGAACAATATTGGACCTCTGAAAAGTATAAGCATGCATATGTATTCAGTACTTGGTTTGGGCCCCTTTTGCAGCAATTACTGCCTCAGTGCGGCGTGGCATGGATGCTATCAGCCTGTGGCACTGATGAGGTGTTATGGAAGACCAGGATGCTTCATTAGCGGCCTTCAGCTCTTCTGCATTGTTTGGTCTCATGTCTCTCATCCTTCTCTCGGCAATGCCACATAGATTCTCTATGGGGTCAGGTCAGGCGAGTTTGCTGGCCAATCAAGCACAGTACACTGTATACTTTTCAGAGGTCCGATATTGTTCTATTCTTCAATCCTTGTCTTATTGGTTCCATGTAATATTCTAATTTTCTGAGATTGTGGATTTGGGGTTTTCATGAACTGTACGCCATGATCATCACAATTATAACAAATTAAGGCTTGACTTATCTCGCATTGCATGTAATGTGTCTGTCTCATATATCAGTTTCACCTTTTAATTTGCATTACTGAAATTAATGGACTTTTGCACGATATTCTAATTTTCTGAGTTTCACCTGTAGGAATACTGTGTAAAAAGAAGAATCTGCATTTTAAAGATTATTACTTTGCCAGCTTCTCAGATTCCTAGTTTAAGCACTAACCAAGAACACTGGGAATTATCTTTCCAGCATTCTTCCCTTTGTAAAAACTGACTAAGCTTGTTAACGCAACCCTAAATAGAGTCAGAGGAGTGCCCAGCCAGGGAAAGAGAACTGTGTGTACTCTCAATCCAAGGCCAGATTAACTCAAAAGGCGAGGTAGGAGGGTGGGAGAGTTATCGTGTGGGAGGCAGGAGCTGGGTAGGATGGCTTTTTGTCCACATTGGGTAAAATGCTGGGGACAGAACATGGTAGGGTGTGCCCATCCTACCCAGCTCCTACCTTGCTTTCTGAGTTCACACAACTCTCCTACCCTAACTGGGCAGTCCGCCAACCCTGTTGTGGGTTGTTTGAACAAGCTGACTGTTAACACTGACTAAACATTGTATAATCTAGATCTGTTTGCTACTTTGAATGCCCATTAATACACATGCAACAGTTGCTAGTATAATGGCCACACATGACATTTCATTTAGGAGGTGTTTTTTACACTTTCAAGCATGAGTGAAATAGTCATTATTCTTTATTAATATCCTGCTTCATGATTCATGGTTCTGATTTACCTTATTGGCTGATTTTATAAACCTAGTCAGAGCAATATGTTTAAAAAACAAGTTAATCTCATGCAGTGAGAAATGCATCTACCACCACCATGTAAGCACCACTTATATTATTTTGAAGGCTGACGTACATTAACTGTTTGATTATAACATTTTGTAGATGAAGTAATATAGAATGAATGAGTTTTGCATTAAACATCTGTATCTAATGAAAAACATGTTCCTTATGTCATCCTTCATTATGGAGATTGTGGCTCCAGAAGACAGCATTTTCTTTTCCTTAAAACAGACACCTATAAAAATATCAACCTGCAATCCTAATTTCCATTCTTGGGTAACTTCTTGTTTTTGGATTACAATTCCCATCATCCCTGGCCTTCAGCCATTGTGGGCAGGGATTATGGGAGTTGTAGTCCAAAAACAAGAAGTTACCCAATGCTGCTAAGAACACTTAAAAGCAAGTTACACTGAATTCCGTGGAACCACATACAGTATGTCTGAATTTCTTGCACCTGGAAGTTCATTTGCAGTTTGTCATTACTTGCATAATGTAGAGTCACGGAATATCCTCAATTTCCATAATCACAGACCCTTGCTCATTAACTCATTAACAGACATGAAAAGAAGTATATTGTTTATAGACCAGCCAAATACAGACCAACCAAGTTCACGGTGGGCATATCTACAGTACCAATGTATATCAGTCTTCTGCCAGCTTAACCCACATGATTTCATCCAAAGAATCTAGGAAACTATAGTTTACTGACAATGCTGAAACTTCTCTGTTAAGATTCCTCTCACAAGTTCTGCAGAACTGAAAGATCCCTCGGAAGCAAAGGCAAATGCAGAGGAAGTTCAGCAGGTAATAACTGTCTGCCACCACTGAGCAGCAACCAAGGGAGAGGGGGCTCCCTTTAAGAGAGATGGAGCCCTGTCTTAAGAGCTCTAGAAGGAAGGGCTACACTTCCCAGCACTTCATGCATGCCTTCCAAGATAATCCAGTGATTTCATTTCCTTTAAAGGAGCCATACCAGGGCTGGAAGAAGTGTAGCACTGCATGCTGGGAATGGTTGCCTCCACATGGCAGCAGGGGGATGTGCTGGATATTGAGTTTCTGTCAAAACTTTGCACAGGCCCCATAAACAACTAGTCAGGGAGGCTGTTCACACGGGTGTGCAAAACCAGGCTAAGGGAGCCTAGTCCAGCTTAACTCCCAGGCTATGGGAGTTGCATGCTCGCATGAACTGCCAGGATGAGGCCTGATCCCAGTGGCTACATGGCAGCAAACCCACCTATGTAGCCTCCCTATTAAATGAGGTTAAGGGAGCAAGCGCTCCCTTCACCTCATTTTATTGATCGTGTGTCAGCCACGGCAGCTTGCAGCTGTGGCTAGCACACTTGGGGGAGAAGGGGATCCCAATAACATGGTGAATTATGGGAGCTCCGGGGGGTGTGGAGCACTGTGCAGTGGCGCAGCCCATCACTCTGACCATGGGAGCTGCAGCAGGAGCCGCTGGTCATCTGGGCAGGCGATCTGCACACCCAGGGACCAAGAGCTGCTCGTCTGCAGACCTCCATGGATCTCTTCTCACTGATTGTGTGAAGAGCTCCAGGGAGTGGCACTTAGGGCTGATAGGAGCCGCCATAGGTTTGGGGGCCTTACAACGAAGAACACTGATGTAGAGGTTCCACAACAGACACAAGGAAGCCACAACAAACAAACAAAAAATCAGCGCAATTTCAATTTGGAAAGAGTGCCCTACAGCGAAAAGGTTTGAAAAAGGGAAATGCCAAGATTTCATCTTATGCTTCGATGCATGTGTTCTCATGTGTCATGTCTACCTCAGGATATCATAGCTTCTGACAAATACAGACATATGGAGAGGATGCACCATAGGATATGCATGCACCTGAGAAGGCAGGAAATGCCAGCACATTTTTTCCACTTTAGGTAGCAACTGTATGTTGAATATAAATCAGGGAATAGGTGCTTGGAAAAGAAAAGATGGAGATGGAGCAGCTTGGCTAGAAAAGAAGGAATGAGTGCCAGGGAGAGCAGGAGGAATATATGACAATATCCTGTTCCCTTCACAGGTGGCAGAACAGCAGGAGTTCATGGGAGGGTGCTTGCCACACTGTTGCAAGCATTGTATAATTAAAGTTCCATCTGACCATAAGACAGTAAAAATGTTTAACATGCTGGACACTCCCAGTGTTTCAAATTATGGGCCATTTTGAAACAGTAACACCTAGAGTTATAGTGTGACAACATGAAGAGGTTGAAATTGTGCTGATTTTTAAGCAAAAGATGCCTGAATTCAGACCTGAGTTGAGTTCATTTTCAGTAAAGAACCTAAAAAACACTGAACTTACAAATGTCTAGCTTTACCTCTTTCAAAATCATGCAAATGACTTGATCATGAAGACTGTTATATTAGGTCACTTGACACATAAATGTTTATCTATGTACTATAGCAACAGAGTGAAAACTGTGGGAGGGAGAGAAGGAGGGAGGGAGAAGAAGATGGTTGAGGATGTCCAAGGCAGACACTGCAATGCAGCATCTTATGAGCAGTCTAATTGTTTTGTTAGAAATACACCATTGAGCACACCAAGGAGGGGAGCATCTCACCAATGAACTCACCAAGTAGTCATACTAAACAAGAGCAGAGGTAAACTGGATCCCTGAGAAGGTTAATAATTTATTTAGAGCACAATTTCTCACTGACATTCAGGAATCAAAACCAGAATTATTGTTGTGTTGCCTAGAAGGATCTGACAATAATTGTAGTGTAGAAAAATAACCTTACCCAACAGGTTCGTTAGCCACAGGGCCAAATCCTCTTTCATTGGTAACAAATTAGCCTCATGTCTGCTGGCCAACCATTGGCTATACTGGTGCATGTCGGAGAGGCCAGGGCCTCTGGCCTTGGGACTCAGCGCAGTACACATCCTTTAACCGCTGGTGCTACCTGTTTTGCAGAAATCAAAGAAAATGTAGTTTAGAATGCTGCATGGAGGTTTATATTGTTGTTGTTATGATTATTATTTGTGTAGTGGTTAGAGTGTGGTGTAGTGGTTAGAGTGCTGGACTAGGACCGGGGAGACCCGAGTTCAAATCCCCATTCAGCCATGATACTAGCGGGGTGACTCTGGGCCAGTCACTTCTCTCTCAGCCTAGTCTACTTCACAGGATTGTTGTGAAAAAGAAACTTAAGAATGTAGTACACCACTCTGGGCTCCTTGGAGGAAGAGCGAGATATAAATGTAGTAGTAGTAGTAGTAGTAGTAATAACAACAACAATAACATTCTGGCATCCCAGGTCCTTGGGAAGGACTCGATGTCTGGATAAAACAAACCAGTCAATAACACCTGTCTGACTGTGTAAACAAGAAATAATAATAAATAAATAATGGTTCAGATTCAGTATAAACATGGGGTGCAAGGTGCCAGACAAACACAGATCTTTTCTATGAAAACAACATATATGATGACAATTGTGTGCTTATTTTTTAAATGGGATGTTTTGATGTGGGCAATCCAGAAACACGGAATACATGGATGTGTTTGTACTCACCCAGGTACACATGGTGTCAAAAATCTCTGCAAGTAGGGATTAAAAATTCAAATTAAAAAGGTGGTTAGCCAAAAAGGTAAATTAAACTGAATAAAGGTATTGTGACAAATGGAGCATATATCCTTTAATAGATTTAATCCTTGACATCTGGAGAATAAAAATATACAAAACTGATTCCAAGACAACCCAATAGGAGTCATCCAGGGACTGTTCCTGTTTTTTTCCTAAATTAAATGGTAATTATTTATTTATTTAACGTATTTGTATACTACCCCAACCCAAGGTCTCAGGGCAGTTCACAACAAAACAAAAACAAAATATTAAAATCAATTAAATGCTAAAAAAAAGAATGCAGTAAAGATAACCTTCATCTTTGAAAATGCACCCCCCCTTACTTTTGGTCCTTCCTAAAAACCTATTTCTTCAATAAAGCCTTTGCAGAGCCATCGTAACCTTACCTGGCCTGTTCCTTCATTGTTGTCTGCCCTTCCCCTAGCCCACCATCATGATGCATTCACCAATCTCTAATTTCTTCCCCATGCCACTCTCTCTTCTCTACCCAACAAAGGATCTTGACAGACCGGATGGTGGAAAACCCATTAGTTTAAACCTAGCTCTTCCTCAATCATGTACAGGTGAAACTCAGAAAATTAGAATATCGTGCAAAAGTCCATTAATTTCAGTAATGCAAATTAAAAGGTGAAACTGATATATGAGACAGACGCATTGCATGCAAAGCGAGATAAGTCAAGCCTTAATTTGTTATAATTGTGATGATCATGGCGTACAGCTCATGAAAACCCCAAATCCACAATCCCAGAAAATTAGAATATTACATGGAACCAAGAAGACAAAGATTGTAGAATAGAACAATATCAGACCTCTGAAAAGTATAAGCATGCATATGTATTCAGTACTTGGTTTGGGCCCCTTTTGCAGCAATTACTACCTCAATGCGGCATGGCATGGATGCTATCAGCCTGTGGCACTGATGAGGTATTATGGAAGACCAGGATGCTTCATTAGCGGCCTTCAGCTCTTCTGCATTGTTTGGTCTCATGTCTCTCATCCTTCTCTTGGCAATGCCCCATAGATTCTCTATGGGGTCAGGTCAGGCGAGTTTGCTGGCCAATCAAGCACAATACACTGTATACTTTTCAGAGGTCCGATATTGTTCTATTCTTCAATCCTTGTCTTCTTGGTTCCATGTAATATTCTAATTTTCTGGGATTGTGGATTTGGGGTTTTCATGAACTGTACGCCATGATCATCACAATTATAACAAATTAAGGCTTGACTTATCTCGCTTTGCATGTAATGCGTCTGTCTCATATATCAGTTTCACCTTTTAATTTGCATTACTGAAATTAATGGACTTTTGCACGATATTCTAATTTTCCGAGTTTCACCTGTATAAAGCAAGGAAGAGAGATCCAGTTTTTAAAGTATGAAAGGAACACTTCCTCAAGTGCTGCCATTCTATTTCATTTGATCCAAAGATTATTATAGGGTCCCTGGGGAGGCACCATATAATAATTTATATTGTGTTCTGTATGATAGCTAGTGAAGTATTAGCTAATTATAACATGTAATCATGTAAAGAAAGTGGTACTGGCAATATTTATTTATTTTATTTATTTATTAAAACATTTTTATACCGCCCAAAACTTACGTCTCTGGGCAGTTTACAACAGAATAAAAACAAAATAAAACATTAGTTAAGACAAAAATGAAAAAATTAACACATACAACAATTTAAAAATTTTAAAAGAGTATTTTTAAACAGCATTAAAACCATTAAAACAACATTAATTAAAAGCCTGGGTGAAAAGATGTGTCTTTAGAGACTTTTTAAAAGCTGACAGAGATGGGGAGGCTCTTATTTCACTAGGGAGCGCATTCCAAAGCCTGGGGGGGCAACGGAGAAGGCCTGTCCCTGAGTGGCCACCAGATGAGCTCGTTGCAGCTGAAGACGGACCTCTCCAGCAGATCTCAGTGAGCGGTGGGGTTCATGGTGAAGAAGGCATTCTCTTAAATACCCAGGACCCAAACTGTTTATGGCTTTATAGGTTATAACCAGCACCTTGTATTTTGCCCGGAAACATATCGGCAGCCAGTGTAGTTCCTTCAGTACAGGAGTAATATGGTATCTTCGAGATGACCCAGAGACCAGCCTGGCTGCCGCATTCTGAACCAACTGTAGTTTCCGGACTACATACAAGGGCAGCCCCACATAGAGCGCATTACAGTAATCCAGTCTTGAGGTTACCAGCAGATGTACCACTGTTTTGAGGTCATTCACCTCAAGAAACGGACGCAGCTGGCGTATCAGCCAAACCTGACAGAAGGCACCGCTGGCCACCGCCTCAACCTGGGAGACCAGGGAGAGGCTCGGATCCAGAAGCACCCCTAGACTGCGTACCTGTTCCTTCTGAGAACAGTGTGTGACCCCATCCAGAACAGGGAAATCAAAATCATCTCTCAAGTTCTAACCCCGCACAATGAGTACCTCCGTCTTAGCCGGATTCAGTCTCAGTTTGTTATCCATCATCCAGCCCATCACCGACTCCAGACAGGCATTTAGGGAGGTTATGCCCTCTCCCGATGATGCTGACGTGGAGAAATAGATTTGGGTATCATCAGCATACTGATAGCACCCTGCACCAAATCTCCTGATGATCTCTCCCAGCGGTTTCATGTAGATGTTGAAAAGCATTGGAGAAAGTATGGAGCCTTGAAGAACACCATACAAGAGTTCAGATTTTGAAGAACAGCAGTCTCCAAGGGACACCATCTGGAACGTGCCCAAGAGGTAGGAGCGGAACCACTGCAAAGCACTGCCTCCAACTCCCAACCCCCTCAGATGCTCCAGAAGGATAGTATGTTCGATAAAAAGCCGCCTAGAGGTCCAGAAGGACCAACAGGGTCACACTTTCTCTGTCAATTCCCAATTGGAGATCATCCATCAGGCTGTCCAAGGCAGTCTCCACCCCATAGCCAGCCCGAAAGCCAGTTTGAAATGGGTCAAGATAATCAGTTTCATCCAAGACTGTCTGGAGCTGGGAGGCCACCACCCTCTCAATTGCCTTGCCCAGCCACGGAAGGTTGAAGACAGGCCTGTAGTTGTTCAAGTCCGAGGGATCCGGGGTAGGCTTCTTTGGAAGTGGTCTAATAATTGCCTCCTTAAGACAAGGAGGCATCCTACCTTCCCTCAGATATGCATTTATAATCTCTATCAGCCCTTCTACAACAACTCCCCTGCCAGATAATATAAGCCATGTTGGGCAAGGGTCAAGAGAAGAGGTGGTAGGCCGCACCATTCCAATCAGCTTGTCCACATCCTCACTAGTCACAAACTGGAACTGATCCAACCTAATCACACAAGAGGAGTCGCTGGACATCTCCACATCAGACATTGAAGTAATTGTGGAGACGGAGTCTAAGTCAGCCCGAATACGAGAGATTTTTCCACAAAGAATTCATTAAACACATCACAGCGGGTAATCGATGGTTCCAGATTCTGATTCAAGGGAGGAGGGGCACTTACTAGCCCTCTCACAACCCTGAACAACTCCGCCAGATGTGAACTTGCGGATGCAATATGGGCAGAAAAGGATTGCTTCTTTGCCGCAAGTATCGCCTGAGCATAGGTCTTCAAATGAGTTGTATGTTGCAGTCTGTCGGATTCAAGCCAAGTCTTTCTCCACTTGCGCTCGAGTCGTCTGCCTCACCGCTTCAGTCCCCGTAGTTCTTCCATATACCAAGGGGCCAATTTTGAAGCGGGTCAGAGAGGACACTTAGGAGCGATCATGTCTACTGCCCCAGTGAGTTTGTTGTTCCAATTCTCCACCAGGGCATCAACAGGATCACCAGCATAGCCAACACTAAATCCCTCCAAGGCTTCATGAAATCCTATGGGATCCAATAACCTTCTCGGGTAGATCATCCTAACAGCTCCCTCACCCCCGCGAAGGTGGGAAGTGATTGTGAGTCCATCCTTAACCAGATGGTGGTCCATCCATGACAATGGGGAGATCACAGGAGTCCCCACCCTGATCAGAGTGAAAGACCAAATCAAGCGTGTGACCAGCAATGTGTGTTAGCCCCAAGACCATTTGGGATAGGCCCATAGTCGTTATGGCCGCTATGAACTCCTGAGCCGCCCCAGACAAATTGGTCCCAAAGTGAACATTGAAGTCCCCCAGCACCACAAGCCTGGGGGACTCCAACACCAAATCCGAGACCAAGTCTGTCAGCTCAGTTAGAGACTCTGTTGAGCAGCAGGGCGATTGGTACACCAACAGAAGTCCCAGTCTATCCCTGGTCTGCAGACTTAAGTACACACATTCGATATGGCCTGACACTCTAACAGGGATCCTGGTAAAGGAAAGGTTATTCTTATAGACCACAGCCACTCCACCTCCCTGCCCACGGTCCCTCACCCGCTCCTCAACAGAGTAGCCTGGAGGAAGAAGCTGGGACCACACTGGGCCCCCAGCCTCCCCCAGCCAGGTCTCTGTAATGCATACCAGGTTGACACCTTCATCCAGAATCATATCATGGATGGTTTCTGATTTGTTCTGGACCGACCTGGCATTACAAAGGATCAAGGTGAGGTTCCAAGGGTGATTGGCACTGCTCCCCAAGGTCAAAGAGCTGGCAGGACAGCCGGAAGGGAAAACAGCTATTAGATTTTCAACTCCCCTTCCCCTGTAATGGCCCGCTGACCTGCCAACGTTACTTCTTCTGTTCCCCATCATGACCGGAATGGCTGCCCCACTGTCTCCCTATTTCCAGTTAAGCCCAGACACATTCTAAGATTTTTCTCACCCAGGATGAATTGAAACAGAAGCTCCACTATTAAATGCCCCCCCCACACACACACACATACAAATACCTAGGCCAAGAGACCTGGCCCTCGCCCTCGCTGTCCCCCGAAGTGGCTCCCCCAAAGGAGCAACCCCCTTTGGTGTCACTCCTTCAGTGGCGACCCCGCCGGTGGCGGGTCCTCCGCCACTGACAGAACCCTATATAGCCCTGAGCAGGCAGGAAACTGCCAAGTCACCCTCCTCCCCAGGCCCCAATCCTGCAAGGCCTCACCTCAGCACCCCAGTCTGGGGGGGCAGATAACAGACAGGAGGGCAGCAGGAGAAGGAGAATAGTGGCGATACTCATACCCACTCACTATCCACTTGGTATCTCACTTCACAATCACTTCAGATCTTACTGTGTGCCAATTTCAGATATACCCATCGGTAAATTTAATGTACTTTACATATGTAATGGAGCCATAGACTCAGAAGTTGGGAAATATATTAGCACTTGAATCAAAATTGCTTGATAGTTTACAGAAAAAATGGAAAGCAGCAGTAGCTTTGTAGAGAGCCTCTTGCAACCTCAGTTAGAGCTGGGAAGAAGCAGCAGATGGAACATAGTAGAGAACTCTGCTTGTTCTTCTATATACTTGAAAAAAACCCTTTTTTAAATGTTCTTTTTGCCAAATCTAACCTATCACATTCTTAGTACCACTCAGCCAAATGAGATCTATCTCATCCAGGATGAGTGTAAATGACACAACAACATGTACACAATTCTGCTACTAGTGCAGATTGTAACACTAATACTAATCAGTTTTCTTTGAGAGAGCTTGAAAGGAAAGATCAAAATATTGTGCTGGAACTCACTGGAGAGAAACAGAACAAAGACAGCAAGAGCCTCACAACTGCATACAACAACAAGAAAAAAGTATTGTTTCTGAGAGAACAGCACTTTTGTGACTTTGCAACCTGTTGTTCTTCCTTTCTTCCTTAACTTGACACACTTTGGAATCCTACTGTCTCTATCCCACACTATTCTAATTCTAAAAAGAGTGTCGTAGGTGGAGATTGTAGGTAGCCTTATAAATGATGGGCAAATGTTATTTCCTCCCTAGAGCACTAGGCAGAGGATAAAGAAGAGACCATGTGCCATGACAGATTAAAGAAGGATGTCCACTTAATCCTAAGGAGTGAGCCAAGACAGGGGCCTGGATGTTGTCCCACTCAATGTGCATGGTCTAATAGGGAGCATGATCTGTCAGCTTGCATCAGGATCAGAACCTTATAATCTAGCATGTTACACAACTCTGAGCAGGTGGCACTATGGTACATGGAGAGACAGCAGCCTCTCTCAAAGGGCCCACAAGATATGATATGTCTGCTTCTCCAGGTTTTCTTGTAGGAATCAGCATGGCTTGTGCAGTTGCCAAATGACTGCAGGGTGCAAACAGCACCACCAGTCAGCCACATGAGGCTCTACTCAGACTCACAGAGAGTGAAAATGTAGTAGACTTCTGCTAATACAGTGGATAATTGACACTGATGTTCTGTTCCCATCAGCTCTGTATTTCTGAAGATTTGACAGGCACAATTATGGATTTGGGGGTGGGGGACATTTTTGAAAGACAGCTTTGTACCTAAGCATTCATTTGAGCCTTAAAGGCCCATTTTTTTAGCCTGGCCTTTAATGATATCTATTTTTATTTTAATCTGGTTTTAATTTTTTAAAATTTTAATTGTTTTATTACATGTTTTTGATTTTAATGTAAACCACCCTGAGCCACTTTAGAAAGGGTTATCTATCTATCTATCTATCTATCTATCTATCTATCTATCTATCTATCTATCTATCTTTAGAAAGGGCGGTATATAAACTGAATGAATGAATGAATGAATGAATTTAGCATGATTAACAAATCATTTGCCACAAGCAGCTTACCAGACTGACCACAGAAGCCTCTGTCTTGATATGTCGACTACAATTATACCTACTTACAAGGTCTTTTCACACATTAGCCCTATTCCTACATTGTGTTCAGTGCAGCTACCATCTGTGTATGGTGTATGCATGCACAGATCTGTATGTACATACAGCTATTCACATGTTATGTTCCACACAAGTACAGCAGAACAGTTCCTAGCTGTACCCTGCATTTCAGGAGCCTGTACCTAGGTTCACTTCTAAAATAAGTCCTAACCGTTCCGGAGGCCTCTTGCATGGCCCCAGACCGGTTCGGGCACACTCCTAGTGGCCTTTGGTTGGGGATTGTGGAAGTTGAAGTCCAGTAACATCTGGGGACCCAACGTTGAGAATCCCTGGTCTAGAGCACTGACTTTATTATCTAAATGAAATTTACAATTTCACCACAATACAGAAGCAACAGAAAACAGAGGCAAAGGGAAGAAGCAGAGACAACACACGTAGAGAAATGTGGAGTCAGGACACAGAGGAGAGCTGGTCTTGTGGTAGCAAGCATGACTTGTCCCCTTAGCTAAGCAGGATTTACCCTGGTTGCATATGAATGGGAGACTAGAAGTGTGAGCACTGTAAGATATTCCCTCAGGGGATGGAGCTGCTCTGGGAAGACCATCTAGCTTCCAAGTTCCCTCCCTGGCTTCTCCAAGATAGGGCTGAGAGAGATTCTGCCTGCAACCTTGGAGAAGTCGCTGCCAGTCTGTGAAGACAATATTGAGCTAGATAGACCAATGGTCTGACTCAGTATATGGCAGCTTCCTATGTTCCGATGACCATTGGGGGCCATAGCACTGGAGAAGTGGCAGGAGTTTAACACACATTTACTGTGCCACTTTCCCAATTAAAATCATGCTTCTCAAAGCTGTCTTTTGCTCCTAGGCAGAACAAAGGAAGAAGCCATTTTAACCTCCTGGCAGGGAATGGGTTGAAGATGGTCAACCAGCAATGTTTCCCTAATCTAAATTGGCTGGGTTGTTTTGACCTAAAAACACACAGGACATCCTGTTCATGAATATACGAATACAAATACGATGAATATTTATATACAGCTTTTCAACAAAAAGTCCCCAAAGCAGTTTACATTGATATAAACAGATAAATAAAATGGCTCCCTACCCCCCAAAGGGCTCACAATCTATCTCACTATGTACATTCTGGTGCTCCTATCCAATAGATAAAGTTCTATATACCTGAAGAGTTGCTGAGTGTGCACAGTACAGAGAGAAAGCTATTTCTATATATTTTCAGTTGACTCTGAACAATAATTATATGCTGTGACTGAAAGCTGCACACACCTGTGATGCACCCCATTGACTTCAGTATATTGTTTTTCATATATAAATCCCTAAATCCCTTGGGCCCAACATATGTGGAAACTCAGCTACCTTCTTCTACAATGTTTTTTTTTTTAGCTGTTTAAGATTATTCAAGTAGAACTTAATCCATTTCTATGCCTTTGTACAAGAGCAGCTAGGACAGTTAGCTGCTCTCAGTGGGTATCCCAGAACTATGGAATTTCCTCAAAGCCCAGCCTTGAAACTTTCCAGCAATGTTGTGAGGCATTCTCATTCTGGGGGTTTGGATTAAAGTTAGCAGAGAACTGAGCTTGGATGGCTGTTTTGTTTTAGATGGATTTTATATACATCAGTTGCTAAAACCAGGAATATTCTATGCACACATAGGAACATAGGAAGCTGTCATATACTTAGTCAGACCATAGGTCCATCTAGTTCAGTATTGTCTTCACAGGCTGGCAGTGGCTTCTCCAAGACTGCAGGCAGGAGTCTCTCTCAGCCCTATTCTGGTGATGCCAGGGAAGGAACCTGGAACCTAGATGCTCTTCCCAGAGTGGCTCCATCCATTAAGGGAAATATCTTACAGTGTTCACACTTGTATTCTCCCATTCATATGCAAGCTGGGTGAACCTTGCTTAGCTAAGGGGACAAGTCATGCTTGCTACCACAAGACCAGCTCTTCTCCCCGATAAGCCCTCCTCCTCCATCACTATTGAAGCATAGTCTTCTCCATTGGCAATTTTTGGAAAATCCAGCCACATCAGTGGGGAAAGAGAAACAGGCCATAGTATGGTTATAACATCACAAGTGTTTAGCCTCATTATTTTGTTAAATAAGAAATACAGAAATGGAAAACAGGCTAATGCTGAATGATCATTATGGTGCCAGTTCAGATAAACAGCCTTCTCTGCACATGAGGAGGATGGGCCATGGTGAGATGTGCCTGCCTCAACATCACAAAAAACAAACCAACTTGATCTCAGCACATTCTCTAATTTTGTGTAACTGTGATAATCAGAATTACCCTCTACACAAACTGCAAAACATTGTTTAAACATGGAGTTTGGAGCGGATGTAGGGGACGATTTGGATTAACACCCTTCACACACGATTAGGGGACATGCTGAGGTCATGTCGGTATGTCCTTTAGTGATGTTGGGGCAGGCGCGTCCTCCTCACATGTAAAGAAGGCTGTTCATTTGAACTAGCTCGTAGATACTTCTTATACTACACAGACTCTTCAATTTTAAAACTGGGTACAACATTATATTTCATTTCCAGTCATCTTCCCTGAATTCTTTTGTTTTCTCTTTTTGAAAGCCTTTTGGGCTGGTTTATCTTTTCTCTCTCTCCAGAAACCATTTTTTTTTCATACACAAGTTTCTGAAACTCAAAACAGGATGAACTGAAGCAGGACTAATATAGACTTAATACGGACAAATATTCTACTTGTTATGGACAGACCTCAGAATATACAATATTAGCATTCCATAAAAAGCATCAACAGCTGTCAACCTTATTGAGGTAAAAAGCAAGTGGTAGCACCTGTTTGATAGAGTTCCATGTGCATCGGAACCCTCAAATACACTATACTTACATATTACAACACTTATGCTTAGAGTTAAAACATATTATTACTAGCAGCAGTAATAGTAGATTTGTATACTACTCGTCCTTCAAGGAGTTCAGGACAGCATGCATGGTGAGCTGTCCCAAGTGAACCACACAACAATGTTGCAAGGGAACCTAGGTTGAGTGTATGTTCCTGGTCTGGTGTATGTGACTACCCACCAAGCTTCATGCCTTGCTGGGGATTTGAACCCATACTTCCCTAGTTAATAAAGTAAAGGTAAAGTTGTGCAGTCAAGCTGGTATTGACTCGTGGCAACCAGAGACATGAAGTTTTCTTTGGTAGAAGATAGAGGGGTTTACCATTGCCCTCTCCCGCATAGTATGAGCTGATGCCTTTTAACATCTTCCTATATCACTGCTACCTGATATAGGTGTTTCCCATAATCTGGGAAACATACCAGCAGGGATTGGAACCAGCAACCTCTTGCTCCCTAGGCACGTTACATCCCTGCTGCACCATTAGGTGCCATTTTCTAGTTAATACCTCACATTTTACTCACTACACTGCCCTGCCTTTTTAATATACACCCTCCCCTGATCATTCATATATATATATATATATATATATATATATATATATATATATATATATATAAAGTTATCAGCAGCTAGATAGATAGATAGATAGATAGATAGATAGATAGATAGATAGATAAAGTTATCAGCACAGGCAAATAAAAGTTTAGAGGACAAATGCCAAAATCAGTATTAAATATTCTAACTGTGTTCTGTTATAAAATGTGTTGCCAAACACAAATGTGCATTTGCATTACAATATAGAAACCATGATTTCAGCAGGGGGGGAAAGTAAGGAATACAAAACTAAACATATTTTTCTGCAAGTTTATAAATGCTGCCAAATATTCATACTTTTAAAGCCATTGTTGAGTTTCAAAGACTTTTGGGGTGGGGGCTGAACTTCAGTTCTGGTCAGCTCTCTCGCTCTCTCTCTCTCTCTCTCTCTCTCTCTCTCTCTCTCTCTCTCTCTCATGCAAAGATAAAATAAATTCTCAAACTGATTAAGCTAATCAGAAGAGCTTTATTTTGAAAGAGTTTGTCAGGACAAATATTACCATAAAGGGACCTCAAGGTATAAATAGGATTTTTGCCTGTCTTTATCCTCACAACAATCCTGTGAGATAAGGTAGGCTGGAAGACCATCGTTAAATGATCCTCAAACAGGCTTCATGGATGATCAGTCTCCCTGATTCACATTCAGCACTCAGTCCACTGCACCACTCTGGCTCTACCTACATATTTCATGGTGAACTATCAAGGCCAGCCTTTCAGCCTATAATCAGGTGGAACTCCTCCTGGAATCAACAAGCATATTAGGATGTCAAGATCAATCTTCAAGGTAGCTTCACTGGATTCGGAATTTGAATTTTAACAAAAAATAACAGTAAAGTTGTGCCATTGAATCAGTGTCGACTCCTGGCGACCACAGAGCCATGCTGTTTTCTTTGGTAGAATACAGAAAATACTTGCTATAAAATGTACACATACATATATAATATTGAAATGTTCCTAGAATAATCATGCCATGTGATAAACTACCGGAGTCTAGCAACTGAATAGAGATATATTCAGATAGATAGATAGATATACTCTTACCTCTACCAAGTCTTACACTTCAGTAACAGACCATCTCCAGGCTTCTTTCACAAGGTACAGAGGACAGGACTTTATTTACACTCAGTTAAGCTGCAAGTCTTATTTATGCAGAGCAGTCCTCTTTTTTTAAACTTCTGTAATAGTAATGGGGCATCTCTAATTCTTAGCCTTATTGTCTATGTAAAGAATCTAGTGCAGGATAGTTTACAGTACACCTAATGGCATGTAACAGTTTCAACAAGCTGGAAGGTTACATTCCTCCCCATTCACTCCCACCAAACAGTGAAGTTTTTATGTTTGGAGACAGTGGTGCATTTAGTTTTCTGTGTATTGTAGCTCAGCCCAGTAGTTTGCCAGCTCTGTAATTTAAACTGTCTGCTGATGTTTGTCAGTGATCACCAGGACTAGGCAAGTCAGGTCAGATGATCATTTGCTATAATTCATCAGGGCTTCTTTGTTGGCACTAATTAGCAAAAATAATATGAACTGTGGATTAAAGCCATGGATGGATGGATTGGTTTGGTTTGGTTTGTCCAAGGATTTCTTAATAGAAGGTAGTTCTTTTCAAATTACCTTTTCAGTTCAGTCCCAAGTACTGGCTGAGGACAAATTTGATGTTTTCATACCCCCCCCCCAGAACAATATAAATAACTATAGCTCAAGCTTCTTTTCTTTTCTTTGGAATCAAATATGAGTGACTGCAGGATTACTCATAATGCACGCTCAATGTTGCTGCAGTCAATACTGTGAATTCCTAATAATAACAAGCATGTATGTTCTGTATTTACCTGAATCCAAGACTAAGGTTTTTTCTAAGTTTCTAGATATTAGAAATTGGGAGGGGGTGGTCATCTTAAATTCAGAGCCCTCTTCCTTTTTGGTAAATATAAGTATAATCTCTATTTAGTCTCTATTTTTAAAGGGGTTGTTTAAAATTCAAGGTTGTCTTATATTCAGGTAAACACATAGCTCTTTTAGTGCTGGCATTCTTCACATCTATTATCTCAATAATCCTGAGGTATGACAGTATGACATGCCCCATACTGCAGATGGCGTCATGACGCTGAGTAAATAAATCTATATAGTTAAAAACTGAGAGGTGGTTTCAACACAGAACCTTTTCCTAACTCAAGGATTCTCAACTTCAGATGAATACAAAGTCCAGTAACAATGGCTGAAGCCATTGTGGCTGGGGATAAAGGGAGTCGTCATCCAACACCTACAGACTCAAAGTTGAGAATCCCTGTCCTAACTCACAATTTACAAGCCAAGTCACTACACTATACCAGCTGAGCAGCTTCCAATATCTGTAAGCACAATTAGTGTCACTGTGAGACAAGGCAGAACCCATTACCTGATCCAGATTAGAATAGGGCTTTTACAGAATCTGATACCCAATTGTGTATATTTGTACATTAAAAGAAATTCTGTACCACCAGCAGTGGAATACTGCTGAGGTTTCCTGTCCCTGTCAATCATTGAGGCACTTTGCTGAGTTATATCATAGATTCCATACATTTCTAGATTTATCACTCTGGGAAGGCAATTCATAGGATCTGAGATTTCAAGAATTCAGAGATTTCAAGATTTGAAATAGAGTCTCAGTGCCTTCAAGGGTTTTTGCCTGTCAAGGTACAGCAATGTCACAGTTGCCAGAATCTTCCCACTTTTAAAACCATTGACTCAGATGAAGTGGCATAAGAGTGACTATGTGCTTTTTAAGGTTACTTTACTAAAATTATCCTTCTTACCTGATATGAGTAACAGCTCAGGAAGACTGTTACTGTTGCTGGCTGTTTTACAACTAAACAGCTCGCTGTGAACAATACCTGCAATTGTGCCACTATCCAGCCATCACTGAGCCTCTCGGCAAGCTGAGGGCTTACTTTTCACCCACCCTGAAATGCTAGATGTTTTAGCTATTCTAAACTGAAAAGACATTACAGAAATTAACATCAAGTTATTAACAGTGTGGGCGCGTGTTTACATTATATATAGGTTCAAGGTTCTTTATTTGCGACCCAAGGTCAGCGTAACATAACGTAAACAAAACATCTCATAACATAGAAAGATACAATTGGAAAAAAGAGATATGTAAATATGGATAAATATCCACGAATAAATAATCAGTAAAATGTTTAAGTTAATCAAGGAAAAGCTCGCAGCCGCAACAGTACTGCAATAGAACAGAATTTGGCCACATTAAAGGTGACATCTAAAGTTCTATCCGCAAGAAGATAGGAAACATAAAAATCTCCTGAACAACGTGGGAAGGGTGTCAGAAGAGGAGTTAATAAGGAACATCTTAAATCTCTATATAATGGACAGCGCAACAAAACATGTTGGATGGATTCAACTTCCCCTGTACCACATGGACATAATCTATCCTCCCTAGGAATCCCCAGAAACCTCCCCGAGAGTACCGCTGAAGGTGAACATATCATGTCGTGCTCTGAAAAAGGCCCTCTGGTAACTCATCATGCTCAAGGCATTCAAATAAGCAGCAGGGCCCCAACTAGAACTGCTCAAACCCAGCCTCCTTTCAGTACAATCAGGGATTCAGGAGAATTCTTGTTGGATTTCAGAGTCCAAGAGTCTTTGTTTCAGGATCTGCCTAGCCTGGTCGTGACTTAACAGGACCAGGTAGTCCATAGACAGACCCAAGGACACAATTTTGTCCTGAATAGCCTGGGCCCAAGTGGGCTGGAATACATCAGCCAAGATAAGAGAAATCCATCCCCGGGCGGGGGGATCTAACTTTGAGCCAATAGGTCAAAATGGACAACCAGGCCCAGACCTTGATCTTCAGAACACTCAATTCAAACCGTAATAATACTTTGGGGGACACATCTAGGTACTCTAAGTAGAGCCCTAAGGAAGTCATTTTGAACCACATCCATAGACTTGTATGAAGGAAAAGGACCAAGTTGTGCCCCATATAATAGCTGGCTCCTAACTTTGGCCGCAAATAATTTCAAGGCGGCCGAAATGATCTCACCTCCTTTAGAATAGAAAAATCTCCGGATAGCCAGAGAACTTCTCCGTGCTGTAAGAATAACTTGATCTATATGCGCCTTCCATGAACCCCCAGCTTGCAGGGTCATACCTAGATATCTACATGTATGGACCTGTTCTAACTGTTGTTCCTCAATCGACCATCTTAACTGCCTAGGTCTTCTTGCAAAAATCATTATTTTGAATTTCGAGTAATTGATCAAAAGATGATTGGCTCTACAGTAGAGGGCCAATCTTTTCAATGCTGACCTCAGGCCCACCGGAGTCCTAGCTAAAATAGCAGCATCGTCTGCATAAAGAAGAAGAGGAATGCACACACCTGCTGCAGATGGCGAATGTAGGCTGGAATCGGTTAAACAAGGGGCCAAGTCATTGAGATATAAATTAAAAAGTGAGGGGGCAAGGATACATCCTTGCCTCACTCCTTTATAGGTAGGTATAGGTTGTGAAAGCTCACCTTTAGGATGACATCTAACCCTGATGTTCGAGCCTGCATGAAGCTGTTGCATTAAAAAAGAAGCCACTTGTCGATGTTTGTTTGGGCTAGCTTCTCCCAAAGCAATTCTCTAGATATAGAGTCGAATGCCGATTTAAAATCAATGAAGGCCACATACAAAGCCGATCCAGTCTTATCTCCGTATTTTCCAATCAGATGACGGAGGATAAAGACCTGATCAATGGTAGATCGTCCAGTTCTAAACCTGGCCTGCTCATCCCCGCAAACACTCTCATCCTCCATCCAGGCATGAAGTTTGGCTAAGAGGTGCCTGGCATACAGCTTGCTGACTACACTTAACAGTGAAATAGGCCTATAGTTTGAGGGGAGATTTTTTCCCCCTTTCTTGTAAATTGGCACTGTAACAGCCATACTCCACTCTTTCAGAATTTGTCCAGTGGAGTCTATATAAGTGAAAAGCCTGGCCAGCAGAGGGGCCCACCATTCAATAACCAATTGGATAGCCTCAGGGTTTATACCATCAAATCCTGGGGCCTTACCAGTTTTCATTTCACCTATTTTTATAGATAGATAGATAGATAGATAGATAGATAGATAGATAGATAGATAGAGTACACACACACACACACACACACAATCAAATACATATAATCAAACATTCTCTTGAGGTCATTTTATACCTCTGTCCAAGTTGTGAGTCAAACAGATGCTCTGCTGTCATACCCAACTTATGTTATTAAGAGAAAAAACGTATTGGCACCAATCAGAGATCGCTGCAGAGCAGCAGCAAACAAAACTAGTTAAACAGAGAAAGCACCAGCTGCAAGTGAAGACAATCTTTGGCTTTCATGGCTAGAAGGTACTGATACTGGAGAGAAGCCATTTTGGAAAGAAATGAGCAGCAAGGGATCAGAAGCCAAAGCTGAGTTCAAAAGAGGCTAACATAAGTTTCTGCTATCCCTGCTATCTTTCATTAGCACAAAAAGGCATTTTAAAAGGACAGAACTATTCTGGCTCTTTATTTCCCCTCATAGTTATGCTCGGAACATTGACTGACAGATTTTCAAAGACAGTTGGGAGCGAGCTATCCATTTTGTATTTAACACTGAAACTTGCCAAGCAGGTTGCCAGAAATGAGAGACACTTGAGGCTCAGATCTTCACAAATGCACATTGTGCCCGCAAAGTATACAGATTAGTTAGCATGATTGTTGTAAGCAGATGTGGATCTACACACAAACTGAGGCTTTTTAATTTAATTTAATTTTATTATTTATTTTGCATTTATATATCATTTTTTCAGGCAAACCTCCCAACGCGGTTTACAAAGAACTTAAAGAACAATCTATCAAG
The DNA here is from genome assembly GCF_027244095.1 of Hemicordylus capensis. Lineage (NCBI taxonomy): Eukaryota > Metazoa > Chordata > Lepidosauria > Squamata > Cordylidae > Hemicordylus > Hemicordylus capensis. Next base: position 103,695,886 of record NC_069657.1, on the reverse strand, counting down.
CCACACATTTACATTTTTACATGGGCCTTAGTAAAAAAATATGGATATCACATGCTCACAATCCCACTCTCTTCTCTGTGTGCTCATATGACTGTAAGGGGCTTACAGGGTCCATACTCAGAATCATGAATGTGGATTCAAAGCCTTGCTTCCATCATAAACATGCACTGAGAGGGCATGATGAGCGGCACCCTGCTGATCCAGCTGGAACACTGCTAGTGGGCGGGGTGGTGGGCGGAGTCTGTATGCAAAACTAGAGAGCTTCCAACTTTATACTTATGTGGACCAATATTACTGAGAAATATGTATGTATCTCTACTTCCCTGTGTCTAGCTTTCACTGCCACCACCAAGCTCTTCCTGCTGGGGTTTTTTTTTTCCCTTGGCAATACCTAGTAGAGTAGCTGAAGGCTGCGTGAGGAGAAAGTATAACGCATGGGACACAGGATGAACTTTTAAATAAAACAAAAACAAGTTTATGTACAAGCAGCTTAAAGGTTTCCCTCTGCCCAATCTGTACAAATGTGCCCAATCTGCCCAAACCATTATTCTCGTCATGGTTTTTATAACAAGAACAAGGCTTGGCTACAGTGTAGATAAACAATATGCCTGTTGGATCACCTGTCACCTATAGGCACAGATCCTATCCTTCCCAGTCTCTCCCTAGAACCACAACAGTCCCAGAACAGACCCTATCTCTCTAGCCATGTCTGTCCCTATCTAATGCATGCAGAATACCATTGTCAACCATTCCTAATGATTAAGGAACCAATGTTGCTCTTTTAAAAGCCAATTATGCATTCAGGCATAATTCACACATACATCCAAAAGTCAGTCCAAAAATGCCCTCATAAGAAAAGGTGCTGCTTGTGACTACTACTATGCCATGAGCTACTTTGTCGCATCTATGCACACATATCTGTACTAAGGTGCAGGTGTAAATTTGCTCCTGTATTACAATGTGGATATCCAGACTAGCAGGGTAGACTGGCTCCTCACTCTTGCATCACTGCTGTGCTTATTTATTGTGAAATGGCCTTGTGCCTGAGGAAACGACTCAGCAGATCTTCCTTTGATGATCCATTCGGAAGTCTTATGTTATTTGGTCAGCCTGGACTGTGGGCAGCTGAATATGCAGAAAGCAAGAGATACAACTCCTGGCAGGACCAAGAAGTGGGGTGGAACACTGGAATATATTCACAGGAAGGGCAATCTAGAGTTAACTGCAGGCCAGAGTCTGAGCCAAACACTGAAGGAGGATGGACTGAAGTGAAGAAGCAGCAGACGGGTAGAAAAGCTACCATGCTAAATGAATATGAAGCTTGATAAGCAAAGACACCTAGGACAAGACTCAGATTCCACAGACCGAAGCTATTCTCACGATCACTGAAAAGCAGGCTAAGGGAGCTTCACCCACTTTCCAGGAATCGTAGGAACCACCGGGCTCACAGGCAAGCCCGGTGCTCCCAAGGTGGCTAGCTGACCTAATTATCCCTCTCCTTAGACGAGGTTTAATGGAGCAAGCGCTCCGTTAACCTCATCTTTTTACTCGTGTGTTGCCACAATGCGTGGCGACACACAAGTAGCCTCCCAGGCTTGGAAGTACCGAGCTCGCGGGGCATCCTGGAACTTCTGGGGGCCGCGCAGCCCCCAATCCCCGCAGCCCCTGCCATCTCCATGATGGAGCCAGCAGTCGTGTGGGCAGCCGATCCGGCTGCCCAGGGCTGCCTTTTGATCGTCGGTGGGGAGAACGGACTAAGCCCTGTCTCCCCGCAGAATCCCCTCCGGCACTTCACACCGATTGTGTGAAGTGCCTCACTGTCTTGAACTAGGATTCTCCTGGCATGCATGTTGGTGCTCCTTATGGTGGGTGTAGCAACATTATAGCACCAACACCAGAGAACTTGAGTGTTGCCCAAGCAACTACCAGGCCTAACTAGGAGTTTTAACAGCCAGGCCAAACCAGGAGAAACCAATGGACTCTGAGGGAGGAAGGTTGGAGCCATGCTAGAATGGTCTAAAGGTCTACTGGCACATCCTGGTTCAACTGCTGGCCAATCCTGACAGCTCCTATGTAGGACAGAGTTAATCTGTTCACATTTATGGTATGCAGTAGAATCTGTATGAGGTTGTGTGCACCATTTTCCAAAGCACTGCAGTGGCTCAATAAATCAGGATCCTATCAGAGGCTGAAGCAATCACATGGGGGCATTGTTCTTGAGTGGTTCCGATCCTATCTCACTAAGTGATTCCAGTTGGTGAAAAAGTACTGCCTATTGTCGGACCTGCATTTCCCAGTATTCAGTTTCATGGGATGACCCCTGGTTCTAGTGGGGGGGGGATTCTCCCTGTCCACTCTCTCTACTCCATGCATAATTTTATACACCTTTACCTATCTCCCCATAGTTGCCTCTTTTCCAAACCAAAAAGTAGGGATGTGCATGGATCACGGTTCGAACAATTGTCTTAGCACAGTTTGGAAGCAGGGCCCATGTGGCATCAGGACGCACACATGCCCACACATGTGTGGGCACCATTTATATGGTCAGCAACACCATGCTGACTATGCAAAAGGAAACTATGCATGTATGGATGTGTTGTGCATGCTGGAGCAACACTGGGATTCTTGGGACCTTCACTGCCCCAGAAGGAAGCTGCATGGGGCAGCGGAAAGCAGGTAAAGACCTGCTCTCCTCTTTCTTAAAGCTCCCAGACCCTGCTTCCAAACTATGCTCAAACCGCGGTCCATGCACATCCATACTAAACAGCCCGAGATACTGTAGCCTTGCCGCATAAGGAAGGTGCTCCAGGTCCTGATAATCTTGGGTGTCCTCTTCTGTACCTTTTCCAGTTCTACAATGTCCTTCTTAAGATACGCTGACCAGACCTGTACGCAGTACTCCAAATGTGACCACACCATAGATTTGTAAAAGGGCATTATAATATTAGCATTTTTCTTTTCTTTTAATTTTTTTAATGCTTTTATTAGTATTACAAGTGGAAACAGAAAGGTTACATCTCTGAGACTCCAACAAGAACAAACAGGTTTACATACAAGGTCTTATCCTTCAAACCCAAAACAAAGGAAAAATACAATAGTGTTAGTTGAATCTAAAGGGTCCTAAACTAGGCATCAAACATCAGTAGCAATCAGTAAAGAATCTTGAACCCCACAAGGGGAAATTAGAAATAAAAATAAAAGGTCTGTCCCAGCATGATTAATCATCCCACTATCAAAACGGTCTGAAGAGGAGAGAGCCAACCCAACTATGATATATAAAGTAGATATGATACAATTATTTCGAACACAAGGCAAGACATCTCCAACACTCTATGATTTGAGCATCACAGACACGAAAAATGATTTTTTATTTTCAATCCCTTTCCTAATGATCTCCAGTATGGAATTTTCCTTTTTCACAGCTTCCGCTCACTGAGCTAATACTTTCAACGAGCCGTGTGTCCACCACAACCCCAGATCTCTGGTCAATCACTGACAGCTCATACCCCAACAGTGTATATATGAAATTGGGGCTTTTTGCCCCAATATGCATCACTTTACACTTGTTTACACTGAACCACATTTGCCATTTTGTCACCCAGTCACTCAGTTTGGAGAGATTCTTATGCTCTCCATGCTGGCATCCACCTGAACTTGGTAGTACCTTCTTGGTATACATTCCAACAGAGCTTCTATAATTGTGGGTGTACCAAGTTCCATGCTTTCTGAAGTGACTTTCCCTTTCAGCTTCCTTTTCCCCCTGAATTTTGAGAAGTTTCTTCTGAGGTCCAACACATCTGTGTTGGAATTCCTTGGCAATGCTTCAGTCGCATATAAGCTGAATTGGATCACACTATGGTCACCGTTCCCCAATAGTTCTACAACTCTGACATCTCGCACCAGGTCCTGGGCACCACTCAGAATTAAGTCCAAGTTTGACTTCTCTCTGGTTGGTTCCACGACCAACTGTTCTAAGGAACAGTAATTTAGCATATCTAGAAATTTGGTGTATCTGTCAATACCCACACGCGAATTTGCCCAGTCTATGTGAGGGTAATTATTACAGCTCTTTCTCTCTGATACCTCTCTGATTTGCTTCTCCAACTCCATGTCACTCTCAGCATTTTGATCAGGAGGGTGATCAAAATATCACCCTATGTCACCCTAGTAATACATTTCCTTTTAGTCCTTGTATTTTCACCCATAATGTTTCTGTGGAGGACTCCAGTTCTCTGAGGTTTTCTAGCTTGTTGGATTCTACCCCTTCTTTAACATACAGTGCTACTCCACCCATAATCTGTCCCTCCCTGTCCTCTCTGTAGAGTTGATATCCAGGAATAACAGAGTCCCACTGGTTCTCACCATTCCACCAGGTTTCAGAGTATTTGGATTCAAAGCAAAGTATCTGGATTTAATCTGGTGCAGTTCTATTGATCTCAGTGGAACTAAACAAAAGTATTTTGACTCTAAGACATGGATGTCAAGATTTCTAGACCTGGCCTCCAGTGTGCTCACTTAACTAATAATAGTACACTGCTGGAATGAAATGAACCTTAAATCACAGATTCTCAAACCTGGCTCCCCAGATATTCTTGGACAACAACTTCCATCATCCCCAGACAGACAGCCATTGTGGCTGGGGATGATAGGAGTTGGAGTCCAACAGCTTCTAGGAAGTCTGAAAACCCCTGCCTTGAGTGCTAGCAGCAGGGCAGCAAATCTAATTAGCTTGATATTTTAATTTGTTTTATTATATATTCTGGGTATATGATTTCATTATATAAGCTGCCTTGAGCAATTCTGGAAAACTGAATTAAAGATATTAGAAAGAAAGAAAGAAAGAAAGAAAGAAAGAAAGAAAGAAAGAAAGAAAGAAAGAAAGAAAGAAGGAGGGAGGGAGGGAGGGAGGGAGGGAGGGAGGAAAGCACGTGTCTTCTTAAACAGAAAGTGCCACGTTCAGTCTCTGCCATGCCCACTCCTAGTTAAAGAGACTCTGACAGAAGGACTGGGAAAGACTTCTGTCTCAGATATTGGAGAGCTATTGTCAGTGGTGCTGTCTGCTGAACTTTGACAATTGAATTCAGGTCCCACACAGATATTGACTAACTTAACTGATGTATTTACAAGGTTATATACAGCTCCCTCACAGGACTCTTCCTCACACAGGCTGCAGCAAGGAACGAAAAGAAGAGGAATCTGAAGGCTGGGCTGGACTTGAGGAGATGCTAGGCCAGGTTAGACATCACACAGCCACACTTAAATCTTTCGGCACAATATTCCCAAATCTCAGGAGCATGTGCTCTCTCCTTTACCTAAGTAAGCTATGAAAGAATCTTACTTCTGATCAAGGTTAAACAAACCAAGATCATTGGTGCCATTTGAAGCAATTGATCTTGGTTTATTTTAGCCAAGTTCATTGGGGGGAACTAAGATCTGAAATCCACTTCAAACTTTGTGTTTGTATCTCAGTTTATTTCAAGAACCAAACCAAGATTGTTCAAAATGACATTTCCTAAGAAGCCAGAATCCTTCCTGCTGGGAATAACGCAAGGAGTGTTTTCTACAACCAACTTAACATTTTTTATGTACACTACCATGGCGGCCAGAATAATATATGCGCAGAAATGGAAGAGTAATGAACTGCCCTCAAAAGAAGATTGGCTGATAAAAATTTTGGAATATGCGGAGATGGCAAAACTTACAGTACTGATAAGAGATCAAAATTTGGAATGCTTTAAAGAAGATTGGAAACCATTCTTATTATACTTAAAGAACTATTTTCCTAATATTGATTTTACAACAGGGTTTGAAATTTAGTAATATTAGCAGGTTGGGTAGATCAAATCGAGTTTGTAAGGTTTAAGATATATGTTTTGAATTATTATTATAGCAAGGGTTAATTTTATAGTTGGTGATTCACGAGGAGGTGTGAGCGGGAAGTCAATATTTGTTTAATGCGATGTGAATGTTAAGATATTGTTAAAATCAATAAAAATTTAAACAACACAACAAACCAAGATTGTTCGGTCATCACAACTTATCTTGGTTTATTTTTAATCCCAATTGGAAGTAGAACTCTACTGTGGCTCATGCAGGAATTTGAAAGAGGGAATGCATGCTTCTGAAGCTCAGGGACAATGTGCAGAACTACGTTTTAACTCTGGTTCTGCATGATGACTGAATAGGCACAATACAGTGTGTATTGCACAATACAGTATGCTAGAAAGGCCATTGGGTTGACTAAGGCAGCCCTTTACCCAATTCAACTGTAAGAGTTCCTGTAAGAGTTGTAAGAGAACTGTAAGAGAACTGTAAGAGTTCCTGTAAGAGTTCCTATGGAATCAGGAAGAAGGAACAAAAAGACTCTCAAACTGTTTGACTACCTTATTGATTCCACAATTTAAGTCATCAGAATAAAAAGTATACATTTATTTATTTCTAACAGCTGCACCATTTTTGTTCCAAAAAGCACCCAAAGCACAATTGTAATAAACTACAGTAAAATGTATGTAAAAATAGAACCTGAAAGCAACATAAATACTAAAAATAATACCAGAAGTACAAAACAGCAGGTGCAACCAGCAGTCACTGAAAACCTGATGGGCTAGATATGAGTTAGGGTCTCCTTAGAGATGGTTTTCTGTAACTGCTGATCCCTCAAAGGCGGGTGGAGTCAGAATATCCCCTGAAGTTCTTTACTTAGGGGCATGAAGGTCCACAGGAACTGTTCCAGTGGGGGGCAAAATATATAAATATAAATAAAAGCATCTGCTAATCCACATTAATCTGTCCGTGAATCGGGTTGGGTGGAGGTGGGACTGCCAACTTTACCACCTCACAAGATGCCCATGCTGAAGAGAAGAGAATTTCCAAGGGTAAAAATAATTATCAAATGTATTACACCCATGTAGCATGTACTTAGCAGTAAGAATGTACTTGTTCTGAAGTACTCAAGATAGCGAGACTTCTCTCTGCTCTTAAAAGTATATGATGATTCAGAAATGTGCTATCTTGCCACACATGTATTTGTTTGTTTGTTTGTTCTCTTCTAGGCTACCTCATTCCAAGGGCCAAGGGCACTTAACAGTTTGTTAATTATTTGACCCCATTGGCCACTAAATGGCAGCTTGGATAAAAATGTCGTACACTTCAGGAAGAGGTACAGACTCAGGCTTTGGTGAGTCATCACAGAATATAATTCTCAAGTTGAGATACAGTCCCAAAATATCTATTTATATTCCCTTGACCTGATTTGGTACATAGTGATTAAGAGAGCATCACGGGTCAAGTTTAAAGGTCATGATGGAACTAGAGGCGGTCCCTTAGACATCCTGAACTGAGTTTGGAAGATATTACAGACCTGTTGCATTCTGTCTAATAATCTTTTATGTTTTGTTGTTTAGAAGTTTGTCTACGGTGGGGAGACTGTAGAGAGTGGAGTCAGAAAGGAAAGGTTTGGAAAAGGAGAAGGAGAAAATGGAGTTGTTTCTGAATAAAGTCTAAGTTAAATCAACATGAGATTATTTTGTATTTATGAGAAAGCAGCTATAAAACAAGATCTTTATAGGTAATCATTAGCAATCATTAAGCCTGGAAGAAAACTGGAAAGCAGTGCAAATACTGAGCAACTAGCACAATGTGCTCTTTCTTAACAACTACCAATAATAATAATAATAATAATAATTAATAATAATAATAACCAAGCAGAAATATGGAAAAATAAGCCCCTGCATGGTCAATATCTGCACAATATAACTGGAAAATTAGACATCACCAAGACCTGGCAATGGCTTAAGAATGGTTACTTGAAGAAAGAAACAGAGGGTTTAATACTGGCTGTGCAAGAACAGGCACTAAGAACAAATACAATAAGAGCAAAAGTTGAATAATCCACCACAAACAACAAGTGCCGCCTTTGTAAAGAAGCAGATGAAACCGTGGACCACCTAATCAGCTGTAGTAAAAAGATCGCACAGACTGACTACAAACAAAGGCATGACAAAGTAGCAGGGATGATACACTGGAACATCTGCAAAAAATACAAGCTACCTGCAGCCAAAAATTGGTGGGACCATAAAATTGAAAAAGTTGAAGAAAACGAAGATGTAAAAATATTATGGGACTTCCAACTACAAACAGACAAACATCTGCCACACAATACACCAGATATAACTGTAGTCGAGAAGAAAGAAAAACAAGTCAAAATAATCGACATAGCAATACCAGGGGATAGCAGAATAGAAGAAAAATAAATAGAAAAAATCACCAAATACAAAGATCTACAAATTGAAATTGAAAGGCTGTGGCAGAAAAAGACCAAAATAATCCCAGTGGTAATTGACGCCCTGGGTGCAGTTCCAAAGACCTTGAAGAGCACCTCAACACCATAGGGGCCACAGAAATCACCATCGGCCAATTACAAAAAGCAGCTTTACTGGGAACAGCCTATATTCTGCCACGATATCTATAATAACCAACAGTATTGATGATAAAATTCTGGCATCCCAGGTCCTTGGGAAGGACTTGATGTCTGGATAAAACAAACCAGTCAATAACACCTGTCTGACTGTGTAAACAAGATAATAATAATAAAGAATAAGTAGTAGTACTAGTAGTAAAAACCAGGCTTACAGTTTGTAAGCATTCTTTCAGTGCTTATTTCTTACCACCCCATTGGGGAGCAAATACCTTTAAAATTCAGTGAACATTGTCGCCACCACTGGCACCTGACATCCTGCAAGAAGCCAGGAGGCCAGCGCAGCATCCTGCATTCAGCTGGCCTCTGTGCATGTACAACAGTCATTGGCATGTCAACAGCTGATTACTCAGATGGCTGCCATATCTCTCTGTGACTCTAGTTGTTTTGTAGCTCTATGAACTATCATTCCCCATGCTTTTCAATGGGAGAGTTTTACCCACATTTTTGGGGAAGTTAATGATTCTTTCTTTCTTCTTTATTGTAGTCTGGATGAGATCTGGAACCTCCCTGAGAGAATGGCATGTTTCTATCTTTCATGGTTTGGTCTGGGAGTTTCATGTCAGTCAGTGAGGCCCAAGCAGCTTCATATATAGATAACTACTTTTCAACCCCAAAAAGTACACAAAGTGGTTTACATAGAAAATGAATTAAAATATGGTTCTCTGCCCCAAAGGAACTCGCATTCAAAAAGAAATAAAAGGTAGAAACCAGGAACAGCCACTGGGGGGAAGATGCTATGTTGGGCTGAATAGGGACAGTTACTCCCCACACTCCCTGCCCGCTAAATATATGAGAACCACAACTTTAAAAGGTGTCTCTTGGCTCTGTTAGCAGATACACTTACTCTATCTTTAGATCTTAGGCTATCCAACAGAATAAAAATATAAGAAAACACATATTAGACCTAACTACATCATAAGTACATATTATTTGTAATCTTAATGGGTTTTCTCTCTCTCTAACAATGACAAATAATGGGATAAAACATAAGCTCACTCATATGCAGCAAATGCAATTTTATTTTTGTAAGGAAATTCAATCTTTTTTCAAGTTATTTTATTATCCATATAAACCATACCACAACCAATTTACCCCAGAGTTTCTGGAACTTTCCCAGATTGGCTTGCAGCATACTGTACATGTTAAAATAAAGGACTGGGGAGAGAAGAGGGGAACCACCATCTGAAACTCATTAATCAATTAGAATATTTAAGCGCTTACATCAAAATGTGATCTATACTGATAAAGTAAACTCTAATTCACAAGCAGCCTTTTGTCCTTTGTGTTATGAATACATTCAGTACAAAGTGTATGGTGTGCTTAAATCACAGTAGGACAGGAACCTGGCACATGGCTATACACTGATGCTTAATACTCATGTAAATCTTGTGGGTTGGAAGCCAGCACGAAATGAAATTAGCAAATATATTTATCTTTTTGCAGCTGGTCATTAAAAGCCTAAGAATTTCCAGATCAAACTTTCTTCAGTAGTTCCATTTCAATCAGCACAGAATTTCTCAAGAGTAAATGGGTCTGTTTGGATGGGACTCTCCTACGCCCATCCTGCTAGACAGGTTTCTCACACATTCTTCTGATCTCTGTTGTGGTAAGGCGATGTTAGTTTTGGAAGACACTGATTATCCATTTCAAACTGGCTTTAGAATGGGCTATGGGGTGGAGACAGCCTTGGTTGGCCTGATGGTTGATCTCTACCAGGGAATGACAGAGGGAGTGTGACTCTGTTGGTTCTTTTGGACCTTTCTGTGGCTTTTGATACTATCGACCATAGTATCCTTCTGGATCATCTGGGGGATATGGGAATAGATGGCACTGCTTTGCAGTGGGTCCATTCCTATCTCTCCAGTAGATTCCAGATGGTGTTGCTTGGAGATAGTTGCTCTCTGAAACGATAACTATTATATGGTGTCCCTAAGGGCTCCATACTATCTCCGATGCTTTTTAACATCTACATGAAACCACTGGGTGAGATTATCAGGAGATTTGGAGCAGGGTGTTATCAATATGCCAATGACACCCAAATCTATTTCTCCATGACATCAACATCAGGAAATGGCATAACCCATTTGCCACCAGTTCATCTGGCAGTGACTCAGGAGTGGGCCTTCTCTGTTGTTGCTCCTAGGCTGTGGAATGCTATAGACATTTGTGGTTTAACATATTTGCAAGCCTTCAAAAGAGCCCTTAAGATGCATTCTTTTCAGCCAGGCTTTTAGTACTCTTTGAATGTTTTAAATTTTTAATGGCTGTTTTTAACAGTTTATTCAGGGGTGGAGCCATCATTGGGCCAATGGGTTCAAAGAACCTGGGCCGCCGACCAATCAGGGGGCCACATCTCGCGGCCCCAACACGCCCCCCCGCGTCTGACGTCAGACAGGGGAGTGCTAGTTTAGCACAAGAGCGGAGGCCATGCGGCCCCTTCAGGAGCTAAACAGAACGCTAGCCAGGAGCGGCTCTTCCTGCTCCTGGTTGTGCACTGAGAACGCAGCACCAGCCTAAGTAGCTCCTGAAAGGGCCACGTGGCCCCTTCAGGAGTTAAAGGGCTGGTGCTGCAAAAGCAGCGCCAGCCTTCATTTAACTGCCAAAGGGGCCACGCGGCCCCTTCGGCAGTTAAACGGCAACTCTCCCAGACTGGTCCTGAACAGAGCCTCAAGGCTCCGTTCAACCAGACCACGCCCCGCGTCTGACATCAGATGCAGGGGCAGGGTCAGCGGGGCCACTGCAGCAGCCACACACAGGCCACCAGCGGCCCTGCTCTGCCAGTGAATTAATTCTGTTTTGTTTTTCTTGTGTTTATTTTTTCTGAACCGCCTAGAGTCTTTGGAGTCAGGCAGCATATAAATTAAATGTTTATTTTCTTTGTCATAACCATTTTCTTTGGTTATGACAACATCCTAAGGGACACAGTTTGCATTCTACAAACATAGCTAGGTATGTTCCTGGCTGCTTTAGGAAATTCTGCTACCCAAAATCCAAAGATTGTTAAAGCACATGACGGCGAAATTTCCACACATCCTATTTTCTACCCAATGTTCTTGGCTGCCACCACAAACCAAACACACACACACACACATCCAAAGCATGTGTGATCTATCTTCATCCGCCACTTCAGTGGAAGGAAGGGTCAGGAAGAATTGAAAACCAGGAAAGATGATGCGAAAGATAACCTGCCAAGACCCAGCCCAGAACCAGAACAGTGGTAGCACCAGTGAACTGAATGAGTCTGCAGTTTGGATCCTGTAGTTCACTGGTACAGATCATTTAGCACACTGGCACACAGCATTCACCCAGACCTTAATTGAATGTGGGCTGGTACAAGTATCCAGTGACTTGTTGATAAAAAGGGAAATGTTAATCTTCTAGATTTAATTCATAAAAAGAATACAAAGTTGCTCAGTCTCAAGTCTGCTTAGAAATCAGGCTCTTTGATCCAAAGCCTTAGCCTAAACTAGAAGTCATGCAGTGACCTACATGTCTTGCAACATTTGAAGCAACCTGGTAGGGCCAGTGATGTAGTAATCACACTGCTGGCCTCTCCGACTGCTTGAGAAGCTCTTCTCATGTTATGTTTGTGGCACAGAATGGAAGGGAGCTGCTCTGTGGCATATGAAGCAGACACTTGAAGCTTCCTCATACTGAGTCAGTCTGTTGGTTCATCCAGCACAGAACTGGCCTAATCAGAATGGAAGTGGCTTTCCAAGCTCGCAGGCAGAGAAAAACCTTTCCCATCCCTGCCATTTGTCAGGGGTTGAATCTAGGAGCTTCCACATAGGAAGCAATGGTGTTTGCTCCACAACTTTCATCACTGTGCCTTTCTAGCACCTTTTCTGTGCTGCTCAGATGACATGAGAAGTCCTGGACCTCATGAGGGGAGAACAGCAACATGTTTTTACCACGTCACCCATCCTGCCAATGTCACTGGGAGTGACACTGTCAAGGGGAAGGACCTGTAGCATGGGCTCCTCCCATGTGGTTCAGATCTTCTGATGTGATAGGATTATGGGATAGGATGGTACCCTACCTCTCCCATAGATCAGATAGGTCAGAGTAACTCAGTGATGAGGAAAGGGCACCCTTCACATGCTCGGATGTTCTCTATTATTTCTCAGCATGTTCTAGCGATGAATCCTGGCATGAAAACAGATTCTAACCATGAATCCTTGCTCAAATTAATTCCCATGGACCTTCCCACTGAAGTCAGTGATCTGTCTGTCCATCCCCCCATCAATAGCGAATGTGTGCCTTTCCTATCATCCCAAACTACAGAAATATGAACATGCTCAGCAGGAATCATGCTACTTCTCACCAGTTCACATTTCAGATCAATATTTCGCCAGCTGGCTGGAGACACCAGCAAGCGGTATTATACTCTATTCAAAAAATCCTGATCAGTGGCCTCTTGCACCATACGGAATGCCTTGTAGATTGTCAGCTAATTTCCCATTAAATCACAGCTCACATCACAAAGCCATTACACTCCGCGCGGCGTCTGCTCGGCAGTGAAGATCTGATCCAAGATTTAATGTGTTTATTTGGAAGGAGACTGAAGGCAAAGTAGCTCCTCGCCTCTCCTTCTTCCCTTCAGTCCACGGTTTGCGTGGCAAAGCTGCACTTTCCCCCCTCCCCAGGGCTACGTTAGAGGTGCGGAAAACCTGCAATGCGACGGGCAAGAAAGAAAGAAAGGGGGGAGGGAGGGACGCGGCTTCTCCCGTTCAGAGTTTCGAATCTAGGGTAGGCAGAGCCGTCCATGCTTCGGAAGGGGGGCGCTCTTCTCCGATCCCCTCCCCCAGATCCCCTAGCTCCAGAAAAGAAAGCAGCATGCTTCGATCATTTTAGGAGGGGGAAGCAGCCTGAAGAAGCAAGACGGTAACATGAGCCTTACAAAACACCAATAATAGAGCGTCTGTCTCGCTCGCTCTCGCTTGTCTGCATCTATCTCCACCGCACTGTGGGGAGGGGGAGAGAAGGAAGACTGTGCATTAAACTCTGTCCCAAGGGGGTGACGAGGGCAGACCTGGAAGAGCTGCAGTTGGGCGAGGGAGGGAAAGACTCTGCTGAACAGCCCGCCCCCGTCAGCACTGGCTTCGATGTTTGCTGCGGATGTTTCAGCTGAACAACGTTGTCGCCCGACACTACTAGAAAACAAAACCTCCCAGATTTTTTTTGCTTGTGGGGCCCTAATTAATGAAGCAGGAGACTGTGCCATTTGATGGACGGCATATATTTACAAAAATGATTTCGTTATTTTATTTTGCAGTCATTTTTCGTTTTGAGCTTCTTTCTTTCTTTCTTTCTTTTTGCTTTGGCTACCTACTCTGAGCCATCCAGACGCGGTGGGCTATAAATCTAAATGCATAAATAAGAAAGCGTTTGCAGTTTGCAAGGCCAGGCGATGCGGGGAAAAGACCTTGGCCAATGATCTCACTTGATATTAGTTAAGAGCCACTTGATTCTCCCGGCCTAATTCTAAGCCTTGCTAACGAGGGAAGGGTATCAATAAACCTCTTCCCAGCCTCGATTACAGCCACAGTCGTACCCGGATTCCACTGGATCTAGGTTGCGTGCCGTGAAGAGGCCCAATTCATATACTCACACTTTGGACAAACGGCAAAAAATCTAATTTGTTGAAATCATTTGAGTCTCAAAGAGATTCCAATCATTTGGACAACGGAGTCTTTCCTTCCCAGCTTGGAAGTCTTTCCTTCCCAGCTCTTTCACGACCCCTTCGATTCCTACAGCTCTTGTAACTGCTAGACTAATCGTGGTCGTGAACAAAACGGGTGCTCGTCTTAACTTTCTGAAGCCATACTTGACCTGCAGAGACAGCGATCCAGGTGTTAAAATGTAAAACTGGCATTCTTCTCGGCCCCCTCTCTCTGGCACGCGCGCAGACTTAGCATATACAGTATAGGGCTGAACCGATGGCTTTGCAGCATTTGCCGAGTGAGCCCACTCATTAAGGCAAAGACAATGCGAACGTTCAGAATTGGGGCGGAGGTGGAGTGCCTCGGTTGTCCGCAGGCAAGCCCGCATAGATCCATGCGCAAAAGCGCTGCTGCAGCAGCCGAGCCAGCTAGCGCCTGAAAGTGGAAACAATGCTCCTTCAAGAAATCGCTCCAAGCTCTCTCCCCACTCACTCGCGCACGCCACACGCCACACACCGCCCCCTCGTCTCTTCCCTGCCACTTCCAAACTTTGCAGCCAAGAGAAAACGACAGTCCCCAGCAGCACGACCAGACCGAAACGCAGGCACGCGCTGCACGCTTGTCTGCAAACTTTGCAAGCCCAGCCCGACCTACCTAGCCTAGCCGGGCCAGCAGCCGCGCGTGCCTTAAGCTCGCGAACGCGGTGGAAGGTCGTTTGCCCTTGATGAGCAGCGGGCAACAATAGAAAGTCTTTAAGAGGCGGAGGTAAATGCGGAGGGGATGCTCCCCGCTTCGCCTCCGCACTCCTCTGTCCCTTTAAACTGAACCGCAGCTGGGAAACAAACACGCGCGCACACATCGCCCTCCCCTTGTTTAGATCAGCGGCAGAAAAGCTGCTAATGTTTCTCAGCGGCGGCCACCAGAGTCCTCTTCCCGCTCGGCGATAGCGATTTATTAGTAACCGGCCAGCCTTTCCCGCCCGCCCGCCTCTCTGCCGCTGCAAAAAAAGCTCACTCACTTTCGCCGTGCAGTGCCTCCGCGCTCTCCTCGGCTTGCAGCCTGAGCTTGCAGCTCCCCGCCTGAGCAGCCCAGCAGCAGCAGCACTACTGCCACTCTTCATACTTCTGATCTCTCTCTGTACTTGGTGCTCTCTTTGGGAAACTTTTTTTTTTCCGCCAGAAACAGATTTCCTACATTTCATTAGTCCACATAGACTGAACGGAAGTTAAATGCTTACTTTTTCGGGGAGGGGGGAGAGAGAGAACGCACGGCAAACACAATTGACACCGGTTCACCCTTGAAACGCAGAGAGATTGAATTACAAACTATTGGCAAGGACTTGGGGCTGAGAATGATCCGGCTCTTATAATATTTATGCTGCTTCCAATATTCTGATTGCGGGGCGGGGGGCAGAAGGGGAAGGGATTCCTTTTTTTTTTAACGTTGTGCAAAAGCTGATGAAGGTTGGGGTGTATTTGCAGTGTTTAGTGACACCGTTCCGTTGTGCATTACATGCAAAATGTTTCCTTTTTGGACCCAAATGCTCTACTTTTAGCTTTATCCCTTAAGGCTCATTGGGTGCAATCCGTGTCCCACTGGTCAATGGCAAAGTTCCCATTCATTTTAAAATCGATGTGGCTGGTTTCCTGTGATATTAACATTCATAGACAAAAGTCTCCTGTACCCAACCCCAAAGTCATTTTGGTGTCTGGGGTGGAATATCCAAGTGGCACACCTCTTCTTCCCTCTACTGATAACTGGGGCACAGGCTATCAAGCAGTCCTCTGCAAGACCCAATGAAATGGATGGGGACTCCCAATGAGCCATGGGCAGAAGCAGTCTCTGATGGTCTGCCTCCCGCATGTCTACTTTTTATGCCACCCCAAAATTTACCCTTGGGGCATTCTGCTACTACTTTATAGTAGGACTACTTCTGTACTTCCTTTGAGGAAAGCCCCACTGGTTTCACAGTTACTTTCCCCCATGTATCTGCTTGATGTCACTTTGTGGATATGATTCAGATTTATTACAATTAATGGGGATTGGTTTTTCTCCATTGCTTACAGTGGAATGTGGATTGCAGTACCTTAGCAGACAACTGGGCAGACCAAGGCCTGTTTCACATAAAGCGGCTGCTCTCATATGCCAATATGAACATATGAAGCTGCTTTATACCAAGTTAGACCATGTGGTGAGTCTCATGATTGCCGAGAGTGGGTATTGTCCCCCCAAGTCCTGCTATGCTGCCTCATCGTGGTGGCGGGGGGGGGGTCCTGGGAGGGATGAGCGAAGTATGCCGTGAGGTATACTCCCAGTAGGGTCACCCAAAGTGTGAAGGTCAGGCCAGCTGCAGACACCTATATTCGGCAGCAGCAATATAGGAAGGTGCTAGAGGTGGACGATCACTTCAGTGACAAGGGCAAAGGCATCATTTTATACTGCTCAGGAGAAGGCAGTGGTAGACCACTCCTGTATTTTACCAAGAAAACCATATTATTATTATTATTATTATTACATTTATATCCCGCTCTTCCTCCAAGGAGCCCAGAGCGGTGTACTACATACTTGAGTTTCTCTTTCACAATAACCCTGTGAAGTAGGTTAGGCTGAGAGAGACGTGACTGGCCCAGAGTCACCCAGCTAGTTTTCATGGCTGAATGGGGATTTGAACTCGGGTCTCCCCGGTCCTAGTCCAGCACTCTAACCACTACACCATGCTGGCTCTCATATGGATAGACAAAATAGAATGCTTGTCGATGTAGTGCTGGATGATGGGCCCCTCAGGTAGGTACTCAGCATGCTACTTAGGAAGAGCTGAGGATCTCTCAGAATACCGATGGTGTTTATGATGCGGATAGACAAAAGCCTTTTGGACGTCTAGCAGCTGATGTTGCTGTGTGGGAAAAGAAAATGCGAAGCTGCAAAGACAGAATTACAATGAAAACGTGGAACATAAGAAGCATGAATATGGGAAAGCTCGACACAGTGAAAGATAAAATGAATCGACTACTGATTGACATCTTGAGCATCAGTGAATTAAAATGGACTGGAATGGGACACTTTCAGTCAGAAAACCATACCATTTACTACTCAGGGCATGAAAACCAAAGGAATGGTGTTGCTTTCATAGGAAGGATATAGCAATGACAGTACTTGGGTACAATGCAGTCTGTGACCGACTAATATCAATTAGATTTCGTGGACAACCTGTTAACATGACAGTTCTTCAAGTTTATGCCCCAATGACTAATGCAGAAGAAGAGGAAGTTGTTGAGTTTTATGCTCAACTTCAGCCTGAAATTGACAGAACATGCAAGCAAGATGTGATGCTGGTGATTGGAGGCCGGAATGCCAAAGTTGGAAAAAGTAAGGAGGAAAACACAGTCAGCCTATATGGCCTAGGAAACAGAAACGAAGAAAGAGAACGACTTATTAGTTTCTGCAAAGCCAATGATCAAAGTAAAGAGCAAAGCTTCATTGCTAACGCATTCTTCAGACAGCTAAAACAGTGCCTATACACATGGATATCACCAGATGGAGTACATAGAAATCAAATTGATTACATTATTGGTGCAAGGAGGTAGAAAAGCTCAGTTATAACAGCAAAAACGTGGCTGGAGGCCGATTGTGGAACAGATCACAAACTACTCATGTGCAAGTTCCAAGTCAAGCTAAAGTGGAAAAAAAAGGTATCAAGCTCCCATGATATGACCTTGAGAATGTACCCACCATTTTCAACGAGAACAGTCAGGAACTGCTTTGAAGTTCTGAACCTCATTGCTAAGGAACCAGAGGAGCTGTGGAATGAAATCAAAGGAGTTGTTCAGGATGAATGTGAAAATAGACTGCCAAAGACCAAGAAACAGAAGAAAGCAAAATGGATGTCAGAACAGATGATGGAAATTGCCAAGAAGAGGAGAGAAGCCAAAGGCAAGAAAGATAAAGACCTCAGGAAGGAACTAAATAGGGCATTTCAGAAAGCTGTTAGAAGAGACAAGTGAGCAGTACTACAATGACATCTGTAAAGACCTTGAGGATGGAAATAGACACAGAAAAACAAAGAAAATTTTCCAAAAGATCTCTGAACTCAGAGGGAGGTTCCAACCTCAAATTGGTATGTTAAGAGATTGCAAAGGACAGATAGTAACTGATTAAGAGAAGATCAAACCGAGATGGAAGGAGTATACTGAAAATCTGTACAGCAGGGATGTCAACATCCAAGATACTCTAGAAGATATTCCCTACTTGCAAGAACCTCTAGTACGGGAAGATGAAGATAGATCAGCACTCCAGTCATTACCAATTTGGAAAGCTACAGGAATGGATGGAATAGCTACAGAAATATGGCAGGCAACAGAAGAAGACTCAGTCAAGGTTCTAACCAAATTGTGCCAGCAAGTTTGTAGAACAACACAGTGGCCAACAGATTGGAAGAGGTCAGTCTACATACCCATACCAAAGAAAGGAGAATGAACAGATTGCACAAACCATTGCACAATATCCTTACTTTCACATGCTAGCAAAATAATGCTCAGGATCATCCAATGCAGATTTGAGTCCTACGTGGAAAGAGAAATGACGGATGTTCAAGCTGGTTTCAGAAAAGGCCGAGGACCAAGAGATGTCATTGCTGATGCACGCCGGAAAATTGAGAAAGCCAAAGAATACCAGAAAGAAATCAATATGTGCTTTTATTGACTACAGAAAAGGCTTCAATTGAGTTGACCATGTCAAGTTGCGGAATATCCTTAGGAAAATGGGCATCCCAGAATATGTCATTGTTCTTATGAGAAACTTATACACAGCACAGGAAGCAACACTCCAGACAGAACATGGTGAAACAGACTGGTTCCAGATCGGCAAAAGAGTAAGACAAGGCTGTATACTTTCTTCTTCTTTTTTCAGTTTATATGCTGATCATATACTGAGAGAAGCTGCATTGGAAGAAGATGAGCATTGTTTTAAAGTTGGAGGAAGAAATATCCATAACCCGCGGTACGCTGATGACACCACACTGATAGCTGAGAATGCAGATGATCTGCAAGCTCTAGTAATAAAAGTCAAGGAGCACAGTGAAAAAATGGGACTACGACTCAATGTAAAGAAGACTAAATTAATGACAACGGGTATAGCAAGCAGCCTCAGAATTGACAATGAAGATATTGAAGTGGTGGATAGCTTCTGCCTTTAAGGATCAGCCATCAACAGTAAAGGATCCAGCAGTCAAGAAATATGCCACAGACTAGCACTTGGTAGAGTTGCAATGAAGGCCTTGGAAAGGATATTTAGATGCCGTGACGTGTTAGAATTATTAGAATTGTTCAGACAATTGTTTTTCCTGTGACACTCTATGGATGTGAAAGCTGGACTTTGAAGAAGCAAGATAGAAAAAACATTGATGCTTTTGAACTTTGGTGCTGGAGAAGACTTTTGATACCATGGACAGCCAGGAAAACAGACAAATGAATCTTAAAACAAATCAATACAGAATTTTCACTCACACAAATGACCAGGCTCAAACTATCATACTTTGGACACATTATGAGAAGACCCAGTTTCCTTGAGAAGTCCGTAATGCTGGGAGAAGTTGAAGGCAAGAGAAGAAGAGGACGACCAGCAACAAGGTAGATGGACTAGATCACGACAGCAATGAGTGCTTCACTGTGAGACCTTAAAGGCCAAGCTGAAGACAGATCATCCTGGAGACAATCTATCTATGTGGTCACTAAGAGTCAACACCGACTTGACAGCACTTAATCAATCAATCATCAGACAACTGGGCAGACCTAGGCCTGTTTCACATAAAGTGGCTGCTCTCCTATGCCAATATAAACATATTAAGCTGCTTTATACGTTAGACCATGGGGCGATTCTCACAATCACCAAGAGTGGGTGTCGGGGGGAGGCTGCTTTTAATTCACCTTCCCCCCAGACTACTAAATTCTTCTTTTGGGATTGCTGAGCTCCAGATATGTCCCAGCCCCTGGAGATCCCACAATGCACCACACAAGTGTGTGATGTATTGTGGGGATCCCCCAGCAATGGCCAGGTGCCTGCTCCTTTACTGGTGCCGGCTGGGAGTAGCCAGCACTAGCACATGAGCAGTTAGTCCAAGTTAAAGGCATGCTTGCACTCTTAACCTTGGCTAACCAGCGGGTTCCATAAGCTGGTTTGCCACTGCTGGCAGCTAAGCCCAGGCTTTGCTGCCTTAGCCCAGTCTGAGCTGTTTGTGAGAATAGTCTCCATGAGTCCCTCTTGTTCTGTCATGTCTATATTGACTACACTAAGTTTACATTGCACTCCATGGTTTCAGGTAGAGATCCAGCCATCTAGCTCGATCCGCTGCTCAGTGCAGGAAATCCAGAGCCAAAGCTCACCCAGCCCCAGATAGTCGGTGCAATTGTCAAACTGCTCTAGTAATCATACCCAGTTTTCAACTGAATGGTGGTGGGGCCATACCTCAGCGGTGGACAGTCTGCTTTGCATGCAGAAGGTCCCAGGATCAATCCTTGGAAATTCCAGGTAGGGCTGGCCTGGGAGGAGAAACTCCTGCCTGAAACCTTGGAGAAGTCGCTGCCAGTCAGTTCAGACAATACTGAGCTAGATGGTATAATAGTATAACTTGGTATTAATGAGCTTCCTATACTGGAGAACCTCATTAATCATAGGAACATAGGAAGCTGCCATATACTAAGTCAGACCATAGGTCCATCTCACTCAGTATTGTCTACACAGACTGGCAGCAGCTTCTCCAAAGTTCCAGGCAGAAATCTCTCTCAGCCCTATCTTGGAGATGCCAGGGAAGGAACTTGGAACCTAGATGCTCTTCCCAGAGCAGCTCCATCCCCTAAGGGGAAATATCTCACAGTGCTTGCACTTCTAGTCTCCCTTTCATATGCAACCAGGGCAGACTCTGCTTAGCTTAGGGGACAAGTCATGCTTGCATGCTTGCTACCACAAGACCAGCAATCTTCCTTAAAAGGATTAAGAAAATAAGCACGGTTTTGTGTATCTGCGATTGGGTAATGGACACCTGACCTCGGTATACATGGTGGGGGGACAACAAAAAAGAGTTAAACCTATGTTGGCTGCAGGCCAAGGTGGAGGTCATTTCCAGCTGCTATTTTGACGTTGGGAGCCATTTTATGGCTCATTTCTTTAAAAAGAAAAAAAAAGGCCCAAAAGGATTTTGGTCCATTTTCTTACTCTTGGGGAACATCTTTGGACTCCTTGTGAGTAGCGGAGCAGGTAGGGCATCTTATTTTGTCCATTTGGGGGGCAATTTGGGCTGGGGCAGGAACCTAAACCCCCAATTTGCATTCACTTTAATGCCCCATTATTCATGGGTTTGCAATCTGAGTGCCGGCCCATGGAACAGAACCCCCATGAATAACGGGGTTCTTCTTCATTCCTATGTTCCAATTAAGCCAATTAGATCTAGTCCTTTAGAATCCCATTAGATCTTTAGAAGTTCACTAGTTCTAGGCAATTAGGAACTTTTCTAGCTGCAAATGACCCTAATATAACGTAAGCCTGTTAGAACTTTGCCTTCTGGGGCAAAACAATATCCTACTGACCCAGGCAACCAAGAAGGCACTAACAAGGAGGGTCCCTTATAGACTACTACATGCAGTAGGGGTGTGAAAACAGGTTGGAATCCAAACCTGTTCGATATTGAACTGGTTCGGTTTGAAGGTTCCGGGTCGAGCCAAACCACCCCCGATGTTCAGCTCGGGTGTTTGTCGAACATAGATAGATAGATAGATAGATAGATAGATAGATAGATAGATAGATAGATAATTTGAACTCGAACTGAACCGGGCCAGGCGGTTTTGTACACACCCCACACCCCTACTATGCAGAGGCTAGTTCCCTCTTCCCCCCTCCCCCACCCCACTGTTGTCAGAGAGGCCAGGAGTGGAACCTGAAACATTCTGCATACAACACATGTGCAAAACCAGTGAGCTACAGCCAGTAGCTTGAACTAAACCACAATTCAAAAATCTCTAATCACACGTTATGTTTAGCATACATACAATCTGTGTACAGTGTATGCACATACCAATCTATATGCATGCCCCATGCATTCCCATGTTATATTGAGTGCACATAGAGTATTACACTTCCCATCTATAACCTACATTTCATGGGACCTATGCCCAGGCTCACTTTTAAAATGAATGCATAGAGCCATGTACGTGTGTACACACATCTGAATGTGCATATGACATAGAATCTGAATAGGGTTTCCGTGATGATATGTTTGTGTGCACAATTTGTGCATCCAGGGATTAGTAGCCAGCAGCACGTGGTTTTCTCCATGCTCTTGAAAACCACTGAAAGTGATATTTTGTGGCAGCATGGAGAGAAGCTTCATGGCGATGGCTGGTTTCTATGAGGAGGCACCACACAAGAGCACCTCACTTCTTGGCATGTCCCGTGATATCTTACCAAGCTCAACATATGAATTGCCTCTTTTCAAAAGCAGTTTGAAGGTGAACTCAGCTCTGCATGTGGTGCCTTATCTGTGATTTATTTTTGACATTTCTATTCCACTCTCCCTCTGAAGAGCCCAGGGTGGTGTACATGACTCTGTTTATCCTCGGAACAACCTTGTGTGGTAGATGAGGCTGAGAGATGCGTATCTGGCCCAGAGTCTTCATGGCTGAATGGAGATTTAAATTCAGGTCTCCCTACTCCTAGTTCAATACTCTAACCACTAGACCACACTGGCTCTCTGATGCCATTTTGAAAATGCAGGTACTTGATATTTGAATCAACAGCAAATACTCAGCATGTGTGTTGACCAACCTTCTCATGGCAAGCTTTAGCAGTGGGAAGAACATTTAGTGAATACAATTTGAGGGGAGATTGTTCTTGATGGGTGATACAGCAGTATTCATCATGCAATCATTTCACTATGTGCGCACAGGCTGATTTTGGTAATTACAAAACATTTATTTTACACCATCACACATTTTACTTTCCAAAGCTTCGATGTGTTTTGTAAACAGTGAACTTGTGGTAAAAGAAATACAACCATACCACCAAGAAAGGGCTCACTTATCCCATAGCTCATCATTTTAAAAGGTTGTTTGTTTCACCTGAGTGATATTCTCCTTTTTTGGATTAATTTCAAAAGACCATCTGAATTTGCTTTGTCTTCAAACTAAGCTTTCTTTCCATTGATCAGCTGACTTCAACAGAATTTTGTTTATAGTCAAGGTGAAAGATATTTTTGAAATTACACATTTGACAAATACATGTATTGATAATCCAAACTACTGCCACTCTGAGTATATTTTTTAACTTAGAAAGATAGGTTGTAAATGATACATGTGAAAACTATAAAACCTGCATGTGTTTTATAGTAAAAACTATAAAACATTTTTATTTCATAAGTTTACATATTATTAAATCAACAATAATGTTATCCAACAATTGTTTATTAGCTTAGCCATCTTGCCATTGTGCAAAGAAGTCCCTTTATTAATTCAATAGGGGGAAACAGATGTTGGAGCCCCTGGTTCAACTTCTGCATTCAGGCAGATCATTGTCTGGGTGAGTTTCCTCATAGTTATCATCCTGTCACTTCCCTGAAAGAAAAGGCTTCAGATGGAAATGCCTAAATATATAGTAGCTAGAACAGAGCAATGTTGATGAAATTATGCTTCTTATTATTTAGTAACGCTGGGATTATGCTCACGCATATTGTATCTCATTTTATCATATATACTGCAACACTAAACACTAGCTATCCTGAGATCTGTCCTAGTAAATAGCTGGAAGCGAATCACAACCACAATCAACATAATCTGTACTATTTCCTAACCAGCAAATTCCTGCATTTGAGGGAGGCCAGTGTGTTGATTTTAGACATCAAGTTCAGGATGAATATTCTTGATCTCTCTGCCTATTAATTGCTTGCTTCACAGCCGAGCAACAGAATAGTTATGACTGTTACTATTTGCCTTTATAACTGCACAACCCAAACCCTCAACTCGGGATCTTTCCAAACGATATCAAAACAATACTCTTCTTAAAAGCACTTTTATTTGCAGTAGCCCGGTCAACAGAGCTGTAACCTGTCCGCATGTAATAGGAATTGAAGCAGCTATTGTTTCAGTTATGGAGAGATGAAATAAATTAATAGAAAGCGTGAACACATTTTAAAGACAATGTGGAGCACATGCTGTCCAGAACATTGTGTTTGCTTTCATAAAGCATATGAAATGGCAACGCTTGGCTGCAGTGGGTGAAGGTTTTGCATGGCATAACCATCCGAGAAGTTATAGAAAGACATCCTAATATGATCCAATAAAAGCCAGGCTATACAAGTCCTATCATTACCTAGATCTTTCTACAGAAATAACCGGGGATTCAGTCAATAAAATGAAAGCATCGTTCCACATCTCTACACACCTTTTGTTGTATGTGTCAGAGAAC
Organism: Hemicordylus capensis; assembly: GCF_027244095.1. Taxonomy (NCBI): domain Eukaryota; kingdom Metazoa; phylum Chordata; class Lepidosauria; order Squamata; family Cordylidae; genus Hemicordylus; species Hemicordylus capensis. Next base: position 103,671,298 of record NC_069657.1, on the reverse strand, counting down.
AGTAAAAGCTGGCCCAACCTGGTTAGGTCATGAAGTTGCCCCTACTTAAATATGATAAAGATGCCTTATACTCAATGCACAGATAATGTATTAAACCTGAGGGGGTGGGGACATTTCAAAAGAATTTAGAACATCATGTACTATTATTCAAATAGCAGTTGCAACATGGTATCCAACTTCCTAAATATGCAAATTCTTCATCCCCTAGGAAGATACATTGCACACAGGAAATAATCAGAACATGTCATCCAGCGTGTGCATTGCAAAGTCCAGAACAAAAAACCAAGCATTTGGCTACAGAGGATGCTTTCTGGATGATTCTCCTCCTTGGTAAATGCACTTCTTGCAGCTTGGCTTGCAAACATGACCCAATTCATAACACTAGTTCAGCTGGGTACATCAGAAGAAAGGTGAGGCAGCAAGGCCCTGTCCATTGGCCTGGCTGGGACCAACTACTGTTCGGTTCTTCTCTTCGCAGAAACATTTCCTGCTGTGACCATTCCACCTGGTCATTATGTACAGTATATACGTAAGCATTGGTGTCTACATCATTTATTTTCCTTCCCCACATCCCATTTTCCATTTGTATTGTGTTTATTAGATTGTAAGCAATTGTGGCAAGGATCCACCTATTATACTCTCTGTACAGCACTTAATATTTTAAACACTTAATAATAACTAAATAATAGTAACAGTCTCAATGCTTAAGACTACCTCCCTTATGTGGGATGGACTGTCATCTGCTATTGGTTGGGCTGGTTGTGAAATTTTAGAAAATCTAACACACAAAGAAAACAACATAAAACATACTTTTAAAACAAGAGTTAGCCTCCAGTGTGTATGTGTGGTGGAGGGGGATTACATACCTCATTGAGCATAGGAAGCCACCTTCTACCGATTTAGACCATGGAGACCATTGAGTTAGACCTTTAAATCAGTACTGTCTACACTGACTAGGGTTGACATATTCAAGCATTCCAAATCCAGGCACCCTAATTTGAATATTATGTAAATCAGCTTGCAAATAATTTACAAATTAGGGCTCCCTTCTTCTGCTCTCTCTCTCTCTCTAAATCCAAAGCCATTCTCTAAGAACATTTCTCTGGTCAGCCTTGAGTAGATTTTATTCAGATCTCAAGCCAAAACGCCTCTTCATGGACTTCAACTTTGTCCTATTGCTTTATTAGCATTGTTAGTTTTCTTAAGTTAATATTGTGTTGTTTACTAATCAAGATTTCTTTCCTGTACCCCGAAACCCTTAAATAAACCTGATTCTATTCTCATGCTTTCAGGCATGAGCCTTGTCAGGGTCACCATTTATATCCTGAGATTATTTACTTATAATCTCAGGTCTTTCACATGAACTCTGAGGAGGCATTGTGAAGGGCTGCAGGGAGAGCTGGAGTTCATCTGCCTTCCCCAGCAGACGATCAGCCACCCTCCATTCTGCCCCGGTGTGCATCCACACAAATGGTGATGTGGCATGGTAGGAGCTGGGAGCAGGAGGACTTCCCCCTCCTGCATCCCAGATTGCTCCATGCTATGAGCACAGCTGCTGCTCTCATTAGAGCAGCCACTTGGTGTAGCTGCTCCTCCCCCAGCCCCAGCTCACTGCCATGCCAGTGGTGGGCTAGGGGGAAGCCCTTTAACCACACCCAGATAATCGCTAGCCAAGGTTAAGCGAACCATAGATTTGCTTAACCTTGGCTAAATGCCAGGTTATAAACTCAGGCTTGGTGTGGGGGCAATGCCATTATTGGGCTCTACTGGGCTTCACACGCACAGCCTAGACCAGACTGGGCTGTCCTAGCCTGGGCTAGGCGGCACGTGTGAACAGCCTCAGAATGTAACACCCAAATGACTCCTTTTAATTTGGAATACTAGTACAGTCTGGAAAAGAGCAGGGGGCAGGGAGAATTCATGGTGGCTTAGAGCAAAATCAAAACACACAGAAATATCTGTAGAAAATAAATGAAGACTGCTACATTTAATGTATCAATGTCAATAGAACAAAAAATACACTGAGCTTTTCAGCTGACTGCAATCCTATACATACTTAGTTGGGAGAACGTCTGACTGAAATCAGTATACAATACACAGGTAGGCAATGAATTACATCAAAATCAAGCTATCCTCTCAGCTGCCCTATAAGGGTCCCCTGCTGACAAAAAACAAAGGCAACATTACTTGATTGATTGATTGATTAAGTGCCGTCAAGTTGGTGTCAACTCTTAGCGACCACATAGATAGATTCTCTCCAGGATGATCTGTCTTCAACTTGGCCTTTAAGGTCTCTCAGCGGTGCATTCATTGCTGTTGTAGTCAAGTCCATCCACCTTGCTGCTGGTCGTCCTCTTCTTCTCTTTCCTTCAACTTTTCCCAGCATTGTGGACTTCTCAAGGGAGCTGGGTCTTCTCATAATGTGTCTGAAGTATTGATAGTTTGAGCCTGGTCATTTGTGCCTTGAGTGAAAATTCTGGATTGATTTGTTGTATGATCCATTTGTCTGTTTTTCTGGCTGTCCATGGCATCCTCAAAACTCTTCTCCAGCACCAGAGTTCAAAAGCGTCAATGTTTTTTCTATCTTGCTTCTTCAAAGTCCAGCTTTCACATCCATACAGTGTCACAGGAAAAACCATTGTCTGAACAAGTCTAATCTTTGTAGGTATAAACACGTCATGGCATCTAAATATCCTTCATTGCAACCCTACCAAGTGCTAGTCTGCAGCATATTTCTTGACTGCTGGATCCTGGATGATCGATCCTAAAAGGCAGAAGCTATCCACCAACTTCAATATCTTCATTGTCAATTCTGAGGCTGGTTGACCCATTGTCATTAGTTTAGTCCTCTTTACATTGAGTCATAGACCCATTTTTTCACTGTGCTCCTTGACTTTCATTACCAGAACTTGCAGATCATCCACATTATTATTATTATTATTATTATTATTATTATTATTATTATTATTATTATTATTATTTTACACAGTCAGACAGGTGTTATTGACTGGTTTGTTTTATCCAGACCTTGAGTCCTTCCCAAGGACCTGGGATGCCAGAATTTTATTTTCAATGTTGTTGCTGTTGTTATAGATATCGTCACAGAATATAGGTTGTTCCCAGTAAAGCTGCTTTTGGTAATTGGCTGATGGTGATTTCTGTGGCCCCTATGGTGTTGAGGTGCTCTTCAAGGTCTTTTGGAACTGCACCCAGGGCGCCAATGAACACTGGGATTATTTTTGTCTTTTTCTGCCACAGCCTTTCAATTTCAATTTTAATTTGTAGATCTTTGTATTTGGTGATTTTTTCTATTTCTTTTTCTTCTATTCTGCTATCCCCTGGTATTGCTATGTCGATTATTTTGACTTGTTTTTCTTTCTTCTCGACTACAGTTATATCTGGTGTATTGTGTGGCAGATGTTTGTCTGTTTGTAGTCGGAAGTCCCATAATATTTTTACATCTTCGTTTTCTTCAACTTTTTCAATTTTATGGTCTCACCAATTTTTGGCTACAGGTAGCTTGTATTTTTTGCAGATGTTGTTATTATTTCTTGTTTACACAGTCAGACAGGTGTTATTGACTGGTTTGTTTTATCCAGACATCATCATCATCATCATTATTATTATTACATTTATATCCCGCTCTTCCTCCAAGGAGCCCAGAGCGGTGTACTACATACTTGAGTTTCTCTTTCACAACATCCCTGTGAAGTAGGCTAGGCTGAGAGAGAAGTGACTGGCCCAGAGTCACCCAGCTAGTATCATGGCTGAATGGGGATTTGAACTCCGGTCTCCCCGGTCTTAGTCCAGCACTCTAACCACTACACCACACTGGCTCAGCTATCAGAGTGGTGTCATCAGTGTACCGCAGGTTATGGAAGTTTCTTCCTTCAACTTTAAAACCATGCTCATCTTCTTCCAATACAGCTTCTCGCAGTATGTGTTCAGCATATAAACTGAATAAAGAAGGTGAAAGTATGCAGCCTTGTCTTACTCCTTTGCTGATCTGGAACCAGTCTGTTTCACCATGTTCTGTCTGGAGTATTGCTTCCTGTCCTGTGTATAGGTTTCTCATGACAACAATGAGATGTTCTGGGATGCCCATTTTCCTAAGGATATTCCGCAACTTGACATGGTCAACTCAATTGAAGCCTTTTCTGTAGTCAATAAAAGCACATATTGACTTCTTTCTGGTATTCTTTGGCTTTCTCAATTATCCGGCGTGCATCAGCAATGACGTCTCTTGTTCCTCGGCCTTTTCTGAAAACAGCTTGAACATCAGGCATTTCCTTTTCCAGGTAGGGCTCTAATCTAGTGATGTCTAAACAGTTTCGACCGTTTGGGGTTGAACTGAACCTTCCCCTATTCGGTCCGACTCCTGGATCGAACCCATTCCTCCTGGGGGCTTTCGGGTTTAAAAAATCAATTACCCCCTCCGGGAGAGTAGGGATGTGCATAAAACCGGTTCTCCCGGTTCGGTTCGGGTCCGAACCGGGTCCGGACCGGACCGGGGTGGTTCGGTTTTGGTTTTGCCAGACCACCCCCCCGGTCCGGTTCGGTTTCGAACCGGTTCGGATCCGAACCGAACCGGTTCGGATCACAAAAAGTGGCTGGTTTTGAAGGGGACATTGTGTTCTACCTGCCACCCAAATTTCAAGTCGATTGGACCTTCCTCTGATTTTTTACAAATTTTTTTCAAAAAATAAATTTTTGCCCATAACTCACAATGTGGAGCCCTTAGGGGCAAAAAAGCTGGGGTGGGTGGTAGCCACCCATGGGTGTCCTCCACCCCAAAAATCCCAAGGCAATTGGTGGCTCCTAGTATTATTGGTGAATTTCTGAAGAAAATTTTTTTCCCATTGGGTAGAATGGGGGTTCGGGGCTGCCCCAGACCCACCTCTGTGGGGTGGCAGCACCCCCAAAGTGGGTCCGGGGCCATGGCAAAAATGCCCTCAGTCCCTCCCAGCAATCCCCGTAGAGATAGGAGTGATGGTTCTGTTGTTTTTCTGAGGTATTCTGAGTGTAGATTCTATGATAGCTTATGAGATTTCCAATGAGACACCATGAATCCACTCTCATTTGCTATCACAGAATCCACACTCACTCAGAACACCTCAGAAAAACAACAGAACCATCACTCCTATCTCTACGGGGATTGCTGGGAGGGACTGAGGGCATTTTTGCCATGGCCCCGGACCCACTTTGGCTGTGCTGCCACCCCACAGAGGCGGGTCTGGGGCAGCCCCGAACCCCCATTCTAGCCAATGGGGGGAAAAAAATTCTTCAGAAATTCACCAATAATACTAGGAGCAACCCAACAATTGCCACCCCATCTTTTTGGCCCCTCTCTCTGGGCGCCCTAACACGTAACACCTAGTCAGTCCATCTTAATGCCTACCTACTACCACCACTCCTATCCAAGCAAGTAAGAGGAGGACACTCAGAGAGACAACACCCACTCTCTGATCTAACAAAAAGGCCACTGCTGTGCTGCCTGCCAGCACAGCAGCAGCAGCGGAGCAGCACACTAAGCACAAGAGCAGCACACACAGAGAAGAAGCAGGAGGCGGAGCAGCAGAGCAGCAGACCTGCCGCTCTGCATGATGGGTGACGTGATGCCCAAAGGAACCACCGCCTCACTCAGTGCCTGCCACTGACTAGGCCCGACAGACAGAAGCCAGCCAACCTGCTCTGCTCTGCTCTGATGCTCCCCATGGATGATGCACACACACCCTACATCTGCATCCCAATGACCAGACCAGACCAGACCAAGTGCGCAGAGTCAGCACAGGCCAGCAGCCACCAGCCCAGCAACAACAACAGCTACTACTGCTACCACCACAACCAGTGTTGCCGCTACAATAACATTCCCAGTCCAGTCACGCGCGCCACAGCCTGAGCCTAGCACACAGCCAACAGCTGCTGCCAGCCAGTGCCTGGCAAGCCCAGCCAACATGAGGAGGAGAGAGCTAACAAGTAGACGGCGCATGCACATCACCAACCCATCACGATGGCGCAACTGCAAGGGGAGAGGGCACAATTACAGGCAGGAGGAGGAGGAGGAGGAGGAGGAGGCGGGCGAGGCAATCCTAGCACAGATTTGAAAGTTTAAAATCCACCAGGACATCTTCTAGAATCTAGACTTCTGTTTTTTCTACCACCAGCTGTAGTGTCTAGTTAGTCAGTGTGCTGTGCAGCTGAGCTGAGCTGAGCTGAGCTGCATGTGAGGAAGGGTGATTGTAGCTAGTTCTTTAGTTTCAGCAGACTGAGCATTGAGCATGGGCAGTGGCCTTGGGAAGCAACACAATTACACGACACTCACCTGCTGCTGCTGGTTCTAGAAGTTGCCTCTTCTCGTCTTCACCTCTTCGTGTGTGTGTGTGTGTGTGTGTGTGCAGTGAGTGCATGCCTTTTGCCTTGCTGGAAAGAAATGCTTCTCTGGTCCACCACCACATATCTGCTCAAGGACACAGAGGCCCAAGGCAGAGGTGGTGGCACCAGTGTGAGTGCATGTGTGCTGGTGGTGTTTGCCACCACAGGTGTTTTGTGTGTGTATGTGTGCGCTGCTAGCTAGGAGGGGGGAGGGAGGCAGGGAGGGAGGCTGGGAGGCAGGGGGGAGGAAAGGGGAGGGGGAGAGGGATGTAGAGGGGATTGAAGGGGGGAGGGTCCGGCTCAGAGTTGGTCAGCCACATATTTGTGCACACACGTGCTCACGTGTGTGCTTCGGTGGGAGAGACCAGACTCTCATCATCTGCCAGACCGGGGTTGGGGGCAGGTGAGGCGGTGGTGGGCTGGAAGGGAGGGAGGATGGAAGGTGGTGAAGAGGAAGGGGAGAGGATGAGAGGGGAAGGATGGAGGGAGGCATGGGGGGGAGGAAAAAAAACATGTAGACAGACACACACCACACTACACACAGAAAGCATCCACACACAGAGACAGTGCTAGGCATCCATTCACACAGACAGACAGACAGACAGACAGACACACAACAGGAAGAGACAGACTGAGCCTGCACCACACACACACACACAGACCCAATTCCCCCCCTGCACAGTTATCAATCAATATGTTGTGTTGGCAGCCAGTTCATTGCTATTCTGATGGTTTTGGGTTTTTTGCCATCAGCCAACATCAACAGTGACCACAATCAAGATGAACATAAGATGATAATAATTCATTCGTTTCATTTCAAAAAATCACCCAATCATCTTCTCCATGTAAACCAAGCCCCCCACACATGATTTCTGGTGACATTTTCAATAAAATCAATTCATTTGGCATTCATCATTTTGTTCTCCCTTTGTCACCTTTTTTTCTTTCTTTTGCATAATTTTGAGGCTTGATTTTGACATGGGGTTTTTAAAGAAAAAATTATTTACATGTTTATTTACATACAGTATTTACATATCTACACTGCATTTTTGAACGTATACCCGCCGCTGCCGCTAAGTCTAGTACTCCGTGGGCTGTGCTACTTTGGGGGGGTGTGCCGTGCCCACGCCAGGTCCCCAAATGCTGACAGGTGGATAGATAAAGGGCCTGTGCTGGTCAGCATTGGGTTTCTTTTTAGGTGGGCGTGGGCATTGTAAACATCTGGCCAGTCGCAGCACTACAACTACTACTACAACTGCATCTCTGTGTGGGCACACTACACGCTGCGACTGGCTGGCACGGCTCAGCATCTGTCACGTCAGCTCAGCTAGAGGTGGAAGGGGGGAGGGTAGGGATAAGCACAGAGTTCGAGCCAGGCAGGTGACCAACCATGGGGCAACCCACGGTAATCACTCGCCCGTCTCAAACTGCAGCTTGGGGTAGCCCAACAGGGGGAGGTTCACCTTAAGGAAGACCAGCTGCTCCACCAGACCAGGGTCCAAGCGGGAGCGAGAGGGTGTCACCACGTCCCCGGCACGTGAAAACACCCGCTCGCTCTGGACACTGGTTGGGGGGCAGGAGAGGAGGCGCACAGCCACCACCGCCAGGTCCGGCCAGACTTGGCGGCGGCTCGCCCAGAACTGTGCGCAGTCCACGCCGTCTCCCTCCACAGGCTCCTCCAAGTACTGCGCAACGCATTGCTCAGCACTGGAGGGGGGCCTGGCAGGTCGAGCCTCCCGCATACCAGGCATGGCGCCATAGCAGAACCGCTGAAACCACTGGGCGGATCTCGAGTCGGTAGCAAATGGCTGCTGCGATGGCGCCGCCTGGGATGCCGCGCTGCTGGACTGGGAAGAGGGAGGGGAAGGGGAAGCTGACGCCGGCTGGCCGCCCATGCTGCTGCTGGGTGCGGGTTGGGCCGCGAGGGCTGCCCCCGCACCACTACCAACACCCTGGTCTCTGCGGGCCCTAGCGGCCTCCTCCTCCCTAACCTTCTCAACCAGGATGCCCTTCCACCTGGGCAAGTCGTCGGCACTCACGGCATTGCCCTTGAGGGCTGGGTGACAGAGACAAGCGAGGACATACTCCTCCCTGTCTCCCAGCACATCAACGAGCCGCTTGTCAACCCCAGACCTCAGCCTCCCAGCCAGAGCACGACCCTCTGGCGTGGTCAGAGAGATATGGAGTCCACCCATCAGCTTCTCGAGACCAACAGCTGTGGGCAGCGCCTGGCTCAAGGGAGTGGTGTCGCCACACAAGCCCTTCGTGGCAAGCTGGAAGGGCTCGAGTGCCGACACCGCCTCGGACATCTGCTTCCACTCTGCGTTCGAGAAGTCGCAGACATCCAAGGACTTGTCCCTCGCCAGGGCGACAAGGGCTCTCTCCTGCTCCAACAGGCGCTGGAACAGGAGGAAGGTGGAGTTCCACCGCGTCTACACATCCGTAGGGATGAGATGGCGAGGAAGGCCAAGGTCATCCTGCTTCTGGCGAAGCAGTCTCCTGGACTTCTCGCTGCGGTGGAAGTGGGCGGCCAGCTTGCGGGACTTATCCACAAGCGTGGCCGTGGCAGCAACAGCACCTGCGATGGGGCGGGCCCCCTTCTCCTGGGACGCCCTCAGCTCCTTAAGGCCAAGGGCGTCCCTGACGGTCAGATGGAGCGTGTGTGCCATACACCGTATGTTCACACAGTCCATGACTGTCTCGACAGCGGCGGTAACGTTGGCTCCATTGTCGGTGACAATGAAGCCGCGGGAGAGGTGTGGACACCCGCCAATCCACTCCTCTATCTGGCGGTCGAGTACGGCCGCCACCTCCTCCGCGGTGTGCCTCGTGTCCATCGTCTCCACGTGCAGGACGGCCCACCTGTGCCGTAGTGCATCGGGAGCCGCGCCGGACCCGGAAGCATCGCCCGCGGAGGTCCCCTCACTCTCCGGTCCCCACCAGTGGGCAGTGAGGGCCAGGAAAGAAGCGTGCATCCCACTGACACTGGTCCAGAGGTCAGTCGTGAAATGCACGCTTGTCCCGGCCGGAGCTGCACGCAGCTCGGCCGACACGAGCTCCCTGCACCGGCGGTACAGGGAGGGGACCACGTTCCGGCTGAACGTCGTCCTTGAGGGGATGACGTATTCGGGAGCCAGGTATTGGAGAATACGGCGGAAGCCGTTGTTCTCGACCACCTGAAACGGCTGGTCATCGGTGGAAATCATCTCCCCTATGAGGCGGGTGAGGTGATGATGGTCCACGCGAACAATACGCTGGCTGCCCGAGGACTGCGTCCACCGCTGGACGGGCAGTGTAGCCTGCCTGCTGGCTGGCACACTGCCGCTGCCCGCCCTAGTGGCAGATGCACAAGGCGCACTAGCGCTGCCAGCCTGTCCCCTGAGACCTGGGTGGTGACGCTCTAGGTGTCTCCACATAGGCGTCGTACCCAGGTGCGCAGGGTCCCTTCCACGGCTGACAAGCATCCTGCAGTGGACACAGCGGGCGTGGAATGGGGCATCTTGAGGGACCTCAAAATGCACCCATGCACCACTGCCCTTGGCCTCCTGCGCCCTGGGCGCCGTCCTAGGCCGTTTCTCGCAGGGTGGCTGCAGTCCTAGGGGGGGGCGGCCGCCGCTGCCTGCCCACTGCTGCCACCCAACCCGCCCCTTCCGCCCTCCACAGCGGAGGAAGGGCCCGGCTCAACTGGCATCGGAGAGGCAGGCCTCTCCTCCACCACCTCGCCAGACCGCTCCCCACCAGAGTGTCGGGCTTCACGAGGGGGGGCCCCACTGAGCGGCGAAAGGATAGGGGGAAGGGGCCCCAGAGGGAGGGAGAACCTGGCTGCATCGCTGCCAGCCGCACGGTCCTCACCGCCCTCTACCTGCTCTTCCAACTCCACAGTCTCCTCCACCTCAACAACTGGCGGTAGCTCAGCAGCACCTGGTGCCGCCGGCGAGGAGGGACCCGCCACAGCCCTAACGGTGCCTCTGCCTCTGCCGCGATTGGCGGCAGCAGGCGGGGGGAACTGAGTCCTGCGCACCAAAGATGGGGCCGGAGCGAAGAATTCTCCAATGGGGAGAACTGGGGTGTCCTCAGGCTCCCCGCGTCCTCTCCCTCCCCGTGCCGCAGGCGCACCCCGCACCTGGCCTCTCCCACCTCTGCCTGCCAGCCTTGAGCGAGCCCTGCCCGCCACACGGCGCTCAGACATGCTGCTAGGTCAGAAGGAGGGAGACTTTAGGAGGAAGGCCAGACAGGGTCAAAAAAATAATTTGGAGGGGCTTAGGGGCCAAAAAAAAGGTAGCTGATTTGGAGGCGGCGGGGGGGAAGTTTGTTTTCAAAAAAGGAAGCCAATTGGGGGGAAAGGAAGACTTTTTGATATGGGGGGGGAAGCCAATCGAAGTGAGGGGGAGGGTGTCCTTTTTGAATTTGGGAGTCAACCACCAAGCCAATTGGGGAGATGGGTCTGGGAGGGGTTTTTTTTAGAAAAATAGGGGGTTAAAGGGTGGAACCCCGGTGTGGGAGGGTGGCACGGGCAGTTGGGTGGAGTAGTTGTGGTGTGGGTGGCAAGTTTTTAGCTTTTTTGGGGGGGGAGAGTGGATGGGGGGAGGGCACAGCACCTACCGGGGGTGGGGGAGGGATGCAGTCAACGCTTGGGAACCTGCAGATCAAAGGAGGAAACCCTTATTTAGTGAACTGGAACACAAAGTGTGGGTTCTGGGGGGTGGTTCTCAAGTAATGCTCCTGTGGGGGGAGCATCAAACTCAATGCAGCCTATTTAGTGACTCTAAATTGCACACAACCAAAACCAGAACCCAGTCACACCAACACAGAGGTTGAACCCACCCACTCTGTGACTCTGCCTGCCCAATGCCATGGCAAGCAAGCAGCAGCAAACACTTGATGGCAGCCTCATGGATTGAACATCATGATCATCATCATACGTGTGTATTGGCCCAGCATGTAGTGGCAGCATCAGAGCCCAGCCAGGACCCCACTCAGACTGCCCCAGAGGCAAGGAAGCACTCTGGCATGGCATGGGCCCAGCATGTAGTGGCAGCATCGCATCAGAACCCTGGACCCCACTCAGACTGCCCCAGAGGCAAGGAAGCACTCTGGAAGGCACCTGTTCAAAAACCACCTGCAAGACGCATGCAATGCAACGCAACACACAGCAGCAATTTCTTTACTGGGCATGGGCATGAAGACACAAGTTTTACAACAGTACATCTCCTCTCCAAGGTTCCCTCCCTCCTCCCCACACCCAAATGCATTTCAGAATAGGGGTGTCCCTATTTAAAACCGCCAGCTAGGGAGAGAAAGGGGCAACAAAAGGTGCACAATCGCACACGCACTAACCCCTCTTCTTCCGGTCCTTCTCCTGCCACTCACTGCTGGTCACGGATTCGCCGCCGCCAGCCAGCCACCCTGGGCTGAGACACAGCAGGGCGGCCGCACGAGGCACACAGGCAACCGGGGTAGTTCAACAACGATGGAGGGGCAGAAGTGAGGAGACAACACTATTTGTGTCGCTCAACTCACCCCCAAGCAGAGACAAAATCAACCAAAAACTATAAAAAGAAAAAAAAAACTGATGGCAGCCGCCAGGTGGGTAGGCTACTGTGTGCGGCTGCAGCTGTGGGAGAGGAGGTGGAAAGTGAAGGGGAGCAGAGAGAGAAAAGACTAAGAGAGAGAGAAAAGAGAGGGGGGGCAGGGACAAAGAGAAAGAGAGGAGAGAGAGAGAAAAGAAAGAGAGAGAGAGGAGAAAGAGAGATGATAGAGAGAAAGAGGAGAGAGGAGAAGCGCAGCGCAGCAGGGAGGGGGGATTCAGGTGTGGGGGGAGGACACAGCAGTAGCAGCGGTCCAAAGAGGTGGGGGGAGCAGAGAGGGTGTGTGTGGTTGGGGGCTAGTGTGTGGCAGGGGGCCTGGGGTAAGTGGAGAGAGTCGGGGGCAAGGAGAAAAAGAGGTGGGGTGGGGGGAGCAGAGAGGGTGTGTGTGGTTGGGGGCTAGTGTGTGGCAGGGGGCCTGGGGTAAGTGGAGAGAGTCGGGGGCAAGGAGAAAAAGAGGTGGGGTGGGGGGAGCAGAGAGGGTGTGTGTGGTTGGGGCTAGTGTGTGGCAGGGGGCCTGGGGTAAGTGGAGAGAGTCGGGGGCAAGGAGGAAAAGAGGTGGGGTGGGGGGAGCAGAGAGGCTGTGTGTGGTTGGGGGCTAGTGTGTGGCAGGGGGCCTGGGGTAAGTGGAGAGAGTCGGGGGCAAGGAGAAAAAGAGGTGGGGTGGGGGGAGCAGAGAGGGTGTGTGTGGTTGGGGGCTAGTGTGTGGCAGGGGGCCTGGGGTAAGTGGAGAGAGTCGGGGGCAAGGAGGAAAAGAGGTGGGGTGGGGGGAGCAGAGAGGCTGTGTGTGGTTGGGGGCTAGTGTGTGGCAGGGGGCCTGGGGTAAGTGGAGAGAGTCGGGGGCAAGGAGAAAAAGAGGTGGGGTGGGGGGAGCAGAGAGGGTGTGTGTGGTTGGGGCTAGTGTGTGGCAGGGGGCCTGGGGTAAGTGGAGAGAGTCGGGGGCAAGGAGGAAAAGAGGTGGGGTGGGGGGAGCAGAGAGGCTGTGTGTGGTTGGGGGCTAGTGTGTGGCAGGGGGCCTGGGGTAAGTGGAGAGAGTCGGGGGCAAGGAGAAAAAGAGGTGGGGTGGGGGGAGCAGAGAGGGTGTGTGTGGTTGGGGCTAGTGTGTGGCAGGGGGCCTGGGGTAAGTGGAGAGAGTCAGGGGCAAGGAGGAAAAGAGGTGGGGTGGGGGGAGCAGAGAGGGTGTGTGTGGTTGGGGGCTAGTGTGTGGCAGGGGGCCTGGGGTGAGTGGAGAGAGTCAGGGGCAAGGAGAAAAAGAGGTGGGGTGGGGGGAGCAGAGAGGGTGTGTGTGGTTGGGGGCTAGTGTGTGGCAGAGGGGTGTTGGGGGGAAGGGGAGGGGGCAACAACAAACAGCAAAGGAGAAACTGGAACAACTCGGGCAGCAGCAGCGATTAGGCTGGATGGGGTGGTTGGGGGAGGAGCTGGGCCTGGGCTAGGGTAGGGTCTGGGAGGAGGGAGGGTGGGGGGGGCAGGCAGGGGGGGAGGAGGAGGAGGAGGGTAGCAAAATATATAAAGCAATATATATCAAGAGAACACAAGCCAGAAGTTTAAAAAAAAAATTAAAAGAAAGACTATAACCAGCAGAAAAAACTTGGGGGTGGGGGTGTGGGGAGGGGGAACCAAACACAGACTCTGAGGGGGGCCACTAAGTGAACAGAGACAATGAAACCACAATTGCTGCAAATTAATAATAGCAAATGAATAAGTGGAACCAAGCAAAGAAAACTGGACTCGGTTTGGCAGCAGCAAACTTGGGAGAAGGCTGGATGGGGTGGGGTTGGGGTGGGGTGTGGTTGGACTTGGAGGGGCAAGTTTGGAGCAGGGAACCAAAACTGATTATATGGGACAACAAGAAACAACAACAGAATCCTCTGGGGGTGGGGGGGAGGGATTCAGGGAACCAACTCGCAGGGCAGCAGCAGTCAGCAGAAACAAACAAAATGGTACAATTTAAGCAAAACCAGCAAGCAATATATAACTGAAACCAATGGAATGCAATGTGAAAATCAAAAAGTTGGACAACAACAAGGCAGGACAAAGAGCAATAATTAATGGAAGAAGATTTAAAGCAATGAGGATGCAGTGGGTGGGAGTGGGGGAGGGGGAGGGTAGGCCCAAAGGATGAGAAGGGAAAGGGGGGGAGGGGGGGGAGAAAAGCAGACAGACAAGGAACAGGGAAAATTGGGGGAAATTAAGAAGAAAGTAAAGTGAAGTAACACACAGTATACAGGCAAGAGAAGAGACAGACAGAGAGAGGAGACACACAGAGAGTCACAAAGGGCTGGTGGACAAAGGATTAGACAGAGCACACACAGAGAGACACAGGACACAGTCAGGACTCACAGAGACACCAGAGCAGCCAGCAAAGGGCAAGCAGGTCTCAGAGATGATCCCACAACTGCAGCCAAGAGAAGTTTCCAGAGAAGAGGCTTGGGTTTATATAGGTTTGAAATTCCCTCCTTTGGGAGCCCCCACCTTTGCACTCCCCCCACGGCCAACAGGGTGCCAGCTCTCAACAGTGCAACAGCCAAGCAGCCTACCAGACCAAAGGACTCATTCTGGCCAATCAAGGATCAATAGCGCAGCCAATACAATGCCTGGAAATAGCATCACAAAATGGATGCAAGGAGGAGCAAAAGTTTCGGGAAGGAGACACAAAATGGAGGACACACTTGGAACTTTAAAGAGACACTCCAGAGACTCAATTTCGTTCCCGAACCGGTTCGGGAAACCCGAGCCGGTTCGGTACCGAACCGGCTCGAATTCGGTCCGGCTCGGTCCCCGGGAGGGCCCGATTCGGTCCGGGATCGAGCCGCCGGATCCGGACCGGTTCGGACGAACCGGTCCGGATCCGAACCGAACCGCACATCCCTACGGGAGAGTTATTCGAGGTGGCAGGGAGGTCCGCAGAGGTTCACCCCTCCCCCCACCAGCCTCCCTTAAGTAATAATTTGGCTGTTCAGCCACTCTTCGGCTGCTTGAAGAGTCCCTCCTTGGTGCAGTGGCCTCCTGCACATTCCTTCCTCGGTGCAGTGGCCATTTTGGAGGCTGCCACGCCTACACAATGGGCCTCTGTGTGGCCTGGGACTGAACTGAACTGGGTGGGGGTCCAGGGGGTGCTGGACTGAACTGGCCCGGTCTGGATCAGGTCCAGTTCGTACTCAAACTGAACCGGACCAGCCGGTTCCAGGCACACCCTACTCTAATCTGTGTTGGATGATCCTGAGCATTATTTTGCTAACATGTGAAATTAAGGATATTGTGCAATGATTTCTGCAATCTGTTCAGTCTCCTCTCTTTGGTATGGGTATGTAGACTGACCTCTTCCAATCTGTTGGCCACTGTGTTGTTCTACAAATCCACTGGCACAATTTGGTTAGAACTTTGACTGAGTCTTCTTCTGTTGCCTACCATACTTCTGTAGCTATTCCATCAATTCCTGTAGCCTTCTGACTTGGTAATGACTGGTGTGCTGATCTTTTGGAAAACTTTCCTTGTTTTTCTGTGTCTATTTCCATCCTCAAGGTCTTTACAAATGTCATTGTAGTACTGCTCCTTGTGTTTTCTAACAGCTTTCTGAAATGCCCTATTTAGTTCCTTCCTGAGGTCTTTATCTTTCTTGCCTTTGGCGTCTCTCCTCTTTTGGCAATTTTCACCATCTGTTCTGACATCCATTTTGCTTTCTTCATTTTCTTGGTCTTTGGCAGTCTCTTTTCACATTCATCCTTAACAACTCCTTGAAAATGGTAGATACATTCTCAAGATCATAGTGTGGAAACTGGATAGCTTTGTTTTTCCGCTTTAGCTTGACTTGGAACTTGCACACGAGCAGTTAGTGATCTGTTCCACAATTGGCCTCCGTCCACATTTTTGCTGTTATAACTGAACTCTTCCACCTCCTTGCACCGATAATGTAATCATTTTTATTTCTGTGTACCCCATCTGGTGATGTCCATGTGTATAGGCGCCGCTTTGGTTGTTTGAAGGATGTGTTAGCAATGAAGAGATCATTGGCTTGGCATTACTTACTTATTGTGAACCTCTCCCAGCCAGCCTCCTATGCCTTTCTCTAAGACCAGTGGTTGAAACAGAATAGTGACTGCAGGTTTTGCTCCTGAACTCCATTTCTACAAGGGCTGGAGTTTTTTGTTGTTGTTTTTTTAAGCTGAGTATCTGGGCAAGCTAAGGGCCAACCGGGTGTCAGGTAATGTCCTTAAAATCCTGTAAATATCCAGAAATCTGGGAGAGATGGCAACTAACACTGACTGGCATCAGCTCTTTAGGGTTTCAGACAGGAGCTTTTT
The DNA here is from genome assembly GCF_027244095.1 of Hemicordylus capensis. Taxonomy (NCBI): domain Eukaryota; kingdom Metazoa; phylum Chordata; class Lepidosauria; order Squamata; family Cordylidae; genus Hemicordylus; species Hemicordylus capensis. Next base: position 103,655,040 of record NC_069657.1, on the reverse strand, counting down.
CCAGCTCTACCTGCAGGTGGCAGGGACTGAACCTGGAACTTTCTGCATGCAAGGCAGATGTTCTACCGCTGCACTACAGCCCCATTTTACAGATCAGTTGTGATCAATTTTACTTTTAAGACATCAGCAACTGAAACACACTGCTATAACATAAAACAATAGCAGTTCCCAATAACCAAAAGTTAAAGCTAACTAGTATTCTCTAATGGGTCCAGTCTGCAAACACAGATTGGTACCCAGTCAATAAGCTCCAGACCACCTTCTTTCTGTGAAATTATCTCCCTTCTGTAGCTGCTGGCTGAGCTGACAAAGAAATGCAACGGATAATGCAATACATTCCTTGCAGTGGAGGCTCTCTCACCAAACGTGCTGCATAACTTCTTTGCTCCCCGACTCCAGACTGACCGGAGCCATTCCCCAAAATATTAAAAAGGACAAATGGACAACTGTCTTAAAGGAACAGAGATATGGGTTACCCCAGCACAGCAGAATTGAAGGCAGCTGCTATTGGCAGTGCTTAGACAAGAATTGTGTCTGGCCACTGAGCTACTCTTGCTCCTTATGTCACGGTGCTGGTGGAAAGAAAATCTCTTTATTTTCAGTCTCTAATGCTGAGCCACAGGATCAGGGAAATCTTGAATTTTCCAGAAGATGCATGACTTCATACTTTGTTCAAGAGATATTCCGCATTTGGAATGAAGCTCTGAACCTATTCCAGATTCCAAGCTATAAACTAGCCAGTTATGTATATGTGTATTTCTGTACAGGCGGGGTGGGAGGGGGGGAGGGATTGGAAAGGTTGTGCAGCCACATACACATTCCCGCCCCCCTCAAATGGTGGATAATGCGTGCCTTAAACAATGGTCCAAGACATATGGCTGGGAGGAGAACATGCCAATTTGTCTATATTTAGTCAGTCTGTATTTTTTGCTTGCATGTGATACATTTACTGAGCTTTGATTCTTGCGTTTGCTGAACAGCCCTCAAATGCTAATGTGCTCAACAAAATGTAGCCTAACAATCAAAGGCTACTAAATCTGTACAATTCAGAGCAAACCCTATGGAAGAAGGCCTGGCTAGGCTTGATTGCCAAATATACAGCTGAAATCTACATTATAAGCTACAAATAATGGAGGGATTTGCACTTCAAACAAGTCATGAACCTTTTCTGTTTCACACTTGTGATTGAATTTTGTCTCCAAGTTTGGCTTACTCTTCAAAGAACAGCCTTTAATAAGGTTTGCAGAGGAAACATAAAAAATGTTATTTAAAATGCTTTCTGAAATCTTGCCTCATTTTTTCAGGGTCCCTCAAGATCAACCCCAACATTTTAAACTTGAAGAATGAGAGATTGTTGTTGCTGAGTTGGTCCTAGAGAGTGACTGATCACATTGGCTTAGCATCTGTTTGAGACAACACACTTGCAAGTTTCCAGAACTATTCAAGTAGATTTTCTTTCCTTTTTAAAACAGAGATTTTTTCTTTTAGTGCATAGTATTAAATACCCTGAATTAAGAGCACCTCTTGACAGAAAGATGTTGTGACCTCAGTACAACACTGTAGTGTCTGAGAGTGACCACAGGAGGTATCCCAGAAAAAAGCAGGTGTCATCCCTCCAGAGTATTTAGGTTGGGAAACTGGCCATGCAGAAGACATTGAGGCCTAGGCTATTTCTGCCTGTTCCCTCTCAGCCATTTGAACTGGGAAGGAACTGTGGAGTCTGGAGCAATTTGCTCATGACTACCGTTGTGATTAGATGTACTCATCAGCAGCCCTGCCCTACAGATAGCAATATAGATACACCCTGAGTGGCCCTAGATTGCATCTTCTGTCCCTTTGGTTCCTCAGTCCTAGACATTGGGTACTAGTAAACCAGTTTCTAATGCTGATATTTAACTCAGGTAAGAAGGTGAGACAGTGTAAAAGCAGGGATGGAACAGAACAGACTCTTTCTAAATAAAACCAAGGCAAGAAAAGTGGGATATGCTCTAGATACCTTGGAGAAGAATATTTTAGACCTGAAATCCTTCCGACAGTATGTTTTATTAACCCCTTTCCCCAAATCCCCTGGGTGTGTGGGTGTGTAACCATTCAACATGCATGCTTTATTCTTGGTTTTTTTTCCTCATTTTCCCCTCAAGGCCAGAGGCAAAACATTTGAAAATTTGGGAAAAACTGAAAGAATTTCTTTTGAAAAACTTCCTCTCTTAAAATTATGCATGACATGCTTTACAAGACACTATTTTAAAATATTATTACTTCCTGCCCATTGCTCTTTCAAAAGCTAGCAATTACATATGATGGCTTATGTAAATGAGGAATTTTAGATAATTAATAACCCAATCCAGTATATTATAGAGTTATATATAACGCCAGATTCATTTTAGCATTTTCCTCACCCCTCACAGGATGCACTGTCATCTTCACTAGAGGAATACACAGACCCAGGCCCTTCCTAGGTCTATTCTCTGCTTGTGAATAGTTGCATGTTATCTTTCCTTGGGCTTGCCTGATCTGGAGAGTGGAGGACCTATTATCCTCCTGATTTGGCCCCTTTGCATCTTGGAGATTGTTGTTGAAACTGCCTCGAAAGTGTTTGGTCAGCACCCTCAATTTGGGCAGATGTGGGGAACTTAGCTCAAAAGGAGAGACAGTTCCATCAGCCTTAATTTGTGCAAGTGTACAAACTCAAGAAAATCAGCTTGAGAGAGAGGTTTTAATTAACAACAAGGAGTTTATTGAAAGAAATATAATTTACTAGGTGGGCCTAACGTAAAAGCAATGCAAATATGTTTAAAAATAGACTATTGTAAGGCACATTTAGCTTAAAGTTCCAAATTATGTGTCAATTCCCAGGTGGGCTAGAGAGGTACTTTAAGACAGAGGGGCAAGATTTCAGAAATCAGAGAAAGGGATAGGTTCAGCCCTGAAGACAACGGGCAAGAGGCTAATATCGCCTGTCCTGAAGAGGGGAACACCAAGGTGGTCTGCTGGAGTCTGTTGTTGCAGTCTGATGGGTTCCAGAGTGAGAGGCACAAGGGAACACTGAGATGCTTCGCAGTGGGAGTCCCAGGTGGATACATGAGAAAGCACACTGGGTCATGGAGTTAGGAATAGTTATGTCCCAAAACTTACCTTGAGGACACTTTTCTTTTGTCATACTTTGCTGAATAGGATAGCCCATACAGGCTTCTTCGGAATGCATTGTGTTTGATCCTTCTTCCTGAGTAGGAAGGTGTGTGAATCACCTATTTTATTCAAGGCTGACTGTGAGGACAATTGGAGTGGGCAGGTGAGTCCAGAGCATCCTGTGCTGGAAAGAGCTTCCCATTACTTCTATCAAGAGTTTCGATGGGCATCTCTTCAAAGTTACGTCATTGACTCATCCCTATTGTAATGGTGTCTGCTGTCTTATCTGTCTTCGCTTCCTGGCCTGAGTGCTTCATTAACAACAGGTGTCATCTCTCTTGCAAGAGGAAGAGGGGAGTTTAGATTTCATTCCAAGTCTGAAATGATCTTGAATACCAGACACTTGCAGTAGCTAGTTCTGGAGTCTACTTAGCCAGGGCCCCCTCACAGAAAGAATGAGTATGGATCTAATCCCCTTTCCAATTTATGGGGCTTGCAGCCAAATCTAGGGGCGACCAGTCCACTGCCAACTAAGTGACTTTTCCCCATGTATGACATAGACTGGAAGCTCACATTGTGGTGCAGCTCCTGGGCATAGCAAAAGTGCAATCTCCAAGCCTGGAGATGCAGTTGCAACCAGCGAGGTTTCTGGGTGCAGGCAGAATAAACTCAGCTGGTAACAAGATACTTTCTCATCTCAAAGAATGCACATGCATTCTGACATTATGTTAAACATTCATTTGAGTGTACAGCATACACTCAAATGAGACCTGGATGGAAAAGGCTAGTGGCCCAGTCTGGGCCCAATTTCTCCCACCAAGCTACTCTGTTGTGGAGCAGGCATGGGGAAGTAGGTGGAGGTGGAGTGGCTGTGGTCCATAAGAACAACATCTCCATTACCAGGGCCCCCGTGAGACAGTTTGAGTGTGTATTTTTGAGGCTGGGAACTAGGGATAGATAAGGCATTCTGTTGGTGTACCATCCACCCCGCTGACCGACTGACTCCCTAAATGAGCTGATGGAATTGGTCTCAGAGTTGGTGTGGGTGTCACCCAGACTTTTAGTGCTGTGCCGGGGGACTTCAATAGAGCCAGTGTGGTGTAGTGGTTAGAGTGCTGGACTAGGACCGGGGAGACCTGAGTTCAACTCCTCATTCAGTCATGATACTAGCTGGGTGACTCTGGGCCAGTCACTTCTCTCTCAGCCTAGCCTACTTCACAGGGTTGTTGTGAAACAGAAACCTAAGTATGTAGTACACCTGGGCTCCTTGGAAGAAGAGCGGGATATAAATGTAATAATAATAATAATAATAATAATAATAATAATAATATCCACTTTGAGGCTGACTTGTCAGGTGCGGCTGAAGAGTTCATAGTGGCCATTAAACTATGGACCTATCCCAATTAGTTTCAGGACCAACTCATGTTGCCAGTCACACACACAATTTGGTCTTTTGTTTAGATCAGGGCGGTGTTCCATGGGTGCTGGTTCCTGTGGTTTCCCCATTGACATGGATGGCACACCATATGGTTAAGGTTAGTTTCACAGCCACAACCCAGCCCTGGAAGGGTGGTGAACCTATTAAGATGGTCCGCCTGAGAAGGCTGATGGATCCAGTAGGATTCCAAAAAGCCTTGGAGGGTTTCAGTGTTGTTACTGCCAGTGATTCTGTCGATGCCCTGGTGGAAACCTGGAATAGGGAACTCTCCAGGGCAGTAGACACGATTGCTCCTAAGTGTCCCTTCCAATCTGCTTTAAAAGTGGTCCCTTGGTATACAGAGGAGTTGCGGGGTCTGAAGCAGCAAGGTAGGTGACTGGAACACAAGTGGAGGAGAACTCGGCTCAAATTTGACAGGATATAGAGCCCATTAGAAGGTTTATGCAGAAGTGGTGCATGCAGCAAAAGAACCCACAATTCTGGTCTGTGCAAATTGCTTCTGCAGGTTCACGTTCAGCAGAGTTGTCCTGGGTTGTGAGGAGTCTGATTCAGGCTCCTACCAATTCAAACCAGTCCCCGGAGACTTATGTTCTGCTGTAATTCTTTTAATAGGTTCTTTGTGGACAAAATCTCCTGTATTCAGGCCAACTCAGACTCCATTGTTTTTGCAGACACTGCACTGTTTTTGCTGGGCACCTCCTCTACTAAGGAGGTGTCCAGCAATCCCCCTTACAGTATTAGATTGGATCGGTCTCAATCTGCAATGCCTAAGAACGTGGACAAGCTGCTTGGGGTGGTGCAGCCTACCACTTGCTCTCTGGATCCTTGCCCGACTTGGCTGCTTTTATCTAGCAGGGAAACTGTTGGAGGCCGCCTCGATAATATCGTTAACTCATCACTGAGGGAGGGTAGGATGCCTACTTGTTTGAAGGAGGCAATGATTGGGTCACATTTTAAGAAGCCTTCCCTAGATCCCTCAGCAATGGATAGTTATAGGTCGGTCTCCAATCTCCCATGGTTGGGCAAGGTGATTGAGAGAGTGGTGGCTAAGCAGCTCCTGGCAGTTCTGAAGGAAACCAATTATGTACACCCATTTCAAATTGGTTTTAGAGCAGGCTATGGGGTTGAGACAGCCTTGGTCAGACTGATGGATGACCTTTACCAGTTAATTGACAGAGCTGAATTTATTCTGTTGGTTCTTTTGGATCTCTCGGTGGCATTTGATACCATTGACCATGGTATCCTTCTGGATCACCTGAGGGGGTTTTGGATAGAGGGCACTGCTTTGCAGTGGTTCCGCTCCTTTCTCTCAGGCAGATTCCTGATGGTGGAGGTTGGTGATAGTTACTCTTCAAAATGAGAGCTATTATATGGAGTCCCTCAAGGTTCCATTCTGTCACCAATGCTTTTTAACGTCTACATGAAACTGCTAGGTGAGGTCATCAGGTGATTTGGTGCTAGGTGATCAGTATGCTGATGACACCCAAATCTATTTCTCCTTATCATCATCGTCATCATCATCATCATCAGCAGCAGCAGCAAATGGCATTCATTCCCTAAATGCCTGCCTATGGGCAGTAATGGGCTGAATGAGGGACAACAAATTGAAGCTGAATCCAAGGAAGACAGAGCTGCTCATTGTGGGGATTGGAATCTGAGGGACGAGTTAGATCTTCCGGTGCTGGATGGGATTACACTCCCCCAGAAGGAACAGGTATGCAGCTTGGGAGTGCTCTTGGATACAAGCCTCACCCTGGTATCCCAGGTGGAGGCTATGGCCAGGTGCGCCTTCCATCAACTTAGGTTGATCTGACAGCTGCATCCATTCCTTGAAGAGAATGATCTCAAAACAGTGGTGCATCAGCTTGACTACTGCAATGCACTGTACATGGGGCTGCCTTTGTACATAGTTTGGAAACTTCAGTTAGTTCAAAATACAGCAGCCAGACTGGTCTCTGGGGCAATGGAGAGACCATATTATGCATGTTCTCAAACAGTTGCATTGGCTGCCAATATGTTTCTGGGCAAAATACAAAGTGCTGGTTATTACCTTTGAAGCCCTGAATGGCTTAGGTCTCAGTTACTTTAGAGAGCACCTTCTTCTATATTATTCCATTGCATGCTGAGGAACCAGGCCTTCTCAGTAGCTGCTCCTGGCTTGTTGAATGCACTCCCAGCAGATATCCATAGTTTGGGCTCATTGTTGGCTTTCAAGAGAGCCCTAAAGACTTATTTGTTTGGCCTGGCCTTCCAAGGTTTTAAAACTGTGTTTAAGTATTTTTATTTGGTTTTAAATGATTTTGAGTTCTTTTAAATTTGTTGTTACATTGTTTTAATCTGTTAAATTGTGTTTATTTTTGCTTTTTATTTGTTGTGCACCACCCAGAACCTTTGGATGGGGCCGTCTAGAAATGTAATAGATACATACATACATACACAGTTACAGATCTATACATAGGCAGTTACAAATGTACCTTATTATTCACAGGGGTTTTGTTCCTCTCCTACAGGGGCAAGAAACTGCCAGTAACGAGTCATTGTGCATATGGGAATTAGGGGTTAGGTTCCCGAAGGGTCAAAAACCCTGGTGGAAATGGCCAAAAAACATAAGGGGCAAACCCTACTATGCTTTGCGGTCCTTCAGCTATCCAGCAATGCCTCCCAGAACTTCAAATTCTTCCATTTTTCCATGATTTTTCATAGAAAAAAAGGTTGTTTTTAATCTAAATGAGCCACAAAATGACTCCCTTTTACAAAATGGCAGACAAAAATGACCTCCAAGGTCATTTCTGGCCATCTCCAAACTACGGATACTAATTGCCTTAATTGCCTTTTTGCCGGGTTCCCCACCTCCGCCCCACACATATGTCGAGGTTGGGTGTCAATTACCCAACTGCAGATACACGAAACTGCAGATAATGTATCCACATACTGTGAGGTTCTCCTGTATTCACAGTCTATTGAACACAAGTACAGCACTAAACTTCTTCTTCGTGGTCTCTGTGCATCACCCATGCAGCTACTGCACCTCTGGTTGTCTTCTCTAGCTTTGCCTACGATATATGTATTTATAATTAGAGCCAGTGTGATGTAGTGGTTAGAGTGTTGGACTAGGACCGGGGAGACCCGAGATCAAATCCCCATTCAGCCATGATACTAGCTGGGTGACTCTGGGCCAGTCACTTCTCTCTCAGCCTAACCTACTTCACAGGGTTGTTGTGAAGAGAAACTTAAGTATGTAGTACACTGCTCTGGGCTCCTTGGAGGAAGAGCGGGATATGAAATGTAAACTAATTAATTAATTCCTTTCTGATTGTTTTTTGTTGGCCCCTATGCTATCTTGCTGTCTCCTCGTTGCTTCATCTGTTGCATTTTGCATTTTTATTTTGATTGGGAACCCCCACCCCTTTCCCTTTTGTGGCCACCTATGGCCACAAGAATTATTTTCAAAAATTGCTCCCTGTGCTCCCCCAAGCTGCCTTCCTCTGACGGACACTCATTGTGCTTAACTTGCTTGGGGGAGTCTTTGCTTGGTCTGTAAGGGTTTTACTAGACAAGCCTGTCATAATTGGGCTGCCTGACTTCGCGCCTCTCTCTGAGAGAGAGCCCTCCTAATGAGCTCTTTGGCAGCGGGGACTCCGGAGCTACCACTACCAGCTCCAATTTCTCTCCCTTGTAAAGGAGGAACACCAACTGCTCCGTACACTCTCCACTCTACGGGAGACAAATTGGCTGAAGAAGCCAGGCAATCCACACCCGATGTACCCCCGGGCCACCAATATCACCTGCGCCGCCCGCAGTGGTTTCCCCTCCAACTCACATGGCCCCTCTGTGAGCCATGATTGCCAACACAAAAATGACCACCAAAACAAAAATAACTGTTGCGCATGTGCAAATGGCCTCTGTGAGGCCGTGGGTCATGCCAGACCTCACAGCGGCTTTTTGCGCATGTGCAGTGGCTGCGTTTTGAAGGCCGGTGCGGGGAGGGGGAACCTCCATGCAACTGCCGCCCCCCCACACCGCTTCGATGGTCATTTTAAAGGTAATATTTTTTTTAAGTATTTAAAATTTGTGAAACCCACCCACCCATCAGGGTGGTTTTTGTTCTGGGGGATATCGAGCCGGATGGTGTTTGGTCCAGGGATCGAACCATGAAACCCCTGACCCAAAACCACGAACCCCTGAACCTGTCTGCATATCCCTATTTCATATATCCATCATACCTCACCACTGCAAATACCTGAGGTTTCATACAGGCTCCCAATCATACCAATATACTATTTTTCTTTTGGACTGCCCTCTGCCCTGCGTGTGTTTACAAAGTGCATGGCCATGGTGGCGGCCCACCTGCAATTGCAAGGTGTCATGGTTATCCCCTACATCGATGATCGGTTGCTGGTGTCGTCCTAAAGGATCTGCCTTGCAGGGGGATGTGGAACTTACTCGCCGTCTCTTGCACCTCCCAGGTCTACAAGTAAACCACAAAAAAACAAAGCTGTCACCAACACAGAATATACTATTTCTAGGTGTTGTTTTGGACTCAAACTTCACAATGGTGACTCTTCCCCAAGAAGGGATCCAGTCGATACAATTCGCTGCCCATAACCTTTGCAAACATTGGAGAAACATGGCAAAGTTTGTACAGCATCTACTAGGCTTGATGACCTCAACTACCACTGTGTTACCCCAGGCCCATCTTCGCCTGCGAAAACTGCAAGCCTGGTTCCTGTGGAAATTCCATCCTCAAGTGCACTCCCAGCGCAGGATACTCACAGCCCCACGCAGTATCTTGGTGGACAGTACAATCCAACCTCACCCAAGGAACTCCCTTTTGGAAGGAGTTGTCCACCCTCACAATTACCACAGGCGTGTCGAACACCGGGTGGGGTGCACATTTCAAGGACCCAGTGGTCGCAGGGAACTGGACTTGGGAGGAGCGTTCCCATTGCATCAACCATCTTGAGCTAATGGCCATGTTTCGGGCCCTCAGGACCTTTCGGCTATACATAACAGGATCCCTGGTCCTTCTGCTCACAGACAACATGACAGCCAGGTCGTATCTCAACAGGCAGGGAGGCACGGCATCATGCTCAACTTTGCAACCTGGCTATGTGCCTCCGGTTTTGGTGCCTGGATTGGGACATTTGGTCAGTCTCAGTCCACATCCAAGAGAAGGTCAATACCTTAGTGGACGCGCTAAGCTGCCAGAACAGCCTTTCTCATGAGTGGCGCTTGAATCATGGCATCCTGATCGAGTTCTTTAGCCTGTGGGGAATCCCTCACATGGATGTATTTGCCTCCGCTCAGAATTCCCAATGTGCAAGGTTCTGCAGCAGAGCAGGGGTGGACCTGGAGTTGGAAGGGGATGCTTTCCTCCAGCATTGGGTTGGTCAGCTCCTGTACATTTTCCCCATTTCCATGTCCTCCAAAAGATTGTCAAGGACAGGGCCAGGTGCATCCAAATAACTCCATGGTGACCCAGACAACTGTGGTTCACCACGCTTCTTCAACTGTCACGGGGTTTCTACCAATGCCTCCCAGCAGTGCCATATCTCCTAATGAGGGAAGGAGGCATGCACCTTCATCTAGATGTGAAGTCCCTTCATCCTGTATTCCTGTAGGTAGCTAGCACTGTAACTGTTGGGAATTCTCTCTGGGAAGAGATACCCTTCTAGTACAGCAGAGTGCACAGAGGCAAAACACAGCAGAGACTGCCTAGGCATGCGTGTATGCTGAGAGTAAAAGAAATTTGGAGCCAGTTCATAGTTTCAAATCAATATAAGGAGTCTTTATTAGTGAACTCCATTCTAGATAGTAAAGTGGAGAGATAGGATCTCTAAGCTAGCTAGCTAGTTGGATGCAGAGGGATAGAGTCTGCATCTCTGCACACATGGTGCAGGGAGAGAGGAGCGTAGGTGTTGCAAGGGAGAAGAAAAGGGGAAAGAGGAAGAAGTGGCAGGCAGGCAGGAAGTCCCTAAGAGTAGCAATCTACATATCCAAAGGGATAGTGTTAGAGCAGTAGAGAAGGGATGACCAATGTCTTGACCTCTCTAGCCCTCTGACTCACTAGTCTGTCCCCCTCTGTCACTGAGGCATGAATCAACACAGCGTCCTTCATTTCCAACAGTAACTTTGTTTAGTGATCCAGTACAAGTATTGTCAGCGGCAAATAAACCTGCAACGCTGGCATCTTGTGCGGAAAAATGGGTCCATTTTTCTAAGTTTGTATGAGTAACAGGAGCAGTGCCTTCCGAGGCATCATGACAATTGATTTTTGAGTACCTGTTGCACTTGAAAGATAGTCGGTTGGCTGTTTCTTCTTTAAAGGTTCACTTGGCTGCCATCACAGACAAGCATTCCATGGCTGGGTTGTTTTCTCATTAAATGGTCAAAAAGTTCTTTAAGGGCATACTTTTTTTGTTTCCACCTATTCCCAAGTGTTCCCCACCTTGGGATTTACTCCAGGTGTTGAAACAATTAATGAAACCTCCCTTTGAGCCTCTGGCAAAATGTAACCTGAAATTGTTATCTACAAAAGTAGTGGTTTTGGTTGCAATCACCTCAGCTCTAAGAGTAAGTAAGATGCACTGTATTTAGTTTTTCATAAGGATAGAGTTGTATTGAGGCCAGACATTTCTTTCTTGCCCAGGGTTGTTTCCGAGTTCCATTTGTCACAAGAAATTTCTTTGCCTACCTTTTCCCCCACTCCTACCACTGAGGAGCGTGCTTACCATTCTCTGGACATAAGAAGGGCCCTCGCCTTCTATGTGGACCACACATAATCGTTCCGCAGGTCCGCATCTCTGTTTGTGTCCTATTCAGAGCCTTCTAGAGGCTTGCCCATGTCCTCCCAGTGCATAGCCACATGGGTCAGAGAGGCTGTCTCTTTGGCCTACCAACTGGCCTCAGAACACTTGCTGACTCCTACACATGCGATGGCTACTTCAGTGGCCTTCCATAGAGGTGTGTCAGTGACTGAAATTTGTAAAGCCATGCCATGGTCTTGGCCGACAACATTTGTCAGACATTATGCCTTAGATGTTCAGTCTCGCGCTCATGCGCTGTGTGGTTCATCTGTGTTGCACACTGCTGTTCACAAGAAATAAATTGGTTTGTTGAGCATTATTCAGTGTCTTGCTATCTGTTATTGGACTGCACCCACCTTCTTATTAGGGTAGTTTGCTATTATCCCATGTGTGATGCACAGAAACCACGAAGAAGAAAGGAAGGTTACTCACCTGTAACTGTAATTCTTCGAGTGGTCTTCTTTGCATTCACACTTCCCACCCTTCCTCCCCACTGGAGCATCCATGTCTCTGAATTGTGGTTCACAGCTGCGGCAGTCTCCAGACTGAAGGAGTGTGGTACATTTGCTGATAGAGGGAGCTGGTTTCCCACTCTTTTTTTCCTAATAAGGTAAACCTTTGGAAGTTTCTGGATGAGGGCTCTGTGCAGGCACAAATCCCATGTGTGAATCCACAGAAGACCACTCAAAGAACTACAGATACAGGTTAGTAACCTGCCTTTCCTATCTATACCATGCATCTGAGGGGCCTGTACCCATGTTCACTTTTCAAATGAACACAAGTGCAGTCATTCATACAAACCCATATGAGTGTTCAGACATCTGTACATTCATACAAAATAATGTCTGGATAATGTTTACCTTCTACACCCATATTGCCCCATCTACTTGTGTGGAGAGAGTTCAAAGAAAATCAAAGAGGGCAGATGCTGCAAGAAATTTGTTGTGGATAGTAAAGCCTCAGGAATAAAACTGAACATTTAAACTAGGTAGCTTGAAATCTGCTTCTTCTTAGTCCTGTCCTTTCCCAACTTGATACCATGAAGAAAGTACATAAACTCCATCTTACAGGTTGATTTAAAAACAATATATATTTGTAATTATTGCTGAGTATACTTATTAAAAGGATAAGTGCCTTATTTTTAAAAAAGAGACACTTAAATGCTAACTTCGCTGTACATTGTTCATGTAACTTCCAGAAATGTTACATCTCTAGCCACCTCAGAGGGCCCCAAACCAAAATGTAACAATAACCCCTTTTGTTTGTTTCATGTGTATGTGTATACTGCCCTTCAATGTAACCTATCAGGGTAGTTTGCAGTATTTAATATAAAATAAATAACAAATTGGTAATATTGCCCCCCCCCACTGAAAAAATAGCTGATACAGGGGAGAAGGATCCAGATTAGGACCACAGTGCAGTCAAAGGGTTAAATTAGATCTCCTTTCTGCAGCTGCTATGGGGGGCGGCGGGGGAGGGGGGGAAGCATCCAAGGGGCAATAACATGCAAAACATAACATGAAGTTTGGCCCTAATACTAAATGCTATTAAGTTTCACAATCCTCTTTTCATAATGACCAAGATACAAATCAATAGCTTTGCTAGAAATGTAATAAAATACTCCTTTAAAGGAATATGATAAAGGATTCAAAGGAAAGAAAGCATGGAAATGTTGCAGTTTAAGAATGCATATTTTTAAGACTCACAGAAATCAACATAAAGCTCCGTTTACTTGCCATCTGTACCTCTTTCCCCATAATCCTATATATCTGCTTTTTCTGTTACCATTCAGTCTCTTCCTTGTAGGATACAAATCTGAGTTTCTCATAAATTCATTAATATTTTTGTTTCAGTTTCCTTCCCCAGTAACTTATTCCAAATGTTTGCTAGCTCTTGTGTGAAATTGACCTTGTATTTGCAGTATTCTAACATCTTTTAAAAAATCTGCTTCTAATGAAGTCAATGAAAAAAATGTATTAATTTCACTAGGAGATAGCATCAGGTTCTAATTTTAGGTTGTTTCCTTTTGTTTTTTAGCTTTTCTTTGACCCTATTCCAAGTATGGATCCCATTTCCATTACCAGATGGAGTAGCTGTCCATTTAAACATTACAGAACGAAGAGACATTCTGGCAGGTCTACTTCCCACAGCACTCCTGAAGACTTTGGTTGGTGCATCCAGACAGTTGTAGTCTCCCAGAAGAATTCCAGCTCCTAAAGGACAGCAACGAGGGTCTCATATGTATAAGTAAACATGACCTCTAATAACAACTTTATGAGGTGGTTCCCATGAGCAGCCCTACCTGGGCTTGCACAGGTAGGGCTGCTCAACTGGAGCACTGGGATCAGTCCCGATCCGAGCACTCTGCAACCAGGTAGCCCAGGTTTTTTTAGCCTCTCCTGGTTGTATGAACGCAGCCCAAGCATCCATAGAGCCAAGTGGCAGGAGCGTCCGGTGATGGGAAAATCCCTCAATGCCTCAGCCCTACCAGGTATGGCCATGAGTTGTTAGCTGCCCCATAACAAACTGTTCTCTGGACAGTTCACAATAAAACAATAGAGTAAAATATACAATTAAAAACACATTTTAAAAAACAAACAAAAAAACCCATTACATTAGAAAACAGAAAACTCAAAACTTCTTTTAAAAAACCAATTTCTTAAAAGTCTGAGTAAACTATGCCAGGCAAGACTCACTGGGAAGGCTGTTCCCAGGGGTGTAGCTATAATTGAGCGAATGGGTTAAAAGAACTCGGGGGGCCCAGCTCCACCTCTTCCTATTTTCTTCATTATCTCCCTCACTCCAAGGGGCCGCCGGGGAGAGGCGAACATGGGCTCCCTCTCTTCTAGCTACACCCCTGGCTGTTCCATAAATGAGGTGCCACCACTGAGAAGGTCCTCTCCTTAGTAGCCACCCACCTCACCTCATTTGGCTGGGGCACTTGAAGCAGGCCCTCTGAAGAGGACCTCTAAATCTGGGTAGGGACATATGGGGCAAGGCATTCTCTCAGGTAACCTGATCCCAAGCCACTTAGGGCTTTGAATGTTAAAACCTGAACTTTGAATTGGGCCCAGAAACATACTGTGAGCCAGTACATATCACTAATGTTGTAGATCACAAAGATGTATTTCCTCCACTTGCAGCTTCAGGGCCCCAGGGTTCTACCCAGCCTATTAAAAATGAATAATCATGCCTCACTCCTCCTAAATAAGAAGTCTCTGTGGTTATCCATATATTATTTTCATGGATACCATGTGAGTTGGGGACATCACACAGCTGGTTTCTCCACCGTTGAACACTGGGGCCATCATGTACTTAGTTTGCCCACCCTTTATCCCAATCCAAATTGCCATTCATTGTGAGGAAATGGACTGAGTGATGGATCCAACTCATGTGGTGCTTTATGATACAGTTGGGAAAGGATGGTGGTGGTGGGAAATTCACCTTGAGGATACTGATCCCCATAATGAAAGTAATGCATAAGTCAGCTATGCCTTGATGCTATAATGCAGAATATATCTGTGCAGCTGAAAGAGGCCCAAATAGTCTTTAAAAAGGTTGCAAATTATTTGCAATCTTGCAAGGGCTACGAGCCAATTTAAATGCTCAGAAAAGGTTTTCCTGGGAATGTTGCATTTGTGGAGACTGTTGTGAGATGAAATGCTTTCCATGTCAAGATCTCCCTGAATGTGAAAAGTGGGTTTCAAAAGGAGTCTAGCCTGCTCCTTGACACATCAGCTTTCCACTTCTCCATTTTTAATTCATTACATGAATCATTGTACTGTATGCTTTTTCTGAATATTTAGCTTGATTATTAGAGTGAGCCACAAGTAGCAGATGCTGACAGTCACATGAATTGACCCTGAGACATTCTGGTTATGCTGTATAGGAGTTGCTATTCCTGTTTTTCCAGCTGTGCCACTATTTGGAATGAGTGCAAAGCACCTTTGCCAAGTGGTCTCAGTCTCTCTCTCTCTCCTCTCCTTCCTTTCCAGTAAATGGGGCTGTTCTTCCAAATCTTTGTATTAGGGCCTCACACTCTCCTAATTTGCCATTGGCTGAGATTTTGATGCTAGTTCTCTTATTCACATGATGACTTACAAACATTGGGAGTGTTGGTTACCAAATGAATTGCAAGCTCAAATTTCAGACTAACCCTAAAAACAGATGTCCAAAGCCAATAATAAAGACAACTCAGAAAACAAGCTACTAATTTAAATCGTCAGTATCACAGACCAAAAATAAAGAAACAAAATAAGACAATGAGAAACTACTAGAAAACATTCATTGAAACATTTTAACTGAACGTTTGTTTCCTTTTAAAGTTATCATGAAGCAAAATCATGTCTTTTAAAATGTGTAATATTAGAACAAGAAATAACCATACTGATATTAATGAAATTATGGGCAGGATCAGATGAAGTTTTAAAAATAATTACAGAAGAAGGAAAAAACCAAACAAACCTTCAGTTGGATCCTGCCCATAATTTCATTAACATCAGTATAGTTACTTTTAAAAAGTGTATAAAACAAAATTATATCCAGCTGTTAAGTTGTAGGCTTTCAAATCACATTGATTATGGTTGGAAAATAATGAATGTACTTAAATCTATCCAGCTGAAATAAATGGATTTTAAAGCGCTTATCTTTGGCAAGCTTGTGCCCTGTCTGTCTACTTTTACTTGGCTAATGATAAGCAGACTTCTCCAAGATATGAAATATATGATGAAAATATTGTTCATTATAGACAAAGAATGAAAAAAAAGCATCTAAAGTCACATGGCTGGTATTTCTCCTCCACTATTTATGCCTGATTTATGAATGTAATTTGACACAAAGTTTGCCAAGGCCAAAGCCCTAGAATTTGCCTATGATATGCCAAGAGTCAGAACCAATGTAAACATTCTGTAGAATCAAGTGATATACTCCCCACTCCGCCCCCAACTGCCCCACTTCAGGCTTCGAACTGATTGCAACTCTCAATGTGCGATCAGTTAGCAGTTCAACATGTCTGACGAGTAACAGCCAAACTCTATGCAATAGTGGCAGTTCCGTGTTTTTTGATACAATTCTTCCCCAACCATGTCTAAGATGGAAGCTGGGAGTACTATTTAAACAACCAGTGGAGTTGAGCTGGGGGGGTGTAAAACTCTCCCACTGTTCTTAACTCCACTGTTTATTCCTCAAAATCCTTTTCATCCGAGCCAGGCAATACCAGAACTGAGCCAGGCTGAGACCACATTGTAGGGAAGTGCTTCATTGCAAGACCACATTGTAGGGAAGTGCTTCATTGCAAGGCCCAGGAGTGAGTAGAAGCCTCCATCAACCCTAAGTATGGCTCCCTAATTGTTTATTACGTCTGTGTGAAGCTTTAGCCGAATATACCACACACTCCCCACTACAGTACACTGTACAATACACTGTACTAGCACTGTACAGAAGCAGCTGTTCCCACCACGCAGTTCTGTGCTTTATCCAGTGTCAGCAAGACTCCTTTAAGGGAAATAGAGCCTCCGCATGATCTTGAAAAGCATGCACTAAAGCTCTATGGGAAAGTGTTGGAAAGGACTAGACTTCCAACTGCTCCATGCATGCCTTCCAAAATGGCACTGGGACTCAACAAGACTTGATGCTCTGAAAGGGGCCCTGCCAGCACTAGGAAAAGTGCAGCACCACACAGAGTCAGCACGTGGGAAGTGGCCGCCACTTGAAAAATAGTGAAGATCACTGAGTGCCTCAGAGAAAGGGCTGTAGAGGGAACTGTGGTGGCAAGTAGGGGAGGGTTCAGCACACCTGTTCCTTTGGCACTTTTAAGGTGTACAACCATGAGCGGCTTTAGAAGTGTGGCAGACCCATATTTGAAAATCAAAGTTTCTTGTTCTCACTTGCAGTTTGGACCTAAGAGTGCTTGGATTTCAGGGTGATCAGAGGGGGCCTGGCCTCCTAACCGTTAGAAGCCCCCCTTAGATCCTGCTTTTAGAAGGCTATAGAGTGACAGGTTTTGGCTTGCAATGAGGGAATCGGGAGATAGGGCTTGTAGATTTCATGAAAGGCTTGGCTATCTTTCCCCCCATAATTCAAGCACTGCTTAAGAGGCCGTCCAAACCTTGTATTGTTATATTGGTTCAGAGTTGAATTTGTTTCCAAAAATCTGGGGTTTGGAGTGATAAAATACACCATTAGATTTTGCAAATGACATAACAAAGAGGGCCTTTAAACTTTACTTCAACAGATAAAAACCTTTTCAAATTGTGCATTAGCTTCATCCAAACTTTTGGATGATTTTGCACAAAGCAGTCAATGTGTGAGGATTTGTGAACATAATACCCTTTTATGGTTAATGAGATTAACATACAAGCCCTGCCACCAAATTCAGAATATTCACTTAAGTCATGAAACACTTGCCAACTCAAATGGTTTCTACCATCCCTTGCTCTGCACATTTGCCCCATCGTGAATGGATGTTAATATGGAAAGTTGAATTCCCTAGCAAATAAGAACCAATGCACTCCATAGCTGAGACTAAAAAACTGATGTATATATTCTGTGGTTTCCATTTCCTTGGCTTTATTGTTTTTATGTAAATTCTCCCAGGACATTTCAGGTTATATGTCTGGAAAGCTTAGCTATCCAGCAGAGGAAAGACTGAGAGAATAATGAGAAATGTGCTGGAAGAATGCACATAAAAAGCTTTGGAGAAATGAAAATGGAAACAGCAGACTCTTAGAAACTTATTGAACATAATAAAAAATCTGTCTCTTTGTGTCTGTGGGTGGGGTGTATGGGATCATATAAACACACACACCTACTATAGATGCTACTAAGGTAGCTGAAGGGCATCAGGAGGAGATTTCACCAATGAGATATTAAAAGTCAGAATGAAATCCACAGAGTTTACACCATAAGCATCTCCAAATGATCCTATAAATGTTGGCTGACATGCCACACAATTTTAGGAGGGCAGAGCAAGAGCTCCATTCTCACAAGGAGCCAGTAAACTAACTGTATGCAAAGCAACAATGCTGTGCATAGGGAGGAGAAAACAATTATCACTTCTTCCCCTCCCCACAAAAGTTCTTTTTTCATCCAGGAATATGTCCATGAAGGGTGCACAGCCCTCATAGACATATTCCTGGATGCAAAAAGATCTTTTGCAGGGATGGGAGAGAAGGAAAATAGCTTCCCCTCCCCACACACTGTATTGTGAGGCCAGCCTCACAAATAATTAGCTTACTGGTTTCTTGCAAGGACAGATCTCTTGCCTAAGGTTGCATGGCATGTCAGACATTGTTATGTTCAGTCCTCTCCCCACAATGTGTTTGTAGGTAAAGCAAATTTCAGATTGTAAAATCCCTGATTGCTCAATCTCCCAGCTGCTAGACTAGATCAGTTTCCTTATTCAACACCTCTTCTATCCAAAACAAGAAGTTCAGTCTAGTAGTAGACTGGTGGGAGAAAATGCATCCTGCCACCAGTGCATATGGAGTGCACTTCAGCCACTTTAGCTACTGAGGTCTGTTTTGAACTACTGATAACATATTGTTAGACAATTGTAGTTTTTCAATATATCTTTAATTAAAAGAACAAACATGGGGTTAGGTGGCACTGTTTTACAGTGGTTCCACTCCTACCTCTCTGGCAGATTCCAGATGGTGTCACTTTGAGACTATTGCTCTGAAAAGCGAGAGCTAAAGTGTGGGGTTCCACAAGACTCCATACTGTCTCCAGTGCATTTTAACATTTACATGAAACCGCTGGGAGAGATTGTCAGGAAGTTTGGTCTGGGATGCTATCAATATGCTGATGACACCCAGATCTATTTCTCCATACCAACTTCATCAGGAAATGGCATGACCCCACTAAGTGCCTGCCTGGGAGGCGATATTGGGCTGGATGAGGGATAACAGGCTGAAGTTGAACCCAAAGAAGAGGAGGTACTGTTTGTAGGGGATTGGGATTCGAGAGGTGGTTTAGATCTGCCTATTCTGGATAGGGTTACACTCCCCCTAAAAGATCAGGCTCAGAGTCTGGGAGTGCTCCTGGATCCCAAACTCTCCCTGGTTTCTCAAGTTGAGGCTGTGGCCAGGAGTGCTTTTTATCAGCTTTGGCTGATACGCCAGATATGTCCATTTCTGGAGACAAATGACTTTTAAATGGTGGTACATATGCTCTAGGCTTGACTACTGTAATGCACTCTATGTGGGGCTGCCTTTGTACGTAGTTCAGAAACTACAATTGGTTCAAAATGTGGCAGCCAGATTGGTCTCTGGGTTTACCTGAAGGGACCATATAACACAGATTATAAAAGAACTACACTGGCTGCCGATAGGTTTCTGAACGAAATACAAAGTGCTGGTTATTACCTATAAAGCCCTTAATGGGTCCAGGGGTACCTAAGAGAGCACTTTCTCTGTCGTGAACCCTGTCGCCTATTAAGATCATCTGGAGAGGTCCAGTTACAGTTGCTGCCAACTCGTTCGGTGGCAATTCAGGACTGGGCCTTCTCTGTGGCTACCCCAGGGCATTGGAACATGCTCTCTAATGAAATATGAGCATCTCCTTCTCTATTGGCTTTTAGAAGGACCTTGAAGACGTACCTGTTTTCCCAGGCTTTTAACTGAAATTTTAATGTTTTTATTTATTGTGATTTCTATATTAGGTGGTATAGAAATTCAATAAATAAATAATACATAAATAATAAAATTATCTTGGCTTTTAAATCAGTGGGGACTACGGAATAAATTAATAAGGCAAACCAAAGGCAGGGAAGCAATGAGTAATACTGGTAGGTGTGGGGCCTTAGACAGAGATGCTTGGTATAGGAATTGAAACATTGCTTGCATGTCCCTATTTTCATCTCTGAAATGCCAGAGGGTAGAGAGCATCAGCTGATCATCCAAGCAACCAACCTGTTTAACAAAGAATAGTCACTCAGCAGCCATCACACCAGCTTTACTCACAGTTGCCCTGATGTGTTTATACATATAAAAATATAACGAATAAATATATAAATATAAATGAATAAATATAACAAATTTTTTTTAAAGTATTTTAAATCTCAGGTTAAAACCCTACAGGAGAGGAAGAGAACATCTGCTTCCCAGACAGCCCAAGGTGAGAGCCTGTGTTGTCATCTGTCTGATGGTCACACTTCTCCAGAAGGAACAGGTGCACAGTCTGGGAGCGCTTCTGGATCCAAACTTCTCCCTATTATCTCAGGTTGAGGTGGTGGCCAGAGGTGCTTTCTATTAGCTTCAGCTGATACACCAGAAGCGTCTGTTTCTTGAGATGAATGACCTCAGAACATTGGTACATTTTCTGGTAACCTCCAGAACTAATTACTGCAATACACTCTATGTGGGGCTGCCTTTGTAAGTAGTCTGGAAACTGTTCATACCCCACTTTAAGAAAGATGTAGACAAGGTTCAGAGAAGAATAATGAAGATGGTCAGAAGTCTGGGAAAGAAACCCGGTGAGGAACGGTTGAAGGAACTAGTTATGTTTAACCTGGAGAAAGCTGAAGGAAGACTTGATAGGTAAGTTGATATGTTGGCGAAGCAATGTGCATATTAAAGACAGGGAATTAAGGTGAATGTGGTTTGCACAGCACCAGTGACGCTTAAACAATTGTTATTTAACTCTAGATGGTATGGTAGGAGATGTGATGTACAAGATTGTGAAATTTGTAAGCAGAGGGTAGGAAACTGTGGAAAGAAAAGTACAATATATAAAATGCTTAGGTTGCACTTCATTCTATATTGGAGAATCTTGCAGGTCACTGAAAGAGAGATATAAAAACCGTCTAGCAGATATGAGGCATTGAGCAAAGAGAACAAAACCCTGGTCATTGCACATGAGGAACAAGCATGAAGGCCAAATGGTGCCCACTAAAATATCTATGTTGGGGGTTGCAAGGAACCTACAAAGAAGGAAAATCTAGGAAGCACTGTTTATAGGGAAATTAAGACCTGACATTAATGCTCGGGAGGTGCTGGCTGATGCCATGAAGTTTATTAGCCTCTGAGAAGAATCAAGTGTTCCTCCTTCTCTCTTCCTCTCCTCCCACCCCCACTGCTCACGATCTCTTCTCCATTCAGGGAAATGTGTGTTACCACGTCTAAGGAATTTAACAGTTTGGGAACCAAGGTCTTCAGCTGTGCTCATTTGTTTTTACTTAACTGAGGGTGGTGTGTCACACCCAAACATCTTATGGTTTTATGTTTACCAACTTTTTTTTTCTTTGTTCACGCAATAAAAGGTCTTTTTGTTGAGAGCTTGATAGGTAAATTCAATACCTTCAAATATCACACAGAAGAGGGTAAGTACTTGTTCACTGCTTTCCCAGAATGCAGGACTAGATCTAATGGCCTTAAGTTACAGAATGGTAGATTTTTGTTAAGCAATAGGAGATTGAAAACAAAGTCATAAGCTCTAGATGCAGAGCTGTAATTGGGCAGTCATGTCTGAGGAACACGAGTCGCCTACTCTTGAGGAGCTGTCCCCTACTCCCCTCCACAGTCATGTGGGGGCCTGGTGCTGGCCTCTCTTGTGCCGCCCCATACTTTGGCTTGCCTTGCTGCCTCCCCCTGCCTCTGCTGCCAGCCTCATGCTGGCTCCTTCCAGTGAACAGGAACATCAGTTCTTTCCTCTTGTGCGGGAGCAAGAGAAGAAACCATCAGCCCTCTTGCCAGCAAATGCCAATTGGGAATGGTGACAGGCACATGTGCCCACTGCCGTTTCCAGTCAGCTCTTGCCAGAAAGAGGGTGGACAGATTGCTTCCTCTCTTGCTTACAGGACAGAGAAAACAACTGACTTGCCCACTTGCCAGCAGGAGCCAGCGCCAAATGACAGGTAGGCTGGAGGAGGGAAGACACAACGGCAAAGCAGGAGGCATTGCAGAGAGGTCAGCAGCAGTCCTCCACATGTTAATTGAGGGGAGTGAGGTGCTTGATGAGGCAGTGTGGGAGGGCCCTCATGTGTTCCTGAACATGGGCAACTACAGGACTTTTTACACCACTGATAAGTCCCATTCAGCCATTTAGTAAGCTGCTCTCACAGTTATAGCACCCCAAACAGGTAGAAAGTCCCGCCTGGTGCTGTCACTCACCTCCTATAGCTTCCACAGGCAAGGTTAAGGTGCTATTTGTGTGAAGAGGGAAGTGCCATAAATGTGATGGCTGGCACTTCTGTGATTGGCAGTCTCTAGATGCTTCCGCAAATCTTTTGGCTTTGTTGAAGTCTCATTGCTGATGCAAACTTTACTTTTTAAGCTCAGGTACAAAAAGTATTTCAGTTTACATGCGTAGTCCCTGTGCTGTCAAACACAACCAGTGATTTTGATGCATTTCTTATATTGCTGGTGAAAGGCAGTGGTATACTCCAAAAAAGTTGTTTCCATATTTAAAGATGTAGGAAAATATAAATGCCAGTGACCCGGTTTTGGATAACCAATAAGAAAGTCACAGAAACTTTCCGCAAATGAGTTGATGGATTCAAAAGGTGTGAAATGATTGCTAACAAGCCTTAGTGCCAACCCTTGAGAGAAAAAGCAAGAGGAGCCCTCCCCATAAAAGCTTCTTTGACAGTGATGAAATTGCCACAATGTATTAATCCAAGACAAAGAAAGGGGTCATTTGTCATACCTAAGGGGGTGAGGCTCAAGATTACTGCTGTCCTGGACCTCCCACAAATCTCAATGTGGCTCTGCTAAGAAGCGAAGTCTGTATCTACAGACCCAAGAAAATAAAACTCAGCAATTGTAATATGCCTGTCTGTTTTAGATAGAAAAGGTGTTGAATGATGGAACTGATGTAACATAATGGCTAGGAGAGTAAGCAATAAGTCAGGAATTTTCTGGTTTGAATCTTGCCTTACTCCATGAACTCCCAGGCAGCCTTAGGAAATCTCCTCCTTAGGAAATCTCCTCCTTACCACCTCCACCAGTCACATGTAAGTCAGGAAAATAACACTGACCTATCTTTGGTCATCGTAATCACTGCAACCAAGTAAAGTACTTTGAACACTAAACTACTATATGAAAAGCTAAGTATTATTGTTATTAAAACTCAGGAACAATTCCAGTTTTATGAAATAAGTTTTCTGAAACATGGAACACCGATTGTCTTTCATTATCTTTGCTCCTTCCCTGTGTTCCCGCCCCCAAACCCAGCACAGATGAGTTTAATAGTTTGGGCATTATATTTTGCTATGTCTTTACATGCGAATGACTTCTTCACATGAACTATTGCCTTTCACAAGCAATATATTAAGAGCCTCAAAATCAATGGTCACTTGAAAATCTTGGCTTTCCTCAGTAGTTTTGAACTGATTAAGAGTAAACAAGTATTCTGTGCCAGGAAAGTTACTCCCGATCTGTCAGCCAAATAATTCATTCAAAATGGTCTTGAGTCAAGAGTTGTAGATGAGGAAGTTATTCACTGGTCTTGACAATATGTGTGACAAAAAGTTTTTTTTACAGTGCAAAGGAGTTTTATTTATTTAATGTATTTATATACTGCCCAAAATGTATGTCTCTGAGCAGTTTACAATGAAACATGACAAATTAAAATTAAAACAAAATCAAATATTTAAAATTTAACATGCTAAAAATGTTAAGTCTAATTAAAAATCTGGGTGAACAAATGTGTCTTCACTGCCTTCTTAAAAAGTTATCAGAGATGAAGAGGCTCTTATCTCAGCAGGGAGCACATGCCAAAGCCACAGAGCAACAATGGAGAACGCCTGTCTACGAGTAGCCTCCAGATGAACAGGTGGCAGCTGTAGACGAACCTCTCCAGAAGATCTGAATGGGTGGTGGGGCTTATGGTGGTGGTGGTATATATGGGTGGTGGGGTATTTAAGACGTTCTCTTAAATACCCAGGGCCTAAGCTGTTTAGAACTTATAGGTTATAACCAGCACTTGTATTTTGTCTGGAAACTTATCAGTAGCCAGTGTAGCTCTTTCAGTATAGGAATAATATGGTCTAGGGATGTGTAAACAAGTTCGACATTCGACGTTGAACCTGTTTGGTTCAAAGGTTCGTGGTCAAACTGAACCATCCCGTTCAGTCCAACCCCGGACCGAACACACACACACACACACACACACACACACACACACACACACCGACTGTTCAGGAGTTTGCAGACTCTTTGGGGATGTGTCTTATTTTTTACCTTATCTCCCTTGATGGAGTTCCTGGAGGCAGCAGCAGTGGGTCCCATGGAGGTTCCCCCTCCCCTGCTCTTCTTATGGCCCCTGCTGAAGAGCCAGCCAAACCAGCCAGAGGGGGCCATAAGGAGAGCCGGGGGGGGGAATCTCCACGGACCACCTCATCTCCAGGAACTCCCCCAAGGGGGATAAGGTAAAACAAAAAATGTTTCTTAAAAAAAAAAAAGTCCATGAACCACCCCCCCCAACCGGACCAAGCTGGGGGGGAGGCGTTTGAGGGGGTTGCTGGACCAAACTGGCCCGGTTGGGTTCGAGTCTGGGCCAGACTTGAACTGAACCGGGCCAGCCAGTTCCATGCACATCCCTAATATGGTCTCTCCGAGATGACCCAGAAAGCAACCTGGGTGCTGCATTCTGTACCCGCAGCAGTTTCCAGACTATGTACAAAGACAGCCCCACATGGAGTGCACTGCGGTAGTAAAGTCTGGAGGTTACCAGCAGATGTAACACTGTTCTGTGGTAGTTTATCTCAAAAAATGGATGCAGCTGGTGTATCAGCTGAAGTTAAGAGTAAGCACTTCTGGCCACCACCTCAACCTCGGACACCAGGGAGAGGATTGGATACAGAAGCACCCACAGACTGTGTACCTGTTCCTTCTGGGGAAGGGTGACCCCATCTAGAACCAGCAAATCAAAATAGTCTCCTGAGTTCCGAACCCGCACAATAAGTACCTCTGTCAACTCTGGATTCAGTCTCCGTTTGATATCCTTCATCCAGCCCATCACTGCCACCAGGCAGGCATTTAGGGAGGCTATGCCTTCTCCTGATGATGTTTACATGAAGAAATAGATTTGGGTGTCATCAGCATACTGATAACACCCTGTACCAAATCTCCAGATGATCTCTCCCAGCAGTTTCATGTAGATGTTAAAAAGCACTGGAGCCCTGTGGGATGCCATACAAAAGTTCACATTTCAAAGAACAACAGCCACCAAGCGACACCTTCTGGAATCTGTGCCTCCCATCCCACAACCCTTTCAGACATTCCAAAAAGATACTATGGTCGATAATATCAAAACCCACCGAAAGACCCAAAAGGACCAACAGAGTCACACGTCCTTTGTCAATTCCTAATTGGAGATCATCCATTAGGTCAACAAAGGCAGTCTCCACACCATAGCCCACCCGAAAGCCAGTTTGAAATGGGTCTAGATAATCAGGTTCCTCCAAGACTGCATGGACCTGGGAGGCCACCACCCTCTCAATTACCTTGCCCAGCCACAGAAGGTTGATACAGTGTTCCCTCTAAGGTGTACGCACATGCATGCGCTCACAAGTTTTTTGATGTCAGCTCAATTAAGTTTAGATCCCACTCAGGTCGAATCAGGAGGGCCCCACTCTGAATGCAAGTGCACGCACGCTGCCTTGATACCTTTGTTGTTGTTGTTGTTGTTGTTGTTGTAGTAAACTGCCCACAGACATAAGTTTTGGGTGGTATAAAAATATGTTAAATACAATAAATAAATTCTGCCACCCAGATCAAAACTCATTCCGCACACAGATGAAAAAAATTAGAGAGAACAGTGGTTGGATATAGGCTTATAGTTGCTTAGCTCTGAGGGATACAGTGAAGGCTTCTTCAGAAGAGGTTCCCTGCTAACTAAGCAAAGAGGCTTTATTTTATTATTTTTATAATAATTTTATTATAATTCTTTATTTAGCAGGGGGAGAGCAAATGGCCCTATCCATCCCCAGCACAGCATCCTTCCAGTGGCTGTTGCTGGTGTCTATCTCATGTTTCTTTTTTTAGATTGTGAGACCTTTGGGGAGAAGGAGCCATTTTATTTTATTTTATTTTAATCTGTATAAACTGCTTTGGAAACTTTTGTTGAAAGGGGATATATAAATATTCATTGTATTGAATTGTCTAATGATTGCCTCCTTAAGACAAGGAAGCATCCTGCCCTCCCCCAGAGAAGCAGTTTTTATCTCTACCAGGCCTTCTACAACGACCTCCCTGCCATACAGTATAAGCTATGTTGGACAGAGGTCAAGAGAACAGGTGGTAGGCTACACCACTCCAAGCAGCTTGTCCACATCTACTTGAATCACAAATGAACTGATCTAGCCTAACCACATAAGAATGGTTGCTGGACACCTCCACATCCTGCCCTGCAGTAACTGTGGGGTCTCAGTCTAATTTGGCCTGAATATGTGAGATTTTATCCACAAAGAACTTGTTGAAAACATAACATTGGGTAACTGATGGTTCCAAATTCTGATTCAAGAGAGGAGGGGCATGTACTAGCTCCCTCACAACCCTGAACAACTCTGCTGGACATGAGCTTGCATACACAATACAGGCAGAATAGAACTGCTTCTTTGCTGCACATATTGCAAGCATGCATCTTTCAATGTGCTCTATGCTGTAATCTGTCGGATTCGAGTCAAATCCTTCTCCACTTGCACTCCAGTTGTCTACCTTGCCGCTTTAGCTCCTGTAGATCTTCTGTATACCAAGGACCAGCTTCTAAGCAGTTCAGAGAGGATGCTTAGGAGCGATCTTATCTACTGCCCTGGTGAGTTGCCCATTCCATTTTAAAGGTAAAGTTGTGCTGTCGAGTTGGTGTCAACTCCTGGCAACCACATAGCCATGTGGTTTTCTTTGGTAGAATATAGGAGGGGTTTACCACTGTCATCTCCCACACAGTACAAAATTATGCCTTTCAGCATCTTCCTATATCACTGCTGAACAGAATCACCGGCAGAGCCAACACGAACTCCTTCCAAGGCTTCTTGAAATCTAATTGAATCCGATAACCTTTTCAGATGGGCCATTCTAAGAGGCCCTTCACCCCTGCGGAGGTGGGGCGTGGTTGTAAATCCAACCTTAACCAGATAGTGGTCCATCCATGACAATGGGGAAATCACAGGAGCCCCAACCCACAGAACACCACCCCATGAATAAAAGACCAAATCAAGAGAGTGGCCTGCAATGAGTGTCGATCCAGAGACCACTTGGGATAGGCCCATAGTTTTCATGGCCACTTTGAACTCCTGAGCACCCTGGACAAATTGGTCCCGAAGTGAACATTGAAGTCCTCCACCACTTCAAGTCTGGGAGACTCCAACATCAAGCCTGCAACCAATTCTATGCGCTCAGTTAGGGACTCTGTTGGGCAGTGGGGCAATTGGTACACCAACAGAAGTCCCAATCTATCCCTAGTCCCCAAACTAAGTAACATGTTCAATGTGGTCAGATACTTCAGCAGGGATCCTGGCAAAAGAGATTCTTATTCTTATAGACTACAGCCACTCCACCTCTCCACCCACATCCCCTCACCTGCTCCTGTACATAATACCCTGAATGGAGAAGCTGTTACCAGACTGGACCACAAGCCTCCCCCCAGCCAAGTCTCTTCTTCTCAATCCCTTATCAATCTTAAGCTGTAATTCTGACCCCTCACTGTTCTTACTGCCTTTCTGCAGTTGCACACAGTTCCCTTTTTGAGAGAAGTCAAAGACAAAATAAGATTCGAGCAGTGCCACTGTCTTTCTCACCCGTTAACATTTCACCACCTTATTAAGGAGCAGACCTACTTTTTCCTTCCTCTGAATTTGAACATAGCATACATGAAAAAGCCCTTTTTGTTGCTCTTAGCATCCCTCAGCAGTCTCAGCTGGTTCTGAACTTTAGCTCTCCTATTTCAGCTGTATACATATTGGCAACTTGTTCTACTTTCCATTTCTTGTGTGCATTCTTTTTAGCTCATCACTAATCTAAAGCCAGCTTGTGATAAATGAACAGCACAGTGGGACTTGCTCCCAAGTAAACATTAGAGGTTCATCTATACATGCCCCTACAATCGTTGGCAGTGATCTTAACATACATAGGTTTTTGTATAGTAAGGAGCTAAAGAGAGAAAGAGAATTTTATTTCTTTTTTTAAAAAAAGACTATACCTAAACTAATCACTTTATAGCAGATGTGATAGGAACTAAAAAAAAAAAAAAGGAGTGTTAATTTGGGACTCTTTTTTGTATGGTAGTGCAACAGCATAGCAAGGCAGAGGCTATTTTCAAATGGTCTCTTCCCATAACACTTTAGTAGCATTTGGTAAAACATGCAGTTAGGACCAGTTAAAAGGGCCCATCCCATGTAATGTCACTTGACTGGGAAAACAATAAATGGATGCAAAGAATTCACATGAGACCCAGCCCTACCCATAAGGTTCCAGCTTCCAAACTTTACCATGGTCCTGTGGAAGAAGGCCTCCAGACAAGTTTAAAATTCTGGGGAAATTATGTGGGCTTCAAGCATAAAGAAGTGATGATATGTATACATATCAGAAAAAATCATGTGAGCGTTTTGCCTGAACCTAAGGTTAACATGAAGCAGGACTCAAGCAAAATACTGAAGCTATGAGATTGTGCAAATGAACCTGCTGCTGGCAGAGTTCACTGAACACTAGGTTGCTTTGTTTTTATAGGTCTGGAATTGAATTTTTGAAGTCTTTAACTGGCAGCAGTCTCTCATCCAATGGCTCTCTTGAGGGATACACTTTGCTCTAACAAAGGGTGTGGGTTTTTTACTCCTCATAGATTAGAGTCCATACACTGGCAGGCATTACTGATAAGCACAATACAAGTTTAATTTCTATTTATAATAATAATAATAATAATAATAACAACAACAACAACATCTTGTTTCTACAAAGGAAGCATCTTTGTCTCATGGGGGCTTTATCAAGTGAAAGTTCTTTTCAGGAAACAAGCAAATGGTAAGAATCCAGAACAAAGGAAGAGCTGAACCCCAAAAAGCCATATTTTAAAGCAAACACTGAGAGCTGATTTAGTGACCGAAACTCAGGTACAAATACATGCACGGAGCCATAAGCTGTGAATGCACACACACATTTATATGGCTGCATATCTCACAAACACAGAAAGTGTTGATTGAGAGAGGACCAGGCCCCTGGTCAGGAAAAGACAAGGAAAAGCTGGCTATTTAATTACATGTGTGTCATTTACTGTCAACAGTATTACACACATTTTTACCAGTTAATGATGGATACTTTAGTACCTGTGTTTAAAAAGTAAAATGTGAAATCAACAGTGAGATGACAACAAAGCTGAGAGCTTGGAGAAGGCATCTTAATTGGAATCAGGAGGGGATTTGTTTGGGGGACTGTAAACACAAAACTATGTGGTAAATTTGAGGCATTAACTGTAACTCTAAGTAGCTCAATCCACAAACAAATTAATGGAAAGACAATACCCAAATCAGGATTGCTACACCTCTTTTATCTATCCCAAAAAAGAGATGGGTTTGTAGTAGTAGAATACTCAAACAGTCATATCCACATTGTGTCCAAGAGACCAGCTTTGGGGGTGGGGGGTTATGTTGCTGTGGAAAGCATCATGTGCAGTTGCAGTGGTAATAACAAAGATGTGATCTTTAATACTTGCCACATATTAATTTGAACATATAACAATAGGTAAGATTTGCTGATGAATAGTTAAAAGGCTAAAATAATAATATAATATAAACTGATGGCCCTTTGAGCATTTTTTTAAAGTCAATAAAGGACAGCAGCAAGAGCAGGTCTACAATTGAGCAAATGTGTGCAATGAACATGGGCCGCCACTAGGGGAAGCTGCAGCCAAATTTCCAACTTAAATCTTAACTTTCCTGTAGGAATCAATGGGAAACTAAAAAATATTAGTAACCCCCAAATGTGCAGAAAGTTCTCAAAATTCACATGGGAGTAGCACATGATTGTAGCATTAAATGTGTGGACATTCAAGATAAATTAAAGTCCACCTGTTGATTTTTAATGGGTTTTTAAAAACAAGTTTTAATTTTTTAAGCATTAAAAAAACAACAGGTGGACTGGTCTCCTTGAATGACCACACATTTAATTAATTTATTTATTACAGCCCTATCCATCTGATGTGCGCACTCGAGCAAGTTACTTCCAGTCTGAGAGGATGGGGCAGCAGGGAGGTACCCTGCCACCGCTGGACCGGTCCTACAGAGAGTGTCAGCGGGGGGGGGCGTGTCTGTGTGCACCCTCCCCCACCCTTAAAGTTATCCCCCCCACCTTCAAACCGGCTGAACCACTGGGTGTTTGAACCTGTCCAGAGGCCCGTAAAAGGGCCTCCAAACAGTTTCGTGAACATCCCTACTAGAAATGCAACCAAGTAGCCACTTCCATTTACAATAAATGTCTTGCTTTTTAAGGTTCTATTTGCACATTGGTGATGTTCCACATATCCTGAAACAAAGCAACAATTTTGATGATCCTTACCTCACACCAGACTTCTTGTTATGAGTTTGTTACTTTTTTAAGCTTGTGGGAAGCCATGAATTGCTTTATGCTTTTCAATCCAAGCAATTTCCTAGAAATAAAGATTGCCCTCCATCCAGTTCTCTGCTCAAGTCAGTTCCCATGCAAGACAAAGGTATATTTTTACTTATCTTGGAGAAGTATCTTTTTCTTTTGAGAGAACAGAGAGATTGCAGTTCCCTGTGAACTTGAAAATTACCTTTCAGTGTGCAAAACAGTAATCCAAATGGTCAGGTCAATGTTTAACCATGATAGATGTCATCTGTGATTAGTTTGAAAAGAACAGTGGGCCAGAAAAGAAACCAAGTAGCCCTTTGCTTTGGCAGGGAAGGACTTGCCTTTTAAGGACTTACCTCCATGTTGGTGACCACCTGTGATCTTTTACAATTCCTCTTTCCTGAAACAGTGCAATGATGTGGATCATTAGACCTTTTGTTATCAGTTTGTTGCTTTCTTAAACTGACTGAAACCATGCATTTCAAGCCAATCCATTTCCTGCTAATAAAGCACATTGTGATGGTGTTGTCTCCCATTCTCTAGAAAATAAACCAAATGGCTGCTTTCTTTTGCAATAAAACACTTACCTCTGTGTTGATGTTAATAACCTGAAGTTGTTCACTTCCCATTTTCTGACAGTGCAACATTATGTTTCTTACCTTGAAGCATTCCTTACATTGTGTCACGGTTTTTGTTATGAATTAAAAAAAAAAAATTGGGGAAAATTTTTAAGCTTTTCCAAAGATTCCCAAAATAAAGATTGGGATATTATTATCCATTTGTCTGTAGTTTCCTGTTCAAATTTCTCTATTTCCAGGGTGAAGATTCTCCAGGCAACTTAGTATCTTTCCTCCTAAAGGTAAAATGTGCTGTCAAGTCGATTTTGACTCCTGGAGCCCACAGAGCCCTGTGGTTTTCTTTGGTAGAATACAGGAGGGGTTGACCACTGCCTCCTCCTGTGCGGTCGCTGCTGCCTGATATAGTAGCAGCGGGGAATTGAACCGCTGCTGTCCGATATAGTAGCAGCGGGGAATTGAACCGGCAACCTTCTGCTTGTTAGTCAAGCATTTCCCCGCTGTGCCACTTAAGATGACATCTTTTCCCCATTGTCTCTAAAATTAAGCCTGGCAAAAGATATTTACAAAGCCGAGGAGGAGGGAGAGGAAGAAGATTTGGCATTTAGAGATGCTGAAATACTTGCCCCTAATCTGCTGGATTGCTTGGTTTCAAACTGCCTCCAGCCATTACAAATTCCTGTCCTAGAGAAGAAAGATAATTCTTACCTGGCAGCCTCACCACTCATCTGTATATTTAAAAGGAGCACAACTGATTTGCCATGATTATCCTATCTATTTTTGGAACACGAGGAGGAGAACCAATCTATCCCTGGGAGATACCGTTTCTTCTCCTGCACCCTCCACACCTTGATGATTAAAGCTTGATGGCTAAAGCTTTAACCATCGCCAAGGAGACAATAAGTGCATCAGGGTGTAACTACTATTAGGCAAGGGGAGGCAGCTGCCTGGGGGCCCCCACCCCTCGTGGGGCCCCCCAGAGGCAAGTCACATGTGAAGTGAGTGTGTGTGTATCAGCGAGGGGCCCATTTTAAAATTTTGTCTCTGGGCCCACTCCAGCCTCGTTACACCCCTGAAGTGCATCATAACAGAGAATAGGGGTGTGCACGGAACCGCCACACTGCAGTCCGGCACTGGGGCGGGGGGTCGCTTTAAGAGCGGCGGGAGGGTTTACTTACCCCTCCTGCTGCTTTCCGCCGTGGCGCCATAATTAGTAGAGTAATTGGGGCGGCAGGATACCTCCCTGCCGCCCCTTCCCCGCTGCGGCTCTGCAAAGCTCCCAGTAATGCTTTGCGCGCGCGCACGTCAGTGATGTGAAGCGCACGCACATTGTGCGCACGCGCAAAGCATTACTGGGAGCTTTGCAGAGCCACCTGTAGAGGTGGGGGCAAAGTGTCATCCTTCAGCACTGGAGAGAGATGTAGCTGGTGGGCACCTATCTACCTACAAACATATATGTGTTTCATATCAGTCCTATCCTGGGAGTTCTAGTCTGGAGAGAATGGTGATAATAATTCTCAGAGTTATTCATCTTTTGATCTCTATGGGAAACTATCTGCTGGGCCCCATGTTCAATTCTTGCACATAGAGCCTCTTCAGAGAGTTTGTTACGCCAGTGAATTGCAGTCCTCGGTTTTCGCGTCAGCAGCAGTTCCCTGCCTAAGGTAGAACTCCCCTTGCCTTTCAGCTGTTTTCTATGGCTGTATCCAGAGATGCTGCTGCTATTATTTACCCCCCTCCCCCGGGGCCAGCTGTTTAATCCAAATACTAGCCTAGTAAAATTCAGACTGCAATGATATTTCAAAGGATCCAGACAGCAGGATCAGAGGGCGGGTTCCGTTTCGCCCCGCACCCCTCCACTTGCAAAAGAGTCTCCTGATCTGGGTGCCTTGAGGCACTGCTGTTCAGTGTCAGACGGCCACCAGCTCCGTCATCCTGGGACTACGGTCTACCAACTGTCGCATTTCCGGCAAAGCAAGCAGTAACGGAGCGAAGCTCTCTGGTAAGCAATCGTTGGTGAGGGGCGGGGCCTGCGCCGTCAACTAACGAAGGGAGAAAGAGC
This sequence comes from Hemicordylus capensis, assembly GCF_027244095.1. NCBI lineage: Eukaryota > Metazoa > Chordata > Lepidosauria > Squamata > Cordylidae > Hemicordylus > Hemicordylus capensis. The sequence goes on along the minus strand of NC_069657.1, from coordinate 103,621,510 downwards.
AAAGAATGCTTCTTCTCTTGCGTCTTCGAGTACTTTGACTGCGTCTATCCCATGTCTATGCGTACAGAGTCTATGTCTGTGACGTGTAGGATTTAATAAAAATGAGCGACGTTACCATCGCCCAATGACATGTTAGGACGAAACTATCTTCTGATTGGGCAGAGTCATCGTCGGGAAGGCTGTCCGCTGGTCGTTTAAACTGGTAGCGCGAACGAACGAAGGGAGGAGGAGGTTTGGCGCCGACTCGGGCCTGTCGCCATGGAGACGTTTCTGTCCCCGTCTGAACAGCTGCCGAGCCTCTTAGCGGCCTCCCGTTCGGGCCTGGTGGGAAGCTGGGACCCGGCGACCCTGGAGCGAGCTCTGCGCTGGGGCCGCTTCTTCCAGCAGCTCCACAGCCGCCTTCATGCCCAGCCTGGCCTCAGGGCCACTCTGAAGCGCCGCTTGTGCCAAGGAGGGAAACCGGCGCTCGGCCTCGGCCACTTGAGAGGCTGTCCGGAGCTGCTGGGCTTGGCGCTGCTGGAGAACCGGGCGCTGCCTCCCGCCGCCCGCCAGCGACTCTTGCGCGGCCTCCTGTGCTCGCCAGCCGGCGGAGAGGAGGAGCCCTTCGCCCCCGTCTTGGCCAGGCGCAAGGCCGCTTCGCAGCTTCTCCGTTTGGCGCTTCTTCCAGAGGCCTCCTCTGCAGAGCCGCGGGAAGCGCCGCCGCTCAGGGCCCAGGCTCAGCTGCTGCTGTCGCGGTTGCGGGAGGAAGGCGGCGGAGATCATGGCCAGCGAGGCTGCGGCGACCTCCTGGAGCACTTGCCCGGCGGCCCCATGCTCTACAGGGCAGTGGCGGCGGCGCTGCTGGAGCCCAGCGGGGACGCGCAGCAGGCCAGGGCAGCGCTGCTCTCTTGGCTGGTGGAGGGGGATCCGGCCCGCCAGGCTGCTTTCTTCCGCCTCCTGCCCGTCCCCTGGTTGCCCTCGCTCTGCCGCCGCCACCCCGAGCTGCGCGACCCCTACTTGAGTCTTTTATCCGTCTGGGGAAGCCGCCTGAGTTACGACCCGCTGCAGGGAGAGTGGAAAGCCGCCAGCGGCCTAGAAGAAGAAGGCGGCCAGGTGTGCTGGCGGGAGTTGCGGGAACGAGTCGGCTGCCTCTACCGCGAGCCAGAGCCTCTGGGAAGTGCAGTACGGAGTCAGCTGAAACGCCTGAAAGCCCAGGATGGGGACTTCGAAGTTCGCGGCCTGAGTGTCTGGACTGATCTTCTGCTGGACTTGGAGACGCTGCCTACCTCGGAGAACAAGCCTAAGAGAGGCTGCCTTGTCTAGGAACCGGCCCTTCCTGAGAACTTGGACAAAGTAGTTAACCTGGAAAGAAAACATCATCGCTTGACTCCTTTGCTTTAAATTCGCTCTGCCCTACTTTGAAATCAGACGACACCCTTCTAAACTTTATGGTGCTCTTTTAAAGTGTATGAAGCAGTAGGGGAAAGGAAGAGCTTAAACTGAAACCTAGACTCTGCAAATGCAGAGAGGATTATAGCACCAGGTTCCCCTGTTTACAAAATTGGGCAGTAGGTTATTCGTACAAGGGAAACCAGGACCCGCTTAGTTATTAGATATTTTGAGTGATCAACCTCGGTGGCTGCTTTATCACAGAAGAAATGAATCTATAATAACTAAAAAGCAACACTATTGATTGCAGTTCCTCTATGTTCAGCGCTGAAAAATTTCTTTGTTGATGTAGTGTTTGTCTCTATAATGTAGATGTGTCCTATCTGTATATACAAAACAGTGGGCGTGTCCATTGTCTGTTTACAGAAACAAAACTGAATTGAAATTTTGGACTCTAGACTGATTTCATTGGAAGCCATGTATGAAACTGCACAAACAAAGCCCTCTGTTGCTAAGTGTTGGGTTTAAAAAAATATTTTGAGCTAGACACAGACCACAGATTCCCATATTGTAGCCCTTAAATGTATAGTTTGGATCTGCTATGAAATTTGTAGGTTTTGACTATACTTATAATGATCTTCCTTATGCCCTATGGAGATCCCTCCTATACATGCCATGCTATGAACTAGAACTTAGTTCAGCCTGGAAGGGGCCTCGGCTTCATGTGTACTCCCTGCTCACACATTTAGTTTTCACTAGTGTCGTTTAGATTAGTTTAATTTATACACATACTTTCAGTTTTTCGGCAAACCATAGTTTGGCATTGTATTAGACTGGGCTGTACCCTGGTTTGCAGATTAGTAGCAAACCATAGTCAGACATAGCAGTGAACTATGGTTTGCCAAAAAGCAGGAAGTAACTATTTACTTCCCTCCATTGTTTTCACAATGCCAGGAAGTAAGAAATGGGGTCCCCCAGAGATCTGTACTGGGACTGGTGCTTTTTAATTTATTCATGAATGATCTAGAAGTAGGGGTGAGCAGCGAGGTGGCCAAATTTGCAGATGATACCAAACTCTTTTGGGTAGTGAAATCCATAACTGATTGTGAAGAGCTCCAAAAGGATCTCTCCAAACTGGGTGAGTGGGCAACAAAATGGCAAATGCGGTTCAATGTTGGTAAGTTTAAACTGATGCACATTGGGACGAAAAACCCCAATTTCAAGTATGTGATAAGGGGATCTGAGCTGTCGGTGACTGACCAAAAGAGGGATCTTGGGGTTGTGATGGACAGCTCGTAGAAAGTAACTCAATGTGCAGAAGCTGTGAAAAAGGCCAATGCCATGCTAGGGATCATGAGGAAGGGGAATAAAAATAAAAATAAAACTGCTAATATTATAATGCCCTTATTCAAAACTATGGTGCAGCCACACCTGGAGTACTGCATACAATTCTGGTCACCACATCTAAAAAAGGACATTGTAGAACTGGAAAAGGTGCAGAAGAGGGCAACCAAGATGATCAGGGGCCTAGAGCACCTTTCTTATGAGGCAAGACTACAACACCTGGGGCTTTTTAGTTTAGAAAAAGACAACTGTGGGGAGACATGATAGAGGTCTATAAAATCATGCATGGTGTGGAGAAAGTGGATAGAGAGAAATTCTTCTCCCTCTCAACTCTCTAATAACACTAGAACCAGGGGTCATCCCATGAAATTGATTGCAAGGACCAACAAACGGAGGTCCTTTTTCACACAACGCATAATCAACTTGTGGAATTCTCTGCCACAAGATGTGACAGCCAACAACCTGGATGGCTTTAAGAGGGGTTTGGATAACTTCGTGGAGGAGAGGTCTATCAACAGCTACTAGTCAGAGGGCTATAGGCCACCTCCAGCCTCAAAGGTACCAGTTGCAGGAGAGTGACAGCAGGAGGTAGGGCATGCCCTCAACTCCTGCTTGTGGCTTCCAACGGCATCTGGTGGGCCACTTTGTGAAACAGGATGCTGGACTAGATGGGCCTTGGGCCTGATCCAGCAGGGCTTCTTATGTCTTACTTCCCATTTCCCCCATTCACTTCCTTGCAAATTCAGTAGCAGCCATGGGCGTGGGGTGGAGACTAAGGCAGGGCAGGCACAGAACTGGCTGCAGCTGCGTCTCTGTTTTCCTGCCCTACCTTGGCTGCCTGATTCTCTTCTCACCCCAGCTTTAACTTGAGATGTACAGGTTGGTCACTCACTTTGTCATCATCTGCATTGGTGTTCATTGATTGAATCATGGCCAGGCACACAACAACCAAGTTTGCTATTAGAAAAATAAGTACTCTTACAAAGCAGATGAGAGAAAATGGCAAATATACCATGACCTAAAATCTTATTCATCCCACTGTTGATTGCTTGGTGTATGCAGCACTTGTATATACCCATTTCTGCCTTCTATAATCAGCACTATGTATCTACTACTCAACATGGATTATAGGTTTGCAAGGTTTGTGGGTTCTAAGCATAGTTGATGGCAATGCAAAGTCAGGCTCATTTTCATGGCAGGGCAACCTGTTATTTCTTCTTTTCTACCAACCACATAGCCGCAGCCTAAGTTGGGAGATTTATCTAAGTAATTAAATGATGCCTTGTAACTACTCTCTGCCCCAGATCCTATTTAAATTTTAGTTCTTAAAATTATTCTGTTCCAAGATATATTCCTGGAGTTTCATATAATCTTTAATCTTGGGCATTTTTTAATTGGAGTGTAATCTTGAAAGTGTATCCAGTATATATTATGCTGATTATAGCTTTTATACTATGGGCTTTGTTATCAGATACAGCTTGTTAAGTTTCTCACTTTGTAATGATGCTCCATTGTAGCTGCTGCTTTAGGTTAGGTCTTTTAGGCTTTGTATTTCTGAAGTCTGATGTTGGAATCTTACAAATATTTGGTTGTCTGGAGACTGCAGAACTGAAGGGAAGCACATTTTGGCTTCTGCCACTATCCAGAGGACAGTTCACTCTAGTTGATGGCAGAGTGGTAGATTGCAACCTCAGTCTCCCAAAAAGCATATCACTGCACAAAAAAACAGCATCCTGGTATCAGCCATTGGCTAGAGAATGAGGAGCTGCAGGGAGGAGCTGGGGTAAGCAGTGAAGTGGCCAAATTTGCAGATGACACTAAACTAATTAGGGCAGTGAAATCACAAACAGATTGTGAGGAGCTGCAAAAAGATCTCTCCAAACTGAGGGAGTGGGTGACAAAATGGCAAATATGATTCAATGTAAGCAAGTGTAAAACGATGCATATTGGGGCAAAAAAAAACCCCCATGGGATCTGAGCTGTCGGTGACTGACCAGGAGAGAGAGCTTGGGGTTGTGGTGGACAGCTCATTGAAAGTGTTGACTCAGTGCATGGCAGTTGTGAAAAAGGCTATTTCCATGATAGGAATTATTAGGAAGGGGATTGAAAATAAAAATGCTAATAATATAATGCCCTTATACAAATCTGTGGTGTGGCCACATCTAGAGTACTGTGTACAGCTTTGGTCACCGTATCTTAAGAAGGATCTTGTAGAACTGGAAAAGGTACAGAAAAGGGCTATCAAGATGATCAGGGGCCTGGAGCACCTTCCTTATGAGACTAGGCTACAGCATCTGGGGCTCTTACCTTGGGAAAGAGGTGACAAAGGGGAGACATGATTGAGGTGTATAAAATTATGCATGGTGGACAGAGAGAAATTTCTTTCTCTCATACACACAACACTAGAACCAGGGGTCATCCCATGAAACTGAAGGTCAGGAAATTTAGGACCGACAAGAGGAAGTACTTTTTCACATAGCACATAATTAATCTTTGGCATTCTTTGCCATGGGATGTGGTGATGGCCACCAGCTTGTATAGCTTTAAAAGGGGCTTAGACAAATTCATGGAGGACAGGTCTATCAATGGCTACTAGTGCAGTGGCTGTGAGCCACCTCCAGCCTCAGAGGCATGATGCCTCTCACTACCAATTGCAGAGGAGCAACAGCAGGAGAGAGGGCATGCACATACCTCATGCCTGTAGGCTCCCCAGAGGCATCTGGTGGGCCACTGTGTGAAACAAGATGCTGGACTAGATGGGCCTTGTGCCTGATCCAGCAGGGTTATTCTTTTGAGCCTGCTTTGCCCCTCCCTGTCAGATATAATTCTCTGCTCCTACAGTGCTCACCGTACAGTCTTGCATTGCTATGGAAAGGTTGTATTCCTTCAACACACACTACTAAGTATGAAATGAAATGTTTTCCACTCGTTTCTCATTCTATATGTAGAACTTGAATAGGAACAAATTAATAACTATTTAAAAGCATGAATTTTAATAGTATTAAACTGAAAGTTATAACTTTCTTGTCTTGGTTGCAGAATACTAGACAGAACATTTAGTCATTTTTATTTTGTCCTCCCACTATGACAGAAGCTGTAAGATCCTCCTTAGGAATTTGTATTGGCAGCAAGCTGAGAATAATTCCCACACTTCCAGTAAAACGCAGGTAAGTTTGGGGTTGTGTATAATATATATACTCATGCATAAATTGTATATATGTGAGTAAATTCATTAATTTCTTATTAATGTAAATGGGCTAGGTAGGAACAATTGATTTCTCTGAGGCTTTAATTGGACATGATCAATTGTGAATCGCAAGTGGAACAACAAGGTCATTCATCAGCTGCTTAATGTTGTAATGGGCTATGCTTGCCCTTTCAGCTGAGAAAAGATGGAGTGCCCTAAGGGAATGAGATTTAAATCATTGTGCTGCTGACAATTAAATGTGAGTACTGCTGTCTCTTACAGCCTCATTAGTCTTAATACCGGGGTGAAAGCTGCTGAGTTCAGAAGACGTCTATAATGTGTTACGATTGCTTTGTAATTTTATCCTCTGTGCTTTTAGAACTTGAATCTTCCCAATGTTCATTATGTAACAAATAAAGGAAAGATAAAATGCAAATTCTGTGTGTGTGTGTGTGTGTGTGTGTGTGTGTGTGTGTGTGTACGTGTACTGACATTAATGACCAGAAATGGTCTGCAGTTTTATGGAACCATTTGCTCTCTCACTCTCTGTGAATGTACATACATGTGTGCTTTAAACACAACAATAAAGTAGTGATATCCCACTGCAGCTGAAGGAATGGATCATATCTGCATGATAAATGAAAATCCATCCCTATTGAAGCTCAGAGTATGGCTGGCATGCTCCTTTTAACAGGACAGATAGCAGATTGACTCAAGGAAGTTCTTTGGCATGAGTGAAACAAGCACACATTATTTCCATAGGGAGGACAGTCCCTATTCGCCAGATCATTTCCCTTCTTTAGGTCACGGAGCAGACTTCTGGCAGTGTTACAAGTCTCCTTACCTCACCAGCCTGTTTTCCTTTCTTTTCCCTCCCCAATTCTGCTTGTGTGTGTTATTAATCTCTCCGCTGAACTGTGATCACATAGTAGAAATTGGCCAAACCACGGAAAGAAGCTGCTTCTATTCACATATGCAATATGCTTCTTCCCATGTAGCAAAATAACCTGCTATTTATTTACTTGTTTAACTAAAGTGCCTAAAATCAACTATGCACATTACAAGGAAGAAAAAAGAAAGAAATGCAAACCGTACCAGCAGGTGTACAGTCTAAATAAAACAGACATATTGGGGTGTAGGAAGCAGGAATGGAGAGGAACAGATTGTTGACTGCTAAGCTTTCTTAAAATAACTAGAACAAGGGTAGTAAATATAACAGGCTGTTGCAAGCAGTATCCATGTGAGGCTGTGGGGCTGTATATGGCTAGACTATTGCATGTGGGTTTGAGGAAACCCAGAATCATCCTATTCAGCTATGAAGCTCACTAGAGAGATTGTAGGACTTCACTGAAGGACTCTAATCCTTCAGTAGAAGAGGATGCTATGCATTGTAACTTGGCCAGCCAACTTCACAGAGGAAGGATAAACCAGGGAATATTTTATAATTTTATTCAAGGATAGTGCAAGTTTAAAGTATGATTGTTTAAAACTGCACTAGCATCCTTCTTATTAATTTGAACTCAATCTGGCTGCAGGATTTCAGGAACTCAGTGGATCTCCTTGCTGTGGCAGAGACTGGTATGCATTTCTTTAGTAGTGTTACCAGACTTGCTCAGATCCATGTGTCCTGCATCTAGTTTGCATGTCCTGGGGTCGTTCCCCTGCAGGTAAAGCACATTGTGATGGTGTTGTCTCCCATTCCCTAGAAAATAAACCAAATGGCTGCTTTCTTTTGCAACAAAACACTTACTTCTGTGTTGATGTTAATAATCTGAAGTTGTTCACTTCCCATTTTCTGACAGTGCAACATTATGCTTCTTACCTTGCAGCATTCCTTACATTGTGTCACAATATTTGTTATGAATTATTATTTTTAAACTTGGGGAAAAAATTTTAAGCTTTTCCAAAGATTCCCAAAATAAAGATTGGGGTATTATTATACATTTGTCTGTAGTTTCCTGTTCAAATTTCTCTATTTCCAGGGTGAAGATTCTCCAGGCAACTTAGTATCTTTCCCCCTAAAGGTAAAGTGTGCTGTCAAGTCGATTTTGACTCCTGGAGCCCACAGAGCCCTGTGGTTTCCTTTGGTAGAATACAGGAGGGGTTGACCACTGCCTCCTCCCGTGTAGTATGAGATTATGCCTTTCAGCATCTTCCTATATTGCTGCTGCCCGATATAGTACCAGTGGGGATTCAAAACGGCAACCTTCTGCTTTTTAGTTAAGCATTTCCCCACTGCTCCACTTAAGGTGACTCCCCTGCAGGTACATTTAACTAATTCTGGGGTAATTGTTCTGATGCTAGGGAAATCTGTTCCCTTTTGCAGATCCGGGACTCTAATCCTTCAATGGAACAGGCTGCTGTCCATCAAGTAGAGCTGACTCAACTACTAGCATCTACAGCCAGTTAGCAAGAGCAGGACACGTAACTTAGGACTACTGGTCTGGATCAGGGGTCGGCAACCCTTCAGAAGCAGTGTGCCAAGTCTTCAGGGGCAACTTGAGGAGAAGTGCCAGTCGAAGTTGGCATTGCTAGCCCGTCCCCTAGCACCAGCCTGACCATGATGCTGCCCCACCCGCCGTATCAATGTTTCCAGCTGCTGAACTCTCCACTGTGCTGGAAGCCCACCCCCGCTGATTGCCACCTTTCATCCTGGTGGCATCCAGCACTGTTCTCCAGCCAGCATTAAGCATAGTCAGCCAGTGAAGAAACTTCAAGGGAAGGGTTAATCCAAGCAGAGGATCTGGTGTTCCAAACTTCAGTAAGTTTTACACCAGGCAGCAGGAGCACGGTGTCTGTTCTATGATGCCTAGCAACCATGCTGTCCTGGGGGTTCCTGAGTGTCTATGGTGCCTGGGAACACCTAGATGGTGAGGATTCAAGCTGGGTTTGGGCATGGCATGAGCCAGCAAATCTAGTGTAAGTAGTGGGGATTGCAGGGGGTGCAGTGGCAGCCACCTGTAGTGGGAACCCAGAAAGGCTCTGATACAACGTGTGTGCCAGTAGCCTGCAAGTTGCTTTCAGAAGAACACTAGTGGGAATGCTAGTGGGTCAAAACAAATATATTTTTAAGGGCAGCTCTTTCTGAAAAGCAGGTTCCTGGGGCCAGTTTGGATGGTACATCTCTGACGCACAGGGTAAAAAGAGAGACACCCCAAGAGTGTGCCCATCATGATATCTTTTGCAGATATCTACTGTATAAATGATATGAACAGTAGCTCTACGTGTGACCTAAATTTGGTCTCATCTATACAAAATGGATCCTTCAATCCAATATGAAGATAACACCGGGGGTGGGGGAGAATGGTATTCCATACCTATAATATTAAAAAATACATAACTGACACCAACCATTTTGCTAGAATTATGAAACAGATTTATGTTTAGAAATGGCCAATTTGCCAAAGGTACATGAAATACCTGGCAAATCAGCAGAAATATAGCTGCATCTGGATTTACTATAATGACCAAAGCAAATGGCAAGCATGCCCCTTTCACTAATTACAAGAGGAAAACACTAGGCCCTGTGCACCACACCAGCAAATTGGTCCCAGTAGTCTCTAAGTTATTTTACTCTGTCATTATAGCCTCTAGCAAAGTCACTATATTTGAACAGAGCTTGGTATCTGCAACCTATTAAAGATGCTGTATCCTTATTTTTATAGTTTAGTTCCATGAATAGACTTCTCCAGCAGAAGATCATTTACTGCAGAAACTTTGGAATGTAGAATTTTTAAGTGCAATTACTTTTGGTTTATGAGCCAGCTGTTGGTGAGGGTGGGGGGATGATTAAATGTTTTTTACATTAACCTTTCAGTTCATCCTATACAACTTGCTCTTTCATCACCAGAAGGAATTGAATTTAGATTTGTAATGTGTAATCTATTATACGTGCAGAGCATAATCTCTTAATGCTTGCATATATATTTAAGGCTGTATGTGATGGTTTTAAGAATCTTGACTTTAATAGTAGTGAAGTGTATTATTAAATCCCTTATTTATGTGAGGCCTGACCATCCACTGCTGTGCAATTTATGTTGTTGTTCTTTGTGTTCTTGATTTTCTTGAGGACTTAATATGAAATGCACACAAAGCCACAAGTCCTTACCTTTAAATGTTTTAATTTACTGTATAAAGCTAAACCCCAATTCATACTTATTTGGGAGTAAGCCCCATTGAACAGTGGGAGTATCCAAATAAATGTACATAGGACTGAGCTGCGCGTGCACTGTTTCATGTAACAAGAAAAAGCATGATGTTTGCCAGCAGCAGTCAGAAGGTAGATTGGGATCTACCTAGTTGATCTCTTCACGTGATATGCAGTAGTTTAGCAAGTACTTCAAATCACCACTCCAGTACACTGTTGCTCGGGGTGGCTCACAACATTAATAAAATAGATACAATACAATGTAACAAATGAATAAAAACTAGCTTAACCCGCGCAGAGCATCTGTGCGCTAGTACTTGATTGCTCCCTTCACCCCCTGCCGCAGCCCCACTCATCTCAGAGATCTCTCCACCCTCACCTGAGCTGCACTCCTCCTCCTCCTCCATCCAGTTGCTTCCATCCCCCTCATCCCTCTTGATCATGAGACCTCCCCACCCACGCCCAAGCTCCGCTTCTGCTCCTCCCCACAACAGCAGGAGCAGATGAGGAAACAAGATGAACAAGACCTGTTAAGTCAGGAAGGGAGAGGGGGGAAGAAAGACAGAATGGAAGAGTGAGTGTGGGAGAGAGAGAGGGGAAGAGAGAAAGAAGGAAGGGCAAGGGATGGGACCTAGTCTGTCAGCGGCCTGAGGGGAAGGAGCAGCCATGGCGGCATCTATTGGCAGCAAGGAAAGGCCCAGTCAACCACTGCTGCTGTTTGGGACTACTGAGGCCATTGGCGGAGGGAGGCAGGCAGGCAAGCAACAGGCCCGAGCCTGTCAGTGGTCTGAGGGGAAGGAGCAGCCATGGAGGCATCTATTGGCAGCAAGGAAGGGGCCCAGTCAAGCACTGCTGCTGTTTGGGGCTACTGAGGCCATTGGAGGAGGGAGGCAGGCAAGAGATGGGCCCCGGCCTGTCAGCGCCTGAGGGGAATGAGCAGCCATGGCTGTGGAGGCAGTGAGGAAGGGCCAGTTAACCGCTGCTGCTGCTGCTCCTATGGGGAGGAGCAGGAGCAGGGCTTGGGTGAGGATGGGGAGTTCTCTAGGGATAGGGGGCTTCAGCTTGGCCAATAGCCGCCAGCAATGCTGCAGCCGCAACCAAGAGGGGGATGAAGTAAAGGGATGGAGGAGTGACCAAGACGGGTGAGGGGGATGGAAACAACTTGATGGGGGTGGAGGAGGAGCAGGAGCAGGAGTGCAGCTCAGGTAAGGATGGAGACATCTCTGAGGTGAGGGGGGCTATGGCGGGGGATGAGGGGAGCAATGAGGTACTAGAACACAGATGCTTTGCGCAGGTTAAGCTAGTTTATATATATTAAGTTTGTGTCTTTCCCATCCTCCAGTCTGGTCAGAAAGGCAGATGTCTTCACAGTAAAAAATGTGTCCAACATGTAGAAAATCAATTAGTTTAAGCACCAAAAATCTCCTCTGAAAATTCAGTTCATGTTTATAAATATATGGCCAAAAATGGTTTAACAGATAAGACAGGCTGTTTGATGGCTTTGTTCTACATTGACCTAGAAACCAAAGTTCCAGTTATTGCAAGTACTGAAGATGCTGGTGTCATGATTAGATACTCACTACTAAAGGTAAAGTGTCACAGCGGGGAAATGCTTGACTAACAAGAAGAAGGTTGCCGGTTTTAATCCCTGCTGCTACTATATCGGGCAGCAGCGATATAGGAAGATGCTGCTGAAAGGCATCATCTCATATTGCACAAGAGGGGGCAATGGTAAATCCCTCCTGTATTCTACCAAAGAAAACCACAGGGCTCTGTGGGCACCAGGAGTTGAAATCAACTCGACGGCACACTTTACTTTTACCTTTACTAAAGGTAAGGATCATATGCTTCTCTTGGTATGTTAAGATGAAGCCCTAAGAACTGATTAACTGTCCAAAACCAGAAGCTGACTGGGGAAATTATACCCTTCTATCCTATTGGATCATTCAACATTGATTCATAGTATAGATCTGTGGGTGTTGATATTTAGGCCAGATCTCAAGGCCTGAACAGACAGCCCTGCTGGATCAGGCCAAAGGCCTATCTAGTCCAGCATCTTGTTTCACATAGTGGCCCACAGTGAGAAGTGAGAAGCCCACCGTGAGAAGCCCACAGGCAATAGGTGAGGGCTTACCCTCTCTCCTGCTGGTGCTCTCCTGCAACTGGTATTTAGAGGCATCTTGCCTCTGAGGCTGGAGGTAGCCTATTGTGAGATCTAGCGTAATTTGTGGGGTCAATCTCATGTTTTTCCGTAAATGACAGAAAGAATACAAAAGGCTTGTACTCTTTTTAGAAGCTCTCCTATGAAGTCTGTAGGACTCCCACTGAAAGGTTCCCGATGGTTCTAAAGGTATAGTAGTGTGTCTTACAACGTTGAAAGATGAACCCAGATCTCAAGGCCTGTTTACTGCCTTGAGCTCAGGAATTTAACTTATCATTGGATATGAAGTTATGGCAAACCAGAACTATTAAGAGGAAAAATATTGGACACCAAACACATATGTCTCATTAAAACTATGGGGAATCGTGCACAGACCTGTAAATCTTATCTAAGCCAGGCTCCTATTCTGCTGGCTCAGTTTTGATGAAAAGTAATTAACTTTACATCTTGGTAGTAGAAAATAGTAGCTTTTCAACTACAATGAAATGCTTAAATCTGAAAGAGTTATGAGGCCTTGGGAATTAGTGGCACATTATGGTGTTGAACTGAAAGGGTGACCTGCCCTGAAGGAACAGAGAGAAGTAATAATGTTCAGGTCTCATCTGTCAGACGGGCGTAGCAGACATTTCTTTTTACCCAAAGGCTGTCTCCATTCCATTCTTTGGATTTTGAGGGGATTAGAAATACCATGCATTTTATATATATATATAAACTAGACATAATTCTTCCTCTGGTTAATTACACAATAATATTCAGAACCATTTATTTGGATTATACGGGTAATTTAAATGTACAACACACTATTATTCAATAGTCTAAACATTCCTAAACAATGTTGGTCCTTTCCTCCATTTTCAAGGGGAAAGGCATATTAATCCCCCACTCCCTTCTTTTATATACAAAAGCATATAATACAATATACAGGAGAAAATTTGTTACACATTTTGATAAAAAAAAAATATTATGAGGAATCTGTGAAATTTTCTTCTTATGTTTCAGTCCTAGATTTGCCAAGTTCTTTTCGAAAAGCAGCTGTGGTAGCGGGCTATTTTGATCAGGGCTGTATTGCCAGGGAGTTATTTGCACATGGCTTCATGCTGCGGGGTAAATGTTGAGCGAAGCCCCTTCAAATCACACTCGTGGCACTGAGGGAAGCAGCCCCTTTTCTCTACTCTTGGGTTTTAATTTGATGCAAGTTCACATGGCATGCCTCCATGTTTTCCTTCTAGCCACTGGCGGGCGCGGGGGAGAGCTTTCTAAAGAGCTATATCTGCATTTCTAAAGAGAGTATCCCTCTTTCCATGCTAATGATTCTACGTCAGTGCCTCTCCCTATTTGCTTTTCAGAAAAAGTAGCTTAAAACCAGCATTTTAAAAACCTGGAAATACACCAAGATAAGATAGAATTCACAAGACAAAGCCTGATTTGTGTGTGGAGTGGGTCCAAGGATCTTGAAGGGACTTCAGGGCTGGTGTGTGAATGAACACACTCTCTTCCAGAGGAGATTTAGGGTAACAACCCTGTCTATTAAGTCTCCAGGTGTACAACCCTTTCCCCCATTTAACAGCCCCAATCCAAATCACTTCCCTGAATCTATTAGCCATAGAAAGAAAGAAAAAAATATGGACATAAAATTGCACCTGTAAGTTTCTCCCCCCCACCCCCACCCTCTGCAGCACATAACAGCTTCAGGGGGGTGGAATTTAAGTTGGGTAATCAGTGTGGGGTCAAAGGATTAAACTCTCCTCTCCATGATCCTGATCTGCTCCTGCAACTCCTTCTTGAAAAAGTAAAAGATGTTGGGTATTCCAATCATGGAACTCATGTCACGTCTAATTGGTCCATCCTGGCACTGTTGAAATTACAGCTTCAGTGTGCTTAGATGATCATTTGCTATCTTAAACATACAGTGATGATGGCATTTGGAGCCTTTGCACACGATCAGCTCCTCCACTGATGTGCATTTGTTACTCATTAATTGTTTGCAGTCCAGATGCCTTTCTTCAAGATTCCAATGCTGTTGCAGGGATATCATATGGCATTTAACAACCCCTCCCCACCCCTCCACCCCCATGCAATACTTTGTACCTTGGCAAATGTGATACTTCTCCTAGATAGCATATTCTTTGCTATTATGCTTGCAATATGGAATGTGGTGATGTGAATGTCACAGGCACCTCGTGGGTCTGTTTTGAGATGTAATCAGTGCTGAGTGTCAAGCCTTATCCCAGCATGCAAGCACTGTTTTGTGAACCTTTTAAAAAAGTTATTTTAATACTTTTTATCCTTGTAAGTGGTTCTTTTCCTTATTCAACTTCACCATGAAAAACTCGTCCAGATATTGGGCTAAATTGACAAAAACTCTTTTTTTCTTTTTTCTTTTTAAAGGATCAGTTCTACATTCCCCTATGTGTGTTGGACTGATCACCTACTTGGGTTTTTCATGTTTAAAAGGGAAGGAAGATTTAACAGCAGCATGGTTATTCTTCTGCTCCTTTGGAAGGCTATCCATTATGTGTGGAGATATAAATAGAACAGATATTTATATACTGCTTCCCAAAAAGAGTTCCCAAAGCGATAATGTTTCAGGTGCTGATGGCAATAGTGGGTTGTGTTGTGAACAGCAGGGAAAGGGTCAAAGACATTAAAGGACCATATAGAAAGATGCTTTGACACTAGAGGGAAGGATGAGAACCTTTAAAACATTTGATTTGGAAAGGGGGCTGAAGGTTTGATGTATTTGGGGACTGAACAAGGTTGAGAACCTTGTTCTAGATGAGAGGGTTTTTGCGGGATAATTGGTGGACTCATGCACTTTATTTTATCCAGATTGATTGTGGGCTGTGCACACACATCAGTTTCTCGCTTGTCTTTTGTAGAGTTTACTTGTCTTCACTGTCAGCATTCTGCAATTTTAAAAAACTCCTATTTTCAGTGGCTCCGTTTTTACCTCACCTCCTCACCTTTCCTCTGCCTATCAGTATACCATCCCCATTTTCTTCTTCACCCACTCTTGCCACCTGACATGACAAACTAGGCCATTCAGCTGGTTTTATTGTCACCTTCATTTTGTCTACAGATGGTGGTTGGTAGTCACATCTGTGTTTGTTTGTCTTAAATGTTCCAGCTATGGTGCTGAAGTGCTCACACGTGCAAAGGGAAGCCACTCTTCAGCTTGTTAACCGAGGCGCTTCAGTGATCACTTGCCCCCCACCCCTCGTTTTCCCACCGTTGGCCTCTCAGCTTTATACACAACTTTGAGAGCTGCAGTACTACACTCCCTCCTTCCTGCAGCTTCTGGGATCCCTCCACAAACAGAAACTGAACTTGTCCCTGCCCTACTCATCAAGGAGGTCTTTGACTTCTTGAAACCTCCAGCTAACAACCACTGCTCTTCCCTCCATGACCACTTCCCCTTCCATTGGATTCCACTGCAGTGGGACCACGGCTGGGAGCAGATGCACTTCCAAAGAATTAAAAAGAAAATGTTGCTTATGTACTAAGCAATCTGCGTATTAGACAAGCTGTGGTGAAATGGATGAGTGCTGAAGTGCTCTCCAAAGTGGGGAGGGGATACATAATAGAAGGGGCACATTTCTTGAACTGGACCAGAAGAGTAATGTCCAAAGAGGGAAAAGTGTGCCAAGGTAAAAATAACTCCACTCAGAGAGATCATGAGGTCATCACCAGGGCGCTTTCCAGATTAGACCCTGCAACGGGGTCACAGCGTATCTCACTCTGACGTGTGCTTCCACACTTCCTGTGTTGTGACACCGCAGTCCCTACACTGACAGCAGGGTGCCGTTCACATTTCCGATGCCTTGTTTCGGATTTAATCGCTACAATTTATTGATAAAACGTTGTTTGTCCGGTGTAAAAAGGTTGCTGTTTTTTCGGGTTGTTAGTTTTCATGAGACTGCTCCCCCTGCTGGGCATTTTTCTATTTACATTTTGAATGCAATTTGCCTTCAAGCATTTTGCCGCTGTTAAGCGGCTAATTTGGAAAGCGGCCAGAGAAGGTAATCACCCAACCTATGCCTTCCATGGAAACCCATTGATAGTGTCTACACACCACAATCTAACACACTCAAAAAGTTCTCGAGCAGGGGTGTTTTTTCCCTCCACCTTTCCCACAGATTTATTTATTTATTTATTGTTAAATTTATATACCACCTTTCATTAAAAACAATCCCAAGGTGTTTTAAAAGTTAAAAAACATATAATAAAAATGACATTTAAAAGTATTGAGCTAAAAATATGACAACAAATCTGATTTAAAATATATAAAATATAAACATAAAAACTGTACATGGATAAAAAACACCCAGAAGCAGCAATAAAATGATCATGTAAAGGCCTGGATAAAAAGCCAAGATTTAACAAGCTTTCTAAAAACTGTGATGGAGTCTGAGGAGCGAATGACCACTGGGAGAGCATTCCAAAGTCTGGGAGCAGCAACAGAGAAGGCCCTGTCCCGCGTGCATGACAACCGAGCCTCCCTCATTGTCAGCACCCGGAGCAGAGCCCCCTCAGATGACCTCATCTAATGAGCAGCAACCCTTGGAAGCAGGCCGTCCCTCAGGTATCCCGGGCCCAAACTGTTAAGGGCTTTAAAGGTCAAAACCAGCACCTTGAATTGGACCCAGAAGCACACTGGTAACCAGTGCAGCTCATTCAAAATAGGGGGCTGTTTATGGTAGAAAAGTGCAGAATGGCATGTACATTGTTTATATCGCCAGTGACATTTTCTGTGGAAATCAGCAATGAAACTGATACAATTTACCATCAATTAAATTGTGATGTCGTAGTGTTAATAAATAAAATAATAATAATCAATCACTCCTGGAAATTGAAACAATTTTTTTTTTTAGCATATTTGTATTGCTGCTGCTTAGATTTGGGGATCTCTTTCTTCCTGGGATTGTTGGTACCTAGTGCTACAAGCTCTAGTGATGGACTGCACCACATTGACCCCCCAGCTGTTTTTAGAATACAACTCCAATCATCCCCACCAAGGTGGCTAATAGTCAGGGATTATGGAAGTGGTTGTCCAACATCTGCAGGAGGGCAGAAGTTATACAGCCCTGCTCTAGTGGTTATTTCAATTGTTTTACCTTGCAATAACATATTTTGTTCTTTGAAAAGTTTTTTTTAATCATTTAAAGCGCACCTGTATTGGGATTGTCGACATATTATTTTGTAGGTCTTCAGCTACTTGAGATCTGGCACATCTTGTGCTTTTTGCAACACTAGTCATCCTCCATTGCCTTACACTGAATGAAGGATTTGTTCCAGTATTATGCTGATTATTAAGCTGTTATGAAATAAGCCAGCTACTGGCGTCCATTAGGTATGTGCGCGAGTTGGTTCGGCAACTCCTTTGGGAAGTGCTGAACCAGCTCAGGCACTTACACCCAAACCGGTTCGGAAGGGTGGGGAGCAGTTCCCTTATAAGCAGGTAAGCAGGTCCTTACCTGCTCCGCTGCACCCCACTGCTTTTCCCAGTATGGCACTCATTGTAGCAAAGGCTGTGGCAGCTACAGCACTGTTCCCTGAAGCCTGCGCATGTGGTGTTGTCATGCACATGGCCGTCACACATTCACGGTGGCCATGTGCGTGCCAGCACCGCACATGCGGGCTTCAGGAAATAACGCCACAGCCGCCGTGGCCTTTGCTACAGCGGGTGCCATGCCCAGAAAAGCGGTGGGACAGAAGTTGAGCAGGTAGGGACCTGCTTATCTGCTTCTTGAGGGAATCACACCCTGTCCACACCTGCATGAGCCGTGCGTGCACATCCCTAGCCTCCATTGAACCTGGCAATATACAGCAGTTGGATCATCATACTGCTATTTGACAGCAGTATTCTTATAATTCACATATTTTGCTATTGTATTTTTATTAACTTTGTGATCTTTTAATTTATGTGATCATAATCTTCAATTTGCTTTGTTACATTCTATTTCATATTGATGTTGCATCATAATTATTAACGTATCAGATCTTGTACCACATGTATTCATATATGCAATTGGTTTTTCAGTTTAGGAAGTATTCATGGTGCTTTTCACATTCTACAGGATAACATCTGCCCTGTGGTTAGAGACAAGCTACACAACTCCCTTTTTGCCACTTTCATATCATTTTGTGCTTCTTGCTGTTGTATTTTCTGTGTGCACTTTTTAATTTTTAGAGGCTGAACATAGCCCCAGTATACCATTTAAGGGTCTTACGGTTTCTAATACAACCATTACCAAGCATCAGAGGTACAACACTAAATTATTTGACTGTTTAGTATTCAATGTCAGATAGCTATTATATTTCCTGTTTATTTGTCAGTATGTGTTGAGATAAGCAATTTATCTTTTTTTAAAATAAGAAACATCTTAGATTTTCACCTGCTGACTCACTAATTAAAATATTTCCTTTTTTGCTGACTTGCTCATGTCTCACAGAGTAGATTACCTTCCAATTAAAAGGCTGAAATTTGGCCTTTGATATATTTGAACTGTTATAAGGACATTTATTGAAAAGGATGAAGGTGGATTTCAGCTGCAGAAGCTTCATTTATTCATAATTGTCTGGAATCTGAATGAAAAAATGATAACTGCTTGCAGGTGTTGGAAATTCTCTGTGGTGAGAGAATCCCTTTCTCGTTATAGCAGAGTGCACAGAGGCACAACACAGTGGAATTTAGTTATGCAATTTAGTTATGCATGCGTGTATGCTGAGAGTAAAGTAACTTGGAGCCAGTTCATAGTTTCAAATCAATATATAAGGCATTTATTAAGGAACTCCATTCTAGATAGGAAAGTGAGGAGTTAGGATCTCTAATCTATCTATCTAGCTGGATGCAGATGGATTCTGCATCTTCTCTGCACACATGTGCAGGGAGAGGAGCTTGCCATGTTGCAAGGTAGAAGGACAGGTAGGGAAGAGAGAGAGGAAGGAAGTTAATCCCTAAGAGTAGCAATCTACATATCCAAAGGGATAGTGTCAGAGCAGTAGAGAAGGGATGACCAATGTCTTGACCCTCTAGCCCTCTGACTTACTAGTCTGTCCTCCACTGTCTGAGACAAGAGACAGCGCAAAGTCCTTTTTAACTTCCAACAGCAGGATCATGAGAGACAACACAGGCTATAACACAGGCTATGGCTACCTACAAAATTGTTCATGTGCTGTCTTTAAAGAAAGAGCTTCAGAAAAAAAAAATGTTCTCACAGAAGGCCAGATCTATTATTTCTGTCTTAAAATTAAAATTCTGCTCACCTGAGTTAATGTTCACATCAAATGTCTGATCATAATATAAAACGCATACTCATACATTACCTATGCATACACAAAATGTGGTCTTATCTCTGTCTTCCCCTTATTGATCCTTAAAAAAAAATGTTAGATGTGTTATGGACCAAGCGGAAGGTACAGCCAAAATGGCATTAACTGCAGACTCCATTCTTGTTTTGTGGAGCTGTTGAAAGCATAGATGCTATAGTTTTCTCCAAAAGAATATACAACATTACTGCCATTACTTAAAAAATAAATTACAACATTACTTTAAAAAAAAAAAGGACAACATTACTGCCGTTTAAATTCAAAGATAGATTCCAGCCACCGCTTCACTACTCATCATAACTACCTTTCCCTGCATTTCTCCTGTTGCAGATGGGTTAGTAGAGAGACCTTCTTGCTACCAAGTTTTCGTGCCAGGAACAGGGGCAGAGCTATCATTGGGTAGATGTGTTCAAGGTACACAAGCCACCTAGCATCTGGGAGCCGCCTCGCATGCCTCCCTCCCTCCCTCCCCTTCTCCAGCCAGCCACTTCTGCTGCTGCCTCCAGCTGCTCACCTGCCACCCATTCGTCCCCAGGTGGTGGGGGACAGCTGGCAGCCCTCCACCCTCTGGCATTCCCTATTTCACTCTCAAGACTGAAGGAAGGAAGAAAGACAAAGAAAAGCATCAAGAGCTGTTGCCAGAAATGTAAGCTAGTACAAAAACCTGGACAGATTCTTTATGGAGGATGAGATTGTGCTCACTGGCCTTTTTCCTTGTGGTGATAAGAAACAAATTGTTGTGGAACTGGACTGTGGCACAAATGAAGCCCCACATCTGAATTAGTGCAAAGAATGTAGAGCCTGGCTAGAGAGATAAAGGGGAGAAGGAAGCAGTTTTTTAATAGCGAAGAGCTGCTAATTGGGACTTGTGAGGAGGTGGGCAGGTGGATTTTAGGGGGCGAGGAAAGAATCTGTGTTTTCTAGTGATGTATAGTACAGTTGCTAGGGCAGTGGAGGCAGTGTTTAATCTCTAGAAAGAAATGTGCAGGAACTGAAACCTGGATAAGCAATGTCTCCATTCTATAAGCCCTTCTTCTTATTCTGTTTGGATGCTCTTGCTCACTGGAAAGGGAGTGGCACTCTGTGTGTATTCAGAGACCTCTTTAATATATTCTTATTTTCAGTCTGGCCAGATCTCTCATGGGGTCTAACCATGAGCTAGCCATGGATCAGAAGGCTGGATGCCTTGCTGACCCTGTGTGTGTCACACAGAAAGCCCCTAATAGTTACCCTATGCCTTAGTTCATTGTGACACATTTCATACGGCATGTCCATGATGGTAGAAACAAACCATATACATAGAGAAATGTATATGGACTGTGTATAAATTGTCACTCACACAAACACATCATATGAAATAGTTCTCATCAAAACGTTATGTCAAAATTTATAACCAAACCTTTTCAAATCAATTAACATATGCAATTGACCAGATGTATAAATGTTTTGACACAGGTAATCAATTGAACCTCCTGTACTAAATTTACCTACAATGATGAAACACACAGAATAAGAGAAATTATTAGTAGAGATAATTTCTATTCCATAAATCCCAAATGGTGTTGCTTGAAAGTCAAATATAGTATCAAAAAGTTCCTTTATGCATGTAAATGCTAGATAATGAGGGAATAAAATATGAAAAACAATCCTTGTGATTCCCTCAAAGTCCTTGTTGGTCTTGAGTCTTGACTCTCGTAGATGTCTGTTTCATCATTGTATGTAAATTTAGTACAGGAGGTTAAATTGATTACCTGTGTCAAAACATTTATACATCTGGTCAATTGTATGTCCATGATGGTGCCATTATTTACATGAATAATTTCTTACCTCTCATTAACTTGCACGTATTATTTTTTAGAAGATGAATGGATATTATTGTACTGGAAATTGTATTGATGTTGTCTGACTTATTCAGCACACACACAAACACACATTTCTTACTGGGTTTAAAAAATATATATATTTAATATAATAAAACACTTAGGTCTAGCCTCAGGAAATGTTGAGGCAGAAAATCATTTCCAGATTTATTGATTTTATGAAATATGCAAGATAGAGCTTTACCTGAAATATAATGAAAGAAAATTTCTGTTCATACTTCAGGGTGCTTTAGGCTTTTTAAAATGCGAGATAACTTTAAAAATAGAAAACAGAGGACTCATCTGTTCAAGGATTTCTCCTTATGAAGTCTTGTACTGTTGAGAATTTGTGAAACATAAGCCTCATGACTGAATTTCATAAAACTGTGAAGATTGCTCTTGATTATTGAATTGCAATGACTTCTGAAATCTTGTATCCCTCAAGCATTTTATTTGCAAAGTGTTCCTAAAAACAATTTGAAAAAACAATTTGGAATGTTCTCACATGTATTTCAGATGTTTGAACGTTTTGTAGTAGACTATGTCTGCAATATAAACTGCCCATGTATTTTATACTGAACTATTTCTGTGTAACATTGTTTAAAAATCATTATGAGTGTTGGATCTTTGGAGATGACACCGGGTTATACTTTATTAAATACAAGGTTCATAATTAATGAGTACACACACCTGCCAAAATCACAACACACACAAACAATACAAGTTGCAACCAAGGCATCAAAATCATCCGTCTCATCATTAGCATTCCACTTTTCCAAGCAATGAGAAGTCCAGGGATTTCATTTCCTTTGGAGGAGAGAGTATTGGAGTCTTGTGTCTTTGTGTTATTATTTATACAAACAGAGCCTACAGGAAGAAAGCCGAATAACCTGAACTTCATATTCAAGCTGTAAACCTGGCTCCCACCTGTTCCTTTGCCCTCTCCAGCTACCTGAAAATTGGTCACAGTTGCTCCTTAGTTTATTATATTTAATTGCTGCAGTTGCTCAAGAGATGCAGCTATCAAGGAGTGTTGCTGTTCTTTTTGTTTAAAGGCTCTGGTCACTCATTGACAGCCCATTCACTGTAACTAAGACTGTAGCCAAATATCAGTGGAATGCAATTAATTAAGGGGGCAGAAGCAGGGAAGAGAAGCTGTTTTGTTTTTTAAAGCAGCAGGGGGGGAACTGCTAGGAGAAGGAGCTGCAAGGGTATAGCTATAGTTGACTGGGGCAGGGATGTCCCTGGGCCCCTGAGGGGGGTAATGCCAGCTGGACATCAGCTTGCTTTTTGCTCTCCCCCTTGTGTGGGCAAAGGTAGGGGCCCATCTTCACAATGTCCCAGGGCCCAATCCAGCCTTGCTACAGTGCTGGGCAGTTGCAGGCAGAAGTTTCAGTTGTCGTTCTAAAATGTAATGGTGCTGCAACTGCATTTTAAGTTGAAAAAATAAAAAATGCTACAAATTAGGCCACAAGAAGTTAGGAGAAATAACATAACACTGGAATTCAATGGGTTTGCAATGAGGTTTTTTGGATTCTCCATAAAAACTGAGTCCATTCTTGAAAAAAGCCGCTAGTGTGGAAGCAACCCCATTTCTTGCATGTCTAGGCCTGGTGGAACTCTTTAAGAAGGCCATTTTGAGTTGTGGTACTACTGTTAAGAAAACCATTCTCCAAATGCCAACAGGGTCCCCAGCTGGTCTTAAAACATGGAGAAATTCTTATGGGGGAAAGTATCTCGCAAAACCTTTTAAAATCTTTGTTATGCGATCGAGAGGTTTTTCCCCCTGGAAAACATTTTTTGAAATAATGCCTATTTAGGGCATGCATATGTCTTTTCTTTATGCTTATGGCATAGAGTTCATATTTACGATATCGTTGCCTAATAAAATACTCCCCTAAAGCAAAACAGGTGCTACAGACTAGTACTTTGATAGTGTGGGTTGTTTTATTACTGTTCAGATAAAGAAAAGAATGTTCATGAAAAGCTGAGAGCTCTTTTATCCTTGGGGAACTATGAAAGGGATATTGACTGATTTGAAACTACTGGGGAAAATATATTACCTTTAGCCTCAAAACAGCTAATGTTTTATTTCACAAAAGAGAAATTTTTATGAAAAACTCTTGTAAGAAATCTCTAGCCATTTTAATGAACAAAAATTGATCAGGTCAAGATTGTAAATCATGAGAATTTTTATAGCAAGTGTACATTGCATTCGTGCATATTGATATCAAATCTCTTCCTATTTTACTTGTACTTAGAATTTATGTGTTCCCTTTTGCATTACTTCAGTGACATTAGAAGCTGGTGAGATCTGATGCCAGTGCAGTAACATCTCCAAATGGGTGGAGCTAATCAGAGGCGTAACTAGGGAAAACGGCACCCGGGGCAAGCACTGAAATGGCGCCCCCCCACCCCCCCAACATACTCCATTATACTTAGGTTTTTCCTCACAAGCGCCCACCGCCGCCGCCAAGCCAGGCCACTGACTGGCCGCCAGGCACCAGCAAAGCAATGGGGGGGGGCGCAGGCGGCACGGAAGGGACCGCTCGTGGGGAAGGGGGCACCGACGTGCTCCCTTGACTGCTGCAGCGCTGCTGCACTGAGCAGGAAACATTTGTATTAACAAAAAAATTTTTAAAAAAATTTAAAAATTGGTCATGGCGGCGCCCCCCCCCCCACGTGACCAGAAAAGATGGCGCCCGGGGCACGTGCCCCCCCTGTCCCCCCTATAGTTACGCCTCTGGAGCTAATTGCATTGGTCTTTCAAACAAGCTTATATTTATTTATTTATTTATCTATTTGATCTATTTATTATTTAATTATTTATTTATCAAATTTGTACACTGCCCCAAACTTTCATCTCTGGGTGGTTAACAATAGCACAAAACAAGTTAAAAACATATACAAAAACTTAAAACAATTTAACAATTTAAAAATAAACCAGAGATTAAAACCTAAAAAATTAAAAAGCTTTACCTCCTGTTGATCATAAAACAGTGAATATGTAGACATTAAAAGCACCCTTTGGTAGATATAGGTATGAAACAAATGCCTGTATGTAGAATGTCTTCCTATAAAGTGTACTGAAAGATTCAAAATTTGGTAGTGTTACTAATGATGTGTTTAGAAAACCACAGAAACTCCATTTTACTTAGAAAACTAGAAAACCTCATTCTAACTTAAAGTAACCCCAGCCCAGCTCAGGGACATCATGGCTTCTCATGATCAATGTTGTTATCTCTCTCCACTACATTGTATCTAAGAAACTTGGTTCTCACAAGGTTCTCACTGTTCTTTGCTGACAGTTAAGAAAACAGGATTTAACCAAATAAGGAGTAATCACCAGATGAACAATGAATCATTCGCATGCGTACTAGATACTTAATCCACCATTTTATTGCCACGTATACTATGTCTAGGGTGTCAGCATCCATTTTGTTGATTGTATAAAAGAAGAACCTCAGCTGTAATCAATTCGTATTCAATGTAGAGCAATTAGCCGTTGAATACCTTGCAACTGCAGTGCAATAAAAGCCTCTAAAGGATTCTCACTGAGTCTGTTTGATTGGCTAAAAGGCGGACCCAGGGACGAACCGAATTCACATCACTAACATGTATACGTTTGTGTTCTGATTTAGTTTAGCATGAAAGGTTTAAATCAGCTGTCAATCCTGTGTTTGGGGCTTATGTTTATTTGAGAATATGTGTTATGATTCAGGAGAACAGAGGCTATGACTGTAATCCTATGCATGGGAATAAATTCCATTGAGCTTCTGAGTAAACACGCATGACTTTGCCTGTTGTGGTCGGAGTTCTCCTCCTTTCAACAAACACTTGGGAAAGTAGCCTCCATCTTGGCCTAGTGAAACTGCCTTGTGAACTTAAGTTTGTGCTTAGAGGGTCAGCCTCCATTTTGTGCAAGTGTGATGAAAACAAAAGCAGGGGCTTGTGCTTTAAACCTGGAAAAGGCAGACATTGCACCTAGTTGTTTTGCATTTTTCAATGAGATTAAATTTCAAGCCAGCCTAGTAAAGATCATAGAACAAAAGATAACCCCAAGGGACCTCCTGACTCCATCCTAATGCAGTCAGAGCAGCACTCAGTCAGTGACTGAACTGGTACACATAGAGCTCAATCACCTTTGTGTCCATATTTGGGAGTAGTGACTCACTGGCCACTTTTGCCTGTAATTCAGAACGGCATGCCCCCCTCCCCCTGCACCCCCCCCCCCAAATTCTGACATAACAGAGAACATCCTCTCTGTAGTCATTGAGACTGCAGAGAGGCAGGGGAGGTGGCTGTGTAGGCTTGACTAAAGGACATCCCACAAAGCCAAATATAATGGAGTCCCTCAACTCTGGTTCCAAGGGACGCAGCCTGTGGTTCTGAATTTGGATGTACCTGCATGGAATCTTGGGTTGCGGTGAAGAAACTCACTACAGCCAGAGGATTCGGATTGGAGTTCCAAATCTGAACCCCTTGCTTTCATCACTATGCCAAACCCCATTTGCCTGCATTTGGACATAACGTTCATAGAACCACTGGCCCATTCAATTGCAGTTCCATGTTACATGCAAATTTGGCCACTGAGTCATGGAGTTCTGAAACAAGACACTAGTGCTGACTTCAAGAAAGCACAACACTGTAAACTGGAAGGGTAACAAAGGGTACCTAGCAGTCTTCAGGAAACCTCAGTCCTGAATTTGAGAGCTAGAGGCTACTTCACAAATACTGATGTTTTAAAACAAAAACAAAATCCCTGAAACCATAAAAACCTCTTACAAATGATGCTATAAAAGAGACATGCTTTCAAAGATCTTCATATTCCAACCATCTCATTTCTCCCCTTTGATGTTTTGAAGCTTAAATGCAAAGCACAGTCCCCCAGTGTGCTTCTCTTCAAGCCATGTAGCATGTTTGACGAGCAGCAATGATAGGAATGATGGCATATTTCACACATATATAGTTCCTTTTTAAGGACTCTTCATTCCAATTCTGGATGCATACTCAATGAGTTTTCCAAGTGGATCATAAAAAACAAAGGGATCTGTAGAAAACATGATACAATGACTAAGGTAAAAAGCCTAGATGAATAATTCAAATATATTTTATTTTCTCCGTCCTTTAAATGTGTGTTACATTCCCCCCCCCTCTCAGTTGCTTTAGATGTAACATAGGCTGCAAATCATTGTATGGGTTAAAAAGAACACTGAAAGAAATGTTCTGTAGCAGTGTAGCAGCTTCCTAGTGTTTCTGTGTTATTAAAGGCAAAAGAGAAAAGAAACCAGGAGCTTAATGCGGCTATAGTGTAGAAATCCTATGAATTGATGAGAAGAACATGAAAAAGCGGAGGCAGGAGGAAGCCCTCTCTTTAAAAAGGCAGATATGTTTTCTTTGTAGCAGAATATTTGGAAAACCCATCAGGAAAAACAGAATATTAGACAATATGGAATAGATAAACAACAGAATACGAATTTTAATTTGGAAGTGTATATTGTTTCTCATATCAAACATACTCTTGTTCCTATCTGTAAGAATAATAGATACTTAAGGCACTTTTTCTCCATTGAAATCCTACTGGCATAATGAGAATGGAGTCTCTGCAGAAGCTAATTCTAGGGTTTTGCTTAGGCAGAATTAATGATGTTGCTGAAGGGAAGGGTGGGTGAGGTTTGCAGCTGTGGAAGTGTGTATTTATTTATTATTTAGAAGAGTGATCTTCACTGCTTTTCAGGAGGGCCACTTTGGCAAAAAACCTTCAGTGTGAGAGCCATTTCTGACCACACTGTGCCATGCTGCACTTTCCCTAGCACTGTGAAGGCCCCTTTAAGAGAAGCAGAGCCGTGTTGAGCCCCAGTGCCATCTTGGAAGGCACATATGGAACAGTTGGAGGTGTCGTACTTCCCAATGTTTTCCTCACAGAGCTCTAGTGTACGCCTTCCAAGATGGTGCTGGGGCTCTGTTACCCTTAAAGAATTCCCACTGGCAAACACAAACCTAACAAAGATGGACCTAATAAACAATTAGGAAGCCACACTTAGGTGCTACCACTTGCTCCCGGGTCTTGCGATGAAGAACACTGATTTAAAATGTTAATACCCCATCCTTTAAGACAAGTCCTCTCAGGATGGCTCCAGAATGCTGTTGCAGTGGCTGCACCATACTGTATATATGAGGTACGCCCCTCCATGGGCTGTCCCTACATCTTCAGCCACAACATGGAAGAGAGTGAGTCATCTTAGAGTGAGTCATTTCATAATCCTAAAGAATTACAACCTTAGAGCATACCTATGGTTATAATCCCTTAGGACCACTTGTCAACTGAAGAACTGAGTCCAGGGGGAAATAATGCATTTTCCCCAGTGTGCCCTCTATTTGCTGGAAGACCTGACTAGGTAATGGCGCGAGGAGTCAACACCAACTCGATGGCATACTTTACCTTTAGGTCAGGTAGCAATTGCTATGTTAAGTAGATTCTGAACTGAGTCAGATTGTTCTATTCTGTTCATCATTTACAGCATTAACTGCACTTTTCAAGTGTTAGTGACTTAAGTTATGCATCTATTAAAAAGAGCAGAAAATAGATAGCTGATGTAGTTAGACATGTTGGTTTAAATCTCAGTGTGTCTTAGCCTGGATAAATACCTTCAAGCCTTTCTTCTGATATATAGGTTTGGAACACACATTTTAGTCTGCTATCATGCCTGCTGTGCACCATACTCCATTGGGAACAACAGGCCACCAGGACAGGTACATCTAAACAAGACAAATGAATTGGACATGTGGCTTAGAATAGGTGCCTTGAGGCACACCTCAAAAAATTTGTTGGCTTTCAGGTTTATAGATTTCATAGGTCACCCTGAGCAACTATAGAAGTAAAACCATTGAAATACTGTTAATCAGAGCATTTTAGTGTCCCTTTGTTTTCCATTACAAATTTTGGAAATACCCAGCACCAACTTATTGTTTAGATTATCGGAAATATGAAACCAGCCCACAAATACACACCCTCATTTTTGTCTGTCTGTCTGTCTAAACGGCAGTGACCTAGACTGGTGTCACATCTGTAATAGGCAATCTGGATGTTCTCTGCTGTTTAATTGGAAGGTATTCTCCAGTTTTGCTGCATAATGCATAATATTCTCCTAGCAAAGGAAGCTGTGAGCTGTGCAGCAGTCTGTTTCCCCTGGCGGGGCTTTCTGTGCAGGACTGGCTTCAACCTTAGCTAGCTTTAAGCTTGTCAAAGAAAGGTTATTAAAAATATTCCTGCCTTTCAGTTCCTAGGCTTGCTAGGCACAACAATGCAATACTGTGGGGATTTTATTGCCTAGTTAGTCATGTCATTTGGCATCTTGCCTATAGCGACGAATGAGATACCATCTGTTATATGTGCACTTAATGGTTCAGTCTACTGCCTTCAGCATGTTTGCTTCTTCTTACAGCCTTTAAAAAGAAAAGACTGCATCACCTTCCTTGACCATTCACAAGTGCATAGTGTGGTGGGTGTGGTTTCTTAAATCTTTCCTCAAGGAGATGTAAGATATCTGTTGGTTTGGTTATTCTTGTGAGCATTAATATAAGTACAATAAATTTTAAGCCCCCCTTCAATCATCTCATGATTTCATTTTATTTCTTACATTTATATTACGTCTGTCATTCTGCTAGAAGCCCTTGAGAAAGCTCAAAATTAAAATCACCAAAGAATTCAACAACCTTTAAGGAGCATAATAATCGCCATTAGGAACTTTCCTTCTGGTACAACTACCCCAGACTGGATTGAGCCCCCCAGCAACTATGGAGGCCCTGATCCAGATATTAGAGGCAAATGGCTAAAGCTCCCCTTCCCCTGCTGCAGTCCCAGCTTGGATTGGGGTCCTGCAAGGCCCCAGCCAGCCATGTAATAAGCATATCATCTAGCTTGACCCTGAAAGACTTGGAACTTCACCATTGCATTGAATAAGTTAAACAAAAACTGCTTTTTACTTCACTTTATTAATTGCAGTTGCATTGCATTGTCTTTGTTGCAGTATGAACATTGCATCTTTCTCCTTTCTTATGATCTTCTCTGCCCTGTTTTTTTGTTTTTTTTGTAATCACATATCTGTTTGAATTTTTGGAATGAATATGATCTATAGGGATGTGCACGAAATGGATTATGTGTTCTGTTTCGAGCTTGAAACAAAACACAGATGACCAAAAATTTTTTTTTTTTCAAAACAGTGGTCGACTCCAGCTATTTTGACAGAACAAACTCAAAACGTTTTGAGCGTTTTGGTAGTAGGGAACAATGGGGAAAAGCGAAACACCCCATTGTTCCCCATGGGTAGCTCCTAGGGACACCAAAATGGGTTGGGTGGTAGGGCATGATGGATGCTACCAACCCAAAAAAGAAATGGGCAAGCAGGCAATTTAAAATAATTTTTAATGCTTTTCTCCAAACTCCCATAGGAACCTATGGGGGTTTTAGGGAAAGGTTAAAAATCTCTCCTCCCTCCCCGCAGCCAATGGGGGCACAATTGCCCATATCAACACTTGATTTGTATGCTAACCAGCCAACCAAGGAGCAAGGAGATCACAAGCTAATCGGAAGCTAGTGCCAGAAAACCAATCAGCAAGGGGGAAACAGGCACCCAAAATAGTGCTCAAAACATCAAAACATTGTGATTAAAACAGGGTTGTTCTTCTCCGAGCTTGAAACAAGCCCCTTATTTAAGGGGTGTTTTGTTTTGAGCTTGAAACACTTGGAAAGACCCGTTTTGAGTCGAAACATTTCACCATCAGAACATTTTGCACATCCTTAATGATCTATTATACAGTCTCATGTCCTAGATGCAGCATGTCCTAGATTTCTCTGACTGTCATGTGCATATTCATTCCACATCTTCTTGCTTCTGCTACTTATCAGTAAAAACAGACAATCCCAAACAGACTGTTGCCCCAATGCCTGGAACCACACTCAGCACTGTAGTAGCCACCAGTAGATCTATACTGGTCATTAATGTCTGCATCTGCTGCTAGTTTAACTGCGTTAACTAGTTTAACCGCTAACTGAGCAGCGGCACCTTTTAAAAGTGGTGATTTTCTTTATCGAGCAGGGAGGGAGCAACTGGCCCTATCCAACCCCATCATGGCATCCCTCCAGTGGCTGTTGCTGGTGTCTGTCTTAAGTTTCTTTTCAGATTGGGAGCCCTTTGGAGACAGGGAGCCATATTTATTTATTTATTTTTATTTTTCGATGTAAAATGCTTAGGGAACACTTGTTGAAAAGCAGTATATATACATATTCATAGTAGCAGTTTAATCAATATGCTGTGTAAGGAGCATTGGGCTACAGAGGAGGCCAACCATAGGTGCTACATCTCAGAATCCTAAAAAATGAAAGATAGCCAGAAATTCAGGGCATCCATTTGATGCTTTCTGGTGCAATAGCAGTGCAGATACTCAGTTGTTGTGTAGCATACAGTGACAAGGGAGTACCATGACTAAACATATCCTCTTTCCTCAATATTCTTCTTTTGCACTGCATTGCTCCAGTGGCAAACTAGTGCTTAAGCTGCCTCCAGTCCCTTGGGGATCAATATATCAAGAATGACCTGATTTACATATGAGTTCTTACAGATCAACTATCCTAATTTCCAACATTAAATGTGCATTTTATAATTTCATATTCCTTCTACAAGATGCAAACTCAAACTACAAAGGTTAGTTTTTATTAGTTGATTTATATTAATGGAGTTCTTGCAAAGAAAGATTCTAATTAAAAACTCTTCATTACTGTGTCTCCATATTGGAATATCCCCAGAGCCAAACAATCAGCCTGACCTTCTTATCTGGATGCTATTTATTTTTGAGAGTAACAATGCAAAAGCACATATGTTATTTTAGTCCTAATTTGGCAGTGCCTTTTCCTGTCACAATTGTTTTTGAAGCCAGTTCTTTGTTGCTATTCAAACAGATGCAATGGGGGTTTATAACAAATGTCTTTTCTGGCTTCCTCTATATCATTTCTGAGTTTGTTTGTTTTTAAATTTCTGAATTTTTTGAGAATCTTAAGGGTGGGTGGTTGTACATTTACTTCCCCCCCTTGTTTTCCCTCCCTTTTAGGCTGCCATGCCTTTAAGAATGATGATTGTGAGTCTGTGTGTGCGTGTGTGTGCGTGCGCACACACACACACCCTTTGCATTCTGAGGGCAGATGTTTATGTTCCTGGCTGCTACATTGACTTCAGTGATAATTACACTATAGATAGATATAGATATAGATATTCTTGGGACAGGAAAGATTGAACCTAGCCTCATGCATTGCTGAATTATAGTTAACCACTGATTTAATTCAAACCCTGTTAACTGTAACAACATCAAGTAGCAAGGACTAAAAACCTGGATTTTAATTTTTTTTAAAATAAAAATAAAAATCATAGCTATACCAGTGATTATTGACTGTCATTGTTCATTATTGGCTTCTTTATAATTGCACTCTGTTTGTTTTCTCTGGACCTTAAACAAATAGAACATCATACTTTCAATTCCTATTTCAAGATATCCTGCTAACTTTCCCTGCTTTGCAATATTCATTTTAATATTACAAAGTTATTGAGTTTATTGGCTTTGAAACAGCTCATAATTTCTACCACTAGAGAGCACCATAATATTAAAAGCTTCCTTACCTAAAACTAGCATTTCTTATTTCATTATTGGAGAATATAACTCTGATTGGTTTTATAAGTCAGTTATTACATGAGAGTATGAAATATATCATTTAGGTTCTTTTGAAAGGCAAAACACCATTCTAATACAAAAATAGCTGAGCTTTTTCTATAGGTTGTAGCTCAAAGAATTATGAACAAGTTAAGTTAAGGAGAATTGCACATGCATTCCATTTGGTGTTTTCACAGCAGCATTTCCAGTATTCCGTTTGGAAGTGGCATTTCTCCCATACAGTGGGAATTGCTGCAGCAACCATCAACTACAACTTCAGTGTGCACACCATGTAAATCTTTGCATTACACCTTTCGAAATCAGGAAGAGGTCCTATATTCTAAATATTTTCTAGAACAGGGGTTCCCATTGGCATTGACCATTGTGGTTAGGGATGATGGGAGTCCAACAGCATCTGGGGACCCAAGATTGGGAAGCCCCATTTTAGACATTAAGAAGACAAAATGTGGTCCAGTTAAAGTGGTTCCACATTGCACTTTTTACATTGATGCCACTTGGTTTTTGTAGGTATCTGAGTAATTAACACACCATGACACACACACACATCTACATGCATAAGAGCTTAGTATTGGCCAATAATGCACATTTCAGTTTATTATGAAATGTGCAGGGAAGAGACCTGGTCTTGTGGTAGCAAGCATGACTTGTCCCTGTAGCTAATCAGGGTCCATCCTGATTGCATATGAATGGGAGACTTGCAGTGTGAGCACTGTAAGATATTCCCCTCAGGGGATGGAGCCGCTCTTGGAAGAGCAGAAGGTTCCAAGTTCCCTCCCTGGCATCTCCAAGATAGGGCTGAGAAAGATTCCTGCCTGCAACCTTGGAGAAGCTGCTGCCAGTCTGTGTAGACAATACTGAGCTAGATGGACCTATGGTCTGACTCAGTATATGGCAGCTTCCTATGTTCCTTTTATGTTTATGTACTGTTTTTCATCCAAAAAAAGTTCACAAAGCAGTTTACATGGGAAAGAGGATGAACAAGTGGCGCCTGTCCTCAAAGGGCTCACAGTCTAAAAAGAAACACAAAGGAGCTAACAGCAAACAGCTACTGCAAAAGGCACTATCTTGAGTGAACAAAGACAGTTGCTCTCCCCTTACTAAATATATACATCACAGTATCCACCCATCCTCTTCATTTCATTTTATTAATATATTTTTTCTCACCTTACTGAGCCTTCACTCCTTTCAAATCTCACACAGATGGATGGTCCCTATTTCTTTGACAACTCAGCAAAGCTATTAGTGTGCACATATGCAAGCTTACATAGCTGTCTTTACACCCACTTATAATAGTCTACAATTCTGAGATAGGAGAAAACATTTATGGATAGAAAGGGTGAGAGAGAACATCAAGGACCAAACCCAAGCAAATGAAAACACCTTTAGTCACATAGAAAAACAGGGTGGGACCATATCCCCACTGGCATCAAAATATGTATCGAGCCAATTCTGTGAGCTAGAGATGAGCTGAGTGCTGTGATGAAAAGGTGCATCCTGACACACGTTCTCATCCATGTCAGCTGCATCAGCAAGCCTACTTCTGCATGTGGATCTTCTTTCCTGGCTTGCATAGCAAAGAACTACGTGGACCTGTTGAAGAGGATTAAAAGAAGAAAAAAGGCACTGCAAATGTGGAAAGCACAATCAATATGTCATATTAATATTACTAGTCCATTAAAAGCTGCTTCATTTTTATTCCTTCCTATACAAGGTCAGTGACATTTTTATTTTTTCATAACATGCATATAGTATAATGGGAGCCAGAAATACGAAAATAAAGGCTACTGCTTTCTGTGCCCTGAAACATATTATCCAAGTCTTTCTACCCAAATCCAATATGTCTCTTGGCTGGGCCTTAATGCCTCACATCTGTGGCAATAAATATCAAATGTATGGGAGAGAAATAGTGACGGAAACTCCATTGTGGTAATGAGATTACTCTGGAAATAAAGCACTGGATTACTGAAATCTAATTTGGAAGTGATAAAGTGCATGTGATTGCCAAGTAATTATTTGTGCAGAGTTCTTTTCCATGGAGAGAAGGCCTGTGTTTAGACATTAAACTATGTTAATGTGGCCATGGCTTGACCTTATTGTGAATGGAGTAGGGATTGGAAGATCTCTTTGCTCCTTTTCTGTCCAAACTTTAGACAAAGCCCATTGTTTCTTTTCCCTTCTCTTCCTCTAAAAGCCCAGGGTTTCCTCCATCATTGGGGGGAAAAATGTGGGGGGAAATGTGGTTGACACCAGTGTTCCCTGTAACAAGGATTCCCAGATGTTGCTGACTACAACTCCCATAATCCCCCCAAGGGCACTGCAGCTGGGGGCACTGGGAGTTGTTATCAACAGTGGCCTTGGGTGGATTATGGGAGTTGTAGTCAACAACATCTGGGAATCTTCCATGTGTGCTGCTGCATCAGAGCACAAAACTGCCCAGCCCTGCCCACACTCCAGAAGTAAAGGGGGAGCAAACATGGAACTGAGGCTCAGCAACATGTTTCCTCTCTTTGAGAATGTTTCAGGAATATGGGCAGAGCTGGGAAGTTTTGCCTTCTGGTGCTACAGTACATGCGGAAGAGGACTGGGGGAGTTGCACATCGGGCCGCATTGTGTCCCCACAGACCCTCCTAATGTGCCTGCTTTGTTATTTGAGATGACAAGAACTATTTTTAATGAAAACTGTTCAAGTATATATATTTCAATTTTTTCACACTTATAGGTTATAGTTTATATAGGTTATTACCTATAAAGCCATGAACGGCTTTGGTCAAAGGCGTTTAAGAGAATGCCTTCTTGTTCATGAACCCTGCTGCTTTTCTGCCACCTTGAATGGAGAGTTAACTGTTGTGAGTTAACTTTGGGAGTCTACTTGAGAGGAGTGGTGGAGGTCGAGGTCTAGCTTGTAGTGATGGGTGAAGGTAGAAGGTGATGCCCAAATTGCCACTGTGCAAATTTCTGAAAGTGGTGTGTGTGTAGAAAAGGCTGCTGCTGTTTGGATTAGCACATGCTGGTTGAGTAGAAGTGGGCGGAAGACTTGTAGAGCAAAACGGATGGCTCTAAGCTCTAGCCAGTTTATGTTGTGTTGTTGTTCTTGAGCCATCCACCACTGTTGAGCTGCTTGGTGTAAGCAATGGGCTCTCCACCTGGAAAGGCTGGCATCCATCATGAGAATGATCCTGGGATGGTCCAGGAAGGATTTTCTAAAGGAAATGGGGGTGGATGAATCCACCGTCTAAATGAACGTATGACCTGTGATGGAATCTGGACCTTGAGGCTTCCGGCTCACAATGGCACTCTGAAAGGCGAGCAGGAACCACTGTAATGGTTGTAGGTGGATATGGGCCCAAGTGACCTTCTCCAGGGATGCAACCATAAGGCCTAGGAGCCTGGCCAGGAGAAGTACTGGGGCTAGTGGAATGGAGGAGACCTAGTGTATTAGCTGGTGAATGTCCTGTATGTGGTCTGGTGGAAGAATCAACCAATCCTGAGAAGTATCGATGAGGACTCCCAGGTGATACAGTTGGTTGTAGGGCTGCAGATAACTCTTGGCAGTGTTCATTGAGAACCCATATGTGGCCAGAGTTTGTAAGGTGATGTGAACATCTCTCTCTGCAGTGCCCAAGGACAGAGATTTGATGAGATCATCCAAAAAGGCAAGTATTTGAATGCCCTGCAGACGTAAATGTTTCTGGGCAATATGTTTCCGGGCAAAGTACAAAGGGCTGGTTATTACCTTTAAAGCCTAAATGGCTTTGGTCTGGGTTACCTTAGAGAGTGGTCTATCTCCAGTTACCACCAGCGTGACTGGTAACGACTTGGAACTGGGCCTTCTCTGTAGCTGCTCCTGGCCTGTGGAATGTGCTTCCGGAAGATATCTGTAGCTTGGGCTCATTGTTGGCCTTCAAGAGAGCCATCCCAAGTAGCTCTCTCAAGAGAGAGTCATCCTGGGTAGCTGGGCTCCTGACCTGCCTGCTGCCATTTTAGGCAGGGAGCCAGGAGGGAAGGAGCAACTGCACGCCAGCACTCCGAGGCAGTTCTAGTAACAGAGTGGCTGCAATACTAAAAGCAGCCACTCAGCAGCTCATATGCTGCATTCTGGGTCCCCGGAGGCCCTCCAGACAGCCATGTAAATGTTGTTCATGTGAATGACCTTTAGGTCTGTGGAAAGCAGCTTTACTTTGATTTGGGAACCGCTTCTGTGCTTTCGAAGGGTCTCCACTTCACTTTGGGGTCTCGGGAGGTATTGGGAGGGGCCTCCACTTCACTTTGGGCTGAACCTGTCATCCTTTCCAAAGTTTCACTTGATCCCCTCCACCCCAAAAACTGCTTATGGGGACCAGGCAAGGGGTAAGAAATAAGCCACACACACACACACACACACACACCCATGAGGAAGCAAGCAGCCTTCGTTCAAGGCCTGACATTTAAAATGACATTCTTTTCTTTTCCCAGCAATCCTGTGGGAATGGTGGTCTTTTCATTTTGTAGCCTCAGAAAAGACTACTGTCTAGTTTCAATAGAAGCTGAGCGATGCTGTTTGACCTAGGTGGGTAAAAATTGGTGGAGGCCCTAGGAAACACCATGTGTACATCCCTGAATGAGTGGGAGCTATTCACTGAAGCCTGTTTACATACATACTTAGCACTTGCTGAGTTGGTGCAGATTTCCAATGCAAGAGTCAAGGTTGGTGCATTGGGAATGTGTGTTAGGAATGTGTAACAAAGGATGGTCTCTCCTTTATGATGAGTTCATGTTCCAGGAATAAATCCAGGCATTCCAGGCAATTCTGGATGACTTCAGCCAGTGGAGCCCAGGCGTGAGAGACCTTCCTGCAATTCCCTTAGTGGCAGAGACTCTAGTCTAAGGAAGTGTGGACTAGGGCTTCAGTGATTCTGAGCCCTGAACAGGAGTGATGTGGGATGGATTTATTTTTGTTCCTTGTTTCTGAACCATGTGCTCTTAAAAATGCAATAGCAGCCTAAATTCTATATCCCTGCTATAAGAATTTATTAATGCTTTTATAGAATTTGATTTGCCAGCCAGGTACACATATGAAATGTTTTCATAAGGCAGTTATGAGACTCTAATGGGTGAAATTAACCAAGCAGTATAAATATAAGCTGCACATATGGTCCAAACCCTTGGAGGATTTCAGAAAGAAAATGTCTGGTAAAACAAGTAAAGTCCATCCTTGGAGAATATTGTGTCAGTGAGAAAAAGCCCTCCCCCCAGTCTTTTTAACCACAAAGATCAGGTTATCCACCATTATTTCACCTCGCTGCCTGTTTACAACAAAGTAAGAGGAGAAATACTGTTTAACAGTGACAAAGGGGGAAACAAGTGGACAGCCCCCAAGGAATACTAGCATGAGGCAGTAGAACGGGAGAAACCTTGCATGGATCCATCTAAAATGGAAATAAAATAAAATGTGAAGTCCCACAGATTACCAATCTCTCTCTCTCTCTCTCTCTCACACACACACCAGTTCCTGTGAGCATTCTTTTCTGTTTGTCCTTAACTGTAACACTTCAAATGTAATGAGTTCAATATGAGATATATTGAATTCTTTAAATGAAATGGTCCACCATTATAAGATTCTCATTACTTGTTTGAAATCCTTCTTGGAAGGTGTGTTTTTAAAATAACCAAGGTAACACGTCATTTAGATACCACTCGAACTAGAAAACAATTAAATGCAAGGCCACTCATATGCATTCCTGCTTCCTGGGGAATCTGCTGCCAAGGAACATGTTTAAATAGCTTGAAGTCTAGAGAGATATTCTCAGTTTTCCAAAGCAAGCTGAATCTCAAGCACAGAGCAGCAGCAATATTCCAAATTGTACTAATCAACAAAAAGCCATACCTCTATACACCTTGTCAACCCAGAAGTCAAACTGGCATTAAATACAGAAATAATTGCTTTACAATCTAATACAATCTACCCCTGCTAACTTGGCAAAGAGGCACCTTTTAACATAGTGATTCTGTTTATTTAGCAGGGGGAGAGTAACTGGCCCTATCCACCAGTACCTCCAGTGACTGTTGCTGGTGTCTATCTTATGTTTCTTTTTAGATTGTGAGCCCTTTGGGGACAGGGATCCATCTTATTTATTTATTATTTCTCTATGTAAATTGTCCTTTTTGGAAGGGCTGTATACAAATAGAATAAATGATGATGATGATGATGATTCCTTTAAACATTCCTGCTCAGTGTTTTCAGTGGCAGACATCCTAACAAAATGCCAGAATTTCATGAGATGCACCTGTGCTATGGAGGATGTGTTCCCAACTAACACAGCACCAGAGCTTGTGTGGGGGAGGTTGAAGTTCAGCAACTTGCCCTTCCCCTGGAAGTCCTCTGTGTGACCTGAAAAGATTATACTGAGGGCTGTCTAATCCTCAGGAACAAATTTTGCTGCATCAGAGGGCTTCCACAGTTGTCAGTTCGCCAGCCCCCACCCCCATGCAATTGCTACACTTGAGTTAGTTAATTGCACTGGGACATCTCACAAAGCACCTATATTTCATTAGTTAGGATGTCAGCAAATGTGTTGTGTCTGGGAGGTTGTAATCCAATGAACACAGTCCTTGCTTAAGCATTTTTGCTCGTTTGTCTAAAGTTGATGTCACTTTAGCGAGTTTAGCAAGCCTGCACATATTTTCATTTTCATGTCTGAGCCTACCAAAGAGAATGTAATTCAAAAGCTAGCTGTCAGTCGCTGACATGGTATGTGGTGTTACAGAGCCACAACACTGTGCTCCGGGGCTGCTGTGGAGACCTACAGCAGCCACAGTGCAGGTAAGAGTAGACAGTTGTGCTAAGAGTGCTTTCGCAGTTCCCCCACTCACAACAATAGGGGGAAATGGTGGAAATGCTGCTAGTGCAGCCACCAATTTTTAACAGCGTCAGGGCTGCCTTAGGACTCTACAGCAGCTCTGGGTGCAGTGTTACAGTTCCATAACATAGTGCATCATGTCAGCCCCTGTTTTTATCAACTACAATTCAATAAGATACATTAAGAGTATCCACATGCGCAGTATTAGTTGAGTTGAGTTGAGTTTATTGTATTTACGGTCACTGACCAAAGGAATGTGCATGTGAAGAGCCAGGAGTGAGGTCACGCCTGGTGCTGCACTCACATCAAGACCCACTTTCAAACCCAGCATTTAGCCGGGTTTTTAGCATTTAGCGAACTTTAGCATTTAGCGAACCTATGGTTCGCTTAACCTTGGCTGGCGATCATCTGGGTGATCGCCACCAGGTAAAACAGCTTCCCCCTGGCCTGCCGCCCTTTCCAGCAGTAAGCTGGGGTGAAGGGGCAGCCACCACGCTCATGCCCCAGGGCACCCTGGGAAGCTGGAGGGGGGAAGTCCTCCTGCTCCCAGTGTCTCTCTTCACCACAATACTGCTTGTGTCGGTGCATGGTGCAGCAGAAGGGAAGAGAGTGGCTGCTCAGATGCAGGGGAAAGCAGGCAAGCTCCTGTCTTCCCCGCAGCAGGCCGTCCCTCCCTCCCTGCAAGGCCATGTGCATAACCTCATTGTCTGTGATACAGAAGTAGGGTTGCCAGGTCCAGCTGGTGAAAAAAGTTGATATCCTTCACCAGAAACGTGGAAATAGAGGATGCTTTTCTCCACTTTGCATAAATTGTGCAAATGTTTATTGGTATTGTATATGCATATTCTGATTTTAAAAAATGATAATTTAAGAAGAAATACAGCTCACCATTGAGCTGTATGTCTGCTCAGTCTGCTGCCTAGGTGCAGAGTTCTCCAGGCCCCTGCTTCTTAACTGTACATTCATCTCCTGGCTAGGTTTTTACCACACACACAGTCTTCTGCCCTCCTCCCACACAGGTCAGCCAGCCTGCTCTCCACAGCCAGGCCAGCAACTTCACCTCTTGGCTCGAGGCAGAGCAGCCAGCTAGCTGCCGAGCCAGCTTCTTTGCACACTGGCACGATGGTGCGTGCATGGTCTCCCACTTGCTTACTGTTTTCTGCAACTACAAACATCTATATATGGCTTTTCAACACAAGGTTTCACAGTGGTGTTCAAATAAAAAAATGTCCCCCTGTCCCCAAAGGGCTTACAATCTAAAAAGAAATGCAAGGTAGTAACACCAGCATCAAGCACTGAAGGGATGCTGCAATGGGGTTGGATAGGGTCAGTTGCTCACTCCATGATAAATATAAGAGATTTACTGCTTTAAAAAGGTGCCTTTTTACTCAGTTGGCAGGGGTAACTGCTAAGTGAGTAAAGTTAGTTTGCTAACTGCTAACTTCTCACTACCACCACCACCACCACCACATGAGGGGACGAAGCTGTACCTGCTGGGCCCACCAGTCTGTGCTATCTGCATCACATGGCTCTGCAACCTTCCACTGAAGTAGAACCCCCACTCTGGCTTCCCCGTTGGATGGATGGTCAATAGGATGCCAGCAGCAGAAGGAGAATAAGG
This sequence comes from Hemicordylus capensis, assembly GCF_027244095.1. Lineage (NCBI taxonomy): Eukaryota > Metazoa > Chordata > Lepidosauria > Squamata > Cordylidae > Hemicordylus > Hemicordylus capensis. The sequence continues at coordinate 103,580,936 of NC_069657.1, read as the reverse complement.
AAGAGAAGCTGCTCATGAGAACAAAGTGTTCTGAGCCAACAAAATGCTCCAGCTGCTTCCCAGAGCTTTGAACACCACAATACATGCAAAATTAGGAGGAATAGTCTCTATTCCTCCTAATGCAGAAAAAGTTGTTTGGTCCCTAAAACAGTCCCATGTCCTTTATAAAGGTCCCTAGTTGGCAACTCTAATAATAATAATAAATATTGACAGCTAGCATTGAAATTCCATGAGGGTTGCAATCTAGTCAGATGCCTAGTTATGCTAATGTAAGACACCCATGGGACTTACCCTTCTGTGAAGGTGCATAGGATAGGAACCCTGCTGGGTTCAGGAAAGACCTATTGTACATACAGTGTGGCATGGCATCAGGACTTAGGTACATACACATATTGCACCACAAGGTAATGCAACATCCAAGCAAATATGCATATAATTATATGCACATATTATTTCCTTGATCTCCATGTTCCTCAGCACAAACATCTTCTGTGCCAGAGAGAGAGAAGAGAGAGAGAGAGAGAGATCGGGTGGGGAGAAGAGCTCAGGCTAATCTTCACAAGCGTTTTGCATTCCTTTCAATTCCCAGTGGTAATTTCCCCAGGTAAACGATTACCTGGGCTTTTCAGTGTTTGAACCGGCTTGCTTTAGGAATGGACTGATAATTGCCTTTGGATTTCTCATTTCATAGAAGCAGCATAACTCCTGACTTCTGATCACCCCAAGTGATTGAGGTATTCTCACATAAATGTGTTTTTCCAGATTTAGATGCCAGCCATTTCTCTATGATTCAAGAAGAGCAGGACTTTGTATCTGCTCTTACTAGATGTCAGAGACAGGTGTTCCACCTTGTTGTGTGGCACTGCTGCAAGAGAAAGGCTTCTTCCACCTTCTCTGCTATAGCTTGCTGGGAATAGGGCATATTATTATATTCTAATAGCTCTTTGCTGCAGAAATTTCTTTCCCTATTCAGGGGTTACCCTTCTATGAGTATTGACCTCCACATTCACCTCAAGGAGCTGATTGCTGAGGCTCCTGCTTGGTTGTCCTGTAGAGATGTAGTTCGAAGCACAGTTTGAAGCGCAGTTCGAGTACTTTTAGGGAAATCCGAAAGGCAACTTTAAGAAAAAGGAGAGCAGGTCCTTACCTGCTCTCCACCACCCCTTTCAGCTTCCTAACCCAATAATACCCAGCATGGCATCAGCATGTACATGGCGTCCACGGCTTCTTTTACTGTGGAAGGAGAACCAGCTGCCAACTCTACAGTGAAGGGTAGATTAAGGGACTCGGCTACACAAATCCTAGGAGACTGCTGGGAACCAGGAAGTAAAACCAGAGAGAGGAGCGGTTCCCGGTGTGGCTGGGGGCCTGTGGTGGGAGGAGGACAACTGTTTTTGAAGCTACTTGGGCTTTACTCTGCGGAAAGAGAGATGAGAATGTGCGAGTGGGACCACTTATATTAAAATGGACACCCAGTGGATGCTCCTGGCTGGAAAAATTGGCTAGAAATTATCCAGCTCTGGGCTTTGCCCTAGGCTATTTGTGGGAGAGCACACTCTGGAGTGTGCACTCCCAGTGGATGGCCATGGCTGTCACCCGTGTGGCTTATTTCTGAGCACAGCAGTCCAGGGCTCTGCTCCTAAGGGATCAGGCATCCCAGGTGCATCCCGGAGCTACCTTTTTAACCAGGAGAGGAGTTGACCACCCTCCCCATCTTTACTGGTAAAGGATAGATTTAACAGAATTTCCTAGCCTGACCTGCTGGTACCACAGTCACTTTCACATACATACACACCCAGGAAAGAGAAGCAGGGACTGGGGAGAGAGGGCAAGATTCCTGGGCATGGAAGAAGGAAGGGGATGGTCCCTATACTATATACCCAATGTAGAAGGGGGGGGGGGACCCAGGTCCTCAGCAGAGAAAATAGGGTGCAATGATGAAGAAGCAGTGGGACACAATCTTCAGGATGAATCCCAGAGACTGTAGTTTGGGAGGCTTTTGACTGGTATCTTTATAGGGGGAAATATGCTTTGTGTATTGAAGCTATGTGCTGAACCAGTGTCCCTCTGGGTTAATGGTTCAGGCTTCAGCGAGGCCTGCAGGAGAGGCCTCTCTGGAAGCTTCACCCACCCTCCAAACAGCTGAGAGACAGAAAGGGAAGGAGCTGTAGCAGCTTGCCTGGAGGAAGCCTTACCGGATTGGGAGTGATTGGGACTGGGAAAAAGAGCAGGGCAGGCTGCAGAGGCCTTGTGGGGGAGACCCTGTGGGCCTGGGGACAATTGTCCTTCCTTGCTCCATTATCACTACGCCCTTGTGTACCAGGTACAAACATATAATAAAAAATGGCGCCCAAGAGGCATCTGAATTTGAAAGCAGTTACACTTCAGAGAATAATTGTCTGGCTAATCCTTCTGAGAGGTCGTACAGTTTTAACAGAGCACGCATCCATATAAGAAGTATTCTTTAATACCCCAAAGAGACCTTGAGAAGCAGCCAGCGGTTGAGAACATTTTGGGCTGCTGACTCTCTAGGCTTATTTATTTGACTGTTTCCACTTGTCAAAACTTTTATACTTTGAAAAGAAAGACATTTCAGCCCTCAGATTCCTTCTCTAGGAGCTAGTGACTGAGAACTGGGAATGTAAATAGGATTATACCATTAGTTTCACTCCCTCATTGCCAAGGGTTGGTGTCTTCCCAGTAAAAGAATAAAATTGTGTATAAATCTACAAATGCATACTTTTGGAATATCTACAGATATATTCCTACTTCTGCCAAGTTGTCTTTATGTCTTCAATACTGAAATGTCTATTTAAAAACTAAGCCAGCAAAAGTTTTCCACATTTATAATACTTTTAAACAACTCTGTATACGTCTCTTCTCTTCCATACAACAAGGTAGATAAAAATTAATGGTTGACCTCCAGATAAATGGAGCACTGGTGAAATGAATGCATAGTATGTGCGATGGCTGAGGGGCAATTTTTATTGATATCCTCTTCCTTCTCAAACCCACAAAAATATGTCCCTAATGACCCTCAGCAGCACACAAAAATATGTTCCTGAGGCTCGTGCAACTCTGAGAAATATTTTTGGGTGATGCAGAAGGCTTCTGGGGGAAGGGGAAGTTGTCAGTTTTCATCCTGGTGCCCCTGGTGGCGCAGTGGTAAATCTGCCGCCCTGTAACCAGAAGGTTACAAGTTCGATCCTGACCAGGGGCTCAAGGTTGACTCAGCCTTCCATCCTTCCAAGATCGGTAAAATGAGTACCCAGTATGTTGGGGGCAATATGCTAAAATCATTGTAAACCGCTTAGAGAGCTCCGGCTATAAAGCGGTATATAAATGTAAGTGCTATTGCTATTGCTATTGCTATCCCCTGCTGCTGCTGAGTTAGTTGATTAGTTAGCATCCACAGGACACATCTCACAAATCACTTGTGCTTTGTTAGTCAGGATGTTATTTTCTCATTTAGAAAATAACATTGTTTAAATATAGCAAGCATGGCTTGTCCCCTTTGCTAAGCATGGTCCGCCCTGGTTGCCTATGAATAGTAGTCTACATGTGTGAGCACTGTGAGATATTCCTCTTAGGGGCTGGGGCCACTCTGGGAAGAGCACCTGCATGTTCGTGTTCAGAAGGTTCCAAGTTCCCTCCCTGGCATCTCCAAGATAGCTCTGAGACTCCTGCCTGCAGCCTTGGAGAATTTGCTGCCAGTCTGTGTAGACAATACTGAGCCAGATGAACAAATGGTCTGACTCAGTATATGGCAGGTTCCTATTATGGATGTGCATGATAGGGGTGTGCACGAACCGGTCTGGAGGCCATGTAAGAGGCCTCCGGACCAGTCCGGAGCCAGATCAGTCCAGCGGTCCGGCACCGAGGGGGGTCTCCCTTTAAGGGCGGGGGGTAGAACTTACCCCTCCCGCCGCTCTTCCCCCTCCAGCGCTGTAGCTTTAAGCGAAGTTTTTGGGGCGGCAGCGTTCCTCACTGCCACCCCTGCCCCCGTCGTTGTTTGTAAAGCCGTTGTAAGAGCACACTTAGAGCAGCACACATGCGCCTGTTGCCGGCGTGCGCGTGCACCGCCGCACGCACATGCGTGCTGCTCTAAGAGTGCTCTTACGACGGCTTTACAAACAACGACGGGGGCAGGGGCGGCTGCCGCCCCAAAAATGTTGCCGCCCCAAAAACTTCGCTTAATGCTACAGTGCCGGAGGGGGAAGAGCGGCGGGAGGGATAAGTTCTACCCCCCCGCCCTTAAAGGGAGACCCCCCCTCGGTGCCGGTCCAGACCGGTCCAGACCATGCACATCACTAGTGCACGAGTCATTTTTTCCAATTTGATTTGTCCCCCCCCCCCCAAAAAAATGTTTTGGGTAAAATTCTGACCCCCTGAATCATCCCAGATTTGATTTGTACCTGAATTTTCCAAATATGAATTGATTTTGATTTTTTTTTAAAAGGGTCCCGGGGCTAAAAGAGTGGGGTGAGTGGTAGTGCCCAAAGGGTGGAAGCTACCACCACAACCTGTTCTGGGCCACTCGGGTGCCCCCCTGGGGAGTTATAGCTAAGGCTGCTGAAATCCCCATTATTCTCTATGGGGGGGAATTAAAGATGCGCTAACTTCAAAAATTATTTAAAAATCACCCCTTTGCCCAATTTCTTTGAAATCTGGGTAGCTTCCACCCATTGGGCACTACCACCCAACCCCCTTTGGCCACAAAGTGGAGGTCCAAATCTCTGAATTTTCTGGGTCCAAATCTAGGGTGATTTGTTTTGTACCCGAATCTGGGCAATTGGGCAGAGGGGTGATTTGTTTTGTTTACAAATCACCCAAATCAGCCAGATTTGGGTACAATTCATTTTGTATGTCATCTCAAACATACTGCACCTACACTTACAGTCTGTTAAAATAAATTAAAGTTTCTCTCATATACATTATGTTACTTATCAAGCAATCATGGACATATGTCGGCCCTTCCTGGCCTACATATCAGCCTCCTTTCAGCCTCTCTCCTCTCAGCTTTCTCCAAGGCTATACATGGGGAAGATGGGGAGTGGGACGTCTACTGGCCTCTATCTCCCTGTTTCCCCTGGCTTTTCCTCTGAGTGGGCTTGCTGCATCCTTGGGTTCCCTTACCCCCTTCTACCACTGAGCCCTTCTTATCACTGACCAAAGGCAAATTAAATAGCCTTTGACTACTCAAGCATGTCTTGCCAAGGGGCAGGTTTCTCTCTCATGAGATCCTGGACTCACACAAGAATCTGCAAAGTCTCAGACCATCCTGGCTCTCTGCCCCTGACTCCCCACAGAATGCCAGAGTTGGTGCAGTTGTCCCCTCCAGCTTTGCTCTTGCTGCTTTCTGCTTCTGCTGAACGTAGGGTTACCAACTGGGGACTTTTATAGACACAAGCAACTATTTTAGGGACCAAACAATGTTTTGCATGTGTTGTGGTGTCCAAAGCTCTGGGGAGCAGAGAACACCTCCTACTGACGATCCATCCAATGGGGAAGCCAGAGTGGAGGTTCTGTTCCACTCAGAACACCTTCCTACTGACTGTTCATCCAATGGGAAGCCAGAGTTGAGGTTCTGCTTCAGTGGCAGGTTGCAGAGTCACGTGATGCCGGAATTAGTTAGTTAGCAGTTAGCTAACCAACTTTACTCAGCTTGCAGTTAGCTAACTAACTTCACTCAATTAGCAACTACCCCTGATATCTGAGTACAAAGGCACCTTTTAAAGTGGTGAATCTTTTTTATTTATCATGGAGAGAGCAACTGGCCCTATCCAACCCCAGCACAGCATTCCTTCAGCAACTGATCCTGGTGTTACCTTGTGTTTCTTTTTTTATTGTGAGCCCTTTGAGGACAAGGGAGCATCTTATTATCATTTATTTTTCTGTGAAAACCACTGAAACCTTCTGTTGAAAAGTCATATGTAAATGTTTGCAGTTGTAGAGAGCCATAGGTGAGTGGGAGACTGTGCATGCACCACTGTGCCAGCATGCAATGAGGCTGGCTCAGCAACTAGCTGGCTACCCTGCCTTGAGCCAAGAGGTGAAGTTGCTGACCTGGTTGGAGAGAGCAGACCTATTGGGGAGGAGTACAGAGGACTGAGTGTGTGGTAAACCTAATCAGGAAATATATTTACAGTTAAGAAGCAGGGGCCTTGAAAACTCTGCACCCAGACATCAGAATGAACAGACATACAGCAAACCTGGTCATCAGTTTCACAATGGTGAGCTGTATTTCTCCTCAAATTATCCAATTCTAATCAAAATATGCATATATAATACCAATAAACATATACAGATTTTATGCAAAGCGGTGACTTCTTTTGGTGAAAAGCGTCCTCTGTTTCCACTTTTGGGGTGAAGGATATCAACTTTTTCACCATCTGGACCTGGCAACCCAAGCCACATGTCCTCATGGTCAGGGACAGCCACAGGTATCCTACAGCATTGTTGGGGTTGTTAATTTTTACCCCCAGTAGGTAAAACAGCAGAGCACTAAGGAAAGAGCACACACTCCAGTTACAGAGTAGGTAGCAGAGGATGGTTTAGTTGTTGCAGCTATTTAGAGAAAACACATGGAAATCCTTGTATGACTAAACACTAAATATTTATTGATTAAATACACTTAGATAGGAAAGACCTATATCTAATCTAAAGGACTACATAATGAATAGGTAAGGAGGGAGAGTGATGTTTCCATCTTCTCTCTAGAAGGAAAGGAAGGATTGTGACTCAGCACAGGAAGTGCGGAAGAGTCAGCTCAGGGGTCATAGAGTTGAGACAGGTAGAACAGTTAGAGAGACCCTTACTCACTATCTCTACTCCCGATGTCCCTAGTGGCCATTAGGATAGTTGGTGCAGAAGGTCGATGCACTGGAACTCCATCTCCAACAAGCATTCATTTCAGTTTCTTCCCATGAAAATGGTTCTAGTCTGCATGGCACTGCCCAGTAATTGCTAGCTCTTGCTTCCACAAATTCTGGGCTTTTAGTTTCTTAGCAGACTAAATCCAGATGTACTGAGACACATACTGGGTAATAGGGCTGTTCTTTGTGATAGGGCTGTGCCAAGGCAGATGAGTTAGTTAAGACAGAGTCTCAATTAAGGATTTGTTTGAACTGTGGTTCAAGCGTAGTTTGGAAGCAGGGACCAGGAACTTTAAGAGGAGAGCAGGTCCTTACCTGCTCTCTGCCGCCCCATGCAGCTTCCTGCTGGGGTGGCACATGTCCCTAGAAGTCCCATGTGGTGTCATCAGCATGCACATGGCACCCAAGCGTGCACAGACACCATGTATGTGCTGGTGCCATGCAGGGATTCTTGGTATATGCACTGCTTCAGCAGGAAGCTACATGGGGCAGCTGAAAGCAGGTAATGTTATGAACGGTCTAAAACATATCAGAACCAGAGGTACCAACTCAGAAGCATGTGAAATATAGGCCTGTGTCTGATTTCATTTTATATTAAGAAATGAAATAATACCTGAACTTGAGGTGAACTGGCATACTGCTCCCTGCTCTGTGAAGGGAGGAGATGATCCAGCATTGTGTTGTTAAAATGGATATGCAAGGAATACAAAGGCTTGGCCTGGGCTACTCATATGCTAAATTGCAACTGACTGTGAAAGAGGCCAGGGGCTGAGTTCCTCTCCTGTTACAAGAGATCTATGCTAAATCACTGGCCAACGATTTATCTCAATTGCTCTCTATAGAGGTTCAACAGAGATCCTCCTGTAGACTTTGAATCTTACTTCACTGATGCTACAATGTATTGAACGTCTCTCACACCTTTTCATGTTACTTTAAATATAATTAAACACTAGGTGGAAGTACACAAGAAATATGTAATGGCTGTCTCACACCAAATAGGATCAATTCTCTTACTAACTCCTGAATTTTAACACCTATTGGGGGAAGATGCAATTTGCAGCATCTTAGATGCAGATTTGCTGTGGGCAATGCCTCCCCTCCCCTCTGAGCACACAGTTTACAGAAGATGGGATTGAGAATTCGCTGGACTGGCCAATATCCTGAATAATTAAGACATTGTCCGGCGAGTTGTCACCTTTTGGGGGAACCCAGGAAAAAGATGAGATTTGAATAGATTCTATTCAAGGATCAAAGAGAAATACACTATAAGAATGAGGCTTTTAGACAGAGAGTTTAGCAGTTCTTGTGCCTACAGCAAGATTTGCTCACAGCAATGCCAGGGTTTGCTGCCAAGCCGTGGGGCTAAGCAGGAACTCTGTCCATGAACAGGCTGTCTGTGACTTCTACTGTGCAGTGAGAAAGTCAAGACTCCCCAGCCATGGTGCTCCGGCTCTCAGCCGTGCCCTGAGCAGACTGCAAAATGGCTCCTGTCTTCAGCCAAGCACCTCACTCCTTCAGCTGACGAGAGGTCTCTGGTCCTGGGTAAATATGCTGCAAGCCTTGGGTCCCTCCATCCTTTCCCCCTCCTTCTCCTTCCCCCCCTCTTTTCCCCTACTAACTCCAAACCATGCCAGCCCTCAGCTTTCCTTACACCACCCCCCTATTTCTGCCTATATTTGCATTGTATTAGGCCCTAGGAAGATTTAATTGCACACACATATGTTAGTTAGGCACACTGGTGAATATTGGTACTGGTTAGGATGTTTAAATACTGTTGCTAATATTGATAGAGGGTTCTGCTTTCTGCTTTGCTAGATTAGTCTTTTATACTCAATAAAGCCCATTGAACTCTTTGAGGATTGGTTTGATCTCCTTCTTCCATGTGTCCAGATCACACATGGTCACTAATATAAAAGAACTTGGTCCAGACCTTGGCTAATGAGCATATTTAGTATATAAGTCAGGCCTGGTCTGTAACAGTAAGGACCTGCTGTTATCTTTCTTTAAGTTCCTGGTCCCCTCTTCCGAACTGTGCTTGAACTGCGATTCGAACCGCGGTTCATGCACATGGCTAGTCTCAATATAGGAAAGGAGGTGGAGTAGAAAGAAACAATGGAAGGGGAAAGGGAGAACATTATTTGGTACACAGCTTCCTATACAGCCCAACACTTTGTCACAGAAAAACTGTTGTGGCTTCTGTGTGAAATAGAGACCCTATTGGAAATATTTTGAAGAAATTCCTTCTGTGGGTAAAAAAGAAAAATGTGTCAAGTGAAACAAGAGATGCAGGACCTAGTTGCAAGAATTTAACAGTTTTAATGACACCTTTTATGTAATGATAAAGATTATGTAGTTTAATGAAATAACTGCTATTTTGCTCCTGTTTGTGTGGTTTATTTCTTACCATTCCTAATGTAATGCTTCTGCATCCTACATTATTTATTATTTATTATTATTTACATTTTATATCCCGCTCTTCCTCCAAGGAGCCCAGAGCAGTGTACTTAAGCAGAGCCCAGAGCCCCTGTGAAGTAGGTTAGGCTGAGAGAGAAGTGACTGGCCCAGTTTCTCCTCACAACAACCCTGTGAAGTAGGTTAGGCTGAGAGAGAAGTGACTGGCCCAGAGTCACCTAGCAAGTATCATGGCTGAATGGGGATTTGAACTCGGGTCTCCCAGGTCCTAGTCCAGCACTTTAACCACTACACCACGCTGGCTCTCTCACCACATAGTGACACAGGTAATGAGTAAAGATATCCATTACGTTTTAAAAACCCAAACATTATGTACTGCTGCCATCCTCACTAATGGTGCAGAGGTGCAGCATACGAAGCATTTCTGCAACATTTGGTAATCCAGAGTCAAGCTGCCCATGCAAGGCAATTTTTAATGATCCCTCCCCCGTCCCAGAAGTGTTGCATGTGACCTGGAAGTAGGTGTCTGAGGTTTGCTTATCCCTCAGGGGCTTATTCTTGGTTGCAGGAAGATTTCCAGGGGGAGGGGGGTTGGCAGAAATTGCTCCCTGTGTGTACAGCCCAAATCTGGATTACTAAACACTGCTGCCGAGGTGCTTTGGATGCTGTACCTTCCCATCTTGGTGAGGACATCAGCCACCATTTCCTACACTAATGAAAATCAAGCTATCTAAAAAGAATTACACAAAGTGCACTCTCCTTGTTGTTGTCAATGCTCTATTGAGTTGTAAATGAATGTTTTAGTGATCAGATTTGTACCACAGTTTTCTCTGGAGCAGGTGCTTTTCTTTGTTAAACCTTTTCTTGCTGTGCTTTGCACACCACCTGCTCCAGAGTCCAGCACCTCTCTGTCCTCCCCTTTCCTTCCCATCCCCATCCCCATTCCCACAGCCTTTTCCCCCACCAGCCTTTTTATTTTTTCCCTCAGTGTTCCTACTACTTTTAATTTTGGGGTGGGTGGGTAAAATAGCTGGAAAGCTTTTCATTCTGCCCTGCCCCTGCCCTGGCTGAGCCTGCCTGCCCACGCTGTGCCAGCCTGCCACTGGTCTGGGATTCCTTCTTCTTTCTCCTGACCAATGTGTGGGGGCAGAAGATCTCCAGGACGACAAGGGGGTAAGTGATTATTTTTTGTTGTCCCCTTTCCCCCCGTTAGCGTTCCTTAAATAGGGCCTCCTTTTGTGTTTGGGTGTGGGGAGGTATATTTTCTGTGTTTTTTCTTTACAGGTTGTTTCTTGTTTTCACAGGCTGTTTCTTGTTTTTACAGGTTTCCCCATTCTGTAGTTTTTTTCATTGCATTGTTTTTTATTGTATTGTGGGTGGAGTGGGTGGTTAGGCATGTTTAAAAAGGGGTTTTCTTTAAATAGGGTTTCTTTAAATAAAAACAAAAGTTTCCCCCTCAATAGGTTTTTTTTAAAAAAAGGTTACCCCCAAATAGGTTTATTTAAAAAAATCCCCCCTCCATTTATTTATTTTTTACATTTCCCCAATTTTTAAAAAAACGTCCCAGGGTCTTCGGGAATGTCTGAGTGCCATGTTGCAAGCAAAGCTCGCAGCAGGGTGGCAAGCAGAGGTGGGAGGGATCCCCAAGCTGGTGTGGGAGGCCGGGGTGGGGGCAGAGAAGATGCCATCTTGGGGTCCCACAGGTCCCCATTGGCAGATTCATTTGCCCAGGGGAGGCGGTGGTGTGGAGGCTCTCCTATCTGGAGGAGCCTGCTGCTGCCAAACCAGTTCCTGGCCCAGTGGCGGGTCCATTGGGTGGTGTGCCACCAGTGTTGCCGCCCCATGTGGAGCCTGGTGATGCGGGGGGGCTCTCCTTACAGGGAAGCTCCTTCCATGGCAAGAGTGGAGGCCAGGGACTTGATTTCTGGCATGCAGCCAGATTTTTCCTCCCTCTTGCAGCCCTTCCAATGCCCTTCTTGCTACTCGGTGTGTGTGTGTGGGGGTGTCCGATGATGCCCAGGTCGTGACGGAGTCCGTTGCAAGATTCTCCCAGTCTGGCTCTTGTAAGGGTATGCTGCTGAACTTGGAGCAGCCCCTCCTCCAGTGAAGCTAGGCCCTTCTTCTTCTGCGTAGGATGGAAGGGGGTGGGTGACAGCAGTAGGCAAGCACCAGCACTCCCCCTAGGTCTGCCGTCACCCAAGAGGCCCAAGACGGCAATGTCATTTGCGTGGATGACTTGTCCAGGTGGAGGGACCTCCTGGTCGACAGACTTAGGGAAGATGCAACCAGGGCAGACCCTGCTTAGCTGTGGGGACAAGTCATGCTTGCTACCACAAGACCAGCTCTCCTCTCCTACCAGGCCCACCAGTGCTGTGCAATGTGTTGCCCAGTACTTGGAGGAGCCTGTGGAGGAAGACCCTGAGATGGATCATGCACAGTTCTGGGCAACCCACCGCCAAGGCTGGCTAGACTTGGTGGTGGTGGCTGCAAGCCTCCTCCTTACCTGCCAAACAGCGTCCAGAGCGAGCGGGTGTTTTCATGTGCTGGCAACATGGTAACACCCGCTCGTTCCCAGTTGGACCCTGGCTTGGTCAAGCAGCTGGTTTTCCTCTCCCTGCTGGGCTCCCCCAAGCTGGAAGTTGAGCTGGGTGAATGATTGGCCCATGGTTGACCCATGGTGCCAGTCACCTGCCCGGTAGCAACTTCCACTCATCCCTCCCCCCCTTCCTCCTTCAGCTGTGCCAAGTCTCAGCATGCCCACAGCGTGCCCGCAGGTCACAGCGTGCCCGACTAGGAAACTGGATAAACACCACCACTGGTATAACCCGATGCTGAACTAGCCCCTGGTTCCACCTGACCACAGCACTCAGGGGGGCTGTGGGCGCACACACAGACACTAGGAGGTTTGTGCCAGTGTGGCACTATGTAGATGTGTAAATATGTTGATGTGTAAATATGTAGATTTGTAAACATGTACATTTCTGAATGTGTAAATAAGTGACTTGTGGGGAGGCAGCAGGCGTGGGGTGGGGACTGTAAAAATGTGATTCTGTAAAAATGTAGATTTGTTAGTATGTAAATTTTTAAATGTTTTGTCTTGTTTGGGACTATCAAAATGTATATTTGTAAATATTTCAGTGTGTGTAAATATGTGCTTGTGTAGATAGAAGTGGTGTGTGTGTGCATATGTGTGTAAGTGTGTGTGTGTGCGTGGAGGTTTCTTTTGTTGTGTCTGTGTATGTTGTCAGTAGTGGTAGTAGTAGAGATTTTTCCTTTCCTTTCTGTAGATAGTGTTTTTGGTCTGGTTTGTGTATACTGTAGATAGTTGATGGTGTAAATATTACTGTATAGCTGCTGTATAGATGGATATGTATATATACTTGTGTAATGTGTACTGTATATATGTATTTGTGAATTGTTTTTATTAAGTGTGCCCCCCTTCCCTCTCATTTGGTTCTGCTGACGTGCACACCAGACATGCATGCACCAACCATGATGAGTAAGTGGTCTCCTGCCACACCACGTCATGTGTGGCCTCCACTGACTCGCCTTTGAGCCAGACTTTCCTATGCCTTTAATTTTTTCAGAGCCCCTCTCTTTCCCCTCTCCAGTTTGATTCTGCAGACATGCACGCGCGCACACACACACACACACACACACACACATGCACTGGCCATGATGAATAAGTGGTTGTGTGTGTGGCCTCCACCACATCATGTGTGGCCTCCACTGACCCGCATCTGAGCTGGACTTTCCTATCCCTTTAATTTTTTCAGACCCCCCTCCCCCCTCCCCCTTCCCCCTTTTCTAGGTAGCAGCACACAAACGCACACACCAAACGCGAACACGCATGCACACCACTGGTGCCACCACATACCTGAGGCCCTGCATTGAGATATCTTATTGATTGCAAATACCTTTATATAATTAATTGTTCGAAAACATGCAACAAAAAGTAGGATATAGAATTGGACTTATCTTCCTTTTTATTTATTTCCAGTGTTGGGCCATGATTGTACAGGAGAACCCTGTTATTCACAGGATTTCCATTCTGCGGGGAGCAGGGGCATGGTTAGTGAATCCATGAATAACAGAGCATTAAAGTCAATGTAAATTGGGGGTTAGGTTCCCGCACTGTTCAAAATCACCCCCAAAATGACAAAATAGGCAAAATAAAGTGCCCTACCACGCTCTACTACCTTTCAAGGGTCCAAGGGTGCCCCTCACAAGTTAAAAAAAAACAACTCACTGAAAATCGGACATAAATCTTGTTTCCCCCCCATTATTATTATTAGAAAAATGGCTCCCAAACTAAAAATGGTGGCTGGAAATGACCTCCAAGGTTATTTCTGGCCACCCCCATCCCACATATGCAATTTTAACCCCCCTTTTGCCATTTCCTTTCACATATATCAAAGTCAGGTGTCCATTACCTGACCACAGATATGTGAAACCACATAAGGTGAGTCCACATTTAACAAGGTTCTCCTGAATAGGAATAATTCACACCATTGTTTAAAAAAAAAAAAGCTGATTGGTCCCAAAAGCCAAATCCTGGTTTTGTGCAGGGAATAAGAATATCTGTCAGTCAAGATAGGGCAACTCTATTTCCCACTTGGATTCTTGTCACCCATCTCTCTATAGACTTTTGTCTAACACAAACCTAGCTCTATGGGCCTGGTTATTTAAGGAGTGACATCAGAAGGAGACACCTTGAGTAAGTGTCATTTGTACCATCTACTGCCAACCTATAATATATCACTTGAAAAATGTTATATCACTGTCATAGAAAAAGGTACCTATGAATTCTGTGTAACAAATGTGCATTTATTGCACTAAAACTAATCATCAAAATGGCTTGAATTCTTCTTCCATGCATCACTCTCTTTCTATTTTTAAACACTTTGTGTGGCCCATGATTGAGCTGTTAGATCTTAAAGAAACATGGAAAATGTTATCCTTGATAAGACATAGATGAGTACAAATGAGATAAATGTTATTTTCAGATCACAGGGTGTTTTCAATGAGACCTAAATTGCTTCCTTACAGTCCTGCCCGGTGGTTTATAATTTCTGGCTGGAAGCCACTACACGCAGTTAATTCATATGTTAAAATGCAGAATATGTATCATGCTGTCTTCTAATAAGGTTTCATAATATATGTTGATCTACTGATGTTTACAAAAAGAATTTGAAACACACACACACACACACACACACACACACACTCTTAATTGGTAACTTCCCTTCCCAGCACTTCTGCACCTCGATTGGCCCTTTGCCGGTGGCTAAGCAACCGAGAATCTTTGGAACAAGTGGCAGACCTCAGAACAGCAGGGGCCTGGGAGGAAAGAGGCTCTGGGATCAATTAAAATGCCATGCTTTTCCAGGCCAGTTTCCAGAGCATCTGTACATGATTCCACATAAATTTAGGGAATTAAAGATCAGACAAAGGTAAACAGTTCTGTGCTTTGCTTAGCATGGAATTAAAATGAAGGGATGAAATATGACAAGGATATTCAGCCTGAGGCTAGGCTTACACCATTTGTTTTAATTTTTAATTTTACATCCAATTTCTTTATTATTTTAAATACAGTCATAGGCTGTTTTTAAAATCTTAGGTGAGCAGGAATAAATCAAATCTGACTTCTTCTAAAAGACACTTTTCCAATACAACCAATCTGGAGAGTGTACAGTTGTGTGTATGCATATTTCAAAATGCAGGGAATCTTTCATTAGTAAAACAAAAGTGCAATCAGTTTTTGTTTTGCATTTTTCTAGTCACACACAAAATATATATAACTGAAGATACATCATTTTGGCTAACACTTTCTAGCAACAGCCACATGGAACGGCTTTTGTATTTTCACTCGGAGCTTTCCCAAAATAGATCCACAGCTTGTACAAGTTACTGGAATACATTACACTCTTTCCCACGTGAGAGAAAAATGTACAAAGCCAGCCTAGCCTCTTTCCCACCTTTTATATTTTACTAGCAAAATGCCTATCATTATGATGGACGGGGAGGTGGTGGTGGCAGGGGAGAGAGCGAAAGAACGAGCAAGCATATATTACATATAATAGATCTCCTGGTCCCCTGCAAGCATAACCTGGTCCTGTTGACTATGGCAGATTTCTGTGAGAGGGGAAGGGTGCTATATGTACTAACTACATGATTATATGTAGGACTGCTTTTGTGCATGGTTTGTTTGTTTGATTGATTGATTGATTGATTTCTATACTGCCCTTCCAAAAATGGCTCAGGGCGGTTTACACAGAGGAATAATAAATAAATAAATAAATAAATAAATAAATAAATAAATAAGAAAGATGGATCCCTGTCCCCAAAGGGCTCACAATCTAAAAAGAAACATAAGATAGACACCAGCAACAACCACTGGAGGTACTGTGCTGGGGGTGGAGAGGGCCAGTTACTCTCCCCCTGCTAAATAAAGAGAATCACCTCATTAAAAGGTGCCTCTTTGCCAAGTTAGCAGGGGTTTTATACACATTTTGCACATGGAGATTGTGTCCCCTTATGGTGATGGCATCTCTTTCAGTTGATGAAGGCTTTCAGTAGTAGTGGCACATATGCCCCCCCCCCCTCCAACTTTAAATTTAGGCAATTTTTCAGAGTACAAAAGTTTTTTAGAAAATCCCCCCCCCCTTTTTTTTTGCTTCCAGCCAGGCCGCACACAGAAATGGGCACCTAGAGTGCCCGTCTCATAGGAGAATCCCCCAATGCATGGTGTGTGTAATACATTGTGGGATTCCCTGAGGCACATCTGATGGGACACATCGTCCTGGCCTCTGGAGCTGCACGCTGTGCCATGCAGCATTGCTCATCTGGGAGCATGGTTCGTGTTCTGAAAACAGACAGTCACTTGTCTGGTATGAGTTTACCCAGGCTTCCCCCCCCCCCCACCGCCACAATTGCCCGCTGCCTCACCCACCCAGTTGTGTGAACAACCTCAAAGTCTATCATTTCAGACTTTCCTTCTGTGTCCATTATCCACAGATCTCGTTCTCCCTTCCCCACCCCTTTGATCTGTAATAGCTGATTGTCTCAGATTTTGTCTGACAATATTTATCCCCAATTTTATGCATTCTCACAACTCCCCATACTAATTAAGAAACTGCCCCACTTTGCAGACACAGAAACAAAGGTGCAGATAATTTATTTCAAAGGAGAAAATTCTTGCAGGTTGATCTTCATAAGCAACCTCATAAGCACTCTTCTGGCATACAAGATTGCAGGGATCTGGCTGTTAGTTATCTGACTTAAATAAGGCCTATGCAGTGAAATATGCTGCATTCACAGCTGACCAGCTTTTTAATAAGGAGCATCCAGATAAGCAAACTGCTTCTGCTATTACTTTCTATGAACCTAAAACCATTCACACCTGACTACAGTAGCAGCAGCATTCCAATTAAACAGTAATTAGCATACACAATAGAGAGCCCACTCTTGGAAAATGTTAAATAACTTAAGCAATTATCATGGAAGTTCAACTATTCTATCTGATGTTGAATAATGGCTTCATTTTGAAAAGTGCAAAACTGTGCCTTAGGCCACAGGAGCCAATACTTTTTTGCAGCTTAATAGGATCAACTTTGACCTCAAAGATGGATTTTATTATACAGGGAAATCATAACCTCCTCTCTTCTCTTTTGTTCCCATTTCATGTTTTAAAGGTATAATGAAGATTACAGGAACACAATTAATTTAAGTAGTCTTCTGTATAAATTATATTCAAGCATCATCAGGAAAAATAAATGCAACTAAAAAATCTAAACCCTGTTAGCAAATACTAGTTAAATACTGTTTTCATCATCACTCGTTAAAATGACTTCAGATTATACAAACTTTGGCAGGCCAATAGCAAGACTGAACACCTGTGACCTGCCAAGCTGAGCACAGCCTACCAGCTATCCACAGTAGTCTACAATCCGTCTTTCATAAACCTCTTGTTTCTTCTACTGGCCTGGCTGGGACTGCAAAAGCAGGAAGGGTATTAATGATATTAATATTAATAATTAATTAATTAATATTAATGATTAATAAGTCATGAGTTGTGATTCACAACTCATGACTTATGGGGTGTGCTGAGACTCTCAGGCCACATGATCATGCAAGCCTGGTCTACACTAACATCTTCTGTTGGAAGACTGCCCTGACTACAGCTTGGGAATGTGCCTGCTGTTTGTATTTTGACTTGGGGCACTTGTAGACTTGGGGTGAATATGCCACAGATTATTCCCAAAAGATTATTATGGCAGATATTTGAAATAGGAAATTCCGAGAATCGCCTGCTGAACTACCAATCAATCCCAGAATGCTTTCTGAATAATTCTCACCTGTGGCTTCATTTGCAAATGAAAAATTAATCTGCACCTTTTTGCAAATCAATTACCAGTTTAGCACCAGGAATTAGTGCCTCTCAGCAGGGGAGGTAGAGTCTTGCCTTCTCTGAAAAAAGGCAGTTTGTTTTAAGGTATGGAAGAAATAATTATTTTGTTAATCAATTTGATTTTTGATTCATCTGAGCATGAGATTGGCTGCAATGTTGCCTGATTAGCTTGGTGGCTGAGAATGAGAATTGGACATGGGTTCTTTCCCCACTGCTCTAAAGACGGTGGTGTGGCCATGCTTAGATTTATACAAAGAGATTGGTACCTTATGACTCTAAAATTCTATTGTTTCCGAATGGGTTCCCAGCTATGGCTGTACTCCAGTGCTCATTACCCATTGTCAACCACAGCAGGGGATGATGGGAGTCAAAGTCCAATACCTGCAGGAGGGCCAAAGTTGGGCAGCCATGCTCCAGGTCAGGAGTGCATCCTGAGGCTCATTGGTTGTGGCTGGACTTGGATGCACATCAATGCCCTATCACCTATTGCAGCAGAGCATGATAGGATTTGGAGTCCAACACTCGTAGGCAGGCCAAAGTTAGACAGCCACGCTCAGGGTCAGGTGAGAATTATTCAGAAAACGTTCTGAGAATAATTGGTAGTTCAGCAGGATATTCCTGGAATTTCAAATATTCGCCATGATAATCTTTCGCGAATACTTTGTGGCATATTCACCCCAAGTCTAGGAGTGCCCAAGTGGGGTGGTCATCCTGAGGCTCACCAGCTGCAGGCAGATCAAAGTTGGGCAACCATGCACCAGCTCAGGGGTTGATCCTGAAGCTTGCTGGCTATGGCTGGACTCTGATGCCCATCACACTATTATCCATTGCATCAGGGCATGATGGGATTCAGAGTCCAACACTAGCAAGCAGGCCAAAGTTGGGCAGCCACGCTCTAGGTCAAGTGTGGGGTAGCCATTATGAGGCTTGCCAGCTGTGGGTGGACTCCAAAGCCCATCACCTTATCATCCATCACAGCAGGGCATGATGGGAGACAGAGTACAACATCTGCAGGTGGACCAAATTTGGATGCAACACTCCATACCCCTATTGTGCATGCACACAGGCCAAGGAGGCTGGTCTGTGCAGGTCAAGGAGGCCCACCTGTGTCCTCTGCCACCGCCAGGGGGGTGGCCTGCTCTGCTCCATTCACCCCCCAGTGATGAAGTGGGGGAAACAGCGGTGAGCAGCAGCTAGGGGGCAATAGTGGCAGCACGTGGGGTGGGGGCAGGCAGCAGCAACGGGGGCTGGGCAGCAGCAGCGAGGCAGTGGCGGATCAGAGAGGTGATTAAAAATTATGTGGGGTTCATGGCCGGGGGGGCGGTCCTCTTGCAGTGGGGGGGGAACCTCTGAAGCCCTTCAGCCTCAGGTCCAGGTGCCAAAAATACCTAGATATGTCCCTGACAGCACCTCAGATGTCTGTGGACTGTTGTCTTCTATGTAGCTCTGCTATTCCTGCCTTTTGATGTGGAAGGAGTCTTAGTTAAGCCTCCAGTTTAATTGTCATTATTAAATGACAATTAATAATTATGCCTAAAGGGCTAGTATAAACATGTTTTTGTGCTTCCAGTATGGAAGGGGGAATGGGGTGACTATCTGGCTTTGAGTGATGGTACAGCTAATTATCCTATTTCTGGCACCTTTTTTATTGTTTCTGTGCAGACATCTGATGGCAAGGCAGCACCATCTGTTCCACCCCCTGAAAAGATGTGGATTAGCAATCTTTACACCTTCAAATAATACTCCATAAGTGAGGCAGAGAAATGCTCACAAACTGAATAATCTCTGCAAGTGCATGGAAGCCTGTGTATACATGGTATGCTCTGGAAAGGGAAACAGGCATCACAAGCCTCTGAATCACAGATGGCTAATTAATCCTGCAGGGATTTCTCACACATATGCTGAACCCTTTGGGGGGTGGGCTTTGATAATTGAGTCTGCATTTCAGTCCAAGCATAGAAAAGGGAAATCCATTGAGTTGGGCAAGAATATATGCACTGGGAAAAATACTACATTACTCACCATTTTTGCAAGCTTGCAGAGTACCATGTGGAAGAGAAAATGGGAAACTGCTGACAAACCCCACATTTTCTAGAAGAAGCTCTTTTCAGAGCAAACTCTGTTATAGGATTAACCTCCAGGACCGTATTCCACCATGTTTGAGAAAGAACCTTCAGAAGGGTGTTCCATCAAGTTTGTCAACAGCAGTGGTGGCAAAACTCAGTGGTAGAGTACATGCTTTGAATGCAGAAGGTCCCAGATTCAATCCCTGGCATGTCCACTTAGTAATGAAAGCCAGTGTGGTATAGTGGTTAGAGTGCTGGACTAGGACCAGGGAGACCCAGGTTCAAATCCCCATTCGGTCGTGATACTAGCTGGGTGACTCTGGGCCAGTCGCTTCTCTCTCAGCCTAGCCTACTTCACAGGCTTGTTGTGAAAGAGCAACTTAAATATGTAGTACCCCACTCTGGGGTCCTTGGAGGAACAGCAGGATATAAATGTAATAAAATAAATAATAATAATCATCATCATCATCATAGGAAAGGACAGGAAAGAAAGGATAGGAAAGACACCTTTCTTGAACCCTGCAGAGCTGCTGCCAATCATTACAGAGCATACTGAGCTAGATGGATCAATGGCCTCACTAAGTCTAAAGCAATTTCATATGATGTGAAATCAATGAGGACTTTAAGAAGGTCAGGGGCAAATCCCTTCTTTGAGCTACTGTATATCCCTTGTATGATCTAACCAAAGAATATAAAGGATAGGGGATGATGCCCAAATAAGGAACCCAACAGCAAAATGGGAAGGACGCTTCAGGCTGCAATCCTTCTCAATTAGCTGCTTACACTTCATTGGTGCCAACCAATTAAGCAGCCTAAATGTGTGCAGGATGCAAGCATATGCATCTCTACCTGGTTTTCCTAGGTTAGCACTGAATGAATACAGAAAGGAGGCCAGTATGTTTTCCCAGTTATTTAATACCAGCCAAGGTGGATTTGGGTCAAATTGACATGTTGTATGGAACAGAAGCAAATATTCTATGTCTACATCCCCAGATGTCAGTAATTAAAATTTAGTCGATAAAATATGGCTAGAGGAGGGCCTGATGCTTCTGTTACTGAATTTGAAATAATGGCCATGCCAAAGTGAGAGTGATTTATCCACAAAAACTCTGCAAAACTGTCAGTGAGCTTCTGAAGGTTCTAACCCTCCCATAGGAGGGAGTAAAATAAAAAAGCCCTTGAATGACACAGAAACGTATGGCTGTACAATATTGTATGGACATCTTGCTGGCAGAGAAAGCAGGCTGAAGCTACAACAAAATAGGTTTTGAAATTATCTCTAAGCTATGTCTGATCAGTTTCAAATGAGTTTCCTCCATCTGCACCCAGGTTATGTCTCTGCTTTTTCATTGCTTGTAATCCCTCATTAATGCCTTGGAGTGTGCTGAATTTTGACAATCAGGAGAGGACAGCCAGAGCAATCATACAGTATGAACAGCCTAGGACTGCCAAGGCTTTACTAGGGAGGGGGAGGGGGGAACATCACATCAATTATAGATTCAGTTCTGCTAATTTTCATGGATTGTTTTAAAATGCTGCTTTGTACAGTTTTATCGATATGATTTTTATTATTTTATTATTTATGATTGTTACATTTCTGTATTTGTTTGTAAATTGCCCTGGAAATGTTGCTGAACAGTGACATTAAAATATTTAAATATATAGAGTCTCCCCAAACTATCTGCAAATTATTTGTAGCTACACGTTTGGAACTGGATTGTCTTAAAGGGTCCCCTACCACTGCAGATGTCGGCAGCTGCCAAATACCTAATCCTAACCTGGAGTGGAGAGGGTGGACAGATAAAATTTTCTCTCACAACACTGTGGCTACTAGTCTGGTGGCTATGGGCCATCTCCAGCCTCAGAGGTATGATGCCTCTCAATACCAGTTGAGGGGAGCAACAGCAGGAGAGAGGGCATGCACACACCTCTTGCCTGTGGGCTCCACAGAGGCATCTGGTGGGCCACTGTGTGAAACAGGATGCTGGACTAGGTGGGCCTTGTGCCTGATCCAGCAGGGTTGTTCTTATGTTCTTAACCTGATAGTGATTGTGATCATTAATCAATCCCCCACCCATGGACCCTCCACATCTGTTCAGAATAAGAAACCAGATCCAGAGTCTCTGTCCTTTAGAATCCAGAACTTCTCCTTAATTTGTTTGAGCCCTATTGTCTCTTAGCATACACTGATCCTTGAAGCTCATACTGTAGCTGAAATTTGGTGAAATGCTTTATCCACTGAACCTTCCAGACTATGTTAAAGCTCATTTCAACTCAGAAGTGTATCTAGAGAAAATAGCGCCTAGGGCAAGCACTGAAATTGCACCACTGTCCAAACATCTGACACCCATCGTTCAGATAATATTACCATATCCACTCAAAAATACAAGTTCGGGCACTTTCAGGAGAAACAGGTTGTAAGCAACACACACATGCATACACACACACACACACACACACACACACACAACCACACATGT
The DNA here is from genome assembly GCF_027244095.1 of Hemicordylus capensis. Lineage (NCBI taxonomy): Eukaryota > Metazoa > Chordata > Lepidosauria > Squamata > Cordylidae > Hemicordylus > Hemicordylus capensis. The sequence goes on along the minus strand of NC_069657.1, from coordinate 103,558,693 downwards.
GGCACATATGTGCCAGTCACCTTCCCAAGGAAACACAACACATCCATGTGCTGGGCATGCCTCCATAGCGCTAAGCAGTGAAAGCTCTCTTTAGCAAATGCTCTGCCACCTCAGCACACCTCACTACAGGTTGCTGCCTCCAAGAAATTCAGGGATGGGTTTTTTCTGTCCAAACAGCTTTTGCCTTAAAGGGAGATGGCTGCAATGGGAAATCTTAGGGGCCTCAAACAATCTCAAATTATCCAGCAGCTTACAATCGGCTTGGATCCAGCAGCCTGATCAGGAAGAAGGTGGAAGTTGCAACTAGCCACAGAACAGCAAAACAGTGTGATATTCGAATCAGAAAAATGGTGTGTGTGTGTGTGTGTGTGTGTGTGTGAGAGAGAGAGAGAGAGAGAGAGAGAGAGAGAGAGAGAGAGAGAGAATTTTTTAACAATAATCTACCCTACACTACCGTCACCAATGTTCTGTCTCTGCAACACTGCAAAAGGTTTGGTAAAAAGGTTGCCCCTGCCCCATCCCCTCAAGTTCCTGGGTCGAAAAGTAAAAACAAAACAAAAAAACCTAATTCTATTGCACACATCTTCCATTTCCTATCTGTCACTGTGACAGATACGAAGATAGTAAGAGCATATGGCCTGTGACAGTGTGTATTGGATGGAGGACATCAGCCACCTTCATTTTTATTATCTATCTATCTATCTAAACATTTTTGTATCGCCCAAAATTTACGTCTCTGGGTGGTTTACAACAGAATAAAGTAAAACATTCGTTAAGACAAAAATGGGGGGGGGGGAATCATTACAACAATTTAAAAATTTTAAAATAGCATTAAAACCATTAAAACATCATTAATTAAAAGCCTGGGTGAAGAGATGTGTTTTTAAAGACTTTTTAAAAGCTGTCAGAGATGGGGAGGCTCTTATTTCACTAGGGAGCGCATTCCAAAGCCTCGGGGCAGCAACGGAGAAGGCCCGTCCCTGAGTGGCCACCAGACGAGCCAGTGGCAGCTGCAGACGGACCTCTCCAGCAGATCTCAGTGGGAGGTGGGGTTCATGATGAAGAAGGCGTTCTCTTAAATACCCAGGGTCCAAGCAGTTTAGGGCTTTATAGGTTATAACCAGCACCTTGTATTTTGCCCAGAAACATATCGGCAGCCAGTGTAGCTCCTTCAATACAGGCGTTATATGGTCTCTCTGAGATGACCCAGAGACCAGCCTGGCTTCCACACTCTGGACCAACTGTAGTTTCCAGACTATGTACAAGGGCAGCCCCACATAGAGCACATTATAGTAATCCAGTCTGGAGGTTACCAGCAGATGTACCACTGTTTTGAGGTCATTCACCTCAAGAAACGGACGCAGCTGGTGTATCAGCCGAAGCTGATAGAAGGCACCTCTGACCACCATCTCAACCTGGGAGACCAGGGAGAGGCTTGGATCCAGAAGCACCCCCAGTCTGCGTACCTGCTCCTTCTGGGGAAGTGTGACCCCATCCAGAACAGGCAGATCAAAATCATTTCTCGAGTTTCAACCCCAGACAATGAGTACCTCCGTCTTAGCCGGATTCAGTCTCAGTTTGTTATCCCTCATCCAGCCCATCACCGACTCCAGGCAGGCATTTAGGGAGGTTATGCCCTCTCCCGATTATGCTGATGGGGAGAAATAGATTTGGGTATCATCAGCATACTGATGTCACCCTGCACCAAATCTCCTGATGATCTCTCCCAGCGGTTTCATGTAGATGTTAAACAACATTGGAGACAATATGGAGCCCTGGGGCACACCATACAAGAGTTCAGATTTTGAAGAACAGCAGTCTCCAAGGGACACCATCTGGAACTTGCCTGAGAGGTAGGAACGGAACCAATGCAAAACACTGCCTCCAACTCCCAACCCCCTCAGACGCTCCAGAAGGATACTATGGTCGATAGTATCGAAAGCTGCCGAGAGGTCCAGAAGGACCAACAGAGTCACACTTCCTCTGTCAATTGCCAATTGGAGGTCATCCATCAGGCTGACCAAGGCAGTCTCCACCCCATAGCCAGCCCAAAAGCTAATTTGAAAGGGGTCAAGATAATCAGTTTCATCCAAGACTGTCTGGAGCTGGGAGGCCACCACCCTCTCAATTACCTTGCCTAGCCACGGAAGGTTGGAGACAGGCCTGTAGTTTTTCAAGTCCGAGGGATACAGGGTAGGCTTCTTTGGAAGTGGTCTAATAATTGCCCCCTTAAGACAAGGAGGCATCCTACCTTCCCTCAGAGACACATTTATAATCTCTACCAGCCCTTCTACAACAACCGCCTTGGGGTTATCTTTTTAACGAAAGGCGGTATATAAATGCAAAAATAAATAAATAAATAAATAAATAAACAAACAAACAAACAAACAAACAAACCCTGCCAGATAATATAAGCCATGTTGGACAAGGGTCAAGAGAAGAGGTGGTAGGCCGCACCATTCCAATCAGCTTGTCCACATCCTCAGGAGTCAAAAACTGGAACTGATCCAACCTAACCACACGAGAGGAGTCGCTGGACACCTCCACATCAGACACTGAAGTAATTGTGGATACGGAGTCTAAGTCAGCCCGAATACGAGAGATTTCCCCCACAAAGAATTCATTAAACACATCACAGCGGGTAATCAATGGTTCCAGATTCTGATTTAAGGGAGGAGGGGCACTCACTAGTCCTCTCACAACTCTGAACATCTCCGCTGGATGTGCACTTGCAGATGCAATACGGGCAGAAAAGAATCGCTTCTTTGCCGCACATATCGCCTGAGCTCTTAAAATGAGCTCTATGTTGCAATCTGTCGGATTCAAGCCAAATCTTTCTCCACTTGCGCTCCTCCAGTTGTCTACCTCGCTGCTTCAGCCCCCGTAGTTCTTCCGTATACCAAGGGGTCAATTCTGAAGCGGGTCGGAGAGGACGCTTAGGAGCAATCATGTCTACTGCCCCAGTGAGTTTGCTGTTCCAATTCTCCACCAGGGTATCAACAGGATCACCGGCATAGCCAACACTAAATCCCTCCAAGGCTTCTTGAAATCCTATTGGATCCAATAACCTTCTCGCGCGGATCATCCTAATAGGTCCCTCGCCCCTGCAAAGGTGGGAAGTGATTGTGAGTCCAACCTTAACCAGGTGGTGGTCTGTCCATGACAATAGGGAAATCACAGGATTCCCCACCCTGATCAGAGTGAAAGACGAAATCAAGCATGTGACCAGCAATGTGCGTCAGCCCCGAGAACACTTGGGATAGGCCCATAGTCGTCATGGCCGCTATGAACTCCTGAGCCGCCCCAGACAAATTGGTCCAGCTGGTGGTCCATCCATGAAAATGGGGAGATCACAGGAGTCCCCACCCACGGAACACCACCCTGATCAGAGTGAAAGACCAAATCAAGCATGTGACCAGCAACGTGCGTCAGCCCCAAGACCACTTGGGATAGGCCCATAGTCGTCATGGCCACTATGAGCTCCTGAGCCGCCCCAGACAAATTGGTCCCAAAGTGAACATTGAAGTCCCCCAGCACCACAAGCCTGGGGGACTCCAACACCAAGTCTGAGACCAAGTCCGCCAGCTCATTTAGGGACTCCATTGAGCAGCGGGGCAATCGGTACACCAACAGAAGTCCCAGTCTATCCCTGTTCCCCAGACTTAAGTACACACCTTCGATTTGGTCCAACACTCTAACAGGGATCCTGGTAAGGGAAAGGTTATTCTTATAGACCACAGCCACTCCACCTCCCTGCCCACGGTCCCTCACCCACTCCTCAACAGAGTAGCCTGGAGGAAGAAGCTGGGACCACACTGGGCCCCCAGCCTCCCCCAGCCAGGTCTCTGTAATACATACCAGGTTGGCACCTTCATCCAGAATCAAATCATGGATGGTTTCTGATTTGTTCTGGACCGACCTGGCATTACAGAGGAGCAAGGTGAGGTTCCAAGGATGATTGGCACTGCTCCCCAAGGTCAAAGAGCTGGCAGGACAGCCGGAAGGGAAAACAGCTATTAGATTTCCAAGTCCCCTTCCCCTGTAATGGCCCGCTGACCTGCCAACGTTACTTCTGTTCCCCACCATGACTGGAATGGCCGCCCCACAGTCAGTGGACACGCCCCCTCTCTCCCCATCTCCAGTTACGCCCAGACACATTCTAAGATTATCTCACCCAGGACAAATTAAAACAGAAGCTCCGCTATTAAATGCCCCCCATATACAAATACCTAGGCCAAGAGACCTGGCCCTCACCCTCGCTGTCCCCCAAAGTGGCTTCCCCAAAGGAGCAACCCCCTTTGGTGTCGCCCCTTCGGTGGTGACGCTGCCGCTGTCAGGCCCGCCGCCACTGGCAGAAGCCTATGTAACCCTGAGCAGGCAGCTCTAAGCAGATAGAATGCAGGAAACTGCCAAGTCACCCTCCTCCCCGGCCCCAATCCTGCAAGGCCTCACCTCAGTACAGCAGCCAGTCCTGGGGGTCAGATAACAGACGGGGGGCAGCAGGAGAAGCAAACAGGCAGGCACCCAGTCTCTCACCCTGGGGTCTACCTAGGAGCAGGTGTTGTCTCTCCTGCAAGCTTCTGGGGCATTACAACCCTTTGAAATGTGAGTTCTGCCATAAATGAACCAGGTAGGCACACATAAGTGGATAAGTTACACCTCCCTTGTTCAATACAGAAGCAGGCAACAGGCAGACTGGACAGTGAACTTTATGTCTAGTTTATCAAATGCACTAGTCAATCAGAATCACAGCATGACTATTCAATGTGTCTTTTAAAAACAACTGTGTTCAAAGTAAAAAGGGAGTTGCATTGATTTATTTTTTTAAACCCTTCTAAAATATAACTTTTTTTAGAAGGCAAGGAAACTTGAGGAAATCTACTTGGGATGCACAGGCAATAAAAACCCGAGTACAACTCAGCTAAATTGAAGGGAATAATTTGCAGCATGTTAACCAATTATTTCAAAAGACAAGCCATTTCTCAGTATGGTAAGACGGCACAACCCAGGGATGGCAATACATTGCAATTGCAACATTTCTGGGTGTGAATTCTTACAACCGTTTTTGTTTTGTTTTGTTTTTTTAAGCACCACACAAGTTAAAGGCAGGCACTTTCCAAGTTTGAAATCTCACAAACCTTATAATCAGATTGCAGATAAAGATAGAGCTCTGTATAGATGATTAAACAGCATGCAAGTGAATATTTCCATTTTATTCCTTGCCTCTCTCCCCTGCCTTTCAGTTTTGCCAGTTTACAAGGTATTAAACCAACATTGTCTTTTTAAGGGACATTTTGTCTACTTACTTTTGTGCCATTTATATCTGTTTTTTTAAATGCTCGGGTCCCTTACCAATAATTTTGCATTCTTCTGACTCCCTAGATCAGGGAAAAATCTCACAGAGGCCATTTGAGGATGTGCAGTGGCCATTTTTGTTTTCAGCAGCCTTTTTCTAATTTTTTTTTAATGGCCACTGCACATGCTCAAATGGTCCCTGTGAGGTCCTATGCCTTGCCAGGCCTCGCAGAGGCCTTTTGAGCATGTGCGGTGACCTCCAAAATGGCCACTGCACTGATCTTTGTAGGCCCAAACAGGCCTGAAAATCAGCGTGGGAGGGGTTGAGGCGGTGATCTAAGAGGCCAGCAGGGGATGGGGAACCTTTGCGGACCCCCCTGCAGCCTTTAGGAAGTGCCCCAAAGGGGCTACAGGTAAATAAATAAATAAATAAATAAATAAATAAATAAAATCCACAAATTGGGGAGGGGGTGGGGGCAGCATGGCATCCCCCCCAGTGGCACCTAGGGCACATGCCCTGGCTGCCCCACCCTAGTTTCACCTATGTTTCAACTGATACTATATTTCCCCTTTGCATGCATCAGCACTTGATCATCCAGAAAAGGATTATGTTCAACTCAATTTATCTCTCCTTATAGTAGTCCATAACTTCAACAATTTCAATTCTAGTGCAAATATATAGTTATGACAGATAACACTGGGCACAGATTAGGTAACTTGGCCATCTCCTTAGCATAATGCTGAAGGTTAGTTGATTACTCTGAGCAGGATCCAGGCTAGTGCTGAACTAGCATAATGCTATTTCACTCGTTTAAGCACATTACTTAAAAGATGTTGCACAAAGGAAGTAACTAGTTCTTTATACAGGGCAGTGTTCTTCATTGTAAGGCCTGGGAACCAGTGGTGGCTCCCATCTAGAGATGTGCACAAAACTGGATGGAGCAGTTCAGTTCAATTTTGAACCAGGCTTGAGCTGGGTGACCCGGCTCAAGTACCGGTTTGCTCAAGCTGACCTGTGGTTCAGCTCAAACTTGAACTGTGCTCAAGCTGGTTCTAAATGGTTCACCATAGGGGGAAATGGGGAGTTGAACCACCCCATTATTCTCCGTGGGTAGCACCAAGGGGCACCAAAATCGGTTGGGTGATAGGGCACCAACTACCACCCAACCACCAAAGCAATCAGGCACTCGGATGATTTTTAAGGATTTTTTTTTTGAGTGGTTTTAGTTTTTCTACCATAAGGAACAATGGAGTTCTGCAGAGCCCCATTATACCCCACAGGTAGTGATTAGGTGCCCCAAAGTAGGTTGGGGGTAGGGTGCTATGGGTGCCAACTACCACCCAACCTGCAAAGCAATAAGGCACTCTGATGATATTTTTTTTTGTGTGAATTTTTATGTATTTCAGATCCTCTGGTGTGTTAAAACTTTTTTTTCATGAAGATATGAATCCTTATGAAGAAGTTATGTAGCAACCAAGAATCTACACTGTGTTTAGATTATTGGATGTTACAGAAGTTCTTCATAGTGATTCCTTATGATTTCCCAGCACTAGTAGGACTTCTGTAAGTGAAATGGAGTATTCTTAGCCCCAGCACAATCTTGGAAGGTACACATGGAGCACTGGGAAGAGCTCTATCTGGAAACCGCTAAGAAGGACTACATTTCCCAGCAGTCTCTGAACACCTAAGATGGTGCTGGAGTTTCACAGGGTGCTCTCTCTCTCTCTCTCTCTCTCTCTCTCTCAGCCCCCTGGGAAACATACAGCACTTGCAGAAGTCAGCACAGTGGAAAATGGCTCTCACACTTAGTCTAGTCTAGTTCTATCTATCTATCTATCTATCTATCTATCTATCTATCTATCTATCTATCTATCTATCTATCACTTGCTGAAGTGCTCCCACTTGAAAAATAGTGAAGATTCCTGCTATAGGGGAAGATGCTAAACTACCTCTAGTGCAACATGGGGCACTAGCTGATTGTTGCATAACACATTGCACAACCTCTAGTGCAACACTAACTGCAAAACATTGCACAAAATGTTGCAAAGCATATTGCACAATCCTTGTGTGTGTCCAGAAAAGGTTTTCTACTATAAACTGTGCAGTATTGCACAGTGAGCAGCACAAACAACTTAGAGACATGCATTTTCTCAAATTACACAAGCACAACATTAGTCCATATCCTACCCTCTGAACGGGAGAGTTAATGACCCTGAGGTACCCTGACAGGGATCATAATAAAAACCTTGAAAAATGACATGTGCCAGCAGCATTCACTTGATGAGAATTAGGAGAGTGCAAACTGGTTTGCATTTGAACTGGTTCAGTTCGAAGGCGCGACCTCGGAACAAACTGGGTCCGGTTTGGTCTGAGGTCGAGCTGAACCGCTTGGATCAATTCAGGCCCAGTTTGAGGGAGGCAGGTGACTTCTATAATTGTTAAAATACTTGTAAAAATGAAGAACTTTCTGTCGTGACAGCCTGTGGTGGCCATGGGGGGCTGTGGCAGCTCCCCTACCCCTGCCAGGCTCCCCCCAAGACTCTTGGGGCCATTTCAGACTTGTTTTGGCCCTCCAGTGACTAAAAAAGGTTGTATACACAGAGGGTCAAAACAGGCCCAACACAGGCTGAACTGGCACCAGGAGACTCGAGGGGAGGCCAGTGGGGTAGGGGGAGCCTTTGCAGGCCCCCCCAGTTGCCACAGCACTCCCTGATGCATCGCGGCAGCAAGGAATTCATTTTTACAAGTATTTTAATAATGAGAGAGGCCCCCTGCCCCTTGAACCAGGCAGGAACCTGCAAAAATTAAAGCTGGACTCTAGTCTGGAGGGGGGCAAAACCAAACTGGTGCAGTCCAATTCGAATCGAGTTCAGATTCAACCCAAACCAGTAAAACCAGTTTTGTGCACATCCCTAATGAAAATATAAGGTGATTTATTCCTCCACTCCCTGTGTGAGTTTAAAGAGGGGTGGGGGCGGGCTAAATACATGTAGTTTTCCCAGAAGTTTTCATTTGAGACTGTGGTGAACCCCCTGGTTGAACTGGGACCAGCACTGAGGGCCCAAAGGGGCTGAGCTTGGGCCTGTATCTGGGATTGTCATTTTGCAAGAAACTGGAGTGTGAACTTTGGCTCTACTGAGCCAAATTAACTGAAGAGAACTGTTTATTCTATAGTCAAGGCCTGAAAAGAGGGGGAAAGACTCACCCTCCCTGCTCTGAAACTTGTTTATGCATTGTGCTATGCCAAGTGTAATCATGGGACTCAGCTTGAAATTTGCAAATGTTGATAATAATCATATTTAGAAGGTCTTAGGAAACAATACATAGATATCAGTACCTACATATTTTAGGGGTACATTATATATACACACAATTAATTGCTGAAACTCTTTGAATGTTATCTCTTAACACTTTTCTTGGGACTAAAAGGTGCCAACTCTGCTTCAAGCTGACCACAAACCTGTCAATCTGGAATGAGACAGGGATGTTCCTGGAACATCAAAAGGGAAACAGCTCCATCTGATTCAGTAAACAAGTGCCGGATACGGACCCCAAGAATGGTAGACTCCTTCACCAAAGAGGGTAAGAGTGTTGGGGGAGGGGGGCGGGAACCGGAGTTGCAGATATCAGACTAGAGACACAGAGAGAAATGATATGACTGGTTCTGATATGAGATATGGACAATGGGCCTGGAAAAGGGAATAAAGAGGATACGGATACACACACACACACACACACACACACACACACACACACACGGTTGGACAGGGAGGAAGAGATGAAGTACGGGGACCTCTCCACTCAACCTGCCCACCAGCACCTGGTAAGGGAGAACAAGGGAAGGCATGCTGTCTCTCCATGGGAGGAGCTGCATGTAGCCCCTATCCTGTGAAGGCAACTCATGTTTAACAGATTGCTGATGTTGCTCCAGTCTCTAAGATCAGAGGGACTTCCATTTCTGCATATTCAATTACTCTGCAAGCCACCTGGACAGGTGGAAGCCTCTCTGCACACTCAAGATCTCCATTCCTGAGTCTCACAGCCTACGTTGGCCTGCAGGATTTGGTAAATATACTTGCAGAAATTGCCTTCAGCCCAGCGTCTTCTAAACTAACATCCCTGACCAACTCCCACCCACCCCCTGTCCTATGGTATTTTTTTCAAATTCTACTACCAACTGAAGTGACTCTTCAATGCTATAGCTGGACTACAACCATCTGAAGGTTGGCTTCAGGATCTGTGTCCATTCTCAGTGTATCTTCTCACAAATGGCTAGTGTGGCCAGTTATTCTCAGGCACTGATAGCCAAATGGCTCTCTTCCACCAACACTGACATTTCCTCAGGTCTCCAGTGTGTTTATCTTTGACAGACAAATCAGTTAAATCAGGGATGGGCAGACTTAAGGTTTCCAAAACTCTTTGGAACTCTTTTTGCCAGAGCCTTGGGAGCTACTCACATGAAATAGTGGCTTGAGGACAAAACGTAAGTCACAAAATGGCAGCTTGGGAAGGCAGAGTCTACAAAATAGCCCATGTTCGCCCCTCTCCCCAGTGGCCCCTCGGAGTGAGGGAGGTGAAGCTGGGGGGCCCTCAGGAGCTGGGGACCCCGGGTTCTTTGAACTCATCCACTCAAATATAGCTACACCCCTGGGTGTGGTTTTCCCTCACTCTGCCAGCCAATCAGATTTGCAAGATTAGCTAGAAAAGAAGGGAGAAACAAGCCCCAATGCCCAGAGACCTACTTCAGATAAGTCCAGGAGCTACAGGTAGTGCCTGAGCTGCCTAATGCCTGCCCCGAGCTAGATAGCCATATAGTTTACCATTGACCAGCTAAATCCTTGACTGCAGATCTCTAGTCTATATAATGCCAAATTCATGAAATGGGTTTTTAATGAAAAAAGCATAAAGAGGTTTTTTTTGCCGTGTGTGTGTGTGTGTGTGTGTGTGTGTGTAGAGAGAGAGAGAGAGAGAGAGGTGGGGTGGGGGGATGAGATGCTATGAATGCAGTGATGGAAAAACTTCAGCTTCTAGTTTTAACTATATCATGGTTCCTAAGGGCAAAAGTTCAAGCTATTTCTTCTTAACGTCCATGTCTGTTTCATACTCATCTTTTCCTTCCTCAGAGAAACTCAAGGCAGGGTACATCTCTCGTCTGCCCCATTTTATCTGGATAACAAGCCTATGTGGTAGGTTCATCCGCAAGATGGTGATGGTTCCAAGGTAACCTAGGGAGCTTCATGGCTGAGCAGAGATTTAAGCTCAGGCTCTCCTGTCCAACATGCTAGCCACTCCACCACTGCTCTGTGTCTCCTTACACAATGCTCCATAAATGTAACTACTGTTGTCAATATTCAGGCTCTGGCATTGTGGGATTCACAAGACTTTACAGGATTTAGGTTAGCTCTGTTTCCATTTCCTTCTGAATAGCACAAAGGTAGGGAATATTGCATTCAGCTGATGTCTCGCTGTCTTTATTTGCCACATATATTATTCATTGTAAACCCCCCCCCCCCAATTCTATCTTTAATCAGCAAGACACACATAAAGGGAAGGAAATTTATTAGCAGCTGCTGCAAGTTGGAGGGAAGGAAGTGTCAGAATGAAGAAAAATAGAGCTCTCAGTCCCCTCCCCAGCAGTTTCTCTTGCAGTCAGTGCAAGGAATCTAACAGGTAGCACACACAGTGATCTCAGGGGTAAAAATAGAGTTGTGTTAGTCATAAATTTCTGTTATTGCTGAAGGCAAAAAGATATTTCACCAGACTCATCTTTGCAGAGATTATGTGAGATGACTTGTGGGCTGTATGTGACCTCGGTAAAGCTGCATACCTCATCTAACAAGAACGGATTTTACAGCTTTGGTGAGATGAATCTGGAACCCTGCTATTAATCATACTCTCATCTCCAGTCACTCCTAACAGACAGATATGTCAGTAGACAATTCCTTTAACTAAAAAAAACAACCCCTCTCCACACCATTTTATAATCATTTTTTGTTGTTGACAAAACTCAAAATGACCCGAGACCTGTTGTTATCAATGCATATTCAAATGTTCTGTATGTTATAGTTACCTTGAAAATATCTTGTAACTTCAAGAATGATCTGCTAAAATTTCAAGTGCTATCCACTGCAGAATGAAGAAAGCCATAATGCACGCCACTATATGCTAAATATTCAAGGTGAGGGCAAAACAGACATTTTGGATCTTTCTGTGCAGTGCATATTGATGGAACTTACATAAAAACATAAGAACAGCCCTGCTGGATCAGGCACAAGGCCCATCTAGTCCTGTTTCACACAGTGGCCCACCTGATGCCTCTGGGAGCCCACAGGCAAGAGGTATGTACATGCCCTCTCTCCTGCTGTTGCTCGCCTGCAACTGGTATTGAGAGGCATCGTGCCTCTGAGGCATTTCCTTAATGAAGGCATTTCCAGCACAACCTGTAATAGGACAGAGTTACCCTGCACCATCTCTCCAAGTATTCTACATACATATCCCCTTCTCATCCTGTGAAGTAATGCTTCCTAGAAAAGAAAGCTCCAACTGACTGGGATCTAGAAAATGGTACCTAAGGATTTGGAGCCAGAGCCTATTAAGGTTGTCTTTTCTTTGCTGCAAGGAAGTGTTTGTTCATTCATAGGAACATAGGAAACTGCCATATACTGAGTCAGACCATTGGTCTCTCTAGCTCAGCGTTGTCTTCACAGACTGGTGGCGGCTTCTCCAAGTTTGCAGGCAGGAATCTCTCTCAGCCCTATCTTAGAGAAGCCAGGGAGGGAATTTGGAACCTTCTGCTCTTCTCAGAGCAGCTCCATCCCCTAAGGGGAATATCTTACAGTGCTCACACTTCTAGTCTCCCATTCAGATGCAACCAGGGCAAATCCTGCTTAGCTATGGGGACAAGTCACGCTTGCTGATGTAAGATTCACTTGGGATCATTTTTATATTGAATAGGCACGTAGATAGGTTAACCATGTTGTATTAGATAAATGCTTGACATGAGTCTGATTGCTGATATACTCTTACACTACCACAAGACCAGCTCTCCTCTCACTATTCCAATAGTGTCCTCATGTGCCCTCCCAGCCTCCTGTGCAAACACTCCAAGCACCCTCGTGCATCTTCCCAGCCCCCTGCGCACACCCACCTGGCACCCTCACATGCCTTCCTAGCTTCCTGTGCACACCCTCCTGGCATCCCTGCAGCCTCCCAGCCTCCTATGCGCAGTGTCTGGTAAAAAGCCAACTGTCCATCAGGGATGAGCGAGCTGGCTTGATTTGAACGGCGGTTGACGGGCCAGTTTGGGAGTATACTTGTAAAGGGCATTCCCTATAGTAATGCGAGGGTGGAGGGGGAGATAAAGGGTGCCTTTAACCTAAGGAGAGGAGAGCTGGTCTTGTGGTAGCAAGCATGACTTGTCCCCTTAGCTAAGCAGGGTCTGCCCTGGTTGCATCTGAATGGGAGACTGGACGTGTGAGCACTGTAAGATATTCTCCTTAGGGGATGGGGCTGCTCTGGGAAGAGAATCTAGGTTCCAAGTTTCTTCCCTGGCTTCTCCAAGATAGGGCTGAGAGAGATTCCTGCAGCTGCCTGCAACCTTGGAGAAGCCATTGCCAGTCTGTGAAGACAATATTGAGCTAGATAGACCAATGGTCTGACTCAGTATATGGCAGCTTTCTAGGTTCCTAGCCTTTCATTTTGAGGTGGCGGAGATGGCAGAGGTGGCTGTGGCAGCAGCAGTGGCTCGTCCAACACCCCCCGCACCAGCATCCCAAAGAGCAGCCCAGGCCAACCTCCATGCCCTTTGCAGCAGCAAGTCTTGCCTCACTAACCTTTTGGAGTTCTTTGAGAGTGTCAACAGGCATGTGGATAAAAGTGATCTGGTGGACATAGTATACTTGGACTTCCAAAAAGCTGCTGTATTTGATAGTGTATTTCACACTGAAACTGTTTTGCTTGCTTAACCTGTAACATCTGGTGGATGATTTTATTTGTTGTGCAAATAAAAAGATCTTGGTGGAAAGAACTGCTTGGAAGTCAATATGTGCATAGCATCACCAACTTATCCAAAAAGCTTTTGACAAAGTTCCCCACAAAAGGCTCTTGAGTAAACCTAGCAGTCATGGGATAAAGGGATGTGTGGATTGGTAGCTGGTTGAAGGACAGGAAACGGAGGGTAGGAATAAGTGGACAGTTTACACAATGGAATTAAGTAAGAAGTGAGATCCCTCAGGGATCTGTACTGGAACCAGTGCTCTTTAACTTGTTCATAAATGATCTAGAAGTTGGGGTAAGCAAAATTTGCAGTTGGCAATAAACTATTTAGGGTAGTAAAATCCAAAACAGATTGTCAGGAGCTCCGAAACAATCTCTTCAAACTGGGTGAGTAAGCGACAGTGGTGGTGGGGATGGTGGCAGCCGCAGTGATGGCTGTCACCCCACCACCATCCTCCCAAATCACAGACATGGTCAGGCTGTGGCACATTTCAGGCCTTTGTGCATGCACAGCTGCCATTACAGTGAGGGCTGCGTCTGTGCAGAGGCCATCTGAGCATGCATGGACCTCACTGTAATGGCAGCCGTGCATCAGCAGATGCCCGAAATGGGCCACAGTCTGACCTGGCCTATGATTTGGGAGGCCAGTGGTGGGGTTGGAGGAGCCCCCGCTGCTGCCCTTGCCACCATCCCCACCACCACTAGTGGCTTTTTTTGAAAAATACAGACTAACCTTTTCCTCTCCCTCCCCCACTGCCCTCCACACTTACTATAGGAAAAGCTTTTTACTTGTAAAGGGGAATCCTTGCCAGATTCCCCTTTAGAAGCAAACTCCTCAAGGTGGCTCGGGGTACTCAAATGCCGGACCGGTCCGGGGCCAGGCTCAATCGATCCTGAGCCACCTGGGGCAACTTGAATCTGGCCTAAATTCGAGATGAACCAGATAGCAAACTTGCACATCCCTACTGGAAAAGGAGCAGAAGAGGGCAACCAAGATTATCAGGGGCCTGGAGTAATTTTATGAGCCAGGCTAAAGCACCTGGGGTTTAAGTTTGGAAAAGAGGTCACTGTGTGGAGACATGACAGAGGTGTATAAAAGGTGTATATGCATGGAGTAGAAGGGGACAGAGAGAAAATTTTCTCCCTTTCTCATAACACTAGAACCAGGGGTCATCCCATGAAAGTGATGGCCAGGAAATTTAGGACCAGCAAAAGGAAGTACTTTTTCACACAACACATTATAAATCTATGGAATTCTCTGCCACGGGATGTGGTGATGGCCACTAACTTGGTCAGCTTTAAAAGTAGGGATGTGCAAACAGGTTCAGCATCAAATCAACATCAATCATGACGTGTTTGATGTTGAACCAGTTCAGTTCAACTGTTCGGGGTTGAACTGAACCACCCCCTGTTCGGTCCGACTGCAGACCAAACTTCCCTGGGGGTTTGCAATTTTTATTTTTATTTTTATTTTTAAACTTATCCCTCTGTGGGAGTTAACCAAAGTGGTGGGGGGTCTGCAGAAGTCCCCTCTCTTCCTGCTGACATCCCTTAGACCATAAATTGGCCATTCAGCCATTCTTCGACTGGTTTTCAGTCTCCCCCCTACCCCAGCACCATGGGGTTTTGGAGGCCTGCAAACCTGTGCAACCGGCCTCTGCATGGCCTGGCATGACCTGAAAATGACCTGCGTGGCCTGGCATGATCTGGGGGGGAAAGCCAAAAACCAGCTGAAGAATGGCCGAATGACCAATTTATGGATGAAGGGAGGCTGGCGGAAAGAGGGGGAACCTCCGCAGAAATAATATATATATATAAGCTTGCAAACCCCGTCCCCCGGACAGAACTGAATCGGGGTGCAAAATTTCGAGGGGGTGCTGGACTGAACTGGCCTGATCCGGTTCAGGTCCAGTTCGGACTCAAACTGAACTGGACCAGCCAGTTCTGTCTACACCCCTATTTAAATGGGTCTTAGACAAATTCATGGAGGACAGGTCTATCAATGTCTACTAGTCTGGTGGCTATAGGCCACCTTTAACCTCAGAGGCAAGATGCCTCTAAATACCAGTTGCAGGGGAGCAACAGCAGGAGAGAGGGCATGCCCTCACCTCTTGCCTGTGAGCTTCTCAGAGGCTTCTGGTGGGCCACTGTGTGAAACAGGACGCTGAACTAGGTAGGCCTTGGACCTGATCCAGCAGGGCTGTTCTTATGTTATGTTAGGAACCACCATAATGCCATCTTATGTCTAGAATAACTGCAAGCTGTCCTCCCACTAATGACATTATCTCTAGGCAATTCCACTTGCAAATAGACAGGAAAAACACCAGTAAAAATGTAGCAATGTTGCACAATGCTGGAAACATTAAACTTGTTTTCCCCTTCATTCTCATCGCACCATAACCACCGAAGGTTATAGGGAGAAGAAAACAACACATCTCTTCACAATGACCTTTGTAGCACTACAGTTAGGAGTGCTGAACAGACATTCAGATGCTGAGTGTTTAGCTCCGTTGCAAGGTTTATAAAATGTAAGACGAGCAATGCAGGTTTGGAGAGACAATTACATCTGCTGCTAGGGCTTACGAGAATGATGTGTGCCATTTTTTAAAAAATTGTTTGTTTGTTTGTTTATTGTTCAGTTTCTATACTACCTTTCATAAAGCATCCCAAGGTACTTTATCGAAGTTAAAATACAATAATATTCCATAAAAACCATTTAAAATCTGAATATAAGTTGAACAGTAAAAAGGAGAACTGAGAAACCTTGCAGCCCCTAAGGAGTAAAAGCCTGAACAAATATAAAGGTCTTCAGTTGGTGTTTTTTTTAAAGCGGCCACAGATGTCAAAAAGCAGACTTTCACTGTGGGACCATTCCAAAGCCTGGGAGCAACAACAGAGAAGGCCCTGTCCTTGTAGCCTTTCTTAACATCAGCACATGGAACAAAGGCCCCTCTGACAACCTTGTTGGGCATGCAGAAACCCTTGGGAGCCAGCAGTCCTTCAAGTATCCAGGGCCCAAACTGTTAAGGGCTTTAAAGGCATTGAATACCAGCCATTGAATTATATCCAGGAACAGATTGGCAGCCAGTGTAGCTCTTTCAAAATAGGTTTAATATGCTCCAAGCGAGCAGTTCCAGAGAGAACCCTGGCAGCTGCATTTTGCACCAACTGAAGTTTCAGAATATTCTTCAAGAGCAGCCCCACATAAAGCACATTGAAGTAATCCAGCTGCAATGTAAATAAGGCATGGGTAACTGTGGCCAGATCTGCCTTCTTGAGAAAGGGAGGCAGTTGGAGCATTAGGTGAAACTGTGCAAAGGCACCCCTGGCCGCTGCCTCCACCTGAGCATCTAAAAACATAGCAGGGTCTAGCAACACCCCCAAGCTGTGCACTTGCTCTTTCAAGGGGTGTACAACTGCATGCAGAGCTGGTTGAATCACCCTATCCCAATTGGCTTTTCTAGTGACCAACAGTACCTCTGTCTTGTCTGGATTTAATCTGTTTGCTAGCCCACATCCATCACCGCCTCCAGCTCCCAGTTTAGTACATCCAGTGCTTCCCTAGGATCTGATGTCAGGGAAAGATAGAGCTGAATGTCATCTGCATATTGATGACACTTCAGTCCAAATCTCCTGATGACCTCTCCCAGTGATTTCATGTAGATGTTAAACATAATGGGGAATAATACTGAACCTTGCAGGTTCCCATAGGCCAAAAGGCAAGGAGTCAAGCAGAAGTACCCCAACACCACCTTCTGGAACCTCCCCCCAAGAATGGACCAGAATCACTCCAATGCACCATCCCCACTCCCTATACCTGAGAGCCAGTCCAGAAGGTATTGATAGCATTGAATGCCAGTAAGAGTAGGGGTGTGCATGAACCATTCAATGTCAAACTGGTTCTCATCAAGTGGGGCTGGTCCACGAAAGCCAGAACTGTGCTGCCGCCACACAGGCAGCCTGCTTAAAGAGCTATCCAGTGGTGATTGGGCTGCATTGGTGGGGGGGGGGGATGGCGAGCGGTGGCAAACGTAAAGAGCAATCTGGTGGCAATCAGGCTGCCCTGGGGAGTTGCACTCAGCGGTGCCAACAGCCAGGCCGGGCAAATAAGAACCTTGGACTACCTTTCTTGCTGCTTCCCTGCCACCCTTCTGTAGATTCCCCCACACCTTTACTTGTAAAGGGGAATCCTCATTTTATAAGTATTACCACCTGAATCACTGAACTAGTTTGATTGAACAGACTGAACTGGCCGGTCTGTCTGACCAAACCAGTTCAGTTCGAATTAAATTCAAATTCTAACCCAACCACAATTTTGGGTTCATGCACACACCTAGTTGGATGCACTCCCCCTGTCTAGTTCCTAGAGTAGGTCATCCATCAGGGTGACTAAGGCACTTTCAGTCCCAAACTCAGGATGAAAGCCAGATTGAAAAAGGCCTAGATAATCCATATCATCCAAGACCCTTTGCAGCTGCACAGACAGCACACATTCTATCACCTTGCTTAAAAAGGGAAGATTTGAAACAGGCTGTTAGTAATCAAAGCTTGTGGAATCAAGGGAGGGCTTTTTAAATAGTGGTCTTTGGTAAGACCACTATTTAAAAAAGCCCTCCTTGATTCCATGAACTTGAAAAGCTCTCCCTTGATTCCACCTGCTTGAGACTCAATGACATCTTGCCCTCCCTCAGTCAAGCGTTAATAATTGGCTCCAACTACCTATCTGTTCCCTCCCTGACAGATTCTATTAGCCATGAAGGCTAAGGGTCCGGAGCACATGATGTTGCCCACTCATTGCCTAGGATCTTGTCCACGTACTCTGTTTACACTAACTGAAAAGAATGCATCACAGTCAGACCAGATGGTTGCTGAGGCATGTTTCCTGGAACTGCCAAAATCCTGGAATCCAAATTGACATGGACTTTATCTGTGAAGTGACAAGCAAACTTGTCACAGTGGACTGCTGATGGTTCTTTCCCCATTACATGGGGGCCTGTGTGAAGCAGTGACTGCCATACGAAACAGCACTGCTGATCTGTATTGGAGAGAGGCAATGGAGGCGGAGAAAAAATGTTTCTTCACCACCCCCGCCTCCACCAAGTAGTTCCTAAAATGGGCTCTAGCTCATGCTCACTCATGATGCTGGTCATTATGGGTCTTCCTCCAGAGTCACTCTAGATGTCACCTGAGTTGTTTCATTGCTCTAAGCTCCAAGGAGAACTAAGCCCCACCAAGCCAGAGAGGGCATTTAAGAGTGACCATGTCAATAGCCTGGGCTGTCCACATTACAGAGATTCACCAGGGCTTTGACAGAGTCACCAGTTCTGAACACTGGAAACTCCACAAGTGCTGTGGGTTTGGACCATTCTAATTGTTCCATCACCCCTGCAGAGGTTGGTCGAAGCAGTCAAACTAAACATCACCAGATGATGATCTGTCAGTGACAAAGGAGTTATAGCAAACTCTCCCATCTTCAGATGATTCATTTCCTGGTTGGCAAAAACCAGATCCAGCATATGTCCTACCACGTGAGTAGGACCTGATATTAGTTGAGATATGCCCATGGTTGTCATGGAGGCCATGAAGTCCTGAGCTGCTCCTACTAGGCTGGCCTTGGCATGGACATTTAAGTCCTCCAAGACAAAAAGCCTAAGGGAACCCAACGCCACCCCCAAGGCCACCCGTGCCAGTTCAGGCAAAGAGACTGAGGTATAGTGAGGTGACTGGTACACCAACAGAATCCCTATCTTATCTTGTAGGGCCACCCTCAGGAGCAAACACTCAAAATTCTGATATTGCCCAAATGGGCATCTGGAGAGGGGACTGGACTAATGATAAATGACCACACCTTTTCCTCCCTGACCTCAAGGCTGGTCTGCTGTAGGATCATGCAACCTAGAGGGCATTTCTGGGAGAGACCCAGTCTCCCAAGCTCATGCAACCAGATCTCAATCTAACATACCAGGTCAGCATATTCATCCACAATTAAATCATGGATGAGAGATGTTTTTTGCATTTTTTTGACCTGGCAGTCAACAGCAGAACCCTAATCCTTGGAGGAGTGTTCCCAGAATTCCCTGAAGCTGCAGGATTGGGAGAAGAGCTGGAAAAAGGAATAGGTCTCTGCAATGTTCCATGTAAGAGGGAATCATAGATGTTGTTGACTACCGCTCCCAGAATCCCTAGCTGCAGTGGGCTTTGGCTGAGGATGCTGGAAGTTGTAGTCAAGAACATCTGGGATTTTCTGTTACAAGGAACACCGGACCTCAGTTGCCTAGACCATTTCTAGGCAATGGCCACCGTAATGGCCTGCCCAACTCCCACCACCATATCTCCCTCTGCCTGCCACCCAAGTGGTGAGTCATTTGGATAAAGGACTCCTGGTGAATCATTTAGGTAAGAGACTGTGTCATGCCACACTTCTTTTGAGAGCATATTGTACGATTTTCCTTCTTTATGTTCTTCATGTGACTCCACTGCATTTGTTGTATGTCTGTTGTTTGTGTGCTTCCTTTACAACTTGATCAGATCAGAGATACCATTTGTGTGGACTTAGTTGATTCAAATGATAGGTTATGATGCTATGGAATTAAGGACTCTGATTAGACCTCACATGGTGAATAAAAGTGTAATGCATAATACAAATGCATTGGGTGGGGCATAGTGAATTTCAGAATCTGTAGATAGTCTATTCTATGTTCTACATGTTTGTTCGCTTAACACTAGGACAGAACTTACAGTCACTGAACCCAACAGGAACTCAATTACGTAACAGCACTCCTGTACCTACAAGTTACTCTGGTGTTTACCAGGTGATAAAGTATATGGTGGTATGTTTAAAATTGGACAAGCTGTAGTCTAATACAAAGTGTACCTTTAGTTATTATCTGCAAATAAACCTTAGTAATGAGGTTTGAAGATCTATTGGTTGAGTGCTGATAATAAATTCTCTACAGAATTGACTTCAGCCTATTAAGCAAGCTGGCTTCTGCCATCGTAGTTGTTAATTTGACAGGACTGTGTCACATTAAGTAGAACAAACATGTTTTCACCCACTCAGCCATCCAGAATGGACATGGCTGTTACTCTAACAACTGGATATTGATTGGAATCATTCACCCTTCCCGACCCAGGGCTGGTCTATGAAAGCAGAATCAAGGCTGATTAAGAAATGGGCATGTGTTTTCTGCACATGTGCGCAGCATGGATGTTGCCTATCAATCTCCAGCCATTTGACTACCTGTCATGTTAATGCTTTGAGCACTGGATCTGTCACTCTCTTCCCGAAGTGGTATGGAAACCTCATTTATCCTGAATTATTTATTTATGGCAAATATTCATGCACCCATCTGGCCAGACAATGCTTGCGTAGGTTCACTGCCCTACAGATCCAATAAACAGCTTACAATCGGCAGCTGTAATAAAATTTCAAAGTGATTGCTAGCATGGTCCCAACAGGAAGCTCTAATCAACCTATTAGAATGTATGAGAGAGAGATTTCTCACGTTAATCTGTAAGGGGTGGGTGAGAACAGCTGGCAGCAGGGATAGATTTGTATAAGAAATAGAAAATATTTTTGCAAGTGGAAATAAAGGATGTGATCTGAAAAGTCAGGATTCTGCTCTGATGGAGGATGGATCCTCCCTTGCATTCTACACTGATTCTTGCTGACCACAATGAGAAATGGATGGGAGCTTATAGAGATATGCCAAACGAAAAGAAAAAATCCTTTGACATTGAAATCAAAACTTTCTTTTCTTTTAATTGAATACAGATTGTTACTCTGAATATCCAAAGCACACCATTTTTATCAGATGTGATTTTTACAGGTTTCATCATATACTGATTCCAACCCAGCCTTCTGATCACAGAAATGGAAACAATCATGCTTACAGCATTCTCCTCTTCAGACAAATGCTTCTGTAACCATGTGCAGCACAGGGGGAAGGGGAAGGGGAGTGACATGCTAGGGAGCAGCACTAGAAGCTCTACTTGTGTCCAGCATATCTTTTTGTTTGTTTTGTGCCTGAACAGAGCTATTGTTAGAATGGTTACAGGGCTGTCCAGGACAAATAAATATTGTATTAGATAACTCTGCCTCTGAATATTTTTCTTAGATAGGAAGATAGATAGATATCCTAGTCTATGACTAGGTGCCAAAGTTAAATTTCTAGGTGCTATGGCTCCCTTAGCAAAGACAAAATGAAGGATCCTCAAGACTTGGGGGGGAAATGACTAAGGAGTTCAGCAGATCTTGCCTTCTTAAACTGCCCCAAAATGGCTGGCAGCTGGTACATGTGTGTTTGCATAATGCCTCTGGGACTGTTCTGAGGCTAGCACACATGCACTCTTTAGGGGCTGTTAGAGAAAGGAGGGGTGGTTAGGAAGGATATTCCAGTTTGGCTCAATGAAATATCCTGACCCCTTTCCTTGCCAGTCCTTAGCCACACAGTGTACTGCACCTGGCCATTGTCCATGGGCACCTCCTCTTGGGCAATCCAGCTGTCTTGTTATACATAGACAGGCTGCTCATGCTTGGATTATGTAACTTGGTGGGGAATGAGATTTTAAAGGCTCTTTTGAGCCTATGGAGATATCCTTCCACTGTTTCTTGAAACACGGGGCATGATCTAACCAAAATTAAACACTTCTAAGGCTCAGTGGTTTTCTTGAAATTAGTGTAAGAGAATTGAACTTTGACTGCATAATTAAAGGCCATTTTAAATTGGAAAGCCATTGCAAAGAATTTTTGACCCACTCCGTCTTTTAATGCTCTTTTTAAAGGCCAAAGAAAAGGACGTGTTATATCATAAAATTATTTAACAGTATTTGGCCTTCTCATACTGTACCTCCCAGTCTGTAGTCCATCAGAAATGTAGCTTGATATTTTCCAGTGGGGGGTCTCCCAAGACTCATGTGTGGGTGTTCTGATGAAAAGTGACTTTGGCATCACAGTGCTACAATGGAATTAAGGATTCATGAGAGCTCTGCAGAGGGTGAGAGGGAGGAACCAGACTGAATGCAGAATTAGTCACAAGGGAAACACAGACAATGTGATGAATTTAAAACAAGCAATGCCTTGCCTTCTGATGTTGCTGAACTATAAATATCACTGCCTAGAAAAATCAGGATCCCTGTTAAAATGAAAACATCAGGACAGAAGAGCAATGCTAAGATATATACAGTTATTATGCATGTAAACGAAGAACAGTTTAAGAGCCAGCTAACTACTTAGCCATTTAAATACAGATCTTATTTCTAAAATTCTAGAATTGCCAGATCGTCTTGCCACAAGGCCATACAGTTATCCAGAAAAGCTCCAATATTTATGCAGCTGCTCATTTGTAGATTTTAATATTTTCCTTGGAACAGGGTCACAAAATAGTCATTAACATTTTTCACTATAAAATTTCACATTAAAATACTTCAACAGAAAGAATAGCCTAAGGAAAGACAGTGGGTTTATGAATACAGCTTTGGTATTATTTGAAAACAAAGTAGGCCAATCATTATCTTACATTCTGTTACTGATCACAAGATGATCATGCCAGTGGATAGCAATGTTTCTGTCTTCTCAGAATGCCTTTTAATTAATGCCAGAAATAGAATGGTAAAAGGGGGTGGGGCAAGGGGAGCCTTTATTTTACATTTGGTGAAACTGCCAAAAAATAAAAATAAAAATAAATTAAAAGATCCTGAAAGGATACATTGATGTATACACTTGATCAACAAAGCAAGCAATGCCATGTTGTTTTTTTGGGTCAATCATTCCGTTGGTCCATCATGATGTTCAGCAGGAAATAGTAAACACATCATTTGCACTTTAAAAGAAATCTTAAGTCTGTTCAAGTCAGGACTGATGCAGAAACTGCATGATCTGCTAAGGGACAAATGAAAGTCCTGTTCACTCTCCTGCAAGCAGTCCTATATCATCTTTTACAGAGTATGACCAGCAACTGTCCAGGAATGTAAGTCAGCTTCTTGTGGGCCACATCTCTCACAATGACCCTAAGAAGCAGGAAATTTCCCAATAGGAAATTACCTTAGGAAACATATATTTTCTGATAGAAAGACCATTTTGTGTTGGTCTTTTTTCTTCTTCTGTGTACATCATTCATAGTCACCCAACCATTTTACATAGCTAATGCTTCATTTCCTAACTCCCATTACAGAGAGTGAAAGTAATTCTCTCCCAGTGTTTAGTTTCTCTAAGTTACCTAGCAAGACATGACAGAAATTAAAATACAATCTACGTCTTTTCTTACCTTTGTAGAATTTCTTTCATGTATTTACCACAACATAACAACAACAACGACAATAATAATACCACTTCTCAACCAAAAAAAGTTCTCAAAGAAGTTTATATAGCAAAAGGTATGAGAAAATTGTTTCCTGTCTCAACTCTGCCTCTATATAGACACACACACCACACATACTGCCAGCAACAGCCACTGAAGAAACACTGGGCTGGGCTGAATTGGGATAGCTGAAAAATTCAAATGAGCCACCACTTTAAAACGTGCTTTATTGTCTAGTTAGCTGCGGTCAATAATCAATAGCTCACTCATTTATATACCTGGGAATCTCAGTGACATTTATCTCAAACCTTTGCATCTTGGACACTCTTGACCTTTTAGGCAAATTTCATCACTTCTTTAATACCAGCTCTACAGTATGTGAAACCAACATACTTTTCTTTACCATTGGTCTCAAGCAGTTCTAAACAAACGTGGCCGGAATTAATGAAAATAAATGATTAACAGGAAGCTGGCTCAAGCAGTCTGGCTTTGACTCATCTTTATTACCCAATTCAGTCAAAGATGAATATGAATGGGGAATTACCATCAAGGTGATTGGCATCTGAGGAAATGAAAATAACTTCAAAAAATATAAATTACTTTTTTACCAAGTTGTGTCTCATTATTTGTTCCTGTTTTGCTCATTTAATGTTATCGGACTGAAAAACCTCAATTTATGCTGATTCTCTGCTTTCTTCTCAGGCCCACATGTTCCAGGAAGGCCATATAACTTTCCAGTTGCTCTCAGAATTGAAAACAGATCATTGGGCTGACTTCTGGTAAGCTGCAGTTCAAATTAAATTCTGCAGACAGCAAAGCAAACTCCCTTTGTCTTTCTTTTTGTCCACTTTCCAAATCTCTCCCTTGCCTTTGAACAACTTCCAGAACAGCTGCTCACATGAAAACTGAAAGTAAGGTTTCTCCAGAAGCACCATTTGGATCCTACTGTGACAACAATGCCAGAAACCAAGAAGAAGACATGAGGGCAGTTGGGATACAAACCTTTTCGCTTGTTGAGAGGGCAAAATGGTAGTGGGTGAAAATATGATTCATTATTGGGTCATGATATATTTACTGCAGAAATCAGTTCTCAACTGCAAAAGCCGACAACGTTTGGCATTATAAGCTGATTCTCAGTGACTGAGAACACTGTTTATAGGTGTACTGCTTACAGTCATCCTTATAGCCCCAGTGGAGGCATTTATGCTGGTGCAGGGGAAAGATAGAAGCCCAGTCTTGAGTTAGTGTCCTTGAACAACCCTCAGAATCATCAAGGTATCTTGGGAGCTGTACAGAAGGATTACCATGCATATATTAGCACACCCCTTCACTTGCTGTTCGAAGTTCTGCTGCAGTTCAGTGTGGTATATCAACCTGCCCAGGTTTTTCGAAGGGAAAGAAAATCAGAATCAGAATAATGTTTATTAATGATCAGCAGATCTTCAACCTCCAAACATAACAGATAAACACAGTCCCATAATAAACATAGTAAAACACAAAGTACAAGGAAACCTTGCTATTCACGGATTCACCATCCGAGGCTGCATGTGTCAGCGGGTGTCTAATTGACACCCATTTGCATTATCCATGGATATGAAAGAGTTAAAACCCATGTATACATGGTTGCTAGAGGGCTGGAAGTGACCATGGAGGTCCCTTCCAGCAGCCATTTTGTCCACAGGAGCCATTTTGTGATTCATTTCTTTAAAAAAATAATAATCTAAACTTTCACATTTTTTTGCTGTTTCTTTGCTCTTTTAAGGTGTTTTCCCTCCATTCTGGAACCTAACCCCCTCTTTCCCATAGGAATAATGCCTCGTTACTCATGTTTTAGTTTCTCATGGTAGTAGGCAAGGAGCAGAACCCCCGTGAGTAACGAGGTTTGCCTCTAGCTCCAAAAGTTCCAATTAAAACTTAATTGCCCTAAACATAACTAACAACGATTTAGCAGTTTAAAACAACCAATACACTTCTAGGGAAAGAAGAGACAGGTGAAAATTGCCCCCTCCCCCTGCACAGTAGGTGCTGTGGAGCTAAGGAAGGTCTCTGCAACCAGGATATTTCTTCCCAGTATGTGACCACATGCTTAGTCAGGATGTCGGCCAATAAGTCTAGTTCCTTCATCTCTGTAGAAATTAAAGGCTAACAACACATGAGATAGAGTTTCTAATTCCTCATTTTCAGAAGGATAGAGCCAGTTCATATAAGGAATACCACTGTATCTCCCTTCCAAAATAGCTGAAGGGAGAACATTAAAGGGAAGCAGTGTAAACACTTTCCTGTATTTTGGAATGAATAACATCATTAAATAATTAGTGCAAGCTCCTTGTGGTTTCATGGAATTTCATAAAGTGTGAGAACAAATCTTCCAAACAAAAATTAAAGCATTCTGATTATCAAAATCTAAAAGTAGCTGAGGTAAAACAGCTTTAACTTTATTATGGCCTGGAGAAAGAATACAGAGTAATGTAGAACAAAAGCTATTTTCCAAAGATTTCCTCAAAACACTCACAAAAGAGCCCTCATAAAAGAAATATAGTAAATTTGCAGACTCCTTCAAAAAAAAAAATCTGTTAAAGTTATTACTGAAACTTTTGTCCCAGGATTTTTTGAATCCTGGGAAAGTTTTCAGAATATATAACCATTGTTTTGGGTAGAACTTTAAGCTCAAAACTGAGTTGAAGGCCTGTATTATTATAGCATCATGTGCTACACTGCAGTCGGTGAGTAGAAGAGGGTTTTTTTCTTCACAGGGAGCCTTCAGCACTGCAGTGAAGGTGTTTTGTGCAGCTGAGAAGTCATGGAGGTAGGGCAATTTTTGCCCCCCCCCCCAAAAAAAGGCCTTTCCAGGAGAGCTGGTCTTGTGGTAGCAAGCTTGAATTGTCTCCTTTGCTAAGCAGGGTCCACCTTGGTCTGCATTTGAATGGGAGATGTGTGTGAACACTGTAAGATATTCCCCTTAGGGGATGGGGCCGCTCTGAGAAGAGCAGAAGCTTCCAAGTTTCCTACCTGGCATCCCCAAGACAGGGCTGAGAGAGACTCCTGCCTGCAACCTTGGAAAAGTCGCTGCGAGTCTGTGAAGACAATACTGATGGACCAATGGTCTGACTCAGTATATGGCAGCTTCCTATGTTCCACTCGCAGGAATAATGGGAAGGCATTTTTCAGCAAATGGGGGGTGGGGATACGTGAAAATCACTCCCCCTCTCCCTCCATGTCTGCTTGGTTGTGTAACAAGCCTTTGCTGCAGTCTGCCTGCGAACAAGAAGCCTTTCCAACCATCTACTGCTCTGCAGCATGTGGTCCATTATTATTGTTCCTGTGGTTGTCACTTGACATCCAGACTTCATGTGTGGCATGCTTCGTTCCAGACAAAAAGAGGACAGGTGCTCCTGCAGGAGGTGAAGATTTTCAGGGGACAACGTTTGGTTTAACAAATGGAAAGGAAAATCAGCAAAAACTGCCCATCTCCCATGCAAGTGCCCGTGGTGCTTTAGTCTGGAACACAGCACAGTCATTTGCTGCATGCATACTTTGTTAGTCTGGATGCCAGTCACTGTTACTATTATTGTTGTAGTTGACTGACATGATGCACAACCTAACGGAGCTGGAAGGCTCCATGTCAGGCTGCAGTGGAGCTGGAAGGCAGCCCCGATGCTTTTAAAAACTGACGACTGCACAAGCAGCTTGACTGTATTTATCTCCGTTGTCACAAATGGAGTGCCGTGCACAGCCGCTGGTTTTTAAAAGCATCAGGACTTCCTTTGGGGGCAGGGATGGTTTTTGTTGATCTCCCTTTCTCTCTGATGCTAACTGTGATTCTTGAAAATATGTCCCTGACGATTGTGCAGCCCTGAGGGAAATAGATTTGGCGGGCAAAGTGGGCTTCAGAGCAAAGGGGAGGTTGACTAAAAGCGTCCCTACCCGCTTGCCCTCCTTCCCAGGAGCAGCAAGAGCTCTGCATTAGTCTGTATCTTGGCTTCATTCTATATACCTTAGTAATGCATAGTATATAAAACAGATAGTATAACATATAAATATTACATACCATATAATATAGTGGTATATTTATACACCACTTTGTTGTTTTAAAGCAGCTTGGTTCCTAATCTGTCCCTTCTCCTCACTGCAGGAAAAAGGTGACACATTAACTGGTTTGTACTTTGTTCATCTGAATTTGGTTTCTCCCTGGCCAGCTGATCCATCTCCAGCAGTGATGGTGGTTTCAGTTCATTGTCCAGAGAGAAGGCCACTTTCAAGTAACCTTTCTAGTTCTTGCATGATGGGAGGAAAGAGTGTGCCTGAGATTCATACCAGGTTGAGAGTTGTTGCTGGAATGTATTACTGAAGCATGCCAGTCTCAGTGGAAGGTAATGGCTTCTTACAGCAAACCTCATGTCTTCATCTGTCTTGGGAATGAGGACCAGCAGGCATCAGATGCCATTCACAACTGATTTACTGCACAGTGATCCTATTAAGATAATGCCCATACTAGTCAGTGTGAAATATGCAGTTTCAGTGTACCTGCTTCCTGCAAAGCACATGACATCCCTGCTGACTGTGTACTGACCTCCCCTAATCTGCATAGTAAATGAGGGGAATATGAATCAGTGTGACAGCAGAGTCCATAAAACAGAAAAGCATGCAAAGCTGCGTGTCATGGAACATTCTTCACTTTCAGTTGGGTGCTAAAATGCTGAACTGGGATTACTGAATATTCCTGTGGATGTGTCCCACTTCTGAGTATTCGATCTAGTTCTGCAAGCTTTTAAAATGTCCTAACAAATTGTTGGTTTTGGAGTGCTGCAACTGAGAGCATGAAGATGAGGAAATGTAGCATAACAAACAACATAAGCATTAGGCATAAAAGATAAAGAGCAGAAATGACTGTTGGAGACATTCCTTCAATGGTGTTTTACTGATCAACTAATGCCTCCTTTGAAATATCAGCAGGATTTTAAAAAATCATTTCCTTGGATCATTTTTTCTGTACTTGCATCTGCACCTAACACTGTATTATATATTCTTCTAATTATTTTCCTACTTTTCCCATATGCTTCAGGCAAAATGTAGTTTACTTTAGGGATGTACAAAATGTTTCAATGTTGAAACTTTTGGCTCAAAATAGGCCATTTCAAATGTTTCACGCTCAAAACACCCTTTAAATAAAGGGCCTGTATCAAGCTTAGGGGAAAAACAAATTTTGAATTGAAATGTTTTGATGCTTTGAGCGCCGTTTTCCCCTTGTTTTCCCACAAGTGGCACACATGACAGGCCACTTGTGAGGAAACAAGGGGAAAACAGGCCTCCAAAATGGCGCTCAAAGCATCAAAATGGTTCAATTCAAAATGGGTTTTTCCCCTAAGCTCGATACAGTGATACCACAGTACTTATCAGAAATACTAGTGTGCTGATCCCGTGCAGAGTGGGGTTCACCTCAAAGCTACATAATGAACACACCTGTGGAAACCATGGCCATGACAACCTTCTTGCAGTCCAGTCACTTAAAGAGACATGTTGCCCCATAAATCTGATGTCTGTCTCTGTCCATTGCACCTACTCATGAACAGTGCGACTTGTGTGCTGGGAGGTGGAGGAAGGCTAGCAAGTCAGTTTTCCTGTGATACTTCTCTTGTGCTAACATTTGAAAGATATGGGTTCCAAGGGCCTTGTTGGCAAAGCCTCATTTGCTCCAAGGAAAGGGGTGGTTGGTTTCTAGCGTACTTGGCACCAAGAGGGATTGATGACTGGATTTCTTGAGCAAGCTGCAGTGCAAACTTTGGTGTGTTGCCTGGCATGTAGGATCTTTACTTAGAATCAGCATAGATAATGTTTTGACAGCTTTCATCTGAGGAAGGAGAACAGGCACATGCACAAGGAACCTTTTCATTCACAAAACACCTGATCTAGCACAGCTGCTCAAATGAGCATCCCTTTAAAGGTGTTTGTGTATGTGTTCTGGTTGAGCAGCAGTACACTGGTTGCCTTGCATGCCTGAAATAAAGTTTCCGTGGACAGTACTGCTCTCTCCAACTGTATACATGGATGTCTAAACATGTGTGTAGACAGACAGACAGATAATGTATCTAGATGTTCAGCCTTGACCTCCCGG
Organism: Hemicordylus capensis; assembly: GCF_027244095.1. Taxonomy (NCBI): domain Eukaryota; kingdom Metazoa; phylum Chordata; class Lepidosauria; order Squamata; family Cordylidae; genus Hemicordylus; species Hemicordylus capensis. The sequence goes on along the minus strand of NC_069657.1, from coordinate 103,528,992 downwards.
TTTGGAGATACACCAGACAGATATGAATGGGATAACCCTAAGTGAGTTAAAAGACAGCCCATTTTTTTTCCAGTAATCTTGTTCTTTTTTTTTTTTGTACCAGTTTGTAGTCAGTGCCCCCCCCCCTATATTTGGAAGGCCTACCTCATGAGATTCCAGTCCAATGGAGAACTGGAGCACATGGTGCCCCTGTTTTCCCCTGATTGACTGGCTCTCTCATGAGAGGGCTAATCTCTGGCCAGCAAGCCAGAATGGAGGTAAGAGTGTGTTGAGGCTTCCTGAACTGCCTGGTGAGGGTCTGCCAATCCAAGAGTATCCTTTGTCACAGTGAACCAAACCCCATGATCCTTTGCCTGCCCTTATATACATATTTCCTCCTAGGAAATCAGTAAGATCCTTTCCTGGAATGACAGATAACTAGCCCCGAACCTTCCTATGGTCTGACACATGGGGTCCTTCCCTGGGATTCCTTAGCACATTTCTAGGTCCAGTTCCACCCCATCTATGTATATTTACACCACAGAATCAAAGCTACATCGCAATATAAATTCCATTGCAAACAATGCAAACCATCAACCCACCACCCCAATTTCCTAGTTGCTTTTGTTCTATCCCCCAAGACCCCATTGCCATCTGCAAGTGCCCCTCGCTATCCACCGTTATCAATAATTGTGTTTGTGCAAGACTGTAGATCTGCAGAGCTCTTGCAAAGGCAGTGGTGCAAGTGGTGAGAGGAAAGGTTTAAAATGTCTTCTCCCTGCTGAGGGCGGGCAACCAATGCTGAAAAGGCACGACTGCACTAAGCACATACACCCCAAAGATTATGGCCAATGGTTGCTTTTTATTGACCTCCTTATACCTTGCCCACAGTCTGGTGATGTGAGTGGTATGGAGCTTGCTGGGATGCAGCCTTGGCGGACTGGGAAGAGGGAGGGGTTCCTCTACCCAGAAGCCAGGGGTTGCTGAACCACAGTTGATCGATCATCTTCAGCATGATTCTCAGCTTCATGGATTATCTGCGGCTTCGTCTACCTGAGGTTTCATGCTATGTTCAGGTGCTCTCTCTCTCTCTCTCTCTCTCTCTCTCTCTCTCTCTCTCTCTCTCTCTCTCTCTCCTTGTTTGCTCAAGATTCCTTTTACTTTCTCTTCCTTTCATTTCACCTCCCGCCACACACACACACACAAAAGCACACAAAAGCACTTTCTGCAGGAAAGTCCTCCTGGAATTCAGTAGTGTCCCCTCCTTCACACACCCAAACAGGGTATCCCTGATATGTTCATGCCGAAGGCTGGGCAGAAATGAGGAAGTTTGAATGAAAACTAGGAGTGGATTTTTCTCTGTAGTGGTAGAACTGGCCATCTCTAAAATGGGACCATGATAAAGAAAGCTGATAAAACTTGTCCCTTTAAAAGCTGCAAATAGAAAAATAATTATTGGCATTGGATTAGTTCTTCTTCTACACATGGTTGCCCTTGGGATTATCTCTCAACCTCACTGTTAATTTGTTGCCTTTGATCATGTCTTTGTCTAGCTCTGTTAAACTTCCTTTTTCTGTTGATATAATATATTTTTTACAAACCATCATTTTGTGACTGGCTGCACCTCCCCAAACCACCATTTTGCGCTGCTAACTCCCAAGGCTCTAACAACACCAGACAACAAGAAGAAGATTCTAGAATCATTAAGTCTGCTAATCTCTGCCCTAAAACACTCTGGCACTCTGATACTATGTAAATGTGCACAGATGCAAGTGTACATGCATATATACAAAAATCTGCAGCAGGGATTATCCAACCTCATGAAAATGGAATCATGCTCAGGGAAAACAGGGAAGTCAATCATGTTATGCTATGTGACAGCTGCAGCGTCATCGTATGGTGTATTACCATGTCAAGCACAAGTTTATAGCAACAGAGATTGTACTGTGCTGACCAAAAGGTCATTAAGGATGTGGGAGGTGACCCATGACCAGCCCTACACTGCCAGTCACACACCTCCCAGTATTTTTTTTATTGTTATTTTTTACAATTAATGCATTTATTGGCTTTTGGAATAAAACAGCACATAGTTGTTTGTCTTAACAGATCAATTTACCTTGCAGTTTAATTTTGTACCATTTAACATCTTTGTGTACTGCCACTAATAATCTGAAGATGATAGCTATCTCTGCTGAACCACTTGTTTTTTGCTAACACCGTGTTGTAGAGAGATTAACTATGCAAGATCAAAGCATCAGCTAATGACGCTAGTCCTCTTCAGATGTTATTAAGCAAAGCCCTGCTCACATGTACAGCTTGGAAAGCAGGGAGGAAGTCCCACCCCAGAGCTGTCACTCATCGCCTCCTGTCAGGTGCCCACGGTTAGGACACTGTTTGTTTGACGGGGAAAGCAAAGCACCATAAGTGTGATGGCCGGCGCTTTCCCCTTCAGACAAATAGTGCCCTAGCCATGAGTGCTGGCAGGTGGCAGTGAGTGACAGCTCTTGGGTGGGATTTCCTCCCTGCTTTCCAAAGTGTGAGCATGAGTGGGGCTTTCCTTAATAACATCTGAAGAGGGCTACTGTGCTGGGCATATCAGGCATGGTGGCCTATCATAAACATTTATCTGTTGGTACAGTGATTCATAGAATCAATCCATCATATTTGCTGTGGAAAAACATCATTGTGTGGCTGACATACTGCACAAACTTCTGTGCCGGTTGACAACAAAATGTGCAAGCGATTGCACAAGTACGCTATTGTGTATATGCAAAAATTGTGCAAAGGCAGTCTGCATATTCCAATGATGTAATGCATGAAACTAGGAAACTTTATGTCAAATGTTTTAAATAAGTATATATTCCATACACTGGAAATGTCTTGAATATGTTTGAATGTGTTTATATGTGTCCATTCTCAGGGGTAATGGGCGTTTCTGTACACATGTAAATAATTTTGGTATTTCAGATAATAATAGAAGTAGCTGTTGCAACAATTAGCTAAAATCTTGATCACAGTCATAGCTATGGTCCTTATTATTTATTCTAATCTTGTACACAGATAGACCCTTACTGAAGTGTGTGAGACATATAATGGTGAGTATAAATGCGATCACAGAAGTCAATAGGGTCAAACGCGATCACAGATGTCACCCTGTAAACAGTATTACTGCATACAGAACCAAGCACTATAACAGTTATTCTTTTATTTTGCTAAACTGGATTTGATTTTTTTAAAATACTTTAAATTATTAATAGTTTTGTTAGTACTAGTATATAAGGTGCAGGACAATATTGATTTAAGAAGAACATAATTGGTTTATTTTTTTAAAAGATCCAGCTGTCTTTGGAAACAATTAACCATTCTGTAGGCCTTTGGGGACTATCACCCTGCAGACTAAGCTTCTGGTTTGGTTTTTATATAGATATTTTTCCCCAGATGCAACACACAATACAATTCTTTAGAAACAATTATCTGATTTTTGTTAACTTCTTTTGAGATATGTACTTGTATCTTTTTAGAATTATTCCTCATCTTTCCAGAATGTATAAATATAATGTAAAATTAGATATCAGGTATATTTAACTATCAGGTGTATTAAAATAATTCACATCCAGAAAATAATTTAAAGCTTCTGAAAAATGTCACTACCCATACAATCTAATTTTGAATTATGGACTGAAGCTATAACAGGGTTATACTGTGCGAAATCACAAATGCCTTTGACTGTCCTGTGGCTGTGTTGGTAGAGATTGATTGAAACATCAGCTGGGCTCAGTCATGATGCCCACAAGAAAATAATATAAATTGTTGATATAATGATACTGTTGAAAAAATTGATCGATAAGAACACTCCCAGAGAAATCAAATGTGTTTGATTTAAAAAACAACAACTTTATTGTCAACTATGAACTTAATTCATTCTGGCTGCAGAGAAACAACTTGCAATATATATAGGCAAGGACTGATTTATGTTGTTTATAGCATTTTACTTAGTAAAAGTTACCCTTTAATTTTTAAAAATTAAAATAAAAACCCCTATGAATCCAGCCAGCCAGCCATTTTAGAACTATGGTTCCTTAGCAAACATTTCCTCATTGTAAATCCCATTTTTTGTACGTGCATACAAATGGAATGGAGATTTGCAGGGTTTTTATTTCCCCCCTTGCTTTGGAAAAAAATTGACGAGCTGTAATTAAGATATAAATTATTTAAGGACTGCCTGCCGGCATAAAACCTGGTAGGCAATTCAATTCAGGGCAAACTCCAGGGACTATTGGTGGAAAGCAGACGAAGCAAGAATTTCATGAAACCTGAAAACAAGTGAATGAGAAGAGGCCATTTTCAACCTAATCATCAGTTCAGGGGATCGTGTTACAAAGCTGAGTATGTTTGGGGTGATTCAATGCTTCTGATTCAGAACTGTGGCCAGCCTGAAGTCAGCTAGCTACTGCTCACGTACATTAAATAGATGCTGTACACAGACTGTGGAGCAGAGTTTGTACACAGTCTATGAGAGGAAAAGAACAGTGGGAAGGATCCCTACCATGTACCTTTCCAGGTCTTCTGCTTGTTTGATTGCACAAACAAGGTTTTGCTCTGAATGGTTACAGAGACTTCATATAGTTAATGTATTTAACACAGTATTTCTCAGAGTGTTTTGCTGCTTCCATAGCTTCCCTTCCCAATGCAGATGGAAGAAGACATTGTTGTTGTTGGTGGTGGTGAGCCTCAGGGATGGTGTGGAGGCAATGATATTGTACATGACCTTGTATTTGAAACACTCTCTGGGAGTTTGTCTGGGCCATTTCTGTACTATTCTTTCCTCATGTCATACCATCCTTCAAAAGATCTGCAAATATGTTCCTGGGGACTATTGTACAATAGGGGTGTGCAAAGAGGTTCGAATTTGAACCGGCTCAAAGTTGAACATGCCTAGTTTGAGGGTTCGATGTCAAGGCATCCTCAAACTAAACCTGCCCCTGTTTGGCTCGATCTTGAGCCAAACGCCCTCGGCCAGTTTGGGGTATGTGTGTGTGTACACACACACACACACACACACACACACACACACACACACAGAAACTCACCACCTCTGGGTGTGCTGCTGTGGCTGTGGGGGGTCTACGGAGGTTACCCCTGCCCCCAGCCACGCAGAGGCCCATTGTGCATGCACAGCGGCCTCCGAAATGGCCAACACAACTACACAGAGGCCAAGAACAGGCCGAAAATGGCCCGAATTGGGCCATAAATGACACCAAGGCAGGCGGGCGGGGAGAGGGGAAAGCTCTGGATAGTCCCTGGTGGCCATGGCAGTGCCCCTGAAGGTGGTGACTTTCAGTTAAATGTTTTTTTTTTAATTAAAGTAGAACCCCCGAACTCAAACCGAACCAGGGGTTGTTGGGGGGTGTTTGTGTGTGCACAAAACCTAACTTGCCCTTTTCGGACTCACAATTAACCAGGCATACCAGTTTAGTGTGCGCACCTGTTGTACAAAGGAAATTTGAGAGCCAAGGTTCATGCTTCTCTGAGGGAGGGCAGGATGCCTCCTTGTCTTATGGAGACAATCATCAGACCTCTTCTAAAGAAGCCTGCATTAGATCCCTCAGAGTTGAGCAATTATAGGCCTGTTTCCAACCTCCCATGGCTTGGCAAGGTAATTGAGAGGGTGGTGGCCTCTCTGCTCCAGGCGGCCCTGGAGGAAACTGATTATCTAGGCCCATTTCAAACTGGGTTTCGGGCTGGCTATGGGGTGGAGACTGCCTTGGTCAGCCTGATGGATGATCTCCAATTGGCAATTGACAGAGGAAGTGTGACTCTGTTGGTCCTTTTTGATCTGTTGGCGGCTTTTGATACTATTGACCATAGTATCCTTCTGGAACGTCTGAGGGTGTTGGGGGTGGGAGGCACTGTTTTACAGTGGCTCTGCCCCTATCTCTCGGATAGATTGCAGATGCTGTCAATTGGAGACTGTTGCTCTTCAAAATCTGAGCTTAAGTATGGTGTCCCTCAAGGCTCCATACTTTCTCCAATGCTTTTTAACATCTACATGAAACTGCTGAGATAGATCATCAGGGGATTTGGAGCTGGGTGTTACCAGTATGCTGATGACACCCAGATCAACTTCTTCAGGAGCTGGCATTTCCTCCCTAAGTTCCTGTCTGGAAGCAGTAATGTGCTGGATGAGGGAGAATAAACTGAAGCTGAATCCAGATAAGACGGAGGTACTTATTGTGCAGGGTCAGAACTCTAGAGACAATTTTGATCTGCCTGTTCTAGATGGGGTCACACTTCCCCAAAAGGAACAGGTTCACAGTCTGGGAGTACTTCTGGATTCACACCTCTCCCTGGTTTCTCAGGTTGAGGCGGTGGCCAGGGGTGCTTTCTATCAGCTCCGGCTGATACGCCAGCTACGCCCGTTTCTCGAGATCAATGACCTCAAATCTGCTGGTAACCTCTAGACTTGACTTTTGTAATGCGCTCTACATGGGGCTGCCTTTGTACATGGTCCAGAAACTTCAGTTCGTTCAGAACGCGGCAGCCAGGTTGGTCTCTGGGTCATCTCGGAGAGACCATGTTACTCCTTTACTGATGGAGTTACACTGGCTGCCAATAGGTTTCCGGAGCCCTAAACGGCTTAGGCCCTGGGTATCTAAGAGAGCGTCTTCTTCGTTATGAGCCCTACCACCCATTGAGGTCATCTGAGGAAGTCCGTATCCATGTTACCGCCAACTCGTTTGGTGGCTACACAGAGACGGGCCTTCTTGGTCGCTGCCCCGAGATTGTGGAATGTGCTCCCTGCTGAGATGCAATCCTCCCCATCTCTGGCAATTTTTTTTAAAAAACCCTGAAAACCCAAGCTTTCTCAGCTTCCTAAATTGTGGGGGTTTTAATTTCTGGTTTATTTTAAATTCAAAACCCGATTTCAGGGGTTTTAATCACTGTAATTGTTTAATTGTTATTTTAAAATGTTTTTAAATTATTAATTGGTTTTTAAAAATTTTGTTTTAGCCCTTTACTGTTTTAGTAGTGTGTTTTAATTGTAAACCACCCTGAGCCATTTTGGAGGGGCGGTATACAAATCAAATCAAATCAAATCAAATCAAATCAAATCAAATCAAATCAAATCAATCAATCAATAAAATAAGGTGGTGTAGTAGTTAGACAGCTGGAAGAATGGAAGGCTGGAAGGGCCCAAGCTCCAGTCTTCTTCAGCTATTAAAACCTCCGGTTTACTTTCAGTAGTGACCTAAAGATTGATGCTGATTGCTGGACACTCCAGACCATTCCTGAAGGGTTGGCAACTCTTAGATTGTCTGCTGTGCCAAGTACAAACAGTACATTAGAGATGTGCACAGTTCTGCCGGTTCAATGGCGGGGGTGTGTGTGTCTAATTGAGGAGGAGGGTGCACTTACCCCTCCCACCGCTTCCCCCCCCCCATTTTTACCATTTCCCCCAAAGCCCATTTGGTGGCAGCGTACTTCCCTACCACCCTGTTGACCCCATTGTCTGGATATGACTGGAAGTCTCCAATGCACTTGCGTGTGCCAGCACTGGCACGCACAGGCGCACCGGAGACTTCCGGTCATATCCGGACAACAGGGGCAATGGGGCGGCAGGGAGGTATGCTGCCGCCCTGATGAGCTTGGGGGGAAACGGACACCAGTGGGGGGAGAGCAGCAGGAGGGATAAGTGCACTCTCCCCTGCTCTTAAAGCATCACTCCCGGCGCCTTTGAGCCTCCCCGATGCAGTTCTGTGCACATCCCTACAGTATATGTGGGCAGGAATCTTGCAAGATGCAGAAACTGACATCTAGACTGAAGCTGCATGCACTGAAAACATTTTGAACACATAATGGGGGGGCATTTTTGTTGACTCTATCTTCCTCTGGCAGTTGTCCCTGCAACAATTAGAGGCACAGTAGGCTCCAGAGGGAGGGGAAGATCAGTGAAAATTACCCCTTCAGCATTTTGCATGCGAAACATTGTTTGCTCTGCCTCAAGTTAGTCTGAAAATCAGCCAGGGTTATGCAATCATTAAGAACACGACAAAGTTTTTTATGTGATTATGCCATTTTCAGTCTAGCAAACATGGAAAGATAGGGAGCAGGGCTATCTATGCAATGATCCCACCCTCCCACATAGGGCTATCTATGTGATGAACCCCTATTTATTGAAGGAATGGTCATTAATATTTTTTTCTGCTGGTGAACTTATCTGAAGCATTTGCCTGACCTCTATTGAGAACAGAGGGTTAGATCAAAAGAACTGTGAATGGAAGTAAGACATCCAGAAAATGAATTTCTGCTAATGCTGGCCGATGTACTGAGGCTGTTCTCACATGCAGGAGAAACCGGGCTCCAACCCTCTGCACTGCCCAATGAGGCAGCTGCATATCTGTGCACACGATCTCCACACCCAGACCAGCAGCCCGGATCATTTGCAGGGAGGTAAGCATTTCAAAGCTTCCTCCCCGTTCACCCTGTAGCACTTTCTCACCAATCATGAGAAACAGCTCACTGTATTACTGAGTGAGTTTGTACAATGCTATAATACTGATGGGTAAGTTCTGTACCAATTTTCATGCTTTCTCTTGTGAAAGTAGAAACATATCTTGATCTTGTTTCACTTTTTAAGTAATGGTCTTGCATGAAACAACCCTTCTGTAAGCAGAGGACACCTTAAAGCACGGAAAAGCACTTTTGGCTCCAACCTAAAGTTTTGAGGTGGATCCACGACTGACCTGACCCATCATGACACAGTACTTGTAATCAGGAAAAATGAAATCATTTTCAAATTCAATGCCATTTTGTTAACACCCTTCTTTTGTAAGCTAACAAGTTTCTGAAACCCATTTGAAGGATGAAGAAACTAGCAATAGAGCTGATAATTATTTTCGCTCCTTAGAGAATTTGTGCACAGTAATTAAAGCCATTTCTATTTTTAATTCATTACTGTCCCTAGACAAATAATATTGTTAATAATAAGTGATCTGTCTTACAGAAAACCAATAAAATCTGTTTATCTGAACCATAACCATTCTGGTTTGAATTATATTTTCATTTGCATTTAAAACAAGGGGAAGTTAAGTATAATTTATGTGTCTGGCATACTTTTGCCTCAGAAATCGTAGGCAAATAACATAAATGGAATTTATAATGGGCTGTATCCTAAGAAAGTTAGGATTCCTAAGTCAATTGAAATTAATGTGACATAAGTTAGTCATGACTTGTCTCATTTATGTCAAGTGTGCATGACTAACCTTCTAAGGATATAACCTGGTCTCTTCATGTTCACACATACTTAGGAAAATTTAGTTAATAAAGTTGATGGCAATCTGTTTTTAGAGCCTGTGCTCACCTCTGTAGAAATATTAATTAAGAGAGCATGTGCAAAGTGCATTTTCTTTCACTGGATAACTATTGTCCCATCCATATACCTGGGTTAAGGAGAAAGATTTCCTGCAGTCTGGTACACAGGTACTTGTACGTAAACTGCATTGAGTTTAATGTGATTTACTGCAAAGTAATCTGAGATTGAAGCCTAAGGCAGAGGATTTATTAAGTAGGCGTGAGCACTACCATTTGTCATTTTAGAAATTAGCCTCTGGAGCTTCCTGTCTTATTGTAAATAAGTTTTGGAAAAACTGATCTTCAATATTTAGAAAAATTATCCAGTTTTTAAGGAAAGAGAGGAGGTTCTTTAAGAAGGAATGGTGTCAGGGTAGGGCATCAAAGTGTTACTCACACAGTCATCCTATTCAGATGATCATTCAAAAGAGTGTAGAAGGCAGTATACCCAGGGATTCATGGTAATGAGAACCCACAGGAATTCCTCTAACCCAGCTTGCTCAAATCTTTATAACACACATTGGGGCTATTCTTATGTTCACAAAAACCGGGCTAGGAAAATCCTAGCCCGATTTTTGTGATCGTAAGAACCACCGGGCTCGAAGCCGAGCCCAATGGTTCTGCAGCGGCTAACCCACTCCTGTAGCCCGCCCCTTAGCCCGGGTTTGCGGAGCGAGCGCTCCGCAAACCCGGGCTATCTGCTTGTGAGTAGCCGCAGCGCGGCTCTGCGCTGTGGCTACTCATGATTATACCCCGGCCGGGAGGCTTAAAAGCAGCCTCCCGGCTTGGGGGTCTCCCCAGTATGCCCTGCGCACTCGCGTAGGGCATACTGGGGCTTCCAGGGGCCGCGCAGCCCCCGAGCTCCCCAGCCCCCGCCGGCTCCATCTCAGAGCTGGCTATCGTGTGGGCGGTTAATCCGGCTGCCCAGGGCTCCCTGCCTGCTCGTGAGTGGGCAGAGCAGGCTTAGCCTGCTCTTCCCGCTCACGGCTAGGAACCGGGTCTCACTGATTGTGAGACCCGGTCCATCCTCTATCTTTGTCATTACCCAGGTAAGAAGTGATTGCTTCTACCATGATATTTTGGTTGCCTGCATGCATTTGCTTGTAGTAGCAGGTCTCAGGAAGCAGTAGCCTGATTGTAATAGAGTAATGTGGCTATAGAACTGGCATCTGCAAATGTGCTGCTCTGCAAACACACTTTGCAATGACTTGCAATGACTTTGGTAAGGCTGGTCTCACTTCCTGCCTTTTTGTGACCAATTAGGGGAAAGCTGATGATGTAATCAATTAAAGTTACCAATATATTGAAATGAAAGTTGTCAGTATATTGGTACCATAATATATGCTGGGATAATGCTTTTGATCCTCAAAGGACTCAGCTTCCAATTTATGCAGTGGAGACCAATGCTGCCTGGAAGGTCTGTGTGTTGAGTTTGCATACTCAGAGGTTCTGCTTGTCTGTGGCTACCAGGGTAGGAGCTCTTTACTTCCCAAACCACCCCCATATGATTAGAGATGTGCACAAAACTGGTTTGCCTGGATCAGTTCAAATTCAAACTGGGTTTGAACCGGGGTGGGGAGGTTAAGTTTTTGTTTTGCTTGAACCCCCCTTTGGTTTGGTTCAAATTCAAACCTGTTTTGAACCATTTCAAACTGGTTAGAAATGGGCTTGATCTGGTTTGAGCCTCCAAAACTGAATTGGGTGGTAGACACCCATGGGTGCCAACTACCACCCAAACCCCAAAGCAATCGGACACTTGTACGATTTTTAATGATTGTTTGAAATGTTTTATTATTGCCCATTATTCACTATGTGGAGTACCTAAGGGCAAAAAACCGGGGGGGGGGGGTAGGCACCGAGGGGTGCCAACCACCCACTGAAGACCGAAGCAATTGGACATTCCTGTGATTATTAATGGTTTTCTGAAGATTTTTTCAATTTTTGTATTCCTCCCATAGGGAATAATGGGGATTTGAGGATGCCCCATTCCCCACCTTTGGGGGGTGCCAGGACACCCCAAAGTGTGTCTGGGGGCATGGCAGGGGACCCCAAGTTGATAGGATTAATTGTTGATTAATCAGGAATGTTTATATAATTAATTTTTGGCTCCATAGATATGCATTGGCTCCATAGGAAATAACAGAGTGTCTTTTCACCTACTGACCTTAATTGCTTGTTGCTCTGAACTCTGAGTTCAGGTCACAGCAATTAAGCTATTAAGGTCTCGGACTCCATCACAGTTTTTAGAAAGCTTCTTAAATCTTGGCTTTTTAACCAGGCTTTTACATGACTGTTTTTACTGCTGCTTCTATGTGTTTTTACATATTTATAGTTTTATGCTTGTATTTTATAATTTTAAATTAGATTTGTTTTATATTTTAGCTTAATATTTTAATTGTCATTTTTATTGTATGTTTTTTAACTTTTGTAAACCACCTTGGGATTGTTTTTAAGGAAAGGTGGTATATAAATTCAACAATAAATAAATAAAAATAAGGTGAAAGGGAACACAGTGTTCTTTCTGAATGGAAAGGCTCAGGCAATGATTTCCAATGTAACAAAAAATTATTTATTTATTTATTTATTTATTTATTTATTTATTTATTCATTCATTCATTCCAGTTCTATACCGCCCTTCCAAAAATGGCTCAGGGTGGTTTATACAGAGAAATAATAAATAAATAAGATGGATTCCTGTCCCCAAAGGGCTCACAATCTAAAAAGAGTCATAAGACAGACACCAGCAACAGTCACTGGAGGTACTGTGCTAGGGGTGGATAATGCCAATTACTCTCCCCCTGCTAAATAAAGAGATTCACCACATTAAAAGGTGCCTCTTTGCCAAGTTAGCAAAGGTTCTTAATTCTTAATTAATTCTTTAAAAATTCCTGATTAATGAACAATAAATCCTATCATCTTGGGGGTGCCTTGGGGGGTAGAGGCTGGCCCTGTCATCCCCCCAGACCCACTTTAGGGTGCCCTGGCACCCCAAAAAAGTGGGGAATGGGGCACCCTCAAATCCCCATTATTCCCTATGGGAGGAATACAAAAATTTAAAAAAATCTTCAGAAAATCATTAATAATCACAGGAGTGTCCAATTGCTTTGGCGTTTGGTGGGTGATAGGCACTCCTCGGTGCCTACCATCCACCCCAGTTTTTTTGCCCTTAGGTACTCCACATAGGGAATAATGGGCAATAATTAAAAAATTCAAAAAAATCATTAAACATTGTAGGAGTGTCCAATTGCTTTGGGGTTTGGGTGGTAGTTGGTACTCATGAGTGCCTACAACCAAACCCAGTTTTGGAGGCATGGACTGGTTCAAACCAGTTCAAATTGAACCAGGCTCAGTTCGGTTCAAATTCGAACCGGCAGGTCGAACCCAATGCCTGGTTTGGTTCGAATTTGAACCGTCAAACTGAACCAGTTCAAATTCAAATGGGTTTGAATTCAAACCAATTTCAACATCCCTACATACGATTGTGTGAAATGGCTCAGTATGTTCAGTGCACATGCAATTCGCCTGCATTGTGCACATATACAGATCTGTATGTATGCATAGTTACTCAACAGTATTTTTATACAGCAGTACACTTTCCAACTGTACCTGCATTTGAAGGGGCCCTCTAATTATTATTATTTTCTTCTGTGCACAGAATGAGTTTGGTTCTGGGCATCAGTATCAAGGCAGTGTGTGCGCACATGCATTCAGAGTGGAGCCTTCCTGATTCAACCTGAGCAGGATCTAAAGTTAACTCAGCGGACGTTTAAAAAAACACTTGGGTGCATGCACACATGTACATGCCTTAGAGGGAACATGGCCCTGTAACTTTCACTTTTAAAATGAATGCAAAAATACATACTTTCTACCTGTAGATAAGTACATAGTGATATTTGAGTATGGCTCAAGTGGCCAGCAAGCAAGTGGCAATGACAGCACTGCTGACCAGAGGGAGAGGGTAAGGCCAAGCAGGCAGAGGCAGCTCTCTTCTCACCAATCTGCTTTGCCTACCTACTGGCTCTGTGGGCAGTGAGAAGATGGTGAGCAGGGAGCGCTTCACTGAGGGGTTCCACCAGTGAGCAGTGAGGAGCCTGAGGGCACCTTGCCAAAGAACACCCTGGAACAGGTCTGTGTAAGCCTACTTATTTATTTATTTATTTTATTGTTCCATTTATATACCATCTTTCATTAACACAATCCCAAGTCAGTTCACACAGAAAAATTAAAACAAGACTATAAAAATGCACAATTAAAATATTAAGCTAAATTATAAAAACATAAATCTGACTAAAAAGACTTAAAATACAAGCATAAAATAACCATACAAAATACAAAGAAGCAGCAGTAGAGACAATCATATAAAAGCCTGGGTAAAAAGCCAAGATTTAACACGCTTTCTGAAAACTGTGTTGGAGACCGAGGAGCGAATAGCCACCGGGAGAGCATTCCAGAGTCTGGGGGCAGCAACAGAGAAGGCCCTGTCCTGCATGCATGACAGCTGAGCCTCCCTCATTGTCGACACCCGGAGCAGAGCCCCCTCATATGACCTCATCTAGTGGACAGCAACTTTTGGGAGCAGGCAGTCTCTTAGGTATCCAGGGCCCAAACTATTAAGGGCTTTAAAGGTCAGAACCAGCACCTTGAATTGGACCCGGAAACAAACTGGTAGCCAGTGCAGCTCTTTCAAAATGGGTGTGATGTGCTCCCAGTTCCAGATAAAATCCTAGCTGCCGCATTTTGCACTAGCTGCAGTTTCCGAATATTCTTCAAGGTCAGCCCCACGTAGAGCGTGTCTACTTGTAGTTAGACTTTTGACCGGTTTTGCTGCTGGGAGTTGGACACACTGTATCTGGATTTTAAAGCATCTGTTTGTCATAAATCTCAGAATATGGGGGAAACCAACATTTTAGTTAGCCTTTAATAATATCCATGTTCCTGACACTTTTGAGCAGCGCTCTTAGGCTGAGTTACATCCATGGAGAGAGAGAGAGAAATGCCTACAGCTGTTCGAAGAGGGATTTCCATAAGGATCCATTTCCTTTCCTATGCAGTGGACAATGACAAGCACATTTTGAACATATGTGCTGTGTTACTTTTCAACACCTAGCTTAATTCTGACCTGTCTTGTTGTGGTAATAGAAGAGATTCTGTCCCAGGAGCCTGACCCAAGTTCATTATAATTATTTTGTATCTGGCCACAGTTGCTTTTTGTAACAGTCTTTGCCATTCTTAGCAATCTGAGCTAAAATTTTTGGATATATGGCACATGCTAGTGATTTACAGTGTGGCACTGGAATACTACTAGGATACTTGATCTTATGTTTAAAGTATGGAAATTGTGCTTTCCTGTGGCAGATTTTTGGCTAGTTTTAGCCTTTTCAGAGGTGAAGAAAAGGAAAGGAGAACGATCCCAGTAGAATATTGCCAGCAGTTTGGTATACCATAGCTATTTTTCCAGCTTGTCAATTAAGGTTGATATTAGACAGTCCTTTAGAAGGCATTCTTCCTATGAAGTATACTTCTATGTGACCACAGACAGGGCACCATGGCAAGGAGCAGAAACAATGAAGATGGCTGCATGATTTTTAGTGGAAGAAACAGAAGAACTTGCCGAACTTGTGCGAATTGGACCCAGAGGATAAACTCTTGCCAGCTTGCTCTTTCTTTATAGCATTCCCCTCATTTTGATTATGTTTGACTTCTTTCTGAGACTGGAGATGGGGGAAGGTTAACTTGCAAGTAGCTTATGGCAGCAAGATGGAGAAGTAAAATTCAATGTCCGTACACTAAAATGGCATTCCACAGGATGGTAAGTCATTGATGAATTCACGCCAAAACTGTGAAGTCTCCTTGCTGAGTACTAATTTCTGTGGAAAAGGAGGATGCTTCATTGCTTTCAGAAGCTGCTAAACATTCATTCCTCATGTATATATTTCTAATTTCTATTATATTCTATTCTCCCAATAGAGAATATTCTGTTCTCCCCATAGAATATACTGAGGCTGTTCTCATGCACAGCCTAACCCAGACTATGGAAGCCCAGCCTGGGTTACGCTGCATTTGATAACTGCCAGGATCAAGCCTGATCCCAGCGGGGCAGCACCGCCTAGCCAGGCTTTTTAGCCAGGCTTTTAGCCTGGCCTTTTAGCCAGGATTTTTTTTAGCACAAGTGCTCCCTTAACCCAGGCTCTGCTGTTGTGTGACCACACAGGCTGCGTGCAGTCTGTACAGTCACAGAGACAAGCACCATGTACAGATCTATACATGCATAACCTGGCTGACATCCAGACTAACATGCAGTTCCCCTTCCCTCTGTGGCAGACTGTGACTCCTGAATATGTCTCTAAGGGCTGTGCAACCTCAGGGACATTGGGCAGGGGATTACAGAGTGTTCCAGAAAGAAAGAGAGATCAGTGGAAATCTGACTCCTCTCTCATGCAAGTGCCCACGCTGCTTTATTCTGGAATGCAGCAAATGCAGTGCTTTTGGGGGTAATAATTCATTTTATTGATCAGGACGTCAGCGACGTAACTTTAAAAAGTGGTTCATTAAGTGGTTCAGCTGCTTTGAACCACCTGTGAACCATTTTCAATAAATTCCATACAGAATAATATCAAGCTCCTTTGCTTCCAATATAATAAGCTCAGTGGCTGACATTCTGTGCAGTGCAACATGGGTGGTTATGAACAACTTGCACTGCTCCAGGCATCTAAAGCAACATCTGAAGTTTTGCACAAGAGCACTCTTGAGCTAATACAGTCAGCCCTCGCCAACTGCAAGGGTTCCATTCCGACAAAAGCTCACCATTGGCAAATATGCAGCTGGCAAGCAATTGAGATCGATAGGAAATGGGGTTAGAGGAACTGCAGCTGTGAAAAGACCAAAAAAATCAAAGAATAAATACAAAAGAGAAATGCCAAAAATCACCCGGAATCCCTTAAAATCACCAAGAATAAGCTAGAGGAGTGAGCAAATTGAACCTCTGTAAAATTTTGAAACCCCCAAACCTCTCAAAGTCACTTTAAATCATGAGGAGATGGCAGGGTCATAGGAACACAGCAAGCTGCCATATACTGAGTCAGACCACTGGTCCACCTAGCTCAGTATTGTCTATACAGACTGGCAGCGGCTTCTCCAAGGTTGCAGGCAGGAATCTTTCTCAGCCCTATCTTGGAGAAGCCAGGGAGGGAACTTGGAACCTAGATGCTCTTCCCAGAGCAGCTTCATTTTCTACCACAAGACCAGCTCTCCTCCTCCTCCGGCAGGCAGCAGTAGCAGAAGAAGGCAGTAGGGCAATGCAGCAGCTATGCAACAAGGCAAGGCAGCTCTCTTCCTCCAATATCCAGAGACAGAGTAGAGCCAGGCAGGCACTGCCAGGTGTTACTAGCTGAGCTTATTTATGGGAGAGGAGAGTTGGTCTTGTGGTAGCAAGCATGACTTGTCCCCTTAGCTAAGCAGGGTCTGCCCTGGATGCATATGAATGGGAGGCTAAAAGTGTGAGCACTGTAAGATATTCCCCTCAGGGGATAGAGCAACTCTGGGAAGAGCAGGAGGTTTCAAGTTCCCTCCCTGGCTTCTCCACGATAGGGCTGAGAAATTCCTGCCTGCAACCTTGGAGAAGCCACTGCTAGTCTGTGAAGACAATACTGAGCTAAATATACCAATGGTCTGACTCAGTATATGGCAGCTTCCTATGTTCCTGTTCTGCCTGGCTCCAAGAAGACTCCCTGTTTACAGCTACATTTCCACGCTTGGAAATTGCACTTTTGCTATGTTCAGGAGATATGCCACCATGTGAGCTCCCAAATTATGTTATGCATGGGGACAAGTCACTTAGTTGCCAGTGGACTGGCCACCCATAGATTTGGGCTGCAAGCAACACAAATTGCAATGGGGATTAGCTTCACACACCCTCTCTCTATGTGTGGAGCCTGACTAAGCAGATTCCAGAACTAGCTATTGCGAGTTATCTGGCATCCGAGGTCATTTTAGACTTAGGATAAACTCTAAAACTCTTCTCATCCTCTCGCAAGAGAGATAACACCTGTTGCTAATGAAGCAATTAGGCTAGG
The DNA here is from genome assembly GCF_027244095.1 of Hemicordylus capensis. Taxonomy (NCBI): domain Eukaryota; kingdom Metazoa; phylum Chordata; class Lepidosauria; order Squamata; family Cordylidae; genus Hemicordylus; species Hemicordylus capensis. The sequence continues at coordinate 103,511,590 of NC_069657.1, read as the reverse complement.
AAGGGAAAGCAGATAAGACAAGTGCAGCAGTAGCCTCCATCCCAAAAGGGATGAGTCAGTGACTTTACTTTGAAAGTATGCCTATCGAAACGTTTGATAGGATTATTGTGAAACCCTTACCAGCACAGGATATTCTTTAACACACCTGCAGACTCTGATTTTCATTTCAATCAGCCTTGCATACAATAGGCTATTCACACACCATCCCACCCAGGAAGGATGATCAGACACAATGCATTCCATGCCGGCCTGTCCAGGCTCTTCTATTCAGCAAAGTATGACAACAGAAATGTGCCCCCAAGGCACGTTTTGGGATATAAGTATCCCTAACCTCATGACCCAGTGTGCTCTCCCGTATGTATCACTGGAGACTCCAACTGCAGAACATCACAACAAGTGTGTTCCCTCGTGCCTCTCACTTGGGATTCCACTGCAACAAAGACTTCTGCAAGACCATCTCCGTGCTCCCTTGTATGCTATACTTGAGATCCTGCTGAGCATTCCCTTTGCTCTCTTGCAACCTCAAAAGAGACTGAAATCACTTCCTGTTTCGGTCTCTTAGGTTGCCAGAACCTAAGGGGTATACTCGTGGGTCAAATGGGCCGTAACCCAAAATTTGGCCTTAAAAAAGCCAATCTGGCAACCATCCCTAGCAGGCCTAAGGAGCTGGGTCCACTGAGACACCTAACTCCTGGGTATTCATCCTTTCACTATCCTTTGCAACCCTCCTGCCTTCCACCTCACTGTCCCTGAAAGATGTGAGTCTCCCTCTGCTTGAAGCCCCATTGCCTAGAGACAGGTACAGTATAGCAGTTGTCTGGCTCTCAGGACCCCAGTCTATCACTTTGGTTCCAACTTCCCCCTTCCTCCTCTCTTAGCATCTCTTTCTTGCCCACCTGGGCATTTACACCTAATCTAGAACTTTAAGCTAAATGTGCCTTACAATAGTCTATTTTAAAACATATTTGTATTGCCTTTATGTTAGGGCCACCTAGTAACTTAGTCTTATTGCTTTTATGCATTTCTCTTACAATAAACTCTTTTGCTTTAATTAAAAGCTCTCTCTCAAGCTGGTTTTCTTGAGTTCAGATGCTTGCACAAATTAGAACTGCTTGGAATTGTCTCCCCTTTTGAGCTAAATTCTCCACATTCACTCATACTGGGGGTGCTGACCAAACATCCTTGAGGCAGCTTCATCAACACTGGCTTTATATAAACTTTTGAACTCTCTCTTTAGTCTCCCCCCTTCCTTGTCCCTCTCCCCGCCCCAGGAATTGGGGCCAGAGTTGCCCCGACAACACTTCAATTTGAATTATAACAAGCCAACCAGAGCAAAGGAAATCACAAGCCAGTTGGAAGGCAGTGTCAGAAAACCAATCAGCAAAAGAGAAAACTAGTAAACTCACTAGACAAAATAGTGGCTGCCATAGAAGTTCAAACTGCCAAACTGGTTTGATCATGGACCAGCCCCCGTTTTTTGAGGCTGGCCTGGTTTGTGATTGAACTCGTCACACCAGCTCAGTTCGAATTGAATTTGGTTCGATTCAAATTGGCTCAGCATACCCCTAAACCTCTCTGAACCAGGTTTGGGGTTCAGAGTCAGGTTCAATTTGTCTCTGGTTGCTAGGCATAAAAATAGGGCTCAGATAACGGTGGGAATTGTACTAATGAGAACAGATATCACAAAGCACTGCTGGGTCCCTAAAGCACTGCTATTACCTGAGGAGCAGGGGCTCTCTTCCAGGTGAAAGATTCCTCAGGACAATGTGTTATCTACCCCTCACTTTCTATTCTGATACCTCTGCCATCAATGTTAATGGCAGAGTGATTCAGAAATAGAAGGTGGATACACAATTTCAGAGAGCAGTGGCATATTATAGAAGGCTCACCTGACATTATTTTAATGGCGCAGTGGGGAAATACTTGACTAACAAGCAGAAGGTTGCCTGCTGCTACTATATTGGGCAGCAACAATACAGGAAGATGCTGAAAGGCATCATCTCATACTGCATGGGAGAAGGCAATGGTAAACCCCTCCTATATTCTACCAAAGAAAACCATAGGGATCTGTGGGTGCCAGGAGTCCAAATCGACTTGACGGCACACTTTACTTTTGACTACTACTACTACTACTACTACTACTACTATTATGGATATTTATATACCCCTCTTCAACCAAAGTTCTCAAAGCGGTTTACATAGAAAAATAAATAATACACAAATGAGATGGTCCCCTGTCCCCAAGGCTGATGATAGATAGAGAAATATAAGGCAGATACCAGCAGCAGCCACTGCAGGAATCCTGTGCTGGTGTTGAATAGGGCCAGCTGCTCTCCCACTGCTAAATATAAGATAATTACCACTTTAAAAGGTGTCTCTCTGCTCAGTTAGTAGAGGTAAGAATTTTAATTGGCAGTGTTAACATATGGGTGTAAGGAAGATAATTTATTTGATATATTTTGATATTTCATTCCTTCTGGCCAAAAAGTGGTACTATTTTATAAATATATTCAAAACAGGACCCAGGATTCCTATGTATTTATGTAAAGCTGCCTGTTTAAGAGCTATATCTCTATATAAATATAGTCTAAGCTAGAGTCTTGTGGGCAGTTTTTTGTTTTAACTCCTTTGTTATTTTGAATGTCACAGCTATGTGGCATGCAGATATTCCTCAGGTGCAGTGTTTTCTAGAACAGAGATGTAATAATGGGAAAAGCATGACTTACTAAATTGTTGCCTGACATTCAGCTGCTAGACGAAAGAGTGCAGTTCTATTTCATCTGCTTCCCCTTCAGAAATAATTTCATGTTTGCTCCAGAAAATCCCTGGGGCCCAGAATATTATGATTCTCTACATTTTCACAATATTGCTCTGTGCGTGTATGTGTACTTCACATTTGCCCCCAGATATGTTCAGGCTTCCTAAAACCCCAAACATTAAGTTGGAGAGGAGAGCTGGTCTTGTGGTAGCAAGCATGACTTGTCCCCATAGCTAAGCAGGGTCTGCCCTGGTTGCATCTGAATGGGAGACTTGATGTGTGAGCACTGCAAGATATTCCCCTCAGGGGATGAAGCTGCTCTGGGAAGAGCAGAAGGTTTCAAGTTCCCTCCCTGGCTTCTCCAAGATAGGGCTGAGAGAGATTCCTGCCTGCAACCTTGGAGAAGCCACTGCCAGTCTGTGAAGACAATACTGAGCTAGATAGACCAATGGTCTGACTCAGTATATGGCAGTTTCCTCTGTTCCTATGTTCCTAAGTATTACATTTCACTGATAAACACCCCCACCCCCACACTATTGTGCTAGGTTCAGGGCCATCATTTTAAGAAGCACCTAAAGCACCTGAGAAGCAATGGAGTCATTCACATGATCAGGTGGGGTGGAGTGGGGTGGAGGGAAGGCTGCTCCAACTCACCTTCCCCCCAGACAGTCACAGAAATGCTGCTGGGAGTACAGACCACACTCCCAGATGATCCGTGCTGTGCCCCGTTCTCTGGATATCCCACAATGCACAGCACCACAAGCACAGTGCATTGATAGGATCCTCCGTCAGATGGGCGCTCTAGGCCCCCAACTCTGTCTCCTTGGGTTGTATGCAGCCCAAAGAGACACACAATCCCAGCAACCAGGTTAAGGAATTATGTGCTACCTTAACTTCGGCTAAGAGCTGGGTCTGGGAGTGGGGTTACGCTGGGTGGGAGCACCAGAATCTGCACGGATCCCAGCACTCCACATGAGCCACCTAGCCCAGGAGCACAACCAGCCTAGCCTAGCAGTCTAGCCTCGTTATCTCTTCCTATTATAAAGTTGAAAAAAGAAAAGCCAATAAGTATACTGACGTTTGCATTTAATATATTGGGGAACAGATTTTAGAACTGTGCTGTAAATCTCTCCCTTCCCCCACACATTTTCATTTCTTTGACCTTTCACAGAAATTGGTACAATCTCATACTCAAGGATTTGCGGAATGAAAAATGCAAAAAGAAGAAAAGAAAAAAGAAAATCACTGCAGCAGGTTCTTAATGACAAAGGAAGAATGAAAAATCATAGTGTTGCCTCTAATGTGCAGAGAATGCAGATGAGGCTACCTAGCTCCCACTGGACTATCCACTACTATTAGCTGTGCTGTAGAAAAAACCAAAAGTAAGATCAGCCAGACTAGCTCAGCGCTGATATTCAAAACACAGAAAAATTCTGAAGGTCATTTCCCTCATTTTCCTTTTCCTTTTCGGTCATAAACTGGAAGCTGTATGAGAGAAAATATTCCATGTCTCAGATGAATTAAATTACTTCTTGATTTGTACAGTCTGAATCTTTCCTAGTCAAGTGCTTATGTATTTTAAAGGGACAAGTGGTAAATAATACTCACATGTGCCTTTCACTATTGACACAATGTTAAGTACATTATGTACAATATATGTACAGTACATATATTTTGTAGCTAGTTCTCTGAACCAATCTACAGATAGTTAGTATAGTGTGTTGTGGTTACACAACAAATTGTTAGTTGTGTAACCACACTCTTCTTATGTGGTTAGGCTGGATCAGTTTCAGTTCGTGACTCCTGAGGATGTGGACAAGCTGCCTGGAATGTTGTAGCCTACTACCTGTGCTATTGACACTCGTCCAATATGGCTTAAAACTATCTGGCAGTGGGGTAATAGAAGGCCTGGTAGGGATGTGTGGACTGGTCCGGGGGTTTGAGGGTTCAGTCCATAGATTTGGGGTTCAAGATAAAACCAAACCACCACCACCACCCCGCCAGGTTCTGTCCGGACCGGAACTGAACCTCTGGACAAGTCCATGAATTTATTTATTTATTTTAAAATTTAAAATAAATTTAAAATACCCCGAGCCCCTTTGGGGGCTTCCTGTAGGCCATGGGGGAGGGGGGGTTCTGCAAAGGTTTCCCGCCCCCCGTCGGCCTCTTAAATCACCTCTGCAGCCTGGGAAAATGCTTGGTTTTGGCCCGTTCGGGCCTCTCTAAGTGCGTGCAGTGGCCATTTTGGCTGTCGCTGCACATGCATATGGCCAGCATGGTGTAGTGGTTAGAGTGCTGGACTAGGACCGGGGGGACCCGAGTTCAAATCCCCATTCAGCCATGATACATGCTCGGTGACTCTGGGCCAGTCACTTCTCTCTCAGCCTAATCTACTTCACAGGGTTGTTGTGAGGAGGAACTTAAGTATGTAGTACCCCGCTCTGGGCTTCTTGGAGGAAGAGCGGGATATAAAATGTAATAAATAAGTAAGTAAGTAAGTAAGTTTCTGGGCAAAATACAAAGCACTGGTTATAACCTATAAAGCGCTAAACAGCTTAGGCCCTGGGTATTTAGGAGAACATCTTCTTCACCATGAGCTCCACTGCCCATTGATATAATCTCGAGAGGTTTCTCATGCCCTCCCAGCTGAAATAAGAGCCTCCCCATCTTTTAAAAAGTATCTAGAGACTTATTTTTTCACTCAAGCTTTTTAACCTGATGATGGTTTTAAATTGTTTTAAGGATTTAATTTCTAATTTGTTTTATGTTATTGTAAACCACTCAGAGACAGAAGTTTGGGATGGTCTACAAATCTGAAAAATAAATAAATAAATAAATAAATAAATTGTTGCATGAGAGACTTTTTCCTCACATCAGTGTCAAAAGTGTTCCCTGAAGATAGAGAGTTTGAAAAAAAGAAAAACAGTTCTACAATCGTACTAACAACTGAGTACTATGGCATTTCAGCTACTGCATACTGTCAAATATCAACTGTCAGATGTCAAATATAGTTGAGTGTCCAATATATCTATTCAGTATTAGTGAATAGTCAGGTGATGGTTAAGAATTCAGAGAATATGCAACATAAAGATTTAAGAAGGATTACTTTGTGGGAATCTTTTTTGGGAGCATTTCAGCTTTACTTTCCAACAAACAACCCCGCATGCATGTTCTGAGCAGTTACAATATAATGGATAGGGCATGTGCCTTAATGGACTCCCTGTTGAACAAGATAGAACTTGAAGTGTATTAAAGACATGAAGCCAACTAAATGAATTGTTTATGTGCACCTGTCCTGAGACATGGGCAGGGGTTAGATGCCAGAAAGTATGATTTGAACTAGAGGCCCATTTGTATGTTTTGTTCATCATTCATACATTGAGTGTACAGTGTTCACAGGTACAAATCTGTACCCCCACCAGTACAGTCATTCACATTTTGTGCTGAACACAGGTAGAGAAGTACACTTCCTAGCTGTACTATGCATTTGAAAGGCCTGTATCCAGGTTCACTTTTTAAATGATCATTGAAGTGGCATTCAGGTTCACTTTAAAAATGAACACAGGTAGAGTCATTCACACAAACACATATATGAGGCTGTGCTAGCTGGTTAAATAGATAGCATACACCAGGTAAGAAACTCAGCGTATAGGTGCTTATATGCCAATGCCAGAAGCCTCAGAGCCAAGATGGGTGAGTTGGAGTGCTTGGTTGCTAACTCAGAAATAGATATAGTGGGCATAACAGAAACATGGTGGAACAGTGAGAATATGGGGGACACTGTTATCCCTGCATATAAACTCTATAGAAAGGACAGGGAGGGGCGCCTTGGAGGTGGAGTATCACTGTATCTTAAGGAAGGGATAAAATATAAGCTAGAAAACCTAGAAGGACTGGAAACCCTGAAACCCACAGAAACCCTGAAAGGAAGGCCTGAAAGGAAATGTGTTGCTGCGGACGTGCTATTGCCCTCCGGATCACAATGCTAACAGTGACTGGGAGTGCAGCAGGAAATCAGGGAACTGTCAAGGAAAGGCAGGGCAGTAATAATGGGCGACTTCAATCACCCACACATAGACTGCGTAAATTCACAGTCAGGTAATGACAAAGAGGTCAAATTTCTAGATAGGCTAAATGACTGTGCCCTAGAACAGTTGGTCTTGGAACCAACCAGAGAGAAGGTGACCTTGGATTTAATCCTGAGTGGCACCCAGGACCTGGTGCATTATGTTAGTGTCATCGACCCCTTAGGGATCAGTGACCATAGTGCGATCAAATTCAGCATACATGCACAGAGAGAATCACCAAGGAAGTCTAACACAGACACTTTGAATTTCAGAAGAGGAAACTTCTCCAAAATGAGGAATATGGTGAAAAGAAAGCTGAAAGGGAGAGTCACTTCGCTCCAGAATGCATGGAGTTTACTCAAAACCACAATACTAGAAGCCCAGTTAGAATGTATACCCCAAAGGAGGAAAGGTATCATTAAGTCCAGGAGGATGCCAGCATGGCCAACAGGTAAAGTCAAGGAAGCCATAAAGGAGAAGAAGATGTTCTTCTGAAATTTGAAGGCCTGCCCAAATGAAGAGAACAGAAAGAAACATAAACTTTGGCAAAAGAAATGCAAGATGACAATAAGGGAGGTGAAAAGAGAGTTTGAGGAACATTGAACTAAAAGCATCAAGGGGAATAACAAAAACTTCTTTAAATATATCAGAAGCAAGAAACCTGCCAGGGAAGCGGTTGGACTGTTAGACAATGGGGGAGTAAAAGGGATTATTAAGGAGGATCTGGAGGTTGCAGAGAAGCTAAATGAGTTCTTTGCATCTGTCTTCATGGCAGAGGATACTGAGCATATGCTTGTTCTTGAACCAGGCTTTTTGGGGACCGAGGCTAAAGAACTGAGAGATAGGAGTGACAAGAGCTGATATTCTAAACTATTTGGAAAAACTGAAGACTAGCAAATCACCAGGACCAGATGGCATCCATCCAAGAGTCCTTAAAGAACTCAAATGTGAAATTGCCAACCTCCTTGCATAAATATAAAACTTATCCCTACAATCAGGCTCTATACTAGAAGACTGGAAAGTAGCAAATGTAACACCAATTTTCAAAAAGGGATCCAGGGGCAGTCTGGGAAATAACAGGCCAGTTAGCTTAATGTCCGTTCCAGGCAAATTGATGGAAAGTATTCTCAAGGAGAAAATTGTGAAGCATATAGAAGAACAGGCCTTGCTGAAGGAGAAACAGCATGGCTCCTGCAAGGGCATGTCTTGCCTCATTAACTTTTGGAGTTCTTTGAGAGTGTCAACAGGTGTGTGGATAAAGGTGATCCAGCTGACATAGCATATCTGGACTTTCAAAGAGCTTTCGACAAAGTTCCTCATCAAAGGCACTTGAGAAAACTTAGCAGTCACGGGATAAGGGGACAAGTACATTTCCCCTAAGTGGTTGAAGGACAGGAAATAGAGGTTAGGCATAAACGGAGAGTTTTCACAATGGAGGGAAGTAAGAAGTGGGGTCCCCCTGGGATCTGTACTGGGACTGGTGCTTTTTAATTTATTCATAAGTGATCTAGAAGTTGGGGTAAGCAGTGAGGCGGCCAGATTTGCAGATGATACCAAACTCTTTTGGGTAGTGAAATCCAAAACGGGTTGTGAGGAGCTCCAAAAGGATTTCTCCAAACTGGGTGAGTGGGCAACAAAGTGACAAATGTGGTTCAGTGTTGGCAAGTGCAAAGTGATGCACATTGGAATGAAAAACCCCAACTTTAAGTATACGCTGATGGGATTTGAGCTGTTGATCAGGAGAGAGATCTTGGGGTCGTGGTGGACAGTTCATTGAAAATGTCAGCTCAATATGTGGCAGCTGTGGAAAAGGCCAATTCCATGCTAGGGATCATTAGGAAGGGGGTTGAAAATAAAATGGCTAATATTATAATGCCCTTATACAAAACTATGGAGAGGTCACACTATGGAGTACTGCGTACAATTCTGGTCACCACATCTAAAAAAAGGACATTGTAAAACTGGAAAAGGTGCGGAAGAAGGCAACCAAGATGATCAAGGGCCTGGAGCACCTTCCTTATGAGGCAAGACTACAACTCCTGGGGCTTTTTAGTTTAGAAAAAAGATGACTGCTGGAGACATGATAGAGGTCTATAAAATCATGCATGGTGTAGAGAATGTGGATAGATATAAATGTTTCTCCCTCTCACATAACTCTAGAACCAGGGGTCATCCCTTGAAATTGATTGTCACACAATTTAGGACCAGCAAATGGGGGTACTTTTTCACACAACGCATAATCAACTTGTGGAATTCTCTGCCACAAGATATGGTGACAGCCAACAACCTGAGGGGTTTGGATAACTTCATGGAGGAGAGGTCTATCAATGGCTACTAGTTGGAGGGCTATAGGCCACCTGCAGCCTCAGAGGTAGGATCCCTGTTGCAGGGGAGTAAAAGCAGGAGAGAGGGCATGCCCTCAACTCCTGTCTGTAGTCTCCCAGTGGCATCTGGTTGTCCACTGTGTGAAACTGGATGTTGGACTTGATGGGCCATGGACCTCTTCCTGCAGGGCTGTTCTTATGTTCTTATGAGTTTACAGAGTTTTCCATTGAGTTTATAGCATAATGTCTGAATCGAGCATGTCTGTTCAATAATTCAAATAGTATATTGATTCCGTACAACCCTCCCTGATGTCAGAAATGAGGAAAATTGGATAGAATTTATCAGTGATTTAATCCTTGTATTCCCTTAGTGCAGAATTGAGGAGGTGGGTGTCTGTACAGAGTGCACATAGCCCTCTCACCATAATGTATGACTATCCTGTATTACCGGAATTACCATGGAAACTACCTGAATGCATTTTTATTAGCCCTCACAGTGAAAAGGCCAATATGAACCTTCTACCTTGTTATTGCAAAAGGTACAGCTGATTCTGAGTTTCAGAACTTAACAGTCACATCCCAAATCTCTTGCTTTTTTAAAAAAAATCACATGATCCTTATTTCTTTAAAAGGTTTAAATGGCCACATCTCTTTCCCAGCAAGCTGATTTCCCATTGGGACCTCTGCAGTCTCCACCATTCAAAACCAAAAAGGAATCTCACAATTATTCTTGTACTTCAATAACAACTGAATCTTTGGATGGTTATGTAGAAGTGATCCAATTTATTTCTCTTGAGGAAAAAAAAGACCTGCCCTTCTCTCCATGCCCTGATGCTTTGAAGATGACTTTCAGATACTAAACTGTTTTGCAGCAGCTTCTAAAACAGCTGTTGAAATGATACAATATTCTTGGAGGTGGGGGGAATTAGCATCTCTGTGGGGTATTAAATAATGGAATTATACCTCATTCAGAAATACCTCAGTAAAGTTGAGAAAGGGAAATTAAATTTTTCCTTTAGGATTTATCTGTTCTCCTCATTTACGTTTCTTTCTAAGTATGTGATACTGAAAAAGAACTAAAAAAAAAAATCCTATACTGCAAAAGGATATCCAGAGATCAGCAGTGAACTTTGATCCCACTGAAATTCATCTCAGAATTGCTAAAGGTCTTAATACAATCTGGATTTCATATTAACTTTGTTATGTTCATAATATAACCCTTAAGAAGTCCACTAGGCAATGTTGATACATCACCCCAGGAATCTACTGCATCAGGAGACTGGATATTATCTAATTTATGGGTGAATATTTGATACTACAAGGGAAATTTGTCATTCATTCAGAGGAGCCAAGGTCTGGCAGCAAGCTCTAAGAGGCATAGGAAAGTGCTCTGAAACAGTTTGTTCCTTGTGCTTCACAATTAAATGTAGAACAATAGACTCTCACCTCAACAAAAGGTGAAACATTGCTCACTCCTTTTCCACAGAAAATTGAAAAGGAACAGAAAATTGAAAAGGAACTAGGAAAATAACATTGTTTTCATGAAACTCATTTAGTCCTGTTTAGCTAGTGTGTGTGTGTGTGTGTCCATGTCTAGCCATAACTTTCACACTGGGTTTCATGAACATGCACACACGCTCTGTGTAATAGTCTACTGAGGACAGGAAAGACTTTACTTGCACATTTGATCTGTGTGTGTACAAGCATACATGTATATTTGTGGTCTCATCTCCCTTTCTTGAAGGCATCAGATATAGTTGAAAAAACTGGTGAAACTCTGAAGCTGTCAGTGACAACAACCAGAATAATCATGTGATGACATTTTTGAATGTATTTCTGTTTCCTCCACATAATGAATGTGTAATGCACCTTATTTATGGAATATCCTCCCCTCGCCTGGCTTCATCACTTTGTTCTTTTAGACGTCAGGCAAAGACTTTTTTGTTCACCCAGGCCTTTTAAATTCTGATTTTCAGATCTGATCTGATTTTTAACTAATTTAAAATGAGTTTTTAAACTGCTTTGTATTGTATTTTGTATTTTCTTCCTCCCTTTTTGTCTGTTATGATTTAATATGCTATGTGTTTTTATTGTATGTTTTAATCCTGTGTTGTGAGCTGCTCAGAGAACGGTTTGTTATGGGGTGGCTAACAAATAAAGATGTTGATGACAACGATGATGATGATGAACTTAGACCAGCCCCAAGGGCTAAACTACATGGAACACAGAGATGGCACTGAAAACAGCATCCTGAAATGGAGTTCTCTCCTCTGTAATGTATAGTAACACTACTGATTGACCAAATTCAAGAGAAGCTATTACTGTTGCTAATCAAGTGTAAAAATAATATGAAGTCCAGGCAGTGATAATGGTTGTACTCAGAGAGCCCCTTGCATATGTGAAAAGCATGTCTGTTTGTACAAAAGGAAGAGTCCAGTCTCTTCTCTGCACTGCACCCCCCACTCCATGCCACATTATACACTCCTGAATGTCATGAGTGGCTTGGGGGGTTTTGTGTATGGCCACTGCACTAGTGTGTATCCACTGCACTGCAGTAGTCACTGCACACTACTGTGTATAGCTACTGCACTTTAAAAAGCCCCATCTACTGAGGAATGTAACTTTGCTTGTGGTTCTCTGAATCCAAGCTCATGTCTTAGGCGGCAATTCAGCACATATTTACATACATTTTGAAGCACATTTCAGTGCAGCGTGATTAACACAGAGAGAACAGCATCATTATGTTGCCAACACATTAACTCAATACGCCTTTATTCAATTATTTCCAAACTAGGCATGCTAAAAGTGCTATGTAGTGACCAGTCTCCCCCTCCCTCTAGAGGGTTAATAGGAAGTGAATCCCTGTTTTGGCTGACAGGCTGGTGACCTCCAGGGCTCGACCAATCAATCCACCAGATGGATGGGACATGAGAGCTGCGTGGGTGGTTGCGTGGGTGGGGGTTCTAAGAACAAGAAAGGAAGTCTGCAGAGAGTGCAGACTAGCATGAGGTCAGCTGCCTCATGGCAGAAGCTGCAGGATAATCAGCAGGAGACTTGATTCTCATCAGGAGTTTAGTGAGTTATAGGGAAAGGAACTAAGGCTTTGGGAATTTAGTCTAGGGAAGGAAAGTGCTGAGTGAGCAGCATGCTGTCTCCTCCAAGATGGTGACTGCAGATTTTTAAAAGACAGAATTGCAAGGGACTTGAGCTTACCAAGAATTTTGGTGAGTTTTTAAGGTAAGGGAAGCCAAGGCTAGTGGCTTCAAAAGTTTAGGCCAGGAGAAGGTGTTTTAGTAAGAACTTTAGGAAGATCTTGCATTAGAATTTATGTTTCTTTGTGTGTGTTGCTCAATATATGTCCCCCCCCCCTTGTAACTGAGTAACTGAATTACCAATGTGTCGCCTTAAAAGATCTGGGTGTTTTTGAAATACTCTGTAACCAAAAAGCTGGAACATAAGCCAAACTATTTTTGTAGCAATAAGCATGTTCTTTTCTTTTCTAAAATGTCTCACAGAGTGCCTGATTTACTCTGGAAGGCTAGGGTGGGTCCCTAGTGCAAACAAATCCAGCAGGGCTGCTAAAGCCAGCTACCTTGTAGTGACACCACATGCAGGCATGGACGTGGGAGGTTTTGATATTTGCCCAACAGCAAGATAAAGAGAGAAGTCTAGGCTGTGGCAATCCAGCCCAGGCTGTCCAGTCTCTGATAAAAGAGTGTCTGGTGGCAGCAGTTTAATCTATCGAAGGTCTAAAGGAAAAGGTTTTAAAATGGAAGCCCACTCAGGCAGCTTGGGAGGGATGACTCAGCAATCTGCCCCCTCACGTGAGCTGGCTCTGAGACAAAGGCTTAAATTCACTACATGCTATATCCAACATTTTGAATGTACTAGCACAGGGATGGGCAAACGTGGCCCTCCAGCTGTTGTTGACCTACAACTCCCATCATCCCCAGCCACAATAAATAAATTGTGGCTGGGGGATATGGGAGTTCTAGGCCAACAAGAACTTGAAGGCCAAGTTTGCCCACCCCTGGACTAGCATGATCCAAACACAAGGGTAGGTGTGGGGGTGGAATAATATAAAAATGTTAATGCATAGAGAATTGTTGTTTTCCAGTAGTAGAATGAGGACAGTGTAATGATTTTTTAAAATATGTGTTCTTGATATCATCCTCTGGACTGCTTGCTGCCAGGCTGACTAATCCACAAGGCTTTATTTGCTTCCAGTTTACAAACACACTCTGGCATCACTTGTTACATAAATAATCAATTAACTGAATTTTGTGGGGCCAATAATGATGGGAAATTAGTGACAACACTAGCAATATCTGCATGCATCATAGGCACATGCTGGTCCTATTATGGATTATTTTTCTCATATGACATATGAAATATTTACCTTTGCTTACCCACTGTATTTCAGTGTGATTCCAAATGGGAAAATGATATACATCTATACCCTTACTTATTTTTTCTTATCATTTTAAATGGCTGTTGGGGTATGATGATGTTGTTCTGTTTGAAAAATTAATCAAAGCTTTTAAGGATATGTAAACTTTTACCTGAATGATTCATTGTGGGCACGTGAGCCTCCAGCCTGCAAAGGTTACCCCATTCTTGTGAGTGGAGGGGAAGATCCCACTTAAAAGAATATATGGACACACCAAGCCACTACATGCACACATGCACTGGCCACTTCCTCTGGATTGCTTTGCTGAGCTTACACCTCACAACATTCTCCAAGTTTATGGTGAGGCAGATCCCCTAGCATCCTTTGCCCTCCCCTATCTGCATATCCAATTCTAGCAAATGTGGATTTCCCCCTCCCTTTCCACAATATAAGCAGAATTCCACCCCCAGGCCCCCCAAACCACCAGAAAATTCATGCTTGTATAGTGCTTTTGAGGTGCGGGGCTACTTGTGGGGGTGCTATAGCTGGCAGAAGAAGTGCTGGCATTGCAGGGCTTTCCGTTTCCTTACCCTTCTGAAGGTGGGTGGAGTGCTTCGAAAGTGAATGATGGCACTCTGCACGCCCCTTCAAGATTGTGGCCAATCACTGCTGAGCTGCTGACATGGTGATGCTTTGCCCACAGTCGAGCTGTGGAGCTGGCTGAGATGAGCCTCAGAGGCCAAGCAGCAGTGAGGGGCTCCCCTCTCCTGCAACTGTAGTTTGGCTGGCCAAGGTTTGTTGAACATCTGGGGCACAATGTGGAGTTTCTAATTTAAACCACAGCCACCTTTAACTGCAGTTAGCTGTTATGTCTGAATTTGGCCTGGTTCTCACTCGGGATGGGCCCGGACCGGTCCGGACCTGGGTGGTCCGGATTGGGGGTGGGGGGGTCGCTTTAAGAGCGGCAGGAGGGTTTACTTACCCCTCCCGCTGCTTCCCGCAGTGGCACCATAATTAGTAGAGTAATTGGGGCGGCAGGATACCTCCCTGCCGCCCCTTCCCCGCTGCGGCTCTCAAAGCTCCCAGTAATGCTTTGCACGTGCACACGTTGTGCGCGCGCTTCACGTCACTGACGTGTGTGTGTGCAAAGCATTACTGGGAGCTTTGCAGAGCCGCAGCGGGCAAGGAGTGGCAGGGAGGTATCCTGCCGCCCCAATTACTCTACTAATTACGGCGCCACCGCGGGAAGTGGCGGGTGGGGTAAGTAAACCCTCCCGCCGCTCTTAAAGCGACCCCCCACCCCAGTGCCGGACCACAGTGTGGCGGTTCCGTGCACACCCCTAGTTCTTACTCTGCAGATGGCCATTACAGAGTTTGAAGCTCATAATAATCTGGTAACATTACATAACTGGAAAAAGTAAAAATGGACATGTTTTTATTCATTTATTTATTTACTTAATATTTTATGGTATTATTTTTTTAGTATCTTTAGTACCTTTTTCAGTATCTCAGACACTTTGTCTCTGAACCACATATTAAGCAGCAGGTGAGTCACTTACAAATGTCAGATCAGCCACACCTTCATTTAAGGATCTTATATTGGTTCTTTACCAACTTATCTTATCATTTGTCTTGAAGAAGAGATGTGGCCATTGTCAGCACCTTACATAGATTTGGATGCATCCTTAGAAGAAGATTGACTTTCAGTTTATTACGATATTTGATCAGTTATGAATAACAGCAGAGTTGTGAATGAACAAAACAACAGTTAGCAGCCTTTCCAGAGATATATCCAAACCAACATACAGATTAACCTAATAAATATATATGAATATATATTATTATACAGATCCAGTACATTGATTTAAAAATATATAAACTATAATAAAGAGTGAGAAAATGAACTAACACACCCTGATCAAATTTTAATTGCTACCGTGAACAATTTAGCTACCTGATATGAAATATTAACATGGTGATCAGAAACAACATAAGTATCAATAAATTCATCTGTATTGTTGGGATATCAGTTAATAAGGAGAATAGTAAGAGATTGCTAGAATATCTGGCCCGTCTGGCTCACTTTTCAAATTGTTCTAAAATCAAGAAAGCTTAATAAAAGTTCCTAAACAAGTGGTACATGACTTCAGACGAGCCTCATTTAAACTGTTCAAATTATAGAACTCAATGCTGGAAGGAATGTGGCAAAACAGGTAATCTTTCTATATTAGGTGAAAATGATGTACTGTTTAATCTAGTAGTTTATTTCTGTCATTAGATATTGCATGTAATCCAACCCATGTTTCTACATATTTTTGCTTTAAAACATTGCAGGCTTGCTTCATAGATCACCACCGTGACACCTTTATAAGAGGTGCATTTAGGGGGGAAAGCTCATCAACTCATCAAAACCGAATGGATAGATAAGATTGGGACATTTATGGTTATGAACAATCTAATTCAACAAGTTAGGCAGGGTAGAAACCCAACTTTGAATACCAGTACAATGACAATCTAATTTCCTCAAGCAAGTGTGTGCCTCCTAGAGGAAAATGTGCATATTTTTTATTTGCTACAGTTGTTGTAACTCTCCTACTCTTTTGTTTCCCAACTTTCAGCCATTACTTGTTCAGTAATATTTCAATGCAAAAATATTTCTTTCTCATTATGCAGTAATTATTTGTTGTGTTTTTGTATTTTTAGGATTATATTTTTAATTATGTGTTTCCTCTTTAATGGTAATGTTTTTTGCTTTTGTAAAATCATAATCTTTCCAATAAAGTTTTGTTTTAAAAAATATTTTTGTAAAAAAGAATAAATGCATACTTACTTACAACCTCTGACACATTTAATTAGCTTTTGTGGGGGAGAACCATTTTTGCCACTCTTTTTCTGGTCAGAATTAGTATTATTTCTGTACCAGGAGAGAAAAAAGAGGTTTGCAAGCTTTGCAAGCACATTTATAAATAAATTATTTTGGAAGTTGAGCAGATTTGTTTTTTATGTGCCCAATTAATCACAAAAAATGACTATGCAAACAGCAAATTAAAAAATTCCCCTTTTATTGCCTGTGAGATTCTTTTAAAATGGCGGGGAGTGGTGGGTGGTTTTTTTTTTTGTTGTTTTTTAAAGAGAGATGAGCTGCAAATGTATTCCAATCAGGCCCCAAGTGTAAATCAATAATTCATCCATCTGCAACTTCTTGCAATTTGCTGGAAATCCCTGACTAAATTAATGGCCACACATGACAAAATGACTCCACCACAGTCCCCCAGGACAACGGCTGCATGGCTCTGCAAATGACATCAAGTCCCATTGGCTCACATGCTGTTAGCACACAGAACAGAAACCATTTTATTTTTAAGCTTGGAAGGGGATTCAGAAACTCATTCTCTTAAAGACATATTCAAGGCTTCACCTGAAACAAAGCACTTCAAGACTTAGAACCTGGCTTTAGTGCTACACCTCAGCCCTGGAGTGTAAATCCCATGAAACCTGGTCGATGACCCACTGATTACACCATAGTTGTCTTTCTGAACTGGAGGTCTAAATAACAAGTCAGAGCCCCATTTATTTGGCACATTTCTATACTACTCCATAAGCAAATCTCTGGTTGGTTCACAATCTAAAAACACAACAATTAAAACATTAACACAATTAAACTTTAAAACAATAAATTAAAACCTGGATTAAACAGATATGTTTTCAGATGTAGACCAGGTTTTTGTTTTAATGTGTGCAAGTGTACATAATTCATGTTATGTATCCCCACTATTCACTGAATTAAATCCTTCATTTTATTTTTATTTTTTTAAGAAAAAAGAATCTGGATCTCCAACATTATCTTCAATCCTTTCAAATCTTCTTTGAAGAATAAATGAATCATACATGGCTCAAAGGATTTACTTCTAAATAAAGAACAGCATAATTAAATTAAGGGGGGAAACACAAAACTGACTAGCACAAGAAAGCCACATCTAACCTTGTCTGTATGAAAAAAGCTTACTGCCTCAAGTCAACAAATAGATTTTAAGGGGTTATTTTTGACTTCCCTTTTTTTCATTTCTATAAAAGACAGAATACTGGGTTGGAAACATTGCCTTGTTAGAAGTATTGATTGAAAAGAAGTAAGTCAAATTTTAATTTCCATCTCTGTGGGATATGGCCAATCTCTTTAAATGATTACTCAGTTTGACATGTAAGGTTAGAGATTTATTGCAAGGTCAGATTCCAGGCTTACCAACATGACTCAAAGTTGTAAACAGGTTGAATCTCTAATTTTTCAGTTCCGCTTGATTCTGGGGTTTGGACTGCTCCTCTATAAAAGTTTTTGGGCAGGGGAAGGGGAGGAGGAGATGCCCAAACCTTAGCCTGAGGGCCAAACTACACATTACAGTGTAGGAGGCTATTCACACCAGCTCAGCCCAGTTTTGCATGCGTGTGTGTATCGCAAGGATCGGGCCCAATCCTGGTGGCACCGAGGCCACAAACCCACCTATGGAGCCTCCTCTAAAATGAGGTTAGGAGAGCGAACCTTGTTTTTTCAATTGTCTATCAGCCACAGCTTCTTGCAGCCATAACTGACAGACTGTGGAGATCAAGAGGAGGGGAGGCGAGGGGGGATCCTCATAATGCAGTGTACACTTGTGCTGTGCATTGTGGGATTTCTGGGGGCTGGTACAACACATCCCAGCACCCAGCCCTCCTGCTGCCTGGGCCAGCGGGGAATTGTCTGGGCATACGGGAAGCGCGCACAGCAATGGCAGAGCGATCGTTTCCAAGGAAGGTAAGTTTACCTTCCCGGCAACCTGCCCTCAAGCCCTTCTCACTGCTCATGAGAAAGGGCTCAATATGTCATTAGCAGATGGACTTTAAACCGGAAGCATCTCGTTGCTGCCAAAAAGCAGCAATGGGGACTGTTTGAATTGGGACTGGAGAATGTGGGGAGTTTAATACTTGCTTCTTGTACTGCCATCCCACCCGAAAATCACTCACCATATCATTTATGTCTTTAAAGCAACTATTTGCTTCAGATCGCCACTTTGAGGTTAAACAGGTGCTTGAAGAGTGATATTTGGTTGGGAAATGGCAGAGAGAACCACCCTGCTCATGTGTTGCTCTTCACCTCCCATTTGCAGCTACTTCTTGTCAAAAAAGACAGAGATGTTTCCAATGTTAAGCCAATCTCTTTTTTAATGACTAGATTTTATTGATTTTAAGTAGTTACAATGACATTAAAGAACTGATAAAACCCCATATTGCCCACTGCCCACTACTACTAACTAACCCACCTTCTCCCTCCTGTAACCCATGCATGTAAGATATAATACAATTCAATCAACCAGTCTACAAGCGACTAGATTTTATTTATTTATTAATGTATTTGTCTTTTTTTAACTGTCTGATATGTACATCTCTAGGCAGTGTACAAAATTTAGAACAATATTTAAAAATCAGCACAGATTAAAACACAATAAAAACAGTAGCATAAAACAGAAACACAATTGAAAACAGTAGCATAAAACAATTATTAAAACAAATTATTAAAATTAATTCTAATTAAAGCCTGCAAGAACAGGTGAGCCTTGAGAGTCTTCCTGAAAACAAACAAGAAGGAGATGTTCTTTTTTCAGCAGGGAGCATATTCCAAAGCCCTGGGGCTGCCACAGAGAAAGCCCTGTCCTGTGTTGCCACCAAATGAGCCAGTGGCAACCGTATCCAGACCTCTCCAGAAGATCATAACAGGTGGCAGCATTCATGAAAGGAGGCACTCTCTTAAATAGCTTGGACCCAAGCTGTTAAGGCCTTCGTAGGTAATAAGCAGCACTTTGTATTTCACCTGGAAACATATTGGCAGCCAGTGCAGTTCTTTTAAAATTGGTGTTATGTGGTCCCTTTGAGTTGTCCCAGAGACCAATTTGGCTGCTGCATTCTGTACCAATTGTAATGTCCAGTCTACATACAAAGGCAGTCCCATGTAGAGTGCCTTACATAGTCAAGCCTTGAGGTTACTAGCATATGTACAATTGTTTCAAGGTCATTTTCCTCCAGAAATGGACATAGGTGATGTATCAGCCGAAGCTGGTAAAAAGCGCTCCTGGCCACTGCCTCAACCTGAGAAACCAGGGAGAGCTTTGGGTCCAGGAATACTCCCAAGCAACATACCTGATCTTTCAGGGGGAGTGCAACCCTGTCCAAAAGAGGCAGATCCCAGTCCCCCCGCCCCAGTCAGTACCTCTGTCTGTCTTATTTGGATTGAACTTCAGTTTGTTATCCCTCATCCAGCCCATTACCACCTCCAGGCAGGAATTTAGAGAAGACATGCCATTTCTTGATGAGGTTGACATGGAGAAATACATCTGGGTGTCATCAGTATATTGATAAACACAGCACAAAACCTCCTGGTAATCTCTCCCAGCAGTTTCATATAGGTATTAAAAAGCATTGGAGATGGCCTTGTGGAACTCCACACTTTAGTTCTTGCTTTGCAGAACAACAGTCTCCAAGTGACAACATCTGGAATCTACCAGAGAGGTAGAAATGGAACCGCTGTAAAACAGTGCCACCCAATTCCACCTCCCTGAGGTGGTCCAGAAAGATACCATGGTTGATGGTACTGAATGCTGTGGAGAGATCCAATACGGTCAGCAGAGTCACACTCCCTCTTTTGATAGCCAGTTGGAGATCATCCATCAAGCCAACCAAGGCAGTCTGAACCCCATAGCCCACATGAAAACCAGTTTGAAATGGGTCTAGATAATCTGCATCATCCAAAACTGCCTGGAGCTGAGAGGCCATCACCCACTCAATCACTCACACAGTCAAAAGTAAAGAAAATTGAACAATACACAAGAGAAAAAGGAGAAAAGGGAAACATGAGTGATCTATATGACCATGGAAACCAAAATGCTTAAAGGCTATTCTCATGAGCAGCCTAACCCAGGCTAGGGCAGCCCAGAATGAGTTAGGTTGCTCATGTGCAGTGCCGGAATTGAGGCTGATCCCAGCGCTGCTGCCTCGCCTAACCCTACTTTTAACCCCAGCGCTGGGGTCATGGGTATGCTCGGGCTGCATGCAACCCAAACATAAACAAACACTTCACCTAGAGAATCTCACAGCTCATTGTGCTGTGCATTAAGGGATTCCTGGAGGCCAGGGAAATGAGTCCTGGCGGCCTCCAGAAATCCCTGCTGCATGCAGCAGCATGACAGATCATGTGGCCAAGTGGGGGCATGCCAAAGATTTGGCAGCCAATCATCTGGGGGGTAAGTTAGGTTCATTCCTGCCTTCCTCCCTGCCCTGGCGGCAATTGTGAGTATAGCCTTATCAAGTGCTAGAATAAATTATAATTAAGTTTAAATTTAAGGATTGGAATTTATTTGAAACTTAAGCCCATCTCTTAATGATGGATTCATTGTAACGTGTGTAGCTCAACCCCCAAATTTCCCCAGGGCAACAGAGAGTAACCTGGAGCCCAAGACAGAACTCTGTATTGAGGCCCTCCTCTTGCATTGCCTCAGATGTTGCCAGTATGAACCAATCAGTTGGGGGCCCTCAGTTTTCCAGGGGCTGCAGAGCAGTTGGCCCCCCTCTCTTCCCACCTGGATCCTTCACTGACTCATAGCAGCTTTAAAGTGGTAGCACATTGTTCAGAGTGGATTTTTTCCTGTTAAATAATGTTACAGTAACAGAGTTACTGTTGCAAACTTATATGCATTTAGGAGCAAGTCGCATACAGCCACAGCTCCTTGGTAAAATTTACTTGGGGTTAAGACTGAAGATGTATCTTGTTCTGAATTTATCTTGAGGAAGACCACTATGGCCAATTGATTTAGTTTGTGTCCTGACTATGGCACTTTACAGAATTGATTTAAGTGTCAGATCAAGTAAAACATTGTCTCTGGTCCAAAAACCCATCAGGACAGCAGCTGCTAATCAGACAGCACTTTGATTTCAGAGGCCTTTGTTTTTTGGAATAGTGCTTGTTTGGTTGTTTGTGCCTTGGCCCTTTCATGTGACAATGAGGTTCAGAAGTTTTCACTGCCTACCAAGAAGTTAAAGGATCTGGTGGCAGGCCACTAATCTAAAAAGATTGGCTTTAAAAAACCAAACAAACTATGATCTGAAGATTCACCAAGTGGAGCCAGGTGCAAAATAGTGACTTGAGCATAGGTGGAGCTAAACACAAAATAGCAGCACAACAGGTAATCAAGGTCTTTGTTGTATTTGTTGTGTTGTTTTTATGCCTGTTTTTATATGTTTTTGTACTTTTAATATGATGTTTTTATTGTGTTTTTATTGTATGTTTTTAACTTTTGTAAACCGCCTTGGGGTTATCTTTTTAATGAAAGGCGGTATATAAATGCAAAAATAAAATAAATAAATAAATAAATAAAGGTGTGGCGGGGAATGTCCCTGGACCCCTGAAGGGAGGAGTGCTGGCTCTCTGCTTTCTCACTTGCACCTTCTGAAGAGGTGAGGGCTGGGGCCCATTTTCCCTTTTTGTCTCAGGGCCCACTCCCACTTTGCCATGTCCCTGCTCAAAAACCAATTAATATTCATATTTTACAGGCTGAGACAGTAACCTCACTGAGGCTGAGACATAAGTGATTAGCACACACTCTGGCAAGAACTTTTTACTTGCAATTTTATTTTCTATTTTTAAATTATCCTTGATATTGTTTTTTTCTTCTATTCTGGAATCCAGCTTTCTCAGCATTTTCACAGTTACAATTTAAAATGGACTTTGTGCTTTCTGAAAATGTATTCTGTACATCAGCTGTAGAAAATTATATCGTGTATATAATGTCATCCTGCCTGTGATGAACAATAGCTTTTGGAAAGGTGAGCAAGGTGACTAGCCCTGGGAATTAAATTGCAGACAGACAGACCTGTCAAAGATGTGGCAGATCACTTGATTCAATCCAACAAGCATCCTAATCAATCAGGCAACACACACTTGTTTCACATGCCTTTTTCAAAAGCATGTCATGTTCAAGTATTGTTTTAATGTTGAAACTGTTAACTGATTTTCCAGGATATACATCATATTCTTCATCCAAAAGGCTTCTTTTCTCTGGTCTTTAGTAATGCCTTTCACAATCTCTTTGAAACTGAGCTGCTGAACCCATAGGAAAGTATCCAGAACACCATGTACCTACCTGCATAGGGGAACAGATGCTGGGCAAATGTGCAGCTGTGCTAAATCAGGAGCTTTCTACAAGGTTAATGTGTTTTGGAAAGCAATAGCTCTATTCACACATTACATGCATACAACCTGTGGAGATGTTCACATGATTGTTGCTCTGTATGCATGCTTCCCTGTCTCAAAGGGACTCACAATCTAAAACAGGGATGGCCAACCTGAAGCTCTCCAGCTTTTATTGAACTACGGTGCCCATAATACCAAGTCACTCTTGCAGTTGGAGATGATGGGAGTTGTACTCCAACAGCTGGAGAGCCTCAAGTCAGCCATCCCTGACCTAAAAAGAGGCACAAGGGATGCTATACTACACTGAATAGGGACAGTTGTTCTCCCCCTATTCATTATAAGAGCCATCATTTTGAAAGGTGCTTCTTTGCCCCCTTAATAGGGGATTGTGTAATTTTTATTTATTTTTATACCTGGTATGAAACAAATCTAAACTATAAAACATCTCTTATTAAGCAGTAAGCTTGACATATATGTTTGATTCCCAGATTGCTCCAGAGCTAACCCAGATAAAACCTGTTTTTTATCTCTCTTTGGCAGGACTTGAGATGATGATCTGATCTTTCAACTGTTGCAGTTTTCAACAGTGACATTTCTTCCAAGACCAGCATTTGTTCCCATTCTTTATTGGCCATTGAAGGAGAATTCCATTCTGATGCATATTTATTCTTTTGTGACTGTTTCTCAGCTCCTACCTTGGAGGGGATTTCTTTTAACATAAAGAAGGTTTTCCCCTTGGAATTTATTGTATTATGTTTCATGGCCACACATGCTTTAAAAAAAATCACTTTTGCAAAAACAGCAGCTGTATCTACAGAAATCTATAGAAAGGTGTTTTGGCTGCTGGGTTTATTAGTAAAGAGAGTGCTTTAGAGGAATGCTGGCAGCTTTCAGAAATATATACAGTCCCAAAGCAAAAGCTATATTTTGTGAATTCTTTCATTGCAAAGGTAAGTGACGTTTTGCTTGGCTGACATGGCAAGAAGCCCTGCCTTGAAGTTAGGAACTCCCAGGGCTACCTGTGCAACTTGAAAAGTGATTTCCAACTGGGTTGGGCGATGGGGCTGCTGTGGAATAACATAAAGCTGCTTCCGGGCAGCCATGCACACTCCAACAAGTTGGTGTCAGCTCTTAGTGACCACATAGATAGATTCTCTCCAGGATGATCTGTCTTCAACTTGGCCTTTTAGGTCTCTCAACAGAATTCATTGCTGTTGTAGTCAAGTCCATCTACCTTGGTGCTGGTCATCCTCTTCTTATCTTTCCTTCAACTTTTCCAAGCATTATGGACTTCTCAAGGGAGCTAGGTGTTTGCATAATGTGTCCAAAGTATGATAGTTTGAGCCTGGTCATTTGTGCCTCGAGTGAAAATTCTGGATTGATTTGTTCTATGATCCATTTGTTTGTTTTCCTGGCTGTCCATGGTATCCTCAAAAGTCTTCTCCAGTACCAAAGTTCAAAAGCATCAATCCTTTTTCTGTCCTGCTTCTTCAAAGACCAGTTTTTACATCCATAGAGTATCATGGGGGGAAACATTATCCGAATGGTTCTAATCGGTATAGACATGTCACGGCATCTAAATATCCTTTCCAAGGCCTTCATTGCAGCCCTACCAAGTGCTAGTCTGCGGCATATTTCTTGACAGCTGGATCCTTTACTGTTGATGGATCCTTTACTTAAAGGCAGAACCTATCCACCACTTCAGTGCCTTAGTTTAGGCCTGCTCAACTTCTGCCCTCCTGCAGATGTTAGCCTACAACCCCCATAGCCTACAACCCCCATATAAAAATAAATTAAAATTATATATTACTACTCTACCAACATACTTTTCATTGTAGTTTGCATATTGACCCTATGCAGACATTGATATCATTTTCAATGTGTTAACTTTAATTAGGATAGCAAAGCCTAGGAGCAGAGCAGGGGGCAAGTCAATGCATTCGTATCTTCAGCTCTCTATAGCTCTGCTAATCATTTGCTAGCTATTAAAACTTTGGCTAGGATCCGTCCTTCCTTTCCTTTTTTCTTGTTGAAGCCTCATTATTTTAGAAGCCACTGGAAGAAGGCACTAAATGCTGCTTTGAACAGGAATCCACTGACTTGCTTCTAGACAAAAATATGTCTCTTGACCTGAGCAGGTTTTCAGGGTACTGCTCTCTCCTTATTACTGGAAAACATATTGAAACCTCCCATTTCTGTATGATAGAATTGTGAAATGCCAGGAAAGGAAAGTCACTTTGTTTGTTAGGACAGAAAGGGCTATTAGGAACATAGGAAGCTGTCTTACACTAGGCCAGACCATTGGTCCATCTAGCTCAGTATTGTCTACACAGACTGGCAGTGGCTTCTCCAAGGTTGCAGGCAGGAGCCTCTCTCAGCCCTATCTTGGAGATGCAGGGGAGGGACCTTGGAACCTCAGATGATAACCGTGCTCACATGTAGGAGCTCTTCTTGCAATCAATGAGAAATGCTCCAGGAAGTCTGTGGGTTGAGCAGGTTTGAATCACCCTCCCCACAGACACCCGAGCTTTCTTCCTTGGGTCACCTGCCCGGACGACTGGCTGCACTCCCCACAGCTCTAGGGTCAAGGTTGCCCCACCCCCGATAATGCATTGCGCAAGTGTGTGGTTTATTATGGGTATCGCCCCCCCTCCAAGCAGCCGCAGCTGACACACGATTACAAAAATGAGGTTAAGGGAGCCCTTGCTCCATTAACCTCATTTAAGAGGGTGGCTTATATGGGTTTGCCATTGTGTAGCCACCAGAATCAGGCCCAATCCCAGTGGTTCACGCAAGCGTGCAAAACTGAGGTAGGCTCCCTTAGCCCGGTTTTACACACTTGTGTGAATACCCTTGTAGTCTCCCATTCAAATGCAAACTATGGTGGACCCTGCTTAGCAAAGGTACAAGTCATGCTTGCTACTACAAGACCAGCTCTCCTCCCTATCCTTTCTTCTCAAAAAAGCTGTGAAGTGCCAGAATGAAAGGAATAGAAAAGAAGCTGAAGATGCTAAAAGCAAAGCAACAGCTGAGGTAAAGGGAAATGCCTTCAGCACAGGAAAAAATCCTTTTTAAAAAGATTGAAAAATTCAGTGTTTTTGAGGTCTGCTCTGAAGATGAGCAACAACATGCAAAATATTGTTGGTTAATTCATATTGTGAAAAATGCTGTCTAGACAGTACAAAATATTCCAAAGCCATTAAAGCACATGCAGTTTATGACACTCCTGGCATGATGGTTATCCCAGTTCTGCACAAAAGTAATTCCTCAAAACCTTAAGAAATATATATTAAGACGACTCCTTTGGACAACATAGGGGAAATTTTCTCAGTGATACCAGGATAAAGCTTATGTTTATTGACCGAATATGGTATACTATGAGCAAATAATGTTCTGCTAGAACAATTGAATTATACTTAGTGTTTGCATAGCATTTTTTGAGTAAGCAAAATGCTTCACATGTATTATTTTGAAGTGATCCTTACAAGAACCAGGTAAGTTTGCCTAAGGCCACCAACTGAGTTCATGGCTGAGGCGAGATCCAAACTGGGAAAGTCTTGATTTGCAGCTTAGTCTCTTGGCTACCACTCTACACTAGCTCCCTAACTTAACTAGACTGGTGGCCATATTGTGCAATGTTCTGTTTGCCTTGTAACAATGTATGGAGAGTTGTACAGGAGCCCTCTTGCACAAATGTGGGAACTTGTGCAAAGGCAGTTGTGCAATGGATGGCCATTGGAAATAATGTTTGTCAATTGTGCAACTGCATTTGCACAAGAGCGCTCTTACAAGGCAGATGGAACATTGTACAGTATGTCAGCCATTATATAAGAATGGTGATAAATGGGAATTAATCTGAAAGGGATGTCTATAGCAGATTACACAGGTATTCCTAGAAGTGTGGCAAACTTCCCCTCTCCATCCTCAGATGGCCTCATGCTGCAGCATTCAGTACACTAGTAATCTAATCCATATGCAAGTAGACATGCATCCATCTGAAGATACTTTAAAAAAAATCTTATCCAAAGAAGGTGGGAAAACATAAATTTTTACATTCACCGGGTGGTACTGACAGTTTGAAACAAGGAGTCTGACTCTGGAACAAAGAGTCTTACAAGAGTAAGAGCACTTGCTCTGGAGTAATGGAAACTGTGGATACCATCCAGTTTTTTATACTATTGTTTCTGGCACACTGCTAACACAGTGGAGAGAGGAAGATAGCTGAAACAGCGGAGCCCATGGATGCTCTTTTAACTTATAAGTTAAAATTCAAAAGTAAAGGTAAAGTGTGCCGTCAAGTTGATTTTGACTCCTGATGCCCATGGAGCCCTGTGGTTCTCTTTTGGTAAATTCAAACAGACTTCTATATTGCATTCTACATTATCTATGCAATCTTCCAAAAAGCCACATTTATTAACTTAGATAATACTTTTAAAAATATAAATACTTTCCTGTTAGAAATTCAGATTTGGTTGTATTATTTTGTGAGATATCGCCTGACTACCCCTTCTCATGTGTTCTTCCTGTGGTAAGGTCAGCAGCTAGAACCAGTTCTTGAAACAAACATGGTACATTTGAGTATGGAAGAAGTCAGCATATTGCTCAGCTTTGTGTCATACATGTGTGGAAACAAGCTTCTGTGAATATCACCCTGGATGGGAATCGCTCATGCAGATGGGTACTACCATGTATGCCTTTTGATGAGGCCTTGTACAACTTTTGATCCAGAAAATCAGTTGCAGACCCTTCAGGTACGTATGGTAGCTCAAAAACATGTTTTTGCTGTCTGCCTGTGATTGTCAAGCAGCAGAGAGATTGCCAAGTGCTTAACAGTCTCTCTCTGGGTATATATATCTATATAATCTACATCTACATCTAAAGCTGAGGTTGGGCCTCACTCACTGACTAACATGAAACTCCCACACCAAACCATGAAAGAGAAAAACCTGCCATGTTCACAGGTAGGTTCCAGACCTTGCCCGAACTAATAGAAAAAGGAAAAAATCCCAGAAAAGGGATTTCACAGGAAATGTGTGAAACCTCTCCCATTTGAACTACATGGAGAATGATAATTCCTGACAAAATTAGGCAGTTTTTCAGGTCAGAAAGTCCAGACTTCCAAAGAATTATGAAGAAATGACCAAGTTGAGGCATGAGCAGCCTCCAGACCAGGTTAGGGCAGCTGGGCAGCTAAGCCTGGGCTTGACTGCCCATGAGAACCACCAGGAGTCCCAGGGCTTCCAGTACCGCCCCGGTGGCAAACCTGCGGCCGCCTACAGAGCCCGCCAGATAGCCAATGTTAAGGGCATGAGCGTGCCCTTAACTTGCACTAACTGCTTGTGCATCAGCAGGGCTGCTCCCAGCCAGTGCTGACCCAAGAGAAGGCTCCTGGCCATTGCTTGGAGAATTGCCACAATGCACCACACACTCATATGGTGCATTGTGGCATTTCTGGGGGCTAAGATGACACATCCTGGCCTCCGAACCTCTGCGTTCTGGGCTGGCAGAGGCTTCTCTGGGTGCGCAATCCACGTGCCCAGCAACCCTGTAAGATTGTTGGCAGGGAAGATAAGCTGCTCTAGCCTTCCCCTTTGTTCTTCCACAAGCCTTCTCACAGGATCGTGAAAAAGGGACTCATTATATATTTTTCAGTTCTCTGCATTTCAATCTGTGTCTGATTTTCATGAAAATTGCTTAAGAAATAAAAAAACATGAAAAAAAATATTGCAATATTATTATATCCTCAAAGATGGGCAAGCAGCCTTCAACATTTACGTTGTTGTGTGAAATTGCAGGAAATAATTATTGAAGAGATAACAGGGTTTGTTTGCAGGGAATTCATTGGGGGTGGCCCATGGAACAGGCCCCCAGTAAATTGCTTTGAGCCCCGAATATCAGCTTGGGGCTTGAGCAATGAAATTATTTCTTAGCCTGTCAGATTTCCTTAGCTGTTAATATTTTCTGATGGACAAGGGTGCAATTTTTTGTTACCCTATCAGATTTTTAACACCTTGGGATGCCTTATGGAAATTGAACAATCAATCAGTCGAGAGGGTGGTGGCTATCCATCTCCAGGCGGTTTTGGAGGAAACTGATTATCTAGATCTGTTTCAAACTGGCTTTAGAACGGGCTATGGGGTTGAGACAGCCTTGGTCGGCCTGATGGATGACCTTTACTGGGGAATCGACAGAGGGAGTGTGACTCTGTTGGTCCTTTTGTATCTCTCAGTGGTATTCAATACCATTGACCATGGTATCCTTCTGGGTCGCCTGGGGGAGTTGGGAATAGGGGGCACTGCTCTGCAATGGTTCCATTCCTATCTCTCGGGTAGATCGCAGATGGTGGAGCTTGGTGACAGTCGCTCCTCAAGGCTCCATTCTGTCACAAATGCTTTTCAATATCTACATGAAACCGCTGGGTGAAGTCATCAGGAGATTTGGTGCTGGGTGTTATCAGTATGCTGATGACACTCAAATCTACTTCTCCCTCCCTTCTTCAGGAAATGGCACTCACTCTCTAAATGCCTGCCTACAGGCAGTAATGGGCTGGATGAGGGATAACAAATTGAAGCTGAATCCAAGCAAGACGGAGGTGCTCATTGTGGGGGCTCAGAATCTGAGGGGTGAATTAGATCTTCCTGTGCTGGATGGGGTTACACTCCCCCAGAAGGAGCAGGTGCGCAGCTTGGGAGTACTCCTGGACCCAGGTCTCACCCTGGTTTCTCAGGTGGAGGCCATGGCCAGGAGTGCTTTCTATCAGCTTTGGCTGATTCGACAGCTGCGCCCATTCCTTCAAGAGGATGACCTCAAAACAGTGGTGCACCAGCTGGTAACCTCCCGGTTTGACTATTGCAATGTGCTCTACGTGTGGCTGCCTTTGTACGTAGTCTGGAAATTATAGTTGGTCCAGAATGCCTGCCCAGAGACCCAGGTTGGTCTCTGGGTCATCTCAGAGAGGTCATGTTACTCCTGTATTGAAAGAGCTACACTGGCTACCGATATGTTTCTGGGCAAAATACAAAGTGGTGGTTATTACCTTTAAAGCCCTGAACAGCTTAGGCCCGAGTTACCTTAGAGAGAGCCTTCTTCTGCGTGATCCCCACCACACATTAAGGTCATCTGAGGAGGTTTGTCTCCAGTTACCACCAGGTTGTGTGGTGGCGACTCAGAGGCGGGCCTTTTCTGTAGCTGCTCCGGGGCTGTGGAATGCGCTCCCTGCGGAAATCCGCAATTTGAATTCTCTATTAGCCTTCAGGAGAAGCCTTAAAACGTATTTGTTTGGCCTGGCTTTCCAGGGTTTTAAAATCTATTTTAATATTCTAACCCGATTTTGGGGCTTTTAATCACTGTAATTGTTTAATTGTTGTTTTAAAATGTTTTTAAATTGTTAATTGTTGTTATATTGGTTTTAATTTGTTTTAGCTCTTTACTGTTTTAGTGGTTTGTTTTAATTGTAAATCACCCTGAGCCATTTTGGAGGGGCGGTACACAAATCAAATCAAATCAAATCAAATAATCAATCAATCAATCAATCAATCAATAACCTGGGTAAGATTTTCTGATGGGTAATGTTTTCTGATGGACTAGACCATACATTTTCAGTACCCTGTCAGATTCCAGTACCAAGGTAAGCTTTTCTGATTGGTAATGTTTTATGATGGACTAGACTGGAATTTTTCTGCACCCATGCACATTTCAGTGCTGGTAAGCTCTTCCAGTGGTCAAGGGCAACTCCAGGGGGCAGGGGGCAAGTGACCCCAGAAAAGTGGCTTGCCCCCTACCCCCATTTCTGTTTCAAAAATCTAATATGTGGGATACAGCTCACCCACCCATAAATGCATTTTGCCTCTTCTGTGCCCCCCTCAGTTTCCCCCCCTAGTTCCGTCACTGATGATGGGTAATGTTTTCTGATGTACTCAGTCATAATTTCTTATTACTCTTCAGTGTTTTCCAGTAATGTTTTCTTAGGAACTGGTTCATAATTTTTCATTACTCTGCCAGATTTCCATTTTTTTAAAGGGTCCTTTCAATTTTCAGTAGTGGGGCAAGCTTTTCTGATAACTGAGACCAAAATTTGTGGTAGCAAGATTTTATAATGAACAAGACTGAAATTGTTCATTAATCTATCAGTTTGCATTACTGAGCTAAGCTTTTCTGATGGGTGATGTTTTAGGATGAACTATACTATAAATTTTCATTACTCTGTCATGTTCCAGTACAGAGGTAAGCTGTTCTGATAGGTAACGTTTTGTGTTGGACTAAACCATAACATTTCAAAACCCTGTTAGATTTCACTACTGGGGTAAATTTTTCTTATGGGCAATGTTTTCTGATGGACTGGACCATAATGTTTCATTGATCTGTCAGGGTAAAGGAACTGTCTACAAACAGAGACTGAGCCAGCTCTCCAGGCATTTTACAGCACTTCAAATTTGCTTTAATGAACACCATTAAAGGAAATACAGTATTTTCTTTGTATTTCAGAGTTATTTGGGTGCCAAATAACACAAGCAACAAAATCTGATGCTTTTGTGTAGAATATGGATCTGACAGGAATTATGGGCAGAAAAAAAGAAAGCCGCTTTCTTTAATCATACTGAGCATGGTCCACTGCAGATGAGCATTCGAGTTGACAGGCTAAGAAAAAAATTCACTATACTGGCCTTGCATCAGCCGCAGCCATAACCTCTTCCAGAAAGGAAGTGCAGTGGTGGAGGCACCTGCACAGAGAGAGCACCTAGCCTCTCCTAACTCTCTGCTGCTTCCACCTTCATGGGTGCTATATTATAATATTAGAAATATTTTAAAAAATCTATATTATTAATCCCCGTAGACGTGCCTCTGTGGGGATGCGTCCCGGCAACCCAGTGGATTGGCTGGGAAGCCGAGGCACCGGATTGGCTGGGCGGTGGAGCTCACGCGCGGCAGGATTCATGAGACTGTTGAGCTGCTGCCCAGGGAAATGGCGGACGGGTGGGCGGATGGCGGCGGGACCAGCTGTGGCGGGCACTGCGCACCGCCAGTGTGAGGAAGTGGCAGCAGGAGCAAACGGGCCAGCAAGTCGGTCAGAAACCACAAGCGGGGAGAGGGGGGGATAGAAGCAAGAGGGTGGGCGGTGGTTAGAGACACCTGGGGGAAGAGTTAGGGAGAAGGGGCTGAAGGGGGGGTAGCCAGGGAGAACTAGGGGCACAGATGCTATGCGCCCGGTCAACTAGTATGTAGTTATTCTTGGAGGGATATGGCTGAGTTTAATTAACAAAGTGGAGGCTGTGGGCCTGGGCCCCAAATCTTTCAAGTACCTAGCAATGCCCCTGCTTGTTTGTACAAATCATGGTCAAAGAAATCACTTGCATGCTTTCTATATTTATATAAAAGGATAAATAGAGCATTTATTAACACTTTTTTGCAGCAACAAAAGTGACACAGTCCACATCTTTTCACAGCAAAAGCTATGGTCACATTTTACATCACTTTGAGGCACAAAGCAAAATATATAATTGATTTCCCCCCCTTCAGATCAAAGATGGTTTGCTTTATTTTATTTTGTCCAATAAATAAAAGAAGAAGAAAAGAAAAACAATCCTCGAGTTGTATATTGCAGAAGCAGGGCCTTAAAATACTAGCACAATACAAGGAGCAGATCAAAAAACCCATAATGGCTTCTTAACATACGATGGTAGTCATTTCATTGGAGTTGGGAAATGGATATTGTTAGAGCATTAAGTGGACTGGCATTAAGATGAAGTTGATTGTTTATTGGTCTGGTCTGGGTTTTATTATTTTAGTATCCCAACTGTCTCAAGGATCTACAGCAAGCTCAGTATTGACAGTAACAAAGAGATTAAAAGATCATGCACTTAATAGTGCATTGCACTTATTGCTTGGTTACACTAACATTACAATTTTTGTTAAATAATGCTTAAAAAAAACACAAGGTCTTGATCTAGAGCTCCATGTTCACTGGAGTATATATAGAGCTCCTTGCTTCATCAGACTTCCCTATTTGCTTCAGTGGGGAAGGCGGGTCCACACATCAAAGGGAAACGCACTCTGAGTTGCCCCCTCCATTGTAGCAAATGGAAATCCACACATGGAGCAACGCAGTGTGCACACCTGTAAATCAAGGCAAATAGCTGCAGTTCACAATCCACTGAAGCCAATGGCCTCTTGATGGATCTGAATTGCACTTAAGCACTGTAAAAGTCAAAGTTGAACTCTTCCTTAACCAACCCAATAATATGCCACTTTTAGCTCACTATGAGGATTATTGTTCATGTTCAGTGGCCCATTATAATTCTATTTATTTGAAAGACAAATACATATTTTAAAATTCAGAAATCTTTAAAATAGTACTATTTTCTATCATTATACAGCATCTTCAATAAACTATGACTTTATTTATATAATTGTGGCACAGCATCTGAAAATATGAAAAACTATCCAGATTAAACAAATAGCTAATTTCTTTTCCATTTCTTGCATTTACTCCAAAAGAGACTTTAAAAAAGAAATACATCCAGTTTGTTCTAGGGCTACATCTCTATGGTACATTTTTCTTTGGGTTTACTTGGGTGACACTCTCTTTGAATGAGACTGATGGCCAGTAGTTGCTGCAAACAATGATTTTTCCCAAATATATTTCTGTCTTGGTTAAGTTATTTAACATTCTGCATGGAAGTTCAGACTAAATGTAATTTTATACTGGTTGGTACATGTAAAGAAAACATGACACATACTATAGCTGAATGAGTCTGTGAATAACAGAAATAAAATATTTGTGCCTAAACTTTCAGTAGAAAAAAAAGATTAATTCCCTTATCACAGAGCAATCTGCAGCATATAATTACAATGCATATACATTATAGCTCAGATTGTACTGTAAAGTCCCAATTCAACTCTCTTGGAAGGAAACTGGATTGGGACTTTATGGTAATCTAAAACTAAAGCCTTGTTCTATAAGAAATCCTTTTCTTAGACCAGTCATACATTTCTTACATTGCACCAAGTAAACATGTGGACTAACTTCACACAATCAATTTTATGATTTCTTTCAATGCAGTGTAACAAATATGTAAGTGCAGTTTCAAACAATCAAGTAGTTTTGGCTTTTCTGAACAGAATAATTTTATGTCCCAGCTTGGTTGGTAGTTTGGTAGTTGTGCTTTAATCCTTAGCTATTATGAGCTTTTAGCTCATTTACACTGTAAGTACCTAGTTTCCATTGTAGTTTTGACCAGTAAACCCTTAAAACTCTACAGAATGGATACACTCAAATGGAAGCAATGATGTCACAAACTCATACAGATTGCACTTGAATGGTATTTTCTCATGTTTACAGTAAGACCTTCTTGTCTGATATGTGTTTACATGTTTATACCACATTTGTGTGAGTGTGCAAACAATCACAATGAATAAATCACGAACACTACAAAATATATCCAGTATAGATCTGTTATGAATAATCTTCTCCTTCCTTATAGCTATATGAGTCTTGTACAAATTCTTCTTTCTTCTCCCAACCATTTGGCCAGCCACCATTGACCTGGGTTGTAGCACCGTAAGATTTATTGGTACCATAATTTACATAATTCTGAGTAATGTCCCCCGTTTCTTCGTCAAGTTCATCTTCATGAATGAAGCCACATTTTTCTTCACTTGTCTGTTCCGGGTCTGCCCATGGTTGTTTCTCCCCCGAAGCAAATATGCCATAGAATATGACTCCCCCATAGTGGACCAGAGCAGCAATAAGGAAGACATACTGCCACTCCTCGCGTGTCTGGGAGGAAGAAGATTGCAGTATCAGAATACCCATAGGGAATGGGGAGCTTTTCTGAACTGAAATGACTTTTAGGAATTATGAGTGGTCCACACAGATCCTATTGCTTGGCTTCAGTTGCCAGTCATTAAAACAGCTTTCACTCCTTTTTACGTGAAGCAGACATTTTGAGGCTTTTTATGTGAAGTAGACATTTTGAGGCTATTCACATGATGGTAGACAATCGAGCTAGCCTCCGCTAGCCCAATTGTCTACCATTGTGTGAACCACCGGGCTCAGCTGCGAGCCTGGTGGTTCTTAAGTGGGTCACCCACTTAAGTAGCCCATTGCTTAACCCGGTTTTTGCAATCGTGAGTTGCCATGGTGCGGCTCTGCACCATGGCAACTCACAACTAGACGCCCGACCAGGAGGCTCAAAAGCAGCCTCCCAGCTCAGGGGTCTCTCCAGCATGCCCTGCATGCTCGCGCAGGGCATGCTGGAGCTTCTGGGGGCCGCCCGGCCCCCGAACTCCCCAGCCCCTGCCAGCTCCATGACGGAGCCGGAAGTTGTGTGGCTGCCCAGAGCAGACTGACTGCTCGTCTGCGGGGAGAGCGAGCTAAGCCCGCTCTCCCCACAAACCCTCCCCAGGCAGCTCCCACTGATTGTGGGAACCGCCTCTTTGCCTCTTGCTATGCTCGAAGCTCATGAATATGAGCATATGAAGCTGCTGGTCCATTGGTACAACTAGCAAATACATCTTTTCTGAACTGCCAGTGGCTTTTCAAAAAATGTCTCCTCCAGGCAGAACCCTTTCCAACCCTGCTACCTGAAATCCTTTCAATCTTCTCTTGGAGAAGCAAAAAACAAAACAAAAACAAAACAAAACTGATTCTGGGATGGTCTCTCTGCAAAGTGTGTGTTCTATTGCTGGGCTATGGTCTTGCTTTGTTGCCCTTACTATTCTGGAGGTTGGAGCAGCAGTGAAATAAACACTCTTAGGCTGTAACATCCTATGTGATGGCGCTAGAGGGACCATCACAGCTACCATTTCCTTCCAGCCACACAAGCCCCTGTCACAGCAAGATTCTTGAGTGAAAATTGAGGTTAATATGGGAATCAGTGGCAGACTGCACTAGCAATTAGCTGGGCTTGGAAGAAGACTAGGAGGCTATTCACACGATGGGGTGAAATTGGGCTAGCGGAGGCTAGCCCGATTTCGCCCCATAGTGTGAACCACTGGGCTCGGCTGCGAGCCCGGTGGTTCCTAGGTGGGTAACCCGCCTAACTACCCCTGCCCTAAAACCTGGTTTGCTGAGCAAACCTGTTTTTAAAGATTGTGAGTAGCCATGAGTGAGTAGTCATGAGTTATGAGTAGACCCCCAGAGGGGAGGCAAAAAGCCACCTCCCGGCTCCAGGGGTCTCCCCAGTATGCCCTGCGCACTCGTGCAGGGCATACTGCAGCTTCTGGGGGCCGCGCACCCCCCGAGTTCCCCAGCCCCTGCCGGCTTCATCATGGAACTGGCAATTGTGTGGGCAGCCAATCCGGCTGCCCAGGGCTCCCGCTCTGATCGTGAGCGGAGAGAGCGGACATAGCCCACTCTCCCCGCTCACTCTTACGAACCGGGACTCACTGATCGTGAGACCCGGCTCAATGAGGTGCTTCACACAAGCGGTGTGAAGTACCTCGTGGTGGTTTGCGGGGAGAGTGGGCTTAGCCTGCTCTCCCTGTAGACAATCATGCCTGCAGCCCAGGGCAGCCGGATCAGCCACCCACGTGACTACCGGATCCGTCACGGAGCCAGTGAAGGCTGTGGGGATAGGGGGCCACTCACCCTCCCAGAAGTCAGAGGAAGCCCCACATGAGTGTGTGGGGCATTCTGAGGGAACCCCCAAGACTGGGAGGCTGCTTATAGCCTCCTGGTCGGGGGTCTACTCATGTATCGCCATGCGTCGTGGTGGCACACAAGCAAAAAAACAAGATCAACAGAGCGCTTGCTCAGTTAGCCTCATTTAAGGGGAGGGGGATTTAGACAGGTTAGCTGCCTTGGAAGAACCGGGCTTGTCCGCAAGCCCGGTGGTTCCAACCATCACTGGAAATCTGGCTCAGCTCCCAGTGAACATGGGAATAGACTCAAACTTGTTTTCCTGAGTCAATGCTGGGACCAGAGATTGATCCTACAAGCTACAGTTTCAGTTAGGGTGGCAAGTTTCTAGATTTTGTTTTCTGTTGTGAAAATATTATCCCTTTAATGATTCTTTATATGACCATTAACACCAACACTTGTTTTAGTTAACCAAGAAAGAAAGAAAGAAAACAAGAACCTGTATCTACTGTATGTGTATGGTATTTCTACTACAGAGATTTTCTGAAGGGAGTGATCCTAGCAAAGATATAACAGGGAAAGAAGACAACATAATTCAGGCAAAAAAAGATAATGGGGGAAACCTATATAATGGGTAATGCTGGACTTAGTGACCTGCACACTAACTAATATAGTCTTCATGCAGAAAAAGAAACATGTGTGCCACTGCTCATTCCGGAGTAAAGCAACAGGTCCACTCATATAAGTGGGGATTTCCATCTATCTCCCCTAGTCACTAGCCCCCTTTGCACATAATGGCAAACTGCAGGTCCAACTGGGAGCCAGCAATGGGGCTGGGACTGGCTGTGCAGGCTTCTTCTGACCCTGGAAAGACAGCCCACACCAGCCAATGGGAGGGAAACCCATGGGAGGGGCTTCCTCTGTTAACTCTGGTTTGGGGTAAAACCCCAATCCAGATGACACGGAGAAGGGAATGGAACCTTGGTTGGGTGAGTGAAACTCATTACAGACTGAGGGTTTATTCCAAGGTTTGGTGGCAAAATCAGAACCGTATCTGGGTCTGGGAACTGCAGTTCCGATCATTTGGAGAGCTGGTCTTGTGATAGCAAGCATGACTTGATCGTGAGCTAAGCAAGGTCTGCTCTGGCTACATATGAAAGGGAGACTAGAAGTGTGAGCACTGTAAGATATTCCCCTCAGGGGATGGAGCCACTCTGGGAAGAGCATCTAGGTTCCAAGTTCCTTCCCTGGCATCTCCAAGATAGGGTTGAGAGAGATTCCTGCATGCAACCTTGGAGAAGCTGCTGCCAGTCTGTGTAGACAATACTGAGCCAGATGGACATATGGTCTGACTCAGTGAAGCTCTTCTCACGATCCGTGAGAAGAGCTTCTGTTGGGCTTTCAGGGAGAGTGGGCTAGCCCGCTCTCTCAGCAGACAATCAAAGGGCAGCCCTGGGACAGCTAGATCGGCTGCCCACATGACTGCCGGCTCCATCACGGAGCCAGCGGGGGCAGTAGGGATAGGGGGACGTGTGGCCCCCAGATGTCCCAGGATGCCCCATGTGAGTGTGCGGGGCATCCTGGAGAGACCCCTGAGCCCAGGAGGCAGGCTGCAGCCTCCCAGTTGGGGGTCGCCGTGTGCCGCAGCAACACACAAGCAAAAAACCAAGGTTAACGGAGCGATTGCTTCATTAACCTCATTTAAAGGGAAGGGGATTTAATGTGGCTAGCTGCCAGGAGCTGTGCGGCTCCTGTTGCAGCACACGATTGCCCCAAAGCGGGCTGGGCTCCCTTAGCCTGCTTTTGGGTGATCATGGGAATAGCCTCAGTATAAGGCAGCTTCCTATGTTCCTATGATGACACGTTGGGTGAACCTGAGGTGCGTTTGCCTCAGGTACCCTGTTATGTCTGAAGGCAGCCTCTGAAACACTCTGAGCCAACCAAAAATATGTGAAGACTCTACTTCAGAGTACTTCAGAGGAAATGGAAGATCAGTGAGAATTGCCCCACTGCATTAGCAGCCACTGCTGCTTTGTAATACAGAAGTGGCACATGTGCTTCCTTTGCTGCATGAGCACCCGACTTTGGGCTGAACACTCTCTGAGTGTAAACTCCAAAACAAAGAGTGACCTACACCATCAGAGAGTATACAGCCCAAAGTCTGAGTGAGTTTTCAGAATGATAATGCAGTTTGAAGGGGAGATTGGTCATTCATTTTTGAATCAATAAAGGATGTTTTGGGAAATATATTGTATGGAAACTTACCTTATTCTTTGTCATCGCTCCAACAATTATAGGACACACCATTCCAGACAATGTCCCAACTCCATTTGAAATCCCCATTAAGATACTGGCATATCTTGGGGCAATATCTAAATGGTTAACATTGAATCCTGTAACATAAAAGCACACTTGTCAACTGATCTGAAGAAAACAAGCCTGTTAAGCTACTTCTCAACTTTACCCTGCCTGATCCAAAGAAAAAGTACAAAACTGATTACATTTAAAGTATGATTATGTATTATTGATATTCTTGCCTTATTCATAGAAAACCCTGCAGTTAAATGATTATTCCAGTTCTTATTTTAAAGTAATGGAAAAGACCAAGTTAGAACTTACCAGATATAGCAAATCCACTGAAGCCCACAGCAAGTACTAAGAAGGAAATAGCCACACCTCTACTATGAGAATATCCAACCACCAAGAGAAGAGTTGCTTCCATTCCAAAACCTTGGGAAGTTAAACAACGAAAATGATGCTACTCACTAATCTATTAAAATTACTAGATAGGTAGACAAACAGACAGCTTTGCAACAGCAGTTTTCATCCAACAAAGGCAGTGATGCAATGTAAACTTCTCAAGTTTCTGTTAATGTGGGTCCAGGTTTTACAATGATATCAACTCCACTAACTAAATCAACCAATTCTATTGACATAGAAGACATATGCTTTCCGCAGCCCCTTCTGCTGTTGGGAATGGGAGCCACCATAGAATGTCTCCTCTTGCATCTCTTCAGCCTTGCCAATAGCTTGAGGTCACATGCAAGCAGCTGGCAATTGAGATGATGTGCCAGTGGCATGGGTAGGAACTGCATCATGGACTCCTCCAATATACTTTTGCCCATTATTGGAGCTGTACAGAAGGAGGCATATTGCAGTGACCTCAACACTGCTGAGATAATGACAGAAGATGCTCTTACATGTACAAAAGTGTTGCTCTAACCATCCGTTTAAAGAGCTTAATCAGTGAAATCAATAGGTCTGCCCTGTAATTGCGCTTAGAATTAGGGCTTCTAAAAGCATGGCTGTGTTCCTGTGCTGCAGAACACTGTGAGTCATGGCGTCCAGTTTTTCTAAATGTTGATTGAGGGAACGCAGATCCATATCGGTAGAACCTTACATCTCAGTACAGTTAAATACCTAACTCAAACCTAGTCCATACATTTAGTCAGCTGTCAATCCTCTTTGATGGTGTCAGAAGAGGTAGGCATACACCCTCCATGCAAATATGTGAGTGCGACACATTACAGATAATATGTGAGTGTGACACAAAGAGTTTGCCATACCACTATTGCACATAGGCCTGATTCTTACAGTCTTCTCCCCGCATGTTTTTGAGCTGCAAGAATGGCTTTATGTGTATGCTGAAAGTAGTCATATCTTTATCATGTAACTATACATAAACTAATCCTCTCTCTCTGTCTGTCTGTCTGTCTGTCTCTCTCTCTCTCTCTCAAGTTTGTATAACACCCACTATCAAAGTCTCTAGGTGGTTTACAGCATAAAACAAACCAAGAACTTAATAGTTAAAACATATAAATGATCAAATTAAAATACCCATAAAAACACACCAACTAACTAAAAAGCTGGGCTGAGGAGATGTGTCTTTAGTTGTTTCCTAAAAGCCAACAGGTATGGAGAAACTCTAATGTCAGCATGAAGTGTGTTCCAAGGCCTAGGGGCAAATACAGAGAAGACTTGCCTTTGAGTCATCAACAGATGAGCTGGAGGCAACCTCATACAAACCTCCCCTGAAGATCTTAATTGGTGGTGGGGTTCATAACGAATAAGGTGTTCTCTTAAATACCGTGGGCCCAAGCCATTAAGGGTTTTATAGGTAATAACCAGCACTTTGTATTTTGCCCGGAAACCTATTGATAGCTAGTGTAGATCTTTTAGAACCAAAGTAATATGGTCTCTACGGGACGTCCCAGAGACCAATCTGGCAGCAGCATTCTGCACAATTGCAGCTTCTGAACTGTGTATAAAGGCAGTTCCACGTAGAGTGCATTGCAGTAGTCAAGCCTGGAGGTTACTAGCATGTGCGCCACTGTCTTAAGGTCACTCACTTCCAAGAAAAGGCGCATCAGTTCCATTTGATGTCATAGGACACTATGAAAATGTTGCTGGTCTCTGTTTTACACTATACATTGTTCAAAGTGTACCCAAAGTGTTTTTAATAGAACGTAATGGCTTACCTCCACAGTTCATTATCTTCCTGACAGTAGTTGTTGAAAGAATTTGCCTGCTTCTTAGAAAGTCTGCAATTTGCCCCCCAATAGGCACAATAATAGTCATCACTAAATGTGGCACAGCAGATAAAAGGCCCACCTAAAGTTAGAAAAACAGAGTTCTAATCAAATATATTTACCTGAACATTTGATGGGGGGAAATCAGCAGATGAAAATGGTTGTCCATAAACTTTAAAGGGAAAATATCGTGATGCTTTCTAGCCATGGCTAACTGGGCAAAGAGGCATATTTTAAAGTGGTTGCTCTCTTTTAACTGTGCTTATTCACTGCAGCATCACATCTTTCCATTGCTTCTGGTGGTACTGTCCTTATGCTTTCCCCCTACTTCTATTGTGAGCCCCTTTGGGACAGGGAAGAAGAAAAAATCATTCTTGTTCTCTTTCTTTCATTCCTCCTATATAAACTGTTCTGTGAATAGTAATAGTAAATAATCACCACCACCACCACTAAAATTAGAAAATGTTACTTGGGCAGAAAGGCAGGTGTTTGACTTTTTGATACCCGGAAATAAATCAGCAAACAACTCATCATCATAAAACATGTATTTCCATCTGTTAATATTCTATCTCGTTGCAAATAAACATGCACAACAGCTTCCTAGAACAGTTTAGGTTGAAACTAGGATTCACGTATCCTGAATATTTTTACCTATTCTTCACTAGAACTATGCGGTTTTCCCTTGGATAAGACCTCAAAGCCATTTCAGGTCTTATATCTCAGCATCTGAAGGTAGGTTTTCAGTATAAAACATCAGATAAAACTTGACTGACTTCTACATATATCAGCACCATACCTGAACCCACTATGTGAATGTAATTCCACCAGCTGAACTCAATGAGGATTAAATATTTGACACGACATCACAAGCCACACTAAATGTGTGGCATACCAAACACTGAATCTGGCTGAATCCATTCCGTGGTGGTGGGTGTGTGAAATAGCTAGAAGTAGCCTGGGCAGGATTTTCTTGAGGCCGTCACCATTCAGAATGGCCAAATGAATTGTGTCACACCTATGATATGAATGGCATCAGCTATTTCTGGTAGGGTGTGCAAACTAGCTCGACCTCAAGCCAGCTCGAGCTGACTTTGGATCGAGGTCGAGCTGAACTCCCTGGGCCAGTTCGGATCCAGTTTGGGGGTGCCAGCATGCATGCACACTGGCCATGTGTCTGCTGATGCCACACGGGGGCTGCAGGGAACACCGCTGCAACCCTGTGCAGCTGGCTGGGGACCAGGCACCATGCCCAGAAAAGTGGTGGGGCAGGGAAGAGCAGGTAAAGAGCTCCTTACCGGCTCCTTAAGGGAATTGCTCCCCACCCCATCAAGCAAATTCAAATGCTGGCACCCAAGCTGGTTTGGCACTTCCCAGAGAAGGCACCAAACCAGCTCATGCACATCCCTGCCCTACCCTTTGTGATCTCTTTTTGCTACTGCTGGAAGCTTAGTTTTGAAGAAAGGAAAGGAAATTGAAATACATAATCATGACTGCGTATAGAAAAGCTTCTGCCCTGTCAGGGGAAAGTGAGGTTGCAATTAATTTTCCTTATTTCCACCCCTCACCAATTTGCAAGGTATATTTGGGAAAGACAGAGGAACAAAACAAGCTATAGGAAGATGGGGAATAGTGGAGGACTAATGGGGAAGCATTTGGAATGAATCAGGTCTTTCTGAACTTTTAGGAAACTCTTGGGGAAAGCCCAAACTCTTGTAAGAGATTATAAAACTAAAGGGGGAGTTTCCACCCATCTGAACTACAGATGTTGTACAAAGTAGCTATTTTAAGGTGCTGAGACAATGTTTCTGATATTGCAGTAATGTGGTTCTGTTCTTCTGTGTAAATAAATTTGTCTGCATTCATAGACATTTCCTGTGCAACTAGCAAGATTATATATTAAAAATACAAAGTCCTGAATTAAAATGAATGCAAGGCATTCAGTTGCTAGTGGTATTGGAATGATGCACCATTCTTGGGATACAGAGTTGATGTTTCAAACTGGTATGCATGTCCCCATGCAGTTGTGTGTCCTAGGAAGAGGAACATAGGAAGATGCTGACTACAGAGTCAGATCATTGGTCCATTTCAATAAGTATGGTTTACTTTGTCTTACAGTAGCCACATTCGCATGGAACATGGAACTGAAGTTTAAGGGCCCAGAGGCTATAGAACCGTTATGTCTGAATGCATGCAACTTGGGTTCCGCAATGCAAGCAACCCAAGGTTTTCTTTCTGGAACTCCATTTTGAACCCCTGGGTTGTAATGAGTTTTGTCACCCCAACCAAAGATTCAGTGCAGCCTGTGTTGCATTCAAATTTGGAACTACAGTCTGTGTTCCCTTCAACCAGAGTTGATGGAGGAAGCTCCTCCTGCTGTCTGGCATCGTTTGGCTGTGCAGGTTGCCCTTCATATGCCCTTCATATTGCCCACACAGCAAATTGCCCCTACTCTCTGCGGTCTTGCTGACTGCAGGCTCCCTGCTTTCCGTTATGTCCAAATTTGGACAGAAGAGCATGATGTGGTGTGGGGAGCAAATGCATCCAGTGCCATTACATGCAAATGCAGCCAGTGTCTCTACAGGGTTTTGGGCCAGAATTTTTTTCTCAATCCCACTGGAGATGCCAGGATTGAACCTGGGACCTCTTGCATGCTAAGCATCTGCTTTGCACTCAGAAGGTCCCAGGTTCCATCTTTGGCATCTCCAAGTAGGACTGGGGGAGTGTTCTGCCTGAAACCTTGAAGAAGCTTGCCAGTCATTATAGAAAATAATGAGCTAGACAGACCAAAGGTCTGACTTGTAATAAGGCAGCTTGCTATGTTCCTATAGCTGGAAATGTGATATAGAAGGGAAGCAGTCTCCGACCTCTACACTCTGTCCATAATTGTTCTAGGCTTACATGTATATAACTCAATGAGGCTATTCTCATGGTCATGCCAAATCGGGCTAAGGGAGCCTAGCCTGATTTTGCAGGACCGTGAGAACCACCAGGTTCGCAGCCGAGCGGTATCTTTGTGACACAGAACACATTTGTTTTGTTGTTGGCTGCTTTATTAGATTCTTTGAAAGAATGCTAAAATGCTCTTTATTTTAATCCACTGAAAGCAATTTCTAAAAATTGCTTTATTTTTATCTACTGAAAAGAATTTCTTAATGTTTATTAACCATGTTATGTCAAATTGTATATAATTATTATGTGAAATCATGCTACATGATGTGAACCATGTAAGCAGCACACCACACATCCAGGTGATATATCAGTTATTTGATGGCTACTTTAGAGGATTAAAGAGAGGCTGCATTCAGACGTACAAGATAACCACAGTTAATTGTGAATGGGGTTAATATTCTCCTAACTCCAATTTATGCCACAGATCTACAAAAAACCACAGCCAGGCTAACTGGAGCTGAAGGAGAGGGGAGCCGTGTCCTGCCACATCCCACCCAGCTCAGTGACCAGACTGTGGGCAAAGCGTCACCGTGTCAGCAGCTCGGCCATGATTTGACACGATTGCCAAGGGCCATTTCCCTGGCACTCATCTATCTCCGGCTTCACTGCTTGGCCTTCTAGTGCCAATGGCAACTTAACCCCTTCCTCTCTGTGCTCCTAGCTATGCAGTCTCAAAAAGAAAGCTTCCTCAAAGTGGCTTGCGGGGCAATAACTCTGTGGCAGAGGGGTACATATCCTCATGGGTGGGGTTGGGAGTTTCTCTTCATGGGTGGGGGGGCACTGTTACTTTTCAACATTCTCCACAGGGCAGGGCATGGGAAAACACCCCAGCGTACCTACCACTATTGGTGCCACTTGCATACCTCCCCCCCAGCCCATGCTGTTCTGATAGTGGTTAACTGGTGCCATTCAAAGCCATGCACCCTCCTGCCAAATGCCACCTGGAATGGGTTTTCCATGTCCCTTCCCTCATCACCCCCCTCTGCCCACAAGGATCCCTTTCTGGCCAGCATACAGCACCAACCAACCCCCACGGAAGTACCTTTCACCCCTTGGCATGCATATTGGATGGACCCTATGTGCCTTCCCTCCCCATCTAGCAGCACTCTAGTGTCCTCCGTCTTCCCCTCTTCTCATCTGGGGATCATGTTGGTGTGGTGCAAGCCACACCCAACC
The DNA here is from genome assembly GCF_027244095.1 of Hemicordylus capensis. Lineage (NCBI taxonomy): Eukaryota > Metazoa > Chordata > Lepidosauria > Squamata > Cordylidae > Hemicordylus > Hemicordylus capensis. The sequence goes on along the minus strand of NC_069657.1, from coordinate 103,466,607 downwards.
CCAAAATAAGCTGTCTAGAAACCCCCATGGCATATGCCAGGGGGCTCCAAGGTCCCTTAATCCCCCCCAGAGGTTCCTCACACCCTTCCATACCCCCCCACCAGGCGAGTGCACAGGTTTGAGTTGGGAATCTCAACACCACAACTGGAAAGAAGCACAGGGATTAGAAGATGTACGACTCAACTTCATTACTAAACAATCCCATAAGTTGTAGGGCTCCCATTAGCAATGCGGGGCCCAGGCGCTTGCTATCTGCAACCCAGCCTGCTGGTGCAAGTGTGGGCAATAGCCCCGTGCACCTCTCAGTGGTGAAAAAGGTGGCGAGCACTTCTGGAACCATGACCATGCCTGGCTCTGAGGTGTTCTGGGGCTAGAGTCTCCCTGACATATTTTGCGAAGGCTGCTCTCATCACCCTTGCCACCCTGGAGCCTACTGCAAACCTCAAGCTCTGCACCAAAGCTTATTGCAGGCTGGAATTGCTCTGGATCTGAGGATGGGTGAACAGGCTTCTCAAGCAGGACATCACCCATTGTCTGGCAGATGTTGTGGAGGATGCAGCAGACCTTGAGCATGTTGGGCACCAGGTCCTCCTCCATGTTCAGCAAGCTGTTTAGCCTCCCAAATGCCCTCTCCACCACCATCCTGACACTGCTGTGCTGTGGGTTGAAGTGCCTCTCAATGGCATTCTTGGGTGCATAGAAGGGGGTGGCCATCCCGTCCTGCAGTCTGTATCCCTGGCCCTGAATACCAGCACTTCACCATCAAACCCCCATCTCCACAGCTGGGTCATCCACCCATTGATGAGCATGGAGGTGAGAGGGGAGGTCCAGAAAATGGCCGTGTCGTGGCTCCTGTGCAACACCCCAGCATAGATGTCAGTGTCGTGGCTCCTGTACAACACCCAGTTGTAATAATGTAACATCCAGTTGAGTCCACCACAACTTGCAATGTCATGCTTGTGCCCATAGTACTGTTCCTGCCAGCTGGCGGGGCCCCAGAATTTCAATGTGAGTCCATCAATACATCCCAGGAGGTCTGGGAACCCCTTCTCCTTGAAGCCTGCCATCACCTCCCTTGTGTCTCCCAGGTGGATCACATCGTCCATGAACATTTCCACGATTAGGTCCATCACGATCTCACAGATGGTGGATCTGCTGACTGCGAAAAGGTTGCTGAGGGTCAAGTAGGTGGAGTTAGAGGCCTGATTGTAGATGGCGACCCTCCTATGCACAGAGATCGCCCAGTGCATCACTGTGTGCTGCCAGGCAAGATAAGGCAGCATCTCTCTCGCCAGGTGGTCGAAAGTCTCTCTGGAGATCCTGAAGCTGGCACGGAAGTGTTCGTCCTCCCACTCGTCCACATTCTCCATCAATCTCCAGGTGGTGCTGTGCCTGGGCAGCCCCCATCTCCTCCTTCCCTCATACCACTGTTCGTCCAGAGCATGCATGGCATTGTAGAGGACATCCAGCTGTCTCTGTCTGGCTTCCACAGCCGCCCTACAACACACAATCAGACCTTCGCATATCCTGGAGAAGCCAAGGAACCTTATAGCCTCCACACAGGCCATGGCTGCACCAGTGGGCTGAAAGGCCTGCAGGGTCAGGTGGATGCTTGCCCTTTGCTGGCCTCTCTCTGTGGCCTCATCCTCCATGGCATGGAGCACCATCTGCATGGCCGAACTGACCGCGATGCCTGCTGCTGTACCCACCATGTCCTACTAGTCAGAGGGGTAGTTGCAGTGATGGTGCACAGCTCATCTTGGCCTGGGCCGCTCACGCAGCACAACTGGGGCATGGCAGGGGGTGGGGTGGCCTGCTATGCCTGCCCATCAGTCTCTCACATGGAAAGATGGTGCATTGCTGGAGGAAAAGTGGTATGTGTGGACTTGTCCTGCTTTGGGCTTGGATTCGGGCACTTTGCCCTGTGCCGGAAATGCCCACCCCCACTCCTTTGGCATGATGATTATGTGCCGGGGGATAGTCTTTAGGGCCACTCAACCCTTCTTAGAATCTGTGATTTCCGCCAAGCTTAGAGTTAGATGTGTCCAGCCTTCAATGCCCTCCCCCAATCTCACTAAAAGAGCTTTATGGACATTGCCAGTCTCCACCATTGCTCCATCCCTTTCAGGGAGAAATAGTTTGGATGGACATTTTTCAACCCCACCCCCACCCATACTCCCCTTCTCTCCAGACTTCACTCCACCTCATTTCCTCCTTCCTGCATGCACAAGGCCAGCTATGTTGTAGATATGGTTGTGAGACCACCTCCCACTGCTGGGAGTGCTGGGCACACACCTCCCGGCACCCTTTATTTTGGATGGAGTAATGTTTTAAACACTATTTTGTAATGAAGGGAAAAAACAACATCCAGAATAAATACCCAAACATTTATTGCAACAGGGGAAATCTACAGCAGCCAACAGGAGAAAATCTTCTTTTGACATTTCCAAAATGAGAAAGCATGCTTAACTTGGCTCAGTGTGCATTTGAAAACGTGCTCAGTGTGCTCTGCAAAGTGCTGTTTGCAGAGCACACCGAAAAAAGCAACCCCAAGTGCTGTTGGGGAGTGCTCAGTTGAGTGGGTGAAGGGGGCTCTCAAAAAACAGTTACACAGAGAGGGAACTTGTGGCCTCAGTTCTAACACTGCTCACAGCTGTGCTACCTGGCGAGGCAGTGCCATGGCGGCAGAGGTAGTTACCAGGCTAGGCTAGTTTTTGGTACTGGATTCAGCTGGGGTGTCCTGTGTCTCCTCTGTCTGTGTGTCCTGTGTGTCCCCAGCCTCCCCTTCTGCCACTGTGGCCTGTGCATGGCCAGATCCTCTGCATCCACAGCCTCTTCCTTCTCACCAGAGTGGTCCGAGAATGAGGTTGCCTGCGTGGGGCATCCACTGCTGCTTGCTTCCTCTTTCGTGTGGAGAAGCGGGTTGAGGCTATGTGTTTCTGCAGGGCCATCCTTCGCCCCCCCTCCCCATCCAGGGAGAGCCTTGCAGGTATGGCTCCTGGTTAGCAGCAGTGTGTTCTGCTGGTATTTGCTCCTCCCCTGTGCCTTCTGTGGATTGATGATGTCAGTCGTGGCTGATGTCCCTTCCCCCATGCCAGGAGGTGGCTGGAACTGAGAGTCTTCTATGGGGGATTGGCCAGCGGTACACATGAGGGTTGAAGTAAGCTGTCCCAGCACAAAAACAGAGTTGGCAGAGCTGTGCCCAGAATGTGCACACATACAGGAGTCTCTGGAGTGGAGGACATACGCTCCGCCTGCTGTGCCCTCATCATGCTCCAGGATGGGCCTGGGGGTGGGTGGGCTGCTGCTAGCTCCTGGAGGAGAACAATCAAATGCTCCTGTTGTCCTGTAGAGGAGGGGTGGTGGTGGCCAGGCCTATAGGCCCCTTGGACAAGCACCTGGTCACTGGTGCAGGTGCATTAGCTGCTGGGTAAGAAAGGCTTGAGGCTGGTTTCCCAGCTGCTCCATGGCACCGATCATGCATTCCAGCTACCCCTTGTAACACTCAGAATACAACTCTGCAGCCTCATCGCAGCATTCGAGGGTGCCCACCATCTCCCTCGCTGTTTTCTCATGGGCAGCCACAATCCTTTCTGTGGCCACCTGAAAGTCCCTCCTGTCCTCCTCATGCCGTTCCCCCCTGCCTCACGTCCAATCCACACAACACCTTGCACATGTTCCTGGAGGACTCCTCATGCTGCACCACAAGGTCCTTCACCAGCTAGAGACGGTCAGTCTTCCTGTAGTTACAGAGCTGTGCCACATGTGCAGTGTTTGTGGGCTGGGGGTTGGATTGTCTGGAGGCTGCTGAAGCCAGACTGGCTCAGCTGGTTGTTCCCCTGGTGGAAGCAGCAGCTGGACTGGGTCTTCCCTCAGCCACCACTCTGGGGAGGGAAAGGGAAGGAATCAAGAGTTTTAGGCTTGGGGTCCCACACAGCCCCACCACTCAGCCAGCCATGCCCTCCTGAGGTTCTTCCACCCCAACATAACAAGCAGGAGCCCTTGCAGGATGCCCATTCCAACATAGCACCCACAGCATTCTTATCACCGCACAGTAGACATGCCCACCCAAAGCACACACCACCACCAGGCCACCTGCCCCCACCAGGCCACTCTTTTACCAACCACCTGGCCACCACCCAGCATCCCCAGCCACCTAACAGAAAACAGCAGAGTCACCCTGCACTCACCATTTTGATCTTGCCCAAGGGATCCTTGGTCCCCAAGGGGACGCCCACATTCCTCCTCCAACCAACGGTGCTCTATCAGCAGCAGCTCACAGCATGTGTCCTTTGCATCAGCCTGTTCCCGTGCTGTTCCAAGTAATTTGCTCTCAAACTTTGTGCCCTCTCTTGTGGTCAGCTCATTCTTGGACATGAACAAGTCCAGCAATTCCAGGTACTGCTGGATCAGTTTGTTGATGTTGTCTTGTCGCCTTCTCCCTCCTTAATGATGTGAAGGGCTTCTGTGAGGATGTGGGCTGTTTGGTCTATCAGAGGGACTTGCACCATTTCCTGGCCTCTGGAGGTTCCAGACATCTTCCCTGCACCTAGTCCTCCTAGTGGCTGATGCATGGGAGCAGCTTGGCTTGGGGCAGTGAGCCAGACGGAACTCTGCCTGGAGGGCAGCATGGTTGTGGCCACTAGACCACCAGGCCGTCCCATGGTGTCCCAAATGTGGGGTGGCTTGCTGCCACTCTGTTCCCCAAGTACAGGCCGACAGCTCCCTCAAAAGAGCCTGGCCAGCGGGCATGGTCACAGAAAGGTTGCACTCTCCGCACTCATCATGGTGACAGCTGTTTGGCAACCGCTTGCAATGGTGGAGGATGATGGAGAGGCCCTGCCAAGGGTCTGCATGGCTGCACGGGCAGCCATGTCCATGAGGGGTTGGAAGCTTCCCGACATGTTACCAGGCAGAAAGCAGTTCATAGTGCAACATGTTCCAGGGCTGCACTCCAGACAGCTTGTTGTGGGCAGTAACAGCCTTGAATTTTTTTTCCCCAGGTATAGCAGGGAGATCAACTGGTTAGCCAACTTGTAGTAGCTGCGGTGTTTCATCTGGTTTGATATCCAGGCGTAGGTCCCCTCGTTCCTGAAGCTGACCCGCAGCTGGTTCTGAACACTCTCGCCAGACCAGATCTCTATGAAGGCCCCAGTCTCCACCACCAGAGCCTCACTTTGTCCCTTCTTGCTGGATCAACAGTTTAGCTGCTGTCCATCATGCTGCCACCTGCATATGCCGAAGAGCCAGAGGATGAGGGAGGCTGGGAATCCATTGCTTGGACATGCAAGCGTGTCCCTCTGCACCATACACGAGCTTGTGGGCATCCAGAAAGCAATGTTCTCACCTCCATGGCTTGGGGAGGGTGTATGTAGTTGGGACAGCTGCCTTGTGCACACTGTTGTGGGTCTGGACATGTGTGGTTGTGTCCAGGCCAGAAGCTCCCACATGCAGGCAGAGGTCCAGGTGCAGGGGCATAGAGCACTTGTGGCCTCAAGAGCCATGCAAGAGTTAGCTGCTTGCAACATTCGACTATAGTGCACTGGGGCACATAAAAGGATGTGCCAACTGCAGGGCAATAGATAAGGACAAGGATGGATGATGCAGCCATTGTTGACATAGTGCGTCAGCCTTGTGAGCTATCAGAAGTGTTGACCTTGTGAGCTATCAGGAGTGGTCTGCAGACAGACCAAGGATGGCCTAGGACAGCCAGCCTCCAGAGACCACTGGTCCATTGTTGTGGCAGGACAAGGCTCCTTCCACCTGCTCCCACCCCTAACTCTCTCCCTCCCTCACACAAACATCCCTTGTGGCTGTGGAGCTAATGAGTAACTTTTCAGACAATCCAAAGAATACTTCATGGGGAGGTCAATGGTGAGGGACAGGTCCACTGTGATTTGACTGTGTGTCCCCATGGCAGAAGCCCCTGCATTCAGCACGTCCCCACTTTTGCCAGGTGGCAGTTTTGGTGGCATGGAAACAGGAGATAATGCAGGGGTCAGCACAGCAGGGGAGATGTGCATCTTCTCCCAGTCTTGCTCTCAAGAAGAGGGCCCTTGGTGTGGGTGCATTGCCACCCCATGCCCGCAACCTCCTGTTTGCCCTCCGCCCTCCGACAGTGCACACCTGCCCATCAGACAGCTCTTTCCCCATGACAGGCCGTTCTTGCTGACTGTGGACAAGGAGACTGCATGGGCTGCTCTGCAAGGGCTCCTGTGCCTTGGGTCCAAAATGAAGTGTGTGTGTGGGGGGGAGTTCTGTGTGGTGATGCCACCTGTTACGGGGGGTGTGTGTCTGCTGGGGTGCATTGTTAAAACTGTGTTTAGCAGTGTGTGCTGGCAACCACACCCTACCCGAGTTCCTGAACACACTGCTGCCTGCTTGGATCAGGTGGCGAGGGGTGTGCATACACATTCACAAGTGCCTCCCCACTATGCACCCCCTACCCCAAGACCACACAGGCATGCCCCAAGAAAACATTTCCTCTCCCTGCAACAGCCTTCAGCAAGGAGTGGAGTGAGGGCCATGTCTCTGTAAAGCTGCCAGCACATGTCACTATTGTCAGGCAGAATGTGAAAGATCGGGGGAGGTCGTGGGCGGAGCATGTTCTCTAAGATCGGGCAGGAGAAAGCTGCAGTGTTCATAGTGTTGGTATGTCTCTGGGCAGTTCTAGGCCACCACTTCTACTATTGGGGTTTGGAATAGGCATGAAACCTCAGTAATATCTGGGACGGCAAACGCTAGGTCGGCAAACGCTTCAGCGGCAAAACCACAGTTGTCAGTGGTAAAGCTTAGAGAAAACCGAAGGTCCCAATTGGAGTATGGCAGGGTAAAACATAGTTAGATTTTGGCCTATAACTGTGGTTTTGCACATTCAGGCATAATGCAGTTACAACCATGGCCAGCTATAACCATGGTTATGGTGTACGTGTGAACCCAGCCTGAGAGATACTTTGCTTTTCTGTGCATTCTTTAGGTGACATTTCTCATTATTTTTAATGACATTTTAATGACATTTCTCAGTATTTTTGAGGCATATATATTGCACCAAAGCTTTAAAAAATCCAACTGTAATCTAAATTTTAAGCATCCATATTGGGAGTTACTGGGGGCCATTGGGAAATGTTGTTGTTCTACAGGGCAATGTTTAGGGTCAGTGCCCTCGGCTTCAGCTTTCACTTGCTAGGGCCATTTTGGAAAGTATCCCATAAACTCCATCTGGGTAGTATGTAAGATTGTTTCCCTGATGATCTGCACACATTTTCTACCAGCAATATGCAATTTGTAGGTGGGAATGTTCTAATTTTGCATTATACTACACTAGTTATGTTTTGGGGGCAGAATGGATCCTAGTGAAGGAATTTTGTCAAGAAAAATATGTGGGAAACAGTACAGTACATTAGAATAAGAAGTGAGGGGTATTCTTAGAAGCGGACTCCTGCTCCTGTTGTGGGTTTCCATCCTTCTCAGTGCTTGTTTGATTTTTTTTTTTTTTAATGAAACAATATTGGTGTTACTCCTGGAAATTTGTGAGTGGGAAGTTGTCCCCCCAACCTACTGAGTGTTACACTCCTCCAATATTCAGATGCATAAATAAACTCTATGTATGTGCTATATACAGGAATAGAAATTAATAAGAATTATCTTTGAAAGAATGTACTGGCAGACTGTGGATTTATATTACTCTACAACATCATTATTCCAGAATAAAGCTTCGAAATTAGCAACATCCAATTATATAAAATTAATATTAGTACCTTGCTTATTTCAAATCCAAACACCTCTTCAAAGTAGGCAGGTTGACTAATAAGCAGCAGATAAAAAGTCCAACTTCTACAGAAGTTTGCAACAATAATTGCATAGACAGGCATAGAAGTAAAAAATTTCCTCCATGGAGTTTTGAATTTCTGAAACAAAGAAGGCAGTGTTTAATTTTTGTACACTTTTGATTAGTTATTATGCATGCCATATCAGGTTTGGGCCGCATTCGGACATAGCAGGAACTGGCTTAGAACTGCAGTTTGTAATTAAAATTCTAAACTGGGGATTGCATTTTAGACAACCCTCCATCCCCAGTTTGGGAAACTCCAAAGGCAGGTTAGAGTTCCCCTCCCTCTTTCTGGTCCTCCAAACTTGATTCTGCCCACTCGTATAGCCATGATGTTACCAGGCTGTGGGCATGGCTTCACAGCTCCAGGAAATCACTCACAATTGGCCAGGATCTTTGAGGGGGTGTGATTACTGGCTGTGATTAAAGACTTCAAGCAGTGCTCCCCTGGTAGAGCTGCTGGCCCTTTAATTATAAGAGCAGCAGGGCCTGGTGTGCCAGCTGACAGACAGCAGAAGGAGGAAAGTGTGCACAGAGGGGCATGGCATTCGGTTAGGGAACACACCATGGAGTGCTGGGTAAGCCCTGGAGGGTAACTGCTGTTGGTGCTGCTCTGAGCTGGCCTCTCACTGGTCACAGCTGCTGCTTAAACCTGTAACCACCGTTATAACAGCAGACTAATAATAACTGTGTTGACTAATAACAACACAACAGCCCTTTCTAATAGAGGCTTAGAGTGGTGGAAGTGAGGAGTAATCCCAGGTCCAAATTCCTGTTTGAGAAGTAAACTGGACCCTGTGGTTTGGTTGCAAAGCCGCGGTTGCATGCATTCAGACATCAAACAAAACCAGAGTTACAGTTAGCCAGCGACCTGTAACTCTGGTTTAATGTGATGTCTGAATGCAGCCTTTGAGTCAGCTAACAGTAATAACCATGTTTGACCTAGCATATTTTGTGTTCTATATGTAAAAACTAGCAGAAGATTCATGTATTTGAAAGATCAGATATTAGTGTCAGGAACACAGAGTCATGCATGAATGATTATGACACATTTTTTAAGCCACTCCATTCATTTTTATTTCATTTGTACCACTTGTGATCATAAAATCACACTCAACATTTATAAGAACTAGGCTGCATGTCCCCCCACTCCATTGCCATTAATGCACTGGGCTTTCTATTGTTCATTGTGATGCTTGCCAATCACAATGAACACCTTTTTATTTTATTTTTTAATTTCAGGTGAAAATGGACTAGTGTGTTGGATAGCCCCAAATCTGCTTCTGTGTATGGTGGGACCAGCATTCATTTTCAATACAATCCATGGCCATACTATAATTTGATTTTCTTTGGATGTCCGAATGAAAACATATACCACAGGAAAGTCCTTACTTCCATTGCTCCCAAAAGATTGGCACTCTCTCCAATACTTTCTTCTATGTATCTGCGCTCTTCATCTGTAATGGTAGGGTGCTTTGCAGGGCTCTCATATGAGACCAAAAGCCAAAACATGTACCAGACCATGCCAAAGCTTCCTATTGAACATATAAAGGGAAGAAGGAGGTATACACAAATTCTCTGAATTATATCATACAGGAAGCAAAAATATTCTTGCTTGTTATTTGGAAGTTTATGTTGCTTTTCTTATACATCTGATGTAGCCATGAATGTTTGTAAGATTGAGTCCATAATCAAGTTATATTTTCTTTAAAATAAGGTGTGCTGTTAAGTCAGTGTCAACTCCTGCCGAACACAGAGCCCTGTGGTTGTCTTTTGTAGAATACAGGAGGGGTTTACCATTGCCATCTCCTGTACAGTATGAGATGATGCCTTTCAGCATCCTCCTGGAGAGGAGAGCTGGTCTTGTGGTAGCAAGCATGACTTGTCCCCATAGCTAAGCAGGGTCTGCCCTGGTTGCATATGAAGGGGAGACTAGAAGTGTGAGCACTGTAAGGTATTCCCCTCAGGGGATGCAGCTGCCCTGGGAAGAGCAGAAGGTTTCAAGTTCCTTCCCTGGCTTCTCCAAGAAAGGGCTGAGAGAGATTCCTGCCTACAACCTTGGAGAAGCTGCTGCCAGTCTGTGAAGACAATACTGAGCTAGATAGACCAATGGTCTGACTCAGTATATGGCAGTTTCCTATGTTACTATATTGCTGCTGCCCAATATAGGTGTTCCCATAGTCTTGGAAACATACCAGCGGGGATTTGGACCGGCAACCTCTGGCTTGCTAGTCATTTGCCTGTTGCTTTTCTTTACTCAGATATTTTTTCGCTCCCATGTGGTAATACAAGGAGTACTACTACTACTACTACTACTACTACTACTACTAATAATAATAATAATAATAAACAAACCAACTTTGTTAGCCGCCCTATAACACATTGAAGCTGATCAGGGGAAATCTGGCTAAGGGAGCCTAGCCCGATTTCCCCTGGTCGTTCATCTGCTGCCACGGGAGTTGCGTGGCTCCCAGCAGCAAAATGGCAAAACCACCCCTCCCCTTAAACAAGGGCTCCGCTAACCCTGTCTGGTGGACCGTGTGCTGCCGCGGCATGGCTCCACACTGCAGCAACACATGAGGAGTGCTCCCGGGCTTGGGGGTCTCTCCAGGATGCCCCATGCACTGGCACGGGGCATCCTGGGTCTTCCGGGGGCCACACGGTCCCCAATCCCTGCCTTCCCTGCCGGCTCCATGACAGAGCTGGGAATCGTGTGGGCGGCCAATCCGGCTGCCCAGAGAGGAGGCAATGATTGTCTGCAGGGAGGGCTTCCTCCCCGCAGATGGCGGGAGCCTCCTGCAGTGATCGTGAGGATCGCTTCATTGTTTTCTGGGCAGCTGACAACACAACAGTAAAACATGAAATAAAAACACATAACACATTAAATCATAATAGACCCCCCAAAATAGGGGGGGGCATAGTGGGACAAACAAACATGCAGGCCTTGGAACATGCAGTCAGCAGTCAGTCAGCAGTCAGCAGGGCTGTGATCCCACTGAGGATCCCCTCAATGGGGAACCAGAGGAGCCCTCTGATGAGGAACCCCTAGGCAGCCTCTCCATAGTCTAAGCCAGAGGTCCCTTTGGAACACAGTTCCATCCCTAGCTACTACCCCACCTGGTAGTGATGTGAAGGTCTGAGGCCCAGCCCCTGTGGGGAATTCATCCCCACCATCTCCAGGCCCCTAGGAGAGGTGCTGTTGCCAGACCGAGCCTGTCAGCTCTCGCCAAACAAGGCTCCTTGTGAGGGGCTGCTCAAGAGGAGGAGCAAAGCCACATCCAGCTTCATTGGATGAGACTCAATAGGACCAGGAGGTGACTGGAGATCTACTGGCTCCTCTCTGCAGCTCCAGCTTCCGGTTGCTGGTACAACCACTCCAATAGCTGTGCTTCCAGTTGCTGCCTTAACCTTCATAGACACCTTAAACTTTGCAGACCTGAATCCAGCTTCCCTGGGTATCCTCAGCCCAGCCTGCTGCACCAGCCTTTCCTCAGCCAGCATTGCTGCCTCACCCTCTGGTGGTCTAGAGCAAGATTTCACAATGTTGGGTCCCCAGATGTTACTGGACTTCAGCTCCCATAATCCCCAGCCCCAGTGGCCTTTGGTTGGGGATTATGGGAGCTGAAGTCCATTAACAGCTGGGGACCCAATGTTGAGAATCCCTGTTCTAGTGTGTGAGTTAACACTAGCTCCACTGCCCATCCTGGTGGAAACACAACATTTAGCTGGGATCAAACTAATTATATGAACTGGAGCCTCATAGAGGGGTGGACATCAGTGGCTGCAATCTGCATGATCACAGTTGGGGAAAGGGCTGTGAAACTGGCACTGATCAAGAAAGTTATGATCAAGAAAGTTAGTCTGAAGAGTGGCCACCTAAGATACAGAACTCTGTGACCTCCCAAAAGCCCCATATGTGGCTGCAGCAATCCCTGGTCAGAGCACCAGGAAGTGACTGTGTGGGAGGGAGAATTGTAGTATGTAGTAATTGTAGCCAATTGTAGTGGCTCCGCATGGAGCCACTGTAAATCAGATCTAAGACTGCCAATGTTGATTGGGTGTGGTGTGCATCATACATACGATTCCCCCTTGCACACTAGCACTCCCCATTCCTCTGTCTGGGATTTCCACCACCACATGTGCGGTTTTCAGGAGCACACATGGCTCTGAATCTTAGCTGGCCACCCCTGGGATTAACTTCCTCAATCATAAGAACATGGCTAGTATGTCCATCCCATGCCCTCCAAAGAGGAGTTGGGTCATACTAACAGCTGGATTATGAGCTTGCTAATGACTCCATGTGCACCAGGAGTCAAAATCAACTTGACGGCACACTTTACCTTTACTCCCACTATTGGTCCAAAATTGTCTGAATTAGGTCACTGTGACCTGAGTAGAAATGTAGGCACTGAACTGCACTTTGTTGCCTTAATGCTACCAAACTATAAACTAAGTTTTTCATTGCTGAAACCTTAAAAAGCTTCACTGTACTAAAAATATTCATCAATACAGAACTGTGGCACTCTGTCTGACAGTGTCACACCCTTTTGTGCTAATCTGAAGGTACCACATCTCTCTTCATAGCTAGGTAGAAACAGGTGCTCTAAACATCTCATCTCAGTGACAACTCTGAGGCAACATGACGCAGTTTTAGTCTGTGTCATTCGGTAGGTGGCATGCAAAAGTAGTTAATTAATGCAGTGTGACTATCCCAAATATTTTTTCTATTAATAATTACGATGTACTTAAAGATCATCATTTTCAACTGCAGCTTTTAAAATAATTGAAAACATAACCATGTTTAGAAGCATATTTATAGCTGTGACCAAAAGGTTGTCTGTCTTTATACTTTTAAGCATAATGAGGTTGTTCTGGTGTGCAGCCCAAACTGGGCTAGGGAGGCCCAACCCAGTTTAGGCTGTATGAGAATCACTGGGATTGGACCTAACCCCATTGAGGAACCAGCCACCTAAACGAGGTTAAGTGAGCAATCGCTCCCATAGCCCCATTTTTAAAAATTGTGTACAGCATCAACTGCTTTCAGCCAATGCTGCAAGACTGATGGGCACCCACCCATCGCTGGGGGTACCCCCACAAAGCACCATGCACTTCTGTGGTGCATTGTGGGAGTTCTAGGAGCTGGGATGACACATCCCGACCCACGCACCTCCATGATGCCGGGGGAAACAGAGGACCATCTGGCCACATGGGATCACACACCCTGATCTTTCCAGCCCCGGCAGCTGGATCGTCTGCAGGGAAGGTGAGCCTCTGCTGCCTTCCCCACCACCCACTGCCAAACCCTCCTCACTGATTGTGAGAAAGGGCTCAATCTTTTGCCTTTCTAAAGATTATTTCAACTCCTAACATCTTAACTTGAAAACTATACAAAGCAGATTTTGCTCAGATTAGGAAAAGACATGCTTGAGTGGAATACCTGGATTTCTGAAATGATTTCAATCTATAAATCCATGACTTTAAGGAAAAATGCTGACGTATCAAGCTTAATAATAGTAGTTGCTAAAAATCCATTCTCGCTTAACTACAAAACCACTGCCTGAGATCTATAACAGCTATGATATTTAAAAGTCATTTATGAGCAAGTACAAAAATGACAAACACATTCAAAGCTCTCAGTGAAAATGTCTTGGCAGTAGCTTCTACATCCCAAAAGCAAACCATTATTCACTTTCAAATACATTTGTTTCTTTGGGAGCTGATGCAACAAAAACTTTAAAGAAATCTTTAGTTGTATGCATGGCTCTCTTACTTGTACATAAATGTTTATTTTGGGATTTGGCAACTGCCACCCACAGCACTAAATCCAAACCTTTATCGTTTGCTCCCCAGATGTTTCCACTACCCATCAGTTTTCCTTTCCTCAAGGGACAGTAGAGGGGTGAGACATGACCAGAAGGGGTGTTTATGAAATTTGAGTCTATTCCAGAACAAAGCCTTTGTGTACTTCACAGAAGACTCCAGAATGCATTCACACTTTTATGGAGCAGACATTTGGGCCAGAGGAGGTGCACAATTCTCACACATTGCTTTCAGCCTAGCTGGTGCTATTGTCATGTGCAAAGCTGAGCTGTGCTGAAGAACTTCTGTGCCATTTTAGAGAAGTCAAAGCACACTCCTGTGTTGTGTAAAGAAACAGCATAAACCAAGTCAAAAACACTCCAAGTCACATTCTAATTTTGTGCAGCAAGCCACACAGCAAGCAGTGCACCAAGTGTCTTTATGAACCAGCTTGGCACACAAAGGCTGCATTTGCACATAATACAAAACTGAAGGTGAAGGGGCCACCGGTTTCAATTTTTGAACATCCGAATGTGGGCAACTGCAGTTAAGAAGAAAAATGGGCCTGTGATTTTCCTCCTTGTACAATGATTTGTACCTTTGATTTGTAGTAAGGTCTATCGCCTGGAGTTCCGGTTCCATGGTGCCAGTGTCATGGTCAAATGCTGGCACTACATTCTGGTTGCTTTACAACCGGAGTTCAGGGAGGAAGCTCCCTCTCACTCTGACTGCTATTGGCTGCCGGGGCTGTCCTTAAGTAAAGAAGGAAGCCCAGGCAGCCAGTTCCCCCTCCTCTCTGAAGTCAGTGAGACTACAGTGAATGAGACTGCAGAGAGGGAGATATCCTGAATGTCTAAATTCAGACAGGAGAGCAAAGGAAGGGGGAGCGGACCCATGGTTCTGCATTACGTCTGAAGGTGGCCAACGTGAGAATGTGCTACAGAGTGATCTGTGATGTAATAAAGTATTCTGGGATGTCCCCCAACTTCACAGCTCCTCCTACTCCAATCAACTTCACATGTGCTACCAACTCTTGTCTGCCTCTACATTCTGTTTAGGTGGAAAAAGATGCCTGGTGTTGCCTCATAGTGGTGGAAAGGGAATGATGGGGATGCATTTGGCTCTTCACCTCCTGTCACCCACATGAATGGCCTGTGCCTGGAATTAGTTATAACAGGGGGGTTATTTCTTTTATAATTGTACTACATTGTCATAACTTCACATTCACTCAATGCTCTTTCAATAAAGGATTTCTAGACACAACTCATATTTGATTTATTTGTACCAGTTAATATTTCTAAGGAGCAATTCAATGCCCAGAGCTCAGTCTCAGTTTTTCTCTCACTGGGCTTCTGTGCCTGAGGGCAGGCCCTTTTAAAGGCCCGAGGGGTGAATGTGCATTTGAAGCCTGCCTGCCTGCCTTTTCATCTCAATTAAAATGCATTGTTTTGTCAGTGTTGATGTGGTCTCCTCCTTGTGTGAAGCCCTAAAAAAACCTGCTTGTAACAGTTGCACATCAGGCAGAAATGCACCTGAAGATTTCCTATCACTGCAACTGCATACTGCAAACACTTCACCTACTGAATTTCTGCTTGTAGACAGCTGTCAAAGGCAGCTGATTTCTGCCAGGAAAAAAGAGAGCAAAAACCCTTTCCACAGAAAACATATAAAAGGTATTGCAAAAAGAAAGAAAGAAAGAAAGAAGGAAAGAAAGAAAGAAAGAAAGAGAAAAAGAAAAAGAAAAGAAAGGAAAAACAAGAAGAAAAGAAAAAAGGCCTCTTCCACTTTCCGCAGAGACCTTTCTACACCACCCAGTGTAATTAAATTCACGTTAATAAATCTTTAAGTATCAATTCTACCTAAGGATCTAGTTCATTGACTTCAGTTCAGCTTTTCCTGTTTTACACTGAGGTAAGTGCAATGTGACTGAGTCACAGTCCTCATTTAGGCCTAATTTGGTAGTTTGTACAATTCTGCTGCCCTGGAAATTATCGTGCCTCTTCACTTGACCTACTTTCCCTCTGCTTAAAACCCATTTCCATTCCTATTCCTCCTTATACATTTTCTCCTCTTGCTTTCAATGTTTTGCATACAGTATAGGATTTAAATGATATTGTAGCAATATTCTGAATCATGTCCTGGGATTCCAAAGCAATCTGTTTTCTAGCAATACCCTTTCATATCCACAAAGAAAGTAGCCCTCTTACCCCAATATTCAGGACTGTTTTATTGTCACAGGAGAGTAATATTTGTATAATGAGGCCTTTCAAAGTGTTCCAGTTACGTCAAATCAGTTACAGCTCCATAGAAATAAATGGTCCTTTGTGTATGAGTGATTTGCAAGAATTCTTCTTCATTTAGTTGTTCCATTCGTTTTCATTATTCAAAGTTCCATTGATTTAGTTATTCATTTTTAAATCACTTTTGTGTTTGATATTGTTTAATTTGCTTTTGTTATTCCCATTGTATTTTGTTTCCTACTGTCTTTGATCAGTAGTTGTTCATCTGCTGCCTGTAACTTTGACATGTTATATCCAAAAGGCATGAAATATTTAGATACACTATCACTCCAAGGCATCAGACCTTGAAAATTTGAGGTACATAGGGAAAAGGATTTCCATTTTATAAGCAACTAAAATAAAGCCCACAGGCACACCTACAGATCAGACTATTAACTAATTCTTCTCTACTGTGTGTCTTTGTGTGTGTGTGTGTGTGTGTAACATAACTAAAACCAGTGGGTTGAAAGAAAAAGTAGAAAGATACAATTTGAATGGATTAAAAATGCTTAAAGGAAGTGATTGATTGTAAGTGATTAATTACGAACAGATTTGGCACAAAGACAAATAACAGAGATTGATAAGAGGAACCTCAAAACTCTCAGTGATCATGCATGTGACCTCCTGGCTGTTGCCACCCAGTGATTGCAACAGCTTGTATATTTTTTCACCCTTCCCCACCCCCAAATTAAAAAAAAAAGTAAAAAATAAACACATGGGCTGATTGCCACAGCCTGTGAATTATTTTGTTTTTACTTTAATTTTCCTAAGGACGGATGGGCAATGCTTAGGGGAACCCTCAAACAATCAGAAGAGATGATAGCTTGACTGTCACCTTTTCTGGCCAATCATGGGAGAGAGGAGGCTACAGCAGCAGGGAGAAAGAGCTGAAGCAAGCTCCCTTCTCTTCAAAGAAAATGGTGCTTTCTCTTTCTTCTGATCAAGCTGGAAGTTTTCCTTCTTAACAAGTGCATTCGTCTACTCCCCTCTTGCCCTTCCTTACTGACTGACTGTTCCTGCCAAGTGGGGTTCTCTTTTTTTCCTTTTCTGGTCTTTTTTGCACACACACCCCAATCTAGTTACCTTTCCCCTACTGTTGCCTTGTGGTATTCTCCCCCTCCCCCCACCCCTTATATCTGCCCCTGCCGTTACCACCTTTTGCTTTTCTTGCCCAGTGGGTTTTTCTTTTTTTATTCTTTCATTCCCCCCACTGCCAAGCCACTCCTTTCCCCTTATTTTGCCCACTGGAGTTCCTTTCTTCCTTCCATTCCCCTCACCTCACTCCATCCCTCATCTCTTGCCTTGCTGGCATTATCCATAGCAGTTGTGCAGGCCAGCCTGCTATGCAAAGGAGTTTGCCTGGGTGCTGAATGGGATGCTTTATGTTTTTAGAAAGTGGGGGGAAAGGCCCCAGTTAATAACTGGGATGTACTAAACCATACATAAAAAAATTAAGGATAGCATTAAAAAACCAGGAACTATTGTATAACAAAGAAAATGACTAGTATCTCTTCTCTCCTACCCTCTCCCGCCCTCCGCCCCGCTGCAGTGAACAGTAGCCGCCATTGCCTCCACAGATGTCCGGATGCCCTCCTAGCACATCCTTTTATCGTGTGTGGGGGGGGGGCTGTTAATCCTAATAGCCCCTAAACAT
This sequence comes from Hemicordylus capensis, assembly GCF_027244095.1. Lineage (NCBI taxonomy): Eukaryota > Metazoa > Chordata > Lepidosauria > Squamata > Cordylidae > Hemicordylus > Hemicordylus capensis. The sequence goes on along the minus strand of NC_069657.1, from coordinate 103,449,047 downwards.
GCATTCCAAGTACTTGTTTGACACATCCCAAGTACTTTGAACAGGCCTTTAGTCTACTTTAAAGAACACCATTCCCCATATGAGCCCCATCTCTTACAACCTTTAAGATCAGCAATGGAATACCTTCAAGCTGTGAGGGTTAGGATGAAGACCTATTCTGTAGTACATCCAGTTCTGATCAACTCCATCACCAAGGAAATATGGCTTTGCAACATACACGAGAACCACGTAATCCACGGGGGTTCCGTTCCACACCGGTGTGTGTGTGTGTGTGGAGTGGATAGTGAAATCACAGATAATGGTGCATTGGTGGAATGGGAATTGTGGGGTTAGGTTCCTGGGGCAGTAGGACAAAAGGGCAAAAATGGGACAAAAGGGCAAAAACAGGGCAAATGGGCTGATGAAATGGGATGAAAAACTGACTGAAAGGGGGGATGGGGGGAGTGCCCTACAGTGCTCTATGTGTCCCCAGCTGTTCAGCAATGCCCCCCAAAGTAAAAAACCACACGTGTGTGTTTTTGTGGAAAATTACATTTTCTTCTTCTTTTTACAAATTGAGCCGCAAAATGGCTCCTGTACTCAAAATGGAGGGTGGAAATAACCTCAGAGGGCATTTCCGTCCATCCCCAACCCACCAATACATGAGTCCTAACCCTTTAATTGCCCAGTTATTTCGCATATACAAAGGTTGGGTTGCAATTAGCCAACCGTGGATATGCAAAACTGCAGGTGTCGGGTCTGCAATTAATGAGGTTCTCTTGTAATAAGATATTCCAGAAGCCACTGAGAGAAGCTTCTTTTTGGAGAGAGAGTTCATTCTTACTTATAATTACAATTTATAATTCATTTATGTTGCCTTTTTACCACCAAATTTTGAGCCACATAATGTACATTGTTTTGACTGAGATTGAATGAAAGTAATATATAACCATTTTAGATCATTAGCTACATACATAAGCTACATACATAGTCCTTACAGCAACACTGTAAGGTAGGCCATGTTCGGGATTAGGGAAACTACACCGAGAGGCTGTTTTCATGAGCAGCCAAGACTGGGCTAAGACTGGGCTTGGCTGCCCGTGAGAACTGGCAGGAGCAGCATGGCTCCCGGTGGTGCTGCAGTGGCAAATCTGCCTAAGGAGCCTGCCAGTTAGCCAAGGTTAAGGGCGTGAACACCCCCTTAACTTTAGCTAACTGCTTGTGTCTGACTGCCAGCTGCTCCTAGCCAGCACTGGCCCAGGAGCGGGCTCTCAATTGTTGCCAGGGGGCATCACCACAATGTGTGGGGTTTCTGGGGTGCTGGGATGATGCATTCTGACACCATACCTCTGTGCTGCCTAGGGCAGCAGAAGACCATCTGGGAGCACTATCTGTGCACCCTAACCCACCCAGACCTGGCAGCTGGATCCCCTGCAGGGAAGGCGAGCTCCTGTTGCCTTCCCCGCCGCCTGCCCTCATGCAATCATGAGAAAGAGCTCTGTAGCTTAGAGATAAAGGCTTTCCGAAGGCCACTCAGGGAGCTCATGATGTAACTGAGATTTAAACTAGACCTCTTCAACTCACAGTTAATTAATGACTATGCTGCATTAGTCAGTGATTAGGGGATACCCAGCCTGTCCTATGATGCGATCCATGGGATAGAATTTTTAATGAATCCATTATGATGATGTAATCATTATTCTCTGTAGACAGATACTATGGCCTATAACTTAGGTGGCCTTAGTGATCAATCCAACACTGACTATATCAGTGTTCTTCATTGCAAGGCCTGGGAGCCAGTGAAACAATCAACCGTAAGAAAGGCTCTTTGATCAATTGTTGATTAGGCCTTTGCAAAGCTTTGGCCAAAGCCAAATATACCATATTGCCCCACTGGGCACCGTGTAGAAGTGACTGTTTCCACCGTGCAGTGGTGTGCTTTTTCTAGGACTGTAGAGGGGAATGCCTTAAGTGAAACAGAGCCTTGTCAACCCCAATGACAACTGGGAAAGTGTGCATAGAGCACTGGGAAATGTACTCCTTCCTAGCACTTTCCCTTTATGACTGAGACTCAACAGGGCTCCATTTCTCTTAAAGGTTCCTACCCCATCCCTGGAGCTAGAAAAAGCACAACACTACACAAAGGTCAGTACAATGGAAAATCGCCCTGACAATGATGGTGTTGATGGGTGTGTGAGTTTATTGTTTTTGTTGAAGTGACTCTTGCTTGAAAAATAGGGAAGATCATGATTTGTATAAATATTAAATATTTGTATATTTAATTTGTATTTCACACTTCTTCTATTTGGGGCTGCATGCATGGTTCCTCCAGTCATCTTCATTTATCCACACAACAACGCTCTGAGCAGGGGCATAGCTAAGGGAGAGGGGACCCATGTTTGCCCCTATCTCTGGTGGCCCCTTGGAGTGAGGGAGATAATGGAGTATGGGAGGGGTGGAGCTGGGGGTTCTCAGGAGCTGGGGGGGCTGGGTTCTTTGAACCCATCTGCTCAACTATAGCTACACCCCTGCCTCTGAGTTAGGTAAGGCTGCAAAATAGTGAATGACCCAAGGCCAAAGAGTAAGCTTCATGGCTGATTTGAGACTAGGTCTTCCCAGTCTAATATTTTATACATGTTATACACGGACTGACATATCAACTGACAAAACATTAGTGCTTGTGTGATGGTGGTGGGGAAATGCTCTGTGCCACTTGAGCAGCTCTCAGGGACATAAGAACGTAGGAAGCTGCCATATACTGAGTCAGACCATAGGTCCATCTCGCTCAGTATTGTCTTCACAGACTGGCAGCAGCTTCTCCAAGGTTGCAGGCAGGAATCTCTCTCAGCCCTATCCTGGAGATGCCAGGGAGGGAACTTGGAACCTAGATGCTCTTCCCAGAGCAGCTCCATCCCCTGAGGGGAATATCTTTCAGTCCTCACACTTCTAGTCTCCCTTTCATATGCAACCAGGGCAGACCCTGCATAGCTAAGGGGACAAGTCATGCTTGCTACCACAAGACCAGCTCTACTCCATATTTTGGGTGACACAGAGCACTTCTGGGGTAGGGTGGAGATTGTTTAATTAAATTCCACCTCTCCACTGCATGGGTAGTGGAACTGATTTAGCTGAACTCTTCAGCAGCACCCATTCTTCTCCCAAAACACCAGCGCTTCATTGGTCTGGATGTCAGTCACTGGCTCTTATGCTGGTTGTTTGTTTGTTTTTAATCTTTTCATTCAAATCTTTCCTAATCTATCAATAAAATATATATAGCAAATAATAGATGAGCTTTACATTACTTATTACAACTATTCAGGCTTTGACAATAAAACTGTGATGCAAGGTGAATAGAGAATATCATACCATACACATAGAACACAGAAGACCATCCAGTGTATTGCACTAAAATCCCAGCCAATGGCATTGCAATAACAGCGCCTGCATAAGAACCTGGGAAAGAAGATAGCAATTAATAAAACAGAAATGCTTACTGGTAAAAGGGATGGAAAAGCCCTTTTCTGCTAGATATGCAGTATGTGTACAAGTACAAAAATGCCTCTGGTTTTTCAGGTTTCTGGAGAGAAGTCCTGCAGTGATGCTGCACATGCTAAAGGGGAGGAACTATTTTCATTTTTCTCTTCTTTTCTCCGGAACCTCCTGTGACCCCTGAAAATATGCCTCTGAGGGCTGCCCAGCCACCAGTGATATATTTTCAAGAGTCACAGGTGGCTACAGATGGAAGGGATGATTTTTTAAAAAGTCTCCTCTCCTCTGTAGCATATGCTGTGCATTTGCTGTACCAGCATTTTACTAGTCTGGATGTTAGCTGTTGATGTTTTCTGGACAGAACTGTTTTTAATTGGCTGAGTTTACCATATGGTTAGGTCACATACTTCATCTAATATCTTCATCTAACAGTTCAGGTGAAAACTCTTAAAATAAAGCAATAGATAACTCACACTAGTATCTAGGGCTCTTCATTTCAGTTCATTTGATTTCTCAGCCTGGAAAGCATGGTTATGTAGTGAAATGGCCAGATCCTTCATTTAACTCAAATTAGAGCTGCACAACTTTGGCCTTCCTGCAGACGTTACACTACAATTCCTGCAGTCCCTACGTGCCATGGTAGCTGGGGATGATCCAGAAACAATTGAAGGCCAAAGGTTATACAGCCCTGGTTTAAATGCTTTCAAAATATCATGGGTCAATTGCAAAACTGGTATATGGACACTGGGGAAATTCATTATTATATGTGTAAACACATTATTCATCACCTGAGTTTTTAGTTCAGGTTGGCAAATAAATCCAGATGTATTTATTTGAATCTGACCTCCAGCAACCAAAGATAAGTTCTCAGTTTCTATTTCCCTCCCCACAGATTCAGAAGTGTGAGATTGCTATCCATACTCTTTTCTGTAAAAGCAGTAAAATCCCACTGCAGTCAATGTATGTGAATATTGTTGTTGAACTGAGAAAACACTCAGTTTACTTTAGAGAATGCTACATAATTCAGTCAAATGAAAAGGACAAAACTATTAAATGTTACGTACCACAGAAAGACGTAGTTGCTAATCTACTTCTTTCTAAAGGAGGTGCCCATTTGCTCCATATTCCATGGCAAGCTGGATAGGTTACACCCTATGGAATAAATTGCATGTTTTATACCTGTTTACAACTAATCTAAAAAGAGTAATCAGTTGCACAACACTACACCAAGTGCACGGAATTAGAGATTATTAAAATATAGCATCAAATGGAAGAGAGGAGATGGCAAATTTGTAACCAAGGATATAAGTTGAAATGCATTAGTCAGTTTTAGTGAATGTTCTATATTAGGGAAGAGGGTTCAGATGATGAAAGAAAAGCTGAAACTCTGGTTCCCTTAATTGGGCAGCAAGCCCGACTTCCGGTGTGGGGAGGTGGAGTGGTGGGCATGATAAGCCAACATTGGTCATGTTGTCTGAAGCTGTCATTGTCAGATTCTGAAAAATCCTGACCCTGGACAGATCCTGACCCTGGAGGCCAGTAGCTCCAAGAATGAAGGACATGATGCACCACTTGATGAAGCCGCTCCAGGTCCAACATTGCCAGAACCACCTGAACCTACCTACTATCCTCATAGAGGTTCGGTCACCACCTGAATCCACCACTCCAGCAGAGGGCCTTCCAATGCCTGAATCTGCCGCATTGCCATCTGAGCTCACTATTCCTGCAAAGGTTCTGCCACCTACAGAAACGGGTGCCCCTATAGAAATATCTGAGGAGACACTGGATCCAGCAGCCCACAGGGCATAGCCAGCTACTACTATTGAACCCCCTGCCTCACCTCCAAGTCCCCAGGAGAAGAGACGATGGCATGCCCACACAGAGAGCCAGCAGCAGAGAAGTCATGGCTAGCTTCTCAGGGCTTGCCCCTCGATGAGTCTCCTTAGGAGGAGGGGGAAGCCTGAACCAGGATATCCTCTAGAGCAAGGCATTTCAGGCAGGGCAGGAAAGGGTGTGGCTCCTCCAAACTATAAAGACTGTCACTTCAACCCTAGCCTTTGCTGATTCAGCAACTCTCCTAGAAAGACTAACCCAGTCCCTAGTTCAGGGATGCTCAGCTTCCGCCCTCCTGAAGATGTTGGCCTTCAACTCCCATAAGGTGATTCTCTTTATTTAGCAGTGGGAGAGGAACTGGCCCTATCCACCCCCAGCACAGTACCTCCAGTGACTGTTGCTGGTATCTGTCTTATGTATCTTTTTAGATTGTGAGCCCTTTGGGGACAGGATTCCATCTTATTTGTTTGTTATTTCTCCGCCCTGAGCCATTTTTGGAAGGGCGGTATAGAAATTGAATTAATAATAATAATAATGATGATGATGATGATGATGATGATACCGCTTTTCAACAAAAGTCTACAAAGAGGTTTACACAGAGAAATAATAAATAAATAAGATGGATCCCTTCTTATCTTAATAAATAAATAAGATGGATCCCTTCTTAAAGGGCTCACAATCTAAAAAGAAACATCAGATAGACACCAGCAAAAGTCACTGGAGGTACTGTGTGGGGGGTGGATAGGGCCAGTTACTCTCCCCCTGCTAAATAAAGAGAATCACCACGTTAAAAAGGTGCCTCTTTGCCCAGTTAGCAGGGGCAAAATGGCAGCACTCCGGTAGTAACTCTGATCAGGGATTCCTTTGGTTACTTTTATGTTGGATATGATTTTCTCAGCTATTACAAGGTGAATTTGACCTATAACAATTGGGGGTGGTGGGGAGTTCCTCATTTTTGTTCACAGATTCAGAAATGTGAAACTGCTATCTGGATATATTGCTGTGATAAAAGTATATATTTGCCATCTCTCAACCATCACTATCATGTTCAAAAGCATTTCCACCAATGCATTCCCATTCTGCAGCTCCTTCAGGTACCTGCTACAGGTCATTACTGGGTGCTAAGGGCAGCACCAAAGTGGATGTTAGAACAGAGAAAATATGTCATGTCATAAGAAACAAGAGATGAAACAAGGGACAACCCTTCATCTTGTTCACCTTGATGATAGTGATGGAGACGCACACATTCCAAACACTTTATATGTCTTTTGCATACCTCAACAAGGCCTTGCAAGATCCTAACAAAGATAACACATCCATAGTGCACTCGAGCTGCAGAGGGTATTAGCATATTGAGCGTAGAGGTCAGTAGTATAGCTGCACCAAACACCCTATAAGAGAACAGAAAGGTGATGTATATGGACTTATTTCAGAATATGCATCATTCCAGCATACATTTGCATATTCAGATCTGTCATTTTGTTTTTAGGCTCTCCATAAAACATATGCATGTGTGTACATTTTTACTTATATATGTTCCATACATGAAAAAAAATGTTTCTGTGAGGGGAAATGGTGATGTTAATAAAGGACAACAGAATGTTTTAAATTTCTTGAACACACAAAGCCCAAAAAGAAATATCTTCCCTAGAAATACCAGTAAATGAGTAAAGTACTGTTACTTGTTTGCCACATCCCTGACTGACTTTGAGTTTCAAAGATACTTCTATAGGATTCATTTTCCTTTGAATGTGAGAGTAGATTAATATAGTCTTTTAAATGATTTATTTACAAATATATTTATAAACAAATTTGCAAGAAGGACCTATTTGACCCAAACAGACACCTAAAAACAAGCAGCAGCTTCTAAGAGCCTCTGCACCTCAAGGTACTTTGCCTTCAGCCAACTATAATATCAATGTTAGTTGCCCCCCAAAACCCGCACACAGTTACAGGGCCAAAAGCAGATAGGAAGTCCCACCTAGCACTGTCACTCACCCCCTCTCTCTAGGCATTCATGGTTGCAGCAGCGGTTGTCTGCAGGGAGATCTGCTGTAACCACACGGGCAGGCATTTCTGAGATTGGCAGCCTGGATCTCCTCAAACTGCCCATCATGGAAGCGCCTGCCCTAAATCTGTTCTGTTCATATTATTATTTTTGAGTTAACGTGTGAGGTATTGAGTTGTGATAGTTTTCATTTTTATATAAGATTTATTTATCTTGGAGTATAATATTGGTGATGGTCAATGACCAAAATAAACTATGAGGCTCTTCTCACAATCAGTGAGAAGAGCCTGGATGGGGTTTGCGGGGAGAGCAGGCTAAGCCCCAGAGGCGTAACTATAATAGGGCAAGGGGAGACAGTTGTCTGGGGGCCCACTGCCTTGGGGGCCCCCCAGAGGCAAGTCACATGACTGACTCCCCCAGTTGCGCATCCACCCAGGCTTCCTTCAGTTGTATTCATCCTCCGAAACCAATGTGAGTGTTAAGACCTGGAGCTACCCTGTTTCCCCGAAAGTAAGACCTAGCAGTAATTTCTGATGTACTGCTAATTGCCCTAGTGCATTTTTTGGGGCTAAAATTAATATAAGACACTGTCTTATTTTCGAGGAAACACGGTACCAGAACAGCATGTCTTTCTCTAGCACCATTAAATGACTTGCATTGTCCACAATTTACAAAACCTTAAAAAAAATAATTTAGGATGACATCCTACTGTGGCACATAGGAGAGAGATAGATAGATAGATAGATAGATAGATAGATAGATAGATAGATAGATAGATAGACAGATATTATCAGCCCCATTTAAGATTTCTTTGCTTCATGAGTTGAGCTTCAGTGAGGTGGGGGCCAATTTTAAAATCTTTTCTCTGGGCCCACTTCAACTTTGCTATGCCCCTGGTAAGCCAACTCTCCCAGCAGATGATCAGTCAGCCATCTATGGGTGGCTGCACTGGCCGCCCACACGACTGCTGACTCCGTCACAGAGCTGGCCGGGGCTTGGGAGTTCAGGGGCCATGCAGCCCCCGGTAGTTCCAGCATGCCCTGCATGAGTAACCCCAGTAACGATCTGGTAACCCCAGTTAGCAGAGCGCTCACTTCACTAATCTGGGGTAAAGGGAGGGGTGGTTTGGGCGATTTGCTGCCGGGAGCCACTTGGCTCCCTTGGCAGCAAACAACCGCCAAAAAGCGGGCTAGGCTCCCTTACCCCACTTTTTGGCGATCGTGAGAATCGCCTCTATGAGTTCATTCACACAGTCGAAACTGTGCTCTACCCAGGTTTGGGAGCTGTGTGTGCTCCCAATTTTCGGTTGTGTGGAAGCAAAGTAAGAGGAAAACCTGGTTAGAAGTGATTGAGGCTATTCCCACGATCAGCCAAAATCGGGCTAGGGGAGCCTAGCCCGATTTCGGCTGATCATGGGAGCCACCAGGCTCGCAGGCAAGGCCGGTTGCTTCCCGGCGGTTAACCCGCCAAACAACCCTTCCCCTTAAACCGGGTTTGCGGAGCAAGCGCTCTGCAAACCCGTTTTTTAAAATCATGAGTAGCTGCGGTGTGGCTCCGCGCCACGGCTACTCACGAGTAGACCCTCCGAGGGGAGGCAAAAATCTGCCTTCCGGCTCCGGGGGTCTCTCCAGTATGCCCTGCGCACTCGCACAGGGCATACTGGAGCTTCCAGGGGCCATGCGGCCCCTGAACTCCCTAGCCCCTGCCGGCTCTGTCAAAGAGCCTGCAGTTGTGTGGGCTGCTGATCTGGCCATCCAGGGCTCCCGCCCTGCTCTCCCCACAAACCCAGACAAACCGGGTCTCACTGATTGTTAGACCCGGCTCATTATGTGGAAGAAAGGTAGAAGGAAAAGCTACTCCGGTTTTCTTTTTACCTTGCTTCCACACAATCACTTCTACCCAGGATTTTCTCCACTTGCTTCCACACAACCAAAAACTGAGAGCACAAACAGCCCCCATACAGAGAACTGTAATAGAACACAGTTCCTGATTGTATGAATGACCTCTATAACTAACCAACATGTATATGTGAAGTGAAGGAACCCTTAAAGTAACATCAAAAAATAGTCCTTGAGGACGTCCAGTGAATAGTGTCACTTTTGAGCCAGAAAGACCTGTGTTCAACCCCAGATCTGCCAAGTACATGGCTGTAAAGAGGTCATCTACTTAATTCAGTTGTTGTTAAGGATAAATAAAATAAGGAAACCTTGTTCCCTTCAGCAGGAAATGGTAGATGGAATGCAGTCTGCAACAAAACAACAGTTACCATAACCTTGATACTAAAATGTGGTTTGGTGTTGTCAGTTCATTGACAACAAGGCTTCAACAAGCAGGAAACAGGGACATATTCCAAGGTATAAAGTGCACTTCCAAGACATGCTTTCCATGTGTCTGCTTTTACCAAAAGGAGAGAGAAAAATTCTTGAACTGGAAGTAGGACACATTTTGTTTGAAAAGGCAGACAAATGACTTCAGGCAGCTGCACAGGAAAAGGTCATTTGTTCCATGGAGGATGTTCAACAGAGATGGACCCCACTTCACGCTCTTATTATTAATACATCCTATCAAGCCTCTTTCTATATAAACAGTATCTCAATCTCTTGAGAAAGAAAGCTTGAGTATGTGACAGAGTGCATATACCTCTGCTTGACAGCTTTCCCTTACAAATTTCCAGTAATCTTTTTCTCCCTAGATTAACTATTTTGTTATGAATTCACTGTTTACTCTTTAAATATATGAGCTGTGTTTCCTGGACAATGAACAAAATAAAAATGTGAGGGGTTAATATCCTAATGTTTTATTTTTAATCTTTTCATTCTAATGCATAGCTTCATATATATATATATATATATATATATATATATATATATATATATATATAGTGTGTGTGTGTGTGTGTGTGTGTGTGTTTATGGAAATATCAAGTTCACAATAAAGTCAGGTTATTTTGTTACATATACATATCCTATATTAATAGACAATCACATCTCTGTAAGAACCTGTTCAGAACCTATACAACATGGGATATTATACTTACATACAGGGTCCCTGGGTGTATACTTGGAAGCACACAGAGACTGAAATATTGCCTTCCACTTTTCACACTTACAGCAGTTGTCTGAATAAACAAAGACAGATCCTTGAAACACTGGGATACTAGCATTCCACATCATGGGAGGTACTCTCCTCATGTACAGCAGTTGTTTCTTCAGACAAATACTATAAGTGTAGAGGAGAGCTGGTCTTGTGGTGCATGAATTGTCCCCTTTGCTAAGCAGGGTCTGCTCTGGTTTGCATTTGAATGGGAGACTACATGTGTGACCACTATAAGATATTCCCCTTAGGGAATGGGGCCACTCTGGGAAGAGCATCTGCTTGCTTGCATGCAGAAGGTTCTAAGTTCCCTCCCTGCAATCTCCAAGACTGAGTCTCTCTGAGACAGAGACTCCTGCCTGCAACCTTGGAGAAGCCACAGCCAGTTTGTGTAGAAAATACTGAGCGAGATGGACCAATGGTCTGACTAAGTATAAGGCAGCTTCTCAGAGAGCAGGGTTTCAGATACAGAGGCAGGTTTCCAAGCATTCTCTCAGGGATCTTGTACCTAAGAAAAGTGTCTCCACTTGAAGGATTGTGGCATTGTGCCTGCAATGGTACTCCCATTGGGAATGGTGGGAAGAAAGTAGAACTGCAAGTGCTTCCTCTAGTGGGATCAGTGGCACGCTGTGCCATATGTGGGCCACTGTAATTAGAGATGCGCACAAATTGATTTTTTTGATTTGATTTGTACCCGAATCGAATCACCCTCAATTTGTTATGTGTCCGAATCTGGCCAGCTAGCACAGGGGTGATTTATTTTGTCCACAAATCTCCCAAAACAGGTAGCTCTGGGTACAAATCATTTTGTACCCAAATCACACACAGACAGCAGGCACAGGTAGTGATTCTCTCAGCAGCAGGAAGGGGTGGGGGGAAAGCTCTTATCTTTTCCTGAATCAGGAAAGCAGGAACAAAAAGCAGAGAATCTATTCCAGGCAGCATGGGCAAGGCAAAGCAAAGCTCCCTTGGCTCTCTGGCTCTCTCTCTCTTTTCTCTCATGAGGCAGAAAGGCAGAATGGTGGCTGGCTGCCTGTACATTTGAAAATCCTTCCTTCGAACTCCCCCCACCCTTGTTCCTCTTTGTCCCTTCTCCTATCCAATGTGGGGTCAGTCACCCCTGGCAACACAATATTTGAATGGAAATGAGCCAATCTGGAACCAGAGGGAATCGTCAGCCAATCATTGCGCACTGTAAGTCACCAATCTGAAGTTTGGGAGGGCAGGATTTAAAAAAATTCCTGACACAAAATGGAGACAGCAAGACAGATCACCACAAAATGGAGGTCTGAATCTACAAATTTTTTAGATCCAAAATCTGGGCGATTTGTTTTGTACTCGAATCTGGCCAGCTAGCACAGGGGTGATTTGTTTTGTCCACAAATAGCCCCAGACAGATTTGGGTACAAATAGTTTTCTACCTGAATCGATTCGCACATCCCTAACTGTAATTATTATTAGTATCTCAACCATTCACAACTCATGGCTGTATACAGGGATTTGGGTTACAACACTTATTTATCTTCACAACCAGCCTTGCCCTGTGATAGAGGAGGTTACAAGAGTATGATTGGTCGCCAAGTCACTCAATGAGCTTCACAGCTGAGTATGGATTTGAGGTCTTTTTCTTGGATCAAAATCCAACATTCTAATCCCCTATGCCACACTGTCTCCTTATAGATTATCAGTCTTTAAGAAATTATAAACATGTGATATAATGTAATGTAAATATTCATAAGGTCCATATGTCACTTTTCAGCCAAGGGCCCCAAGGTCGTACAACTTTTAAGAAAAACGATTAAAACATGTATTTATATTTTGAATCACTTTTCTATTTTACATCCTAAAATTGAAGATTGATTGATTGATTAAATAAATAAATAAATCTCATTGTTGCTGTGGTTTTACTTGACAGGTTTGTTTTTGCTCATATAATTCTATCACTCTCCTTTTTGTTTATTTTTTAAAATCATAGACATCACTGTTTATTTTATAATCTGAGCACTTTTTATAATTCATGTGCCTTTTGATATGTCTGGTGAACAGCATAAACTACATCTGACATTAATCTGATGTGCAGTGCTCTAATGGCTGCACTGTAGATGCATAACAGTTCATTAGGCTGAACTTAAAAGTTTCTAGTGTTGGCCCAAGACTGGTTCGGTTTATCCAAATATCTGATAATCTGAACATATTTGCTTGTCTCTGAACCTCTTAGGCTAGCAGATCCAGCTTAATATTCATGACCATTTTTGTGTCTCAAAATTATGTAGAATGTCAGGAGGATTCTTAATTTAATTGGGGAGAATTTAATTATGACTTTCTTTAAAATGACAGGTATTTTGTAATTTTAAGCTGTTAAATCTATTTCTGGACTGACAATAATCACCCGTCTTGATCTGCAACATTTTTTTGCTCTGGGCATGCATGCATATCAAAGGATTTGTAATTTAAAAGACAACCACTTGTTAACCTGTCATTTGGCACTGGGGTCATTCACACAGTAAAAAACTGTGTTCCTCCGGCGTTTGGGTACTGTGTGTGCTCCCAATTTTTGATTATGTGGAAACAAGGTAAGAGGAAAACCTGGGTAGAAGTGATTGTGTGGAAGCAAGGAAGGAGGAAAAGCTACCCAGGTTTTCCTCCTACCTTGCTTAGTTCTACACAATCAAAAATTGGGAGCACACACAGCCCCGAAACCCAGGTAGAACACAGTTTTTGATTGATGAATGACCTGATTGTCTCCTTAGGGAATTCTTTCCACCTTGTCTTCTCTGCCAAGGAACACACCCACATCTGTCATGTCACCTCTGTGTACTGTGGTCCTTGCAGAAGATTCTGGAGTGTGTTCTACAGGGCATATGAAGGTCAAATAGGGTGCTAGATAAGCTTGTTGGACCTCATCTTCATCCTGAAAGTGCACTAAAGAATACATCACACACTCCCCTATGCCCTTCAATCTCTGGATCTTTCGGTTGCTAGTGACATACTCTGAATTAAAGTGAGCAGAAATAAAAGTATCTAACTGAAGAAGCATTTGATGATTTTCTAATATTTTCTGTACATGACATGAAATGACAGAGCCAAGCACTTCATTTGTTCATTTTGACCATTGTTCTGAATGGATAAGGATTTTCATCTAAGCTTCTCACCATGGTATCCATATAGCTGACATCAAAACCAGGACAAATACAATGTCCAAAGCCGACAATGATATAGGAAAACTAAGCTCCAAAAGCTATGTCTTGACCTCTGCAACATGAAGGCTCCGCTTTCAAAATAATGGCTTATCTGCAGACTAGTGTTCCATTCACTCTGGGAATGAAATAAGTGGTACAACAGACTTAAGAAGTCTGCAGAGCTGTGCAAAGTTGCAGTGATTTGTGAAGTCGCACAACTGGATACATACAAGGAAGCAGCATTTTGTGCGAAGCATTGTTGTGATATGCAACACGACCTGTCAACATCTTCCACTAGCACAAGAACTAGTCTAGAGCAGACTTGCTTCCTGTGCGCAACATTGTATTACATCCAACAACATCCTTGAGCTAGCACAACAACACAACGGTAGTCTGAATATGGACCAATGTCTTCATGTTTACTGGCACCGGTTCTTAATATTTGTACTGTATATTTGCTTCCATTGCAGGCATGCATGGCCAGGGCACAGGATTTGACTTTTACATTTGCAAACATTTTACAACCACAATGCGTTCAAATTCACAAGTAGCTAAAAATGAAACACTCCTCTTAAAAGATTGCTTAGGTTGTTCCTTCTGGAAATAGTTCCACATAGTGGAGATCAGTCTGGTTAAAGGAATTTTCTTTTGTTTCCATTCTGCACATTTGTGCTGCAGTTATTTAAAATCCTTTCTACTGCCTCCAGAATGATTTTAACAACATAAATACCTAACCGAGTGACTTGCTTTTCTTTGCGACCATAAATTGAGAGACTGAAAAAAAGAATTAGAAGCTGCTTGTAACATTCAAATACATGTTAAGCCAACATCATTAAGGACATCAAAAGAACATTGCGTGATTATCTGTCAGCAGATGGAGCAATTGCTTCACTGACTTCTAGTTTGAGATGGGAGTCCCTTATCCTAAGTATATCACATCTTAGAGCTATTAGTTTAATATAGATGGAATTTCCAGCTCCATACAGCAAGTTCTGTGGGTACATGGTAATATGGTACTTGCATTGGATCAGCACTACTAACAATGCAAAATTAAAAAGAAATTGACATTTTTTTTCACCTGGGAAGCCCTTTTGCTGTCCTGCTTCAATAATTCTAGGCTAACCAGGTAGTTTTTCTGAATTCTCTAGTTTCCCGGAGAGGTGAGGTCAGATCACACTTAAAAGCAGTAATCTTGAAGAAGATTTTGTGCCCTGTAGGTTCCTTCCAATAAATAACAACAACAACAACAACTGTAGTCGAGAAGAAAGACAAACAAGTTAAAATAATTGACATAGCAATACCAGGTGATAGCAGAATAGAAGAAAAAGAAATGGAAAAAATCACCAAATACAAAGATCTACAAATTGAAATTGAAAGACTGTGGCAGAAGAAGACCAAAATAATGCCAGTAGTAATTGGTGCCCTGGGTGCAATTCCAAAACACCTTGAAGAGCACCTCAACACCATAGGAGCCACAGAAATCACCATCAGCCAATTACAAAAAGCAACAATACTGGGAACAGCCTATATTCTGCGAGAATAATAACAGCAACCATACTGATAATAAAATTCAGCCATCCCAGGTCCTTGGGAAGGACTCGATGTCTGGATAAAAGAAACCAGTAAATAACACCTGTCTGACTGTGTAAACAACAACAACAACAACAGTGCCCTTGGTGCAGTACCAAAAGAACTTGAACACCATCTTGACACCCTGGGCATCGATAAAATTACAACACATCAGCTACAGAAGGCCACACTGCTCAGGACAGCACCAATACTATGACGCGATCTTTAATTTTTCTTTAGTTATCCTAGACCCTTGGAAAGGGCCAGATAATTAAAGTACCAAATCCAGTCAATAACATCTGGTAGACTGTGTGTAAATAGCATAATGATAATCATAATTTATTAATAATTTTTATTATGCTATTTTTAGCACAATAGCATAATAATTTCAGCATGATAATTTTTATTCTGCTGTTTACACACTGTCTACCAGATGTTATAGACTGGATTTGGTACTTTAATTATCTGTTCCTCCTCCTCCTCCTCATTATTTATTATTATTATTATTTCTTGTTTACACAGTCAGACAGCTGTTATTGACTGGTTTGTTTTATCCAGACAGCGAGTCCTTCCCAAGGACCTGGGATGGCTGAATTTTATTGTCAATATTGTTGCTGTTGTTATAGATATCGTCGCAGAATATAGGCTGTTCCCAGTAATGCTGCTTTTTGTAATTGGCTGATGGTGATTTCTGTGGCCCCTATGGTGTTGAGGTGCTCTTCAAAGTGTTTCAGAATTGCACCTAGGGCACCAGTTACTACTGGGATTATTTTGGTCTTTTTCTGCCACAGCCTTTCCATTTCAATTTGTAGATCTTTGTATTTGGTGATTTTTTCTATTTCTTTTTCTTCTATTCTGCTATCCCTTGGTATTGCTATGTCGATTATTGTAACTTGTTTTTTTTTCTTCTCGACTACAGTTATGTCTGGTGTATTGTGTGGCAGATGTTTGTCTGTTTGTAGTCGGAAGTCCCATAATATTTTCACATCTTCATTTTCTTCAACTTTTTCAATTTTATGGTCCCACCAATGTTTGGCTACAGGTAGCTTGTATTTTTTGCAGATGTTCAAGTGTATCATCCCTGCTACTTTGTCATGCCTTTGTTTGTAGTCAGTCTGTGCGATCTTTTTACAACAGCTGATTAGGTGGTCCACGGTTTCATCTGCTTCTTTACAAAGGCGGCACTTGCTGTTTGTTGTGGATTTTTCGACTTTTGCTCTTATTGAATTTGTTCTCAGTGCCTGTTCTTGCTCAGCCAGTATTAAACCCTCTGTTTCTTTCTTCAAGTTGCCATTCTTAAGCCATTATTTATTATTATTACTATTATTATTATTATGCTAGTCAATAACATCTGGTAGACTGTGTATAAACAGCATAATAAAACAACATTTATTTGATATCTTTTTTGCCTCTGGATCTTCATTCTCCCCATCTCCAAGATGTCTCATTGTGTGGTTAAGAAATTTGAGAGCCAGTTTCAATTCGCTGCTCAGCTCTCAACTCCCCATATATTTTGGCAAAGTCCAATTTCTCTGTCTTTATATTTTTCATCTGTAAAGTGGATCTGTCTCACAGTATTGTTGTGCAGGCATCAATCTACCTGTCAGGATTGTTGTGAGAGCAAAAAAGATAAAGTATTGCACAAATTGCCTGTCCAGCATTCATAGTGAAACAATGTTTAGCAGGATTTCTAAAAGGAACAGTTTATGAACTCCAGGTTTAGTTTATGCACTCCCGGTTTTTATAATCTTATAGCATTATGGTCTGAATGGAGTCAGTCCTGGCCCTTGTCCCTGAAGTGTTGCTTGTTGACCCATGATTACATATTCAGTCTCCAGGTGTTGGAAAAGAAACAGGCTTATTAAATAAGGTTTCATACAGCTCCCTGGAAAAGCTTTAAATTACCTGTATTAACTGAGACCTAACTTAGAGATAAATGTATTTTCCATTCCCCTAGTCTGTATCAGAAATAACAACATAAGAATAGCACTGCTGGATCAGCATCCAGTATCTAGTCCAGCATCCTGTTTCACACAGTGGCCCACCAGATGCTTCTGAGAAGCCCGCAGGAAAGAGCTGAGGGCATGACCTCTCTCTTGCTGTTATTTCCCTGCATCTGGTATTGAGAGGCATGTTGCCTCTGAGGCTGGCAGTAAAGGTGTGCACGGAACCAGTTCTGTGCACACCCAAGAGGATGGAGGTGGTGGCTTTAAGGCATGGGGAGTGTGCACTTACCTCCCCCGCTGCATTCCCCCCTCCGGCGCGGCTTTAAAAATGCTGGTACAGGATGGCTGTATACCTTCTTGCTGCTCTTGTCAGTGTAAAACCAGAAGTGGTGGGCACACGTGCACCCACCACACGTGCACACACATATGTGTTGCAGGCACACGTGTATCTGCCACTTCAAGTTTAATGCTGACCAGGGTGACAAGAGGGTACATAGCCTCCCAGCACCAGCATCTTTTAAAGCAGCGCTGGAGGGGGGAATGTGGAGGGGGAGGTAAGAACAGCCTCCCCATGCCTTAAAGCCACCCCTGCCCCCATGTTCAAACTGGTTTGAACACAGGGGTTCTGAACCTGTTCGGTGTTCCTTGAATGGAATGCTAGACAGGTTCATGCACATCCCTAGCTGGAGATGGCCTAAAGCCACCAGACTAGTAGCCATTGATAGACCTGTCCTCTGTGAATTTGTCTACACTACTTTTAAAGCCATCCAAGCTAGTGGCCATCACCACATCCCGTGGCAGAGAATTCCATAGATTAATTATGTGCTGTGTGAAAAAGTACTTCCTTTTTTGGTAAAAAAATTCCCAGCCTTCAGTTTCATGGGATGACCCCTGGTTCTAGTGTTGTGAGAGAGGGAGAAAATGTTCTCTCTGTCCACTCTCTCTACTCCATGCCTAATTTCATGTTTCCCCATAGTTGCCTCTTTTCCAAACTAAAGAGCCCCAGATGCTGTAGCCTTGCCTCATAAGGAAGGTGCTTCACGCCCCAATCATCTTGGTAGCCCTCTTCTGCACCTTTTCCAGTTCTACATTGTCTACGGTGAAAGAACTGCACACAGTACTCCAAATGTGGCCGCACCATTGATTTGTATAAGGGCATTATAATATTAGCATTTCTATCTTCAATCTCCTTTCTAATGAGCCCTAGCATGGAATTTGCCTTTTTCAAAGCTGCCGCACACTGAGATGCCACTTTCAATGAGCTGTCCAGCACAACCTCAAGATCTTTCTCTTGGTCAGTCACTGACAACTCAGACCCCATCAGTATATATGTGAAACTGGGGTTTGTTTGTTTTTGTCCCAAGCTTTACACTTGCTTAAACTAAACCACATTTGCATTTTGTTGCCCACTCCATTTGGGGGAACCATACTGTAATCCAGTATGTGTAATCCAGGCCTTGATCTGGTTGCGTCGAGACTAGGATCCTATCCAGGTGCTTACCAGAAATCCTCCCCACCACTTCCATTTTTCTGCTTATCTGTATGTAGAAGTAAGGAAGGAGTCTGACAGATGATACAATAGACTCTTTTTTTTAATGCCCTAGATGTTGCTGCGAGCAAGTGAAGCAGGATTACCAGGATCTTTCAGGCCCACCAGGATCTCTAGGAAACATTAATACCATAACAGCCAGCATTTCTAGCACTGCCATGAATATGCATAGAAGTGTCCAGAGACGCTGAGAACCATGAGAGATATGGTCTGCATGAACATTCCTGGACATGGCCTTCTGTGCTCATAGAAGCATCTAGAGAACCACTCCATGACTGTCCCACTTCTGTAAAGTACTACTACTACTACAGCTTCTTAACCAAAGTATAAGAACCAGGAAGAAAAGATGGCTGGGATAACTCATATAGATCCTTTTAGGGCACTATAGAATCCAAAAGAATCTGGACCTGATCCTAAATAGAACTGGGAGGGGAGCCCATGAAACCCTGTGTCCAACCATCCCCCCTTTCCTACCCTATCAATAACTAAAGTTCTTGCATTTGATAATAAGAGAAGCTTACATTCTGCACAGCACCCCACCAACCCAAGAGTTCCATGCTACTCCAAAGCCTGTCCACTCTGTCAGTGAGCGCAGAGTGGCTCTGTAGCTACTAACAATTGCATTTTTGCTGTAATGAGGTTTCTCCTATTGGGAATGATGGGGAAATTGATGCTACAGGTAGTACACAATTCTTAGCAGCCAGGGAGCTTCTCCAAACTCACAAGCAGCATGGGTAGGCTTTGGATAGCATGGAATGAGGGCACTCACTGTGCTCTTCTGTGCTGCTGCACAGAACGCAATCCAGCTTCTGTTTTCTGTTGGGACTATCCATATTGGAAACTTTAAGGCTGACCATATTTTTAAGGCTTAAAAATATAACATAGTATATTTTGCTGGATTCTGACAGATGCACTGGGTTAGCAGTTTTTCTTCCCGTATTAAATTTGTGATGAAACATGTTACTTCCATTCATTTAAATATATATATTCTCATCTACATGTTGGGGAGAGGGGTGGAAGCATCTGTGTGTTTTTCTCTGACTAAATCCTATTTTAAATCTCTCACGGAGGATTAATATGGGTAAGCTGATTCTCTGCCGCCACTTCTAATCTAATAAAAGCCTGAATACATTATTAATTTTTGCCACACATCTGAGGCCCGCTTTTGTCGAACAAATCCCACAGCCCCCTCCTCACTCCCTTAGTGCATCATTAAGTTGTGAAAACAGCTTCATCACCTGTGACAGAAAAATGGAAGACCCTCAAGCCATATGGCAGAGGAAACTCACTTGGTGCTTCATTAGCCGGCTCTGTGGGGAAACTGGTGCAAAGAGACACTACAGGATGGTGGGAGTTTGGAACCTTTTGATTTTTAGCTTCTGCTGTATTGGCTGATCTGACTGGAAAACAAAGAAGAGCATGCTGCTGTCTGAGATGGTCTCCAAGTCAAATCTCTTACTAGGTTTTGAATTCAACATGAGCGGTCAAGCTGGCATGCTACCCTTCTCGGTTATCTTTCATAGAGCTGCCTTAATGTTTCCATGTGTAGTGCTGCATTTTTATATTTTTTTAGTTTATTTTAGTATATTTATGTAGAACCTTTCTGTCCAAGCTTTCAAGGTGGTTTGAAAATAATGGCTTACAGTCTAGGAAAAGGAAAACACTAAAAGGAAAACAAATGGGGAAAGGCAAGGAAAGTCAGCAAATTCAGGTACCCGCTCATTCATACTGTTGCACAAGTCCTTTTCAAGCATTTTTCTGTGATAGATGCTGTATCCAAGTAAAATTCCATGAAGGCACTCCTGTAAGCCCCCTCACCCACACTGATATGCTCTTCAATGCCACCCACCCACATTCTCCACAAGTACAGCATTTGTCTCTTCAGACAAACACTGTAATGATGGAGGGGGCAGAGTTTTAGCATATGTCCCAGTGAGGGCAAGGATTCACTGGGGATGCTGTCACTGGGTACAGTGCCCTCACTTTCATAACCCCTGAAGAAGGCTTAAATGAAGATCTGGTAGAAGGGTTAGCAAGGTAGACAAATCTAGGAGGGAAGAAACCTAAAGTCACTTGGCCCCAGCAAGCAGATGGTGATAGCCTCACTATCTCACTTCGAGGAGGAGCCTAATGGCTTCTCTCTGATACATAGGTAATCGCACTATATACAATTGTACATACATCATAAATGTAGATTAATTGATCAACTCAAATTCCTTCTGAAATCATGCTGCCCAAGTATTCTTCCAGCACATTTTTATGCAAAAGCCAGATTTTATCCTGAGCACTGTAATCACATCAGCCACCACCCAATACTAATAGCCTACTATCGCTGCCCTACATAATGAATGGGATAGGCTAGAAATAGACTGACCGTGAATAGCTATCTGTACACAGGTACAGCATAATACCTGAATAGTGTTATGGACTGATCCACATTCAAACACAGCACTCACCTTAGGAATGGGTGCACTAGGTAAAGAAAAAAGTTGAATTTGAGCAGTAAAAAATATATATATTATGGGTTGAGTGTTGTCAAGGCCAGTGCCAGATTGCTATGGGGTAAAGTTGGCTCCTGGTCCCCTGCCAGTGAAATGCAGTCCCCCACCCCCATCTTACTGGACAGGCAGTGGCATCAGCTCCAGTCTCCCCCCCACAGTTGGGGGTCTCTCTTGAGCCATGGGGGTCTCTCCCCCCCGCAGCTGGGGGTCTCTCTCAAGCCATGGCGACTTACAATCCCAAAACAGGGTTAGTGGAGCAATCGCTCCGCTAACCTAGTGGGGGGGGGCATGGTTAAGTGGGCTAACCGCCGGAAGCCGCATAACTCCTGTCGATTCTCACAACCGCAGAAAACCAGGCTGGGCTCCCTTAGCCCGCTTTCGAGTGGTTGTGTGAATAGCCTCATTATCAAATATCAAGACAAGAATTCATCATCAGGACTTTCAACTGAGCCAGGGTTGAGGAAAGACCTACGAACTTCAAATGATATATATATGGAATTAAATATGTGTTTATCACTTTCTATTAATGGAAAATGAGAATGCTCCTTCAAAGACTGAGCAGGCCAATCTTATGGTCTTGCTATGCCAGCAGCTGCTACGTCTGGGGTAATGTCACCATATTCCTAGGCATGCCTAGCAGCAGAGTCAACAACACAAGAATAGCTGCAGACAGGAAAGATAACGAAGCAATACTGACAAACACAGCATCCCTGGCTGTTCCTCTGCCACTCAGCAATCATTGATGACACCCCCACATCCCCCTTGCACAAATGGCACTAATCAACACATGGAGATAGTTAATGACCTCATGATGTCACTCAGCCAATACAGACATCTCTCTATCCCAAGCAGGCAGCTAGAAAGATACTACAGCACCTCTACTTGCACAAACTGCCATGCCAATGCAGGGGTAATTATAAGAGTAGGTAATAAAAATAATCGCCCCAGAATAAGAGTTGCTCTTTCTGTGGAAGGAATATCTCTGAAAACACTGCAGGCAGTATTTGCATTGCTGTCTTTGAGTGGGGACTGACCTTTTGCTGGGTAAAACAAATGAGGTCACATACACACAGAACTGGATAAGCCAAAACAGCAGTGCACCATAGATGCCTTGCGGTAGCTGATCCATTTATTGCTTGCAATTCATTGGAAAGGTCCAGGGCATAAAAAGCTTGTATTGGTAAACGAACAAGTACCATTTAACTTAGAGCTGCCTCAAGCTTCTGTTTGGACCTAAGACTGTATAGACCCTTGAGGAGATCATGCAGGCTCAGCCATTCACATAGACCTCTACTTTGCAAAAGTGAAACTGTTTTCTCCAGTTGCTCACATGGCTGGTCTCACTCTGAGGCCTCTTGGGCTTGCTTCTTAAAGAACTGTTGCATAGTACCTAGTACCAAAGCGGCTTTATAGGGAGCTGTATCTTAGTGGAAAGGCCCAGGCTTAAGATACATGAGTCGCTGGATTTGATTTATAGTTTTGGGCTTCTCGGAAGAACCACATGTGCCAGAATGCACCCATAACACAAGGGAGTGCAGGGTGATAACCAATTAGAGTGGCTTGCACATAGATCAATGGGCTTCTGCAGATTTGAGCCATAATGCACAAAAACACCATGCATTTTGCCTAGCCCATTTCATTGAAGCCAGCCACACCTGCTCATCTTCCTTTGATTGAGTGTCAGCGCTGATTATTGTCCCAGGAACTTTGTTGCCCACTTCTTTGCCACACTCCACTTCATGCAGTGCAACTCTTGGGTTTACAGAAGCAGTAACAAGAGAAGAGAGCCAAGAGAATGGTGTGCTGCTAGAGATCCCCCTCCCACTTCTGGTACTATAAGGACAAGGTTATGGGCTGCAAGCAGACCTTCAGCCCTGATAGGGTGTTGCGTGCCTTCCCACTGTGTCTGCCCCATCATTGACACAACTCTGGGGAACAAGAAGTGCTGGTGGTGCTATCATCTCTGCCAGTCATCACAAGAACAAAGACAGAGCTAGAACAGTCACAGCTTTTATGGGACAACATGAGTTATAACACAAGTTGTGATCACATCATCGAGGAAAGAGTTGTTGACCTTTTGTTCCTGGAAGGCCCGTTTGCCTTTAACTGCTGAATGAGAGGCAGAGGTATAAAAGCTGCAGCTGGCCCCATCACTGGGATGAGTAATACTGCAGCTGTTGCATTACTGGTTGTCTTGCAGGAAAGGCACAAGAGCACTCTAGAACAAAAATGTGGCAACATTTGAAGATAAGCAGTTTTCTTCCTACTGGTCACTGCTGCCATAAGTTTCACTTGTGATTTGCATTGCATTGAGTAGTGGGAGACATTCTTGCTTGTTGGGGTTGAATGGCTGCCCTGTTGCCTGTGGAGAAACAAGAAAAAACATCTGGATCATCGTGTGTAAAAGGTAGCAGCTGTAACAATGAAGTTTGGTGTCTGGATGCTAATTAAGGGTTATTGAATGAATAAATGAAAAATGATACTATCACCTAGTACAGTTCCATTCCTGGGCCTACTTTCCCATTAGCAGTCTTTCTGATGCCTACATTTTGGAAACTCTCTGTTCAGGGGGTCATTAAGGCAATACTCACCCATACAAAGTGAGGAGTTGCTTTCAAATGCTGCCTATCGTGTCTGTTTGTTCAGATGAAGCTCTCATCCTGCAAGAAAAACTGTGAGTTTTGGCCCGCAATGGCAATAGGTGAAACACAGTGCCTGATTTTCACCCAACAAAGTTGGCTGTGATCTCGATGGCCTTCATGGGTATATTGTGGTGGGTTACCTATCTTTGTGGGTTTAGGGTCACCTAGAGCCCCTGTCCTGCAAGCTGCATACTTGCCCTATGTCCAGCATAGTGTAGTAGTTAGAGTGTTGGACTAATACCAGGGAGACCTAGGTTCAAATCCCTGTTCAGCCATGAAACTCACTGGGTGACTCTGGGCCAGTCACTTATCTCTCAGACTAACCTACCTCACACGGTTGTTGTGAGGATAAGCATAACCGTGCACACTGCTCTAGACTCCTTGGAGGAAGTGCAGGATATAAATGTAAAAATAAATAAACAAGGGAGGCTTATTTTGCCAATTCATAGTAACCAGTAATTCTAGAGTGGGGGCAAGACAGCCTGAGGTTGTAACTATTTCAGTATTCTACACATCCATCTGTGTTTGTGTGTTAAGGATTTTTGCTTACCTGTTTATATTGCCTTTTCCTTGTAGTCCCAGATGCAACAGTGGAGTTGAGGTTCCGGGTGTGTATCAGAATCCTGAGGTCTGAGATAGGCTACAGGTAACAGGATGTGGGAAGACAAGTCATATTCATAAGGCTTGTGTGTGTTCAGAAAATTTGGGTCTGGATTCAGATTCAACCCAATCTGGATTCGACAATATCAGATTCGGATTCTATGGGCTCTGCTGATGCTAGATATCAGATTGGATTCAGAATCCAAATCCGAATTCAACTTAAATTCAGATTTTCCCAAAAGTAGTCAATGGGGATAATTTTGAAAATCATGTTGGCCACAGAGTCTTTAAACTTGCCACCAATGTGGGGACCTGGGCCTGGACTCTCTGTAGTGAATTTGAAGAGAATTGGCTGATCCCATGATTTTTGGTAAATTTTGGAA
Source organism: Hemicordylus capensis (assembly GCF_027244095.1). Taxonomy (NCBI): domain Eukaryota; kingdom Metazoa; phylum Chordata; class Lepidosauria; order Squamata; family Cordylidae; genus Hemicordylus; species Hemicordylus capensis. The sequence continues at coordinate 103,424,276 of NC_069657.1, read as the reverse complement.
TTTTTTGTAAAAATTGGCAAAAAAAAAAAGTGAAATCCGGCTTGTTTCAAGCCAGAACATTACATAAACTTCCGAAATTGAAGACCCTCCTTTGATCATCATTCTAACAGCATATGGAGGAATCTGCCCTGTGCCTTAATGAAAAAGGGTAACATCATGCTCCTTTGTCCCCTCTTATATTTCTGGAATGGGTGGGCATACAGTTATGAAATATGGCACACATGAAGTCCTCATGGGAAGGACTCTGTGATCCCCCCCCCAAAGCTGTGGGTCATTCCTCTAATATTTTTGTGAATTTTTTGGGGGGGTGTCAAAAATGGCTAAAAATTGTGAAATCTGACTTGTTTCAAGTGAGAACTTTACAAAACGTTTTGGATCTAAAGCCCCTCTTGGACCATAATTTCACCCCCATGTGGAGGAAAGAGGGCATTCCTTTAATTTTATTTGATTCTTCTCCATTGCATGAACAGGCAGACTTTTAAAAAGGGATTAAAAGGAAGGATGTGAGCTTTGAGCTTCTCATGCCGGATCATTTTGGCGGGGCTGAGTGAGCACTTTAAGAGGAGGGAAAGCAGGTTTTACCTTCTCCTTTATGGCCACTCCATCACCCTTGCACAGTGCTACTGGGATTAAACGTCCTGCCGTGGGGATGCAGGAATGCTCCCAGCAGTGCACGGGTTGGTGTTGTCACTGAAATTGTATCTGACCATGCACAGATGCCATTTTTGTGACGACGACACCCTGTGCTCTGCTAAGAGCAACCCTGCAGCCCCATGGAGAGGCTTTTAATCCTGACAGCTCCATGCTGGGGCAGCAGGGTGCGGCAATGGAGGAACAGGTAAGACCTGCTTTCCTCCTCTTAAAGTCCTTGCTCTCCATCCCGCCCCCCCCCGATGAGCATGAAATGCTTTGTGCACATCCCTAATTAAAAGGACATTGTACCTTTTAATCCCTTAATGACTAGAAAGAAAAGTGAGAAATTATTTCTGACCACAAAAATAGAAACATTCAAAGTACTGTCACATTTAACAACTGTGTGCTTCTGCAATGCCCCAAAATCGGGGATCCCCCCAAAAAGGGATGTACTTGTTCCCCCAACGTGGGGGTGGAGTGATGGTCCTAGGGATGACTTCAGATCCAGAACATTTTGTAAAGTTCTGGCTTGAAAGAAGCCTGTTTTAACCCCTTTTTAGCCCACTTTCCAGTAGGCTTATGAAGTCACCCAGCATTCTGTGTGTGTCCATGTGTCTCCCTACCCCCATCAACTTTGCAACACCTGGACCAATATGAACCAAATGAGGTACAGTTGTAGTGAGTGCCACAAAGGAACACCTCAATGGCATAGTTTGTGATGATGTCATCCATCTCAATCCAAGATGGAGGATGTGTAAACTTTTGAGGCGCAAGTGGGCTAACTTGTGAACCGCCTAACCGATTTGAACCAAATTTGCTACAGCTGTAGGGACACATAGGGACACCTCAATGGCGAAGATTGTGATGATGTCATCCACCCCAATTCAAGAGAGTGGACACGTAAACTTTTGAGGCACAAGTGCACTAACTTGAGGACTGTCTAACCAATTTGAACCAAATTTGGAACAGCTGTAGTGAGTGACACACAGGGACACCTCAATGGTGCAGTTTGTAATGATGACATCCACCCCAATCCAAGATGGCAGACACATGAATATTTGAGGCACAAGAGATATAATTTGTGGACCTCGATATGCACCAAATTTAGTCCAGATGTAGATACAGTGAAAGGAAAGTAGGCTGATTAGTTCTTACTAGAACAACTTGTCTATTTTTAATCTCCCCCCCCCACCAAAAAAGAACAACAGAGGAATTACCTTGGGGGGGAAATAAGAGTCCTGCCAATGTGGAATTCATGTGTGCCAGATTTCATAACAGCATGCCCATCCATTTAGGAGATATAAAAGGGGGAGCAAAAGGAGCATGCTGTTACCCTTTTCATGAAGGCAAACAGCACATTCCTCCACATGGGGGCAGAATGCTGGCTTGAGAAAGTTCTTCAGTTAAAGTTCTGGCTTGAAACAAGCCAGATTTCACCATTTTTAGCCAACTTTTAAGGCCTGACCAATTCTCTTCAAATTCAAACGGTGATTTTTAGTGACAATGCCCCCCCCCACCCCCATTCACTTCTATGGGAGAAAATCCTATTCCATTTTGCTAATTCCAAAATTCTTAAATATTTCCAAAATTAATTTTGATATTTTGGAATTAATTCTGACTTTACTGATCCAGGTTGTAGGGTTTTTTTTAAAAATAAAATTAAAAAAATCAGATTTAACTGATTTTTACTGATTTGGGGCAATTATGGATAAAATCCTAATTTTGAAATCCAAATTTGTACAGTCCTAGTACAAATATCTGCACCTAGTATCTGCACTTCATTTTTTTTTTGTTCTCCTGGCTCTGTAGATCATTGTGCAATGTTGCTCTTCTGTACAACATCCACGTTTGAAAGCTGTGTGCTCCTAAGACTCTAGACATGGGGGCAGAGTGATGTAGCCCTATGTCATGTATCTTGGTATGTGGAGTCAGTATTCCCTGACTGGAGTTAATATAATCCAGGTGGTTTGCCATGGTTAGCTGCAGAGCTGTGCCATATTCAGACTTGATGTTGTACATGAAATCATATATACATGTTTTTGTATAAATGACTGTGCATACATTCATTTTAAAGATGTTATCCTCAATGCGCATTGAACATAATGTATGAATAACTGTGTGTATACAGATCTGTATTTTCATACAGTGTTCAAAGATTGTACATGCATTTAATACACCGTGTGAGTACAGCTCTAGCTACAAGCCTTTCATTGTGGCTGAAGAGGTGGAAAGGAAGAAGGTAGGTGCACTTGACTAGTGCTATCTTCAATGGAAATGTAATCATACCATGCTGAACTGCACTGCACTATACTAACTCTTTTCAAGGTGTAGCATAATACCATGATCAGGCACTGGAATGATCCATGAGCCAGCAAATGATTCTGATGAAGGCCTCCTCCTCTCATCATCCCTAACTCTATCCACTTTTCAAAGTTATGACAGCTTAAGCACATCACCACACTAGCATAATTCCCACCCCCTATCCCCCACACAAGATAGCATTGTGCTTCTGTGGATCAGGCAGAGTTCAGGAGTAAACCAGTTTCACTCAGTGGGTGTCCCTTGTGGGTTAGATTGCTCTGTTAATGGTATATCATGATGATATTGGTATGGTTTATTGCATAGGCTTTCCATTCTTATAACCCTGTGATGCTTTAATGTTTGCATTTCAGAAAGTATGAACAACAGGCAGTGAGTTTTATGATGATGCTCATCACCAAATGTGAGATAAATTTAACCTTAAATGAAATGGAATATATATGTAGGGAGCAGAGTTTCTTGGGGGGGGGGGCGGCGTGTTAATTTTGCTTTTTAAACACATTCCTAGGTAGCACTGCCAATATTTTTAGCAGCTACCATCAAATGAGATTTCCCCTTATTTCATATTCAACTGCTGCATTAAACTTTAAAGGGGAAATATGAGATTGCTTTTTCTCCACTCATGTACCCTACCCCATGCCCACAGTAGAGAAAGAGCCAGGAGAGCCACATTAACTATGAAATTGACACAGTGTTCATGCAGAATAAGCCTGAACAAGCTCGGGCAGCCGCTGGAGGAGTGTGGAGCAGTTCCCCTAAAAAGCAGGTAAGTAGGTCCTTGCCTACTCCTGTGCTGTCCCACCACTTTTCTGGGTACAGCGCTTGCTCTACAAAAGGCCATGCACAGCTGCAGCACTCCTCCCTACAGATACTGTGTGCAGTTGGCTTACCTACTTTTAAAGAGAACTGCTTCCTGCCCTGCTGAAACAGTTCAGCTGTGGGTGCCTGAGCCAGTTTGGCACTTTCCTAAGGAGGCGCCAAACCTCTTCATGCACATCCCTAATTGCCTGAGCTCCTTTAAAGGAAATTGAACCCTCTCAAGCCCCAGCACCATTGTGGAAGGTGTTCATGGAGTGTTGGAAAATGTAGTCCTTTCTAGAACTTTCCCCATAGAGCTCTATGAGGAAAGTACTAGGAAGAACAACATTTCCCAGAGCTCCATGCTCCAAGAAGGTGCTGGGGTTTCAGAGCCCCATTTCCCTTAAAGGACTCCCACCAGCACTGCACTGTACAGTGGGAACCGTCACCTCTGTGTGGTGTCAGATCGGCTGTGCAAAGTATTTGGCTTAGTCAGAGAACCATATTTGTGGTTGATAGAAGCTGCCATTGGCTTGTGGGCTTTGCAATGGAGAACACTGCTCTAGTTGTTCTCTGAATATAGTAATTAAATATTCATCAAATATTTTTTATCTGTACTTGGCATCTGATAATATTCTGTTTCAATATTTGAAGGCTGATCATTCATAAATGGTATGCAGTAGTAGTTAATATTTGACAACAAAGTTGGCACAGGGTGGTATTTATTGTTTGACAACATTTGATAGAAAGCCTGCAATAATATTTTGCATCTTACTGTTAACAGCTTATGAAACTTCATTTTTCATGCCTGCTAAAATCATAATTCTCAGGAGATGCCAATAAGTCTAAAGAATCTAAATGCCAAATTTTGAGTTGAAATGTCACAGAGATTCAAAAATCAAATTCGACAGTTTGTATTTAAAATAAATGGCAAATGCATCTTTGATGCATTTTGAAATTACAGTTCAGCTCAAATTCAGGGATAGCTGGGTGTTACTTTTTATGAGGCACTGTGCTCATTTTAAGGCTGGCGTCTCAAGATTACTGTACATGTCATTTAAGAATGATGGTAGATAGGATTATTACACACAATTCTGAACACAACTCTCAACAGAGACATAGCAGATGAAGTGGTTCTATTTTGAGGGTGGTGTTGTGCCATTTCAGACTGCTGGTGGGGGCTGAATGCTGAATAAAGGTAAAGTGTACCATCGAGTAGGTGTCAACTCCTGGGAATCACAGAGCCCTGTGGTTGTCTTTGGTAGAATACAGGAGGGGTTTACCATTGCCATCTCCCACACAGTATGAGATGATGCCTTTCAGTATCTTCCTATTTCGCAGTTGCCCAATATACAGGTGAAACTCAGAAAATTAGAATATCGTGCAAAAGTCCATTAATTTCAGTAATGCAAATTAAAAGGTGAAACTGATATATGAGACAGACGCATTACATGCAAAGCGAGATAAGTCAAGCCTTAATTTGTTATAATTGTGATGATCATGGCGTACAGCTCATGAAAACCCCAAATCCATAATCTCAGAAAATTAGAATATTACATGGAACCAAGAAGACAAGGATTGAAGAATAGAACAATATCGGACCTCTGAAAAGTATACAGTGTACTGTGCTTGATTGGCCAGCAAACTCGCCTGACCTGACCCCATAGAGAATCTATGGGGCATTGCCAAGAGAAGGATGAGAGACATGAGACCAAACAATGCAGAATTGCTGAAGGCCGCTAATCCTGGTCTTCCATAATACCTCATCAGTGCCACAGGCTGATAGCATCCATGCCACGCCGCATTGAGGCAGTAATTGCTGCAAAAGGGGCCCAAACCAAGTACTGAATACATATGCATGCTTATACTTTTCAGAGGTCCGATATTGTTCTATTCTTCAATCCTTGTCTTCTTGGTTCCATGTAATATTCTAATTTTCTGAGATTGTGGATTTGGGGTTTTCATGAGCTGTACGCCATGATCATCACAATTATAACAAATTAAGGCTTGACTTATCTCGCTTTGCATGTAATGCATCTGTCTCATATATCAGTTTCACCTTTTAATTTGCATTACTGAAATTAATGGACTTTTGCACGATATTCTAATTTTCCGAGTTTCACCTGTAGGTGTATCTCATAGTCTGGGAAACATACCAGCAGGGATTTGAATCGGCAACGTCTGGCTTGCTAGTCAGTTCATTTCCCTGCTGCTATATTTGCATACACTGCACATGCTGGCTGACATACTGCATGAACTTCTGTGCATGTTGTAATAAAACTGGCACACAGTTGCACAAGTGTGCTCTTGTGCACACACAAAAATTGTGCAAATGTGGTTGCATGATAGTACAGCCATTATTTCCAATGCTGTCCTATTGTGCAAATGCATGCCTGTCATTTTTGCATGAGTGCACATTGTGTTACAACATGCACAGAGGTTTCCACAATATGTCAGCTCCTGTATACACATAATATGTGAATAGGGTTTGTAAGAAGTAGGCCACAGAAGTGTCTAGAAGTAACTATTGTTAAGTAATATTTGCATGCATCTTAACATATGGGTATTAATAGTGCGTCTGTTTGACGCAACATGAGAAGCAACTCAGTCTTATGATAAATATTCAGATACCCCTCAAACTCAATTCATGTTTAATGTTCCACAGTACTGTAGTCCTTGTACCCTTGTCATGGATGTGATAAACTGAAGTGGGATACACCAGGAAAAAGTCTAGATGAGTGACCAAGTCTTTCTTGGAATTACCTGCATGTGTATTATACTTATTAACAATAAAACTAACTGTTCATTTTTGAAGTTCAGCACACAGGCATGAGTTTCATAGGCCAAAAAAAATGCTGGATGGTAAAAATGCTTCTTAATTGTTAGTGATATAAAATTGAAGGTGTTCTGGCACCATCCATTTTTACTGAGGTGTTAACAGCACAACAAATAATGAAATTGCACAATATTCTCAGATCTCTGTAATGTTCAAATTACTGAAAGTGTTTAATGAAACACATTAGCTCAGAATTTCAGTATTTTTTAAGGTTAAAATACAACTGCAGTCACTAACCACAACTCTAGCTATATTTCATGTCTTCCTAGGACAAGGAACATATGTATCCTAGGAAGGAAGACTTTCTAGGACAAGAAACATATGTTTCATACAACCACCAGAAAGTAAGGAAGAGGGAACCAGAGGTTCCCAGTGAGTGACTGCTTCCAGTTCAAGTTCTTACACCCCATTCCATGATGTCTGAAGTTGTCAATGCTGGGTGAAGAATATTGGGTTTCCTCCATCACCCGCCATTCTTTGTCCAACTTCAAATGTTGTTTACAGGTGTTGGATGGATGGTGGAGGGAGCCCAACCTAACTTGTTGACTTTCGATGTAACAGAAAGGGGTAGCTCACCCATGGCTCACATTGGGGGTGTGTGGTAGCCAGGAACCTCTAGTTCCCTCTTCCTTATTTTCTGATGGTCATGTGAATCTGCCCTATGTGTACACATTGTACATGTCACATCCTCTTTGTCCATTAAAAACCTTTTTCTGTTTTCACATTCAGCCTCAATAATCAAAACACACACACACACACACACACACACACACACACACACACTCATGAAAAGAAACCAGCTTTCCAAATCACACCAATTCATCATAAAAGAGGAAGTTTTCATGACAAACTCCCTCTAGAAAATGCTAAGTTGTTGGGCTTCACCATTGAACAACTCTACTCTGATCCCAAGTGGGATATTTTCGGAGTGCAGGATTTTAATTTTCAGCAGCAAACATACACTTGCTATTGTTAGGATCACTTTGCTAAATGTGTTTCTTCTGCTATAAAGCAAAAAGGGCTCAAGTGGGCCCCTCATTATAGGAAAGCAAGGCAGAACCAGCCTATAAATCTAGGAATTCAAACTATCATGAGATAGTAAGAGTGAAGAGCAGTTACATAAGAACGCCCAAGGCCTATTGAGTCCAGCATCCTGATTCACACAGTGGCCCACTAGATGCCTTTGAGAAGCTCACAGGCAAGAGGTGAGGGGATGCCCTCTCTCTCTTGCTGTTTGATTTTACCTAGTATTTAGAGGCATCTTGCCTCAGAGACTGGAAGTGGCCTATAGTCATCAGACTAATAGTCATTGAGGCTCTTCTCACAATCAGTGAGAAGAGCCTGGATGGGGTTTGCAGAGAGAGTGGGCTAAGCCCGCTCTCCCCGCAGACAGTCAGCCATTCTTGGGTGGCTGCAGCGGCCACCCAGACACACAACCCCCGGTAGTTCCAGCATGCTCTGCGCAAGCACACAGGGCATGCTGGAGAGACCCCCAAGCCGGGAGGCTGCTTTTTAGCCTCCCGGTCGGGGGTCTCCTTGTGAGTTGCCACGCCACAGCAGCACACGATCTGGTAAACCTGGTTAGCAGAGCGCTCGCTCCGCTAACCTGGGCTAACGGGGGGTGGTTTAGGCGGTTTGCTGCTGGGAGCTGCTGGGCTCCCGTGGCAGCACACGACCGCCAAAAAGCAGACAAGGCTCCCTTAGCCCACTTTTTGGCAGTCCTGAGAATCGCTTCATCGAGAGACCTGTCCTCCATGAATTTATCTAAGCCCCTTTTAAAGCTATCCAAGCTAGTGGCCATCATCACATGGCAGGGAATTCCATACATTAATTATGCACTATGCAAAAAAGTGCATCTTTTTATTGGTCCTAAATTTGCTGTCCTTCCATTTCATGGGATGACCCCTGGTTCTAGTGTTGTGAGAGAAGGAGAAAAATTTCTCTCTGTCCACTCTCTCTACTCCATGCATAATTTTATACTCCTCTATGTCTCCCTCTAGTCACCACTTTTCAAAACTAAAAAGCCCCAGATGTAGTGGTGGCTGGTCAGTAAGGGCAGGGGAGGCACAGTACCCCCCCCCCAACAAAAACAAACAAACTTACCAACTCAGACTTACCAGCAGCCAGGGAAAACTTCAGAGCAGGGAGCTTCTTCCAGCCCCTCCTCCCCTGTCTGTAACTTCTTTTGATTTTACTGGCTGGAATGGCTGCTACTCAAGCTGCTCCAACCAATCTGATTCCTAGGGGGCTCCTCCTGGCACTGCCCCCAAGAAGAACTAAAATAATGGGTTAAAATGAACTTCCTGCTGGCTTCAATGTATTTTTAATACATTTTCCCCTTCTTCCTCGGGGCAGGGGCGTAGCTATAATTGAGCGAAAGGGTTCAAAGAACACAGGCCCTCAGCTCTTTAGGGCCCTCCAGCTCCACCCCTCCCTATTTTTTTCATTATCTCCCTCACTCTGGGGGGCTGCCAGAGAGAGGGATGAACACGGGCCCCCTCTTCCCTAGCTACGCCCCTGCCTGGGGGCAGTGCCAGGAGGAGCCCCCTAGGAATCAGACTGGCTGGAGCAACTTGAGTAGCAGTTGTTCCAGCCAGTAAGACCAAAAGAGGAAGTTTCAGGCCGGGGAGGAGGTGCTGAAGGAAGATCTCAGCTCTGGAGGATCCCCTGGCTGCTGGTAAGTCTGATATTTTACTAGCTTGTTTGTTTGGTGTGTGTGTGTGGCGGGGGGAGACAATCCCTGCTTTCTGTCTCTCTTTCTGCCTTTTGCCCTTACTTTCTGCCCTTCCCCCCTGCTTTTTGCCCTGTTTTTGTTTTCTGCCTTCTTCCTCCACCACCCCACAAAACCTTTCTGTTTTCTACATACCCCCACCCCCGCTTTTCTGATCTTTTAGTTTTCCTCAATGCTGCCAGGCTTGGGTAAATATCCAGGCCCACTGGCATGGAGGAAAGAGGTGGGGGGGAAAGCCTCTGCCTCAGTGACCAGGTTCTCCCCTGCCCCACCTGCTCCAATGCCCACCAGCCACTACTGCTCAGATGCTGTAGCCTTGCCTTGTAAGGAAGGTGCTGCAGGCCCCTGATCATCTTGGTGGCCCTTTTCTGTACCTTTTTCAGTTCTACAACGTCCTTCTAAGGGTACAGTGACCAGAACTGCATACAGTACTCCAAGTGTGGCCTTACCTCAGATTTGTATAAGGTCATTATAATATTAGCATTTTTCTTTTCCACCCCCTTCCTTATGATCTCTAGCATGGATTTTGACTTTTTCACAGCTGCCACACACTGAGTTGACACTTTCAACCACCTATCCACCACAACTCTGTCTCTCCTGATCAGTCACTTACAGCTAAGATCCCATAGGATATATGTGAAGTAGAGGGCCTTGACCCAATATGCATCACTTTATACTTGCTTACATTGAACCACATTTGGCATTTTGTCACCCACTTACCAAGTTTGGAGAGATCCTTTTGGAGCGCCTCACAATCCATTGTGAATTTCACTACCCTAAATAGTTAAATGTCATCTGCAAATTTGGCAACTTTGCTGCTTACCCTGACTTCTATATCATCTATGAACAAGTCACTGGTCCCAGTATAGATTCCTGGAGGTCCCCACTCCATTGTGAAAACTACCCACTTATTCCTACCCTCTGTTTCCTGTCCTTCAACTTATTCCTACTCTCTGTTGCCTGGTAACCAGTTACCAATCCATACATGAACCTGTTCCCTTATCCCAAACTATCCCTTTTGAAAATTTGAGTTACATTAGCTATTTTCCAGTCTTCTGGTACAGAGCCTGATTGTAGGGACAAGTTATATATTTTTGCTAGGAGATGTGGTTGAAATTTCACATTTGAGTTCCTTCAGAACTCTTGGGTGGATGCCATCTGGATTTGTTAATTTTTAGTTTTTCAAGACAGTTTAGAACATTCTCTCTTGTCATTTCAAATTGGCCCAGTTCTTCAGCTTCCAAGCCTGAGAAGTTAAGTTCCGGAGTGAGTATATGGTCTCCACCATGAAGACAAATGCAAAGAACTCATTCAACTTCTCTGCAATCTCCTTCTCCTCCTTAATCATCTCTTTCACGCCCCCTCATCATCTAAGCTTTCAACCACCTCCTTGGCAGGTTTTGCTTCTGTTTTTGTTATTCCCCTTGACACTTCTAGCTATATGCTCCTCACACTCTTTTTGCATCCCTTATTGTCTCCTTGAATTTCTTTTGCTAGAGTTTGTTCCTCCCCGCCCCCCTTCATTTGGGCAGGACTTCCATTTTCTGAAGGAAGACCTCCTTTTTATAGCTTCTATGACTCTACTTTTTAGCCGTACTGGCATCCTCCTGAACTTCGTAGTACCTTTCTCCTTCTTGGTATACATTCCAACTAAGTTTCTATTATTGTGGTTTTAAATAAGTTCCATGCTTTCTGGAGTGATTTGACACTCCTGACTTTCCTTTCAGTTTCCCTTTTACCAGCTCCCTCATTTTTGAGAAGTTTCCTCTTCTGAAGTCCAACACATCTGTGTTGGACTTCCTTAGCAATGCTCCACTAGCATATAAGCTGAATTGGAACACACTATGATAACTGTTCCCCAATGGTTCTACAACTCTGACATCTTGTACCAGGTCCTGGGCATCACTCAGGATTAAGTCCAAGGTCACTCTCTCTCTGGTTGGTTCTGCAACCAACTATTCTAAGGCACAGTCATTTAGCATGTCTAGAAATTTAGCTTCTGTGTGCTTTACTATAGAAGAAAGCATGGTGTAGTGGTTAGAGTGCTGGACTAGGACCGGGGAGACCCAAGTTCAAATCCCCATTCAGCCATGACACTTGCTGGGTGACTCTGGGCCAGTCACTTCTCTCTCAGCCTAACCTACTTCACAGGGTTGTTGTGAGGAGAAACTTAAGTATGTAGTACACTGCTTTGGGCTCCTTGGAGGAAGAGTGGTATATAAAATGCAAAAATTTAAAAAAAATGTATTAAAATGTTATAAACTAATATAAAATGTAAAAATTAAAAAATAATAATAAAGAAAGAAGATTAGTATGGAATTTATTGACATGAGAAAATTATACTGGAATTGGAAGAACAAGCACTCACCTGTCTGCAAAGACCAGTTTAAAACCATAATAAAAGATAAAAGTTAACATATGCATCTAAACCAGGCCTGCTAAACTTAGGCCCCCAGCTGTTTGTGGACTACAACTCCCATAATCCCAAGCCACAGTGGCCAATAGCCAGGGATTATGGGAGTTGTAGGCCAACATCTGCAGGAGGGCTGAAGTTGAGCAGCCATGATCTAAACTAGGGTTTCTCAACGTGAGGGTCCCCAGATATTATTGGACTTCAACTCCCATAATCCCCAGCCCCAGTGGCCTTTGATTGGGAATTATGGGACTTGAAGTCCAATTATATCTGGGGACCCACATGTTGAGAATCCCTGATTAAACTAAGGTATAACAATCCTTTGACGATATATTGAGTAATTTTTTAGTGTTATCACAAAATATTTGGAATGTTATCAGCACTGTAGGAAACAAAATAAAGTATGTTTAAGATAGCAGAAGTAATGTAATAGTTATAATAATCAATACTTTCCCTTGTTCTGTGGTAATCAAGCATTGTTTACTTCAGTTTCCGAAGCTACACACACACACACACACACCTACTCTATTTTAACAGGGAATTGGGTTTTAACAGGACTCATTATAATGCACTAGACTGGAAAAATTAATTAAGTTCCCTTGAATTCTTGCTGAGACAAATCTAAATCTAGGGCAAATAATCCAAGGACAATTGTTTACTGTGTGACCATGATCACTTGGTGCATCATAAAACCAGGCTTCTTACAGAGAACTTGTTGACTACAATCTTTCAGACAACCACTTTGTAGCATATAGTTAGTTCTGCAATTGCTGTCCAGTAGAATTTTACTTCCAGTAGTAGATAGTGTGAATGTTTCCTCTTGTCCCCCCCCCACCCCAATTCTTATAATGTCCTGTGAATAATGCCATTTGTGTATCAAGTTTGAATATCAAGGGCACAGTGAGAGGTGTATTCCACATTTATAGAACCCTCTTCATCTGAAGGTAAACCATCCAGAGCACTATGCATCCTGAACACATTTCAGAAACAGTGTAAGATCTTTCTGAGTGGGATTAAGTGGGCATGGTGATACTTATTTATATTATTTTACTTTTTGTTATTTTGATTAACATATAGTTATTTATAATTAAATACTCTCTGAGAAAAATGTAAATATTGAGCTTGATGAATGTGGTAGCAGCCTAGTTTGCCATTGGAAGCTGCCTTACATCAAGCCAGACCTTTGGTCCTTTTAGCTCAGAATTGCCTACGCTGACTGGCAGCAGCTCTCCAAGGATCCAGGCAGGGGTCTTTTCCAGTCTACCTGTACCTAGAGATGCCAGGGATTGTTCTTCATGCAGAGCAGATACTCTGCCACTGAGCTATGGTGGTGGTCCCATCCCTGGACCTCTTCAGTGATCAATCACATTCTACCAGAATTACATTTCCACAGTGATAGAAGAGAAAGTCCAGAGCACATAGTTCTTTGCTATGAAGATGCTGCCAAAAATGGACCCCTCATATTGACAGATCGCTTTTGCTGCTGGTCACGTGAATTGGTGCTACCAATTGACTACATTGTCCTCAATAGTCACTGAGAACATGGAGCAGGAAATTGGAGCCTCACAATTGTGATGAGCCCAATATTTTTAGTGAGTACATCCAACTATTATGGTGCAGAGAGGATCAGTCAGCATGGGGAGGCTGCAGAAGAAACACATATTCTGGGCTCAAGTCCTTATGACATAAATCCATTGCTATTCTTCCATAGATCATAAGTTATGGCTGTCATCATTGTTGTCATAAGACCACAGCAGACACAGATTATGGCAAAACTCTGTTTCCAGTTGCAAAGTTTATCTTTGCCTCCACATGCAGAAATTGCACAAGAACGAGTTTTAATGTCTTGAACCTTATGCGGTGCTGGTACATTTTATTCAATACAACTGTGCCATAGCCAGCTAACCATTCATCCTGTGGTCAGAACTGGTGAAGCTTAATGCAACTCAATCCGCTATGATTACAATAACATTTGTACAGTTTTAGCATGTCTGAGAAACAACCATGGATGTAGGAGATATTAAACCACATAAATGATCTATCCCCAATACCAAGGCTACATTGTAAAACCTCCTTAAGAATTTATATTATGGAACTGGAAAAGTAGAGTATAAATTTTCTAAGTAAATAATAAAAAGAATTCCCAGCAAAATTAACTTCTGTTTGCCAAAACCAACTCATTTCTTCTTGCTTTATACCACAATATCTTGGGGTGAAAACCCATTGTTTAAATTATTATTCCTTCTAGAATTATTTTTTCATTTGTAACAAAAACCATATACTGATTTGAAACATCACTTTGTCAACCAAAAAAAACCCTCAAACCCAAACCCCACATTGTACTGTAAATGTTTAACTCCATGATGAACTGGAAATATTTCATATTAAAACTGTAGTCAGGTTCTAAAACAAAGTAAATCAACCTCAGCCAGCCAGTTTAGAACTCCCAAATGAAGGTGGAGAAGTGTATTGGAATTGACTCAGGAACCATCCACTCTCACATGCAAGGCTACAGAGATCTCTTAAACATCACCTCCTCTAACAAAAGCAACCTTAATAAAATCTCTGCCTTAAAAGCAGTCAAATGATTATGACACTTTAAAGTGCTATCAGCTTCCTGTTCTGTTTTGTTTTGTTTGAATTATGGTTGATTTGATTAAGTGATGTAGAAATGTGATACTGATGAGCTGGCTTGTGAATTTCCATACAGCTGCCTGCAGATGAATATGCTCCAAATAAAACTCACAACTCAAATGGTGGACTTACTTTAGAAATGGCACCTTGTCTAGGATTCTATCATTTCACTAAAATGACAATAAAATATAGTTTGTTTTTACAGTCGTAATCTGATTAAAGAAATCATTGGAAACTGATTCTATGAGTATTGATTAAACATCAGATCTGCACATAAATAAGAACAATAGTTATCAGGAATGTTTTTATGTATCTCTCATTGTAGAAAACATCAGTTTTCTTCTTATGTGGTTGAGAAGGGAAAGCCTCTTCAAGGATAGCATGTCCTGCTTCTGAGTTCTATAAAACGTCACAATCAAAATGTTTTTTTTTTTAAAATCAGCTGACTGATTGGCTTTTGGAGTTGAGTAAAAGAGTGTTAATTCATTAACCTGATTAATCATTGTTAGAGCCTAATATTTTTATTATAATGATTTTGGACACTATGTTCAACGGTAGCAGAAGGCCAGTGGTGTTCTGGCACACCATCTACTGGCTGGGCAAGAGGCATCAAGCTCCAGTAGCCTTGCACACCTTGTGATCTGAAGAACCAACAGAGGATGCAGATGAGAGTAACGGTGCCTACGTGGAGTGTTTAGAATCAGGAAAATTGGGTTCTAATGTGCACTTAGCTGTGAAGCTTACTGGGAAGGCTTTTGGCAAGTCACCATCTCTCTGTCTAACAAGCTGTGAGAATAATCTTCTGTATGTTCCTCCCTGAAATCCTTTGAGGAACACAATCACAGAGAGGCTAGTCTAGTGATTTCACTCAAGTACCATTTATCCAGAGAGGAGATGATTAAATGAGTTGATACAAATTATTCTTTCAGTAACTTGCAGGGATAAATCCCATTATATCTGTAGAGGTTTTATCCTTGAAATAGAAGGATCCATGTTCGTGTAAGACAGATAACAGGGAAGGCAGGATGCCTCCTTGTTTTAAGGAGGCAATTATTAGAGACATGAGACCAAACAATGCAGAATTGCTGAAGGCCGCTAATGAAGCATCCTGGTCTTCCATAATACCTCATCAGTGCCACAGGCTGATAGCATCCATGCCACGCCGCATTGAGGCAGTAATTGCTGCAAAAGGGGCCCAAACCAAGTACTGAATACATATGCATGCTTATACTTTTCAGAGGTCCGATATTGTTCTATTCTTCAATCCTTGTCTTCTTGGTTCCATGTAATATTCTAATTTTCTGAGATTGTGGATTTGGGGTTTTCATGAGCTGTACGCCATGATCATCACAATTATAACAAATTAAGGCTTGACTTATCTCGCTTTGCATGTAATGCATCTGTCTCATATATCAGTTTCACCTTTTAATTTGCATTACTGAAATTAATGGACTTTTGCACGATATTCTAATTTTCCAAGTTTCACCTGTATCTGAAGCAATGTTAACCTGAGCCATTTTTGGAAGGATGGTATATAAATCACATCAGATCAATCAATCAATCTTAAGGAAAGCCTAGTGGAAAAGGAAAAGAGACATCTGATTCCGAGCAATTCTTTTCACCAAAGATTTTCTCACTAATAGCAAGGACATTTTGCTGTAATTGAGGAAAACTATAACCATAACTTCTAGGGCAACCAGGCATTCACAATTTATAGGCCCGGAATTTTACTCTCTTGGCCATTACCCAGAATTGAAAAATGCAAAGTCAGAATTTCAGCCAAGCTGTTTCTGCTACTAGTGTGCATGTCTGAGCTATTATAGTTCATAGATACATAGTAGGGATATGCATATCTATTCATGGCCAAATGGATTCAACTCAAATCTGGGTGATTTGAGTAATTCAACCTCTATTTGAATCACCGTTGAGGATGCTTACCAGATTTTGGCTCAAATTGATTTTGCAATTCAAACCTCCATTTCCCCCCAGTGATCTCCATTTTGTCCCTGCTAAGCTTCTGCCAACACGGCCAGGGGTAAATTTTTAGAAATCATGTGTGGATTTTCACTT
This sequence comes from Hemicordylus capensis, assembly GCF_027244095.1. Taxonomy (NCBI): domain Eukaryota; kingdom Metazoa; phylum Chordata; class Lepidosauria; order Squamata; family Cordylidae; genus Hemicordylus; species Hemicordylus capensis. The sequence goes on along the minus strand of NC_069657.1, from coordinate 103,407,842 downwards.
GTGAAATGACTTCTTCATAGAGAATCTTCATAGGGAATTTCTATGCAGTGGCTCCAATCTTATCTCTCAGGCAGATTCCAGATGGTGTCCCTTGGCAACTGTTGTTCTTCAAAAACTGAACTTCGGTATGGTGTCCTTCAGGTCTCCATATTGTCTTTGATGCTGTTTAACATCTACATGAAACCGCTGGGAGAGATCATCAGGAGATTTGGTGCTGGGTACTATCAGTATGCTGATGACACCCAAATCTATTTATCCATATCAACATCATTGGGAGAGTGCATAACCTCCCTAAATGCCTGCCTTGAGGCAGTGATGGGCTGGATAAGGGATAACAAACTGAGACTGAATCCAGATAAGACGGATGTGCGCGGTCAAGACTCGGGAGATTAGTTTGATCTGCCTGTTCTGGATGGGGTCACACTTCCCCAGAAGGAACAGGTACACAGTCTTGGGGTGCTTCTGGATTCGAGCCTCTCCCTGGTGTCTCAGGTTGAGGCAATGGCCAGAAGTGCCTTCTATCAGCTTTGGCTGATACACCAGCTGTGTCCATTTTTTGAGATAAACGACCTCAGGGCAATGGTACATATGCTGGTAACCTCCGGACTGGATTACTGCAATGTGATCTACGTGGGGTTGCCCTTGTATGTAGTCTGGAAATTACAGTTGGTCCAGAATGCCTGCCCAGAGACCCACGTTGGTCTCTGGGTCATCTCAGAGAGGTCATGTTACTCCTGTATTGAAAGAGCTACACTGGCTACCGATAAGTTTCCGGGCAAAATACAAGGTGCTGGTTATAACCTATAAAGCCCTAAACAGCTTGGGCCCTGGATATTTAAGAGAACGTCTTCTTTGCTATGAACCCCACCACCCACTGAGATCATCAGGAGAGATCCGTCTGCAGTTGCCACCAGCTCGTCTGGTGGTCACTCGGGGACGGACCTTTGCTTTTGCCCTGAAGCAAAAATCTCCTCCCTTTGGAATGTGCTCCCTGCTGAAATAAGAGCCTCCCCATCTCTGACAACTTCTTAAAAGTCTTTAAAGATGCATCTGTTCACCCAGGCTTTTAATTAAATAGTATTTAAATAGTTTTAACATTGTTTTAAAATATTTTTTAAAAATTTAATTGTTGTAATGTGTCAATTTTTCTGTTATTTATTTTGTTTTAATTAATGTTTTAACTTTTCTGTCATTTATTCTATTTTAACTAATGTTTTAACCTTTCTGTTGTAAACCACCTAGAGATGTGAGTTTGGGTGGTATAGAACTATGTTAAACAGACAAACAAACAAATTTTAAAAAAAATAACTGTGAGTAAAAGATGTGGAGGATACTAGAGCCCATTGTTGTAGATTTGTTAAGGTAATCAATGGAAAGTTATTCCCATGTTCCTAATTTTTCATTGAAAATTTCCATGTAAGGGAATCATGACTATACTTAATTGCACCCTTGTGACTGCTCGGTGAATAACCTTTTGTTCCTATTTTCTGTCCTTAGTGATTCATAGTGATATCACAATTCCTTTTGTCCAATGGTAGATCACTTTGCACCTGTGGAAAGAAAGATGTCTCTAGACTTTGTAGGCAAAGGAAAAGGAAACCCTGTTCCATTTTTAGAAGCTACACAGGGAGATATAGCTGTGTGCTATACAAAAGGTGTGATCTTTGGGAAGAATCATACACTGGTCTTTGAATTTCTTTTAATATATATAGGGGCTGAGACACCTTGTATACGTTACTAGAAATACAACACAAGCTCTAACACTTTTTATCCTAATCATATGTCTTGGAAATCAATGGATATTTTCCAAGTAAGATGTTAAAGGTGTAAGTAGATGTAAACTCAATATCCTCTAATAGTTGTATGCAAATGGTATTGGAATATTAAGGATGTTTACTGTCAGGCATTGTACAAGCTGGTGACCCAATCTTGGAAACATATATTTAGAGTTCTACTGATTCAGTGGGACTTACTTCTAGGAAAACACATTGATAAAGTCAGTGGTGAATTCCGAAAAAGGCATGTGTCTAATCAGAATGTGAGTTGCGACTATGGGCCAGCCAGGGGTGTAGCTAGGAGAAAGGAGGCCCCTGTTCGCCCTCTCCCCAGAGGCCCCTTGTAGTGAGGAAGATGATGAAGAAAATAGGAAAGAGTGGGGCTGTAGGGCCCAGGTTCTTTGAACCCATCCACTTAATTATAGCTACACCTCTGAGGCCGGCAGAACCTGCTATGGAATTTGCATAGGATGATATGGAATTTGCATCAGATTCTTTCTGGCTTCAGAGGGTTCACCAGTTTCTAGAAATTTCTGAAAAGACTTCAGTCACTTTGTACATCATGGACCAGTTCCTCTCTGAGTCCCAGTGGAGTGGCATGAGGATCATAGAGAGAGCCTAATCTGGTGCTCAGATGAAATGGTTCTGATCTTGTACATGTGCTATACAAGTATACTCCAGATTGTACTGTGCACAGGAACTATAGTTCTGGGACAGCTGCAGTACATGGGAGCCAGGAGTTAGACTAGCAAGGTTCAGCAGCTTGGAGAGATATTTAACAATTCAAGAAGACCTTCCACAATTCCTCAGTACTGAAGGTCTGGAGATATTTGTGCCCTAAACTTGAGGACAGATTTCTTCCACAGTATTTCTTTTCCAAATTTTGTCTATCACTGATTTAGTATTGTAGTTGATATATTTATCTTAAAACTTTAACTACCTTCATTTCATACATACATACCAATCTTCTCTTTCCTTTGAAATGAATGAAGCCTTCTGTGTGAACAAGTGTTCATGTGCATATAAGTTCTATATTGGGGCATTTGTGTGAGTCACATCAATGTGACTGGCTTAATGTGCTCTGGATATAATATTACATATATGTATATAATATTAAAATTAAAGCAACACTATGTGTTGTCAATATTTATCATAAGCTGTGCTTACTATACCATGTATAATTACTACGGTATGTCTAGTCATTTCAATCCAACCACCATACTATAAAATATGACAGATAAAATAATATATACATGACATATTTATAGCTATCTATCTACTATCTAATTTCCTTTATCATGACTTTTAACCTGATTTGTTATCACTATATCTTATTCATGAGAGCACTTCTGGTATTTAACACAGAACAATGCCTTTTCAGTATCTAAATTGGTGTCATAGATGTATTAATCACAGATTAATGTTTGGATTTTTAATCAGGTTTTAATTGGAGCTGTCTGCTCTGTTAAATCAGAGTTCAGTGTTGATGATGTGGTACAAAGCATTTATGTACATTTCTTGCTTTCGTCCAATACAATTCCTAGGATTGGACAACACAACAGCTGTCTTTTTACATCTCATAAACACCACTGGAATCCTGATATTATGCACTTTAATCAGTTCATGTATTTATAAAATTGGAGTTAATCAATGCAAAGAAACTATTGATCGATGGTGAAAATGCTGGTTAGTGCTGAAAAGCCTTACAAAAGCTGTCCATGCCCTGTAATTTGGAAAGTGACCCCTCCCTCCCCTTTCATAGCTTAAAACGAACACATATGCTTCCCGTTCATTGCATGGCTTTAAAAAAAGACCACCGGAGAACCAGGCACAATTTTGACGATTGTGGCTTAGCAGGAAATACAAAGCCGATAGGGATAAAACAGCACCAGAGAAGAATGAGAACGTGGCGGGCGTCTTTAAACAATTCAGTTAATAAGGTTTGGATTCAGTAAACTGAACAGTCATCATTATCTGTTTAACCCGCGTCTGAATGGGCTTGGAAGAAGGGCTTTCTGATGGGTTTCTGAATGTCTATTAACTGGAGCTTTCTTTCCCCTTTGTGTTGGGCAAAGACACGTCATTATACGAAAATGGCTGCAATTACAGCTTAATGCCTAATTGCTGGGTCCCGCTTTTTTAAAGCAAGCCTTCACAGGCCTAGCAAGAAGAACTTCTAAGAATGCAGCCACATTCCAGAGCTGGCTGGAATCATCACGTTGCCGCCTCCACCCCGCAAGCAGCTCTCACCTTTCACTCCGTCTGGTTGGCACCCCCGCCTAGTGTACACCTCTTATGCTTGGGTCCTTCCATCCTTGCGCAGCAGTCTAATGTAACAAGTCTTGCATGGCACTGATACTCCTCGGATAAACCGCCTCGCTTATCCCAGATCCTTGCCCAGATCAGGAACACAATCTCTCCCCAGTCCCCACCCACAAACCCTTTTGTACCGTTCCGTACAACGGGATGGAATGGGGTCCATTCACGACCAGGAAGCAAGAGAAAAACCATGGACGGAAACAGAGCCTATATCCCAGACCTTGTGGTCTCAGGGGGGTCGGCATGGTGAGGAGTGCTATGTGGCAGCACCAGGAAAAAAACATTGAGAGGAGGCCTAGAAAGGGCAAAGCGCATGCATGGGTGGGCGAGCTCTGTGTGTCCCACATACTAGAATTTTGAAACAAGCATGGCGGAAACTACTCGTCTGGGGCAGCTTGCCCCGCCTGTGGTGCCGCCCTTGTTTCCCCCTCGCATGATTTCTCAAATTATAGCCCCTTCCTTCATGCGTCAGCTGGATGGAATAGTAATTCAATTGGAGATTCTTCCAGGAGTAAAGTTAGCCCCCAGATTGATTTCCTATGCTAGGGCAGAGACAGCAAACTATTTTGAGCTGCCATTTTGTCACTTGGATGAGATCATAGCCTGTTCTGAAGGCTCTGTGTGAAGTGACGTCAAGGACGGTTGGTGGGCGGAGCCTCGCAGGAAGGCTTCCCTTAAAGACAGAACGTCGCATTTACTTCTACCCATCTCCAGAAAATAGTTGGCCTGCATCCTCTAGGTCACTTCCAGACTTACTAGCAGTGCTTAATATGAGCCAGAGAATAAAATCTCAATCCCATCCGCTCCCGAAGAGAGTAAGCAACGCTTTATGCTCCAGATCTATATTCAGGGCCCAAATAATCTCATAAACTATATGCCAGGTGTATCCCTAGTGCAAAGTATATTTCTAACATCCCACTTCACATACCTTGCATTGATTTAGAATGCAGGAGGTGGATTTCTCTAAGTAACTAAGTTGATACTCGAGTAGCATTTTTTGCTTCATTATATTCATATTGGCGACAACATGTATTTTTCAACGTGCATTTTTTCACAGGCTTATGGAGAGTAACTGGATGCTCAAGAAACGCTACTTGTAAGCCGGGATTTCTCCATGTACCCGTTTGTTGCGCTCCCTCGTTTTCCATTTCAAATTAGTTGCGTTATTTTCCCTTTCAAAATTATCAGGTTGCACCACTGTGATTGAGATCTTGGAATTAGTGAACCCAGAATTTTTGACTTGAAACGGAATTACTTCCGTCGACTTTAGTGAGATTGAAGCTGCAATCTTTGCACCGTTAGTTTAGACATTGGAATAGGTGACACTTCCGAGCAAACATGATGGGATCGTGCTACGCATTCTCATTCCCCTTTCAAAATCTGTTCCGGTTTGACCGATCTGAGAAAGTTGCAACCATGTATCCCCAGGTGCATGTCGCAGTTGCTAGGATACCCCCTCGATTGTAGTTTAATTTAGCTTTGGAGTCAGAGAGTTTATTCTGAGTCGATTATCTCTATGGTATACAGATTTAGCTGCAACGTTTTTCCTTACTGCAGTGTACGACGACCACACCGGATTTCTACTGCTTGCAAAGACAGTGGGTTCTGGGTTGTCTCCCCACATTTATGCCAATAATCATCAGTAGGAAGGGCTCTAATGGGGGTGACACGTTGTAGGGAGACGAATTCGGTGAGAAGAGTAAAGAGCGTAGCTTGGCATACAAAAAGGGACAAAAGGACGATGGGCCCCTGTCCCCCACCTCTGGGGCCTAGATATATCCCAGATATATATCCCACCCTTCAATTACACACTCAGCTTTCTTTTATTCCAAAAGCTGATTGAACTCTGAAGAGAGATGACTAGACCAGGACATGGGAAGTGGGTCACATTTTCATACAGGCCAGCAACACGCACACACAGAGCAGGCCACAGAACAGACGGCTAGGGCGAGACTGAGGATATCTGCCTGTGAAGGTTTTCGTTTCCTCTGTAGGGTGTATATTTTCAGTGCCCCACCTTCCTGCGTTAACGATCGTGCGTGGATCAGCACTGGAGATTAATTAGAGCAGGCACGTCCTTGACGTCAAGGCGTGTGTGCACCGCCATGGAGTCAGCTGACAATCGGCGCGTCTCCCTGAGCGGCTAGTTTGGTTTCTCCTTAATGAGCCCTCGGGTTTCAAGAGGACTGCAGTACGCCTTGGCGAGCACGTTGTTCTTTAGAAAATCCATCCAGCCCTTGACCTGTCGAGGCAGAGCCTTTCGGGGCCTCCCCCGCTCTCAAGTGCCCCAGCCTTCCATTTGCACCGAGCTTAGCGCCAGACTCAAAAGCGTCCCTAGGAGGACCTTGCTCAACCCCTCCCAACGCCGAGGCGGTAGCGCTGAGGGCTCGGAGTGCCTCGTGCGCCGGCAGTACTCAGAGGATCTAATTAACAGGTAGACTCGCCCCCTGGGTGCTTGCAGCCTTCTTGCCAGACACCATAGAAACGGAGCCTTAAGACCCTCCGCCATCTGCACTTCCCTTTCATTGCTCAGACCTCTCGGAAACCACTTTTCCTTCCTCCTGCTTCATGCAGAAGGTACCCCATTCAGCCTATTCGTGTCGAACAAATAATCACCGCTTTTAATCTGGGGGAGAGATGTATTGCGTCTTTGTGATGAGGGGAAAAATAATTAATAACAGCTCGGAATCAATGATTTTCAGAAATCCCTACTGAAGCAACCTGAACAAGAGTAGATTTTCTCCACCAAAAGCCGCCAAAAGGAACAGAGAACCCAACAAACCAGATAAAATGTTTTTGAATGGTCTAGCCAAGCAAACAAATAAATACAGTGCGGAATAAATATTGTCACCTGCTGGGATATGCAAAATCTAACGCCATTTTCGTCTGGGCTTTTCTATCTGCATGGTATATCAAAACAACAACAATACCTGAACAAACTCATGTTTTGTTTTGGGTTTAAAAAACAAACAAACCTGTGGCGGGCTTGGTCTAAAGACTACCAATAATCATCATCATCATCACCAGTCATGTATAATTATAATGAATAATAGTAGTTGTTGCCTCTGTACGCGCGTCCATTCAGTTAAGCTGAAATACATAACTCAAAGCCAACAGCATCGTCTTAACTGAGTTGAGTGGGAGGTTGTTAACTGAAACAGTTTAAGGCGTGGAGGGGGGACCAATCGAAAGAAAGTGATCTGTTTAGACTTGGGACCATAAACACCATTACTTGGCAATAAGTCCCATTGAAATAAATGGGACTTTCTTCTGTCCGGTGCAGTTAGAGGGAAAGATTGAGAAACAACTTGTCATTTAATTTGGGTGGGGATTGCGATGAGGGGTGTGAGAGAATATGTTTTGCGGGTTTAAGATATGGGTTAGGTTTGGCGAGGGAGCAGTAAATTAAAGGAGGAACTGCTCAAATCCTTGGTGGGGTGGAATCTGCATCCCTGCAAAGTACACGCTAGCTAGCTCTTCCGTGTTGGTCATCAATGCTGTTCAAACAAGGCTATTCTTATCCCAGTTTCTATACAGCAGAGGTTCCCAATCTTTGGTCCCCAGATGTTGTTGGACTACAACTCCCATCATCCCTAGCTTCAATGGCCTTCGACCATGAGGGGAGTTCTTGTCCAACAAGATCGCGGGGACCAAAGGTTGGGACCCCCTGTTCTAAAATAACCAGCTTTTCTTTCTAGGGAAGAAACTCAACTCAGGCCCATGGCATTACCTCCTCTCTTGTTACGTTTGCTTTTTCCGCCGACTGTTTAGAAACAGGAGTCATACACTGTAATGCAGCCAACAGACATGTTTCTCTTTGTGTACTTACATCGCATTTGTAGGACAGATATTAGGTTGCCATTACCTGTTTGCTGCCAGCCTGGATGAAATATATCCCCCCGGGATTTGCGTAATTATATATCCCCAGAAAAACGAGCCGTGGATCATGCCCACGGTTTCCGGATCCCAGTTAAACTTCGCTTTCTTCCAAAACGAGCAAGCAAAAGACGAAAGGAGAGAGAGAGAACAGGTTGTAAGGGGATCCAGCCACATAAAGAAACGATTTATATTGTGAGATACTAGGCGAAATTCTGTGAGATGAGAATGAACGTGTGTTTCACATTTGCACTTGCTAAATCTAACCATTCTCCATAAACCATGGACAGCTTGCAGGAGAAACAGCAGTGTGGTCAAATAGGTTGCTAAGAACTATAATAATAAGAATAATTGATAATGGAAGTTTAGGCTAGCAGGTCTCAGGATCTAATACCACACCCGAACAGCCTGGGGGTGACCATTTCTTTCTGCCACGCCCGATCTCTACTAGGTTGGCAAAAAACCTTGTGTCACCCACTGCTAGAGAAGGTTAACAATAGGTAGATGAAAAGGGCAATGGCCCAGCTCAAGCAGAACACACTGAGAAAGACTTGTAGAAGACAGCAAGTCGGTGGAGAATGAATGAAGTTTGCCTTGATTAAATCACCCCTACCACTCTGAATGGCACTGCGGGAAAATACTTGACTAACAAGCAGAAGGTTGCCGGTTCGAATCCTTGCTGGTATGTTTCCCAGACTATGGGAAAGATCTATATTGGGCAACAGAGATATAGGAAGATGGCATCATCGCAGGCATGGCAATGGTAAACCCCTCCTGTATTCTGCCAAAGAAAACCACAGGGCTCTGTGGGCACCAGGAGTCGAATTCGACTTGATGGCACACTTTACTTTACGCTATTTTACTCATATCTTGCTTCAGAAATATAACACACCAAAAATGTATCAAATTCACCATAGGGAAACAGAGTATGTACCTCTCTGTAGTTATAATTTGAAAAAGTCTTCGTGTCAAAAACACTGACAGTTCAGGAAATATGCAATGAACTTATTAGCTAAGCACGTTTCAATTCATGTTGCTTGTTGCTTGGTCTGAATGTTTCTTGAAATGAACGGGATTTTTTTTTAAGGTAAATTATTTTGTATCCTCGGTTTCTAAACTTCTATTACATTCAGCACATGATGTTTTGCTGAGGAAAGCAAATGTTCAAGGCTTCTTCCTAAACCTTGCTCAGCTTTCCCGTTCAGAGACTTAAAAGAAACCCCCCCCCAAAAGCAGCAGCCTATGGGTTCAGGGCGGCAAGCGAATCAGTGATCAGCCCCTAAATTTATATTCAGTGTCAAGACCAGTGAAATAGGAAGTAGCTTCTGAGCATATGCAGAGTATATTTTCCTTTCCACTATTTAAACGCAGTCAACTCACACGCACCTGAGAGTATAAGAGCTTATTTCCCATTTGACTGCAAATCTAGTTGCTCCTCCCCTTCCCAGTCCCTCCCCACTCCCATTTTAGGGAGTTGGTGGTATAGATGTGCCTCACTTGCTTCACACAATCACACCTTCTCTTTCTGAGTGTCTCCTTCCCATTCCCCTTTTAAACCTTGAGTCTCGAACCTGATGTTAAAATTTTAATAGAGCACAACACATTCATTGTATTTCGTTAACTCCTGTGTTTCCACGTATCCTAACAGCAACCTTTCAGTCCTCTTTGGTGTTTGATGCTGCTAATAACAATAACAACAACGGCTGACAGGGTGAGGAAAATTACTTAAAGTAGTTCCACTAAAATTTAGGACAAGTTATGTCTTAATTTTAATGGGACTACTTTGAGTAATTCTCCTCATCTAATAATAATATTAATAGAAAGGAAAAGTTATGTCGTCAAGTCGGTGTCGACTCCTGCCGACCACAGAGCCATGTAGTTTTATTGGTAAAATACAGGAGGGGTTTACCATTGCCTTCTCCTGTGCAGTGTGAGATGATGCCTTTCAGCACCATCCTATATCGCTGCAGCCCGATACCGCTGGCCAGAACCAGAAGCAAAACCAGAAAGCGGCAATGATTACAAAGGTGTTTTCTGAATTACTGACAGTCGCATTCATAATTGAACGGTCTAGAGTTTAAATCGATTGAGGTTGTGGTCCTGCTGTGCTGACCACACCTTCTAAGAACAATTAAACTCAATGGGACTTATTTCAAAGTAGGTGAGTTTAGAATGGAGCGAAAGTCCCGTTAATTTGAAGAGCATTTTGTGCAGGGATAGAGTGGGGCGGGGGGCTATAGTCACCTTCTGGTGGAAGGAAGGAAGGAAGGAAGGAAATGTGCCTAATCATTTTTTTCCTTTTAGTTAATTCAATTCTGTTACGATTAAAGGCAGCAAGATAAAATTTTACTTCCCCTCAAGCATTCATAGATCATCAGACAACAACCTCTAAAGGAAATATCTCTAGTGTATTCTTAGCTTGTGTTCAAAAAATGTTCCTGTATGTATGAACGAGTGAAGGGCATTTGGAGGTCATTCTGGCGCATGATTGCAGGCTGAGTGAGAGTCTCCCACTCAGGTCCCTCACCTCTTTGATGAGTTTCCCTCCTCGGTGTATGGTGCTATTATTGACCATGTCCACGATGGCTACTCCCAGGTTGCAACGGATTCCGAAAGAGATGCAGAAGCCCAGTCCACTCATGATGGCAATGATATATCTCCGGGGGAGCCCAAAGCAGGTGCAATCGCACACTGGCGCCTTCTTCTCGGGAACGTCCAAGGGTTTTCCATCTTCTGTCAACTCGATGGTGTCCCCGGTTTTCTGTCTCTTCTCTAGGACTCTGTCCAACCCAAAGGGGAGAACTCAGTCAGGAGTCAGGACACTCCAAGAAAAAGGTTCACTTGAGTAGCTTTTTGTAAATTCCCTTTCAGAAATGTTTGTTAAAAGCAGTGGCAGAGGGACTCAGTTTGAATCAGACATCAGCCTTGAAATCTATGTTCAGTGCCACTGTGTGGATTAATGAGGGGAAAGGAGCCTCTGAACATGTGCAGAGTCCATTTCTCCTATCACTAATAAATGCAGACAACCCATCACATTTGAGATCATAAAAAGGGCCGCCTGGTTATAGGTATGATTTGGGCCCGTCCATGTCCCAAGCACCTGTCTTTCAATCCCAAAATAATTCATCGAGTCCCATTCAAGGAAATGCCAGCCAAACGATCTTTTATTCCCTTACCAATGTGTTCGAATGCATTGGAAGAACTGAGGTGGATTACGTCCAACCACTACTGCAGAGACGCCATGTTGGCTAGCTCCAAGGAGAGTAGATGTTAGAAGTTGTGGGCAGCATTGGCTTGGGGGAGAGGCTTTAACAATCTTAAAATGGCATGACAAACACTAGACCAAAAGGGTGCAATAACGCCGTGCATCCCGCTGAGGTATGCTGATGAGAAGGAAAGGAGATCTAGTTTCAAAGGTGGGCAGGCATCTGGTTTTATTCCAGACTCAAAATGGCTGTCTCGCATGTTTTCAGCAAAACACTCCTGCATTCCAGCTACTGAAATGTGGTAAATGAGTTTGCACGTTAATGCTCTCATTTTAACCTTATTGAAGATCCCCGAAACATTCCATTATTTGTGGGCTGTTCTGTCTGGGATACAATCAGAGCTCAAATCGAGGCTTCAGTGTAATAAGGATAACAAATACACAAATATCACATCGCTACATAGACTTCTTTTGGCTATCTATAATACTAAGAAATGCATGGAGGGGTTTCAGTTGCACCTAAAGATTACTTTGTCACATTCCCACCCTGGATTGAATTCTTATTGATCCAATGCATGGCTGTTTGTCATACACTCAAGATGCCCTTCAATTGTGCGATCATTTTTCGCGGGTCGTCTGTCTCCCAGTAATTTTCGCAGGTCCTTGTGAATCTTCCCCTTTTAAAACCTGATCTTAACATTCCATTTTGTTATCTTTTTTTTTTTTTTTAACCTGAGCTCCCATTACTGGGAATCCCCCCGCCTCTTGAATTATTCTGAACAGGAGAATAGTCGTGACGTTAACTCCCTAAAGAAATAAAACAGTAAAGATGGGCAAATTAATGTGCAGGGGCAGGATCTAGTGATGTTCAGGACGACAAATATCCAGGTGTTTATGCTACTCTCCACCACGGGAATCTGAATTAGATTCTGTTCAGTTGAAAAGAAACCCTAACTCCCAGATGCCTTTGCTAGGATAATTTCAAGATACAGGTTGTTTTTCTATTAAAACCAATGACAAAACTCCCAACATTTTTTAAAAAGTAGACTCGGATTTCCCACGAAATTCTGCCCTTGACTTCAGCTCCCCTTCCCACTTCCTAACGAATGAATGCATTTTTTAAGGGGATATCAAAGATTACAATGTTTATATAGTCTCGCTGCGATGATACAGAAAATTATTCCCCACTCTTCCATAACAAAGCAAAAAAACAAAACAAGATACATAGGATGGTAAAGAGAACACTTTTAAGAGAAGAAAATTAGCATCTGCTTTTCTGTCGGTGGCTTGGTTTACATCTCGAATGTAGAATTAAGGGTTCTCAGATAATCTTATAATTGATTACACATGATTTGTAAAAGATTAAGTGACACAAATATGTACAGTTAATCGCATTTCCTTTTTGAAGTCAAATTTGTAAAGATCCTTAGGGAGAAAGACGGAATGTTCGATTGTAATACAAATCAATATGTTGCTTTTATTATATCCCCCTTTACCCTTACTCGACTTCGTGGGCGGACATGATGGCAAATACGTGGGCTGGGCTGTTATTGTTTCCAGAGCCAACCTGTAGAAGTTCCATTCAAACAGCAATCGCTGCATAGTAGTAGATTACAAACCTGGACCATCCTCGTTTTCTAAGCATTCCAAAAGGTTGGGATGCCCTAACGTTTTCTACAGTAGGGCAAGTCTACTTCTAAAGGACTGCCGCAATGGAATCGTTCCTCATTAGAAGTCAAAGGTGACCTTCCTATGCAGGTATTAACCGGACACTCTAAACATTCGGGGGAGGTGGAGATTACTTTTAGGAGAATCGAGGTTGAAATAATGTCGATATAACGGTATATTTTTCCTTCCCAAACACCATGACTTCCACTATCTAGGACTTCCGCTTTGAATTGTGTTTAATTCATGGGAAAGACTGCAGTGCATTCACATTACACTGGCATTGACTTGAAATGAATACACTTGTATGGAGGCTTGCTAGGTTATTTTTCAAACTTCTTCCTTTCCGGAGAAAAATATCTATTCCAATCGTATTTTTTCACCGATGAAGTAGGGCTCAACAGGAGAACACATATTTCATTTAACGATCCCTCCTTTGGTCTCCCCTCTGTGTGTGTGTCCCCCAAAACACAGAGAGAAGACATGAGACGATCAATTATTTATGCATCTCCATGTTTTTCGTCATTTGAAGGGCAAACTCACAGGGGAATGGGGAATGCAGATCGAAAATAGTGTTTAAAAAGCCTTCAGAAAAGAAAGGAAACTTTGCAAGCTGAAAACACATGACGAAATATTTTTGTTTCAAATACAAGGTAGTCTGGTCTGAATTTGAAATTTCAAGTACACAGAACTGGTGGTGTTGGGGGGGGGTGTCACCTAGCCCGATGTGATTATTAAGACTGTGGTCCCAAGAACAGTTAAAGAAGAAAATTCCATGTACATAAATTGCTTTTACTTTCGAACAGAAGCGGTTAAGACCTTTAAAGATACATTAAATAAAATATCCGAACTATTTTGGTACAATCTTGTTGAAATTACACTCCTAGCAGAATCCAAAGAATGCAAAAGGAAATCTATTAATACTTTTAGTCTCTCCCCGTCCTCCATATCTATTTATCTACCTCCTAGTTTCAGGTGAGATCAGCAGTCTCACTTTAAGAAGCTTCACATTATTCCTAGTAAAACATTCTTGACCAAGGAGAATTCCTTTCTTACCTGTAGAGCTGACCAAGCGTTTTCCCAGCAAAATTTTTCAGCTTCTCCGTGCCATGGCCCATAATCTTTTTGTTTGACGACTCCATTCCTGTAAATGTTTGCAATGGCGTTGACTTGGTTAACTAGAGCACCCTTACAAACAGCGATAAAGGCTCATATCGGTTTTCATATCCAGCTTTTCTCCATAAAATGGCTATTGTGTGCATCCAGATGAGATGAGAGTGCGTGCAAGAGCGAGCGAGAATGAAAGAGAGACTCTGTGTGAGTGTGTTGTGTGTGAGAGAGCCTGTGGGCGAGGGGGCGAGAAAGAGCGAGAGCAAGAGCCAGAAAGAGGAGACGATTGAATGTGTACATGCAACCCACGGATTTCCTAATAGAATAGGAGTTGTGAGACTCAACTATAACGTCTTCTTGAAAGTGCAGGGTCCACAAGCAAAAAGTGCAGGAGGAGCCATGGTTAGCATGAGGAAGGAAACAAACTTGATTGAAAGCCCAAAATAAAATCCTGATTTGATGCTGATTCTTTTCTTACGTTTGGAATACGCAGAGGTGGAGAGTCGTTAAATGCAGTCGATTTCAAAAGAGGATACTTAGAAACCTTCCCACCTCACAACATTATGTGTGAATCTCTGCTGACTGTGGCAGCAGCTCTGGCACAGGGACAGTGCTAGCGTTTCACTGCTTGTGTGCAACTCATCAGCCACTTGCTCCAGTGTTGGAAAGAGTAATCTAAGTAGACTGAGCTGAGGTCAACATGCCACGCGAGCTGAAGGCTTTAGTCCACCTCCTATATCAGTCCAGCGTCTTCTGGAGAGATTTCAGCACCGTAGATAGTGCCTTATGCACACCGGACTCCAAAGTGTTTTCAGCACCACGGAGAGCGCAGTCGGAAGCTTTTCTCCGCCATCATCAATGTTCTAGGGGAATTGGGCGGACACATTACAATGAAGTCAATGAAGAGCCGATGCCATGGAAACCAAAGAGGAGCGCGCCTGCTCTCGTCTCGTGTACTCTCTCGTTTTCCAGAGAGCAGTGTACTTATCAAAGAAACGGGAGTTTCTTAAACTGTCAATTAACTTTCTGATTTCAATGTCTGACTCCCTTTACCAGTGCATAGGCTGACCCGGGCGGTTGGGCAGAGCAAGTGCTACGGTGCATTTCAGAAGCGTTTGCTGCAGTATTGCAAAAAGAATTGAACACTGCCCGTGAATACAATATCTACTACTCCCCTTTTAGGCCGTTAATCTTGGCATATAGCCAAACAGGGCAGCAGAGCATTAGACTGTAGTGAAAGTTGTATTACAGAGATGGGGAGATATATTTCAGTTGCATAATATGTAAGATGGATGCTAAGATGGACATCTTAGCCTGTTAGATATGACATGGTACATATAATAAATGATATGGATATGTGTGTGTTCTAAGATGATCTAATTTTATTTCTGTCCTTGATATGTATGTTTCATGTATACATATAGCTGCATTGAATGAATATCCCAACGTTCATATAATGTGCTCAAACTGTAATGTTCAGATTTGGTTTCTGACGGTCACAATGTAGTCTAGAATTTTCTTCTAAAATGTGATGACTTCTCCTAAAATTTTAATCTAATAAAATCAAAGTTGAAGGGGCAGATGTTCTTAAAAACACTGGGAGTTGGTATATTCCAAAACTCTCTCCCACTTTTTTTTTGAGGCAGATAACATGGATATTATCATTTTATTAAAAGCAGGACTCTTTCTAAATGCATGTATTTTGTATCTGGGTATTGATAATTTTATTCTTAACATAAATATGGTATCAACAAATGATAAAAAAGTGTGCTCCTGTTGCTATGCTCTAAATACATTGTTGCTCCTGTATTTACAAAGGATGCCCTCTAGTGGAAGGACAATGATATTTGCAAACTCTTCTATTAATTTACTATTATGGGTGTTCATTGTCACTTTCCCCCCTTGACTATGTAAAATGTCACATAAAATAGCATTATTAGATGAACAAAAAATATGTATCTAATAAAAGACTAGTAAACATTAAGGTTTATAAGCAGCAGAGGGGCTTTTAAAAAAAATTAATCTTCCAACTTCTCACATTTTAGACTGTATGTTCTCTTGATTTAAGTCACTTTATAGTTGGCGAATAGACCATTTTCAGCAAAGGATTTTCTGACTGCAGAAATAGAGTGCATAAAATTCTGTTTTACTTCACAAATTTTTTAAAATCTAAATTTTAGGGCTATCAGCCCATCAAATAAATATGCATTGATAAATTATAGCAGTTTAATTATTTTTCTGCAGAAATGTGTATATTAACAGAATAACTGGCTGACATACAGAGCAAGGATTCACTGCAGTGAGAGAGCAGCCAAATCAAACTTCCTAACTCATTACACTAGTGCAGCAGGGAAATGGCAAGTTTTGATATCCTCCCCTCCCTCAGGAAGCCCCCTGTGCCACCCAAAAATATGTCCCCAAGAACTGTGCTGCACTCAGAGACATATTTTTGGGTGGCACAGAGGGCTTCCTAGGAAAGAGAGGGTTTCAAAAATTGCTGCTTCCTGTTGCACCAATGCAGTTAGTAAGGAAGTTGTGTCAGAATGATCTCTTGCTGCACCAGTGCATCCTTGCTCTCTCTGTCAGCCACTATTTTGAAGGGGGAAAGCATATTTTGCTTTTGGATGATATATACATATATGATAATAGATAATAGGCCCCCCCTCTTCTTCTCTTGTATGAAGTAGAAGGGGGATGAATGCCTTTTCTAAGCTATGCCGGCCTCATCCAGTTTTTATAATAACTTGTATTTAAAATAATGACAATATGTTGCTTAAATCTCCTGCTGAATTAAATGGGTCTACCCTACCCTTCTAAGCAATCAAGACATTTTTAATATATTAATTTGAATAATTGTATAAACATTATTACTAAATTTAGATAGCATATTGCATATCATTTCTTCTTCTTCATCTTCATCTTCATCTTCATTTGTATTATATATTTAGCACCAAACCATCAGCAGATAATGTTCAATCTAGATTTAGGAGGGAGAAGAGATAAATACAGCAGAAGAAGGGAAAGGATATGATTTGGATTTCTAGCCATTCACAGCATAATCACACAATGAGAAAGTGCTTAATTCTAGTTGACTAGGGTTGTCACATCTTTTATTAGCCTTGCTCCTTTGCTTTTAGCTGCAGCCTAAAAGAGAGAAATTAAGTAGAAGAATCTTAACTTTTACTCCATGCCAAAAAAGCTTCACCTGCTTAATATCTGTGTGCCTGGCTGCTGTTAAACAGAGTAATATGTTCGGTAAAGAACATGACAATCTATTGACACTGTGATTAAAAACATTAAGTATGTCTTAATTGTGTTTTTACAGATTATGATTTTCCCTCCTGTCACTGCCAGGTTGGAAAACACGAACACAAAACAAAACAGGGGTGGGAGGGAACTCAATTAATGATCTCTACTGCAGCTAAAGCTTGGGATCAGGTCACTATGCAGTAACTACAAACTATGATATCACTGTCATTGTTTTCAAGTATTGGTTGGAAGCACACAAATCCATCTCAAAAACAGCCAACAAGAATGCAGTTCCTAAGGAAGCCCTGGAGTTACTGCAGAATGATATGATGCTGCACACCACTGCAGTTTGTCCTATGGGTGGCCTTACTTTTCAGCTGAATACCCTATAGAGTCATGACTGATTCTGGTTGCAGGATCAAATGAGGCAAGATTCCTATTCCTAGCAAGAAGAGGGGTGTTTTTTGCTATGAGATTTCAGAGGCTGTGCTTATTTTCCACATATTCCATGAGCCATTTGCTTGTTGTGCTTTCTGATTGAAGACATTTCTGCCACTTTTAGAATAAACTCTAAAAATTAGTTAAGGGTCTGGCAGACTACCAGATCCTAGACTGGGAAATATTTGTTCCACTTATCAGAATGTGACCCTGGTTTCAAGTTGCCATCTTTTTGCTGGTCTCCTCCTGGGCAACCCAGGATACAAAAATCAGCATGTGGAATAGTTTCTGACATGGAAATAAAGTAAGGGGAAACCATTACCTGCTCAGTTACTCCATGTCAGGCTGCTGTTAGGCACAGAAGCAGGAGCAATAAAAAGCTGGTAACTCTGTGTAGATAAGGCAGATCCTGTGAGGTGGTGAGAGATTCCTGAAGGATTCCTGGGACCTTCCTCTCCATTAGGTTCAGCAAGAAATGACAATCTACTGTTTTTCTGCCCTTCTGACTAGTTCTGTGGAAAGGGTAGGAGGTTTCCTGTAGAAGGTATTACACCCCAGAGAACTGAAATCAGTAATCTCTCTGAATTTTCTTTCCCCCTATATGGCTCCACAGATAAAGATCTGGGGCATGAATGGAAGTCCTCTTGCTCACTAGCTGTTTTAGGGTCAAATTTCTCTCTAGCGTTCCAACCACAACCAGATATTTACCTTCTGTGCCTGGTGAAGTGTAGTGTGGCCAGCTTTTTAACTGCCTCTTATGAAGTTGTTAATGACAGGCTTGATCCACAGGACTTAAGCAGCTGAATTTTCCCCTAGTTATGTGGGGCGCAGCATTTTATAGGCTGAAGATTCATTGATAAGAAAAAGCTTCAAGCTTGTTTCTCCTTCTTGTTCTATTGAGCTGCCTTTTCCTGACTGTTTCCTGCCCTGAGTTATTATTAGTTTTGTCTGTTTGCCTGCTTGCTGCCCATCCACTGAGAATCCAGCTAATTCACATGTTCCACCAAAGCTACACAAGGATAGTTCTGAAGATGAAAACATTTACCATAGTGAGAGACTGAAAAAGCAAGGCAAGAGAACGAGGCAAGAACCAGCACAAAAGTGGAGGTATTCCACCAGATTTCTGTTCTATATTTTCTAAAGTACAAGTATTAAATGGAATAATGTTAGCTGTAGTGATTTCTGAATACATGTATTAGGGATCACATATTTAGGACTAGTCATACATGGACGTGCATCACCTGATGGCTGCACCGTCAAATAATGATGTGTATGGAAATGTCATTGCAATGCAAATATCACAGACAGAATGTTCATATAATTTCCCATAGTGTCAAACACAATATTTTTCTGTTGAGCTAGTGCAAACATTCAAGACATTAAGCACTGAGCAACAAATTATGAGAAATCAAGTGATGTATATGCATGTGAAAACTGGTCTTTACATTTGTTATCCACAAATATGTTAAGCTTGTGGTACCCCACTGAAGAGTCAGAAGGGGCACATGGATCATCTTATCCATTCATGGAATACAAAGATTCCCTAGACCTACCTAACCCTTTCCAGAAATATGCACATCCAATCCACTCTTGTAAAATTCCCAGAGCAGAGCCACAACTTCCTCATTTTAAAAAATTGTGGTGCATTTCTCTGCCTTATGTTTATACAGTAAATAAAAATGAATCACGTATGTAGGGTATTTAAGGATTCTTCTTAGTTTGGGAAAAACAAGTATTTTAAATGCAAAGCTTAAAACCCCCCAATGATTAGAGACACAGTTGGAGTAGCATATATGCATGTGATGAATTAGTTTGAAAATGCACAGACCAGCTTAAGCCGCTTGCTTTACCATTTAGAAAGGGAGATAAACTGGTGGAACACAGGCAAAGGCTATTCCTTCAGCACTGCACCATCAATCAAAACAGCACCATTAAATCTGAGAATATGATTAATCACAGCTTGGTCCATGAAGGTCCCTAAGAAACTACATTTGGCTTGCAACAAATTTGCTTCTGTTCTATGGATTAGTCACATCCTATGTGAATGATGTAGCTCTGCAGTAAAACCAACAAATGTATGTTTTAGAGTGCTGCAAAAAGGAATAGCTGTATACTGCACTTACCTTGGTCCACTGGATTAGCTTTCCAGCAGCAGAATATTTAGAATTCTGGCGCAAAGGAACTACACTTC
The DNA here is from genome assembly GCF_027244095.1 of Hemicordylus capensis. Classification (NCBI taxonomy): domain Eukaryota; kingdom Metazoa; phylum Chordata; class Lepidosauria; order Squamata; family Cordylidae; genus Hemicordylus; species Hemicordylus capensis. The sequence continues at coordinate 103,388,014 of NC_069657.1, read as the reverse complement.
ATGGAATCATGTTGACAGGAATTCAGCACCCACTCTGGCACCATCATAGGTTCTGATGCTGCCATCATACCCTCCTCACTCACTGAATGAGGCGGACTATGCATACACCAGTGTGCAATATTTAGAGCCTTATCCTATACTTTAACAAAAAAGCACCTGGTTTGAATGGTATTTGGAGGAAGCCTCTTAATGCAGGCACAAGGTGAGATACACCTCTCCTACTGTCCCTACACTGGCACAACTGTGTGACTATGGTGGCAGAATGCTATGCCAATGTAGTCACACCACTAGTTGAATTCTGCTGAAGCAGGGCAGGGAGTGGCACACTTAAGCCCAATTGTGTATGCCAAACAGACACTGAATGCCCCACTAAATTGAGAGCCTAATGTTAAGCTGACTTCTGACTTCAGAAGTGATGTAAGTTTAAAAAACAAAACAAAACCCATACCCTCTTGAATGCAATGGACAGCTGCCCACAGAACACAAATGGATCTTAATCTGTAGGGATTCTGGGAAGACAAGTGTAAGCAAATTGCTCTTCCCAAAGCCCTTCCAGGTATTCTGCCTCAGGAAGCATCCCAGACATAAATGCCCAAACAGAACATCATCCACCACCGGAACTGGAGAAGCGAGGAGAAACCAGCCTGTACAGATAAGCATAGGGGGAGGCAATACTGTGCCTCAAAGCATGGATGCTTCAAATGTCTCCTTCATCTTGTGTGTTTTAGCTTTGCCGGCTAGCCATTCCTTCCTTCCACAGGAGCTAATATCAGTGTCACAGGGTAAGCATGCTCTCTCTTGGCGAATGCCAGGCACTGCACCCTAACCATTGCTACTGCTGGGCCAATACTCCTGAGTCCTTTTGTTTCTCAGAGTTGAAGCCTCATGAAGCAGAAGAAACAGTCACTTCACACAGAGTTCCTTTCTCTCCCGACAGTGGTGGAGAAAGGATTACTTCAGTCACTGCACACTCTCTCCAGCAGGGGGCTAGGTAGTTGGGACAGGAGCAAGCAGAAACACTCAGGCGGTGCCACTCTCATGAAACCATTTGCTTGGCAATGACGGTTGACATCCAGATTCATCCTGCATTGACAAGCCAGGGTTTTCTGTCATGCAAAGAGAGGAGAAAGTTTGGGTGATCTCCTCTTCTATCTGTGGCTCCCAAAAATGATGCTGCTGAAGCTCTCAGGGCCATGATTTTGGGAGGCACAGGCAGCTGTAGAGGGAGGGAAATGTCTAAAATCACCCCACCCATGCATAATGGCAAACCCTGGTAGATCCGTGCAAGTTTAGTTCAGGATGTCAGCTACCGACTCTCCATCCCAGTCTGGGGGAGAAGCTGTAATAGAGCAGATGGATTCCAAGAACTCATCTGCCCTGCTTTCAGGAGCCACTGAGTCTCTAGGAGGAGCCGCTGAGCTCCCCACTCCCCCTGGCTGGGGCTCTCACCATCATTGGCAGTGGTGGCCACCTGTAGCCACCACTGCTGGCCTGCTTCAGCGGCTCCAGACAGCTGATGGAAGGAGGGCATGCATGCGGTCAATGGGGAGCATGTGTGTGCCCTCCTCCCATCCTCTGGCAGCTCAGTCAATGGAAGGAGGATGGGAGGGCAAGTCGCCAAAGGAGGCAGCTGGTGGCATGTTACACCTCTGGCCAGTCTCTGCCCATCCTCCTCCCAGCAGTCTCATCCAATAGGTGTGCACCTTCCTCTCCAGTTGGACCAGGATTGCCCTGTAATTCTTCATTCTCACAATCATAGTCTGCTGGGCTCACTAATCCTGATTTAACCAGGATCCTTGTGATAGTGTGAATGCAGCCTTACAAAAACTGTGACCATGTTTTAAAAGTTATTGTAAAGCATCAGAGATGGAGCAGTGCCTGAAAGAAAGACACATGAGTAAAGTTGCCAACAGTCTCACAGCTGCAAGGCTCCTGTGTCTTTGGATGGCATGACAGACAGCAGAAGAGCAGCTGTTTTTTTTTTAGTCTGGCTGCACTGTTTGCATAACCTGTCTATCATAGAGCCTGCAAAGCTCCAGGGTCTTGTCTGAAACAAGTAGGTTGGCATGGGAACCTACTGAGAGAAAAAGCTGGAATCACATTATGGTCATGGCACTACTGGCCATACCGGTAGTTTCCCTGGTAAGCTGCATGGCATGGGGCATATGGAAGGTGCTGTCCTCTGCACCTATTGAAGGGCTTTCTGTGCAGAACACAGACAGACACAATGAAAGCAACAATCAATGGTCAGCAGCTGTGACACGTGATCTTGGACCTGGACAGGGGCGTAGCGACCCGAGAGGTGGTCGATGTTCCCATACCTCTCCACTTGCCGGGGTGCCTCCATGCAGCCTCTTGAGCCATCACTCAGAAAGCGTCTCGGAGCACCGCCACTCACCTGACTTCCCCCATCGTCCTTCCATCAGCCAGGAGCCTGGATGATGGAAGGAGGCTAGGCAGAACCTGGCCAGCAGGGATGAATGCCACCGGCCTCCTCCAGCCACTTGCCATCAACACATCTTCCTTCCGTCAGCTACTTGCCTGGGTGCAATTGAGGTTCCCCTTGTTGCTTATCAGCATAAAAGATCCTTTCCTGCAAATGGATAGAGGTTCTCCCAAGGCAACTTGAACCCTTGCCCTGGGCAGCATCTGCGTTTGCTTCCCCAGGATCTATCTTCCTTCCATTTGTTTTATGCAGTCAAAAATGTGATTATCAGCAGTGGCTGACATGAGGTGCAGCTCTGTTGTCATGTCTCCATTAGAACCTGGGGCACCACAGTGTCAGCAGTGGCACCACTGTAGACAACTGGCGGTGGTGCTACGGGTGTTATCAAAGCTTTTCCCATTTGTGACAATGGGAATAAATATATGGTATTGCTGGTAGTGCTACTGCAGGTTCTCTACCATGGAGTTAGGGATGTGTGTGGAACCGTTTCTCAGTGGTTCTGTTCAAATTCAAACTGGTCTGAGGGTCTGCAAACCGGTTTATTAGAACCAGCTGGCAAATTGGTTCATACAATCGAACTGGGTTGAACTAGTTTGGCCTGGTTCAACCTGGTTTGAGTTTCAATGCTTGTAAAGGTGAATCCGGTGAGGATTCCCCTTTACAAGCAAAGGGGATTCCTAACTCTAAAGGGATTAAAAGGGTAGGCAGGGGGTAGACATGGCACCTTACCACTAGTGGTGTGGTGGCAGCCTCCTCACATGCACAAATTGTTGTCACAGAAATGGCATCCATGCGTGTGCAGAGGTCTCACTGGATTCCCCTTTACAAGCATAGCCACCCAACCCAGGCCGAACCGGGCCGAATTAGGTCAATCCAAACCAGGTCCAGTTGTCACTCTTGAGCTTTCTCAGATTTCTGATACATTCTTTGAGCTGGGATATTCAGACACCCCACATATAGATATCATTACAATGGCAAAACTAAACACTGAAAATGAAATTCTTAATAGCTAAAAGATGAATTGGGCACTACCCAAATCAGAATGTTTTTGATTATGTCACGACCTCTTTTTTCAAATGTATCCCCAAGATCTAGAAACACCTACTTTGGTTTTCCAGTTTGCAAACTTCATATAAATATTTCAAAGATACCCAGTTTTAAAAATTGTTCCAAAATTTGTATGTCATCTATTTATTTTTCTCTCTGTAAACTGTTTTGATAACTTTTTGTTGAGAAAAGGAAAGGAAAGATTGTGCTGTGGAGTCAGTGTTGACTCCTGACAACCACAGAGCCATGTGATTTTCTTGGCAGAATATAGGAGTGGTTTACCATTGCCTTCTCCCTCACAGTATGAGATGATGCCTTTCAGCTTCTTCCAGTATTGCTACTGCCCAATATAGGAGTTTCCCATAACCAGCAGGGATTCAAACCAACAGCCTCCTGCTCTCTAGGCAGGTAAGTGGTATGTAAATATTTGTATAAATTATAATGTTATAATGATATCCCATTTCTCTGTCCCAGGGCTAGCCCAGGGCTGGCTCCTGGTTTCAGGGAATCCTTAGCAAACTGTCCTCCACATATCCCCTTCTACATACATGAGGCATGAGAAAGTCACTCTACCATCATCCTATGAAGGCTCTGGGCTTAGAGCTGGCCTGTCTGAGGACCCTGAACTTTTGGCAGCTGTCCAATGATGCTATTACTAATCCCTGATGCCAGCTCTGCCCTGGTCTTAATATTAGATCAAGCTGAAAATCTTTAATTCATCTGCTCCCTCCTATAGGTTGGAAAGCTTACCTCCTTTTGGTTTATATCTTGATGAACCCTTAAATGGGTTGCTGCCAGTGCACATTTTTCTGTGGAGAAAGGAACTCATATATTTGAAGAAACAGGAGCGACCCAATGTTCTTTTCTCACCACAAGATAGAAAGGAACAAGAGCTGCCGATTTTAAAAGGGTTGAACAGAGCCTGAGCAACAGAATGTCTCTGTTCTTGCTACTTTGTTATATTTGATACCTAGATACCTGTTACATGGATGTCCCTCTGGGAAATGTTTGAACAGAACATTGTTAAGTGGCAGCAGGAAAGCCATTGCCTTATTTTAGTTCATCACTAATGAACACATCAGTTGCCATGTCCAAGAGAACAGGAGATGAGGGTGCAGGTCTCAGGCTGAACTGAAGCCCACTCTAGCTTTCTGCAGCCTTTGAAATAACTGTGATCCGGTGCAGCAGGGAAATGCTTGATTAACAAGCATAAGGTTGCTGGTTCGAATCCCTGCTGGCACTATATTGGGAAGCAGCAATATAGGAAGATGCTGAAAGACATCATATCATACTACGCAGGAGGAGGTAATGGTTAACCCCTCCTGTATTCTACCAAAGGAAAACCACAGGGCTCTGTGGGTGCCAGGAGTCAAAATCGACTCGACAGCACACTTTAGTGCTAACCTGCCGCAACAGGTGGCATCCTTTGGCTTCTGCGAAGTCCTTGCCACACTTGGGGGAAATTTCTCATCTCAAAGTGGAATGCATTGCATCCAGTTTTATCACACCAGATTGCACTGTAATCTTCACCTTTAGTCTGTCTTTTTTATACCAGCAGGCTTTTAATTATGTGACAGGAAAGAGAATCCTGTGTCTCTCTTCTTAGTATAATGGAAAAACATGCTGGCAACCCATTTAGAAAACTAGTTCACAGGATCACACTACACGAGACTTTCTGCCTTTTGTTCTATCTGGGATTTGAGGCAAGATGGACGGGTGATTAGCACCACATACAAGGTGAATGAATTATCTCTGTTATCTTTATTGTGAGATTAATATCAGAATATGTGCAATAAAAAGCAGATTAAAAGCAAATAAAAAGCCTTCTTTCTCTCTCTCTCTTGATCTTCAGCACTCAGAGAGACATGGGCTGTAAGCAAGACGGCAATTGATGTTTATGGACATATAGTTACCAGTAGGGGAGTGCCTTTGCTTATTTTTGTGCCACCTCTCAGATTCTGTTATTGTTTCACAGCAATGTGGCCTACTACTATGTAGTATTTATGACAATAATATTAATTGCCTTCGATCCCTCACAGTTAAGCAACTAGAGGCCTTTCTCCAACTTTCCATGGCCGGGCAAGGTGATTGAGAAGGTGGTGGCCTCCCAGCACCAGGAGGTCTTGGAGGAAACTGATTATCTAGACCCATTTCAAACTGGCTTTTGGGCGGGCTATGGGATGGAGGTCAGCCTGATGGATGATGTCCAATTGGGAACTGACAGAGGAAGTGTGACTCTGTTAGTCTTTTTGGATCTCTCAGTGGCTTTCAGTGCTATTGACCATAGCATCCTTCTGAAACATTTTAGGGGATTGCAGGTGCGAGGCACTGCTTTGCAGTGGTTCTGCTCCTACCTCATGGACAGATTCCAGATGGTGTCCCTTGGAGACTGCTGTTCTTTCAAATCTAAACTTTCCTATGGTGTCCTTCAGGACTCCATATTGTCTCTGATGTTGTTTAACATCTGCATGAAACTGCTTGAATCTACATAAATCTACATGAACTGCCTTCTGTATTGTTTTGGTTGCATGGTCAACATATGCTATAGGTCATATATTGTTTAGGGATGTGCAAAAAGTTTCGGGTTCAGAATGATCTGTACCCGAATCAGGCCGTTTTGGGTGATTTGTGCACAAAACAAATCGCCTGATTGAAAGTTCTGAAAGTTTTGTTGACAAAACAAATAACCCAAATTTCAGATCTGAATTTTTTCTTGTTTCCAACCTCCATTTTGTGGCAATCTCCATGTAGTCTCCATTTTGTGTTTCACATCTCTTTGAATTCCCTGCCTTCGAAAGCATGGGCTGATCTGCTGACAATTGTCTCCTTGTTCCCAATTGGCTATTTTGGCTCTTGCCACTGCTGACTGACCCTACATTGGCCAGGGGACAGGTAGAAGCAGGGGCAAGGGTGGGAGGGAGTTCAAGGAGGGATTTTCATTCAATCAGATTTAAAGAGGCAGCAGCCACCTTTCTGTCTCATGGGAGAAGAGAGTGAGAGTGAGCTTTGCTTTGCTTTGCTTTGCTTTGCCTTGTGCTGTGCTGTGCTGTGCCATGCGATGCCATACCATTGCCTATTGCCTATTGCCTTCTGCCTTGCCAGCCTGAGCCCTGCCTGCCTTGCCAGCCAGCCTGCCTGCCCCTGCTGGCTAGTGGCTGTTGCATGCCAGCCTGGGAATGGATTTGGATTATCTCTGCTGCATTGCCATTAGATTGTACTAGTAGGTGGTTAGAAGGGTAGCGTAGCCTCGTGGTTTAAAAAAATAATTTTCCCCATTCCAATTTTTTTCCTGCATTTTTAAAAAACAGAAGCCTGTCCTCCAGCCCTCTGTGCCCATAATATATCAGTATTAATATTCTCTGCCCAGCCGCCTACAGGCTCTGAGTGGGCAGGAAGGCACAGACTCTAGCCTTCTCCCTGTGCCCCTTTACCCCCACCCACACCCCCAACTGCTGCATTTTGAGGCCATGGCAAAAATTAACTAATCCCACTAATCCTTTCACAGAGCACACATGCACAGGTATACTATGCTTCCCCCCACATAATCTCACGTGAAGCAGTATATATATTATGCAATTCAAATGCTTTGGATGGTTTGTTGTTGTGCCTGTATTTTGGGGACCTCATGGATGGGCACAGGGCAGGTTCTCTCTCTCTCTCTCTCTCTCTCTCTCTCTCTCTCTCTCTCTCTCTGGACTTCTTTGCAATAAAGATTGGGTCATATTGTGACTTCTAGCATCATCATCATTTTTATTCAAACTTGATAGCTTGCATCTACAATAGGTTTTGCTGGTGCCACAGGCTCCAATCTGTTGCAGAAATGTCAAAAAATGTACCAAAAATTGTGTGCCATTGTCACAATCATTATTCTTTTACTTGTGTAGGTCGGAAGGGGGCCAAACCTCGCTGTTCCACTGGTAGAATGTTGTTTTGCACGCTTCCTTCCTTAACCCGCTTTTATGGCTGGGTGCCACAGATGTAGCTGTGTCTGTTGCTTGTGGATGAAAAATGCTTGGGGGTGGGAGGGGAGGGCACATTTGATGCTGTTATTGGCCCTAGTCTGCTGCCCAAGTCATTCATTGTTTGTCATTGAAAATGAATCCACTCTCATTTGCTACCATTGGGGCACTACTACCCAACCCACTCTTCTGCCCCCCAACCCCCCTTCTGTCCTGAATCTGCCCAAAAGACATGCCAACTTCAGAAATTCTTTGAAAATCAGCCCTTTGCCCAATTCCTTTGAAATCTGGGTGGTAGCTTCTTTGCACCCATAGGGCACTAGCACCCACCACAACCCACCCTGGGCCACCATAGTGCCACCCCACTGGGGAGTTCTAACTAAGGCTGCTAAAATCCCCATTATTCCCTATGGGGAAAAGCTTAAAGATGAATAAGCCTTAACAATCTTTTAAAAATCAGCCCTTTGCACAATTTCTTTGAAATTTGGGTAGCTTCCACCCATTGGGCACTACCACCCTCAATCTTTTGGCCCCATGACTCTTTTTAAAAATCCAAATCAATTCTGATTCAGAAAATTCAGGTACAAATCAAATCTGGGGTGATTTGGGGAGGGGTCAGATTCAAACCCAAAACAAATCAGGGGTGTTTTGATTCAGGTACAAATCAAAACGAAAAAATCAATTCATGCACACCCCTAATATTGTTACCTTCACATCAGTTGCCAAACATTATGCTACAAGGATCTTGCTCAGCTGATTCTTCTTCTTCCCATAAATCAACCACTTGTTACTCAAAGTTACTTGCATTTCTCAAGAAAGTGTTACATTTTGTATCATCTCTAGTTGGATCTCATAATTCCTAGTGGACTAGATGATGTCCCTAAGGGCCAGTTTTGATATTAGGTAGCCCTTACGCAGGTGATAGAAAAACCCTTTCATATATGGAGCTACATATGAGGGGAAATATATGCATGTGAACATTCAGGTAAGAACATAAGAACAGCCCTGCTGGATCAGGCCCAAGGCCTATCTAATCCAGCATCCTGTTTCACACAGTGGCCCACCAAATGCCTCTGCAAAGCACACAGGCAAGAGCTGAGGGCTTATCTCCTGCTGTTGCTTCTCTTCTCCCTCTCTCCTGCTATTGCTTCCCTGCAACTGGTATTTAGAGGCATCTTGCCTCATAGGCTGGAGGTGGCCTATAGCCCTCAGATTAGTAGCCACTGATAGACCCAGCTGTCCTCCATGAATTTTTCTAAATCCCTCTTAAAACAGTCCAGACTGTTGGCTGTCACCACAACTTGTGACAGAGAATTCCATAGGATAATTATGCACTCGACATGTTGAGGTCTGTGGACATGGTACAAATTCAAACATTAACTATCTTACATGCAGGATAGCCAAGAATAAGGGCTTTCCTGTGGCCATCATGTGGAGTAAGTAACGTCTTAATTTTTGGAGATGTGACCCCATAGACACTGACTCTCAACACTAATCAAATCAAATCAATCTTTATTATGGTCAGACCAGCACAAAGTATAAGGGGTGATTATATGTTACCTATTAAGAGTAAAAGTAGAGGTTAAAAGCCTAGAGGTGAGTAACACAAAATAAACATATGATAAAAGACTATACAAATCAGAAATAGAAGTAACATTTAAAATAAAAGTGTCTAAAACAAAAGCAAGACTGCAAATTTAAATAACCCTTAATGGCCGAGATCTGAATATTGCAGTTGACAGAAGTTAATAATGGTAAAAATGGGTACAAATATTTATAAAAGGCATCATAAAAGCATAATGAAATAGAAAGAAAAATAAAGGCATTAAAAGAAGAAGCAAAAATGCATTAAAAAGTTATATGAAAGGCATGGAGGCATCATAAGGGCAACTATAGGCATAGTAAGAGTTTTATACTCTCAACACTAATAACTCCTATTGACCAGTAGAGACATTAGGCTGCCCCCTTGTTCTCTCTTATTTCTGCATCTCTGCTCTAAGTCTCTTCTGATTGGTAGACTCTTAGGACACTTCCTTCTCTGTGCTCTCTCTGTTCCTTCTTCTTCCTTCCCCCATGAGGTAGCTAGTACAGGGTGCAAGTTTTCTATTCATGCTTGTAACTTCTTTAAAATAAATCATAACTTGCTTTAGCCCTTAAGCAATTGTCTCCAGATCTCCTCTGTGAGCTCTGTTCTAATCAAACTGGGCTTCAGTGGCTCTAAGAAGCCTACAGGCAAGAGTTGAGGGCATGCCCTCTCTCTTGCTATTGCTCCCCTGCATCTGGTATTTGGAGGCATCTTGCCTCAGAGGTGCCTGGACTGGAGCTGGCTGCACACAACCTTGTCGGAATAAGAACAATGCTTATATCTGTCATACTAGATTGCTGAAAATGCTTTGCTGTACTTTTGATGCGTCTGTTTTATGGGAAGTGTTTGGGGATATGATCCTGTGTATGTTTTGTACTTTGTTGTGTTGCTATTCCTAATATGCACTGCTTTGTAGACGATATAATGAGTTTTCTAGTATTCCCCAAAACTCACTGGTGATGTTAAGCCCCCTTGACTTTTTGGATATTGTGTGTTGTCCCATTTTCAACAGTGTCCAGCAACAGAACACTGTCACCACTGGAACGGGGCGGGGGGAGGGGATGTGACAGAATGGACATTTGTTTGGCTTAAAAACACATTCCAGTTTCATATCAGAACTTCTCTCAATTCCAAAAGCCAATTTTGGCCTGGGCCCACGCTGTGGATTTCTTGTCTCTCACTTATCTGTCAGAGATCTTACTCCTATTGTTGCGAAACATGCTACCTTGAGGGAGAAACAGTAAGCTTTTGATTGTTTTGCCTATCTCCAAGAGGTGAAAGTTAACCTCAAGTGAGGTGAAGGAAGGGATTCTTGAGGTGTTCGTTTAGCTTTGTTAGCTGAGACCTGGCTGCATGGCTTCTGAGCGTGTGCAGACTTCCCACTCCTAAACCAAAAACTCTGGTAATTAAAGTTAAAACTTTACCTCCATGTTAGATTAAAAAAATCCCTTTTCTACTAAATGTGCCTTTTAATGTTAGCTTTACATTAACTGCTCCAAGAAACAAGACACAAGGGCCAATCAAGGCCTGAAATCCTGACTAACCAACCAAGGATATAGCAAGAGGCTGCTCTTAATGCACCTGGAAGCTTAGTTTGCCCACCTCCTTAGTGCATGTGGTGGTTGTGTGTGTGTGTGTGTAGTGATTTTCACAGACCTTTCCTGCCTCTGGAAGTGTTTGGTGCCTTCCAAAAATATGCACCTGAGGGCTGCATGATGCAGTTGTGCAATTGCTGGTCGTTATTTCCAAAGGCTGGCGATTTCACAACTGTGTTTGCCCAATGTCTGCACACTGCACACAAACAGTGCTCTTGTGCAACTGCACAAAAGTTTCCTTAAAACACACATGGATGAATGTACAATATGTCAACTATGTTTAAAGCAACTGCATTTAAAGGCAGCTAAAAATAATTCCAGCAAGCATCCCAAATAACTTGCAGAACAAAAAGTGTCTTCCAAAAACCTGAAAAGAACAAGCCTGGTGGGTGAGAGAGGATCACAGAACTTGCTGAGAAGAGTTTCATTCTTTCTCCCATACAAGAAACACAACTGGGTGTCCTTTCTAATGTAAGAATTGCTTTTTGCCACCAATGCAAAAATAGGTTCCTCTCCACCACCTCTGAACTCCCGTTGCACCTCTGGAAATCAGGCCACTAACCAGAGTTCAGAAAACTTCCCAGGATGTATGAATAGGGCCTTGTAAAGATGCTGGCACTGCTGCACATTGAAATAACAGTTATATAGTAGTATCTTCTTTGCCAATGCTCCATACACCTTCCGTGATCTCACCATTGGATCACTGTAGTAAAAGGGCCACATGATCCAGGGTGCTACCTAGGGAGCATCATTTGCCCTCTTTTTTTGCTTCGAAGCTCATTTTTTACAGGATCACCTATGCACTTATGAATGCCAAATCTACAAAACCACAGTGCAAACAGACAATGGTGGTTATGTGACCCATCTTGGCTACATTCTGAGTAAAAATTTGGTATTTAAAAAATAATAAAATGCACTTACAATACTCACCAACCTTTTTGTTTTGGGTTTTTGGTTTTTTTTGCAATGTAGTCCTTAATAGATTCCAGAGCAGGTTTCAAACTTTGGTGAGAATTCACTTTCTCACCATTCCCGGTAATCTCTTTGTCTTTCCCATGAAATCCAGACAGATCCTGACATGCCATTCTTTGTCATTTCCCCCTGTCAAATCAGAAATGCTATGGGTCCAACGTGGATTCAAATTAATCTTCTGCCACTTTTAAGGAGGGGACTGAAAGGCAGGAAGCAAATATTTTTGTGTTTAAAACAAAAGGACTCCAGATTACCAAACATATACATGATCCGCTGCTTTCTGGAAATGGAAGACTGCATGGCAGGGCAGCCCCGAGGCAGCCCAGAGGTCAGAAAGGGCGGGAGCCTGAGCAGTTCTTCCACAGGTTCGCCCATGCTGCTTGCGCTCCCTCCTGTTTGTCCTAGCATCAGGGCTGCCTTGTGGCTCCACAGCAGACCCGCCATGCAGGGTTCCATCTCTGGAATTCTGTGGATCATGTAAGCTATTACAACAAATGATTATGAGTGCTATTTCTTAGGCAAATCACTGGCTGAAAGTAGATCTCTCTGAATGAGCCATTAATGGCTCTGAAGTATCCTGAATATATAAACAGTATAAAAACCCGGTAAAATGGTACTTAGCCACATCCACCTAACTGAAGGAGTTGAATGATGAGTGGGATGAGTGTGAGGTGACTCATCCCGCCCTCCCCACTCGTGTGTGTGTGTGTGTGTGTGTGTGTGTGTGTGTGTGTGTGTGTTAAGGACTAAAGCAGCAAAGCAGCAGTTTGCAGTGGTGGTGGTGGGGGGCAGTTATTTACCAAGACTGAGTTCTGGAAAGGCTGAAATAGAGAAGCCGGACAGAGAGCTGTAGCATTCTGGATACAGGATTTTATTTATCTATGAAAACTGAGGTAATCTGTTGATTATTGGTAGGTATTTTAGCTTTATCTAATACTCAGTTTGCATGTTTGTAAATATTCCAAAGACACCATAAGCCTCCAGTGGTCTCTCCTGCAGAGGAGGCCAGAATCCAAATTTATTTGTTTATGTATTTATTTCTCAAATTTGTATACCACCCCAAACTTCCATTTGCCCCAAATTTCCACCCCTAACTTCCATTGGGAAGTTGTGCTGCTCTTACTTCTCAGGGAAATGGGGAGTAGAGATGTAACAATATATCTGTTTACAGTTTTGCAATGTGTTTTTTCACCCACAGGCCTCCATAGTGTTATTTCTGGCTTATGGCAATACCTAGGTAATTAAACTCCACCTTACATTTGGGAAAGTGAGACTGAATTAATTTCTGATGGAATTCACCAGGCAGTGTTCAGTTGCTCACTCTGTGTAATGTAATGAGAAAGACCGCACAAAATGGATTGCACCACTCATAATGAAGCATTGTGCCACGGTAGATTATTAATTATTATTATTATTATTATTATTATTAATTAACACAGTCAGACAGGTGTTATTGACTGGTTCGTTTTATCCAGACATCGAGTCCTTCCCAAGGACCTGGGATGGCTGAATTTTATTGACAATTGTTATAGATATCGTCGCAGAATATAGGCTGTTCCTAGTAATGCTGCTTTTTGTAATTGGCTGATGGTGATTTCTGTGGCCCCTATGGTGTTGAGGTGCTCTTCAAGGTCTTTTGGAACTGCACCCAGGGCGCCAATTACCACTGGGATTATTTTGGTCTTCTTCTGCCACAGCCTTTCAATTATTATTAATTGAACTATATTATTATTATTATTATTATTATTATTATTATTATTATTATTATTAATTCAATTTCTATACCGTCCTTCCAAAAATGGCTCAGGGTGATTTACACAGAGAAATAATAAATAAATAATGTACTGACTTTATAATATATTGCAGCTCACCTTAGAACACCCTGATTTGTCTGTGGTTCTAAAAGGGAGTTTTGATCAAAGCAAACGATTGAGACCCAAAATATAGATATCTCCCCATATCCAGATGCTTATGGGCTTTCCCATTCACATCATCACAGAATACAGCACTCATTTCTTTTGCACAGGTCTATTTCTCATCAATTAAAGCAAATGGCAAAGTCACTGCAGGTAGGGGAGCCCCATGTGAGTGTTGGAGCTCTTTTGCCTGAAAATAAGTGTTGACCAGGACTATTGTATGAATTGAGGCTGATGAACTGCAGGCCTGTATGCTATATTCATATCCTGCCACTCCCTGCCCCAGTCTGGTATCCCTTGTGCCATTTCTGACTCAGCAGGTAGCCCTTCCAGTGCAAAAGAAGAGGTTGCAACTTCAGGGTGAGAATAGTTTATGTCTGGAAGCTCCAGTTCTTGTGTCCCTGAATGGGGACTACACTGAAGTAATTGGTGTTAATCTGTGCCAAAAGGTTAAAAAGAGAGTAGGGGGTGGGGGAATGGTGTTTTAAAAATGGAAGTATGTGTGATATGTGATATACCCAACAGGTCTCTCTCCCTGAATTTTGCGTTGTATTCTTCAAACAAGATAAAACTACAGAAGTTCACTTGAGGTATATATTTATGAAAATAATGTTTGCAGTGAGTTTCTGTTGTTTATTTCATTGAAATAAGACTGTACAAAATTTTGAGGAAGATTATATTTAGAGCACTTATAGCTCACTTTTAAATTTCGGGGGCGGGATCTCAAAGTGGATAACAATAAAATCACATTCTTAACAAAATATCTACAAAACAGGAGGTCAATTCTTAAGTGACTCTCTCCACATTTATCAAATTTATTTGACACCTTGCCTCAGGTGCCACAATAACTTGGTCCACTCCAGTTGTTGTTGTTGTTGTTGTTGTCGTCCTCCTCCTCCTCCTCCTCCTCGACATCCAGACTTTAGTATCGCAAGTATACTGCAAAACATTCTGCCCACCCAGATAAGATCAATGGCTAAGTTCTTGCTAGGCATCTTCATATTGTCCGAACTGACCCATTCATACATTTTCAAGCAGGTTTGTGATGCAGGAATTCCAGATCCAGGTTCAGTCAATCTGCTTCACTCCTGGCTTTTCCTTTTCTTTCCAATCAGGCTTCCTGAATTTAGCCAAGAGCTTTGGCTTCTCACTTCTGTAAATTAGGCACATAAACACAAACTAAAATGTAAATGTTTGCGCAGTTTCAGTTTCACATTACTGAAATAATTCTGGACAAATGTGAGACTTTGGGGGGAATCTACCAATGCAAGTCATAAATGTTTCAAGGCATCCATACTGGAGCAGAGGGTCATCTAATTTTTGAAGGTTTTATTATCCGTTTTATTACTTACTGCCATACACAAACATTATTATATTATTTAAAATTAAAATTTCAAAAGGCTGTGTACAAGCAAATAAAACAATGCAGCAAAAACTATGAACATTATGAAAAAGAGACAACAACATGGACTCAAACACTTGGCAGATAAAACCTATAAGGCCACCATAAAAACATTGAGATCACCCCAGTCATCCATAAAAGGCTCTGCGGAATAAAAATATTCTCACAGCACACTTGAAACTAGCCAGTGTGGGACCTGACCATATTGTATCTTTCCATAGAGTGAGTTCAAGATCCATAATGTTGGTGTCACTACTGAAAAAGCCACATCACTGGTATATCATATATCACTGGTATATGGTGTGCCAGAGAACAGAGCCTGTGAGGCAGATCTCAATTCCTGGGAAGGTTCATGTCAATGCAGAGCAATTAATTGTTTTATTTTTATCTCATTGTCTTTGTTGGGTCTATCCAGTTGGCAAGCAGCCATTTCAATCAAGCAGGCCTTTGGGTTGAAGAAAATCTACATGGGATACACACATGCCAATTGCCGTGGATTCCTCCAGAGTTTGATGAGACAAAGAGAGGACGCTAATTTGCAAACCTCTTCTCGAAAATCCCCTCCAGCCAAGAAGCAGAAAAGAGGATTGATACAGGTGTTCAAGCTGCAGATGGCTACCTCCACAAGAAACAAGGTGTCAGCATGCTGAATGGACTGGGTTGCATCAGGCCACACAGCTCTCAGGAAGATGCAGGTGTTTCTTGAGAGGTGGTAAGGGATATACAGAAGAGCAAAAGTTATCAGGGCTGAGTACATGAGCTTGGTGAGCTTCTCCCTCCTCTGATAGTGATGGAATCCAGTCTCCCGGAGTTTCCTGACACTGTTGCAGTAGCAGTAACAAATAGCAGTGAAAGGCAGCAGACATCCTGCTACTGAACAGCTCACAGAGAGAGGGAGGGTTATGTCGGTAGCATTGGAAAATATATATAGAGAGCAAATAGTTTTGTTGTTTGGGCATATCTGGGTACTTGCCACATAAGTTACAGGAAGGCTGACCAATCCAGTCACTGTCCAAATGCAACAACAAATCAAGAGGGAGTGTTGTCTGTTTAATATCCATAGGGACTTCAGGGGATGCACTATGGCCAAGTACCGGTCCATACTCAGGCAAGTGACAAAGTAAATGCTGCAGTAGTAGCACAGGTGATAGGTGGTCCGTATCATTTTGCAAAAACCATCTCCAAAGATCCAGTGCAGCTGGTTCAGGTGGTAGCAGATCAGGAATGGAAGGGTCAAGATCCATGTGATATCAGCAAACACCAAGTTGCAGAGGAAAACTGTGCTCCTGTTCCAGCACTTTATACGGAAAGTGAGGATCCAGATGATGGGTATGTTCAGCAACAGGCCCACAAGCAAGATGAAAATAAAAGTCCCAGGGATTAGAGTCCTTTGGATGGTGTCCAGTAGGATGTAAGGACTTCCACAAAAGTCTATTTCTGCTTTCTGTCCAAGAAAAAACAAAAAGGTTGCTCCACTGATGTGAAATAGAATAACCCAGGATCATAAGAAATAATGGTTGACATCCCACTAAGTTACTCCATGGAAGTTCTTAATGGATGCTTTAATGCTGTGTTGTGAGACACCCAGAGAACAATTTGTTATAGGGCAGCTAAAAAATAAAGTCCTGTTGAAATCTAGTAGCCCTACTCCTGAGTAGTACTATTGAGTAACTTCATCTGGATGTCAGCCTATGGTTACAACCCTGATACACTTACTTGAGAGTTAGCCCCATATAAGTAAGGGCTGGTTCACACATATGTAATTTCTACAATAGTTCAAAGTACTGATTTTAACCTTTAAAGCCCTAAATGGCTTGGGACTGAGTTACCAAAAAGAGCACCTTGCCACATATGTCCCCAAGGTGAGGCAGGTGGCTACTAGAGAGAGGATCTTCTCGGTGGGTTGCACCCTGTTTATGGAATAGGTTCCCCAACTGAGGTTCTCCTGGCGCCATCACTGTGTTCTTTTAGAAGCCAGGTAAAAAGACGTTTTTGTTCAATCAGGCTTTATAAATGTTGACTCTCAAAATCTGATTTTTAAAACTGATTAAAATAAGTTATTAAATTGTTTTGTATTGTATTTTGCTTTTTCTCCCCTGCTATGTTGTGATTGCATGTGTTATGTGTTTTTAATTGATGCTTTAATGCTGTTGTTGTGTTGTGAGATGCACAGAGAACAATTTGTTATAGGGCAGCTAAAAATAAAGATTATGATGATGATGATAATAATAAGAATAATAATAATGATGATGATGATGTTTGGGTATAAGCTGACATAGATTTACAAAACTTCCATATCACCCAAACAATCATATTGCCTGTAATTTCCAACAATTTAGTTAGTTCACACATTCAGCTGCCAATCATCAAGTGTAATCAGATTCAGAAAAATTAGGAGATATACAGGCAAGTTTAAGCAGCCCTGTCCTAAATGCAATGAAGTGGTCTAGGATGTTAAACAGGGAGCTGAACAAGGCTATCTAGATTTTAACAGATGTAGTATCAACCCTTGTCCTGAAAAATACTGTGAGAATCCATTTCCCTTCAGAAGCATCTCTTGTGCCAGGAGTTGGCCCTTTTCCTTCACTAATATCGGTCGTGCCAGGAGTTGTGACCAAACATACTGTTGATTAGCTAACCATCTCAGAAATCTCCATTATTCTAAATGATGGCACTTAAATCCTACAGTTAAAGTCACCACCTGGTTTTAAACTGAATGGCAAAAGTAACTCAAAAAATAGTCTTACCTGACTAGATGTGTCTCCCATGTTCCTCAGGAGCAATGTGCTGATTTCATAATGCTGTTTGTACCGGTAATTATTCATTTACCCCAGAATTATTGGCCAGCTTCCTGATATGACAGATGTGTGAGTGATGTTGCTGCTATTATGGCCCTGTGCCTGGATGGAAGCATGTGGCAGAGAAGAAGGGGGAGTGTTTGATGCGGCTGCATGAAATCTCTGAAGCTGCTTCAGTTTCCCAAAGACAGAAACCCTTCCAGACTCTGGTCTCTCCTCTAGCATTCTGCAGCTGCTTCAAGGATTCAAATAAGGCAGGAGAAGGAAAAAAGGTGGTGGTGAGGAGGACATTTAAAAAAAAAAAGTATTGCCCTTCAGGTTTTTCATTTAAATGTGTACATTTGAGACTTTATTTTGCTTTGTAAGAGTGTTTTAGAATCTGTTTATGGAATTCACAAACACTTTTAGGATCTAGAATGGCAGACACCCTCAAGATAGTTTCATAGGATTTCATGTAATGTTTTTAATGTTTCAAATTAAGGGCTTAAATAAATGTTAAGATTAAAGTTCTTCTTGGATCATATCTTTTTGTCACAAGTTTCCTCTCAGTTCTTCCTGGGTCCCAGCTTTTTGTCACATTCTAGACTTTAAAAGAAATGGAACCATGCATGGCTATATGGTCAAATGGATGGAGCTCTACCAGTCTATCAATGGCTACTATCATGGAGGACTGGTCTATCAATGGCTACTAGTCTGGTGGCTATAGGCCACCTCCAGTATCAGAGGCAAGATGCCTCTAAATACCAGTTGCAGGGGAGCAACAGCAGCAGAGATGGCCCTTGCCTGTGGGCTTCTCAGAGGCATCTGATGGGCCACTGGAGGAAACAGAATTCTGGACCAGATAGGCCTTTGTTTGGCCTGATCCAGCAGGGCTGTTCCTATGAACAGCTAGTGGATAGCGTGGTTCTCAGTGTTTCTTATCAAATTTTATGGGACTAAGTGCATTGGCTGCAACATGTAACACAGTTAAGAAGGGACAAAACTTGCCTCTTACCCAAGGTGATGCTATCAGGAAGGAATGGAAGCAGTATACTATTAGCCTTAACTGCAGGGGTGTCCCTGAGTACCTTTACTTTTTTCCAAAGGGAAAAAAGAAAGGAAACCCCTGTCTTAGTATGGATAACACCAGCTTACATCCATGACAGGGATCTCACAGTATAATGCAACATGTTTGTAAGGTATCAACAGATTCAAACCTGGGACCTGATAGTTGGACCTACATGCCTTACTTCTTGCACCATAAGAGGTCATACAAGGGCAGACCTGAGCTGACCTGTGCTTTGGTCAGATAGTGACCTGAAGAGAAACTGTAGTCAGCCCACCCAAGAAGATTCAAATGACTTAGAGATCCAACAGGCTCCTTGCTGGCCCTATAGAAGAACTCTCTTGGGCTGGGCTGTCCAATCTTGTACATTTGTCTGCAGAAGGAGTTAAACAGGCTCTTGTCTCAATGAATCCCCATATTTTCCTGCTTTGGAACCTGAGCAACACTCCATGTTTTATCATGCCCTATACCTCTGGTCCTCAGGTCCCTTTGTCCACTCTAAAACCTGGCCACTAGGCCAGCTTCTATCACACTCTCCACGGTTGGCTTTTTGTATTCTCATCTCTCCATATCAAAAACTGACACCTGACCTGTTTGACCCACTGCTTGCCTCAGATCTCATCAGGCCCTGACAACATATCACTCTCTGTGGAAAGTAGCTTCTCTATCTACCACCAGCTATCATAATTATACCTATTTCAGTAATAGCTAATAATTTGGGATCTGCATTTTTGGTGATTGATTGATTGATTGATTAAGTGCCATCAAGTCAGAGTCAACTCTTACTGACCACATAGATAGATTCTCTCCAGGATGATCTGTCTTCAACTTGACCTTTAAGGTCTCTCAGTGGTGGAGTCATTGCTGTTGCAATCAAATCCAGTCCCAAAAAGTAAGCTCCTTTGTACGATTATCTTGTTCCCTGGATACCATTTTCACAGGGACTAGGTTATTTTGGATTTGCTTTCCCTCCTCCCCCCACTTCCTGTATTCCACATGTACATAGCTCACTGTACTGCATCACTGTTGCATCTGGACATAAAAATAATCCCAGAAATGGGTTTTGGAAATGGAGAATTGCACAAGGTGGAACACCAGGGTTTTTTTTTTAATTTCAAAGTGATAGCCTTTAATTAAAATGTGATGTCAGCAAACTTGATTATCCTCATAGGATAATCATCTCATGTTTCAACCATGAATGGACATCAACAACAAAAATGTGTCACTAGGGAGAAATATTATGTGGTGACAGAAACTAAAGTACACAGTACCAGACTGTTCATTTATTCTGTTGAAAGGTAGAACAACTAGCAGGTTCCTTTTTAAAAAACAAAAACAAAACTACTTTCTTTGCCCACCTGTAAAGTAGGTAAAAGGTAGATAAACCCACCTGTGTAGTCAAGAGGTGAAAAGAATCAACAAAACAATTTGCATCCTGTATTCATTTCATTGAAACTGGCCATATCTCACTAATTATGCAGGACAACATGGGCATGCCACCCAAAATTCCCGTTGATCCACTCCTTTTGTACATGGATCCCAGTGATTCTCACAAGCAGCCAAGCTCAGGCTTGGCTGCCTAAGCCTAGGCTGGGTTGCTTGTGAGAACAGCCTCATTGTGTTTTAAATGGGCCTGTACTCAAAGGAGTTTGGGATCCCCTTGTGCAGTACATCAATAGGATTCATATATGTATACTTGGGCAAGAAAATCCCTTCCTAGTATCTTCCAGTTGGATTAGTTTAGAACACTATGGTTCTTCCCACCATCCATCAAGAAGATTATGTGCTGGAGAAGAAGGAAAAGCCCACTTTCACAGGGTTTCATACACATCCTTACTTTGCTTCAGAGGCATAGCAGGGTTGTAGTGGGCCCTGGGACAAGAAGTAAAGAGGGGCTCCTCCTGCTCCCCACCTTTTTCTTCAGAGAGGTGGGGTAGCAGAGCAAAGATCAAGTTGTCACTCAGCTGATGGACCCCCACTCCCTCATGGGCCCAGGGACCTTTGTCACCTCTTCTTGTCACCTCTTCTTCAATTAGAGCGACAACCCTGCTTTATAGTGGATTAAATTCACATTCTTAAGAAATCTTGAAGTAGGTTAGACAAACTGGTTAGAAATCTTGAAGTAGGTTACACAAACTAATGGCTCAAGAGTGCCTAGTGAGTTATATGGATTGGCAGGGATTTGTCTCCATTGTACAAGTCTGGCACTCTATTACATTCTTGCCTGGCCTTTCCCCATTTGCTCTGACACATCTAGAATAATATGCAATATCCACAGTACAATTGTATGTTGATTAACACCACTTTAACTGTCAGTGCTTTCCCAAAATAATCCTGGGAATTGTGGTCTACTGAATGTATGAGGAGTTTGCCATGAGTGATCTCTAAAGCTCACAAAATTGCAGTTTCCAAGGGTTTCCTGAGAGCTAAATCCAGTGCGATTTCAGGAGACATGCAATAAGGTTGTTCACATGGCCAGTTACCATCATGCTGGGAAACACTGGTGGGGAGGCAAGACTCCGACCTGCCTCCCCACAAACGATCACTGTTGGATTGCAAGCTCTGCTGATCATGCCTTGGTGGATATCCTCACTACTGGGTGCTTTTGCTACCCAGCTCTGTGGACATAGGAACATAAGAAGCTGCCATATACTGAGTCAGACCATTGGTTTATCTAGCTCAGTATTGTCTACAACACAGACTGGCAGCAGCTTCTCCAGGTTTGCAGTCAGGAATCTTTCTCAGCCCTATCTTGGAGAAGCCACGGAGGGAACTTGAAACCTTCTGCTCTTCCCAGAGTGGCTTCATCCCCTGAGGGGAATATCTTGCAGTGCTCACACATCAAGTCTCCCATTCATATGTAACCAGGGTGGACCCTGCTTAGCTAAGGGGACAAGTCATGCTTGCTACCACAAGACCAGCTCTTGTCTGCAGGCAGCCCAAGCATCGACATAATGGTGATGTAGGGTAGAAGGGTGCTCTTGCACCTTTCTACCTCACTATTAGCACAGGAGGGAAAACTGGGCTACCCTGGTGCAGAGCACCAGGACTAGGACCAATCCTGGTGCTACATACAACCAGCCCTACCCAGATAGCAGGGTTGTGCACAGTCCAATGTGAGCCAGTCTTCTGTGAACCCGGCTGATTCAAATGGCTCAATTGCAAAGTGGACCGGTCTGTGCATGTACGGAGGCCAGGAGAGTGCTGTCAGAGCCACGCCAACACCGCTTGGGCTGCTGTGTGCTGCTGCCAGTAAGCACCTTATCTTTTATTTCTACAGGTGCCTCTCACACCCACCCCAGCTTGTCAAGCCCAGGGGTGGAGCTACCATTGGGTGAACGGGTTCAAAGAACCTGGGCATCCACCAACCAGGGGCCACAAGTGCAGCCCCAGACACGCCCCCTGCATCTGACGTCGGACGCAGAGGGCATTATTTTGGTCCTTAGTGGGGCCACGCAGCCCCGTTTGGAACCAAAATCAGCCCGCCAGCATTGGTTCCTGGTCTCACTGCCAATGCAGTGGGGCCAATCGATCTCCCTCCCAACCAGGGCCATGTGACCTCATTTAGGAGAGAGATCGGCCCACGCTTTAAGGCAGGGAGAGTCACTCCAGCCCACTCTGCCCAACATAGCATGGGCCAATCTCACTTCCAAACGGGGCCGTACGGCCCTGTTTGGGAGGGAGACCATGTCCCCACATCTGATGTCAGACATGGGGGCGTGGCTAGCCGGCCCCCTGCATCTGACATCAGATGCAAGGGTGGGGCCAGGGGGCCACGGCAGCAGCTGTACACAGGCCGCCACCAGCCTCCCTACACTCCTGGTCAAGCCCTCTTTGTAAAGGATCCCCCTATCCCCTTTACAAGCGAAGGGGAATATTATTGGATTCCCCTTTACATAGCTGCTTAAACCATCAAACCAGTTCAACTGAACCAGTTGAGGACCGATGGTCTGGTCCAAATTCAGTCCGAATTCAACCGAAATTTGACTGACTAAACCACAAACATTGGCCCGTGCACACCCCTACCATGTAGGGCTGTTCAAGCCTCGGTAGGGCTGGTTGTGAGAACAACCTTATTGTTGCATTAACACCTGTTTCCAGAGGAAGTAACACTGCACAATTGCACAGCCGTGTTTCTACACCTTCTGGGCTGCCTGTCACATGTGCAACATCCCCAGCAGGTCCCTAATGCCAACGTTCTGCTGCATGGAATGTTAGCCAGTATGTTTGCCTCCTAGAGTCAGTGCCATATTTGTATCCCAAATGATATCTGTGCATGGCATACTATTGGTGCTAGGTGGCAGATGTTAGTAGCATACAATATACTGAGCTTTTCTCTTTCACATCTGGAAATAACTCCTTCATTTGCTCCCAAAGGACCTATCCTACACAGTATATATCATTTCCTTCACGTGCACTGGAGCTGGATTATTTCTTCAAACTTGCAAAAATTGGAAATGAAAGAGGAAAGTTTTTCAGAGGTGTAGTGGGGGCTCACAATTTTAATGAATGCCAGCCCTGCACATCTATCTTTGTCAGCCTGAGCAGTGGATAAACTGAGTGAAAGATCAGAGTTTTATTATGAAAGCAAAGCTGTGTTTCACCATTCTCCCCACTGTAAACAAACATCTGCCTCTTTTTATCACGCTGACAGAATTGCACATTGCAGGAATACCATGTTGCCTGTTCATTGTCCTGTTTTCCAGCTTTCTTAGATATGTGATACATAGAGAGCCTGCAATGCAGAGAACAACACTTGAAAGCCCCAACACTGGCGAGGGAAAGCACTACAATAAACAGTGTTTATTGATCTTTTGTTAATGGGCTAATATCAAATAAAATGTTTATTCAGTAGTCACTGATAAAGGCATAAAACTGTGGAAACACAACACAAGGCTATCTCCTGTCCATACAGCTTTTTGTTAATGTTCTCCTAATGGAAGTAATCTTTATTTTTTACCAGCAAAACTGTATAAAAATAGCCCATGTTTGCAAGTGATATTTCCAATGCATTCTTCCTTCACAGGCACCTCTGGGCAGCAGAGGCATACATGAAGCAATGTTAACCTCAGCCATTTTTGGAAGGATGGTATATAAATCAAATCAAATCAAATCAAATCAAATCAATCAATCAATCTTAAGGAAAGCCTAGTGGAAAAGGAAAAGAGACATCTGATTCCAAGCAATTCTTTTTACCAAAGATTTTCTCACTAATAGCAAGGACATTTTGCTGTAATTGAGGAAAACCATAACCATAACTTCTAGGACAACCAGGCATTCACAATTTATAGGCCTGGAATTTTACTCGCTTGGCCGTTACCCAGAATTGAAAAATGCAAAGTCAGAATTTCAGCCAAACTGTTTCTGCTACTAGTGTGCATGTCTGAGCTATTATAGTTCATAGATACATATTAGGGATATGCATATCAATTCATGACCAAATTGATTCAACTCAAATCTGGGTGATTTGAGTAATTCAACCTCTATTTGAATCACCGTTGAGGATGCTTACCAGATTTTGGCTCAAATTGATTTGGCAATTCAAACCTCCATGTACCCCCAGTGATCTCCATTTTGTCCCTGCCGAGCTTCTGCCATCACAGGAATTATGTATGGATTTTCACTTGTGAAATGACTTCTTCATAGAGAATCTTCATAGGGAATTTCTATGCAGTGGCTCCACTCTTGTCTCTCAGGCAGATTCCAGATGGTGTCCCTTGGGGACGGTTGTTCTTCAAAAACTGAACTTCGGTATGGTGTCTCTCAGGTGTCCATATTGTCTCCGATGTTGTTTAACATCTACGTGAAACTGCTGGGAGAGATCATCAGGAGATTTGGTGCAGGGTGTTATCAGTATGCTGATAACACCCAAATCTATTTCCACATGTCAGCATCATCAGGTGAAGGCATAACCTCCCTAAATGCCTGCCTGGAGGCAGTGATGGGCTGGATGAGAGGTAACAGGCTGAGGCTGAATCCAGATAAGATGGAGGTACTTATTGTGCGGGGTTGGAACTCAGGACATGATTTTGATCTGCCTGTTCTGGACGGGGTCACACTTGCCCAGAAGGAACAGATACACAGTCTGGGGGTGCTTCTTGATACAAAACTCTCCCTGGTGTCCCAGGTTGAAGCAGTGGCCAGAGGTGCCTTTTATCAGCTTTGGCTGATACACCAGCTGCATCCATTTCTTGAGATAAATGACCTCAGAACAGTAGTACATCTGCTGGTCACCTCCAGACTTGACTACTGCAATGTGCTCTATTTGGGGCTGCCTTTGTTAGTCCGGAAACTGCAGTTAGTCCAGAATGCGGCAGCCAGGTTGGTCTCTGGGTCACCTTGGAGAGATCATATCACTCCCATCTTAAAAGATCTACACTGGATGCCAATAAGTTTCTGGGCAAAATGCAAGGTTTTGGTTATAACCTATAAAGCCCTAAACAGCTTGGGCCCTGGTTATTTAAGATAATGCCTTCGTTGCTATGAACCACACCGCCCATTGAGATCATCAGGGAAAGGTTCGTCTGCAGTTGCCAATGGCTCATCTGATGGCTACCTGGAATGGGCCTTCTCCATTGCTGCCCTGAGGCTTTGGAACACACTTCCTGATGAAATAAGAGCCCCTGGTGGCGCTTTGGTAAAACTGCCGCCCTGTAACCAGAAGGTTACAAGTTTGATCCTGACCAGGGGCTCAAGGTTGAATCAGCCTTCCATCCTTCCGAGGTCGGTAAAATGAGTACCCAGAATGTTGGGGGCAATATGCTAAATCATTGTAAACCGCTTAGAGAGCTCAGGCTATAGAGCGGTATATAAATGTAAGTGCTATTGCTATTGCTATTGCTATTGCTATTGCTATTGCTATAAGAGCCTCCCCACCTCTTACAACTTTTAAAAAGGCAGTTAAGATGCATTTGTTTACCTAGACTTTTAATTAGACATTGTTTTAATTGTATTTTAATTGTGTTTTAATAGTTTTAATTTTAATTGTTGAAATGTGTTAATCTTTTTATTGGTTGTTTTTATTGTCTTGTAAACCGCCCAGAGAACTTGTGTTTTGGGTGGTATAAAAATGTGTTAAATAAATAAATAAAATAAAATTTCACAACTGAGAATCCAGAACACATAAAAATTCCTAAAATTTCACCCCTTTGCTCGATTCCTTTGGGTTAGAGAATTCCTTTGGGTTAGGGCATCACTTTGGTGCCCTGTAGCCATTAAAGATTTGACTGAATCAATTTGAATTTGAATCAAATTGAATCAAATTTGAATTGAATTGACCCAGATTCAAAGGCAGCAGATTCGAGCTCGAATTGAATCACAAAAATAGATTCATACGCATCCCTAATACATAGCATCAAATATCACATGTGAAGAGCAGCTGCATGTTGCAAGGTAGTGCTTATGAAGGGTGTATGTTAGTGCAAGGGCTGTGTGTGATGTGAAAATACAGCAAACATACAATTTAGCCACAGGTGAATGAAGAGTTAGCATAATCTTGTGCTTTCTTTCATTTTTGGTTGCCCTCTGGACCCAGCCCTGCCCCCCAGGTGGACCTAAATATAGAGAGGTATCTAAATAAATAAAGCAAGGTACCCACCTTGATTGTTTTTGTAGTCTCCCCCCCCCCCGCCCCAGCCTAGTTATGGGGTGGGACTATCAATCAGCCCATGATTCTCATATTTAAGGATGGAGCAGCACTGGATTTACAAGGAACCTAATTGTGCAGTGGTAAGGGCCCCTGAATGACAGGAGGGCCTCCATGAGGCTGCTGTCCTGCTGCTGCTCAGAGGTGCTGAAGTTCTGTATGAGAGCTGTGCAAGGCAAGGGTTGCAATATTTTAGGGCAGTTCACATGATCAGTACTTGGGTAGGAGATGTGCCCTACCCACGCGTGGAACCTCTGTGTGTGCTCCCACATTTGGAATGCCATAGAGGGGGCTTCTGAGAAGGAGAGACACTGCTTGGGACCATTTAACTAGAGAGTCCATGGAGAGATCTTGAGGTCACGGGTTCAGGGATAGATTAGAAGACCTACTCCATCAGTGTCTTGTCAAGCTTGGTGCATGGTACCTGGTACCTTATCATGAGTGATGATGAAAAAGGACCAAGAGCCCAGATGGTAGCAGTAAATTGCAGGGTCGGGGTGGTGGGGGAGAATTAAACACTAACAAGTTTGGGATAAAATGGAGAATGAGTTATTGAGGGGGTCCAGGTTGCCATGACCAAAACAGAATATTTGGTTTCTAATATATTTGGAGTTGGGAAATCAACAGAACCAATGAGAATCTTTAGTGCAAAAGGTGAAAAGCATTGCAACCAGATTCTGAGAAGGCAAAGGGGAGAAGTATAGTTTTGGGACTATAAAATGGAAAGAGCAGAAAAGCTGCAGATTTCTCCTTTTGTGCCCTATTTTACTTTTGTTCCTTCTTGTGCATTTTTTCTTTATTTCTCCTCTCTTTCACCTTTTTGTCCAATATGTTCCCCCCTCATACTCCTTCCTTCCTTCCTTCCTTCCCATTTCTACACAGATCATTCCTAATAAGTCTAAAAGCATTCTTTCTTCTAAACACACATGCTTCATCCATGCAACCAATTATATTTCTCTATAACCAGCATACTATGAGTACAAGAGAATACTATGAGAACAAGATACTATGAGTAGCTTAGTTTATTATTTTACAAAAGAATGTTTTATTTTCAAGCCTGAATGCTTGTCAAGCTGCCAGAAGGGTAAATATTATTTTTCTTAGACGTGTAGGGTAAGAGGACTAGA
Organism: Hemicordylus capensis; assembly: GCF_027244095.1. Classification (NCBI taxonomy): domain Eukaryota; kingdom Metazoa; phylum Chordata; class Lepidosauria; order Squamata; family Cordylidae; genus Hemicordylus; species Hemicordylus capensis. Next base: position 103,360,477 of record NC_069657.1, on the reverse strand, counting down.
TTCATTTAGTAGAGAAAGCACTAGAGGATATTAACTGGATTTTATTATTCACAGTAGCACTCTTAGTAGTCATTTTAAAATGCTAAGTGTATATCCTATGCTTCTTAGAATGTTATAGTTTGCTCGTGCTTGCATTTTAAAATATCTTTTGCCACATATTTACCATCCATATGCCTCAAGTCTTTCAATAAAACTGTGAAGCTTTAAAAGGTGTGGTTATTGAGTCCTGGAGTTAATCATGCAAATTTCTTACTGAGAACTAAAAGAACCTAAACTTTCGCAGTCACTAGCTCACATGGCAGGCAGATGCAGAAGAAGAACATTAGATTCCATAGCACAACCAGGCCTTTCCCCAGATTACATGCTGCCATATGTCCCATAAATGCCTCTCCGTATTGCCAGGGTTTTGACATCACACTCGCTGTGCTGTCAGCAGGGTGCCATCCATATTTCCAATGCCTTGTTTTGAATTTTAATGATGTGTTATGGCCCTATAACGTGGTAATAGCGTTGCAGGGGGAAAAGCTCTATTTTTCAGTGGTAGGGAGGCTTGCTGCAGAGTTTATGCGTAGCAGCGTGTTGCAGTATGGACAGTTATACCCCCCACATCCACCCGTGCTTGCTTCCTCCACCCCCTCACCGCAGGGAGAGAAACAGGCAGGGAGAAATCTCGGCTTTCCCCTCCTTTCCTCCCCACAGAACCCAAACCCCACACCTTCCTCCTCCTCTGCTTGCTTCCAATATAACTTGAGCTTCTCAACACAGAAGGGGAAGAGAGATGGGGAAGGGAGGAAATTGGAGGGGTTTTATTATTATTATTTTCCCACTGGGGTTCTTTTGTGCATTCCCCTTTTAATTTGCTACTTTGGCCAGAGACTCATACTAGTGCAGCTGAGTAGAATTCTGAATCCAACGCTTTCTCATGAACTTTTATTGAAGAGGAAGCCTATTGAACTAAATCATTTACTTCTGTGCAATCCTACTTGCTTACTACAAGGCAAAAGGCAGGGAGAGAGAACAGTCACTTACTTAAAAGGAAGCCCATTGGACTGAATCATGATTCATTTACTTCTGTGCAATCCCACAGCTCTCACTGGAGGAGCTCTTGCCTCCCCTCTGCCTCCTCCTTGCTATTTATTTATTTATTTATTTCTCTGGAGGTGCACCAGTTCCTGTCTTTCCATTTCCTGGCTCGCCACAGGATTTTCTATCACTCCCCCCCCCCACGACCTCCGCATTAAGCAGTTCCCTTGTTTTGTCACTCCAAAGGATCTCCTTATCCACCACACTCCCCCTCTTTTCTTTTTAAAATTCCTCCCCAATTTTTTTGTGCAAAACTGGAATGATGCAAGACAAAGTTAGATTTTTGTTTTGGAACAGTGCGCCCCCTTGCTGGCAGATTTGCGCAAGGCAGCCAAGGAGTTACAAAAATAAATTTTACAACAACCTCTCCCCGCCCTGCAACTCCATTGGCCCAAATTGAGCAGGGGGAGGAGCAGATAAACACATTTCAAGGAGAATATGGACAGTCCTGCCTTGAAAACACATTACAATGGAAGGAAAATAAGAATGGCCACCAGCCTACAATGAAGGCTTGACTAACGCTTTCCTCTCGGTTTTAAACCATTGCACAATTCTGTCACACTTTGCAATGCTTTAGCCATTACAAATCTCATAGTCTGTAAAAGGCCCTGGTGACAGAAAAATTCACTAAAGACATTCTGCACATACTCAGGGGTACTTTGTCCTTAGGTCCTTGTCTGGAAAATTCCTTTTCAGTTTTGAAAGAAAAGGAACGCTGTACATGCTCAGACACAGCCCACGTTGCAACTCTAGACTTTGAGTACAGGTGAAACTCGGAAAATTAGAATATCGTGCAAAAGTCCATTAATTTCAGTAATGCAAATTAAAAGGTGAAACTGATATATGAGACAGATGCATTACATGCAAAGTGAGATAAGTCAAGCCTTAATTTGTTATCATTGTGATGATCATGGCGTACAGCTCATGAAAACCCCAAATCCACAATCTCAGAAAATTAGAATATTACATGGAACCAAGAAGACAAGGATTGAAGAATAGAACAATATCGGACCTCTGAAAAGTATACAGTGTACTGTGCTTGATTGGCCAGCAAACTCGCCTGACCTGACCCCATAGAGAATCTATGTGGCATTGCCAAGAGAAGGATGAGAGACATGAGACCAAACAATGCAGAAGAGCTGAAGGCCGCTAATGAAGCATCCTGGTCTTCCATAATACCTCATCAGTGCCACAGGCTGATAGCATCCATGCCACGCCGCACTGAGGCAGTAATTGCTGCAAAAGGGGCCCAAACCAAGTACTGAATACATATGCATGCTTATACTTTTCAGAGGTCCAATATTGTTCTATTCTTCAATCCTTGTCTTCTTGGTTCCATGTAATATTCTAATTTTCTGAGATTGTGGATTTGGGGTTTTCATGAGCTGTACACCATGATCATCACAATTATAACAAATTAAGGCTTGACTTATCTTGCTTTGCATGTAATGCGTCTGTCTCATATATCAGTTTCACCTTTTAATTTGCATTACTGAAATTAATGGACTTTCGCACGATATTCTAATTTTCCGAGTTTCACCTGTATATGGATCAATTGTAAATGTATCCAGCCATATAATGCACTCCATAGAAAGAATGGTGCCTCTCAGGCCTCTTTGTCTTTGTTTTGTGTCCTAGTACAGGAGATATGAACCAAAAAGATACTTTCTGGAATCTTGTTCACTGCACCAAACAAAGATCCTTCAGGTCTTTATGTTATTCTCCTGTTAGACTTGGTTAGGAAACTCACGGAACCTAACAAGGTTGTGTGCATTGCATTGGTCCAATAACTGGGTCCAAGGCAATTTAAGCCCAATCAAGGCATTTTTTTATTGGAAACAATTATGATGGAAACTGTTTCCAGTACTGGTAGACCATTTGTTAAAATACCAAAATTTATCAGGATTGTATCAAATAGTATTAGGGGCTGACCTTTTAATGAAGATCCAGTTGTTCTGAATAAATTGGCTACCTTCTGGGTGGCTGCAGCAGTGGCATTTCAAATTGCCACCTTTACTTCCTTGGCAACACCCTATAAGGCACCAGGATAGGAAAAAACTTTGTGATGTTGTGTCCTTTTTCTGATACATTACTGGGGGGATAAATTGCTGTGCACTATAATTACCCCAAACTGAGGCATTGAGCCAATACTGATCATGGCTCAATGCGATCCAGACCATCCCCTGTGTTATGTCTGGCTGATATGTGAATGTACATCCACCATTCCAGAGGAGATGCGAGCTTAAAACCCTGTGTGAAAAATGCCCCCCTCATGAGAAGAGTGGTCCCCAACTGCCATGCTGGACCAAGGCTATGTTGAGCTTTCTCCTGGCTTCTTGGCTCATGTCTGGTTGCCTAAGGGCTTCCCTGGTTACAGGAACCACCAAACCATCCCTAACCCAGAATCCTTTGACCACCTTCATCTGCATATCCCTGCCTAGGAGGCCAAACAATAGGCTCTTCCATTGAGTTTAAGGTAACCAGACCTCCCTGACATTGCCTAGGTCTGTTACCCAAAGCCTGTCCTGCTACCCACATGGTTTCACTCTAGATTTATAGTGGTTTTGATGTTTATTAGCAAAAAGTGTAATTTTCACAATCAAGTCTTTGATTATTTTTTTTAACCAGGATTCATTTGATTGTTTGAACATTATGCTACACACATTACACTACTATCATTTTTTACATCCTCTTTTTAAAGTGCATCTGGATAAGATATTAAGCAGTGTGGGGTAGTTCTGACTATACAAATGTAGCACACCCTCAAAAATACTTGTAATTATTACAATTATATAAAAGAAAAAGGATACTGGCTGACATTCTGACTAAACTGCTCTACAGAAGTCTTAGTGAAATTAAGTAGTTCCTTAGAGCCAATCCCGAAGACTAAGTTACTCCTGTTCAGTAACATAGTCTGGATGTCAACTACTGCCTGTAAATGGCACGGAGCTGGTCTTGCATGGATAGCCTGCTCTGAGTTGACTTCATAAATCTGTACAATTGACTAAATAAAAAGCAAATGTTTCTTTGACAACTGTTTATAAAAATACCAATATTTCTTAGCTCTGGGATCTTTTATAGTAGATCATTAACTGAATATTAAGAATACACATGGATTTCAGTATAGATACTTCATGTATAAACAAAAATATTAAGCCAAGTTTTTTTGGTTTGTTTTTACAGTTTATAGCCTCTTGATGACTTCTTCAGGATAACATTTTCAGGAAGAAAACTTCAGATCTTCAGAAATAAGGACTCCAGATCCTTGTTAATAGTACTAAAATCAATGGCAAAACTCCACTTGCCTTTTATGATTGAGACTTTTCCCAAATATATTAAATATGCAATATAATACTAATTTTAAGAATCACTCTCTTATCTGCCTCCCCTCTGCTGTTAATATAGACTAAAAATTTCATTTTTTCCTAAACTGTTGATTCACCTCATATGCAGGGGTGTAGTGGAGGGGGTGGGGCGCATAGGGATGGAGCACCAATACTTCTCAGCTTCTCCGGATGTTGGGGTGGGCATGGCCATGGGGACTGTCATGGAGAGTGTCTAAACTTCTAAATTTGCCAATTACATCACTGCTAATATGCAACAGCTCCATGTATTTGTGCGAACATTATGACAGATGCAGTTTAATCTGATCCCTGGGATTTTAACCTCAATATGTGCAGATGTATGTATGTGCTTTTATTTTTCATTTGTCTTTGCATTTGTTTCTACTATCTTTAGTAGTTGCCATTTTTTTTACTACAAAAAAAGATATTTAACTTTAGACTGCCATATACAACTTGTTTACCGAGTGTTTTCCCTAATTGCAGAGAAGAAATTCCTTTGTACTTTATCTGTATTTAAAGCTAGCTGAATTACGTGCTAAAAACATTTTGTACTACTAAGAGCTCTGCTTGTCTTCATTAAAAGTTCAATAAGTCTGCACTGACACTCTGGCTTATTGATTTCAGAAGACAAAGAGAGGACTTTCCTCCACAATAATTATAAAAGCCATTTTGGCTGCTAGAATGTGCCCAAACTGCATTGTGCATGTCAGGGATGTGCAAGCTGGCCATTTGGCCAGTTCAGTTCGAATCCGGACCAGATTTGAACTGACCTGGTCCAGTCCAGCTTTGGATTCAGCTGAACTGGGCTGAACCGGTTTGAGGGCCAGTTCTGGGATACTTGTAAAGGGGAATCCCTTACACATAAATGGAGCATCCCTAATCCTTGTTCTCAAGGCATAGGGGTGGCAGTGAGAGAAAGGGGCCTTTGTACCATTAGCAGAGGTGGTGAGGCAGCAGCAGAGACATCAGAGGTAGCAAGGGGAGGCAGTGGGGAGGTCCCTCCAAGCCCCCCTGAATGACAGCCCTGGTGGGGTTGTCATGCACAAAGGCCATTTGCATCACTACACAAATCTTGGGGTGACACAAATGGCCTCCATGCATGCACAGAGGCCCGAACTGGGTCGCAGCTGGTCCAGGCTGTCATTCTGGATGCCATTGGGTTGCTTGGAGGAGCCCCTGCCACTGCTCCCCTGCTGCCTCTGATGTCTCCAACACCACCTCACCGCCTCCACTAAAGGTATGGAGGCCCCTTGCTGTCGCCCCCACCCTTGCGCTTTAAGGATAGGAATTAGGGATGCCCCCTTTACTTGTGAAGGGGAATCCTCAAAGATTCCCCTTTACAAGTATCCCCAAAGTGGCCTGCAAACCAGTTCTTAGAATCGGGGGCAGTCCAGTTCAAACTCAGACTGACCAAACTGGGCCATCTTGATTCGAACTGCAGTTGGAATTGAGCTGGCTCGCACAACCCTAGTGCATATGTGTATTTCTTTGTGTGGTCTGGTGGACATTGATAGCCCCTGTGTCTGCTGGATACAAACATGTAAATGTGAAGGGCCATATTCAAACGCAGACAGATTACAAGCTCTATGGCATTTATAGTCAAATACAACTGTCATTTAAGAAGCCTTTTGCTTAATGTTCTGAAGGGGTTTTTTTGTGTGGACAAGGGTCTTGGAACTTGTTTGTGTCTCTGATTTGCTCACTTGTACCAAGAGCAGGTTGTGACACATCTGCTAGCACCGCAATGTAACACAGCCTACAGCTGTCACTAGTTGCCATCGTGATGTTTGGAAGATAATGATGGATTGTGATGTAGCATAAATCAGAGAATGGAAACGTGCCATAAGATGCAATTTGTTCAAAAGGTACTATTAAAGCTTGAATGGTAAAACTGAAATCTTGGAATGAATGGGAACAAGCCATACACCTTTAGAGTGAACTTCTGTGACAGCTTTGCTCACCAAAAAGCAATCATAGAATAGTATTGTGTATGCACCTTATAGTGAAGAATGATATAGAATTACATCTTGTGAACTGGTATACACACTCCATCACATGCTCAGTTGAAACATACAGTAGGTCTGATAGCATGTTGGAGTGGTTGCAATGGAGATAACACGAGAAGTTCTGCCAATTTCTGCACACTAAGAAGAGAGCAAAAAGTCACTATGTCACATTTTCACATGGTTGCAGGCTTTTGCTCATAGGCCATAATTAGAAGGGACAATCACTGGGTTGTTGCTGAAAAACACACAAAAAACACACATATAAAGTTCTTCTCTGCTCTGCTAACATGCAGTTAAAGAATTATGTGACATGACATAAACTTTGCTTTCCTTGATCCATGGAGATGAGAGCTGGTCTCATCTTAGCAAAGAATGAATTGTCCTCTTTGCTAAGCAGGGTTCACACTGGTTTGCATTTGAATGGGAGACTGCATGTGAGCACTGTAAGATATTCCCCTTAGGTGATGGCCCGGGGCCCTTCTGGGAAGAACATCTGCATGCTTGTGTGCAAAAGGTTTCAAGTTCTCTCCCTGGCATCTCCAGATAGGACTGGGAGAGACTCCTGCTTGTAACCTTGGACAAGCCGCTGCCAGTCTAGGTAAACAATACTGAACTAGATGAATCAATGGTCTGACTTGGTAGAAGGCAGCTTCCTATGTTTCATAATACTAACTGCACTGGAGGGAGGGTTGACAACATGCTGATATATTGTGTTTTCTCCATACAAATTACCAGGAGAGGAGGAAAGATTCAGTATGGACTGGAGTTCTTGGTAACCATGATTGGCAACTCATGATCAGCATTAGGAGTATGCATGGAACTGTCCGTGGTGGTTTGGTTTGAATTTGAATTGATTTTGAACCTAACTGCCAATCTGCAAACTGGTTCGTTAGAACTGCTGGCAGTTCAGTTCATGCTGTCAAACCGGGTCGACCTGGGTTGGCCCAGTTCAAGTGCCTTTCTTGTAAAGGGGATTTTGGTAAGGATTCCCCTTTATAAGGATGTGCGAATGGTCCGGCGGTCCGACGGTTCAGTCCGGAGGTTCGGGGGTTTGAGATCGAACCAAACTCCCCTCCCCAGTCCATCTGGACTGCAACCGAACTGCCAGGACTGGTCTGCGAATTTTTAATTATTTTTTTTAAAAAAATAACTGTCTAAAAATACCTTTAGCCCCTTCGGGGGGCTTGCTGTAGGCTGTGTGTGTGTGTGGGGGGGGGTGTCCGCGTGGATTCCCCCTCTTCTGCTGGCCTTCCTCATGACCGCTGCAACCGGGTAAGTGTATCCCTTTTGGCCCTTTCGGGCCTCCGTAATGATGAGTGGTGGCCATTTTGGCCGCTGCCGCGCATGCGCAAATGTTGTCTGTGAGACTCTCGGCCTCGAGACCCAGGCCAGACAGTTCTGTGCACACCCCTACCCCTTTACAAGCAAAGGGGATTCCCTAAATAAAAAGGGGTCCGAGGGACAGGTGGGGAGGCGGGTGAGAAGTGAGGGAATCCTTACCAATTCCCCTTTAAAAGCACAGTCAAACTGGTCACACCAGACCAAACCGGCTTGATTCAAACTGGGCCCGGTTCAAACTTGTATTGGCCCACTTTTTGGGGAGGCAGTGCAGTTCGAGCTCAAACCAGTTGAACCGGACCATTTCAAATTGAGATGGGTTCTATTTGTACTAATTCTGCACACCCCTAATTGGCATTACATCTAGTTCTGGCCCAAATTAGGCTTATTAGGACTCCTAACCTCCTACAGGGTGGGAGATACCCAACCTGCAAGGATAGGGTACCACTTAGGAAGGTCTGCCCCAGAGGCTTATGGAACCAAATTGATTTCTGGTGGTGGTGGGGAATTTTCCTGCCAATATGGTTGGTGGTTTTACCAAGGTCCTGGTCAGCCTCTGGAATGAGGAAATGACCCTGGTCATTGATACACTCACTCCTGAGAATTCTCTTGCCAAAATAAGCCCGAGTTTACTATGGAGCTGCAGGTGATGAAACCACAGACAAAACAACTAGAATATTAGTGGAGAAAAACTTGTGCTGAGTCTGAATGAATACAAGTGAATACAACACTGGAGCCCAGCGTTGGGCATACTCTGGCAATGATGGCAGTGAAGCAAGTTTACCTCTCTGTCACCATTTTCTGTGATTTACTGATTCCAGTAAAAAGCTAGAATTATTATATTCCCTCGTACCACCCTTTTAAAAATACTTTTGGGTTCTTCTGTTATTATATATATCACACATTTATACCTTACTTTTAAAGTGAAACCAAATCCCATTCTCATAATCTCCTGTAATAAAATACAAGTCTTTATTCTGATGGTTTAAGAAGTCTCTGCAGATTGTAGGTTAAAATTCAAATTTCAGGATTAAGACTAATATAATTGTTAATTGATTTATAACAAAAACCTATATTTAAAATATAAAGGATTAATTACAACTAACCTGCAGGTTTGGAAGTCCACTTAAGAGCTATTTTTTGAAGAAAAATCTGAGATTTGGAAGATGGAGAGGCTGTTAATATATCCAGACATGGGTGAATTAGGATCTATAGAATAAGCCTAATAGTAAACTGAGGAACCATATCTGATGTAAAGGCTACAAAATGAATGCCTGAAGGAAAGAAATTGGATCTTAGTCATCTGCCCAAAGGCACTGTGTGTTTAAATCCTCTTGATAACTGTTCAGTGGAAAGGCTCTCCGCATGCACACAGATGCATTGTTCCTCTGCATTGTTTTGGAAGAACAGCAATAACTTAGAATTACTGCAGTGTATGTCTCTTGGAGTCAGGATTGGGGATTTATTTACCAAAGGTTGAAATACTGCCCCAATCATACCAATCCAGCCTCCTTGTAAATGCAGGAGGAATTTGGGACTGTCAATGTATATTTAACATTTTTACTCTGAAAGATCTGGAAAGGGTGGATTTTATATTGAAACTAATGAAAATAATGGTTCTTTTGCCTTGAAGGCCCTCTAGTGGACTTGCTTCAATGTTTGTGAACTCGGTATAGAAGTATTTGAATGGGACTTTCTGGCTGTGTGTGCATCCAATATTTTCTTAATGTCTTTGAACCATTGATTTAAAGATTCCTGCCACACATCACACCATAAGGAAACCCAGCTTCATAGGGCTATCTTCGCTAACCAAGAGTTCATCAAGAGTTCAGCTCAAAATTGGATACTACTATCCTTCCAAAACAAATGCTTGGTTTTTGGTGCCCTGCCATCATGAAAAGAAATAGACTAACACTTTTGAAGCAACCCCATGTATGATCCTGGATGAATTCTTTAGGGGCGCAGGGCAGAAGCTAGGTATAATGATACTGGTTGAAAGCAACATCTAAATTACAGTCTAAGGTTAACAGTGACCAGATTTGATTAAAATTGAAGCAAATATTTCTGAAGAAAAGGAAGGATATATTCTTGTTAAAACAGGAGCATAGGAACATAGGAAGCTGCCTTATGCTTAGTCAGACCATTGGTCCATAAAGCTCAGTATTGTCTACACAGAGTCCAAATTAGCATGTTAATGTAGAACTGCATCCATGCTCCCTGCCTCCCCGCTCTCCTGTCTGCTTTCGGATGTTCAGGAGCGCGTCCTCAGGGGAGCTGTCTGGGCTACCTTTTTGCTTGAAGGACAGCTCACACAGCCAATCACAGAGGGAGGAATGTCCTCCCTCAACTCCAGTCTGGTCGAATGCAGCCTCCAGTGCTGCATTCGGATGGAAAAGAGGCTTCCTAGACCCTCAGTTTGGAGCAGTGAACCTCTCTACAAACTGAAGGTTCAAATTGGAGTCTCATCAGTGCAACCTCAGGTCGATTTATAGATGGGACCACAGTTGGTGGGGTTCAGATGTGATGGTAAGGAAACTGCGGGTCCCTCCAACTCTGGTCCCCTCTTACATGTGAATGCGAGGGACTAGCAGCAGTTTATTCAGGATTGCAGGCAGGAGTCTCTCTCTCAGCCCTATCTTGGAGATTCCAGGGAGGGAACTTGGAACCTTCTGCATGCAAGGCACTGGCGGATTAGTGCATAGGCAGAGGAGTCATCTGCCTACGGTGGCAAAATTTGAGGAGCAGCAGCTCCTTCCTTCTAAAGGTAAAGAAGGCTGCTCACCCTCCTCCCAGAAGCCAGCTGCAACTCCCATCCTATTACTTTTCATAAAAGTAAAGTAAAAGTCTTTTAGGCAACAAAAAGAGGGAACTTATTTCTCCTCACCTGGTCACTCCCCCTCCCCGCAGCAGCTACTGCTGCCACTGCCCTGCCTTTGAAAATAAAAGTATAGTAAAGGAGGGCAACTTTCCTCCGCCCCTGCTCCCCACAGTACTTGGTTTTTGGTTTTTTAAAGGGCGGCAAAAGCCTTTTTGCCTATAGGTGGCACAAAAGATTAATCGGCCCCAATGCAAGGCGCGGGGCGGGGGGGGGAGACAAACAGATCGGGGTGGGGGAATGATTTTAAAAAATGAATTTGCAAGCAGAACAAACCCGATTAAATTCAGCATATTTCCAAAGACTGTTGCCTGGGCAAAAAAGAAAGTGATTCTAGCCATTCCAGCCCTATCCCTGGCCCATTGGGACCTTGTGTGCTTGCAGGTTATTGCCTTTGCGGGGCTGTCAAAGTGGGCATAGCTGGGGAAGAAGGGGAAGAAAGTAAAAGCATTTCTTAAATTTAAAAGGGGGGTTAGAGTTGGTGGTGCAGCAGGAAATGGCTCGACTAGCAAGCCAGAGGTCTTCTGATCATGTGGAAGAGGCTGCTATTTGAGCAGGAAGGTGGAGGAAAAGCCTCAGTGCCTCTCAGAGACTGGGCTGCTAGTTTCATCGGCACAGTTAGGAATGAGCCATTGCTCGGTGGTAGAGCGCATGCTCTGCAGAAAGCAGGTCCCAGGTTCATGTCTGACATCTGCTGGTAGGCTGGGAAAGAAATATAAAACAAACACACACGAAAGATCAAGAGTATCATATACAAGCAATATTTATTGTTTTAAAATGTTCATATGTATCATAATAGATAAGGAATTATTCCTCTTCAAAAAGACTTTAAAATCTGACAATCTAGTTCACAAATGCTTAACCCGAAATGTCTGGCAACAATAAACCAAGTAGGTTATAAGATATAAGATCCTGACCTGAAATGCTGGAGAGCCCCTGCCAGTTGGGGTGGGCAATACTGAGGGGCCAATAGCATAAGGCAGCTTCATAGGTTTATTTGACTATTCCAGAGCAAAGGATTCAATGACTTACTCTAAGACATTCTCTGTGGAAATCAACACTGAAGCAGGTTCAAATTGCTATTCGGAGAAGCTCAAAGAGACGCAACTTTATTTTGCAGATGGTTTATTGCAGCCAGTCATGAGCAGGGGATGTACGACTCTTCAGTGAGTTACTGGAGTTCTTACTTGTATATTTCCTCTACAGTATATATCTTATATATTCATGACAATTCCCAGTCAGAAAATTATGGCTTTTTATTCAGGACATGATTCGGCCTTTCTGAACTGCCCTGACAAATATCAGGAGGGCAGGCAACACTGCTTTTCGAATTCACTCAAAGAAATTCCACACCTCTTCATTTCTCAAGTCACCAAACATGTATGTGTAAGCATTGAGACAACACCCACATTTCCCTTTGAAGAAAGCCACATAGAAGCATACAGAGTAGTAGCTGACGAACTGAAACCGGTACATCTTCATAGTGGGTCTGATCTCATACTCAAGGAGTGTTCCTCGGATTTCTGCAAGACAAAAGCCCTGTTCAGTCGTTCCACAAAAGTCCCACAAAACACATTTACTGCATGCAATGCAGATCAAAAAATTCCACCCCCTGTGTATCTCTGGTGCATCAGTCACCCTCTCACCCTCCTATTTAATTCCCTTTGTACCATATGGAACATGCAAGTTCAGTTAGCTTCCGGCAATGGCTGCAACCAGAATTGGCCTTGAATAGTACAGAACTATTAGGACTGAGTCAGAGCATGATTTCTGAATTGCAGAATTGTGAATTATGTTTTTTTACCAGCAGATGGCAGCAGCTAGAGAACAGTGAAGTAGGTGTATTGCTGCTCAGAATGACAGGCGAACACAGATCCAAAAGGATTCCCTTAGATATGTGCAAATAAATTCGAGTTGAATCAATTTGAACTCAAATTGGGGTGATTTGAGCAATTCAAACTCAAATCAAATCATGCCAATTCAAGCTCAAATCACTGTTTAGGGAAAAACAGCCCTCCAAAAAGTTTGAATCACTCGAATAGATTTGAGTGGCGTGCACCATTGGAGATTTGTGTTTTCGCCTTGCTGATTGATTTACTGACACTGGCTTACAACTGGCTTGAGATCTCCTTGCTTCTTGGTTGCCTTGTTATCATTCAAATCAAGTGTTTTCAGGGGTAACTGTATCCCATTGGCTGGGGATAGGGAGCAGGGGTGGCCAAAGGGGTTTTTTTCAAAATGTATTTAAGGGGCTGCTAATGGGGGCAGAGAGACATAGCCATTTGCACCTCAGGGTAGAAGGATCATCAGAGAGAGACTGCAGCAGTACTGAGAGCAGAGGCTGATGGTGGTGATCTGGGCTAGGGCGGTGCACAAACCAAAACTAACGGTTTGGTTTGAATTTGGATTGAATTTGAAATCAAACCATGTCTGTAATCTACGTTTGTACAGTGTGTTGGCTGAAATGTTTGGATGCAAGTTTTGGGCGGCATAGAAATATTTTAAATAAATAAATAAAAATTAACGTGAATTGGTGAGAACAAATGGTCTAGGTACTGTGGCAAAAGAGATGTAGAGTATGATCTTGGTATTTTGTACAGATGTTGTTTGAAGCGTATCGAGTCCAATGCAGGCACTGGGACAGGCCAAGAACCATGGTGCAAAAGTTAACCTTTATAAACCTCACAAACAACGAAGCAGATGCCTTGTGAAATAAACTAGCATAGTGCCAGCATCCACTGCGGGATACAAATCAGCAGGGGGAAGGACGCCAAGCATCTTAGGATCTCGGGGATGCTGCAGCACCATTGGGATACCTAGTACTGCTGGAAGCAATCGGCCTATGTGTCCTCAGTTAGTGGCAAGGCACCTGGTCCTGCTTCCAAGCAGGGGAAGTTGCCTGTGCAGTGGGTGCAGTTGGTGGACAGCTAGGTGGCCAGATTTGGCTTTTAAAAAGTATACCCCTTAGGTTCTGGCAACTCTGGACAAGCAGTCTGGTCGTCCAGAGCCTCATCTCATCACCCAGGCCATTATGGAGAGGATGGCTCTGAACAACCAGCCATTCCAGGTGCTGGAAAATGCCAGCTTCTACCAGCTGCTCCAACTGTTTGCCCCCGCCTACAACATCCCATCATGCACCACTTTCAGCAGGTGGGTGGTGTACCAGGCATGCAGGGAGGGTATGTCGAGGCTGCTGACACCAGTGTGCACTTCACTGCGGATCTGTGGACCAGCTTTTGTTGTAATGCACGCTGCTTTCCTGTCCCTCACGGTGCACTGGTGGGGGCAGGAGAGTGAGGAGACATCTGCTGCTGGTGGCGTGGCCAGCCCCTCCCATGCAGCAAAGCACAGGTGGGCTGTGCTGCATATGGAGGTGCTGGACAGTGACCACATGGCAGATGAGCTCTTGGAGGCCATGGATCTCAAGGTGAGGGGGATGGCTGTCTGGGCTGCCAAAGCTTCACCAGGGGCTCATGGTCACCAGCAATGCTGCCAATATAACTAAGTCAGCAGAGCAGGGTCAGTTTTTGTCCACCTGTTGTGTGGTGCACTCTCTGAACCTGGTTGTGCATGATGTAATTTGCCCTTCTGGGGCTGCAGCCAGGTGAGACATTCCTGCTTGAGAAGCTAGGCGCTGGTCTGCTGCTGCCATGGTTGCTCTTGTGGAGAGGTGCCGCAAGACAGCAGCTTTCTTCCACTGGCGTGAAAAGGGTACATGGATGCTCAAGCAGAGGCAGCTTGAGCTCCACCTACCTGATCCCCCAGGATGCTCCGACCCAGTGGAACTCCACCTTTGTCTTGCTCCAGCACCTGCAGGGTGCCATCTACACCCTTGCAAGGAGTTGGCTTGGAAGTGTGCGACCTGTGCAGCCATGAATGGGTGTTACATTCTGAGGTTGTCTTGGCACTTATGCAATTCTTTGTTGCCATGAACAGCTTGTGAACTGAGCCAGGCTTTGCCCAGTACTCTTCTCCTTGAGAAGACAATCAGTAAGCTCCAGACCACACTGACCACTGGGGAAGCAATCGCCTTAGCAGGTCGGCTGAGGACTGGAGTGGTGGATCAACTCAGCATACCTTTGGGAATAATGACCAAAATGGCCACCACCGCACACTACAGAGGCCCGAACTGGCCAAAAATGATCAATTTCCTGGACCATGGTGGTGACTTCAGAGGCCGGCGGGGGGAAGGGGAACCCTCATAGACCCCCCCATGCGGCATACAGGAAGCGCCCCAAAGGGGCTAAAGGTACTTTAATTTTTTTTAAAAAAAAATGTGGATGTGTCCGGAAGTTCTGTTCTGATCCAGATGGAACTGGGGGTGTGTGTGTGTGTGTTCGGTTCGATCCTGAACCCCTGAGCCTCTGGACCAAACCTCCAGACTGCCAGACCGGTCTGCACATCCCTATTCAGCATTTTCCTATATTGCTGCTGCCCAATACAGTACCAGCAGGGATTTGAACTGGCAACCTTCTGCTTGTTAGTCAAGCATTTACCCGCTGCACCATGTAAGGAGTCATAATTGTGTGTGAGAGAGCAACTTGCCAGTGATGTTACTGAAGCAAAGGCACTGTGGCTTTTTGCACTGTGTGTTTGGACTGTGTGTTTTGGCAAAATGTGGTGCTGTGTGTTTGGAGGGACTGTATTCTGGACTGTAGAAGTTCAGTAGAATTCTTCATGGCAGGGCTGCAAAATTTGTGCATTCTGCTTGTTTTGGCCATAGGGAACAATGTGGAACTCAAATCACCCAATTCTTCCAAAGGATATGTCCTAGGGACACCAAAGTGGGTTGCATTGTACAGCATGTTGGGTGCTACCTACCACCTAACCCACAAAAGAAATGGGCAAGTGGATGATTTTTAGAAAATGTTTAACCTTTCCAAGAAAGAAAAAAGCAACTCATAGGATCCTATGGGGTTGTTGGTTTTTTTGAAAAGGTTAAAAAAAATTAATCAGCTGCTTGCCCATTTCTTTTGTGGGTTAGTTCATAGGTAGCACCCATCATGCCCTAACACCCAACCCACTATGTGTCCCTGGAACATACCCATGAGGAATAATTGGGTGATTTGGGTTCCCCATTGTTCCCTATGGTTGAATCACTCAAATAACTCAAATTGATTTGAACTGACTAATCCAAACAGCCAGCAATGGCAACTGTTTTGATGACTCAATTTGAGTATTTTGCAATTTGATTCGAGCTTGAATTGAATAGGAAAATATGGTTCGTGCACATCTCTAGATGCCTTTGGTATCATAGAACTACTCCTTTGGATTTAAATCCACAGAGGCAAGCTTTGACTCTTTACTATCAAGCCTCCTTTTCTGGGTGGCTGGGAGACTTACATCTGCCTCCTCCCCACCCTTTGTTTGCTGGCCGGAACAACTCAGACCAGCACAGTCTTGCTGCCTGACTGGGAACCTCCCTTCCTCCAAGTGCCTGACCTTACCACTGTAGGCACTGACTGATTACACCAGCTCTTCCCAGAGTCCATCATGAGAGGAAGGACTCTGGAGGCTTTTTAAGGAAGGGGGCTGCGGCAGGTGGCATCTGAAGAAGATTGGTGGAGGTGAGCTTTTTATAAGGCCTGATGCATTCCCATTGAGCCAAGGATCCAGCTGACAGCATTGCAGCCGAAAGAGTGTCCTTCTTCCATGGAGGTTTACTCTGCTTGGCTTGCTGAAGGACCTGATTATGCTGCAGTTAAGGCATCAGAGACTGCCTGCTGCAAGACCTGGTCTGGCATGCCCCCAGCAGCCAGAGGCGTATCTAGGGAAAATAGTGCCTAGGGCAAGCACTGAAATTGTGCCCCCTGTCCAAACATCTGACACCCATCTTTCAGATAACTTTACCATCATATCAGTTCAACATGTCAAGAAGTCAAGCTCGTTAATCTTTTAATATTTCAAAAAATCTTTAGCAGTGGACATAGCCAGACCAAAAAATGCTGGAAAACTACAAATTTCAGTATGCTGGGGCTCATGAAATACCCAAATACTTTGTGGAGGTGTACTTGGAAAACTAAACAGAAGTGCCTGTCTAATTCTCTACTATGCATTGTAGCATCATTACAACATAAGTTTTAAAATCAATGGAGAATTTGACTTTTCCCAGATACTCTGAAAATAATTAAAGGATATGCAGAGTAAACTGTGTCACTGCTTGGAATATATTCTAGTATTTCAGAAAGACAGTTAAAATGAGAGAAAGAGAGCAAGAAACTCCCAGTGGGCCTTAATACTAAGGATTTCACACTGATTCAAAGACAAACTCGCCATTAATAGCCATATTACTAAGACATCACATTTAACTCACTTATCACAAGAAGCAAAGTAAGAGCAAATGAATACAATCCTATCTCATAAGCTTCAGCTCAGTATTCACAAGCCCTGATTCTTTGTACATAGTGCCAAACGAAATATGTGTACATTGACTTATATTCTATTTTGTTTTTTAAAAAAATTACCTGTAGCCCCTTCGAGGGGCTTCCTAAGGGACGTGGGGGGTGGTCTGCAAAGGTTCCCCCTCCCCCCGCTGGCCTCTAGGGCCTCACAGAGACCATTTGAGCATGTGTGGTGGCCATGCCACCACGCATGCTCAAATGGCCTTTGCGAGGCCTGGCCTTGGGCCTCACAGAGGCTATCTGAGCATGCGCAGTGGCCATTTTGTTTTTGGCAACCATTTTTATTTATTTTTTTAATTTTAAAAAATGGTGCCCCCCTTCAAGTGGCGCCCGGGGCACGTGCCCTGCCTGACCTACCCTAGATACGCCCCTGCCAGCAGCCTAAAGCTGTATATCTACAAAATCCTTCCTTCCTTCCTTCCTTCCTTCCTTCCTTCCTTCCTTCCTTCCTTCCTTCCTTCCACACAATCTCCCACCTTCACTCTGAAGTAGTGCAATTCGAACAGAGCTGACTTACTGCATTATTCTGAAGTTGTAGATTAGCTCTAAGTATGCCATGTAAATTCATGCAAAGCATATTGTTGGAATGCTATTACAAAATCCAACAATACTGTTTTCCAAAAACAAGACTTGCAAATTCATTATGTAGATATAGCAGCAGTTCATTATACAGTAAGCAGAGCACTGTGGTGCTTTTCATTTGCCAGACTCTACAATATTCTCTCATTTGTCTATCATGAAATGTAGAGCACATGTGGAGATGCCACACAGTCTGGCTTTTGACAGATGAATGGAATTATACACAGCAAGTGCAATCTGCAACCTAATTTCTCAAAAGTGTGCACCCAATTAGGTTGCTCTCAAGTTAAGGACTACTGGTTATAGTCATGTATTACATAATTAACTTACTGAGCAAATTAAAATATTTTGGCACAATGAACTTCTAGTTTAGGATTGCTAAGAGCTACGAAGAATGCAGAACAGAAGGTCATTTTTAAAAAGTGCCCAGTTTTGGATGCTGAGCATTATTTTCCATCATAAAAATAAGAGAAGTGACAAATGCAAGAGTTTGGTATAGTCGATGCTAGGCGGATGTCCAACATTGCAATTCTTTGCACACTTACCTAGGAGTCAGTCCCACTTAAATATTTGATGAAATTGAATTTTTAAATTCATAGTAATAGATAATACACTTGCCATCACACAAAACTTGATGGATTAAAATACAAGGGATTGATTTGGGATAAGAGGTCTGTGGGTTGTGCACTGCTTGATTCAATGGAAGATTTGATCAACCTGCTTCAAGGCAGTAGGAGGGAACATCACTCCTGGTGCTCCCCATACTTCTGCCCTTTCTGTGACGCATGAACTTGGAAATGTCAGGCAGAGCATGTTGGGTCTCTTTTGCTGCCCGACATTTGCCCAACATGTGTGACCAACATTTGAAGCTGGGTGGAGGTTCCCTCCCTTGCCTGTCTTCCTATACACACTCGAAATCAAAAGGGCGAAGGACACATCCATATCATCATTTTTACACCCACAAAATTACCACAAGGTAAGAAACTTGAAGTGTTTTGGCACCTCTGTTTTCACATGCCAAAACACTTCAAGCTGCTCCAGCTGAATTGTTTCAGCTGGGGGGTGAGCAGGCACTTTAAACCGAGGAAGTCAAGTCTTACCTGCCCCTCCACTGCTACCCCCCACCACACCAGAGCAACACTATTTGCATTATGCCGCCCGGCTCTCTGTTTGCCTGGCTGCATTTACTTAGGAACAGGAAGTTTCCTGTTCCCAGCAGCCCTTGGGCAGTGTCAGGCCGGAACTGGCGTTTGAGAATGTGCAGGTGCCATTTTTTGTGGTCAGTGCTGTCTTAGGACTGGCTAGCTCTTAGAACCAAGCTGTGAGAGAGCCACAGATGGATTTGGATGCACCTCCCAAGGTCTATTCACACATTATGTTCAACACTTGACCAATGAGTGTACAAAGCTCACAGGCACTGGTAAGGTCATTCACATGTTATGTTGAATGCAGATGCAGAAATACACTTCCTATCTGTTCCGTGCATTTGAAGGATCTGTATCCAGGTTCACTATTAAAATGAATGTGGGTATAGTCATTCATACAAACACATGTATGAGTATACAGATATTTGTATACTCATACAGCATAATGAATCAGGCTTCAGTCTCTGAGTGATGTAAGCATTTGTTTCAAATTACCTTTGTTGCCTGATCCCTTGTTTTTGGGGTGTTATTGCTTCATACTCTCACCTCAGCTGAAGCGGTTGCTGTCCCTCTTAAAAAGCAACTAAATCCCACTCATATTCAAGTTGAGCCTGCTACCAATTCCAAAACTCCAAGAAAAAAGTGTGACTGCAGGCAAGAAAATGTTGAGCAAACAAGAACTAGTCCTCATGACAAATGTTTACTGACTTCTAAATTTATAGAGTGAGCCTCCCAAATATAATTTCTATGATCTTTGTGGATGGGCAGATATTTATATAATTCATTACCTGCAGACAAAACACACTATTTCTGCCTGGAATTTTCTTGAGAAATCTATTCTTCATTCTGAATCAAATATCAGAATTAAACCAGGCTGTTTGGATCCATGACAAAAAGTCAGATTCATTATTGCAAATGTGCATTAATGTTTTCCAAATACACTGAAAAATATGATTGGGGGCAGGTTTTGCACCATGGGGTTTGCTGAACTTAAGAATGTAGAAACCGTGGATATTACATGTATGTGTCTTGGACTCAGCTTGCAGTATTTTATTGATTGATTGATTAGATTTCTATACTTCCCTTCCAAAAATAGCTCAGGGTGGTTTACACAGAGAAATAATAGATAGATAGATAGATAGATAGATAGATAGATAGATAGATAGATAGATAGATAGATAGATAGATAGATAGATTCCTGTCCCCCAAAGGGCTCACAATCTAAAAAGAAACATAAGATAGACACCAGCAACAGTCACTGGAGGTATTGTGCTGGGGGTGGAAAGGGCCAGTTACTCTCCCCGCTGCTAAAAAAGAGGATCACCACATTAAAAGGTGCCTCTTTGCCAAGTTAGCAAGGGTTGACATTGGGCTGCCTGATGTGGGCCCGCAAATGGTGCCCGGTCCTCCCCTTTCTCTTTTTTTATTGCTTTAAAATTATCCCCACATCCTAATAGAAAAGGAAGGGGAAGAGAAGAAGCAGGGCACCATTTTGTCTTCCTTCCTGCGCAAGCCATCTCTGAGGAACATGGCTTTTGAGAACTGCCTCACAGTCCCCCAACTGAAGCCACTTACTTCACCTTGCTATATGGCTAGTTGGCCCTGTGTGACAAAGCTAAAACCAACCCCACCGTCCACAAAGGAATAGAGGTATATCATGCATGGCCAAAGCCCTGGAGGCCACACACCAGGGTCTTGCATTCACCTGATAAGATGCAAGGACTGTCCTTTGTCAAACTGAGGAAACCTTGACCGTTCCATGTACAGAGCGCATCGTTCATTGTCACACTTTGGATCATTTGCCTTCCTCCAGTATTCACACTGCAAGAGTGTAGATAAACCAATAAAGGAAGAAACAAAACAGGCACACACACACACACACACACACACACACACCCCATATATTTTGCAAAATCCATTTTTCCCTGAAAATATGCCAACAGGAGTACGGATTCTGTTTCAATCACTGACATCCAGACTAATGCAACACTAGCACTACGGTGAAGAAGTGATTTTTGCCAATCTTCTCCCTGAAGCCCACTGCACCACCCCAAAATATGTCCCTGATGGTCACAGGGCTTCAGAGAGAAGGGAAGATTGGGGTAAATCACCTGCATCTGTTGAACCAGAATGGTGCTACATCAGCTAGTGGTTGAGATCATGGTCATGATCTGTCAACGCAGACATAGCTTACTCAAGCAGGGAGACTTCAGAATAGTTGCCTTGCAGGCTTCATGGGCAGGGCATCAAGCAGGAAGGGAGATCATTAAGAAATGTTTGCCTCTCCTTTGCTGCCCTGCCCATCAAGCCTGTGGAACAACTATTCTTAAGGCTTCTTGTCTCGAGGCAGCTCTAACTGTGTCCATGGATAGTGCCTGTCATTCCAGCCAGTCACTATGTTTTGTGGTATATGACAGAATGAGAGTAGCCACATCCAGCTATCAGACTAGGAGTGCAGGCCTTCTTGAAGCACGTACACCTCTCAACCTAAATCTGGGGAGGGTTTCCAACCCCACCTAACGGGCACTTCTACAATAGCATAAAGTATATGAATTTAAAATCTTGTGAATACAAGAATATAGAATCTTTTTTGAATTCTCAAACAGCTAATTAAAAATACCAATTATCAATTAAAAATATTGGGATTAATATCACAATTCTTTAAGGCAGATTCCAAAAACAATTATGGGGACAGATCCTTTTTAAATGATTAGGAAGGAAATGCAAAATGTGCTCCAGTGAAACACTAGCTATTGGCCACCAGAGGGCACTATAATATTGAATTGTAGTCCTACATTGTAGGTAACAGGTTGAAACATGAAGATGGAACACAGTAAATGACTAGATGTTATGTTTTCTAAATACTGGGGTACAGTACAGCCATTTGTTTGTTCTTCACCCCAGAAACTCTGGTGCGACTTGATCATTGTCAAAAACCTAGAGAGACTATTCAGCGTGAGTCTGCAGAACCTCTCCTAGCTCTAAGATAAAATTCAGAACTCCTCCTGTTCGGGCTCCAGATAAAATTTAAATCTTTTGAGGCCATTTCAGTAATTCCAGATTGCTATTCCCCCTTTTGGCTTTTCTTACTGTCAAGTTGATTAAGAACTCAAGAGAAAGCTACTCAAGATTTAATTTGCTTTGGTTGGACCTAATAAAGGTATTACTTGATAGAAGCTTTTGGATTAGACCTACTGTGTAAGTCCAGCCTTCTAGCACAGCCATAATCTTCTTCTTGTTCCCTCTTCTCTCTTCCCCTGTGGCTGCACAGGTGTTGTCTTTGCTCAGCTAAATGCCTCCACATCACATACATGTGTATAGAAATCAAATACATGATAAGCAATTTTCATAGTAATAGAAACAGTTGTAGAGAGTATTTGTATGTATAGGGCACAGCAGAGAAGGTCAAAGTGTCAGTTAAAAAGCAGAGGAATTGAGCGTTTTCCTGGAAAGCTTGCGAGTTCTAGAAAATGAATTTTTAACAACGAATTATTAAAATACCTACCTCATGAAGAGGGTAAGCAGCAATATAGATGCCACTATTAAGTGGACCTTTGATCCACTTTCCTCCTTCTTCTGACCCATATGGAGACAGAGAAAACAGAAAACCTAGATGGGTGAGGAAACAGACCCACAATATAGAATTACAACTATACTGTGAATATCAAACCCTATCTGAATAGTACCCTGCAATGTTGAATACAAAGCAGAATATCTTTCTTTCCGACACTCTGAAAACAGGTATCTGTGAGCACATTAAAGATGTTACCCTTAATTATTTGAATCTTAAAATGATTAATTCATTCATTAGGTACATATGATTGAAAGCAGTTTTAATCCCTTGCTGCTGTTTTAAGTGAACGTCTCTTTTCTTCTCATTAATGTGTCCTAAGTTTTCTGTAAGAACAGTAGCAAGAAAAATGGTAATAATCACTAAAAACTTTGGATGAGCAACACACTCAGCTCAAGGGCGGAACTTCAGCATTGACATGCAAAGTGTATGCTGTAAATATAGGAATATGCTCCCTGTTGAAATAAGAGCATCTCCTTCTCTGTTTGTTTTTAGGAGACTCTCCAGATGCACCTGTTTCCATAGGCTTTCAACTGTAATTAATTTTAATAGCCTGTTTTAGTTTATGAAATTTTTATTGTGGAGATTTGTGGAATTTTAATCTGTTTTTACTATTTTATATTGTGTTTTTAATTGTGTTCTCCATCTAGAGATGTACATATCAGGCAGTATAAAAATATGATAGATAGATAGATAGATAGATAGATAGATAGATAGATAGATAGATAGATAGACAGACAATTTAGCCCTATTCAAGCATGCTTAAAAGACACTGTACTCAACTCAAGTACTCATGCTGGAAGTACCATCTTGGCTCATCGCCCACTCTGGCAGTATGCCAATCATGGTTACAGTGGTGTTCATCTAAAGAGGTGAATGCTATATTGATGGTGGCAGGTGTTAATGTGATCAGGAGGCTTGGGCCTCTTCAGATGAACAGCCGTGTAGCATCCATTGGACAAGCAGGGACAAATGTCCCTGGGCCCAGAGGGTCAGGGGGCTCCAAGGAGATCCCAAGCAGGCTGCCCCACCACTGCTGCACCCTGTCCCACTGCCCCGCTACAGCTGCTTGAGCTGAGCAGGGCAGGCTAACTCCTGTGGCAGCGGCGGCAGCAGGCTTCTCCTGCTGGTGGGGAGATGCTGCTTGCCCCACCCCTTGCATCTGTGGGCATGGCTTAGGGCACTGGGTCACATGTGCATAAGGAAGGAAGGCATAAATAGGAGAAGGTATGCAACACCAGGCCACAGCTGCTGCTGCACCAGGGCCTTAACTGGAAGCTAGTGCAAACTGCCAGCAATGGAGTCATATGTCCTCTCACTTATGGCATAAAGCAGGTGGGGCAGCTGCATTCTGCACTATCTGCAGGCTTATTATTTTCAAGGGCAGCCCAACGTAAGGCACTATGCAAGAATCTAAAAACAATGGGCAGTCCAGATATTGTAATTTATAAAATGTTCCTAATAGAGACAAGCACACAGGATAATTTTGCTTCCAAGAGTTACATTCAGAGAGTGGTCCCTTCAGTCAATATATAGTACTTTTGGTTTCCCAAGTGAGAAATTCAGAAATCTTTTGCAATAGAAGTTCTAATTAGTATTACTTTGTGCATATGTTAGTTATGCCATTTATTTACCTTTGCACTCTAAGAGCAAAGAACTATTGAGATGTAAAAATAGTACTGAATAGGAAATGCTTTAAAAACACACAGCCATTCTGAAAAGAAAGAACAGCTGCTATCAGAATGCAGAACAATATAGAATGTGACATCATTCTGTGGCATTATTTTTATGCACTTGTAGGTAAGAGCATCCAAAATGCTCGCAAACAACTCTGTCAGCACAGATTATGAGCTGCAGTACAGGTAAATGTAAACACAGTAAGAAAGGAAACCTGTGAAACAAACAAACAAAATACTAAGAGGTCATTTGGTGAGTGGTGCATATTCCATTTCCATAAACTCCAGGAAGCTACCAAATGACTCAGAAAAATTAGGAACTGGACTTCTCATTTCTTCAGGCTGTCTTATAAAATGCAGCACTAGCATAAAGACTGGAAGTGAATATGCTGCTCAATATGGTTAACATAATTGATTCACATATTATTCACCTGACTCTTCATAAGCCTGTTTCCCAGAAAGGATATTGCTAGCAGAGCATGGTATTAAGGAATCCAGACATATCCCCCTCTTATCATGAGAAAAGCAGAGGCAGTGTTGTTCCGTACTGGAAGCTGAAATTCCCTACCATCAGAATGCCCAGAAATTCCCTAGTTGCCTTTGAAATTCCCTGCAGGAATTCCTTTTTTGCCCTTGAAATTCCCTGGAGGAATTAAAAATTATATATGCAATAGACAGGAAATTGATCAGTATACACACACACACACACTTTTTACTGAGCAAAAGGCTGAATAATGAAGCTGCACTCTTATGTTCTGCAGTTTTAGCATGTTTTCAATGTCACTTTCCCCACATTTTATTATAATATTACAAGCTCTGCATAGTGCTGTAGTGCTGCTTCCCCCACAAGCACCCTTTAAACTGACGCAGTTCCAACCACTCCTTTCTAAACTTCTTAACAATTGGCTTTCTTCTTTTGTCAGTTCACAACAGATTAGTCTTGCTTTGTGGTGTGTGTGTGTGTGTGTGTGTGTGTGTGTATAGAGATAGAAGGAACTTCATTTCCAGAATTTGTATTGTCCATTCTTTGAATTTCAAAAGAAAATTCACCAGAAATTAAAATGGGGGGGGGATGTTTTGCTGAAAAATACTCTCAAGTGAGGTAGTTGCTTATTACGTGCACTTATTCCAGTACAACTCCTTCTGGCTATTCCCTTTGTAAAGAGGCTATTGATTCCCTTTGTTATATGTACTATGTGGTCTACTCGCCCAAATGCAACACAAATCAGATACATACATGGAAATGCAATCATACAATGCTTACACATGCCTCAGGAGTTTGGAACTGAAAGCGAAAGTAGTGAAACCACAACAGGAAAATATACTTTTATCTAAAATTCCCTGCATTGCCTTTATTTCCCCCTGAATTTTCCCTGCATTTCATCACTTTTTAGGTAGGGTCCACTTTTCCATTTCCCCTGATTTTTGAAGCTAGAATTCCCTGCATTTGGGGGAAATCCCTGCAGGGTACATCACTGACTACGGGTCACTTCACACAACAGAAATGAGTCTTGGCAAGGCAGTGAGCTGAATATGCATTACCACCGTTAACAGCCAATGGCACACTGCATGCCTAAGCTTGTTACATGCCTAAACCTGTTTTCTTGCTATGACTATGGAGCATAGAAAAGACAACTTCTCTAATTAGGGCTGAATAGGCCATTGCAAGCAAGTTTGAGGATCTCTCAGAGGATCTCTCAGAGTACGGATGGTGTTTATGATGCAGTTAGACTAAAGCCTTTTGGATGTCTAGCAGCTGATGTTGCTGTGTGGGGAAAGAAAATCCGAAGTTGCAAAGACAGAATTACAATGGGAATGTGGAATGTAAGAAGCATGAATATGGGAAAGCTTGAGACAGTGAAAGATGAAATGAATTAACTATAGATTGACATCCTGGGCATCAGTGAATTAAAATGGATTGGAATGGGACAATTTCAGTCAGAAAATCATACCGTTTACTACTCAGGACATGAAAACCAAAGCAGGAACGGTGTTGCTTTCATAGTCAAGAAGGATATAGCATTAGCAGTACTATCTATCTTGGGTACAATGCAGTCAGTGACCAACTAATATTAATTAGATTTCGTGGACAACCCTTTAACATTTATTTATATATTTATTACATTTTATATCCCACTCTTCCTCCAAGGAGCCCAGAGCGGTGTACTACATACTTAAGTTTCTTCCCACAACAACCCTGTGAAGTAGGTTAGGCTGAGAGAGAAGTGACTGGCCTAGAGTCACCCAGCAAGTATTATGGCTGAATGGGGATTTGAACTCGGGTCTCCCTGGTCCTAGTCCAGCACTCAAACCACTACACCACGCTGGCTCTCATGACAGCTCTTCAAGTCTAGCTCTAACAACTGATACAGAAGAAGAGGAAGTTGATGAGTTTTATGCTCAATTTCATTCTGAAATTGACAGAACATGCAAGCAAGATGTGAGGCTGGTGGTTGGAAACTGGAATGCCAAAGTTGGAAGAGGTAAGGAGGAAAACACAGTCGGCCTATATGGCCTCGGAAACAGAAACGAAGCAGGAGAATGACTTATTAGTTTCTTCCAAGCCAATGATCTCTGCATTGCTAACACATTCTTCAAACAAGCAAAGTGGTGCCTATACACATGGACATCACCAGATGGAGTACACAGAAATCAAATTGATTACATTATTGTTGGAACAAGGTGGAAGAGCTCAGTTATAACAGCAAAGACATGGCCTGGGACCGACCGTGGAACCCATCATGAACTGCTCATGTGCAGGTTTCAAGTCAAGCTAATGCGGAAAAACAAAGCTATCCAGCTTCCATGATACAATCTTGAGAAAGCGGAAAAACAAAGCTATCCAGCTTCCATGATACGATCTTGAGAATGTCCCCACCATTTTCAAGGAGAACATCAGGAACCGCTTTGAAGTTCTGAACCTCATTGATAGGGAACCAGAGGAATCGTGGAGCGAAATCAAAGAAGTTGTTAAGGATGAATGTGAAGAGAGACTGCCAAAGACCAAGAAACAGAAGAAAGCAAAATGGATGTCAGAACAGACAGTGGAAACTGCCCAGAACAGGAGAGAAGCCAAAGTCAAGGAAGATAAAGTCCTCAGGAAGGAACTTAATACGGAATTTCAGATAGCTGTTAGAAGAGACAAGGAGCAATACTACAATGACATCTGTAAAGACCTTGAGGATGGAAATAGACATGGAAAAACAAGGAAAGTTTTCCAAAAGATCTCTGAACTCAGAGGGAGGTTCCAATCTCAAACTGGTATGTTAAGGGATGCCAAAGAACAGCTAGTAACTGATTAAGAGAAGATCAAACAGAGATGGAAGGAGTATACTGAAAATCTGTACAGCAGGGTTGGCAAGATCCAAGATACTCTAGGATATTCCCTACTTGCAAGAACCTCTAGTACAGGAAGATGAAGTTAGATCAGCACTCCGGTCATTACCAAGTCGGAAGACTATAGGAATGATGGCATAGCTACAGAAATATGGCAGGCAACAGAAGAAGGATCAGTCAAGGCTCTAACCAAACTATGCCAGCAAATTTGGAGAACAACACAGTGGCCAACAGATTGGAAGAGGTCAGTCTACATACACATACCAAAGAAAGGAGACTTAACAGATTGCGCAAGCCATCGCACAATATACTTTATTTCACATGCTAGCAAAATAATGCTCAGGATCATCCAACGTAGATTAGAGCCCTACGTGGAAAGGGAAATGCCGGATGTTCAAGCTGGTTTCAGAAAAGGCCAAGGAACAAGAGATACCATTGCTGATGCATGCTGAATACCTGAGAAAGCCAAAAAATATCAAAAAGATGTCAATATGTGCTTTATTTACTACAGAAAAGCCTTCGATTGCGTCGACCATGTCAAGTCGTGGAATATCCTTAGGAAAATGGGTGTCCCAGAACATCTTATTGTTCTCATGAGATACCTTTACACAGGACAGGAAGCCACCGTCCAGATGGAACATGATGAAACAGACTGGTTCCAGATCGGCAAAGGAGTAAGACAAGGCTGTATACTCTCTCCTTCTTTATTCAATTTATATGCTGAACATATACTGAAAGAAGCTGGATTGGAAGAAGATGAGTGTGGTTTTAAAGTTGGAGGAAGAAACATCAATAACCTGCACTTTGCTGATGACACCACTCTGATAGCTGAGAATGCAGATGATCTGCAAGCTCTAATAATGAAAGTCAAGGAGCACAGTGAAAAAATGGGACTACATACAATTAAATGTAAAGAAGACTAAAGTAATGACAACGGGTAAAGCAACCCGCCTCAGAATTGACAATGAAGACATTGAAGTGGTAGATAGTTTCTGCATTTTAGGATCGACCTTCAACAGTAAAGGATCCAGCAGTCAAGAAATACTTCACAGACTAGCACTTGGTAGGGTTGCAATGAAAGTTTTGGAAAGGATATTTAGATGCCGTGACGTGTCTACACCTACAAAGATTAGAATAGTTCAGACAATGGTTTTCCCGTGAAACTTTGAAGAAGCAAGATAGAAAAAAGTATTGATGCTTTTGAACTTTGGTGCTGGAGAAGACTTTTGAGGATACCATGGACAGCCAGGAAAACAAACAAATGCATCATAGGACAAATCAATCCAGAATTTTCACTTGAGGCACAAATGACCAGGCTCAAACTATCATACTTTGGACACATTATGCAAACACCTAGCTCCCTTGAGAAGTCTATAATGCTGGGAAAAGTTGAAGGCAAGAGAAGAAGAGGACGACCAGCGGCAAGGTGGATGGACTTGATTACAACAGCAATGAATGGACCACCGAGAGACCTAAAAGGCCAAGCTGAAGACAGATTATCCTGGAAAGAATCTATCTATGTGGTCGCTCAGAGTCGACACCAACTTGACAGCACGTAATCAATCAATCAGTCAATCAAGAGTGTTTGTCATGTGTTCTCCAGTGTTAGTGAACACCTGAATGTGTGTGTGTGTTTTTAAATATCTGCAAGAACTTGTCATAGACGCACACTGGCAGCCAATGAGCTGCCACAAGCTTTGCCTCCTTTTCAAGAGGACATCAATTGTTGTATCTGACATATTTTAAATCAGGAGTGGGCAGTAGGGCTTTTTAAAAATGAAACTTCAGAACCACACAATAGTATATATGAGTATAATTTGCACACATAGCATTCACTGCCACAATCAGATCTGTATACTTCTTCTCTATGCATGCATTGTTGCCTAGAGTCATATTCCATGACATTTAGAAGCCTTACCCGAGCAGCTTGCTAAGAGGCAGAATCGCCATGCTTGTGGCTTACTAAGAGGCAGGATGACACACATTTGGGCACAGGGCTGGGCTGGGGGCAGGGAGAGCAGCAGCGCCATGCTGGGTGGGTAAGAAAAACCTTTTACTACCTCTCTCACCACCACCACCACCATCACCACCACCACCTTGCTGCCACTTATTTCTTCCCAGGAGCCAGGACTCTCACCCTGGGGGTGGGGGTGGGGTGAAAAAGAGTGGTTCAAGAATCGGACATACACTTAAAATCCAATATTTGTTGTTTTTATGGTTTTGTTGTAAACCACCCAGAAACTTGCATTTTGGGCTGTATACAAATGTGTTAAATAAATAATAAATAAATAATATTAGGGCGTCTCTAATGGGAACACGACCAGCCCGGGGGGCGGGGGGATAGCACCAGAACACAGCTACAGCCCTTTCATACAGATATCCAATATCCTCTGCTCCCCCCCCCCCCGCAAAAGCTTTTTCCCTCTCAGCAACCTAATTTGTTGGTTTGGGAGGACATCTTTTGTAGCCAATGCCATTACGGCTATTGTTAAACCATTGGGACTTGGAGTCAGAAGCTCTTGCTGATCTACTGTAAGGATCATCACCAAGGATCTACCAGTAGACTCTGCCCTTTCTTGGTTTATATAGTGAAACATAGGAACATAGGAAGCTGCCATATACTGAGTCAGTCCATTGGTCTATCTAGCTCAGTATTGTCTTCACAGACTGGCAGCGGCTTCTCCAAGTTTGCAGGCAAGAATCTCTCCCAGTGCTATCTTGGAGAAGCCAGAGAGGGAACTTGGAACCTTCTGCTCTTCCCAGAGTGGCTCCATCCCCTGAGGGGAATATCTTGCAGTGCTCACACTTCTAGTCTCCCATTCATATGCAAGCAGGGCAGACCCTGCTTAGCTATAATGATCAAAGTTCTCCTCACATCTAAGATTATTTCTCTTGCATTATGCTGTTGAATTAAGAAGCACACATTACTCACAATCTGGCCCTCAGACTACTCTGCTAGCAGGAGTTGTTGCAGAAAGCACATGCTGAAATGCTGATAGTTGTGGGTAATCAGATATATAAGGAGAATTAAATAATTTACTAGATTTCCAACAACATCTAGCACCTCACATCTAGTAGATGTCAACATATGCTTGTTCATAAATAGATTTTTGATGATGAGAACAAGTTGCAGTGTGGTCGAATTCTAGTGTGTTCTTTCTAACATATTTTCAGGCTTCTCTTTTTCCTGAAAAACTTATCCTGAGCTTGGTGATCAAAGCCTTTCTTGTGAAATAGTCTGTTGTACAGAACATGTTTATCCCCTGCTTCTGTACTATGGCTGGGTGTGGGAAAAGGAGAATAATTCACATCAGTAGCCAGTCACTCTCAAATTAGCTACCAAACTCCACCTAACTCATTCAGTGTAGATAAAGACAGAAATGAAGGGTGAATAAAGGGAAGATGAATGTGTGCACATATGTTGGTAGAAAATGTGAGATTTGTGAAAGTGTAGAGAGGGGAGAGGAAGCTCAGGAATGGAAAGAGGGAATAAGAAGAAAGAGAAAATTGGGGAAATAGAAAGAAATCCACCCCAGCATTTCTGTTTCCAATTGTGCCGGCTAGCTGCCTATGGGAAGCTGAGATTTGAGAAGCTCACAAGACGTGCATTAACATTGTTGTCTGTTCCAAATTTCTTGTAGTTGGATACTTCTGTGACTATAAAATAAGCTTATGGAAATCTGAAGAAAAGTTGTTTTCCTATGGAAACACTTATGGAAGAATTGTTGACATGTAATATTGTTAACAAAACAGTTCTACTGAAGATAATTCAGAGTCAAAGTTCATGTAGAAATCAGTTTCTTAGGGCAAGTTCAATAAAGTCCAGTGGGCTGATTCAGATGTCACATGGAACCACAGTTAAATCTTAATTCCATGTGATGTCTCCAAGACTCAGAACAGACTTCCTTCCTTCCTTGCCTGCCTGCACACTAATAAAGAATTCTACTTCTGCCTGAATGTGGTTAGAAATAACTTCACGCAGAGAAATAGTATCAAATGCATAAAACAGAGTTATCAACAACTTCGGTGAAAGGTGCCATTTAGATTAGCATTGTGAAATCCCAGGGACTGAGTTAGAACAAAATATCAAGCAGAAGTACACCCTCTGTGAAAACTGTATGGAATTTGGGCTTTCTAGACAAATTGTTTTGTTTTGTTGTTACAGAAGAGGCAAACATGGTATCTAGATATTTCCTATGTTGCCACTTCAGAAGGTGTCATTAAAAAACTTTGTATCATCCACATAAATAAGTACAAAGTTTATCTGTACACCATCTTATTTTTTTTGGGGGGGAGAGTATTTGCTTTGATGTCACTTGTCAATCTAGAAAGAATATAAAGGTAAAAGTAAAGTGTGCTGTCAAGTCGGTGTTGACTCCTAGTGACCACAGAGCCCTGCAGTTGTCTTTGGTAGAATACAGGAAGGGTTTACCATTGCCATCTCCCATGCAGTATGAGATGATGCCTTTCAGCATCTTCCTATATCACTGCTGCCCAATATAGGTGTTTCCCATAGTCTGGGGGTACGAACCGGTAACCTCTGGCTTTATAATCAAGTCATTTCCCCGCTGCGCCATTATTAACATCTGTGGTGCTTATAAATGTGACAGAAGCTACATTTTTCCAGAGGGGTGCCTAAAGCACAAACCCTACAAAGAGTTTTGTGGCATCTTAAAAACTAATACATTTATGGAAGTATGAATTTTTGTGGACTATCCATCAGATGCATGAAGTGAAATCTACAGTTGATCTTTTGCATTTCCTCTTGCATTCCACTCATTCTTTTAATGCCTACAGAAGAATATAGCATGGCTAATACTACAAACCCTGAAGCCCCGTCCCCACATTGATGCACCCAGAAGTACCACCCTCCCATTCTTGGTTACAGTTCATGTCTGCAGAGATAACCATGGATGGATTCTGTAACCATGGATGGATTCTGAATTTCTGCCCATGACTGAAATGTGACCCAGCCGTCCTAATCACAAAAGCCACTGCCATCTTGCTTACAGAATTTGCCTCTGTCTTCAGACAAATGCTATAACTGTGAAGAATACTGGGATGATGCTTCCCAGCACATCAGTACCGGTGTTGGACTTCCAGGTGCTCTTTGGGATGCTGTATATGAGTAGAGTGTCTCCCTTTTTCATGTGTGAACAGGGCATAAAGCCCAGTGGAAGCCGCTTCAGGCCCAGTGGAAGCTGCACTGTACAGATGATGGTTTTTGTTTGCCAGGGGCAGGAGCACTGTTTGTTGCATCAGTTACTGCATCATCCATGAAACTGATTCCACAAGTTGGTCAAATGTGTGCTTAAGGACAGGGGCGGAGCTAGCCTCTGCATCTGATGTCAGATGCGGGGAGGGGGTTTCAGCGGGGCCACCACTGCTCACAGGGCACCGGCGGTCAGGCTCCACCACTGCTTAAGGAGTCTATGTTCATAGGCTCCAGCTGCGTGATCTGTACACAAGGAACATGTGGCATAGGGATTGTGCAATTTGATCTATGTGCATAGGACACTATGCAGATGTTTAACTGGACAGGTTGGTTTCATATAGAGGGTAGGGTCTATTGCTATCATCCCTTCTCCATAAGAACAGTCCTGCTGGATCAGGCCCAAAGCCTGTCTAATCTAGCATCCTGTTTCACACAGTGGCCCACCAGATGCCTTTGAGAAGCCCACAGGCAAGAGGTAGGTGCATGCCCTCTCTCCTGCTGTTGCTCTCCTGCAACAGGTATTTAGAGGCATCTTGCCTCTGAGGCTGGAGGTGACCTATAGCCACCAGACTAGTAGCCATTGATAGACCTGTCCTCCAAGACTCCACAAAAGAGAATATTTGCACAAGCCTGTGACTATGTTGGGATATGAACCACCTTGCAATTTAGCATCTGGATTTTACACCTATAAATCTATATACACACATACCAAGAAAATATGTCAAAAACAGAGTCACATTATCTGTCAGCATAATTTGATAAGGTCTGCATTTATTTTGGTAGAGCCTGGATCAACTAAAAAAAATAAATCACAATCCATTACTGTTTTTCTGACATTAAAATCTGTCCTTGTTTATACCATGTAAATGACCACCTAAGCATGAAGGGGAAAAAATAATCGAAGTACTTATCTGATTGTAAAGCTTGTTCCCAGACATCACATTGTGAAGCTTGTTATCACTGCAGCCATCCAAGCCATTAGCAGTATCATTTATCAACAGTTTACCCTGAGACATCACTTCAGGAACAGATTGTATCTCCTCCCAGTCTGCTGGAACAACCAACAGGGAGCTAGCAAGTGAGCACACCACTGGAAAAAGCCTAAGCCTGATGATACTGCTCCAAGCCAGGGAACAGAAAGTTGTTCCCTGGATCTGAGGCCTGTGGTTGGCATTTTCAAATCTTGAGATTTAAAAGAATGAGCAGCACATTTCAGGAAGCAGATGTGCACCTCAGATAATCAGGTTTTCCCCCCAGATGTTCAAAAATCTCCTTATTTAAACAGGGTTTTATAGCACATGTTAAGGGATGATTCTGATGAACACCCTTCACACATGATCAGAGGATGTGCTGAGAATGCAGTGATGTCAGGAGGGGTGTGTTCTTGATGTGGCCCCAACTTTACTGCATATAGGGATAAGTGTTCATTTGAACTGGCCCAGTAACCTGTATTTATAAGGCTAGTGGTATTTGTAAAATAAAATGTGCATGCTTGAACATTCAAAACTTATTAGCAAAACATGCTCAGTCAATGTGTAAAATGCTTTTAAAATACTAGTAATAGACGAACATGATTGTGTTTGCTTTTCCTCACCCTTTAGGTCTAACCAAATGATGGAATACTTCCCTTGACATGACATTAGTATTGAACAGGAACATAGGAAGCAGCCATATACAGAGTCAGACGATTGGTCCACCTGGCTCGGTATTGGCTACAGTCTGGCAGTGGCTTCTCCAGGTTTACAGACAGGAGTCTCTCTGAGCCCTATCTTGGAAATGCCAGGGAGGGAACTTGGAACCTTCTGCACAAAAACATGGAGATGCTCTTCCCAGAGTGGGCTCATCCCCACTCCCCCCTAAGGGAGTATCTTACAGAGTTCACATAGTGTCTCCCATTCAAATGCAAACCAGGGTAGGGATATGCAAACTGGTTCCAGATAGAACTGGTTCTAGATAGAACCAGCCCAGCTCAATGGTTCTAGGTAGAGATTGAACTTTAAAATAAAAATTAGAGCTGGTTCTAGGTTGAACCGGACCAAGCCCAGTTCTAATAGAGCCAGTTCTAACTGGGTCAAGTGGCTTGAGCCTCCATTTTCTGTAAGAAAGAGAGTGTCATCCATTTTGTGACTCATCACTAGGAGCGATTGGCTGTGCTACAAATTCCCTGGTTAGCCAGATGTGTCTGGCCCTTTGAGTGGTTTTGAAAGTGTGTCACTCAGGGACACCTGTCACCCCATTGGCCAGGGATGGGGGCAAGGGGAGATGCTCCAAGAAGCATTATTCAAAGTATGTTTAAAGACCACCTTGTGGTTTGGAATCTCTGTCTCTGCTGCCCATGTTTGCTGCTGCATTGTCTGCTGCCCGAGAGAGACTGAGGAGCTGTTGTTGTTGCTGCTGCTGCTGCTGCTTTGGTTGCTTTGCCTTGTAGTCTGGACTGGTGGTCTCCAGAGAGTGGTTTGACTGACTCCTGCTTTTTCACCCCCCCCCCCTACAGGAGTTATTCTCGCGATCAGGCAAAATTGGGGTAGGGGAGCCTAGCCCGATTTTGCCTGATCGTGTAAACCAGCGGGCTCAAAGGCGAGCTTGGTGGCTTACAAGCAGCTAGCCCGCTTTAGTAGCCCTCCCTGAAGCCTGGGTTTGCGGAGTGAATGCTCCGCAAACCGGGGCTTCCCGATCGTGAGTAGCCGTGGCACGGATCCGTGGCACAGCTACTCATGAGTAGACCCCCAGAGGGGAGGTGAAAAGCTGCCTCCCGGCTCCAGGGGTCAACCAGTATGCCCTGTGCTCCAGGGTATACTGGAGCTTCCGGGGGCAGCATGGCCCCCGAGCTCTCCAGCCCCTGCTGGCTCTATCATGGAGCTGGCATTTGTGTGGACAGCCGATCCGGCCACCCAGGGCTCCCTCCCCACTCAGCTTCTAAAACCAGGTCTCACTGATCGTGAGACCCGGCTCACTATTTAAGTATTTTCCTGGCTGACTGTAGTGTGCTTAATTTTTGTGTGTGTGTAGTGAGTGAGTGCATTATTGTTATTATTATTATTTATTTATTTACACAGACAGGTGTTATTGACTGGTTTGTTTTATCCAGACATTGAGTCCTTCCCAAGGACCTGAGATGGCTGAATTTTATTATCAATGTTGTTGCTGTTATTATAGATATCGTTGCAGAATATGGGGTGTTCCTAGTAAAGTTGCTTTTTGTAATTGGCTGAGGTGATTTCTGTGGCCCCTATGGTGTTGAGGTGCTCTTCAAGTTGTTTTGGAATTGCACCTAGGGCACCAATTACCACTGGGATTATTTTGGTCTTTTTCTGCCACAGCCTTTCAATTTGTAGATCTTTGTATCTTGTTATTTTTTCCATTTCTTTTTCTTCTGTTCTGCTATCCCCTGGTATTGCTATGTCAATTATTTTAACTTGTTTTTCTTTCTTCTCGACTACAGTTATATCTGGTGTATTGTGTGGCAGATGTTTGTCTGTTTGTAGTTGGAAGTCCCATAATATTTTTGCATCTTCATTTTCTATCACTTTTTCAATTTTATGGTCCCACCAATTTTTGGCCACAGGTAGCTTGTATTTTTTGCAGATGTTCCAGTGTATCATCCCTGCTACCTTGTCATGCCTTTGTTTGTAGTCAGTCTGTGCAATCCTTTTACAACAGCTGATTAGGTGGTCCACTGTTTCATCTGCTTCTTGACAAAGGCGGCACTTGCTGTTTGATGTTGACTTCTTGACATTGGCTCTTGTTGCATTTGTTCTTAGTGCCTGTTCTTGTGCAGCCAGTATTAAACCCTCTGTTTCTTTCTTCAAGTTGCCATTCTTAAGCCATTGCCAGGTCTTGGTGATGTCTGATTTTCCACTTATATTGTGCAAATATTGACCATGCAGTGGCTTATTTTTCCATTTTTCTGCTCGGTTCTTGACTCGTTCTTTCTTGTAGGCCTGCTTTGTTTCATTGGTGTTGAATATTTACCATTTGAAGTGCATCTTCTTCACTGTCCTTGATATATTCTTCAAGGCCTCTTTCCTCCTCCTCTACTGTTTGATGGACTTGCAGCATTCCTCTTCCACCTGAGCTGCGAGGGAGGTATAGCCTATCTACATTGCTGCGGGGATGCAGAGCATGATTGATGGTCATTATTTTCCTGGTCTTACGATCTAGCGTCTCTGGCTCTGCCTGGGTCCAGTCTATTATTCCTGCAGTCTATCTGATAACAGGTATAGCCCAGGTGTTAATGGCTTGTATGGTGTTCCCGCCATTGAGTTTAGACTTGAGGATTTTTCTAACTCTCCTGATGTATTCACTTCCAATTTTTCTTTTAACTTCAGTGTGTGCAATGTTATCAGCCTGGAGAATGCCTAAGTATTTGTCATGTTCTTTCTCTTCCAGGTTCTTGATGTTGCTTCCATTGGGCAGTTCTATTCCTTCTGTTTTTCTTATTTTTCCTCTGTTAATTATTAATGCAGCACACTTGTCTAGTCCAAACTCCATTGTTATATCGCTACTGAATATACGGACAGTGTTTAGCAGTGATTTGATTTCTGACTGGGACTTTCCATACAACTTCAGATCGTCCATGTACAGTAGATGGTTTATTTTACTTGATGTCCTAGATGTTTGGTATCCAAGGCCTGTTTTGTTTAGTATTTGTGAAAGTGGTGTCATGGCAATTACAAACAACAGAGGGGATAGTGAGTCCCCTTGGAAAATACCTCTTCTAATGCTAACCTGTCCAAGTGTCTCGCCATTGATTGTTAACTGTATACTCCACGTGCTCATTGCTTTTTAAATAAATATCTGAATGTTTTTGCTGACACCAGTTGTTTCTTAGCATTTTAGTATCCATGTGTGAGGCAATGAGTCGAGGGCTTTCTTGTAGTCAATCCATGCAACACTTAGATTTGTTTTTCTTCTCTTGCAATTTTCTAAAACCATTTTGTCAATCAGCAGCTGGTCTTTTGTGCCTCTGGTGTTCGGGCAATTTCCTTTCTGTTCAACTGGAAGTTGTTTGTTAGTTAATAAGTGTTGCATTACTTCAGCTTCTATTATTCCAGTTAATAATTTGGACATGGTTGGCAGGAAGGTTGTCGGTCTATAATTACTTGGAACTGCATCTTTTGCTGCGTCTTTCATTATGAGATGAGTTTTCCCAGTTGTTTGCCATTGTTCAATATCACCTCCTTGCAAAATGTGATTGAACTGTTTTGAGAGTTGTTTATGAAGGCTTGTTAGGTATTTAAGCCAAAATCCATGCAGTTCATCGTCGCCTGGTGCAGTCCAATTTTTAATTTTCTTTGCTCTTTCACTTATTAATTCTGGTGTTATTATTAGATCTTGCATTTGTTGGTTAAATTTTCCACCTCTTTCATCCAGCCTGCTTTTTTATTATAATCTATTGGATTGTCCCATAATTTCCCCCAGAATTGCACTGTTTCTTCTTTATTTGGTGTTTCTACGTTTCTTGCAGTTTCTCCTTCTATGCTTTGGTAGAAACGTCTCTGATTTGACTGGAATTGGAGTTTCTGCCTGTGTTGTGTAATTCTGGCTTCGTATCTGCTTATCTTCTTTGACACTGCTGTTATTTGCTGTTTTATTATTTCCAGGACTTCTCTAATTTTCCTTGAATCTAGGTGGTATTTTTGGATCAGATACTGTTTGGTGTTTTCATTCTTCAGCTTCTTGTCTTTCATATCTTTCAATTTACTAGCATCTGATCGAAGCCTGGAGATTTTATTTTCTAATCTAATCTTCCAATTGGTGATGTATTACTTTCTTTTTTTACAGGTCCACTGATCTTATATCCAAGCTCTTGTGTTGTTATTGTTGCTGCACTGTACATTAGTTGGTTTGTTTCTTGCAAATTATTGGTTGTTATTTCTGCAAGTGCACCATTTATATCTTTTAATGCCTGAGCAAGTTGTGTTTTGGCAACTCTTTTTAGAGCTGGTAGTCAAACCCTGGTGGTTGTTTGGTTCATGTGCTCAGTTATTTTTTGCTTTAGTTCTTGTTGCTTTTCTGTTAAACGGCATTCGGGCTTTTGAGGTTAAGGCAAAGGGGAGGTTGCCTGGTTTTGATTTTGAAACAGTTTAGCAACAGTGGCATCCTCTATTTCCAACACCTCCTCCACCTGCGCCTGAGCAATGTCTTCAGTTGGTGGTAATTCTTCTTCCATATCTTGAGCCTGTGTTGCTCTTTGCAGTTCTTCTAGCTCAACTTCTGTGAATACTTTATTTCTTATTATGAATCTTCTCTGGTCTGCTAGCCTTTGTTCTGTTATTTCTGTATCTGGATGCTTCTCTTTCCAAATTTGGTACATTCTTTTAAAATAACCTCTTCTAGTTGGACTAGACTTGTAATAGCAGATCATTATTTCCTTGTTGGCATTTTTAGTATATTTTTTCCGGTAAAGTGACGTTTCTTTCAGTAACCTTGCAGTCTCCAGTCCTGGTTGCTCAACTGAAGATCCTGAGACCTGTAGCCCACTTGCCACCAGATGTCCAGGGACTCCAGCACCTGGTTGACCCGGGTGACGACTGATCCGGTATAGATTTATTAAAGTTACGCCTCATCATATTGTTGATGGGAGAGGCACTCTTCGTCTAGCTCCTCTGGTGAGACCTGTCCAGTATGGTTGGACCTCTGGCATAGCTCTCACCTTCCTCAGAGCACACAAGCCCCACAACCACGCCAAGGTAATGCCTCACTGGGGGTAAATTATTATTATTAATAATAATAATAATTCAATTTTTATACCGCCCTTCCAAAAATGGCTCAGGGTGGTTTACACAGAGAAATAACAAACAAATAAGATGGAACCCTGTCTCCAAAGGGCTCACATTCTAAAAAGAAACATAAGACCAGCAACAGTCACTGGAAGTACTCTGCTGGGGGGGGGTGTAGGGCCAGTTACTCTCCCCCTGCTATGTAAAGAGAATCACCATGTTAAAAGGTGCCTCTTTGCCTAGTTAGCAGGTGGGGCCCTAATGGTGAGGCCCTAATCCTCCTGTTTCCCGGCCACATAGCCTGGCTTCTGGCCTCTGGTCCATTTTACTGGCCCATTTTTTCCTACATAATGAACCCCTATGTAGAATCTATGTGCCATCAGAGAATCTAATCCCCATTATTCCCTTTGGGAGAAATAAGACAAAACAATTAAAATATCATTGCAAAACTCCCATTCGATTTTTCTCAAATTGATTGCTTTGAGACTTGGGTGGTAGTTGACACCCTTGGAGGCCTACCACACTTTGGCACCCCTGGGTGCTACTCATAGGGAATAATGGGCCAGTTCAGGCCCCATTGTTCCCTATATAGTATTTTTTAGAACCAGTTCTAGGGGATTCTAATTTGAACTCAACCATGGACCAGTTCTAGCAGTTTAGAACCTGAACCAGTAGAACTGGTTCGAGTTCAGTTCTAATTAGAACCAAACCACACACACACACACAAAACAACAACAAGTTTTGTGTGCATCCCCAAACCAAGGCAGAATCTGCTTAGCAAAGGGGACAATTCATATTTGTTACCACAAGACCTGCTCTCCTCCTAATTATCATGTCTCAGTGATTCAGAGCTGAATTTGTGTACAGCATCAATAAAAAATTTGTAGAGATGGGACTCTATGAAAACACTTTCTGTGGTGTCTAATTCGTTACATTTCTATAGCACCCCACATTAAATCTTGCAGCAGTTTACAGCAAAACAAACGTACCATTACAGAAATTCAACCATGTTTGATGTTTGCTTTCAACATAAAACTCTTTACAAGAAGTTGCAGTCATTGTGAGCTAGAATGCATGGTTGAACTCACATCTAGGCTGTGATCCTAAGCCCACATACATACAGTAGGCTGTTCCTTGAAACCACTGAGCTGGAAGTGGATTCAAATCATATTGTAATTGGCTGTATGGGAAAGAAGTTGTCTTCTGTATAGCATGGTCAGATTTATGTTCATTGTGCAATGATGAGTATTGCAATGGTTACTTTAGTTTATCTCACCAAATGCTGAAAACATATTAAGTCATGAGATTGCATAATCAGGGGACATATACGGCCAGGGGCAACACACTGAATCAGCAGTAGGCTCAAGGCTGATTGAGTCATTTAACTTGACTCTTATTTCCAAGTTCTTAGGATTATCTCTGTGAGCAAAGAAAATATTGTTTTGCCTGCAAGCAAAACATTCACTGTTTTAGGGTTGTTGTTGTTGTTGTTGTTATAAAGTAACACTGGAATTTTGCAGACTGACAAGGAGCAGAAAATCCTTCCCCAGCAAGCTTTTAATGTGGCACATCTCAACTGCACCTCACATAAACTTATTGGCATTAATATGTTGGTGTAAATACCTAATTACTACCAATCCCATTATTGTTAGTATAATGTAAGTATACTATACTGTGGGGAAGGCTCAATGCCAAACACTCTGGATAGCAGATTACAGTCCAAATCCTACAACTGGAGTGGAATTAGTATTTGCATTTAAACAGAAGCATCTTTTATGAGGTGTTTCAATAAAGAAGTGCTATGGCTGGAGTCCAAGATCCTCATGTGTGAACAGAAAGCACTTCCAGATGACACGGGGCTCGTTTGCTTTTAAAAACCAGTTTTCTGACAGGTGCACCCCCACACTATGCATGGCTTTAGGCGGCTGTCTTCGGGGACTGCAAAGGGCTACAGTAGTAAAGGGACTGGAGAAACCCTGGTGGACAGGAGGAACTCAATGCACAGCCCTTTGGATCTCCGCCTCTATGCCTTCTAATCAAAGTACAAAGTTTGACATTGGCGTTATGCATCTATTTCCATGTATTTCAAACAACACCATGGTCTTACATACCTTTGATTGTTCTTGGCTTCCCACATGCTTTCAGGGAAAGAGAAATTGAAAGGTGGCACAAGCACATGTAGAACAACAGCACATCAATGTTTAGTTACAAAACCGGTGGAGCGTGATGGCTTGGTTAGAATTTACTTGGGTAGAACATACTTGGTTAGTACTATATCATCACCTTGAAGGAAAGAAAAACAAAATTACTATATGAAACAAATCCTCAAAGAAGCATCCATTTTTCAAAAGACCATTCCCCATATCTAGTGAGGTCATGCACACAATCAAAAACTGTGTTCTACCTGGGTTTGGGAGCTGTATGTGCTCCCAATTTTCAGTTGTGTGGAAGCAAGGTAAGAGGAAAACCTGGGTTGAAGTGATTGTGTGGAAGCCCTGGGTAGCTTTTCCTCCTACCTTGCTTCCACACAATCACTTCTACCCAGGTTTTCCTCTAACCTTGCTTCCACACAACTGAAAATTGGGAGTACACACAGCTCTCAAACCTGGGTAGAACACAGTTTTCGATTGTGTGAATGACCTGAGTCTCTTATTTGCTACTGAGAAAACAACAACAGCCAGAGTACTAATATGTAAATAAATAAATTGATCTGACAAAAGCATGATCTTACAAGGCTATTTCTTACAAAGATCTAGCATTTCTTTCCTTCACTACTTTCTTACAGAGACAGCCTGGTTTTGACCTTTTAAGGCCTAAATGGCTTGGGACAAGGTTACCTGAGAGAGCACCTTGCCCCATATATCCTGACCTGGACCTTGAGATCTTCTTCAGGGCCTCTGCTTGGATTTCCTCCACCAAATGAGGTTAGGTGTGTGGCTGCTACAGAAAGGGCCTACTTGGTGGTGGCATCCCATTTATGGAAGAGTCTCCAATGAGGCCTGCCTCGCATCATCACTTTATCCTTTTAGATATCAGGTGAAGACCTTTCTGTTCACTCAGGCCTTTTAAAATAGGGGTTTTCATAGGTTTTTTAAAAAATTAAGTTTGTATTATATTTTGTATTTTATTGTAATTTTTTGTTCTTTTTTGTGTGTTTTAATTGTATATATATATATATTTATTGTTCTATTGTGAACACCCAAGAGAACAATTTGTTATGGCATGGTTAACAAATAAAGTTGTTGTTGTTGTTGTTGGTTATATAAAGTGTTAAACTAGCATCTGCACTCAGCATTACATTTTCCCTTGCCAAAGAAAACTGAAGAGGATGTATTCTTTCTTCCAAATACAATGGGACAGTTCTCATGCACACCCTGGGTTAGGCTGCATGTGAGAACCACCAGGATCCCAGGACCCATCCTAGCTGGGCAGCACCGCCTAGCCCAGCTTTGAAACCCGGCTTTTATCTGGGGTTAAGGGCTCAAGTGAACACTTCTGTCAAGAAGGATGCCCACACAGCCAGCTCCTCCACCTCTCTGCAGTCTTGCTGACTGCAGAGAGGCAGCTTTCCTCAATGTCTGAATGGGAGAGCGGGTGCAGAACCGTGGGTCCATTGGACCTGTGGTTCCATGTTATGTCTGAATGTGGCCATTTGCTTAAGAGAACCCAAGACCTAAACTTCACTTCAACCCTTAGATTCAAGGCTTGGGTTTTCTGAAGCAAATAGGTTAGGATAAAACAAGATTGGTGGGCTCAGACATTGTGACCAATATCACCGCATACTAACATAGAAAGGAAGTAGGTACTCATGTGAGGATGAGAGGAGGATGTGTGGACTCCTGGGACTGCTGGAGACTGCACAGAACTTGGTGTTAACAGAGTTTCTGCACGACACCTGTAACCACCCATACATTGGATGCATTTCACTAAAGAAGTGCAGCAGGGATGTTTGCAGAGGTGTCTGGCTAACACTAAACACTAACACAGCTTCACAAACAGAACCAATGTCAAAGGAACAGAGTTTAGTTTTCATTCTGCAATATATCCACAGTGTTCTAGAAATAATCCCTAAGGGGAAATGATGTATGTTTCTGAAGCAAAATGA
Organism: Hemicordylus capensis; assembly: GCF_027244095.1. Classification (NCBI taxonomy): domain Eukaryota; kingdom Metazoa; phylum Chordata; class Lepidosauria; order Squamata; family Cordylidae; genus Hemicordylus; species Hemicordylus capensis. The sequence continues at coordinate 103,317,081 of NC_069657.1, read as the reverse complement.
GAACTGTCTTGTAGCAAAAGAACTAAAATCGCCTTGAGATAATACATGGTAATAAATCTAATTCAAATCAGCTTTATCCAGAGATATCTTTGCTTCAACAGCTATGAACAAGTTGTTCTGTCCCTACAGATATCTCTGTCTTTGTAGCACAATGAACAGTAGGTGTTGTTGCGTAGCTAGAACTACATGGACCTCAGAGACATATTCCTGGCAGCGAACAGGGTTTTGCATGGAAGGGAGAGAAGCAAAACTCACTTCCTGATCCCCTTCCTGCTCCGCTGAGTTGAGAAGAAGCACTGTGACCCATCTAGTGTTCTGTCTGCCTCTGAGGGTGGAGTTCAACGGAATAATTCAAATTCTTCTTCTTCTTCTTTTTGTGGCAGGGGGATAATTCTGAGATGGAAGTTTGTTTATAGCGCCTCAGTTAAACAAAATAAAAATATTGCTTTGCTCCACATTGTAAGTAGATAAAATCTGTGCAATGAAAGAGGTTTTGTCCCTGGGTGCATACAATTCTACATTATACAAATACAAATGTTAATAATTCCAAGAACCAGTTATGACCATTTAACTCAAAGCATTTCTTGCTGTAGCTCCTCTCTCTTGCACCAGATATTAACCCTCTCCTGAGGGTCCAGCTATAATTGAGGGAGGGGGGAGGGAGGAGAACAAAAAAGTGGGGAGGGAACAAATGTTTCTGGGCCTTGAAGGAGGGGTGACCACCGACTGGGCAACAGCTCACTCTTTACACTTCCCCTCCAGCCTCCATGACACACTCCTGGCTCCTGATTGGAGGACTCATCTCAGCTTCAAGCCGAGATGTATATGTTAAAAAAATATTTCCGAGCCAGGAGAAATGTGCACAAGGAAGTGTATATGTAAAAGTGTCTGCATGTGCAGGGAGTGTGTGTGATATTATTTGCACAGGAGTGAGAGAAAGGTTGTGCCAATAATGTTTTGTTTTTCACCATGTCCTTACATTTCTTTGGCTGCAAAGCTATAGGTGGGGGTGGGGGTGCATCTGGGCAAGGGGAGCAGGGTATGGGCCCATCTTCACTTTTTGTCCCAGGACCCACTCCAGCCTTGATATGTCCCTAGCCCTCTTCTTATGTTGCCCTTGCACTATGCCTTTGCATTAGCCCCTTTGATTGCTACAGGATGCAGATATTTCAAATTTTTAAAAAAAGAATGAACATTTAAGAACAGGTCAGTATTGTGGTCTACATTGAATTGCAGGGCCTCTGCAATTGGTTCCAGAATCATGGATGTTCCTAGCAAAATGGCTCAGAGACCAACCTATGAGCCAGTTCATGTTTCCCCTCTGTTATGAATTCATTAAGTATCCTTAGGCAAGCCAGCGTCTCTCTCACTCACAGTCCCCCAATGTCATAAACCCACCACAGTTGATGAGCCGTCCATAATTTATGATGTAGTAGCAGTCAAAGAGGTGTCTCCAGTTACACCCTTCCTCCAGGCAGACACAAGGTTTCATCCAGCATATGTAAAGAGATCAAATCACTACTGAAGCACAAGAGAACAAATCACTACTGAATACCAAGTACAACCTATATTCTCTGCAACCAAGGTGGCTCACCAGATCCCCAAGGTCCTGAGTCCAAGGGTCCACGGCATCACAGAGGGAGGTATCGAGGCTGTTGATGAGTTGTCTCCAGCAGCCTGTCCCAAGTGAAGCTGCAGAATTTATAGCAGGTTGCCAGCTAGAATCAATCAGTGCTCAGCCTGGTCAGCCACCCTCAATCAATCTTGTGCACGCTGCAAGCAACAGCTGCATCTCAACTCCCTGACTTGGTCACGTTGCTTCTCGTGCCTGTGTACCCTGAGAGATAACACCAGCAGCTAGAGTTCCTCCTGGGATCCGTTATTCTGCTCTGCCTTCTGCACCAAGCCCTCCTCCTGGCCCATCATGAGTGCCTCCTCCCTCCAATTACAGAGCTGGCCCTCCAGATCCTCAGACAAATTCACTGCCTCCCACTCCTCTTCCAAGTCCTTGAATGAAGGTCTGAAACCCAAGTCAAATATGGGGATAATAATACTGACCTACATTACAGGGTCATTTTAAAGGCTAGTGAGATAAGGAGTCTATTCAAATGAGTAGCCTGACCCAAGCTAGGGCAGCCCAACCTGTGTTAGGCTGCTCATATGGAGCCCCAGGATCGCTCCTGATTCCAGCACTTCCAACCCCACTAGGCCAACTCTTAACCCTGGCACTTAACTGGGCTTAGAAGGTATAAGCACTCCTGCCACCCCAGGTTCAGGATTGCGTGTGCTCAGGCTGCACACAGAGTAGGATGCCTAGAGCACCCAACTCTTCCGAGTCCTAGAGCACCCAGCTCACAGCAGAATTCCCCAATGTGCTGCTGGAACAGTGCATTTAGGGACTCATTTTCCCAGCCTCTAGTGATCCATGATGCTCAGAGCAATGCGGATTGTGTGGATGTGTGACGGAGCACCGAAGAGGAGACCACTGGGGGTGGGGGAAAGGTAGGTTCATCCCTTCTCCCCTGCCCACCGTTCTTGCCCCTCTCATAGTCATATGTATGATTTTAATGGCTGTGAAGTGCTTTGAATACTCTGAAGGACTATATAATAAATGCTTGCGCTGAATAGTGTTTGCTCTGGGATGTAGCAGCATGTGTTAAATACATCTGTTGTTGACATCCATTGTCAGGAGAGGGAATTCTTCTTACAGTGCCTAAGTACCAAATGTATTTGAACAACATCTGTCACAAATATTTAAGCAGCTGTTATACCTTGCAGTTGAACCATTCAAAAAATAAAAAGTTGCACATAGCTGGATGTGGAGCAGTTAGAAAAACAAAACAAACCCCCCAAATATTCTTGTTTTAAAGTGTTGATATTTTTTCTTCTGAGGTGTACATTATGCCTCATAAAATTGTTCTGTAATTGCTACAAAACAGAAGTAGGAATGTTCTTTCATTTCTTTTTACATAATTTAACATTGTTACAACATTCAGTGCCTAATTAGATGACTATCACAACATTCCTTTAACTCAGTCATGGTTAAAAAACACAGCCATAACACCCCTTGAATTCATTTTTAATGTATACAGTACATGTGAAGATTGCCACTGGGAGTTGAGATATCATTATGCATGCAAAATCAGTTTCCACGAGGTAGCTATGTTAATCTGGAGTAGCAAAAACAAAGAGTTTTGTGGCACCTTAAAGATTTATTGTAGCATGAGCTTTCAAGGACTATAGCACACTTCATCATGCATGAAGGAATACCAAGGAAGCAGAAATCTTCAGTAGGCAGGTGTGTGTGTGTGTATAATACACACGGGTAACTTTGTAGCAATGCTAAGTTAATTAAGAGCTTGTACAAGTGCTACATTCCCTGCCAGTGTGATGAGAAAGAGATGTGGCTTGACATATCTGTTTTGATGTCTTCCACAGATGCCTCAATGCCCTCCCAGCAGACCCCTTTATCATGTACAGAGCTATTCATCCATACTGCTGCTCTACACACATTCCAAAGACTACTTTAAACCAGGATAAGCTTACTAATATCCGTTTGAAGGGATAAAGTAACATGCTGGGAAAGTGTCAGGAAGTCCATGGAAAACATCATGTGTGTGTCTCCTTTCTCAAAACATGGGCAGAGAGTGCATCATCAGTACTGGCCTTAACTCTTCAAAGTGGTAAACAAGCTCTCTGACTGAGATCTGTGTCTTGTTACATTTGACTCTGTTTTTCCCCCCTTTATTTGGCAGCATAAGCTTTCATGAACTGTAGTATGGTTAGACTTTAAGATGCTCCCAACTTCTTTATTGTTTTTGCAAAAAAACCCAACAATCTTTGATTAGTCATCCCACCAGAAGGTTTATTATTGTACACAGACCCCAATAAAAGACAAGACATATCTAATGGAGTAAACTAGGGTCATACTTGATTAACAATCTTGCAGAACATGCAATGGGGCAACATTTCTAATTTCCATAATCTGAGTGCAGGCAGCTTCTTCCCTCATGGAATTTAGCCTCCCAAAGATGACCATTTTCCCCACTGCTGGGCAAATCAACTGAGCTTGGTGGTTGCTAGCTAGGATTGCAGTGGTGAGTGCATGTTTTCTCACTCACTTGCTGCCCTCTACAACTGCAAGCATTTATATACCGCTTTTCAACATATCATTTCATAGTGGTTTTCAAGAAAAATAAATAATAAGATGCTCCCCTGTCTCCAAAGGGCTCACAATCTAAAAATAAATGCTAGGTAACACCAGCATCAGCCATTGAAGAAATGCTGTGTTGGGATTGGATGGGGCCAGTTGCGCTCCCCATAATAAATAGAAGAGATTCACCACTTTAAAAGGTGCCTTTTTACTCCGTAATTAACTGCTAACTGAGTAAAGTTAATTAGCTAACTGCTAACTTCTCACCACTACCACCACATGAAAGGATGAAGCTGCACCTGCCGGGCCCACCGATCTGGGCTACTGCATCACATGGCTCTTCAACCTACCAAGGAAGCAGAACCTCCACTCTGGCTTCTCCATTGGATGGATGGTCAGTAGAGGAGGAAGAAAAGCTGCTCATGAGAGCAAAGTGTTCTGAGTGAGCAAAATGTCCTAGGTGCTTCCTAGAACTTTGGACACCACAAAACAATGCAAAAAGGTTGTTTGGTCTCCCAAAGAACCTATATTCCTCCCAACACACACACACACACACACACACACACACATGTTGTTTGGCCCCCAAATCTCCTTTATGTAAGTCCCTAGTTGACAACCTTATTGCCTGCAGTCAACAACCGTATTGCCTCCAACCTTATTGTCTCCAGCTTCCTACACAGTATTCTGTGTTGAGGGAGGGTTGCCAAATCATTACCCCCCCGAGCCCTAAAGTACAGCTCCTCAAAGGGGCTCCATTCCCTGCTCCCTGGCTACAAAACCCTGAGGTGCTCTTCCATGGAAACACCCTTCACCATAAAGGTGCCGCCAGTTGAACACCAATAAGGCACACTGCCTACCTCCAGCCTTTACTCACCTGCCAGTGTGACTGAGCTAACCTATTTAATGGCACCACCCCTAATAAAAAGCCAAAGCAATGATCCAGTGCGGAGAAGCCAAAAAAGTTTCCACCACAAGCCAATTAGGCGAAAACAAAAATTCCTACTCAGCCCCATCAACAGTGACCAGCTTTCTCTCACTGGTCAGGGTGGGGGGTGGGGTGGATGCCAAGCTCTGAGGAAGACTGTTGGGAGTGGCAGGCCAACCTAAGATCCCTCCCATCACTGGGCATGCAAACACATGCAAATGAGTGGAGGGCCACCCACATGTCCAGCTTTTCTCAAGGCTGGGCATAACCCCCTTCCATACAGAATGCACTTTGCATGCTGCGGGAAGCGGCATTCCATGAGAGATGCTTAACAACAACAAATACTGGCCTGGGAATAAGCACCTGAACCTCTTAGTATTGTTAGAAAGATTGATGAAAGGCTAACAACATAAACATGTTAATATTCCCATTGCCTCTCCTAGTTTGATCAGGACCACTTGGGGTTCAAACTACATATTATACTAATTGTGTAATTAAGAGGTGTGCTTCTTCAATTGGATCTACAGAAGTAAATGTAATTCACATTCTCTGGAGATGTTCAAAAAGAAGCACGTTTTGGGGGGCAGGTAATCAATAATCATTGATGATATGATATTGCTTATCTGTACACTCTTCAGCTGCTTTGTTCTATTAGATGAGAACAATTTTATTAATGAAGTCTCATTAGCTAATTATTCATTTATTGATGGTAGCTAGACTGTGATCTGTTGGGGGGGGGAACAGTAGTTTTTTTAAAGCCATCTAAGGTAGCAAGGCTGGATGAATAAAATTTAGAACATCAAACGGTTAGTTAAACATTAGGAGGGAAGAAAAGCAAATGAAAGACTTTTTTTTAATTTTAAAGATGTATCTGTCAGTTATTGGAATAATGAAGTTCAGGATAATACACAACAATTTCTCATAATGAATATTTAAAATGAGATCAATGGGGTAACATAATTTTGATTTTTTTGTATTATTATTATGATTAATATGATTAATATGTATATTGATGTATTATGTAACTTGGCTTCTCCAAGGTGGTGGAAGGATCCACAGATGTTCCCCTCCCCCGCTGGCCTTCTGTTTTTCAATAATCTCCTGGTTTGGGCCTCTTCAGCCATTTCCAGGCCATTTTGGAGGCTGCTGCACCTGTGCGGTGGGACCCTGCGTCATCGAGTCATGACTCCCACCATCTTGGAGAAGCCCCCAAAAGGAGGTAAGTTAAAAAAAATTAAAAAGAATGTTTTTTTAAAATTGTTCAACGAATTCCACCCTGCCCTGAACTGAACCAAAGGAGGGGTGGGGTTGCAAAGGAGGCCCAAACCAAACTGGTCTGTGCAGTTTGGGTTCGGTTCAAACTCGAACTGAACCAGGCCAGGTGGTTTTGTGCACACCCCTATAGAAGATGCTGCTTGTAGCCCCTAAACAGGCTGTTATCATAACAGCTTCATTAGGTTAAGCCATGCTAGGTTCCAAACAAATTATAGAAGGCACCAAAGGCTACTAAGCACTAAGAAGCAATAGCTGTTCTTCCTCCCAATAGAGTTAATTAACCACAGTATATCACAGAATTATACTTTAGTAAGCTCCAGGAAGTAGTAGTTATACCAAAATATCTTCAAGATTTCCTGCATAAAGTGCTGACAGAATACAAAACCATTTTACAGCAATAATGAGTTTCTAAAATGTCTACATGTGATTTAAAAGCATGCCAGTCTAAAATAGCCTAAAATAGCCTGTTAGGGAAATGTTTTCAGTCTGTGATCTGGGTCCCTGGAAGAATAAAAAGGTCACTGGATTAAAAATGGAATAAGAAGTCTTGGTTTTCCTAGAAGAAAAACAAGGTTGCATAGCATATTTTAACTGTATTTTTCTCAGTTGAAATGGAAAATACCTGGTTTGTGAATCAAAAGGAAAACAATGTAGGGTCTGAAACATGAGAAAGAAAGATATTAAGGCTCCACAGCTGATGGCTTCACAGTCAGGGCAACATTCTTCTCTGAATCTCTAGTTCCGGATTTGTACCTGAAGCATCCCACAGGCTACCTCCTTTATTTATCCATGGCATGATAGATCATCATGTATGTTTGAGAGGTTTTCCATTTTTAATCACATTTCAGTATTTCCACTGTATTCCAGTAGAAGGATAGGGGGAGTGGAAAATTGGTTGGACACAGGGCAGTGGACTGAAGTGATATAGTTACATATGCAGAATTCACAACTTCACACTTTTTACACACTTCACAATTCCTAAATGGTTCCTTCTGCCTGCATGTGCTAGCCATCTAAGTGTTACAAGGCTAACATAGGTAGGACAATGCAGATGGTGTGTGGTGGGGAATCAAGGCACTTTCATGGAATGCATAGAGAGGCCTTTGGGTTTTGTTTTTGTTTGGGGTGTTTTTAAATTTTTTTATGTTTTTTATTTTTTGCTCCCTCCTCTTGGTCCACTTGCAAGAACAGCTAACATGGCTCCATGTAGTACATGGATCTGTGTTTGTTTATTTATTCAATTTATATACAACCCTTCAATTTATTCCATTTATATACAATATACAACCCTTCCTAAAGTGGTTCGGAGTTGTTTATATTAAATCCTGAAATGCATAATTTTTAAAAAGTCAATTAAAAGAAACATTTAAACCAGAATAAATTAAAACTAGACATCATTAAATGCCAGACTTAAAGATGAGTATTTAAGGCTTTCTTGAAGGCCCCCTAGAAGATAATCATCTCATATCCACAACACAGGGGCAACAACAGAGAAGGCCCAATCCCAGGTCACTACCAAATGAACTGGTCGCACCCAAAGATGGACCCCTCCTGATTATCTTAATGAGTGGTGTGGATCTTGTAGAGAAAGGTGCTTTCTTAGGTAACCCAGACCTAAGCCATTCAGGGCTTTAAAGGTAATAACCAGTACTTTGTATTTTGCCTGGAAACATATTGGCAGCTAGTGCAACTGTTTAAGAATAGGCATAATATGGTTTTTCCAGGATACACAAGAGACCAATCTGGCTGCCGCATTTTGAACTAACGGAAGTTTCCAAACTTTGTCCAAAGGCAGCCCTACATAGAGCACATTGCAGTAGTCCAACCTGGAGGTTACCAGCTCGGGTACCACTGTTTTAAAGTTATTCTCCTCAAGGAACGGCGGAATTGTCGAATCAATCACAGCTTGTAAAAAGTGTTCCAGACCACAGCCTCAGCCTGAAGCATCAGGGCAAGACCTGGGTCCAAGAGCACTCTCCAGCCATGAACCTGTTCTTTCTGGGGGAGTGTAACCTCATCCAGAACAGAAAGTTCTATCCTGTCTTGCAGATTATGACCCCCAACAACGAGCACTTCCATCTTGCTTGGATTCAGTTTATTCTCCCTCATCCAGCCCATTACTGCCTGTAAGTAGGCATTTAAGAGTCTAATGTCATTTCCTGATATCGATGACAAGGAGAAATTGATTTGGGTGTCATCAGCATATTAATAACACCCAGCACCAAATCTCCTGATGATCTCACCCAGTGGTTTCATGTAGATGTTAAAAAGCATTGGTGACACAATGGAGCTCTGAGGGACTCCATATAGTTCTGAAGAGCAACTTTCACCAAGCACCACCATTTGAAATCCACCCTAGACATAGGAGCAGAACCACTATAAAATAGTGCCTCCTATCCCCAAATCCATCAGGCAATCCAGAATACCATGGTTGATGGTATCGAAAGTCACTGAGAGATCCAAAAGAACCAGCAGAGTAACATGCCCTCTAACATGCCCTGGTGAAGATCATCTATCAGGCTGACCAAGACTCTAAAGTCAGATTGAAATGGGTCTAGATAATCAGTTTAGTAGAGACTGCTTGGAGCCAGTGTGTCACCACCCTATCCCACCACCTTTTACTTATCCACTGGTTCTACTGGGGCTGAACTGCACCAAGGCCACTGCAAGCAGGAGTAAGGGAAATGAGATAGCATAGCAATTATTTTTATTTTAAGTTGATGCCATTAGTGGGGCTTTTGTTACCCTGTCCTCTCCTTTTCTTTCAATCTGTCTAAGAAAGTTCAGTATATACAATTTGCAGACCACACCTGTGTAATCTTGTAGATATTGGGTTATGTATTGTTAGGTGGCTGAATGATCACTACATTAAAAATCTGTATTACAGTGAATGAGAGAGAAATATGAGGTTAAATGACACCAAAACCAAGTTACTAACTTGCTTCACAGCACCCCAATGAATAAATGTTATAATACAAAACACTACATTTTTTAAACTTGCTATTCCCGTGAGTCAATTTTATATTACATTCCCAGCACAGGTTATTGGAATTGTGTGACATCCATCTTGGCACTCTGATGGCAGAAACTTTTTCTGTAAATGGAAGGAGCATTGCGCTCATGCCTGGCTCCCTTCTACTCATGTAAGGACCTCTTGTGAAGGCACAACACTCTTTCCATTCACAAAAAGACCTCATATTGATGGAGCACTAAACTGGATGCTTTCCCAGTTTTGGAGAAGGGTTCCATGCACTGGGAATGGCTAGACACATGTATATTAATTTCCAAAACACATGCTAGAGAACCAAAGCCCAAACATCCTTTAATGAAAAGATTCCACTATTCTTTTAAAAGTTTTCTCAAATTAGAACTTGCAGTTTGTTGGTGCATGGTGTCCTCTGCTGGACAAAAGGAATAATTTTCTTTGTGCTAGACACCATTTGATATTTTACTTTGGTTTGATGGTATGTTGATTGGATAGAGCTCACATATGTATGATAGATTTATTTATTTATAGTTTTCCTCACTCTCCAAAGCTCAGGGCAGATAGCTACATTCTCTTGTTTATATTCACAGATTCTCATTCACAGATTCATCACTAATTTAATTTTCAGACGAAGAATTAAGTTGAGTAGTAGTATATTATTCAAGGCCTCAGCTGAACAGCAAGCCCATGGCTGTGCTGTTTGAATAAAGGTTTTCTAGTGCACATCAGGTGCTTTCTGCCATCTAATATCAATCAAGCTGCAGTTTGGTTCCTTAAACATTTATTTTTAAGATGAAAGACTGGTGATTATTGATACATTCACGTTGTGTTCTCTAACACAAGACTTTAAACAGAAACCAGTTTTGTTTATAATAGGCAAAATACAGACAGGGACAGTTAGGCCTTGTGACAACTATAGGCCTCAGGACTGATACAGAGAAGCATCAATTGGCAACGGGAAACATGTGATGGAGCCCTAGGCAGTCATTTCTGAGGCCTAGGCCTCCATCTGGAGTTATGGCAAAACCAGCCAGCTCCAGTTGGCTGGGAGTGAGACATGCAAAGGGATTTCAAAAGAAGTGTTTAGATCCATACTATTTGAGGTCAACCCATGCCCCCTTTTCAAGTCCCACCCTACAACTAAACCTATATTTATTATTTTTATGTTACTACTTATGTTACTAGTCCTGGGTGAGATAGTTTTAGAATGTGTCTGGGCTTACCTGGAGATGGGGATACAGAGTGTGTGTCCACTGACTGTGGGGCAGCCATTCCGGTGGTGGTGGGGAACAGAAGAAGTAACGTTAGCAGGTCGGCGGGACGTTACAGGGGAAGGGGACTTGGAAATCTAATAGCTGTTTTTCCTTTGGCTGTCAAGCCAGTTCGTTGACCTCGGGTAGCAGTGCTGACCACCCTTAGAACCTCACCTTGCTCCTCTGTAATGCCGGATCGGTCCAGAACAAATCAGAAACCATCCATGATTTGATTCTGGATGAAGGTGCTGACCTGGTATGTATTACAGAGACCTGGCTGGGAGAGGCTGGGGGCCCAGTGTGGTCCCAGCTTCTTCTTCCAGGGTACTCTGTTCAGAAGCGGGTGAGGGACCGTGGGCAGGGAGGTGCAGTGGCTGTGGTCTATAAGGATAACCTTTCCCTTACCAGGATACCTGTTAGAGTGTCAGACCATATCAAATGTGTGTACTTAAGTCTATCCCAGGGATAGACTGGGACTTCTGTTGGTGTACCGATCACCCCACAGCTCAACAGAGTCCCTAACTGAGCTGACAGACTTAGTCTTGGACTTGGTGTTGGAGTCCCCCAGGCTTGTGGTGTTGGGGGACTTCAACGTTCACTTTTGAACCAATTTGTCCAGGAAAGCTCAGGAGTTCACAGACACCATGACAACTATGGGCCTATCTCAAGTGGTCTCGGGGCCGATGCACATTGCTGGTCACACACTTGATTTGGTCTTTCACTCTGATTGGGGTGGTGTTCTGTGGGTGGGGAATCCTGTGATTTCCTCATTGTCATGGACGGACCACCATCTTGTTAAGGTTGGACTCACAATCATTTCCCACCTTCGCAGGGGTAAGGGACCTATTAGGATGGTCCGCCCGAAAAGGTTATTGGATCCAATAGGATTTCAAGAAGCCTTGGAGGGATTTAGTGTTGGCTCGTATTCAGGCCAACTTAGACTCCACAATTACTTCAGTGTCTGATGTGGAGGTGCCCAGAGACTCCCTGTGTGGTTGGGTTGGATGAGTTCCAGTCTGTGACTCCTGAGGATGTGGATGAGCTGCTTGGAATGGTACAGCCTACCACCTGTTCTCTTGACCGTTGCCCAACAAGGCTTTTATTATCTGGCAGGGGGGTTGTTGTAGAAGGCCTGGTAGAGATTATAAATGCTTCTCTGAGGGAAGGTAGGATGCCTCCTTGTCTTAAAGAGGCAATTATTAGACTGCTTCTGAAGAAGCCTACCTTGGATCCCTCTGAGCTGAGGAACTACAGGCCTGTCTCCAACCTTCTGTGGCTGGGCAAGGTAATTGAGAGTGTGGTGGCCTCCCAGATCCAGACAGCCTTGGAGGAAATTGATTATCTTGACCCATTTAAAACTGGCTTTCGGGCTGGCTATGGAGTAGAGACTGCCTTGGTCAGCCTGATGGATGATCTCCAATTGGGAATTGACAGAGGAAATGTGACTCTGTTGGTCCTTTTGGACCTCTTGGCGGCTTTTGATACTATTGACCATAGTATCCTTCTGGAGTGTCTGAGGGGGTTGGGAGGCACTGCTTTGTGTTGGCTCCGCTCCTACCTCTCAGACAGGTTCCAGATGATGTCCCTTGGAGACTGCTGTTCTTCAAAATCTGAACTTTTGTATGGTTCTGTATTATCTTCTGTATGGTTATGTATTATTGTATTATGCTTTTGTATGGTTCCATATTATCTATACAGGGCTCTGTATTATCTCTGATGTTGTTTAACATCTAGATGAAACCTCTAGGAGAGATCATCAGGAGATTTGGTTCAGGGTGCTATCAGCATGCTGATGACACCAAAACCTATTTCTCCATGTCAGCATCATCAGGAGAGGGCATAACCTCCTAAAATTCCTGCCTGGAGGCACTGATGGGCTGGATGAGGGATAATAAACTGAGAATGAATCCAGATAAGACAGAGGTACTCATTGTGCGGGGTTGGAACCTGAGAGACGATTTTGATCTGCCTATTCTGGATGGGGTCACACTTCCCCAGAAGGAACAGATATGTAGTCTATGGGTGCTTCTGGATCCAAGCCTCTCCCTGGTGTCCCAGGTTGAGGCAGTGGCCAGAAGTGCCTTCTATCAGCTTCGTCTGATACTCCAGCTGCGCCCATTTCTTGAGATGAATGACCTCAAAACAGTGGTACATATGCTGGTAACCTCCAGTCTGGATTACTGCAATGCGCTCTATGTAGGGCTGCCCTTGTATGTAGTCTGGAAACTACAGTTGGTCCAGAATGCGGCAGCTAGGCTGGTCTCTAGGTCATCTAGGAGAGACCATATTACTCCTGTATTGAAGGAGCGACACTGGCTGCCAATATGTTTCCGGGCAAAATACAAGGTGTTGGTTATAACCTATAAGCCCCTAAACAGCTTGGGCCCTGGGTATTTAAGAGAACTATTCTTTATCATGAACACCACCACCCACTGAGATCATCTGGAGAGGTCCGTCTGCATTTGCCACCAGTTTGTCTGGTGGCCACTCAGGGACGGGCCTTCTCCGCTACTGCCCTGCGGCTTTGGAATGCACTCTCTAGTGAAATAAGAGCCGTCACATCTCTGTCAGCTTTTAAAATGCCTTTAAAGACACATTTGTTCACCCAGGCTTTTAATTAATATTGTTTTAATGGTTTTAATGCTGTTTAAAAATATTGTTTTAAAATTTTTAAATTGTTGCAACGTTTTAAACTTTTGGTTTTTGTTTTAACTAATGTTTTACTTTCTCTTTTTCTTTTGTTGTAAACCACCCAGAGACATAAGTTTTGGGTGGTATAAAAATATGTTAAATAAATAAATAAATAAATATTAATCAGTCACTTGGCTTTCATAACTCACTTAGGTCACTTACTGACAGGAGAGATAAAGTTATTGAGCTATTTCCTCAACAAATAGGAGGCTGAAAATACAACTTTCTAATTAATTCTAGACAAGAAATGTCTTCAATTGAGACATTTTAACTTCCTCTCAAAACTGAGATCATAAATCTGAGAACAGTGGTCCTCTAGCATTGACTATGACCCAGCCATGCAGAGGCCCATTGGGCATGCGTGGCAGTCTCCAAATTGGCCACTGCAATGGCCTCCAAAATGGCCACTGTGAAGGGGGTGAAGCCTGTAACGGTCCAAAGACCACCCGAACATGGTAATTTGAGACAGAATTGAGGCCCACGTGGGAGCTGGAACCTCCAAAGAATGACCCCCCCCCCACATGGCCTTGGAGAAGCTCCCGGAGCAAGTAAGTACCAAATAATAATATTTTTTTTAAAAAAATAGAAAAAGCTTGTGAATCCCCCCAAACCAAATTGAACTGGGGTATATGTGTTTGAGGGGGTGCTGTCCAAACTGGTCCTGTCCGTTTTGGGGCCAGTTGGGACTCAAATTGAACCAAGACAGCCAGTTTCATGCACACCCCTATTTTGCTGCTCCTGTCAGAAAGACAGACCCAGAGTTCTAATTGGCCTTTGCTGTTGCTGCATGATATCCCTACCTTTGGGCCAGCAAAAATGGCTCTGTGGGCCATATCCACCCCCCAGGCCTTATGTTGTACAGGCCTGATCTAGATCAATATTTCCTACACTGTGTGGTAACTGCTCTGCAGGATTTCAGACAGAAGTCTTTCTCAGCCCTTCCTGGATATGTCACTGACTGGACCTGGAACCTTCTGTATATTGAGCTATAATCCTTCCCTGACTTAAATTTCATATCATAGTTAACCAGTCATATTTTCAGCTTGTCTTCGAAAAATTAATCATCACTACAATGGAAAAAGAATGAAATAATTCTAGAACAATATATTGTAAAACTAATTAGAGCAAACATGTAGATTAATAAAAACAATCTCACTCAAAGGTTATCTTAAATTAGAAGGTTTTTAAAGCATTTATAAAAGTTTGAGCCCAGGGTAATTATACTACAGTTTTACTTCTTGGTTGAAAATAATATGGCAGGCAAAGGCTGAGGTCCAAAGAATTACTGTTTGAGTATGGAAGAGTACTATTTACACAACCAGAGATTTGCCTGATATTTTGTCTGCATTAGTCACTCTATAGAAGCCACAGTTCAGTTTTTAAAGTGGCTTGACTCTTTAGCAAAATCTTGTTATTCCAAAATACTTGGAACAATCACTTGCAGTCTTGTGTTCATCTTGACCCAAGTTGATCCTCTCGAGGAATGCCCACTTTGAACAACTTTCCCATGCTACATGATGTCTATCCAACTCACTTGGGCTAGTCAAAGAGTACCACTTTGACAGCAAGTTATTTCTTCACTAAGGACAAACATTAAAGAACAAAGTTGCCAGCATTTATTTTCTGACAGCCATAAAGCAAAAGTCATGATCCTGTCTTCAGTTGCTGAGATAATTTGGAACAAGGAATGACTACTTGTGTCACATAAAATAATGCATGTCACACAAGGAGACAACAGGGCAACACATGACCCCTAGTTAATTCAGGAAGCCTAAATAGTTCAGGCTGAAGATCAGTCAATGAACAGATCTGAACCTTAGACAAAACTGAAATAAGTGAAGGGTTTTCTGGTCCACCATCCATTAAGTTTCAGATTCAACTAAATTGCAAATGTTCAGATATCTCCATGTCCAGTTAATTTTTAATTCAAAATGCAAACATGTTCATAGCTTGATAGCCTGCATTTATTAATTCAGTAATTGGGCTTGATTTTTTAAAATTCATTTTGAAAAACTGCTGGTGACAACTATACATAAACATCTATATTTATATAACTGAAAGGAGTTAAAAATGGGAAAAGTGGCACTTATCACAAGAAAGTTAGTTGCACTTAAGTACTATTGCAAGAAATGAGACAAGTACCATCGTTTTTAATGGAATTTAAACTTGACTCACTTTCCTTGGAACAGGACACCACCTTCTGCAATGGAACTTGCCCTGGTATTTCAAAGCCTGTTTTGTCTTGGTGGTACAAAAACTCAAAATGTCAAAACAATTTTGTCCTGGCATTATGCTAGATTACCATCCCTGCACTGAACAGGAGTGAATAAGGAACAGGAGGGGACCCAGTCAAAATACAATCACAGTTCCCTGCCTTTTCTCTTCCCTCTTCATCATGACCTCTTCTGCAGGACTTTGTGTCATTCATTCATTTCACATTCCAGGTGGGAATCATTGATATATGCATAGCTTGCCAAAGAAAATAGGACACAAGTATCTGTAATTGTCAGCTGCAGGACTAATCTGAGAGTGATCAGTGCTAGGAATCCAAAGCTAGGTAACACTGGGTAACATCCAGACTTTCAGCATAGTAGTGTACTGCAAGTGGAATAGGAGTATTCTGCTCATACAAAGAGCCCCAAGTTGTTGGAGATGGAGTTCCAGTGCATTGACCTGCTAACTGGGCCAAGAGGCACCTTTTACCATGGTGATTCTCTTTATTTAGCAGGGTGAGAGTAACTGGCCCTGTCCACCCCCAGCACAGTACTTCCAGTGACTTGCTGGTGTGTGTCTTATGTTTCTTATTAGAATGTTAGCCCTTTGGGGACAGGGAGCCATCTTATTGTTTGTTATTTCTCTTTGTAAACCACCCTGAGCCATTTTTGGAAGGGCGGTATAGAAATTGAATTAATAATAATAATAATAATAATAATAATAATAATAATAGACATTACAAATACTTGGTCATTCTCCAGGCTGATAACATCGCACACACTGAAGTTAAAAGAAAAATGGGAAGTGAATACATTAGGAGAGTCTTAAAGTTCAAACTCAATTGCGGGAACATCATACAAGCCATAAACACCTGGGCTATACCTGTTATCAGATACACTGCAGGAATAATAGACTGGACCCAGGCAGAGCTAGAGACGCTGGATCGTAAGACCAGGAAAATCATGACCATCAATCACTCTGCACCCCCGCAGTGATGTAGATAGGCTATACCTCCCTCACAGCTCAGGTGGAAGAGGAATGCTGCAAGTCCATCAAACAGTAGAGGAGAAAAGAGGCCTTGAAGAATATATCAAGGACAGTGAAGAAGATGCACTTCAAATGGTCAATAACGTGAAACTATTCAACACCAATGAAACAAAGCAGGCCTACAAGAAAGAACAAGTCAAGAACCGAGCAGAAAAATGGAAAAAGAAGCCCCTGCATGGTCAATATTTGCACAATATAAGTGGAAAATCAGACATCACCAAGACCTGGCAATGGCTTAAGAACGGTTACTTGAAGAAAGAAACAGAGGGTTTAATACTGGCTGCACAAGAACAGGCACTAAGAACAAATGCAATAAGAGCAAAAGTCGAAAAATCCACAACAAACAGCAAGTGCCGCCTTTGTAAAGAAGCAGATGAAACCGTGGACCACCTAATCAGCTGTTGTAAAAAGATCGCACAGACTGACTACAAACAAAGGAATGACAAGGTAGCAGGGATGATACACTGGAACATGTGCAAAAAATACAAGCTACCTGTAGCCAAAAATTGGTGGGACCATAAAATTGAAAAAGTTGAAGAAAATGAAGATGTAAACATATTATGGGACTTCCAACTACAAACAGACAAACATCTGCCACACAATACACCAGATATCACTGTAGTCGAGAAGAAAGAAAAACAAGTCAAAATAATCAACATAGCAATACCAGGGGATAGTAGAATAGAAGAAAAAGAAATAGAAAAAAATCACCAAATACAAAGATCTACAAATTGAAATTGAAAGGCTGTGGCAGAAAAAGACCAAAATAATCCCAGTGGTAATTGGCGCCCTGGGTGCAGTTCCAAAAGACCTTGAAGAGCACCTCAACACCATAGGGGCCACAGAAATCACCATCAGCCAATTACAAAAAGCAGCTTTACTGGGAACAGCCTATATTCTGCAACGATATCTATAACAATTGACAATAAAATTCTGGCAACCCAGGTCCTTTGGAAGGATTCGATGTCTGGATAAAACAAACCAGTCAATAACACCTGTCTGACTGTGTAAACAAGAAATAATTGACCTTTTGCACCAACTATCCTAATGACCACTAGGGGCATTGGGAGTAGAGATAGTGAGTAAGGGTCTCCCTAGCTGTTTTACCTGACCCTGATTGGACTCTTCAGGTATTTCCTATGAGAGTCAGATTCCCTTCCTTTCCTCTTAGAGAGCAGATGGAAACATATATCTTTCTCCCTTCCTGTTCATCATGTAGTCATTATGTACTCTCTCCATCCCTACCTATTCTTTATGTAGATTAGAATTAGGTCTTTTCTATCCAAAGTGTACTTCACCAATAAATACTTAGTATTTAATTCTACAAGAATCTCCATGTGTCTTCTCTAAGTAGCTGCAACAACTACACTCTATATTCTCTGTAACTGGAATGGGTAGCTCCTTTAGTGTTCTGCTAATTGTGTCAAAGGTCTGGAAGCTTCCAGTTTCAGCTTAACAGTGGAAATGAAAAGGGGAGGAGAGTTTGAGGGGTATAGAGCAGATTCAGGAAGAATTTACCACATAGGTACCAAAAGGGGAAAGCACCTCTTAAACAAATAGTTTTCCCTCACAGTCCCAATTGCTGGACCCCTGTGGTAACTTGAAGGAAAGGCACATGCAAAAAAAGCAATACATATATATCATTTGTATACTCTTATCTTAGCCTATGTCAGGATAGGCCTCAGCCCAGAGTGATGTTGATGCTGTTTGGCAGCAGACTCTGGGAGAGGCGCTCTTCCCTGGATTTGCAACACACACCCTTAGGAACTCTCAGCCGTCCCAGATCAATGACAAGGCTGAACACATTCCACCTTGGCTTGGGTGGAATGACCCCAGCCCAGAGTGACAGTTATAATCATTTGGTGCTTCTTGGCAGCACACTTCTGGATGGCAGCTCTTTCTCTGGCTCTCTATGGACCTCTAAGGACAGCAGCCATCAACTTTAATGACAGCATTTCTCTTAGCCGTCCTGGCAGTATTGTTTTTATTGTATTCCATAACTTACAGTAACTGCTTTAGAATTCTAGAGTGAAAAATGGGGTATGAATCTTTAAAGTAAGTGTGCATGTTAATAACAGACCACTTTAAACATTTGTAGTCTGAGGTTTCAACTCAGAGATCACTGCTTTATAAAATCACTTCTCCATGGGCTCATGTGTGTTAATGTTTGGCATGGGAGCATTAATGTGAAATACACTGTTGTTTTTCTTTTGGTAACCTAATATGTGGAACAAAGTTTACCTCCACCCAGAAATACACTTCGCCCCTTCTGTGCCTCCCAGTATATTTTTTTCTGATGCTATCACTGATTTACAGTGCATGTGATGGTGGTAGTAGGGAGTACAATGCCAGCCATCTGCCTAGAACACCTCAAAGATCAAGTTTCCATTCCATACCTATAGGTTCCTCCTGTATTCTTTGCACCAGTCTACCAAATGTAGCCAAATCCTTCCTAAATTTCAATGATAGTGAGATCAGAATACCTTGGGGCCAGCCATTCAAGAGTTGGCCAAGAGACTTAAGTTTCTCTGGCATTTTGTTGATTTCCCCAATAGAAAAAATGAACCAGGCATGAGGCTTCATTTTACACTTCTCAAATAATGTCACATTTACTTCTGATGTGAATATTGGCTTAGGCTATTGAACAGGCGGCACAACAAGTTGTGACCAAGTGCTCTGCCATGCAATGCTTTGCAGTTCTATTCATTACATACTGTAATACTTCGGCGAATGAAAGAGATAGATACTGAAGGGTTCATGAAAGGTATCTAACCAACAAGCAGGAGAGCAGCACAGTGTATAAAACAAATCACAACAGCATATTTAGAAACCTACCAACAGATGAGTGTGCCTTTTCAATTGGATAGCTGTATTCATTATATGGGTATCAAAAATGCTCCTAGCATTCCAAAATTGGGGAGCTGTATCTAAGTGCAAGTTTATTGAAAGAATGATGGATTGCTTACAGAGCAGTAAGAAATTACACAGTATAGCCCTTTCTGGGAACAGCTCTCCTGTTTGTGCTTTTATTTTCCTGATATAGGAGTAAAATGGTTGTGAAATGTTAGTTACAAGAAATAAAAACCTCTCCCTATTCTGACATATACAAATCCTACACTTATGAGTACTTTACTATTCAGTACAATGTCAGATTTTTCTCAATTATATTTATTTTCTTGTTGGTTGCTCTCTGGTTACAAAAGATGTATTATATTTTTCACCTGAAAACATGGATCTTTCAACATTTGTGCCATATTTTTGTTTGCGCTTCAGTGATATCGGGAAAAGGCCAAGTCCAGCTGTTTACATTATTGCTGTTCTGAAATGTGTTTGTTTGAATAGAATAAAAATGGGATAAAAATACCTTGAAATAAAAATAAATAAAACAAAATTGTTCCATCTGGGTAAAAACTAAGTCAAGAAGTGCCAGCTAATAACATCTTTATTTGAGCCAAATAAATCCCAGTGGAAGTTTTGTAGAGCAAAGATGGTGATTATCTAAATAAGAGTAAACCACTCTTGCAGATCTAGGAGATGCCATTTGGATCTTCTGTCTCCTAGATCTGCAAGAGTGGGTTACTGAGAGAAGGGGCACTTTTGGCTGGATTTGAGAACAAGCCATGGTGCACCTGTGTCTTTCAATGGCGTCTGAGAAATAAATAAATAAAGATAGATACTTTATTTACGGCCAATGTCCGTTGACAAGAGGCACTCACAAATTCTAAACTGTTTACAATGGGAAATATAGTTCTATAAAATGACAGAGGAAAGTAGATTCTCTTATTTAGATAATTACCATCTTTGCTCTACAAAACTTCCACTGGGATTTATTTGGCTCAAATAAAGATGTTATTAGCTGGCATTTTGCATTCCTCAAAGGGTGTGGGAAGGCAAGCGAGAGAAAAAGGGAAAGAGAGGGAAAGGAGGGGGCTCATTGCACGAAGGAACCATAGCTGGGACCCAACCTCAGAAAAGCCCAAGTATCTGTCCAAACATGACCTGTTTAAATTGATTAAGAATTTCATCCAACCTGTCCTGGTCCCTTTTTAAGTACTTTCCAGCCTGACTTCCTTCCATGCAATCCAGGAAATAATTCATTAGCTAAGGTGATTCATCTCAGTGTTGTCACACATCCCAGACTTCCAAATTCAAGCTTCGGCTAACCCTTTCCCTTCCTCTTTCCCCATGAAGATATTGGTCTCCAGTAGGGGTGTGCATGAATCAATTTTTCATTTTGATTTGTACCTGAATTGAAACACCCCTGAGCCCGCTGTGGCTCATCCAGAGATCTGCAGGGAAATGCATACTGGTACTAGGCCCAGCTGCATGCAACCGGGCCAACACAGACTCCCTGCATGACAGGGAGGGCACTTACCCTCCTACTGAAGGTGGTACATGAGGGGATTTTGTATGCTGGGGCAAGCAGCTGGAGCAGACAGCAGAAGCCAACATTCTCCATGATATTAAAAGACTGATCGTCCAAAGCCATCATCTCCCCAATGGCCTGGGTAATAAGATATGGTTTTGGGCAATCAGACCGCTTCCCCAAAGGCTGCATCCACTGCTCAGTCAGCTTTTCCTGTCTAGGAGCAGGAGGCACTGGCTGCTTGCTGCTAGTGCTAGATGGGGCACTTGGCCTAGTGACACTGCCAGCAGAGGTTTGGAACCCCGGGTGCAGCTGCTACAGGTGAAACAGCAGATCCGATGTGCTGAAGTGCTTTGGGTCCTTGCCCCTGCTAACAAGTGCCCTGCAGTGAGTGCAGACAGCATGGCTGGGATCACCAGGGCAAACCTCAAAGTGATCCCACACCACACTGCTGGACTCTCCTGCCACACGGGACCGCTTGGGTGGTGGTGCTTCTGCTGATTCCTTCTGGGGCACACCACCACCACTGCCCTCAGAGCTGACCTGGGAAGTCCCAGGGACAGGAAACACAGGGGCTTCCACCTGGGCCTCCTCAGATGCAACCTTGCCCCCCCCCACAGGGACTGGTAGGGAGGGCGGGAAGGTGTATCTGGCTGCACTGGCAGCCAGCTCCACCTGCACCACCTCCATATCTGCCACGGAAAGAACTTATTCCCTGGCAGGGAGGCCCTCCCCCCAACTGCTGTCCGGCCGCAGGCAGTGGCGTAGGGCCAGGCAGATGAGAGAAGTCCAGCCGGCGCACCAAAGCATGGGCGGGGGTGACTCAGGGAATAGGCCCCTGTCACTGCCCACCCCCACGACCAGCAAGAAAAACCCTCTCTCTACCTGGCACTCTTCTGCCCCTCCCAGCCATCTCTTTTGGGGCTTCTTTTAAAAACCATGACTTTAAAGAAAAACCTTTTTGAAAGAATTGGGGGGCAAGGGGCAGAAGTGGGGTGAGTGTCCCAGGGAAGGGGACGCTCAGTTGGGAGAAGGGCCAAGAACCTGGGGCTGGGCTGACTTCAGCGGAGTGTACCCCCTGCAGTTGGGGGTGGGGGTGGGTGGTAAGGGAGGAGGCTAGAGTCTGTGCCCACTCAGAGCCTGTAAGTTGCTAGGCAGAGAATATTAATACTAATATATATTATGGACACAGAGGGCTGGAGGACAGGCTTCTGTTTTTAAAAAATGCAAAAAAAAAATATCTTTGGAATGGGGAAAAAGACAAAATTGTTTTTTAAAACCACAAGGCTATGCTCCCACCTACTTATACTAGCTAATGGGGATCCCTCCCACAGATAGAACCCCAATTTAAACCCCAAGAACACACAATTCCAGAGACGTGTGTGTGTGTGTGGTGTGTGTGTGTGGGGGGGGGTATGTGTGGTGTGTGTGTGGTGTGTGTGTGTGAAATGGGTACTCACTCTGTCTAAGGCTTCACCCACGTTGCACCCAGTATTCCACTTCTGTGGTCTGGTCTCTGAGAGTCTACTCTTTCTTCTTTCTGCGGGGAGAGACTCACCAAGGATGTCTAACACAGACATTTTGAATTTCAGAAGAGGATACTTCTCCAAAATGAGGAGTATGGTGAAAAGAAAGCTGAGGGGGAAAATCAGGAGAGTCACTTCACTCCAGAGTGCATGGAGTTTACTCAAAACCACAATACTAGAAGCCCAGTTAGATTGTATACCCCAAAGGAGGAAAGGTACCACTAAGTCCAGGAGGATGCCAGCATGGCTAACGGGTACCGTCAAGGAAGCCATAAAAGGGAAGAAGACTTCCTTCTGAAATTGGACAGCCTGTCCAAATGAAGAGAACAGAAAGGAAGACAAACTCTGGCAAAAGAAATGCAAGGTGACAATAAGGGAGGCAAAAAGAGAGTTTGAGGAACATTTAGCCATAGGAACACTAGGAACAAGATATTGCAGTATGATGTTTATCCATATTGTAGCAGACAGTGTTGTGCTTTTATTTTCATAGTCCTTCGTGAGGAAGCTTTGGTGAAAAAAAAACTGGTACCTAGGCAGTTTTCAAGGACTATTCTGTCACTCTGGAAATCTAAATATATCTACCTCAGTCAGCTGCTCAAGGCTTCGAACTTGGAATTCATCCATCTTAGTCAGCTGCTCTGCTTCCTGGATCTGGAATGTGTGCACCCATAACTCTTCATTTCTTCAGTGACCCATGAGGTTTATTATCAAAGACATTAAGGATACATCAAAGAAACATTAGAAACTCTCTGGGTCCATATAGGAGCCTGTCTCCTCCTCTGTGCACATTATGTTTGACAGCAATATATGAATATATGGATTGATTATACCATTTAGTTAGTATTTATTTTTCCACTGCATTGGTGTGTTCTATTAACACGGTATTCTGACTGAGATTTCTTAACATCTGTTCCAGGCAAATTGATGGAAAGCATCCTCAAGGATAAAATTGTAAAGCACCTAGAAGAACAAGCCCTGCTGGGAGTGAGCCAGCATGGCTTCCACAAAGGTAAAGCTTGCCTCACCAACCTTTTGGACTTCTTTGAGAGTTTCAACGAATGTGTGGATCAAGGTGATCCAGTTGACATAGTCTACCTAGACTTCCAAAAAGCTTTTGACAAAGTTCCTCATCAAAGACTCCTGAGGAAACTTAGTGGTCATGGGATAAGGGGACAAGTACAGGAGTGGATTGCTAACTGGTTGAAAGACAGGAAACAGAGGGTAGGTATAAATGGAGAGTTTTCACAATGGAGGGAAGTAAGAAGTGGGGTCCCCCAGGGATCTGTACTGGGACCGGTGCTTTTTAATTAATTCATAAATGATCTAGAAGCAGGGGTAAGCAGCAATGTGGCCAAATTTGCAGATGATACCAAACTCTTCCGGGTAGTAAAATCCAAAACGGATTGTGAGCAGCTCCAAAAGAATCTCTCCAAACTGGGGGAGTGGGCGACCAAATGGCAAATACAGTTCAATGTTAGCAAGTGTAAAGTGATGCACATTGGGACGAAAAACCCCAACTTCAAGTATATGCTGATGGGATCCGGGCTGTTGGTGACAGACCAGAAGAGGGATCTTGGGGTCATGGTGGACAGCTTGTTGAAAGTGTTGACTCAATGTGCGGCAGCTGTGAAAAAGGCCAATTCCATGCTAGGGATCATTAGGAAGGGGATTGAAAATAAAACGGGTAACATTATAATGCCCTTATACAAAACTATGGTGCGACCACACTTGGAGTACTGCTTATAATTCTGGTCACCACATCTTAAAAAGGGCATTGTTGAACTGGAGAAGGTACAGAAGAGGGCAACCAAGATGATCAGGGGCCTAGAGCACCTTTCTTATGAGGCAGGACTACAACACCTGGGGCTTTTTAGTTTAGAAAAAAGACGACTGCGGGGAGACATGATAGAGAGATCTATAAAATCATGCATGGTGTGGAGAAAGTGGATAGAGAGAAATTCTTTTCCCTCTCACACAACACTAGAACTCCATGAAATTGATTGCCAGGAGGTCTAGGACCAACAAACGGAAGTACTTTTTCACACAATGCGTGATCCACTTGTGGAACTCTCTGCCACAGGATGTGGTGACAGCCAACAACCTGGATGGCTTTAAGAGGGGTTTGGATGATTTCTTGGAGGAGAGGTCTATCAATGGCTACTAGTCGGAGGGCTGTGGGCCACCTCCAGCCTCAACGGCAGGATGCCTCTACCAGTTGCAGGGGAGTGACAGCAGGAGAGAGGGCATGCCCTCAACTCCTGCCTGTGGCTTCCAGCGGCATCTGGTGGGCCACTGTGCGAAACAGGATGCTGGACTAGATGGGCCTTGGGCCTGATCCAGCAGGGCTGTTCTTATGTTCTTCAATCTTCTTCAGATGGGGGTGTGGTGGGACTGGGGCAAAAGATTTGAAAGTCTGGGGGGGAGGGGGTGGCTGGCTAGCCAGGTGGACAGTGGCCGCAGGCGCTCTGGGGCTGGTGGCTGGCACAGGCAGGCAGTGATTCTCTCAGCAACAGGAAAGGGGTGAAAAAAGAATCAGATAGAATTTGCTTTTCTTCTCTATTCCTGAATTAGTAGCAGGGACAAAAATCAATGAATACAGCAGAGAATCCACCCCAGGCTGGCACAGGCACTGGCAGGCTGTATGGCACTGGCAAGCAAGGCAGGCTGGCAAGGCAGAACAATAGGCAGCAAGGCAAAGCAAAGCTAAGCTAAGCATTCTCTCTCTCTCTTCTCCCACAAGGCAGAAAGGTGGCTGCTGCTTCTTTAAACATCTTTGAAAATCCCTCCTTGAACTTTCTCCACACACTTGCCCCTTCTTCGACCTGCCCCTGGCCAATGTGGGGTCATGTAGCACTTGCAAGAGCCAAAAGAGCCAATCTGGAACAAGGAGACAATCGCCAGCAGATCAGCCCATGCTTTCGTTTACCAATCTGAAGCCTGGAAGGGCAGGAAATTCAAATCAACGTCAAACACAAAATGGAGACTACACACAGAGATCACCACCAAATGGAGGTCTGAAACAACAAACCCTTTAGCTCCAAAATGTGGGTGGTTTGTTTTTGAGCCGAATCTTTTGGGACTTGCAGATGGGCAATTTGTTTTGTGCATAAAACTGCTGTGTGGGCAGAGGCAAAGGTAAGCCCTCCTGTATTCTACCAAGAAAACCACATGGCTCCGTGGTCCACATGTGGTCCATGGCTCTGTGGTTGCTAGGAGTTGACACCGAGTCGACGACAGCACAATCAAAAACAGCCCAGGAGTTTGCAACTGAGGTGAGTTCTGAGTCAGTGGTTTTCTCACTCACAGAGTTTACCAACTATGCTTCTGCAATCTAGCCAATAAAAGAAGAAGCAGAACAACTATGCCAGCAGTCCTGTGGGCAAGGATTAATGAGATGTGCCCCTAAGTGATGGTCTGTGAATATGAAGAGAAGGAGGAGTGTGGCTTGGAGGTCATAATGGGGTGAATTGCAGAATATGCATTAGTTTATATGCCTCAATGACCTTTTGGTGTGAGCTCTTTGAACAGGCTATTGGAAGAGATGAGGAAAGGAAGATATTGGGTGCAATAACCTGTAACACTTATGAGATCCAATCTTCTGTGAAAGGCATCTTCCTTCAATTTGTCTCCATTCACTGATCTCAAAGGATGCACCTGAGCCTTATTCCCCAAAGACAATCATTTTCAATGCAAGAACTCAATTTACTCATCTGATATTCTGACATTTCCAGAAACCCAGAGTTTTTTTCATTTCTGAAGAAGGGAGAATGTTGAGCGTGCAAATTAGACCACAAGTAAATACCAGAAAGGTTTTAAAACAGGGCACTCAGATAGCAAAATATTTGAAAAGCACAACATACAAGGTAAGGTAGCAAAAGAGTTGCATATGAGAGAAAAGATCCCTAGCAGGTGGGCACTTACTACACTGCAAATGGCTTGAGCCTTTTTCATACAAATCCAATTTGCTGACTCAAGAGAGCTGCAGCTAGTCCTGGTTCCTCAGCAAGTATACATCTAAGGTGCTGGACGTGATTGCAATTGTGTTTCTTATATTAACACGTTATCTTTTGGGATGTACACTAAGAGGTGGGGGAAGAGCAAAAATCACCTCTCTTGAATGAACTGAAGTGCTTTCCATTTATGCAAGAGCCTCTTAGGATCTAACTTGGTGTAGTTTAAAATCATTTCCCATAGTTATTTTTAATACCTCATAACTGCATTTATGTTTTTAACAGAGATCAAGCAATCACTTTAAGAAAGAAAAGAAAAAGAAAAGAAAAGAAAAAGAAAGGGGTTGCCTCTTTGGCATGCACACCAAAGATGATGCGGAGAAACTGTTTTAATCCCCCCCCCATGTGTTTGAATCCCCCACTACTCAACAGAGTCCACATACTCAACAGAATTGCCCCACTGCTCAACAGAGTCTCTAACTGAGCTGACAGACTTGGTCTCGGGCTTGGTGCTGGAGACCCCCAGGCTTGTGGTGCTGGGAGATGTCAATGTTCATTTCAGGACCTATCTGTCCGGGGCGCCCCAGGAATTCATAGCGGCCATGACAACTAAGGGCCTATCCCAAGTCGTCTTGGGACCGAAGCACATTGCTGGTCACATGCTTGATTTGGCCTTTCACTATGATCAGGGTGGTTTTCTCTGGGTGGGGGGACTCATGTGATTTCCCCATTGTCATGGACAGATCACCATCTGGTTAAGGTTGGGCTCACGGTCACTTCCCACTTTCACATGGGTGAAGGACCTATTAGGATGGTCCACCCAAGAAGGTTATTGGATCCAATAGGATTTCAAGAAGCCTTGGAGGAATTTAATGTCGGCTCCTCCGGTGATCCTGTTGATGCCCTGGTGGAGAAGTGGAACAGAAAACTCACCAGGGAAATAGACATGATCTCTCCTAAGCGTCCCCTCCGACATGCTTCAAAATTGGGCCCTTGGTATACGGAAGAATTACGAGGGTTGAAGCGATGAGGTAGACTCAAGCACAAGTGAAGAAAGACTTGACTAGAATCCAACAGATTGCAACATAGAGCGCATTTGAAGATCTATGCTCAGGTGATACATGGGACAAAGAAGCGATTCTTTTCTGCCCATATTGCATCCACACGTTCATGTCCAGTGGACCTGTTCAGGGCTGTGAGAGGGCTAGTATGTGCCCCTCCTCCCTTGAATCAGAATCTGGAACCATCGATTACCTGCTGTGACGCGTTTAATGATTTCTTTGTGGGGGAAATCTCTTGTATTCGGGCCAACTTAGACTCCGCAATTACTTCGGTGTCTGATGTGGAGGTGTCCAGTGACTCCTCTTGTGTGGTTGGGTTGGATCAGTTCATTTGTGACTCCTGAGGATGTGGACAAGCTGATTGGAACAGTGCGGCCTGCCACCTGTTCTCTTGACCCTTGACCAACATGGCTTATACTATCTGGTGGGGGGTTGTTGTAGAAAGCCTGATAGAGATCATAAATGCTTCTCTGAGGGAAGGTAGGATGCCTCCTTATCTTAAGGAGGCAATTATTAGTCCACTTCTGAAGAAGCCTGCCTTGAATTCCTCGGAGTTGAGCAACTATAGGCATGTCTCCAACCTTCCATGGCTGGGCAAGGTAATTGAGAGGGTGGTGGCCTCCCAGCCACAGACAGTCTTGGAGGAAACTGATTATCTAGACCCATTTCAAACTGGCTTTTGGGCAAGCTATGGGGTTGAGACTGCCCTGGTCGGCCAGACTGATTATCTCCAATTGGGAATTGACAGAGAAAGTGTGACTCTGTTGGTCCTTTTGGACCTCTCGGCGGCTTTTTATACTATCAACCTTCTGGAGTATCTAAGGATACTCCTTCTGGAGTATCTAAGGAGGTTGGGAGTGGGAGGCACAACAGTTGGTCCAGAATGTTGTAGCCAGGTTGGTCTCGGGGTCATCTCAGAGAGTTCATATTACTCCTCTATTGAAAGAGCTACACTGGCTGCTGATGTTTCCGGGAAAAATACAAGGTGCTGGTTATAACCGATAAACGGCTTGGGCCCTGGGTATTTAAGAGAATGTCTTCTTCATTATGAACCCCACCACCCATTGAGATAATCAGGAGCGGTCCGTCTGCAGTTGCCACCAGCTCGTCTGGTGGCCACTCAGGGACGGGCCTTTTCCACTGCTGTCCCAAAGCTTTGGAATGCACTCCCTGCTGAAATAAGAGCCTCCCCATCTCTGACAAAATTTAAAAGTCTTTAAAGATGCATCTGTTCACCCAGGCTTTTAATTAAAAAGGGTTTTAATAGTTTTAACATTGTTTTAAAATATTTTAAAATTTTAAATTGTTATAATGTGTCAATCTTTTGTGTTATTGTTTATTTTGTTTTAATTAATGTTTTAATCTTTCTGTTGTAAATGACCCAGAGTTGTGAGTCTGGGTGGTATTGAAAAATGTTAAATAAATAAATAAATAAATAAATATTTGGGAAGAACCCTGAAAATTTTCTTAAGATTGCAGTTCATTGTAGAGCCCTGAAATTTTCTTTCTAATATTAATTCACATAAGTGTTGGTTCCAACTCTAGTCACTCAATATGTAGACCATGGCCAGCTCACACATACAGCTGCTCTTGAGAAATAATCACATATCACCAGATTGCCCTTCAGCTATCCCTAAATGGCACCTCTAATTCTTTTTAAAGTCTTTGAGTTCTAATGATCTTTTGAAAGTGATTAGAAGAATATGATAAGACCAGAATGGCTTTGGGGGCAATTTATAGTATATTTGATAGGCTTCAGTTAGCAATAGTTTGGTCAAGCAAACCTTAAACTTAGACTGTAAAGTGCATAGAAACATTTGCAGTCAAGCCACAAAAGTATGTGGAGATAGTTAAGCTAAGCTGGCTGAATGGATGTACTAACACAGGTTCAGAAGGAAATCCTTGCCTGAGCAAAGGTAGAAGAAAAGAAGAAGAGGGACATTCGTGACCGAAAACATCAAGTTCGAAATAAAAAAATGGCATGAGACAGGTGTGTTCTGGGTCCATTCTACTATCAGTGGCATCTTCCAGGATTGGTGAGCACTAAACTCAAATTGTTGATCAGGTAATTAAACTGGATAGCTGGGATTTTCTGTGACTCATGACAACAGGGAACTAGTGGGATTGTACTCTGGTTTTTTAATTGCAACCTTTTGCTTGATTGGCCTTTGTATGGGCCAGATTTAAAATAAAGCTTTGAAAATGCATTTGACTAATTGAGCAATCCTTTGTGAGCACCTTGAACCCACTGAGAAAGAAACACGTGTTAAGGCTCTTCTGAAATAGAAAAGAGGATTACCCCCTCTACACACACACTCTGTTAGAACCAGCACATATTTTATACTTACCTTACGGAGTCCAGAAACCCATTGTCTTCTGGTGCATGCTCAGGCTTCCACATGTATGACTGCCACCTTTACTGTGGTGAATGGGCTTTTGTTGCCCCCTGGTGAGGGTGGTGAGTGAGTGATCCCACCTTGCCTTCCAGCTTTGGAGCTAGGAAGATGGGTGGGTGGGAATCATCCCAAACCCTGAGTTGGAGGGGAAGTGAGAGTGGGAGGAAGGTGGGAGGAAGCTTCCTTGGTCAGGCTTGGAGGAGATAAGAGGGGCACTTCAGCTAAGCATAGCTAAAGAGCCAAGACCTGTATTTTTCTCTTTTATGCAGAGCAGGAGAAGAAAGCATGTAGCTTGGCTTTCTGGCTACACTCACTGGCAGGAGCACACAACCCTAACTATGGTTTGGTGACCAAGGATGGCCCACAGTCATGGAACACTAGGATGCCTTTGGATGTACCTTTTAATTGTGGGTTCATTGGACAAGTAGTTTCTGTCCAAGACCCCCAGCGTGCTCCCGGACTATGAGACTATTCTCATGACCGCTGGAAAGCCTAGCCCGATAATATGTGTGACTCTGCCATAATGTGGGTAGTCCTCATGCCTCCAAGAGATGCCAGGAATTCTAGTAGGAGCAAAGAATCTAGAAGCTAGCCCCCCTAATTCCCCCTCCCCTTAAACAAGGTTAGTGGAGCAAGCCCTGTCACCCTGATCGTGAGTCACCACAGTGCAGCTCTGCACCACAGCAACTCATGAGGAGACCGCTGACCAGGAGGCTAAAATAAGCCTCCTGGCATTGTGGGGGGGACACACCCCAGAATGCCCTACACACTCACATGGGGCATTCTGGGTCTTCCAGGGGCCAGGTGGCCCCCGATCCCCACCACCCCAACTAGCTCCATGATGAAGCCGCTGATCCGGCTGCCCAGGGTGGGCTCCATGCTCATCTGTGGGGAGAGCGAGTCAAGCTATCAAACTATCTGCAGTCTGGGAGACTGCAAAGGGGGTGCAACTGGCTGTGTGGGCTTCCTCCGACCCATGATGACAAGTCGCACCAGCCAATTGAATTCAAGTAGTGGGAGGAGCTTCCTCCCTTAACTTTGGTTTGAGTGAATTGTCAAAACCAGACAATACACTGCAGCCTCCAGACCCTCAATTGGGTAAGTGTACCTTACTTCAAACCGAGCATTCATCTGGAGGTTGGAGGGAGGAATCAGAACTGTGGATGGTTCCTGTAACCACAGTTCCAATCATCTGGACATCATGCAGGGACAACCTGAGGTGGTTTTACCTCAGGTTCCATGTGACATCTGAAGACAGCCTATGCGTGATCCAGACTGCAATGATAACATTGCAATGATAATCACTGCAATGATAATCACTGCCATAATGTGGGTAGTTCTTCTGCCTCCAAGAGATGCCAGGAATTCTACTAGGAGCAAAGAATCTAGAAGCTTTGTGTGAAAAATCACAGGAAATTTTGTCTGTGGACATCTTCTCAAATCCTGTCAAACATATTCTTTACATGCAAAAGATAAGCTGTCCAACAGTGAGTAACAGTAACAGTTCGACGTAATAAAGAATAATAAAATGCTCCTTAAAGAGTTAGCCTGCAAAATCTTTTAAAAAATTGAATACTGACAAATAGATCTTGGAGCTCCCTCATAATGTTAATTTGGTGAACTCCGCTTGGTGGGGTTTGGGGAGAAATTCAAAATGTTAATAGGAAGGCAGGCAGATGCACGTACACTGGCATGTGAAGTCTGCCTGCAGCAAAAGTTTTTAATGTGTCTGACAAGTGATGTGGCAAAGTAACTGTGGTCTGATCTTTTTCCTTCTTTTTTAAAACCAGCCTGAGCTTTCAACTGTAATAATCCCCTTACGTAAAAGTGATGTGACAGATTCAGAGGTAGTGATCAGTTGCCCTCAGACTACCAATGACAATGTGTGAGTAGACTATATTATTTGCCCGAACAGTTGTAGTTAGTGCGTAATTCATCCAATTTATTTTTGTCCCCAAAGTAGGCCAGAATTAGCAACAATAATAGAGCTTGGTAACAAGTGAGAATTTTGTGGTTGTGTCTGTGTCTGTTGAGAACGAGTCTGGAGTAAATCATATGGTTTCCTTTTAGCTTCCATATAATTTGTTCACTGCTTTTCAAGCCCAATTGCTTGCTTTTGTTGTTATTCTGTTCTTAGCCAATATGTTATTCAGTTTATTTCTCCTGTTCTTATATGCACAAAATGAAACTGTGTAGATGTTAAACATTTGTTCTTTTATGTCCTTTCATTTCTGTATATGAAAGTGATCCTGCAGTGTCTTAGCAAGGGCAGTGTCCTAATTCTTACGTTTTATCAGTGACAAAGTATTACTTGATAGCGGCATTTCTTTGAAGAAAATGCAACAGAATTCTTTCAGATAACCCTCAAATTCTAAGATGTACCATGTGTTCAAGGTATATTTGATGGTTGGTCTCCCTTCATCACCACCACAGAGGAAATAAAGGACCACCATTACATGTGTCTGGGAAATCATACATCTCTACTAAGTCTCCAGCTGAGAGATAAAAGTGATATAAGGCTTTGTGCACGAAACATTAATTTCTTGGTGTTTGGCATCATGCCACCAAGTTACTGCATTGTCTCAGCAGCCAGACTTGCTTCTGCATTGCTTCTGTGATACTTTGTTTCTTGGTTTTGCCCACACCTTCACTTCATTCAGGTCTGATACTACAGTACTGATGTTTGAAGAGGGCTTTCATCTGACAGATCAGTTCAGGCCAAGATACATGGGCAACCTTTTGAGAGCACAGCAAGGGTTTGATTTTAGCCGGTGCTCATGAGGCCTCAGCTTTGGCACCAATGCCAGGCTGCAGCCAAAGGACAGGTGAAGTAATAATAAAGGTGAGAATGCTCTGAGCATGTACAGAGTGTGTTTTGTGCACTAGTGAATTACCATGTCAAAGAGTTTACACATAGCAATAGCAATAGCACTTACATTTATATACCGCTCTATAGCCGGAGCTCTCTAAGCGGTTTACAATGATTTAGCATATTGCCCCCAACATTCTGGGTACTCATTTTACCAACCTCGGAAGGATGGAAGGCTGAGTCAACCTTGAGCCCCTGGTCAGGATCGAACTTGTAACCTTCTGGTTACAGGGCGGCAGTTTTACCACTGCGCCACCAGGGGCTCCAATCATATCAATGAATGGCAGGGGTGGGAGAAAATGATGAGAAGAAGCCTTAATTTTGGCATCTCACTGAGTGCTATTTTTCTATTTCAAGTTAGTGGACTAGGATACATTTCTTTATGAAAATTATGCTCTGGCACAAATCCCATTCTTTCCAACGTGGCTCATACCAGAGAAGTTCCTTGGTAGATAAGCCACCTGATAGTACTTCAGCTGGCCAAGCCACATTCAGCCAGGCTTAGTGGTGCATCTGATTTTGTCTCTAAGACTATTGGACCTCTACTGCTCCATCACGTCACTTCTAGTCCCACTCCACTGTTTTCAGTGGAGCCATCCTAGAGCTATGGCTAGCTATCAAATGCCATAAAAATTTTGTGGAAGAATATTGCAGCATACTAGGGATGTGCACAAAACCGGTTTGCCCAGTTTGGTTCAAATTCGAACCAGGTTCAAACCAGGTGGTTCGGTTTTGGTTTTGCTCAAACCTCCCCCTGGTTTGGTTTGAATTCAAACCTTTGAACCGGTTCTAATGTGAACCGGTTTGCACATCCCTACAGCATACCTGGTGTAGGGCAGAGATTGTACAGTTTGTGCCAGAATCCAGTAGATTCCCTCAATTCAGAGAGGAAACAGCATTTCAGCCTTACTCATTTCTGTACAGCAGATTAGTAGGTATTTGACTAAGGTTCAAGTCCAATATTTTACTTTTTGGCAATCAAGGCAGCTAACAAATAGATAGATATAGATAACCAGTGAGTCAAAGCAGGCAAATGGAAAGAGCTTTGCTTTCCTGCAGTCTCTTGCAGAATGGCTGGTCAGGGATGGAGCAAGAGGGGAGAGGATGGGAGGCAATTTTTCTGCATAAAGAAAAAATGGAAGGGGCTTAATGCTGTTTTCTTCTCTGAAATATAGGGTGGCTGCCATGTTTTTATTCCTATAATGCAATATTTCCACCCCTGCCAGTGTGTTGTTGCATTGAGTGCTTAAAGCAGTTGCCATGGTAAGCTCCCACAAGGATTTAGGGGATATTTAGGTTGGTGATAAGAACATAAGAAAAGCCCTGCTGGATAAGGTCAAAGGCACATCAGCAGCCTGCTTCAGGTGCATCTGGGAAGATTTCAAGCAGGAAAAAGAGAGCAACTGCCCCCTCCTGTTGGTGTTCCCAGTACCTGGTGTAATAGCAGCAGGAACTTGCAGGCCGTCTTAGCAGCTGCACTGGAGGCCACCATCTTTTTCACTAGGGTTTCAGAGCTCAGCTGGCCAACTCCTGTCTCTCTGAGAAGGTACAGTCTGACTTCTCTACTAATGTAGACATATCAGGAGCCTCTAGACTGATTTTATATGGACAATTAAAGTAGCAGTGCCTATGCATGAGCTTAATTGAGAATGAGGTCCTAGCTCAGAAAGGTAGGAAGCTCAGGAAGGTAGATGGAGCACCTTCCTTATGAGGCAAGGCTACAGCATCTGGGACTTTTTAGTGTAGAAAAGAGGCAGATATGGAAAGACATGATAGAGGTGTATAAAATTATGTATTGAGCAGAGAGAATGGACAGAGAGAAAATTTTCTCCCTCTCTCACAACACAAGAACCAGGGGTCATCCCATGAAAGTGAAGGCCAGGAAATGTAGGGCCAACAAGAGGAAGTACTTTTTCACACAGCGCATAATTAATCTATGGAATTCTCTGCCATGGGATGTGGTCATGGCCACCAGCTTGGATGGCTTTAAAAGGGGCTTAGACAGATTCATGGAGGACAAGTCTATCAATGTCTACTAGTACTGTGGCTATAGGGCAGTTCCAGCCTCAGAGGCAAGACGTCTCTAAACAACTGTTGCAGGGGAGCAACAGCAAGAGAGAGGGCATGCCCTCACCTTTTGCCTGTGAGCTTCTCAGAGTCATCTGGTGAGCCACTGTGGGAAAGAGGATGCTGGACTAGATGGGCCTTGGGCCAGGCTGTTATTTTGTTCTTAGCTCCATGGTAGAGCATCTGCTATGCATACAGAATGTCCCAGGTTCAATCCCTGGCATCTCCTAGTTGGACTGAGAAAAGACTCCTGCCTGAAATCTCAGCAGACAAAATTCTTTCAGACAAAATAAATTAGATAGACTAATGGTCTGATTCAGTAAAAGGCAGCTTCCTATGTACCTAATACACCATATAGGTTTGTGTAGACTTAATGGGCAGCATCCAGACAAAGACTTGCATGAGTAAAAGACTCCCACTCATGCTTAGGGTGGAAAGAGCTAATTTTCACTGTTACCCTAAGGACTATGGGAACCTTGGGGACATGTTTTCAGCAGGTGCAGAGGACTAAAAAGAAATGAGGGATCATATATATATAAGAGAGAGTGTGCACATACCACAAGGTGGCTAATGATAATGCAATCAGTGCAAAGACATTCTCAATACATAAAATATTTAAATTCCTAAAATATCTACATTAAAAAAGCAGGTGGTCAAGAATCTATTTTTTAAAGGTCTGCAACAAGCAAGTCTTAACTAGGAGAAAGATACCCACCTAGGGGATAATATACAGTCACATGCTCTCTTCTGTCTGGATGCCAGCCTCAGCCAGAGAAGGCACCCAAAGGGTCCCATCTGATAATCTCCATGAACAAGGAGGTTCATAAGAAGGAGTTGTTCTCTAAGATATCCTGGCCCCTAGTTCTGTAGGGCCTTAATAGTTAACACCAGCATCAGGAATGTAGCCTAAAAAATAAATTGGAAGCCTGTGCAGTTTTCTCAGTACTATTACTGTGTGGTTTGTGGGGTTAGCAATCATGGATCCACATTTTGGAACAGTCGAAGTTTACTTAAGTGTGTATGTGTTGATTTTTAAAAACTCATATTTCCAATATCCATCATTTACTGATTTCTGTTTCTAATGAACCCCAGATATTTTACAAGTATGTTATTTATTTTTGGGAGCAAATCATTGCTGACATTTAAGCACAGCATGGATAAGACCATATTTTAGAAGAAAGGTATAACTGAGCCAGCAGGTGGCGCCCACAGATTGTTTTGCACATCTGGTAAAAAGGTAACAAATCTAAGTTCTGGAACACTACTCATCTCATGGAAATATTGCTCAGTATCTGTAACAGCATTAAAGCAGGTCAGGATGGGGAGGAATGCACTTAACACCCCATGCAATAACTTTTTGTCACCTTTGGTTCTAAGGTTAGGTGTAAGGTTTATTTGCTAATCTATTGCAAATCATAAACTTGACAATAATTGCAGGGTCAACAGAAACACACACACACGAACTTACATATTCTCTGCATTTATTGTCAAGTTTATGATTTAAGACATGACACAAAGTGCGAGTTTCTGCATAAATTCTTATCTCCATCATATTCCTTCATTGGCTCACTTGTGCTGACTGTGATTGGACCATTTGATTGTTTTAACTATTTCCAACACAAACTTTGGCTCATTCTATTAAATCAAAGATTATCATTGCAAAATCACATATGGTATCCGTGAGAACCACATGATGTTGATCCCTCCTTGCCTCACCATA
The DNA here is from genome assembly GCF_027244095.1 of Hemicordylus capensis. Lineage (NCBI taxonomy): Eukaryota > Metazoa > Chordata > Lepidosauria > Squamata > Cordylidae > Hemicordylus > Hemicordylus capensis. The sequence continues at coordinate 103,280,582 of NC_069657.1, read as the reverse complement.
TGTGTCTGCTTTCCATCAAGAATGGAAAGTAAGAAGGTGAAGACTGCTACATCTGCAGAGTGGTTTAGTTTCTTTGAAACTGTTGTATGAAACCAAATTGACTTTGCACAATTTCACCCCTAGGCAGTAATTCACTCTTTACTGCCAGTGATGGAAGGCACTTTAGCTGTACATGTTCTTTTATTGTTTGATTATTGGATGTTTTATTTGTGGCATTCTAGAAACTTAAATCTCTCTTGTCTAAACAAATTGGGAAAGGGAACTAATAGCTGTAATACAGAGCACGAGTGAGAGCACAGTTGGAATAACTAGTAATCCAGCCAGTTGGAGGTCCAAATGCTACCTGCATGGGAAAAGATTTCAGGGATAGGGCAAGAGTGAGTGGGAGTGAGAGATGCTGCCTTTATATGCGAACCTGAATTTGCAAATCTCACTTTGGTGTGACAGCACTCTGAAAGGAGCAAACACTAATAGAGACAAGCTGAAGAAAGGGTGCCCTCTGATGTGCACACATAGCTCCCAGCAACCCAGCTTCCTTGTTACCTTCAATGCTGTGCATACTAGGGATGTTCATGAAATGGATTTTGCGTTTCATTTCAAGCTCGAAATGAAACACAAAATGGTTGCAATGTTGTGTTGAAACAGTGGTCAAGCTGGCTGTTTCAACAGAACTTGAAATGCTTTGAGTGTTCTGTCCATAGGGAACAATGGAGAACTCAAAACACCCCATTGTGTCCCCTAGGGACACCAAAGTGGGTTGGTGGTAGGGCATGATGGGTCCTACCTACCACCCAAGCCACAAAAGAAATGGTCAAGCGGGTGATTTTTAACAAATTTTTAATCTTTCCCCAAAAACCTCATACAATGCTTTGGGGGTATTGTGAATTAAAGCCTTTGTCTCAGATCAAGCTCACATAAGGGAAAGAAATGCTAGAACATCCCTGCTTGAGCTGCCTGGCTAGGCTTCTCTTAAAACTATTCTATATTATTGGCAGGTTCTAAAGGCTGCCACAAAGCACCCTAAAACTTGCAGAGATTTAGACCAGTGGATTGGGTGGTAAAATCCAAGGTCCCTCTTGGCAAATACAGGGGGGAAAAACTTCCACATATAATCTTACATGGGATGAAAAAAACTTGCTAGCTGCTGAGCATCTGAGGACATGTTTGCACCAAAGAACTCCCCCCTTCAGCCCCCCTTTTTCCTGAGTTAAAAACCAACTCTGAGAGGCTTGTAAAAATAAAGGCTTAAAACAGTTTTATTCAAGTACTACAGACTGCTTTTGTCTTAGGCTTTCTCAGCTTTAAATACAACTAAGAATACTTAATAGGATTATGAAAATTAGGTTGCCTTAATGCATATTTAAATGTTTATATAGTCTTTTGTAACATTCTAGGTAGAATGGGCATAGGTTCATGTTTCCTATTTTAATTACGTTGCAGGTAATCAATACTAGAACAGTATTAGGGGTATACAAAGCACACACCAAAGAAACAGGAATTGTAACACAAAGTCTGACTAAACAAACTTTCCCCTAGATTAAACTTCCCGAAGCAAAAGCCCAGGCTTCCTTTTCCCTTGAACTCACTAAACTCCAGTTGAGATTCAAGCCCCTGCAGTTCTATCTTGCAAGAGCTGCACTCATCCTCCTGCAGCCATCCTCCATGGCCACATGTGTCCTTTCTCCTCTAACAAAGATGTCCCCTAATTGTTTCCAGAATTCCCCGCATCTGTTTTCTAGGTCCCACCCACCTGGTGTACTGATTGGCAGCCCTGGAGTTCAACAGTGTGTCAGTCAAGGCAAGGGTTCACTCCCTGTTTACTCTTTAGGGAAGGGGTGGCTGAACACTTCCGGGGGGGAGTTGTGTTTTTTTAAATCCTGCATGTCCATTTCTTCTGTGGGTTGGGTGGTAAGTAGCACCCATCTTGCCCCACCACCCAACCTACTTTGGTGTCCCTAGGAGCTACCCATGGGGAACAATGGAGTGTTTTGAGTTCCGCATTGTTCCCTAGGGCTGGATCAATCAGCATTTACAGAGTGTGCACACATGTTTTGCATTGCAATTTGCAATGCGTTTTGCAAACCGGTTTTGAAAAACACTGCAAAAGCACACAGTAAAAGGGAGTCTGTCCCTCCCAAAAAAGAGGACACATTTAAAACACAGTCCAAAAAGGGCAAAAAAAGAATCACTGACCCAGAATCCACAGCCAGCCACAGTGCCTGTGATGCAGTAACATCATTGGCACAAGTTGTTCTCTCACACACAATTCTTCAAGAGGGGCACACTATAAGGGCTCTGTCTGCTCCCAGTCCATTTGAATACATTTTGAAATTGCCTCCTTTTGTGTCCCCCCTCTCTTCTCCCCCCCTCAGCCAATGGGGGCATAGTTGCCCATGACAACACATGATTTGTATGATAATAAGCCAACCAAGAATCAAAGAGATTGCAAGCCAATTGGAAGCCAGTGCCAGAAAACTAACTAGCAGAGGAAAAACAGGCCTCCAAAATAGTGTTTGAAATGTTGAAACATGATCGATATAGGGTTGTTTTGTTCTGAACTCGAAACAGGCACTTTATATTAGAGGTCATCCCCCCACCCCCCAAGCACACTGATGTCAATATTTACTGGCAGCTTTAGGTATATGTATATGTATCCTATGGTTCCTGGACTTCCTGGGGTGAAAGTGAATATTTTATGCATACTTCAGGGTTCTGCCTGTCCCCAGGCCCATCTTTCCATTCATAACATCTATATCCTCATTCTTTATCTTCATAGGAATATAAGAAGAGCCTTGTTGGATCAGAACCAAGGCCTAACTAATCCAGCATCTGGTTTCTCACAGTGGCCCACTAGATGTGAAACCTAACCAGGAGATGAAGTCATGCTCCATCCTGCCATGGCTCCCCTGCAACTGATGTTTAGAGGCATCCTACTTCTGAGCCTATAGCCATCAAGACTAGAAGCCATGGATATACCTGTCCTCCATGAATTTGTCTAAGCCCTGCTTAAAGCCATCCAACCTGGTAGCCACATTCCCTAGCAGAGAATTCCATAGTTTAATAATGCACTGTGTTAAAAAATGTACTTGTATTGGTTCTGAATTTCTTGGGAACAATTTCCTGGGACAACCCCTGGTTCTATTGTTGTGAGAGAGGGAGAAAAAAATTAAATCATGCATACTTTTATAAATCTGTATCACGTCTCCCTTTAGCTACCTTTTTCTAAACTAAAACGCCTCAAATGTTGTAACCTTACATCTGAAGGAAGGTGCTCCAGACTAGGGGTCTGGAGGGGTCACACTAGGGGTGTGTGAGCTGGCTCAATTCGAACAATGGTTTGAATTGAATTGGCCAGGTTCAGCTGGTCCAAGTTTGAACTGGACCAGGCCCTGGTTCTGATAATTGGTTTGCAGGCCGGCTCACAGGCTCAGGTATACTTGAGGATCCCCCTTTACAAATAAAGGGGGCATCCCTAACTTCTGTGTTAAAGGCATGGGGGAAGGGGTGGGAAGAGAAAGTGGCCTCTGTACCTTTAGAGGAGAGCACAGTGGAGGCAGCAGAGGCAGTGGAGAAGCATCAGAGGTGGCAGGGGCAGCAGGGACTCCGCCAAGCCCCCTGCCTGCCTCCCAAATGACAGCCTGGGCTGACTCAGGTATACTTCTAAAGGATTCCCCTTTACAAATATAGCTGAGCTGGCCTGTGAACCAGTTCAGCCTGGTTCTATGGCCAAACCAGATTGGGCCCAATTTAGCTGAGCCTGAAGCCAGACTGGGCTAGGTTGGTTGAATCTGGTCTGATTTCATACCAAACCAGCCAAACTGGTTCCATGCATATCTCTAGTCCAGACCCTGATAATTTTTGTTGCCTTCTTCTGCACCTTTTCAAGTTCTATAATATCATTTTTGAGATATTAAATATTTTGAGATATTATGATCAGAACTTTACACAAAATTCCAAATCTGTCTATATCATAGATTTGTATAATGACATTAAAATATCATCAGTTTTATTTTCAATCCTGTTCCTAATGATGGGAATGTTCACATGACCAGCCTTTTCTGGGTAGGAGAGGGTTAACCAGGGTACAGAGGCTCCTCTGGAGTCTCAGAACCCTCTCCTCCCCAGTGCCTGTCAAGCTGGGCTACCCAGCTTTTCTACTCTGCCCTAAACCCAAGTAGGACAAAATCATTTGCTGCCCTATCTTTCCAGTCATGTGGGTGCCCATGGCGGCTTTTATAGCTCCCAAGGCCGGTGACCATAGAGTGCTGTGGCTTGCAAAGCCAGGAGGAGGAGCCCTCATGTATTGGTGTGGACTGTCCCTCTGGTTCCTGTGCATTGCATTCTGGGAAAATTGAGGATTTCCTGCTCCTGATCCCAGCTCTGCCAATCGCCACAGTGCCGGTCATCTGAATGCCTGATTGGCAGTGGCAAATTGACCCTCCGATTGTCTGTGGGAAGATAGGTGCCTCTCCCCGCTCTATTTGGTCATGTGAATGATCCCCTTCCCTGGCATGGAATTTGCCATTTTCATGGCTGCTGTGCACCAAGTCAACATGTTCAATGAGCTGTCCACCACAACCCTAAGATTCCTCTCCTGGTTAGTCTCTGACAGCTCAGTCACTAAAAGTATATATGTGAAGCTGAGATTTTTTGTTCCAATGTGCATTGCTTTACACTTATTACATCGAACTGCATTTTCCATTTTGTTGCTCATTCACCTAGTTTGGAAAGATCCTTCTGGACTTCCTGCAAATTTCATCTGCAAATTTGCCCACCTCACTGCTTACCCAAATTTCTAGATCATTTATGCTTAATTTAAAAAGCACTTCTCCCAATACAGATCCCTAGAGGAATCCATTACTTACCTCTCCATTTATTCCAGTTTCTGTATCCTGTCCTTCAACCAATTAACGATCTATGAATGAGCCTGTACCCTAATTCCCTGGTAGGGGTGTGCACGAAACTTGGTTTGGTGGTTCAGTTTCAATTCAAAATACATTCGAACTGAACTGCCGGTTGATGAGTCAAGTACATTCAGTTGAACTGGGTCCAACCAGTTGACCTGGTTCGAAGGTTATGCTGGTAATGGGGAATCCGGTGAGGATTCCACTTTACAAGCAACAGGCTGGGGGAATCATTTAAGTGTTCTAAAGGTAACCAGCGGGAGGGAACCTTATTGACTTCACTGGGGTTGGTGGCATGGTGGTGGTGGCAGCTTCTCCAAGCCCTGATGGCACCCCCACAACAGCTTGGGCCAACAGTGGCCCAGTTCCAGCTTATGAACCTGTGAGGAGGTTATCTTTGAACTCGGTTGAACCTGTCCGTATTGGATTGGGCTAGAACTGGTTCAAACTCAGACCTTGTCACCTTTCTTTGAGGCTGGTCTAGTTCAATTTCAAACTGACCAAACTGGGCCAGTTCAAACTGAACCTGGTTCGATTCATACTGGTTCTGCACACCCCTATCCCCTGACTGCAAAGTTTACTCAAGAGTCTTTAGTGAGGAACCTTGCCAAAAGCTTTTGTCTAAGTACAGTATACAATGTCAATAAGATCATCTCTGTCCACATACCTGTTGATACACTGTACTTTCAAAGAACTCCAAAAGGTTAGTTAGTTAAGACTTACCTTTGTAGAAGCCATGCTAGTTCTCTTTTGACAAGTCCTGTTCTTCTACAAGTTTAACCATTTTATCTTTAATTATGGTTTCCATCAATTTACCCAGGACAGTTATAAAGGTAACTGGCCTGTAATTTCCTGGATCCGCTCCCCACCCGATTTCTTTTTGAAAATTGTGGTTATACTGGTTACTTTTCAGTCCTCTTGTACAGAGCCTGAAAAACTTACATATTTTTGCTATGAGTTCAGCAATTTTTAATTTATGTTATTTATTGAGTTTGTCATCTGCCTCTGGTGATTTGTTAATTTTTAAATTTTCAAGATGGCTTAGAAGATCATCTTTTGTCATTTATGTTTGACTTGCTTCTTCAGTTTCCTTCCCTGAAAAGCTTGGTTCAGGCATGGGTATATGCTAATCTTCTGCTGTGAAGACAGATGCAGAGAACTTCTCTATAACCTCCACATCTTAACAGTCATCTAACAGTTCAACTGACTCCCTGGCAGGTTTTCTGCTTCTAATGTATTGAAAGAAGTGTTTATTATTCCCCTTGATATTTTTAACCATATGTTCCAAACTTTTTTTTCACACCCCTTAACTCCTTGTATTTATTTTGCCAGAGTTTGTGTACCTTTCTGTTCTCCTCATTTAGAAAGGACTTCCATTTTCTGAAGGAAGTTTTCTTGCCTTTTATAGCTTCCTTGACTCTACTTGTTTGTTAGGATGCTGGTATCCTCCTGGACTTAGTGATAGTGATCCTTCTTTTTAGTATACAGCAGGACTTCACTATCCATGGATTTGTGTATCTGCAGTCAGATAATAGACAGCCGACCTCAGCATATGCAGGAAAACATGGGGGGAACATATCAACAACAACAAACATTTATATACCACTTTTCAACAAAAGCCTTCAAAGCGGATTACATAGAGAAATAATTATTAAATAAGATAATAAGCCAAAGGGCTCACAATCTAAAAGAAATGTAAGAGAAACACCAGCAACAGTCACTGGTGGTACTGTGCTTGGGGTGGATAGGGTCAGTTACTCTCCCCCTGCTAAATAAAGAGAATCACCACATTAAAAAGGTGCCTCTTTGCCCAGTTAGCAGGGGCATCCGCGGGTTGGAGGTGGCTGAAAATAACCATGGAGGTAATTTCTGGCCACCATTTTGTGTTTCGGAGCCTCAAAATGGCTGTTTGTTTAAAAGGCAATTTTTGGCCAGTTTGGGGGCATTCAGGGGCACAGTGTGAATCAGTGTGACTCAGGGGAAGCAGTTAAGATGGTAAGCTGCTTCCTCCTGCAATCCCCCCACCCACCAATTAAATGTGTTTTGGAGGTTTCCCTCAAACTGGGAACCTAACCACCAATTCCCCATTGCCCTAATGCCTCGATATTTGCAGTTTCTTTATCCACAATTGTAGTGTGGAACAGACCCCCTGCCAATACTGAGGTTGCCCTGTACATTCTAATTGAGCATCAGTTATTGTGGTTCTAAATAAGCTCCATACACTCTGGAATGATTTTACCCTCCTGACTTTCCCTTTCAGATTTATTTTCACCAATTCCCATTTTTTAGAAATGTTCTCTTCTGCAGTCAAAAGAGTCCATGTTGCACCTATCTTGCAATTCTCCACTTGCATATATTGCATGCTGAATTTGATTGCACTATGGCTGCTATTCCCAGTTGGTTCCATGACACCGACATCTTGCACCATATCCTGAACATTACTCAGGATTAAACCAGGGTAAGCTTCTCCCTGACTGGTTCCATAACCAACTCTCCTTAGGCATGGTCATTTAACATATCTAACCATTTGGCCTGAATGTGAATTTATCCAGAATATGTGAGGATAAAGGAAGTCACCCATTAATACAGCTCTGTCTGTCTTTGATGCCTCCTTCTCCTACTGCAGGTTACCCTCAGCATTTTGTAGTGGAAGGCAATAAGCATGTCCCTAATAATAAACCTATTTTCAGCCCGCGTATTATCACCCGTGAAGAGTCTGGTCCGCCTAGGCTTTTCAGCTTGTTAGATTCTATTCCTTCCTTAATATACAGTGCTATTCCATCCCCCAATGCAGCCCTCCCTGTCCTTTCTGAAGAATTGGTATACAGGTATTAGGGATGTACATGGATCTAGCAGGGGCTGGTTTGATGGCAGGGGGGGATAACTTTAAGGGCATGGGAGGGTGCACTTACCCCCCACCAACATGTTTCCCCTGCTGGTGCTCGCTGAAAAACCTGTGTGTGCCAGTAAGTGTGATGTGCACATGAATGTGTGATGTGCGAGTGTGCACACTACACCTGTCACTTTCGGTCCAAGCAGCAGACAGGGTGGCAGGGAGGTATGCAGCTGTCCCGCTGGACCAGTTTTTTAGTGAGCACTGGCAGGGAAAACACGGCGGAGGGGAAGTGCACCCTCCCCTGCCCTTAAAGTTACCCCTCCCCCCTGCTGTCGAACCTCACAGTGTTCGAACCTGTTCAGAGGCCTGTAAAGGGGCCTCCGAACAGATATGAGCAGATTCCTAACATGTATTGCTGGTTTTCACTGTTCCACCAAGTTTCTGTTAGGTCCAATCAGTGGTGCACCTAGGTCCAAAACAAAACCTGGACCTGAAGGATTTCAGAGAGAAACACACATCCAGCCATGAGGACCCCCCTTAAGTATTTTTTTAAAAATACCTGCACTGTTGTTCCTTCTTCCAAAGGGCCTCCAAATGTCCGGGGGGGGGGCTTCCCAGAGCCAGCCCCACCACTGCCTGTGGTGGGATGGGGCATGGTTGCACTGAGGTCAGGGGACAAGGAGAAAGTCCCCCCTTTTATGTTAAAAAAACAACAACGCCACTGTGCAATGGCAGCAGTACTTGTGGGGAAGGTTGGGGGAGGAGGAGAGAGTTCCCCTTTACTTAAATATTTTCCTTGACCCAGGGAGGAGGCATGGGATGGGGCACTGCAATGGTGGCAGCTGCAGGGCGAGGAGGTGAGTGCTCCCCCTTTTATTGGGATGGGGTGGTGAGTTCCTTCCAGATCCCCTCCCTCCTTCCGAGTGAGTGGAGGAGCCTCTCTGCTGTGCAGCCCATTTCCAGCCTTCCTCCACATGGAGGAAGCAGAGGAGACAGAGGCTCATGCAGCCACTTGGAAGGAGGGAGGGGAGCTGGAAGGAGCTCACCGCCCCCATCCCTCCTCACACCTCCTCGCCCCCCACCTTCCCTGCACCACCACTGCACCCCATCCCATCCTTTCTCCCAGGGCAAATATTTAGGGAAAAGGGAACTCTCCCTTCCGTGTCCCCCACTCTCCCTGCAAGTAGTGCCATCACTGTGCAGCAGCAGGTTTTTAATGTAAAAGGGGGGACTTTCTCCTTGCCCCCCCCACCTTCATTGCAGCTACACCCCATCCTGCCACTGGCAGGGGAGGGGCTCTGGGGAGGCTCCTCCAGAACATTTGGAGGCCTCCCAAGGGCAGGAGGCCACGGACCAAATCCCCAAGATCCTGGGCGAAGAGCACCTCTGTGCCCAATATAGGTATATTTTCACTTGCAACCAAGCATTCCAGCTCAATCATCTTGGGTCTTCATCTAATAAGATGAAGAGCCTCGAGCTGGAATCGTCTTATAATATTAGGGACATAGGAAGCTCCTTATACAGAGTCAGACCATTAGTCCATCTAGCTTAGACCATTAGTCCATCTAGCTCTCAGACCATTAGTCTGAGGAAGGAAGGAAAGACCATTAGTCCATCTAGCTCAGACCATTAGTCCATCTAGCTCTCCTCTGCTTCCTCCACGTGGAAGAAGGCTGGAAATGGGCTGCACAGCAGAGAGGCTCCTCCACTCACTCGGAAGGAGGGAGGGGATCTGGAAGGAACTCACCACCCCATCCCAATAAAAGGGGGAGCACTCACCTCCTCGCCCTGCAGCTGCCACCATTGTCCACACTTAGTAGCAGCCAGCTCTCCAGAGTTTCAGGCAGGAGTCTTTCCCAGCCCTAACTGTAGATGCCAGGGAGTGAACTTGGGACCTTATGCATGCAAGCAGTTGCTCTACCACTGAGAGGGAAATCTTATACCCACATGCAGTCACCCATCAAAATGCAAACCTACTCGGCAAAGTGGACAATTCATGCTTGCTACTGCAGAACCAGCTCTCCTCCCCATTCCTGTTGCTGTTATTCTTGTAGTATCTATTACTTTAACAGCCTATACCAACTGCTGAAGTAATTTTCAACATGTACATGTATCATTAGAGCAATATGGTGCTGTACATTTGTTTTTCATATTACTCTATATAAAAAATAACAGAATGGCCCCTCTCAGCCACTTAATCTCTTTGTCAATATAGTAACTTCCATGGAGTTATTCTTGATATACACTGGCATAAATAGGAGAGTCAAGTCAAATATTTCCAATAGAGGTCAGCTTGGAGCAAAGGATTAGATCAATATGCATTCTTAAATGGGTCCAGATTGTTTTGTGGGATACTAACCCAACTCAGCCTGCCCCACCCCTGCTGCATTCTGGACGGAATTAAATGATGTCTCCACTAGACAGAGCATCTGGTCTCTTCAACTTTCAGATTTCAAACCATGTTTATGACCCAGACAATTTCCTTCCTAGGTATGCTGCTGTAATGAGTCAGGTGAAGTGTTATTAATGGCAAAAGATTACTCTGTAAAGTTTATAGTAGTAGTCCTGCTGATACAAGCAAATACCTTCCATTATATTAATGTCCCATTTAAATAACAAATTGCCAGCAGCTGACTTTATGTATAATTTTGCCATATGCGAAAGGAGGATGGGTGGAATTTATAGTTCAGCAGCCAACACACCATTAATAAAAGGTCATTCAACATCTAAGCCTCAACAGAGGTCCCTTTTATAAGTGATGTTTATCAATTTCTTTCCAATGCAGCAGTAAAGTCAAATTACATGGGATGAGGTTGAGTGCTCTGGGAAATAAAAGAGAAGAAAAATTAAAGGGAATTAAGTTAGGAAACCTTTCAAGACATCCAGCAGAATGCTGTATGCCAGCGTGACATTTCCTCCTGCTCAGCCTGCTGAAATTTATCAGCCAAGCTGATGAGCTGTTTCTGCTGCAAAGCATAGATGCAGAACTAGTCAAATTCCAATCCAAGCAGGTCATCTCATCACAATCTGTTTGACAAAATGCCTAATCAAGGCCACTGATTTCCCATGATCCCAGAAAAATGGAAATCACCACACAGAGAGAAATTGGTTGTCAGGAATATGCATTCTGTGCCAGGTGCAATGCAGAAATCACCTGTACTGCAGCCTTTTGTGATTTCTCTCTAGTAAAAAGCTTCCTTCCTTTTTTCTTGATCCAATATTTTGTATTGAGGAGAGGTGAAAGTATAATTTTGTCTGAGCTAAGGTAAGAAAGAAGAGACAAGGTTAGAGGCAAAGGTGTAATCTACTCATTAGGCACCTCAATTCTAAAAAGAAAAGGTTGCATCTGTTTTAACTGTAAATGTATAGATTGCGAGGGATTTATTTGTTGTCCTGATTTATTATGTGAGTTTGGTTTATTTGAACAGGATGCACAGGAGAGGGCAAAGCCCATTTTCTTCCAAGACCAGATGAGTTTACTGTGTTAAGCAAATATCAACCACCAGCCTTGAAATCTTTCAATATTCAGACCAAACATAAAGAATAAACAAAATCCAATAATGCTATTATGGGGAATATTTTCATGTTCTATCACATCCTTGATATGTGATTATAATATACTTCCAGCATTTCTGTGCAGGGCTGTCCTTAGGGAGCCCTGGCAGGGTGCAGGACCCAGGGCAAATCAGCCAGTGTGTGGGCCCCTTCTAGTTAAATTTAATGGGGGCTAAAAGAGGGACAGGCATCCTGGGGCAGCCACCCTGCTTGCCCTGCCATAAGGACAGCCCTGTTGTTGTGCCATCTTACATTCTTATCAAATATGAGAGGAAGTCCCAAGATATCTTTGACATCATCAACAAAAAGGTCGCCCAGCATGGCTGGCAGGACCGGCTCAGACAGTGGCCGAATTCATACATAACATGAAACCAGAGTTACATGGGGTAGAGAGGTTCGAACTCCATTACATCCAAATGCATGCAACCACAGTTAAATGGTGAAGGCAACCTGCGGTTTGCCATGCCAAACTTCAGTTTGAAACTTTGGTTTGCAGTAAAGTTTGCCGCCGACAACTGAGGTTTGGCCACTGAAGCGTTATGTCCAAATGTGGAAAGTGCCATAAACATGGTTCCATGAGGCTTTTGAAACTGCAGTCATAGAGATGACAGTGCAGACCTGCCCAGCAACACACCCACTCCATGCTGGCGGTGCTTCTCACTGGCCACCTCTCTGAGCACCAGCCCTGCCCCTCCTGTCTCTGATGTAGCAATGCAGTTGCCCAGCAACAAGGAAACCTCCACATCCCATCCCAAGGTTGTGAGCCTGCCAAGCAGCAAAGTCACACAGAGGCATTCCCCCTTCCCATTCTGTCCCTTGTTCCCCCCTCCTGGCAAGCAGGAGGCAAAGGGAACAGGATGACGGGACGGGTACTAAGTGCTTTCCTCCCCAAGAATAAAGCGACAATGATTATGTTAACAAGCGCAAACACTCCAGGTGGCAACATAAGCAGGGCACCTCTGGGGTTGCACATATGGCAGGGGAGGCAGTATCCAGGGTTGGGTTCAAAAGGCAACCCCAACCAGGGATTCTTGAACAGCCAATTTCTATTTTCCCCCCCACAAAAGGTTTGGGGAAGGAGGGCCCATCCCCTTCTCCTTGGGGTACCTGTGCAGTCCCTAGGCTGAGAAGCACCAGGCAGCAGAAACAGCACTGTCAACACTGAGAAGGGAGATTCTTCATGTGTGATGATGATGGATGCTGATCTGAAGCAGACCACCCACTCATGAGAGTGTAAGGCCAAGAGGAAAGCCCCTCAGAACACATGAAAAGAACCATCTGTGGGGACAGGGGTGTCAGGCAGAATCACTAATAATGCATGATGACAAAACAACCCCTTCTCCCACAAGAGGCCATGGGGGCTCTATATCGAGCCAGGCTGCTCTATAAAAGAAAGCTGCAGGGATGGTTACCCCGGCTACTGCTTTCCCTGTCTTGGCGACTGCCTCAAAGAAGCTGTCAAAGCATACTCCCTGCCAGCCCATATGCCAATGTGGACATGTGCACCCTTGCTTGTGCCTCAAAATGGCAGCCCTGCTTTTCTGGGGCCACTTGAAATTGGGGCTCTCCTCTCCCACAGTTCCTTATGCTGGCAGATCTGTATATATTGCTACGATGGCCTGAACCCGGGGATTTTGAATGGGGGTAAAAATCTGTCCCCTCACCCAGTGTTTCCCCTGTCCACACACGTGGCTAGGCTCTGACACATAGGAACATAGGAAACTGCCATAAACTGAGTCAGACCATTGGTCCATCTAGCTCGGTATTGTCTACACAGACTGGCAGCAGCTTCTCCAAGGTTGCAGGCAGGAATCTCTCTCAGCCCTATCTTGGAGAAGCCAGGGAGGGAACTTGGAACCTTGATGCTCTTTCCAGAGCAGCTTCACCCCGCTAAGGGGAATATCTTACAGTGCTCTAATGTAGTCTCCCATTCATATGCAACCAGGGCAGACCCTGCTTAGCTAAGTGGACAAGTCATGCCTGCTACCACAAGACCCACTCTCCTCTCCTTGGCAGGGGCAGATTAACCCTTTTGCCACCCATAGGTGGCCAAGGATTTTCCACCCCCACCCCCTGACAGCAAGAAGGGTAGGGGTTTGTGGTGAGGATGAAGCCCCCCCTTTACTTCTAAACACCACTGCAGTGGCAGGGCAGCCAGTGACCAGCAACTGCACAGTGGCTGCTGCCTGCCCCGCTGCCCTTGGCCAGAACCTAAGGGGTATACTCATGAGTCAAATGGGCCATAACCCAAAATTTGGCTTTTAAAAAGCCAAATATGGCAACAGAGCAAAGCGTGGGAGCACCGGGAGACCAAAGGCAAGTCCTCCTTTTTCATTAAAATCCTCCCCCCTTTGTGGCAGAATGCAGAGGCTTAAACGGGGACTGGGAGGGAGGGTTGTGGGGGGAAGGAAGTCGCCCCACCATTTTACCTTAAAGCAGCTTCCACTGCCTGGACAAACTCACAAACAGTGAGAAAGCTCCTTCCAGCTCCCCTTCTCCCTCCCAAATGAGTGCATGCCCCACCCACAAAGCAGACATAACAAGGAAATAGCGCCCCCCAAGATCCCCCCTCCACATCGTGCTTGTGCAGGACAGTTTTTTTGGGGGGGGCCTCTCAATTGCTGTAAGAAGAAGCAGTGCTGGCATGGCACTTAAAGGGATTTAAATGCCCTTTCCATGCTTAGGGTGGGCGGGCCATTCCGAAAAGGCATGATTGCATTTGGCATGTCATCTTCAAGCTCATGGCCAATTGCAGCTGCTCTATTGATGTGCTGACACTATGCCCACAGTCTGGCTATGACGCTTGCTGAGATGTGGACTCTGTGAAGAGGGAGGGGGAACCCCTCCCCTAAATTGGAGGTTGCCAGATGAACATCTGTGATGCGATTGGGTGGTTGGACAAACATCTGTGATGTGATCTATGGTTAAAAATTCAACCTCCAATTTAGGACCTCCAGTTTCAGGTTATGTGCAAATGCTACCAGTGTGAACTATCCCTGTTACATCAGTGGAAACTTCCTCCTGGGTAAAATAACAGTCATGATGGTGCTGGTAGAAACTTGAATCATTAGTACCTCAGCAGAGGGAAAGAGAAAAAGCCCTCTTCTTCAGACACTCAGTCCAGATCCACACACCCCACTCTCGTGCCTCCTAGGCTCCTATTCCTATTAGAAAAGCAAGCATTCAAGGACCAATTTACACATTTAATGTAAAATGCAGTTTAGCACTTTATGCTTTGGTGCAACCTGAAATCTTTTACACTGGCTACGGACTAACTTAATTAACCCTCCAGGATTGCTTTGAATCGTCATTTAAAAATATTACATATGGCTGATAATTTAGCTGTGACAAACCACTGATATTTGTTCACCATGATTTGAATAGAATGGGTTTATAAACAGAACATAAAGTCTATGTATTTGTGCTACTTTATATTATCAACTATGTTTCCAACTTAAATTTCCCTGAGCCACCTTATGTTTCTCTTCTCACCTCACTAACTGCATCATTCTGTTGTTAATCCCTCCAGCTGACAATTGGTCCCTTGAAAACCATTGCAGGACAAACCTCTAAACCAATTAGAGGCCAAAGATTTACCTCCATGGAAGGAGGTGAGTCTCTTCCACAAAACATTTTGAGGAGTGGTTTAGAGGTTTGCCTTGAAGAAGGTAAACTTTCACCTTGCCCTCGATTTCTCCTCCCACTGCACTCACTTCCAACATTGACTCTGAGAAACCTGAGGAAGTGTTCTGTGAAACCTGAAAGCCAGTTCACTGCTTTCCGATTTTTGGTTGGTTCTAATTGCAATATTGGAATAATGGTTTTAGAGTTACAGGGAGATCAGTGAGGAGAAATAATACCCTGCCATGTTTTCCAAATGGGAATGTTACTGAGGCTGACATATCTTAAAGGGGATTAGCAATCTGCCTTGGCATCTAATTGTTCCAGAGTCAATTCTTCCCAACTCTACTGTTAAAATCTTGTCATAGATAACAGTGAGCCATTTAATGAAGTTTTCTGACAAAGATGTTTATTGGGCATATATCACAGTTCCATCTGGTGTTTCTTAAAAAAAGAAAAGAAAAGAAAAAGAAAGACTCCTGAAAAAATATTTTTACATCAATGTGGGGGAGAGAGAGAGAGAGAGAGAGTGTATAAGAGAGTGTATGAGAATGCTGCAGGTGTGGTGTTTGATGCTCTCATTCCTCCCTGCCCTGGCTACTTCTCTCATACATGTGTCTAAATAATTTAAAAATGGACCCATCATTCAAAAAAGAAACACCTATAACTTGGATGCATAGAAGCCTTTAAATGAGAGCTTATCCAAATAATCTTGGATAACCAAAATTCCATATTCTCTTAAACGATATCTTTATTTTTGGAGGATTTTTCCCTCCAAACTCTACAAAAAACAACTGCACAATCCTTCACAGGGCTAGAGTTTTCAGTTCCTGTAAGATTTAAATAATAATCAATATAGGTTTCTTTAATCTTCAGTTTGCTGTCAGAGAAGTTAATTTTTTTTTCATGGTATGCATGTCTGTGTTTCAGTTATATTAAATAATGCATTCTGTATGACTATCGATACAGGAATAATTTAGATATGCCTGATTAACAGGCTGATTTTTTATTGTTTGACTCTCTTCAGCTCAGAAAGTGATGAATGAAAACCGACATTCCAGTGATGGGCAGGTGAAGTTATTAAAAACATGGCTTTCACAAAGAAGACAAATTGAAATGATTGGGAGATTGAAGACAAGCTGATGAAGAGGGGAAATAAAGGTGCATAGAAAAGTGAACCAGATAGTGAAGTCAAAGACATTTGTTCTTTCTCATATTACAAGCATTGGCACTCAGAAAGAGAGATCAACAATATAAATGACAATGGAAAAAAGAAATAACAGTATGTTTAATGCATAATTTCTGGATCCAGTTCTTCATTTAATACAGAGACATAACTCTTAGTCTGGCCACTGACAGAGGAAATTGTACCCTGCTTATTTTATTTAGTACATTTCTATACCACCCTATACAAAAAGGTCCCTGTGTCATTCACGAACAATGTTATTAGACTGACTAGTAGGTTTTAATATCATTGATTGCATAGTGTTGGTGACATGACAAATGAACTTGGCAGGTGTTTAAAGAATAGATAACTTTGGTTCAAGTGTGGTACTGTATATACGTATTTGTAGTAGTCGTAGTCACAAACAGGAGACGGGATCCAGGATTCATGGTGTGGTAGTTGCAGATTAACAGGGCTCTCAACTGGGTGTCTTAAGTACAACATGAAGCTATTCTCACGATCACTGAAAAGTGGGCTAAGGGAGCTGAGCCCGTTTTCCAGGTATCGTGGGAACCACCAGACTTGCAGGCAAGCCCGGTGCTCCCAAGGCAGCTAGCCTGCCTAATTACCCCTACCCTTAGACGCTCCATTAACCTCATCTTTTTGCTTATGTGTTGCCACAGCGCATGGCGACACGTGAGTAGACCCCCGACCAGGAAGCTGCAAGCAGCCTCACGGGTCTCTCCAGGATGCTCTGCGTGCTTGTGTGGGGCATACTGGAACTTCTGGGGGCCGCTCAGCCCCCGATCCCCACAGCCCATACCGGCTCCATAATGGCTGGCCGGCTGAGGAGAAGAGGCCACCGCCAGGCCTGCAGACGGCTGGCCAGCCAAGGAAAAGCGGCCACCGCCCGCGGAGGAAAACCAGCCTGGCCGCCAAGGGAAAACGGGCTGCAGGGGAGAACGAAATGGGGCTGCAGGGGGAAGGAGAAAGAAATGGGGCTGGAGGGGAGGAGAAAGAAATGAAAATGGGGGAGGGGAGACAGGGAGAACTGGGGCACAGATGCTCTGTGGCAGGTCAGCTAGTTTCTTATTAAAATGCAAAGCCACTGGTTGTTGTTCCCAGTTCCCACCATTCCTGGACTAGTAACTAATAAGAGATCAACAATATAAACGACAACAGAAAAAAGGAATGACAGTATTTCATGCATAATATCTGGATCCCATTCTTCATTTAATACAGAGACATGACTCTTGGTCTGGCCACTGACAGAGGAAATTGTACCCTGCTTATTTTATTTAGTGCATTATACCTTAAAGTATTTCACCCCTCAGGTGTTGAGCTCCATGGTAAAATATTGTGCTCCTCAGTTCAAAAGTCCTATTCAGAGAGAGGACCATGGTGTCTGCAGTGTGGAAGCCATGCTAACAGCAGCTTTGACTTTTATGCTGGCAAAATGGCATTGTTTTTCAAGCTTGCATTTAGCACTATATCCATTCCACCCTCAACAGCTTGAGAAAATCACAGGGAAGACAAGTAAAATATTCGTGCAGGGATTGCTAACAAGTAGCGGCAGGGAGGGTTTATTATTTGCTGTAAGGTCAAGAACCAAGAGCAATCTTTTTTCTTAGCGATTTTAAGTCTCCCCTTCATTTAAGAACAGAAAAGATGAAATCTTGAATATTGCATTGGGATAATCCTGATGTTAATCAATACACTTTTCTAATAAGATCTTTAATAGCCACTTCCATGACAATGGCCAAAGTTGATTGCTCCCTGCAGAATTGTAGTCAAGAATTTATTTAACGTATTGGCCGCTAAAGGAGGACAATGGATAATTGCTGCTTTGCTGGCCTGCAAGACACTTATTTAATGAGGCACTTAGAAAGATCCATAAAGATTAATCATAATGACAACATATATTTTACATTTGTTCATTAAGTCACTATTCTGAGGCTTTCCCTCCTTTTTGCATAGCTACTAGAAATGTGTGGGAGTGAGATGAGGCCAAAGAGTGGACTTCAAGCTACCTGTTGCAGGGGAGCAACAGCAGGAGAGACGGCATGCTCTTGCCTGTGGCCTCCCCAGAAGCATCTGGTGGGCCACAGGATGCTGGACTAGATAGGCTTTGGGTCTGTTCCACCAGGGCTGTTCTTATGGTCTTATGTTCTAAGCTGTACCAATAGCCTACAAAATAGCCTATGCACAGTCAGTTCAAACTGTACCAATAGCTGTACAGAATAGCTTATGTATGGGTTGCTTTATGTTGTCTCCCCTCTTCCTTCCATGCTCTAGCTGCAGATTCCACTTGTTGCCATAACCTCATCAGATTACATTGAATTCCATTCCATTTCAGGCACTGGAAGCAACAATGCTGGATTCTCCTCTCCCTTGACTACTACATTTAGCCACTGTGTGTGGCATTAGGCAAATCTATCATCAATTTGTGCTTTTGTCTATATAATAATGACACCCTGCCTACTTCACTAGCCCTCATTAGCAATTTCTCAGAGGAAGAAGAAATATTGTATAGCTGGTGAATAACATACAGCCTGCAGCTGAATACAGTCTCTGGAATGGATTTCTGCAGTCTGTCTCCCATCTGGCATGAGCTGCATAATGTGCAGTGATCATAGTTCATCAATACCATGGCCAGATGGGATAGCAAGTCTCCGGATCCCCCTGAGGCCAGAACAATCGATTGATGATTCCACTATCAACAAGACCTTGCTCAGGTTACAGCCGTTCAACCATCTGATTTCATGACTTCTGGGATTGTTCTCTTTCCAAGACATCCTTTGTGCCATTTAGGTACTCAGGGGTTCCATCTCAAAGGATTTCCTCTATAATTACTTAGTTCTAATCATATAGTAGTATAGTGCTTCTGAGTGTTCAAAACACTTCATGTTCATTATCTCAGCGATCCTTACAACTACCTTTGAAAGTAGATTGGTCATTATTTTGCAGATGGTGGGCTAGACTATGAGTGATCTTGGCATGCCTAAGACCACCTAGTGAATTTTTGGATGACAGCTCACACTCTCAGCCACTATATGCGTTCTCAAAAATTTTGGAAATCTTGTGCCTTAGATGCAACAAAATGATTAAAATGAGCCAGGAAGATGCACACTAACATAGCAGAAGCTTCAAGGCATGGCCAGCTGTACTACAAGGCTGAAGGCTGATACAGATTGATAAGCATATCAATTCTAACTGAAATTGGCACAGTGAAAGTTGCTGGGAGAAGATTCAAGGTTGGGCACCTCCCTTACACCAGATTCCAAACACCATTTTCTTGAATAATGTGTGAGAATCACTGTTAGTAACAAATGAACAGAAATCAAGAGAGCTAGGTCTTTTTCCCTCCAGAACACCTGAATAGAGAGAAGAAGCACCCCCAAACCAATCAATCCTCTGTCCTTGAATTATTAAGGGTTGTTCCCCACATGGATATGAACCTAACCTTTTCCCAAGGGCAGAATATCACTACAGAAAAGGCCACCCTTTCCCCATCCAATATATGCAAATCCCATGTATAAGCTCAAATCTTACCTGTTTGTGTGTGTGATCCCTGCATGTGCACATGCACTTTTCTGATCCCCTTGGACTCACTCCTCCATGCACTCTGAGTTTTAGTGGGGTCTAAAATTGCCTTTCCACTGTACCAGAAGCCTAGCTGACTCAGCCCCTTTCCTACCATCACAGAGGCTCTTCTGCAGTGGGCCAGTGTGAATTTTACACAGACCTCCTCCCCCACCCAGTCCCTTCCATCATCTAAAGAAACAACCTAGCCATCTCCTTCCCCCCAGAGGAGAACAGCAGCAATGTTGCAATTCAGGTTCACCAGCTGCACAGAAACTTGGGATAGGTATATTGATGTTGACTCTGGTTTTTTCCTCATCTATCACCCCTCATCTCTGTCCCTCATCCCTCTATACTAGGAACTTGTCTAGCATGTGTTAGCTAGAAACTAGATGCTCTGCTTAAGATCTAGCCTCTTGTATTCAGCCATTTCTGCCCAGCTCATTAAGAGGTTGCCAACTTCCACTTCCATCTGGTGTGCTTTTGTTCTTTAATAAACTCAACTGTTGTTTTTTCAAGGAAGCTTGTCTTGACTCCATTACTTCCCTTAAGTATTCTTACTCTGGCCCTGGCTTTACACACAACCAGCTTTCCAGCTACCTTACAAAACAACATTGCACCTAATTCAAGCTATTTCACCCACATAACCCAAAACCATAGTCACAGAACATGGCAACACTCACACATCTGAGTAAACATGGAAGCAATAGGTAACTCATTTCAATGTCACTTTTTCATAACTATACCGTTCTGTAAGTCATTACCCATGTACAAGCTAGCCTGAATATCCTGCAAGTCTTGTAACTGCTGTTTCCCAAAGGGCTGTCCATCTACAGTCAGCCAGATTTGGGCTGGAACAAGCAATGTAATAAAGCACAAAGGTTTATGTCTACCACTGCCAGCTCCTTCGGATTAGTCAAGTTGATTTGAACTTCTCACATCCCTGAGTTGTCTACCACAGCATTACACTGACTGCTTAATGAACTCCTATATTTACTTCTCACCATATCTGAAAACAGTCTTTAACATTCCCCTCTCCTTTGTGTGAAAGAAGCCTGCATTTGCAGCTGAAGAACTGAAGGAAAAATACAAAGAACTAGATGGGGATTTGCCCTTTAAAAGCCTATACCTGATTTGACAAGGAAAGCTCAAGGAGAGCATGGAACTGAATTTCAATCACCTGTGTTCCACATCACATCAGTATCATTTGTTTTGACCCACACTCTGTAGTCTGAAGCAAAAGACAAAGAGCTCTAAAGTCAGTATGAAAGGTTGTGCATTAATTCAGCAGTATGTGACTATTTTGCATACTTCATTCTGCTTCCAGCCCATCTCTGCCATGGTCAAGCCAACCCCATCACTGGTTTCTTATCAATTGCCAGATACTGCCCATATTTCCAAGTTTTCTTGGCAATAAAGTTGGCCAGAAACTTGTTTTATTTTGTTTTCATGATGAAAACAGAGGTCTTTGGGATGTCAGATTCTGCAGTTCTTAAGCTTTCTCTGTTTATCACCAGACCTTTAGAACAAACATAGACCTACCATAATTAGGTTTTGTTTATGTGTAAATATGACCTTCATTTAGGGATGTCTTATCTATTAGTTGCTCCCATGGCTGCAACCTCATAATGCAACAAACTTTGCCTGTTAGGCACCTTGGCTCTGACATATGTCTGGAACAGGATCTAATTATCACATGTCCAATTACATGAGCATTTAGGTCACCCAGTCAGATCCCATGCACTATACACAACTTTTGACTTTAGCTACTTCTCCCTCCCTCCCTCCCTCCAGAGGGTTTCTGCTGGAACTGGGCTGGAAGTGTTCCACAAGTAAAGCCTGGGTTTTTGTTTTTGTTTTCTGCCTGACTTCTGTATAAGCTCCTTTACCTGGGATATTTGCTCTGGGTTTGCGCATGACAGTGGTCTCTATGAGCAGGACCCAGAAGTATTTTCTCTCTGCTTGTGCCCAGAGAAAAATAGAGACCTGTATTATATGAGCTCAGCAATTTAATCCTGGGCTGTCAGATATAATAGATGCACTAAATGCTGAGGTGGACCACTCTCCTAACACAGGTACACTTTTCTGTAAACATAAATGTATGTGCTTCCCCTGTGCCCAGAGATTCAATATACAGAAATGTCTCATTTCAGAGTAAACAGAGCCATGTCCATCAGGTCTAAGTTCTACTGATCAATGCAGTTACTAGATATCTTATTTAAGCTTGCTCTTTTTCCTCGATGTCAATCAAGTGCTAGCAATGCTGCTCACCTTTGGCTTTGGTCCTTGGCTTCCGGCATCAAGGTCAAGTCATTTTGGCTCTTACATGCTTTGAATGAAAACTCCACATAGATCTAAATGTTCCCCATGTGTAAGTCTGTCTGTCTATGTCTTCTGTTTCTGGCCTGCTTCACTGAGCTGAAGAAGTACTGTTGGAAAACTGACAGAGAGGAAAAAGGTAATAGGCTGCGTTTCGAAAACCAAATGCCTTTCCCCCTTAGGAACTGCAATGAGGAAAACCATAACAATGCTGAGTATGGAGGCATTGCTGATACAGCTGCCTTTAGAACAGTCCCCTCAATCTATTTACACCTATTTGCATGATTGGAAACACCAAGTGATGGGTTGGCTCTGTGCAGGACCAGCCCCACCCTACTATGAAAGAGGGAGAAATAAGCTGCTTCAGGCTGCAGAATTGGGGGTTTTGTCACACTTAGGAACATAGGGAGCTACCATATACTGAGTGAGACCATAGGTCCATCTAGCTCAGTATTGTCTACACAGACTGGCAGCGGCTTCTCCAAGGTCACAGGCAGGAATCTCTCTCAGCTCTATCTTGGAGAAGCCAGAGAGGGAACTTGAAACCACTTGCTTTTCCCAAAGCAGCTCCATCCCCTGAGGGGAATATCTTATAGTGCTCACATGTGGTCTCCCATTCAAATGCAACCAGGGCAAACCCTGCTTAGCTAGGGGAACAAGTCATGCTTGCTACCACAAGACTGGCTCTCCTCTCCTCTTGCTTACTTACTTACTTTTAGTGTACTTGCTTAATTTCATTACATACTAGCCGACCCCGCACAGAGCATCTGTGCACTCTTGGGGGCTGACAGTTACCTCTTCCCCCCCCCCCCACCTTCTGCCCCAGTTTCCACTTCCAGGCCCAGCTGCCGAAAGGCAATGCTCATATTCCTTTGCAAAAGTGATGGAATAATGCCATGCTATGACCAGAGCCCAAGTAGCAATGAGGCATCCTTTGGACCAACCTAGGTGGGTCGCTTTACTAAAAGTGCAAAAGATCCACTTTCTGCCTGCATTTGCATACTGGGGCTTTGATGTCACAAAGCCCCCGCTTGGCGCCGCTTGGCACAGCATGTTTACGTCTGCAGCGAGCAAGTCCGGGCTCCCCGTTCATGGCTGCCGCCGGCGGTCTCCTGCGGCTGGAGGTCTGCCACCGCCGCCGGTCTCCTCCGTGGCCAGGCCCGCCGGGCTCCCTGGCCATGGCCGCCGCCGCCACCAGTCTCCTCCGCGGCCGGGCCCACCAGGCTTCCCAGCCATGGCCGCTGCCGCCGTTCTCCTGGGTGCGCCTTACCCAATCAGGCGCCCCCGTAGCCCAGCCAATCAGCTGGGCTGCCGGGACGCACGTTCTAAAGGCACACCCAGAAGAATTATATATATAGATGTGTATATAAAGAGAAAAAGCAAATGGAAATCCTTAATTTCACATTTGCTCCCCTAAGAAACAAATTGAATAACAAATGAAGGAAATGGGAAGAGATTTGAAGGAAGCAAGGAAACGAGCGTACATTTTAATAGAAAGTAGAGAATTTATTTTATTTTATTTTATTAATTTAAAATTCTTTCTAAACCACCCAAAACTTGTGTCTCTGGGTGGTTTACAATTAAAATCATTTAAAACATTAGATCAATTAACAATTAAAATCATGTAAAAGATTTAAAACATTTAAAACGCAGTATTAAAATTATTTAAAACTATAAATCTAATTAAAACCTGGGTAAATAAATGTGTCTTCAGTGCCTTTTAAAAATTTGGCAGAGATGGGGAGGCTCTTATTTCAACAGAGAGTGCATTCCAAAGTCTGCAACGAAGAAGGCCCGTTCCTGAGTAGCTGCCAGACAAGTTGACAGCAGCCTCAGGTAAACCTCTCCAGATGATCTTAGCAGGCAGTGGGGCTCATGGTGAAGAAGATGTTCTCTTAAATACCCAGGGCCTAAGCTGTTTAGGGCTTTATAAGGTAATGACCAGCACCTTGTATTCTGCCCAGAAACGTATCGGCAGCCAGTGCAATTCCTTCAACACAGGAGTAATATGGTCAGTCCTAGATGACCCAGAGACCAATCTGGCTGCCGCGTTCTGAACCAACTGCAGTTTCCGGACTATGTACAAAGGCAGCCCCACATAGAGCACATTGCAGTAATACAGCCTAGAGGTTACCAGCAGATGTACC
Organism: Hemicordylus capensis; assembly: GCF_027244095.1. Lineage (NCBI taxonomy): Eukaryota > Metazoa > Chordata > Lepidosauria > Squamata > Cordylidae > Hemicordylus > Hemicordylus capensis. The sequence continues at coordinate 103,256,453 of NC_069657.1, read as the reverse complement.
ACTGTTTTGAGGTCATTAATCTCAAGAAATGGACACAGCTGGTGTATCAAATGAAGCTGATAAAAAGCACCTCTGGCCACCGCCTCAACCTGGGACACCAGGGAGAAGTTCGGATCCAGAAGCACCCCCAGACTGTGTATCTGTTCCTTCTGGGGAAGTGTGACTCCATCCAGAACCAGCAGATCAAAACTGTCTCCCAAGTTGAGACCCCGCACAATAAGTACCTCTGTCTTATCTGGGTTCAGCCTCAGTTTATTATCCCTCATCTAGCCCATCACTTCCTCCAGGCAGGTGTTTAGGGAGGTTATGACTTCTCCTGATGATATTTACATGAAGAAATAGATTTAGGTGTCATCAGCATATTGATAACACCCTGCACCAAATCTCCTGATGATCTCTCCCAGCAGTTTCATGTAGGTGTTAAACAATGTCGGAGACAATATGGAGCCCTGAGGGACACCATACAAAAGTGCAGATTTGGAAGAACAACAGTCTCCAAGAGACACCATCTGGAATCTGCCCGTGAGGTAGGAGCGGAACCACTGAAAAGTAATGCCTCCCACCCCGAATCTCCTCAGACGTTCCAGAAAGATACTATGGTCAATAGTATCAAAAGCCACCAAGAGATCCAAAAAGACCAACAGAGTCACACTCGCTCTGTCAATTCCCAAGTGGAGATCATCCATTAGGCCGACCAAGGCAATCTCCACCTCATAGCCTGCCCGAAAGCCAGTTTGAAATGGGTCTAGATAATCAGTTTCCTCCAAGCATGGGAAGAGAGCTGGTCTTGTGGTAGCAAGCATGACTTGTCCCCTTAAGCTAAGCAGGATCTGCCCTGGTTGCATATGAAAGGGAGACTAGAAGTGTGAGCTCTGTAAGATATTCCCCTTAGGGGATGGAGCTGCTCTGGGAAGAGCATCTAGGCTCCAAGTTCCTTCCCTGGCATCTCCAAGATAGGGCTGAGAGAGATTCCTGCCTGAAACCTTGGAGAAACCGCTGCTCATTTGTGTAGACAATACTGAGTGAGATGGACCTACAGTCTGACTCAGTATATGGCAGCTTCCTATGTTCTATGTTCCTATGTGGAGGGAAGGCAGAGGATGCCATTTGATGCTTCTCTCTTCAGGTAGCAAAACGTTTTGCACTGAGCTATGGGCACGTTCAAATGTAATGGCAGCACCTTAGGTTACTGCCCCCTCAGGAGTGCACACTTCCCCATCCCCATGTGGTCTCAGTAATGATATGTTGGGATTGGTTGTGTCATTTGAACCCACCAATTTTGAGGCCCATTCACATGTTATGTTCAACACTCATACAATGAGTATGAAGTGTACACAGCTACAGATCTGTACACAGGTACAGTCATTCACATGTTATGTTTAACGTAGGTACAGAAGTACAGTTCCTATGTATACCATGCATTTGAAGGGCCTGTATCCAGGTTCACTTTTAAAATGAACACAGGTACAATAATTTACACAAACACATGTATGGGTGTACTGACATCTGTACAGCATAATGTCTGAATCAGGTTTTTGTTCTTTCGGCAGAGACCCTAGCATCTGTAACTTAGGTTTGAAGTGAGTGACAGAAGTTGGATTCCCTGCCACAAGTAGGGTAGGATATGCCGAGGGGACTGATGGTCATGCCATATGAACCAAATCTCAGCATAGCATAACTGAGGCTGGAATTGTGTTTCTGGGGTAGGGGTGTGCACGGAACCATGGAACTGCAGTCCAGCACTGGGGTGGGGGGTTCCTTTAAGAGCGGGGGGGAGGGTTTACTTACCTCTCCCGCATGTCGCAGAGACGTGAAGCGCACACGCAACAGGCTTATTGAAGCCTTTTGCAGTGTAGCCAGCAGCAGCAGCAAAATGGAAGAAGGGGCGGCAGAGAGGTATCCTGCCACCCCAATTATTAACAGAACTACGGGCACTGGAGGGGGAAAGCGGTGGGAGGGGTAAGTATACCTTCCCCCCGCTCTTAAAGGAACCCCCCACCCCGAATCACCCGAACCCCAAACCGCCCATGTCTGGACCGGTCTGGAGGCCTGTAGAATGGCCTCCAGAACAGTCCGGGCTCATCACAATTCTGAGGCTGTGCATAACCTTATGTGTGAACCAGGCCAATCTCTGAAGAAGACAGATGGAGTCAAGCAGGGAAGGGAAGCAAGCAGGGAAGGGAAGGGAAGCACTGATGGCAGCAGACAGAGGCAACACAGGTAGGTGGAGAAGGAATGGAGGAGGCCTAGGAAAGGTCTCTGCAGGAAACAAGAATCAAGTTTCCCTTCAGTTGAAGGGAAACTAGGGCCTAGGAAAGAAGAGGAAGAAGGAGCCTGAGGAAAGGGTGGTAGAAGTGGTAAGGGCCTGAAGGAAGAAGGAAAATCAATTAGATAAATAAGTATGGAGGAGCAGAGGCAGCATGTTGCCTGTCATGGCCTGAGGCAAATGGCAAATTGCTGCGATGCCACCTAGCTGGCCACACCCCCTGAGCAAGCCTGAACCTGGCTGGCCACACCCTCAGGTAAGCTTGGAAAGCTGTCCTCCCTGCCACTGGCCGTCCCCTACAGTACTGGCCCTGCTTCCTGCTCTCAACTCACTGCTCTGCAATGCATCCTGGGCCAGAAGGGCAGCACGGATCACTGTCACTTTACCCTCACTGGCCTTTTCAGTATCATCCAGTGGCCTGTTCTCTGGTGGCTATAGCAGGCAGCAGCCATCCAGCATCCATGGCTCATCTTTCTCACTGCCACATTGCCACAACTCTCTCTCACCCTCCTTCCCTCTTTCTCTCCATCCTCTAACAAACCTATCAGTCTTTCCCTGCTTTGGGAGGAGAAAAAGCAGACAGTTTTGGAGCAGTAGGGTGGGGGAGTGTGTGTGTGTGTGTGTGTGTGTGTGTGTGAGAGAGAGAGAGAGAGAGAGAGCGAGAGAGAGAGAGAGAGAGAGAGAGCTGGAGCAGTGTCAGTGAGAGAGAATGGCTGGGGATGCTACAGCAGCCAAAGAACAGAGCACTGTGAATTGCTGAGGAGGCTAGTGAGGGGAAGAGGCATGGCAATCAGTGCTGCCCTTCTGGCCCAGGGATCAAAGCAATGAGTTGGGTGTTTGGGGAGTGGGGCCAGTAAGTGGGGGAGGCAATGGCAGCACAGAGAACACAGTGGGAGTGGCAGCGGCAGCAAGAATGGGAAGTGATGCCCACAAGGGGCACAGGATGTGGGGGCCACACTCACCACCATCTAGTACACTCCTGATGGAGGAGGAGGAGGTAGAGCTGCAAACCAGCCAGTGATACAGTTTTCTGTCCAGGAACCAGAAGTGGGCCAGATCTTCCAGATTCTGACAAGATCCATCCATAACTTGCTGAATTTTGCCAGACTTTGCCATAACTTGCCAAATTCTGCCTTTGTTCCACTCCAGACCCAGACTCCAGGGTACAATTTGGAGGATATGGAGTGGAACCAAGGTGTCATCACTTCTGTCTGCCAACCATTTGCTTTGTCTTGAGGAAACAGAATTCTTGAAGTTAAAAGTTGACATCCTAGGGGAATGTGGAGCAAAGTGGGGCAAATCCAGCTGGAAATAGGGAAGAGGAGTTGGGCCTAGCAATCCTGACCATTAAGCAGCCTAGATTTCCATGCACATTGTTACATGTTGAGGACACCTCTGCAGCAATAATAATAAAAACCTCAGTGCCTGCTGTAGCAAGAGATAGCAATATCTTAGGGAATAAAACTAACACAGATTTATTGGAACCAATAAATGGAAATATACCTTAAATAAGCAGATAATATCAGTCTCATTAACCTTAGATGGTGATTTGTATCTTCACATGGCATAATCTCCTGTGTCTGCTACAGATCACTCAGTTATCATTTCTACAATTACTAATCTTTGGGTTGTTCTTTTTTAGTTTTAGATTTGAAACACTTTATAAGTGTGCACAGGATAGAGATGGTGTTGCTTTATGTGGTAACAAAGAGTAGAGTCAGATTTTGTGGTGAAATTGGTATACTTTATACCAAGTTAACAGCTTATAGAATGGAATCAGAACTACTGAGTAGTGATAGCAAATTCTGAAGACAGGTCATTACCCTCAGAAAGCAAGAAATAAATTGTGGTTTAGGGAACCATTCTGTGGTGTGAAAGATGCAGTAAAAAGCATTATTCCCTCACCTTAAGACATGGACCAGTTTCACATATAAATATACATGACTTGATTTCTCAGCACTATGCACTTATGGTTGACACTAGAATGTGTGAATTGACTCAGTTGAAAAGGGTTACTACTTATGTTATAAGAATGTTCTGTCTGTTTTGTTAGATCTGTGGTGGCTCAAATAGCCTGAGTTCCCAGCCCATGGATTCCCTCCTTGGCAGGGGAGCCTGTGCAACCTGGCCAAGTAGCAAGAATAAACCTGCCTGATGTTTTTTCCTTTTCCTTTCCCCCTTTCCTCCTATTCCCTTTGGGTCACCGTGGGCACATCCATGCTTATTTTGTGAAACCTCCAAGGGAACCCTCCCCAAAGTTAGATGTTGCCATTCAGGGGTGTATCTAGGGTGCGGCGGGCAGGGCACGTGCCCCAGGCACCACTTGAAGGGGGGTGCCATTTTTTAAAATTAAAAAAATTAAAAATTAAAAAACAAAATGGCCACTGTGCATGCTTAAATGGCCTCTGTGAGGCCCTAGGCCATGCCAGAAATCGCAGAAGCCATTTGAGCATGCACAGTGGCCATTTTGTTTTCAGTGGCCATTTTTTAAAAAACAAATTATTTTTAAAAATGGCCACCGCACATGCTCAAATGGTCCCTGTGAGGCCCTAGAGGCCAGCGGGGGGAGGGGGAACCTTTGCAGACCACCCCCCCCATGGCCTTTAGGAAGCCCACCGAAGGGGCTACAGGTAATTTTTTTAAAAAACACATTAATATAATATGTCACTGTACACACATTCAGACTGGCATTATGTACAGAGAATCAGGGCTTGTGAATACTGAGCTGAAGCTTATGAGCTAGGATTGTATTCATTTGCTCTTACTTTGCTTCTTATGATAAGTGAGTTAAATGTGATGTCTTAATAATATGGCTATTAATGGTGAGTTCGTCTTTGAATCAGTGTGAAATCCTTAGTATTAAGGCTCACTGGGAGTTTCTTGCTCTCTTTCTCTCATTTTAACTGTCTTTCTGCCATACTAGAATATATTCCAAGCAGTGACACAGTTTACTCTGCATATCCTTTAATTATTTTCAGAGTATCTGGGAAAAGTCAAATTCTCAATTTATTTTTAAAACTTATGTAATGTGATGCTACAATATATAGTAGAGAATTAGACAGGCAGTTCTGTTTAGTTTTCCAAGTACACCTCCACATAGTATTTAGGTATTTCATGAGCCCCAGCATACTGAAATTTGTAGTTTTCCAGCATTTTTTGGTCTGGCTACGTCCACTGCTAAATAGTTTTTGAAATATTAAAAGATTAACGAGCTTGACTTGTATGTTTGAGCTGATATTATGGTAAAGTTATCTGAAAGATGGGTGTCAGATGTTTGGACAGGGGGCGCAATTTCAGTGCTTGCCCTAGGTGGTATTTCCCCTAGATACGCCTCTGTTGCCATTCATATGCAGCCCCTCAGAGAATCAGTGCCGCCCACCCCGCTTCCAGCATGGACAGGAACCCCCTTGTCCTTTACTTGTTGGCTATGGATAGGTGGGCTGAAAGAAAGAAGTGTGCAACCGTTTTCAAAGCAAGGAAACAAGCTATATTCCTAGAAACAAACCACATCCTCTTTGCTAACTTCAGCGAGGGAAACAACAAACTTGTGGATTTTGATCAAGTTGGTGTGAACATTGCATTAGAAGCTCTGTGTTGGCTTGAAAGCTTGTGGTTTGGGGGTTTGCAATCTGGTATGGAGGTCTATACCTACTGTAAAGTGCCTTCTAGATACAAGGTGGGGTGCAGCTTTGCCAACTACATGGCATCCATCTGTGCAGGAGCATGTAGACCAAGCTTGAGTGGTGAGCCTACGTGGTGGATGAGGATTGGGTGGGGGTTTCTTCAGACTCCAACCCACTCTGCTCTTGGGGAGCTGTGGCTTGTGCATGGCCATCTCCTCCTGTCTCCCCAGTCCCCCCAGTCAGAGCAGCCCAAGCATGAGTGTGGATGTGCTGAGCCCCCTTGCACAGTGGCCTTCTTTTTGTGAGGGGAGCAGAGGGTGGGGGTGACATGTTTCTGAATAGGGGTGTGTCCGAACCGGTCCGGCGTCCATTCTAAAGAATGGCCGAACTGCCGGACCGGTTCGGCCCTGGCTGGTCCGGGTCCGGGTGGGGGGTATGTCTTTAAGGGCAGGAGGGCTTGCTTACCCCTCCCGCCTCTTTGCCCCCTCCAGCGCCCGTATTTAACAGAATAACGGGGCGCTGGAAACCAGCCGCCCCCCCCCACCGCCCCCCCCCCCGCCGCGAGCAGATTTAGCCCAAAAACTACCGATACCACTGCCGCCGTCGCCCGCCAGCCCTCCCTCCCTCCCAGCCGCCCGCCCGCCCGCCCGCCCGCCTGCCTGAGTCCTCACCCGATGCTTTGTAAATAACGAGAGGAGCTACCGAACAGAGCTCCTCTCGCTAGGAAGTCCTGCAGCATACTGAAGCTTTGCGCGCGCGCGCATGCGCGCACCACAAAGGACACCGATCGCCGGAGGCCCGGTCTACCCGCCGGGAAAAGGCCGGGTAGACCGGGCCTCTGATCGCCGGAGGCCCGGTCTACCCGGCCTTTTCCAGGCGGGTAGACCGGGCCTCCGGCGATCGGCATCCTTTGCGGCGCGCACATGCGTGCGTGCACAAAGCTTCAGTATGCTGCAGGACTTCCTAGCGAGAGGAGCTCTGTTTGGTAGCTCCTCTCGTTATTTACAAAGCATCGGGTGAGGACTCGGGCGGGCGGGCGGCTGGGAGGGAGGGAGGGCTGGCGGGCGGCGGCGGCAGTGGTATCGGTAGTTTTTGGGCTAAATCTGCTCGCGGCGGGGGGGGGGGCGGTGGTGGGGGCAGCTGGTTTCCAGCGCCCCGTTATTCTGTTAAATACGGGCGCTGGCGGGGGCAAAGAGGCGGGAGGGGTAAGCAAGCCCTCCCCGCCCTAAAAGGAAGGCCCCCCTTCGGTGCCGATCAGGCTGCTCCGGACCGTGCACATGTCTATTTCTGAATGTGCATCCGGACCCCCTTAGCTACAAGGATCTGGGTCTGGGGTGGTGTGCAGCAAAGAAACCTTGTCTTGGTGGGCACCTTGCATTATGTCGGCAGTGAGGCTGCACCAGAGGACCCTTCTCCTGCTTGTCCGGGATGCTGGGCTGTGAGGGGTAGAGGGGTTTGCAGTGGGGCCATGGGCTCCACAGGCAGCAGGGTGTTTGCTAGCTGCCTGCTGACACACAATGGTCCTGCTTGTGGTCCCAAAGGGAGAGGTCTTTAGGGTGGATCAGGCAGGGATGGCACCCTGAATGTCCCTTGCAATGGGCAGGAGGCATGCCTGTGGGTGCTTACTCAGGGGAGCAAAGAACTTCCCCTGTGCTCCTTGTGAGGCTGGAGTGGCTTGGGAATGGCCTGTGGATCTGGGCAGGTAGGGACCTAGCATCAGCAGCTGAGGTTGGTAGAGCTGCTGCTGAGGGGCAAAGGGTGGTAGCTGTTTGGCAATCCCAACTGTTGAATCAGCTCAATAGTTGGGAGCGGGAGCGCAGACAGGTCAACTCCCTAAAGGCTTGGTGGCTCAGGGAGGTCTGGCCTGGACCGATCTACTCTGTCAGGCTAAACGTCTCAGAATGGCTTGGCGGCTACTGCAGGGTACGGCTATGACTGAGGGCTGGCAGTAGGCTGGCTAAGATGGGCAGCTCCTGCTTTAGAGCATTGGGGCTGCCCAGAGCCCTGGTGCAGTTGCCTAGGCCTTAGGGTTGACATACCCCTTGTGGGCATGCCTTCACACACCGCACTGTCGAAGCGGAGAGCCATGCTCGTTAATTGAGTTCTTCAAAAATTTAAATAAATTGTGGCCCTTATTAACTCCACACATGGTGTCTTGTGTCTTCTTGGGGTACAGGGCTATGCTTTTCAAGGCAGAGTTGCAAAATTTGTGCACTGCACTCTGTTTGTTTCACCCATAGGGAACGATAGGTAACTCGAATCCCATTTTCCCCCATGGGTAAGTCCTGGAGACAACAAAGTGGGTTGGATGGTATGGTGTGATGGATGCTACCTACCACCCAGCCCACAAAAGAATTGGGCAAGTGGGCCATTTTTATTTTTAACTTAAACCCCCATAGGATCCTATGGCGTTGGGGGGGGGGAGTTTTGTTCTTGGTTTTTTAAAATCACCTGCTTGTCTGTCTTTTTTGTGGGTTAAGTGGTAGATAGCACCCATCATGCCCTATCACCCAAACACACTTTGGCTTCCCTAGGACCTACCCATGGAACAATTGAGTGATTCGAGTTTCCCATTGTTCCCTATGGGCAAATCACAATTTCTTTCAATTTGATTCGTCAAACTGGTGATTAATAGGTTTGAATTTTTGTGATTCTATTTGAGGTTGAATCAAATGGCAAAAAAAAAAAAAAAAAGATTTGTACACACCTCTAATAGCAGCCCTATTCACAAGTTACATCCAGCACTCATACAGTCTGTATACAGTGCACACACTGTAAACAGTATGTGCATTGAATATAATTTGTATAACCTAACTTGTGAAAGTGTACTCACATACAGATCTTATGGATGTACAGTTATTAACAAATTATATGCAACACACATACAGTAGTATACTTATTTGTTCCCACCATTTGAGTGGGCCTGTACTTAGGTTCACTTGTAAAATGAATACATGTATAACCATTCACACAAGTCCTGTTCACACATTATGTACAATTCTGTGTACAGTATATTCATGTACAGATCTGTATGCATGCACAGCTACTCATGTTACATTCAATAGACATACAGGGAAAGACTTCCTATCTGCATCTCACATTTGAGGGACCTGAACCTTGGTTCAGATTTAAAGTTTTGTGGTTTTATCGTAAGCCAGCCCAAGCAGCATTACACTGGAGAGGTGGCATATAAATATTATTAATTATTTAAAGGGAACACATGCATGGCCATTCTCACAAAAGCATGAACATGTGTACAGGCACCTGTATGCATGTACAGCATAATGTATGAACAGGCCAACAAAAACATGTATAGAGTATGAATACACACTAGGGATGTGCAAAATATTTTGATGTCGAAACATTTCAATTCGAAATGGGCCATTTTGAGTGTCCAAGCTTGAAACAAAACACCCTTTAAATAAAGGGCATGTTTTGAGCTTGGAACAAAACAACCCCGTTTTGATTAGAAACATTCCAAGTACCATTTCAGAGGCCCGTTTTGCCCTTGATGATTGGTTTTCTGGCACTGGATTCTGATTGGCTTGCAATCTCCTTGCTTCTTGGTTGGCTTGTTAACATACAAATCAAATGTTGTCAAGGGCAACTGTGCTCCCATTGGCTGATTGCACAGGCTGATTGCCCAAACTTCAGAGGTTAGTGAAATCTGACTCTGTAAATCTGTAGAAAGACTTCCAATGACTTTGATAGACTTTGACTCAACAAGGCATAATATTTCTGTCCGTGAATATGCTGTGTAAGCAATCAGGTAGGCATAAAACCATAGGCTTATGCTTATTGATCTTGAATCCTGAAGTACTTGGAAGGCCAGTAATCAATACAAGGCTATGCACTGGCAATGTAACATTTTCCCAATATCTTCAAACCTATATCTGATTAATTTTGTCACAAGTGTAGCCTTGGCTTATTTATTATATGTTCTCTTAACTGATATAAAGTGGCACAATAACTGTGCTTTGTGGCTGCTTGAGTGAAGGCAAAGTGGGAAAATGAGTGCACATATTATTTTATAGGAATATCAGAAATGTAAATGTATAATATGGTATATAAATCAAATAAATAAATAAATAAATAAATAAAATGGGTAGCAGCTCCAGTGCTACAAATAACAAAACATTTCCCTAAGTCATTCCTCCAGATTAAAACATATAGGATTTTTCTGGTAGGGCTGTTAAATAAAATGTTTTAAAATATCATACAAATAAGCTGCACAACAATGGGGTGCAGATCCACCCTACGGGACAATTCCCCATTGAGGAATCCCACCCTCATTTTACTAAACTCACCCTGTCATATCTAAAAACCCGTATCTTCAATCCTCAACAATTTTTTCTCCCCTCACAAAGTGTCTTTCCTCTCACCTGCCACAACATTTAAGTAAGGTATTGTTCCACAAGCTTTCCCTTCATCTTCACCCCTGACAATTGATTCGCATGGATCTTATTTCCAGGTAAGTGTGAGGATCGTAGCCTCAGCTCACTCCTGTAGAGAGTTAGGCATATCTAAGCTTATGGAAGTCACTGGATTTAGGGGCACCTAATTGGGGGAAATGGCTTGACTGCCAATCTAGAAGTTGCCAGTTCGAATCCCCACTGGTATGTTTCCCAGACTATGGGAATTGGAAACACCTATATCAGGCAGCAGCAATAGAGGAAGATGCTGAAAGAGCCCTGTAGTTGTCTTTGATAGAATACAGGAGGGGTTTACCATTGCCTCCTCAGTCGCCAAGAAATCAACACCGACTCGACGGAACACTTTATGTTTACCTTTAATTCCTCATAGGATTGGGCAGCAGGAATCTAAATTTCTTCTCATTTGGACACAGGAGCATCCTAAAGGAACAGATCTTTTATTAAAAAGCATGTCAGACTATACATAGTGTCAGAGATTATGGGAGTTGGAGCAAAGCCATGCCTTGCCCAATACATGTACACCACTTTATGTATGGAGAAGGAGAAGGAGAAGGAGAGGAGTGGTCTAGTAATTTTAGAAATGAATCTTTCTAAAACCTTTGGGTAACTTTGGGCAAGCCACTTCTACAGTCCTTGAGATCATTGGCCAAGCAAAGGGGGGCCTTTTATCTAATACATTTGGCATCTTGCCTGTAAGTTGGTTGCTTGGTAATGTGATACAAAAATACAAATTATATCAAATTATATTATGTCTTCAGGTTGAGGAAAAAGGCAAAGAGCTAGGCACACTTTACTGGAGAGGTGGAATTTTGAGTTCATGGGAAGGATTCACAAGGTCTGGTATAATGCTACATCATCTGCCTTGTTGGGATTCCAGAATGAAAGCTGCTGTGCACATCCAGGATACTATTCTGTAATTCAAGAATTATAGAATCCACTATCACTGCTCATCTTTGTTCACTCCTAATCTTCTTTGGTGCAAAATGATGAATAAACTTGAATAAATTTAGAAAAAATCCACTCTCATTTCCTTCCAGAGAATCTACTCTCAGAACACTTCAGACTTCGAAAACAACAAACAAAACGTAGTGCCCCATGGGCTTGTTGTTTGTGGGTTGGTTGGTACCCTATGTGCAATACACCACAACCTGCTCTGGGCCACCCTGGTGCCTCTCACTTGGAGTTATGGGGCTGCAGAAATCCCCATTATTTCCTATGGGGGGAAAGCTTAAAGACACACCACCTTCAAAAGTTTTTTTTAAAATCACCCCTTTCACCAATTTCTTTGAAATCGGGGTGGTAGCAGGCACCTATTGGGGCACTCCCACTCAACCTACTCTTCTGCCCCTGAAACCCCCTTTCTGCCCCCAAATCTGCCACAAAGACAGGCCAACTTCAAAAAATGTTTTAAAAATTACCCCTTTGCCCAATGTCTTTGAAATCTGGCTGGTAGGTTCCTTGAACTCATTGGGTACTACCACCCACCACAACCTACTCTGGGTCACCCTAGTGCCCCCCATGTGGAGTTATAAGGCTACTGAAATCCCCATTATTCCCTATGGGGAAAAGCTTAAATACCTGTGAACTTCAAATTTGTTTTTAAAATCACCCCTTTTCCCAATTTACTTTGAAATTTGGGTGGTAGCTTCCACCCATTGAGCACTACCACCCACCCCACTCTTTTGCCCCTGGAACCCCTTTTTTGCCCCAAATAGATTTTGATTCAGAAAAATTCAGGTACAAATTGAATCTGGGGTGATTTGGGGAGGCAGATTCGGACCCAAAACAAATCAATGATGATTCAGTTCTAGTACAAATTGAATAAAAAACATCAGTTCTTGCACATCCCTAATTGCCATGGGATATCTAAAGCAAAGTCTATCAAACACTAGCTATTACATACTACCACCACCACCACTACTACTATTACTACTATTACTACTACTACTACTACTACTACTAATAATAATAATAATATCATTACTTATTCGGTAGCTAAATGGTATTTGGGGCACTTTACATAATAATAAAAACTATTTATTTTTAAAAGCATTAAAAATATATATTTGAACTGAATTCTAATTGCAAAAACCATTGTGGGAGGGATCATGGTGAATACTCTGAAAGAAGCTGAGGAACAGAAAAGTGTTCAGTGCCTGATGCAGATACTGTCTCTCACAACATTGTGTTTTATTATTTTCTTTTAAATGAAACTTCCCCAAACCTTAATTAGGGATGACATACTACCTGAACCCTCACTTGCTAAGCAAAGATGAACAGCAGTCATCACATTCTTGGCTAGAAACCATGTCCTCATTGCCCACATCTGATGCACAGACATAGCTCCTTGGCTACTTGTTCTCATGTCCATCTGCTGAAATGGCAAAGTGCCTTCCTGGAAGTTGCTTGGACTCTTGCTTTTAGGGCAGACACTTGCCAGAAGCAGGCATTGTACATTACGATGCATGCATCGTGTCTTCTGGAGGAATACCTCCTGGCCTTTGCTAGAGAGCTTTTATCACAGACCTCCTACGGCCTTGTTACAGCTGTTGGGAACTGTGAGCCAAGGGAAGAAAAAATATGTCAGCTATGCAGGAGGGCATTTTCTAGTTGCCAGAGTGACAGTTTGCACTGCCACGGGTATAGGCAAACTCATCAGTACTACTTGGAACAGTAAACACAAATTATGTAGTATGCCAGCACTCAATCTTGGCCTGCTTGGAAGAAGGCAAGATGATGACACTACAATTAAAACCTGGATTGGAATTATAGACAACTCCTGTTCACAAGACAAGGCCACAGTTCTGAATATTTGCCTGCAGCAGTCAAAGTTATTCTAATTTCATAAATATCAAAATGAAGCTGCAGTAGGTTTCTTGGTGTCCACAGAAGAGGACCTAGAATACAAATTTCTAGAACCTGTAAGAAAATGTGCATATGCACACTGCTATATGACAGGTTACCTTGTCCTCTGCTGCATGAAATTCATGTGATGAAATTCAAAAGATCAGAGTTGTACACCAAGGTATCCTAAATTTACTAGGCTTGTGCATTTCAATTTGGGTACAAAACGTTTTGTGCCTGAAAATGACAATTTTGGAGGTTTTGTAACCAAAACAAAATCAAGAATTAAAAAACAGAGATTTTTGTTTCCAAATAAAAATGACTGTGTTTCCGGCAGAATGCTTTGTTCTTCGGAAAAGCATTGCAATTCAAATTGACTTCTCGACTCTCTCCACTCCAGCTGAAGCACTGAGTGATTAGTAGAAGATAAGATATGCAAAAACTGTTGATCATGAATAGTTTAGTTAAGTGTTGTATTCAGTGTGATTGAAATGCAGACTGACCTTGCAAAGGGATTTTGGAAGGTCAGAAATACCCAAATATCTTTGGGAGCTCAATGCAATTCCAAAGTTCTTGCTAAAAGCCATGGTATAAATTGTGTGGAGAAGCTTTTCAAGAAGCTGGTTAGGAAAGTTCTGAAATTACACAGGTGTTTCTTTCCAAAGGTTTAGAAAGAATCTCTTGACTTGATCAGGGCTCTTTTGAAGAGCTATTTTGTTTTTCTTCTGATTTTTATGAGTTATAGTGGTGTCTAAGTTTTGATGCGCAAGTTGAGCAGTCTAATGTAATTTAGGCCACAATGTAATTTGGTGGGACATGATGTCTAAACCAGTGGTTCACAACTTTTGCCATTGCAGGGACAGGTCATCCACATGGAACTACAGGAGACAAAAGGAGTGGGGTGGGGAATACACCTGTAATCTATTGCCTTCCCAAGGAATCTTAGTTGCTTCTCTCTTTCTTGTAACCATGATCCATGGTTTTGCACTTTCTCAAATGCAGTGATGATAATAAATCTCAACAATTCTGAACAGTAGGCTGATTTGTTTGGGCTACGGCTCACTCCAGTTCAGATAAATGAACATTTGAAGCTGTTCCATAGTACCAAGCCAGTTTTATTTTATTTTTTTACATTTTATATCCCGCTCTTCCTCCAAGGAGCCTAGAGCAGTGTACTACATACTTAGGTTTCTCCTCACAACAACCCTGTGAAGTAGGTTAGGCTGAGAGAAGTGAATGGCTCAGAGTCACCCAGCTAGTATCATGGCTGAATGGGGATTTGAACTCGGGTCTCCCCGGTCCTACTCAAGCACTCTAACCACTACACCACTCTGGCTCATTGGTCTATCTTGCTATCTCAAATGACCTGTGGTCACTGTTCCATGGGGAGGGAGTGTTTTTATTGAAAGATTGCTTGAATCCACAAATGGGTTGTGCTGCTGTGCTAGTGCCACAGGGACAGGCTCATACCCACTGCAAATTCTCAAATAACTGTGCCAAAAAATTAAGTGTTGTCCATCATTCTCTTCACTCTTTCAACTTGTTTATGTGGGGCTTCAGAGGCAAAACAGTGGGTTGGGTGGCAGTGCCCCAAGGGTGGTGCACCCAGATTACAAATAGGGCAAACGACTGATATCTTAGGAATTTTTGAGGTTTACGCATCTTTAAGATTTCCCCCCAAAGGGAATAATGGAGGTTTCAGCAGCCCTATAATGCCACCTGGGGGGCACTGGGATGGCTCAAAGCGAGTGGTGGTGTAGTGCACAGAGGGTGCCAACCAACCCCCTGAATTGCTAACCCATTGGGGTACTGGCTTTGTTGTTTCTTAGGTGTTGAGTTTAGATTCTCTGGTAGCAAATAAGATTTTTTAATGAAAAACCATGAATCCACTCTCATATGCTACTACAGAATTTACTCTCAGAACACCTCTAGAACAACAAAACCCTGAACTTCATGGGTTGGCAACCCATGTGGGTGGTTGGCACCCTATGTGCACTACACCGCCACTTGCTCTGGGCCACCCCAGTGCCCCTCAAGTGGAGTTATGGGACTGCAGAAACCTCCATTATACCCTACAAGGAAAATCTGAAAGACACGTAACTTCATTAATTCTTTAAAAATCAGCCGTTTGCCAAATTCCTCTGAAAAAAATTGTGGTAGCTTCCTTGCACCAACTGGGCACTACCACCAACTCGATGTGTGAGCACTGCAAGATATTCCCCTCAGGGGATGGAGCCACTCTGGGAAGAGCAGAAGGTTCCAAGTTCCTTCCCTGGCTTCTCCAAGACAGGGCTAAGAGAGACTCCTGCCTGCAACCTTGGAGAAGCCACTGCCAGTCTGAGAAGACAATACTGAGCTAGATGGATCAATGGTCTGACTCTGTATATGGCAGCTTCCTATGTTCCTATGATCAGTAGTGTGGGCCCTCTCATGGCTGCCCAGTGTGATGTCAACCCCCGAAGCTGGCCCTAAATTATTTTACTGAAAGTAATAGATGTTCAGAGATCTGGTTGTGTCTTGGGTAACTTGGGCTGTGAAAACAGACAAAAGCTACAATGCAAATAAAAAAGCAGTAGCTAAAACCATCCCACTCAAAACACAACTTTTGTCTTTTTCCTCTCTAGTGTCAGGATTAGGAACTCACTAACATTCCTAACTGGGAGTGGCTAAAACCAGTGATCTGACCCTATCACAAGAGCTGAGTTTCAGAAGGGAAGACCCATGTATGACACTCAGATCTGAAAAATATAATTTATAGTACATATCAAAAAACTCAAACCTATTTTGAACTGCTGGTCTCAGCCATGCAATATACGAGGTAATAATAAAAGAGTGCCTTTGTGGCTATGCATATGACTTTTCTCAGTCCCAACCATAGCCCCTTCACCTACCTATGCACCCACCTACCCACCCAAACATGAGAAAAAAATCAGAAATTATGGCCTGCCATATTTTGCTTTTATACAACGTGCCTTGTGCACTGAATTGTGGGAACTTTAGAAGTAAAAAAAAAAAAAAATCAAATGGCAATCAGGCCCTCTTTTTTCAAATCATCTCTCTCTCTCTCTCTCTCTCTCTCTCTCTCTCTCTCTCTCTCTCTCTCTCTCTATATATATATATATATTAATTTTAGCCCCCAAAAATGCACTAGGGCAATAAGCGGTACATCAGAAATTACTGCTAGGTCTTACTTTCGGGGTAGGTCTTACTTTCGGGGAAACAGGGTATATATATAACACATTGCTTGACATGACATCAACGAATCCCAGCCATGTAAATTCATGGCATGAAGTGTACTGTTTTATTAAAGGACAGTTGATAAATGTTTTCAGATTCAAGTGGAAGCTGAATCCATATTATTAGACCACTACCACCCTGCCTGCCAAGTAATCTTGATTTCCCTTCTCAAACACTTCTGGTATTACATTTCTTTCAAGACATTTTTTATGCTGGTTTAACTGTACAAGTTTCTGAGGCATTAATTCTCTAGCTAATCTTTTCCTTGAAAAATTCCCTGCCATTAAAAAGAATAACTAATCATCATAAACACTGTTTAGACTCTCTCATGTTTTCCAGACTCTTTCAATAATTAATGAGTTTGCATTAATGCTTTTAAAATATTCTATATCTGAGCAATTTGTTTGGCTGAAAGTCTGAACTTCAAGGAATGGAGCCTGACAGAGTATTCAACCTCCTAATCCATTGATCATTAGATTGCTACTAGCCTAGTTACTGAGTTTGCCCTGAGTGCCTTAGACAAAGGGGCAAACATGTGTAATAAATGATATTAATAATGTGGCATGTTGTCACTCCTATTCACCCATATGTACCTGCCAGGGTCCTTCACTCATCATGTCATGCCCTGCTCATGGCCCTGCCACTAACAGAAATCTGGATGCCGGGGACTAGAGACAGGGTCTTTTTGGCTGTGGCCCCTTGGCATTGGAGCGCCCTCCCTGAAGAGCTTTGTCATGTTCTCTCCCTCAGTGTTTTTAAAAAACAACTTAAAACACATCTTTTTAAAGAGACTTTTAAATGCTCCATCTTTGGTTATATCCGGTAGGTTCTTTAGTTTTTCATTTTTATAATTCTCAATGTTTAGCTTTTAAAATAACTTTTAATTTGCAATGTAATACTGATTGTGGTTTTTAACCTGACTTTTAACTTGTTTTCTTAAATGGGTTAATTTTATTACTTTTATTTTATATTGTTTCTATTTTATCGTTGTGAGCCGCTCCGAGCAGTAGTGTACTGGAGGGGCGGGGAATAAATATTTTAAATAAATAAATAAATACTAAGGTGGTTTTCAGTGGCACTCCTCCACCCCCTGCACATATACCCACCCAGCCTAGTTCTAGGTCAGAAAGAGTACTAAGGAGTTGGTCTGGCTCCTGGGAGGCTGGAGGAGTTTCCAACCTACCTGGTTGCACTGGCTTCTGATGCATACCCCTTATTCTGGGGTAGAGGAGTGGGTGAGGGTTCTTTAAACAGTGGAGGCCTTTGAAAACAACCATTTTGCATTATAGGACTACAATATACCATGACTGCATTGTCTGATCCTTTGCTGTAAAATACCTGTCTGGTGGATGGAGGAGTGAAAGGGGGATTGGGAAATACTTTTGAGGGAGCACTCAATACCCCTTGGAGTTATCCCTCTAATGCCATTGGAGAATTTGTCCTGATCTAGATAATAAGCTATGCTATTGAAATAAGGAAAAGAAAAATAAAGCTCAGGTAGAATATTGCATCATTTTACAAGATTGTGTAGGCATGTTATTACTGCACATCTGTAGGTTGCTCTAAATCTCGTCAGTACCATGGGATTTGATGATATTATGCAAAATGGTCTGAGATGCGAAAGTGTTGAAATAAATCAAGCGATTTGGAATCCATCTCTGAAAAACTGAGCAGCCATATTGAAGTCTGCTATGCTTTCAATATAGGAAGTCCCCAGACATACAGTACAATTGGTTCCTGAAAACTGTGCCTTAAGTCAAATTGTCTTAACTCAGAACCTATGTGCCCATAGAAAACAATGTTATGAATGGGAGGTTTGGTTCTTGAAGTAAGGGGTAGATATCCTATTTTTTCCCCTGCTTCTGTCAAAGCTGATGATGTGTCATTCGTAGACATGCAGCAGATATATGGTGAGAATGGAGAATCAGAAGTTGCTCACCCTTGCACCCACTCCCTTCCTATTCCCTTCCTAGTGCTTTCTCATTTTTTCGTGGAAGAAAGGGAGGCAACTGGCTGGGCTCTTTCCCTTTCACCATCACAACACAGCAGCTGAGCCTGGAGGAAGAGGAGTTGAAGCAGCAGCAGTGGCAGTGGCAGTGGCAGTGGCAGTGGCGTGTCAAGGTGGGGCTGTCCACTATTGCTTGGACAGCCAATTCACAGCTTCAGATGCAGCAGCAGCTGGCACCAGGACTACCAGTCACAATGACAATGTGAGCCTGAGTCCTCATTGTCACCTCCTCCTCCTCTAGCCCATGCATCAGCAGCTGTCTAGCCAATGGCGTAAGGAGGGCATGAATGGCCTGTGTTCTCACAGGCAGCCCTCCCATGGTGATAGTAGCAGGCTCTCTTCCCCAGGAGCCCCCTGCAGCAATGATGGTAGAGACATAGCATGCTCCTAACATCTGTGCTACCATCAGATGGTGGCATGCTCCTAACACCCGTGCTCTGACCCCGAGTGACTGGGAAGCAGCAGCAGGTTGCAGCAGTGTTACCGTTATGCTGCAGATGGGCTGGTGAGCTGGCCAGCAGGGGAGGGGAAGCGAGGGAGGTGAGCAAGGCAGCCCCTTGGCAGGGCAAGGCAACTCTAGAGGCAGGGCAGCGCAGGTTCTTCAGACCTGTCCACCTTATTATAGCTCTGCCCCTGCATCATGTAGAATCTTTCTCCCTACAGGTGTTGTAAAGATGAAACATAGTTGTAAATTTGAAAGAAGGTGACAATATGCAAATGATTTAAGTGCCATTCATCTTAATCAGAAGTGTCTTAAGTCAAGGACTCCCTGTAAATAGTCATTCACCTTTTAAGCAAAAGTTGTGATTACATCAGCGCAAATTATGTATGTGCTTTGCAGTCTTCAGTGCTTTCATCCCAAACCTTTTCTGTTCACCTGAAATTTTTAAGGCTTACACATCAAATCCCATGATACCAAGTGAGATTTAGAACAAAATTTAGAACAAAATACAAATGTGCAAGAATAACAAAATGCTTATATACAATCTGTAAAGCGATGCGGTGCATTCGTGAGCAAAAACACATTTATAATATCATCCTGAGCCTTGCACTGAAGAAAGCCATTGCTAAAGGAATGGAAGTTCAATAAGAATCAGCTGAAATGCAAATTAGCTGATGGAATTTCCATAGAACATACTGCTGTTTTATGGGCTGGGAAAACAGAATTGGAAGTATAATTTTTCCCATGGGTTTTTGCACACAATCTGAGCAGTAATTATACTATTATCTCTTAAGAACATTTCTCACTTTCTCAAAATGATAAAGAAAGCCTCTGCTCTTTACTAATTTTTTGACCTTGGACATTTGAATAAAGTGAATCCATTGTGCATTAGTGATATTTTAGAGTAGGGGATTTGTTGTTTTCCAAAACCCACATATTCCATGTTCGAAGGTTTGGAGATCATGCCTGCCAAAGGATGGATGCCCTTTCTTTTTCATTTCACAGCTACATAAAAGGCAAGAGATACCAAATGAGCGCCCTTTCTGTCTCTATTTGGCAAATAGATGCCACAAAGCCTGGAATGGTGGGAAAAGCCTGATGCTTGGAGAAAAAGGAGGGCGGAATGAGCAGTGTGATTTGCCTCCTGACTTGGCAAAACACGGGTCAGTTGTTCATACAATTTTCCTCTGAGCACATTAGCAATGCAATCAAAGCAATGATTTTCTTTTACTTTCTGCTGACACATATCAGAGGAAGTGCAATGCAGTCAGTGACAAGTGCGAAGCCTACCATTTGAACCCACCCTCAGAGTGCATTTTATGACACCATCATAAGGGTGATTTCTACAAATCATTGTTTGACAGGAGACACAGGCTGGTGTGAGGGTATCACAGTTCCTTTGCCTGCTGTGAATTTCTTTTTTCAGGAAGCCATGGAGGTCAGGATTCAGGGGAGCAGCAGGGATGCAAAGGCAAATAGCACAAGGCATTTTTACAACAGCCCAGGCATCCTTTCCGGATAATTCTATGAAAGTAGAAGGGAACCAGAAATATTATATTCATTTAAACTACAGCGCTAGGATTTCTCAGAGCAGTTGTTATAAACAAATGGAATATAAATAATGTAGAGTCAGGTAGCTGCTGAGGACCCTTCTGACCTTGTGCTGAAATTTGACAAGAAAACAACATGTTTCTAGTCCACATTAGTATGGAGAACTGTTTGGAAAAAAAGATAAGGATTCCCTTTTAACGAGCGGTAACTTATTGCCATATGCATATGACTAATCAGTAAGCTATATTAATGCTGCCAGGTGGTTGGGAGAATTTTTGCGACATTTCCGCATCTTATAAGAAATACAGGGAAGCAAAAGGTAATAGAAACTCTCTTCTCCTCATTTGGCTGGATAATGCAGTTGACTGGTTTACTAACTACCAAGTGATTACTCCAAAGATGGAGATTGATCTTTGTGTTGGAAGAAGTAGCATGTGAAGCAGCCCCAAAAGCTTTAAATGTTGACTGTTTATGAGCAACTATATATGAATCTATGGCTTTTGGCTGCTGTATTAGCCACTGCAGTACTAAAGATATAATTTGATCACATTGGAACTTCCTTTTTTAATTTGCACATGGCTAGATTGTTTTCCCTTTTGCAGCTCCCTTTGAATTTTATGTCCCTTTAATGAGAAACTAAAATGGGTGCAGTCTTCGTAAGCTTCTGCCAGATGTTGTTTAATAATTTCATCCCTTTCAAACTTTCTGGAGACTAGATGATGGGGCTTGCACTTTGCAGTCTGCTTTGGTGTCTCTTTAAAATGTAACAGCTTTATGTGTTTCTCTTTGCAGATGCCATACTGAAGAAAGTTGCATGCACATAATTGCTCCTATTTCCTTCCCATCATCTTATCTACAAGTGTGGTCATATGGCACTGCCTGCATTGTGAGTACTGATTCTCACTCTTCTATTGAAAATAGCAGTAATGGTAATAATTTAATTTTCAATGTGCAGAATTGGGACAGGATCGTGCCAGAAGAACCACACCAGCATCAAGACTGAACTGGTGCAGAGGGGCTGTTGTAGTTCTTTCCATGTGATCCCACACTTTCCACATGGTTTGCCTATTCCTACATCAACAGAGCAGCATAGGCAGTATTCACAGGCACAGGTAGCTGGTGGTGTTTGAAGCTGATTGCAGGTTTGTCTGTTTGTCTGTTTGTTGGTTTCAAGGGACTCCCTCCTCTGCCCTGTTGAGCTGTGTATACATTGGTTAAATGAACCTGGACAGGCTACAGCTTAGCTGGGACACATGTATGAGTAATAAGTATAGCCTAGTGGTTAAGAGTTTAAGCAGTGAGCCTGGAAATCTTATTTTGTTTGTTTGTTTGGGGGGAGATGTGAAAAGAATCTCCCATTACAATTCCATGCCTTTTGAACCATTCCTAGTGAATTTTTGCTGTATCCTAAATATGGCCAAGATGAGAAAATACAGAAACAGAAGTTAATCCCCATATAAAAGATTCAAAAGGGTATGAAGTGTGGTAGTGCAAGCTGCGGTATCCCTAGTTTAAATCATATATTAGCCATGAACCCGATAGTAAGCCTATTATCTCTCAATCTCATCCCCCCGGAGCTGCAAGACTGACCCACTTTATAGGGCATCATGAGCCTGGGTATGGAAAGGAAACCCCATAAGTGGAAGAAGACACAGACAGTTCAGGATGAACCAGGGCAAAACACTCCAGCCTGCCTCAGCGGATCTATCCCCCACTATGACTAGAGGAGACAACCTAGCCTCCATCCTTGGATTGAGGATTCCTCTGAGGGATTCTGCTCTGGTGTCCACAGAGTCAGCACCTGCAGAATTTAAGCATCTGTAGAGCTTAATGTGGGAGTCAGCACTTGTCCCTTTAAGCTCTGGTAACTTTTACAGGGGAAGTGCACAGCTAAAAGACAGGAATCAGAAACAAAGCTATTATTTAAGGGCTCAATTGAGACTAGAATTTTACTGAATCAACATCCTCCTATCCTCTGGTAGATGCCCCTCACTCAGACCTGTAACTGCGCCATTCGGAGCTCTCCAAATCCTTATCTTGCCCTGGGAGCTAACCTTGGTCCTGTTCTGCCAGTCTTCTGCTCTGATCAAGTTATGTCTCATATCAAATTTCTGCTGGCCAAGAACTGAAATAAAGATTGATTGACAGATTAAGTTTCCTTTCACATCTGGCCCTGGACTCCTGGAAGCCAACAGATTCTGGCCTGGAACAGGAGACAGACTTGTTATAAATATTCTTGGGAGTACATATGTGAATGTTAGGGGCACGAACACCGCAGTCCATTAAAAATAAGCTCCCTCTGGCCATAGGAGGATGGCAACCATGCTGCTTCCATAATGTAAGAGCTAGCCTTTGTAACCTGGATAATTTGCGATCTATAGCAAATGATTTCCATTTTAATTCAATCTGCAGGAAATCCTTCCTGTGCTTAAGCCCTAGTGCCACTCTTACTCATGGTGGGCTGGTCCCAACATCCAAAATGAATATAAATATATCTGGTATACTTTTTTGTATTTATCCTTTTACACTGAATGTTATTTTATGGAGCACCACAATTTTATTGCCTTATGGCTACCATATGGAATGATGCTTGAAGGATACCTTCCTAGAATGCATCACACTCTGCAATCTGATTCTTTCCACTTGGTTCCATTCATCATCTTTCCATGTTGTGGAATTCCCAGTGCCGTTGCTTGCACTTCTGAAAAAGCCATCTGCTTGATATAGTACAAATTACTCAGCTATGTATACATGTGCATACAGATTAACAAAAAAACAAGGAGTCACAGTACATGTTTGCTATATACAGAAGAGTCTGTCTTTATCCCATATTTAGAGTGACAGATGTACTAATCAGCAAATCAAATTATGAATCAGTTGATTCACCCTTCCCTGTTTGAGGCATTCTTTTCTTATTTTTTAAAGCACAGTACATAAGTTCAAACCATTAAGCATCCATTTCTCAGTTTTTAAAACGACTATAGAATTCATAAAACATTTTAAAAAACCCACAAAAAACTTCTCCAGCAGGAAAGAGAAAATAGGTTTTGAAAATCTAAGGAACCAGCCATCGTGCGCAGCCGGCTTCAGCTGTAAGCAGGTACGGTGGGTTTTCCTTGAGCTTGATCCTCAAAAGAAGATTGTGTGCCAAACACAACATGTGAGAACATTTCTGCAGCAGGCTCACTGCCCCAATGATGTATGTCTTCATGCAGTCTAAAGCTGTAATCTTAACATGTTCCTAATTCCTTATTAGAAAGCAAATCCCTCTGATTTCCATAGGACTTGCTAATGAGGAAACATGCATATAACTGGGTTGTTCATTTTAAGATCTACACTGAAAGACAGGTTGGTTGCTCTATGGAATGTAGTAGAAACTTTCAAGACACTTCGGTATTTCTTTTTTTCTCATCATAGTATCTGGAGTTAGCTTAAATTGTACCACACTCATTGGTGGTCCCGGACCACAGGTTAAGAAGCACTGGTTGAATTGGAATATATTATACTGTTTAATTATTGCCTGTAATCACTCAATATAGAGGAAGGCAAAGTAATAATCATACCATTTTTTCACAAAACTGTTTTATCCTAAATTCACAGGCATGATAAATCTAGTTTAGCAGACTAAAAAATCATTAATTGCTCTAGTCCCCTCAAAATAAAAAAGAAAGGGCTGACAAATTAATGTTTAAAGCCCCTAGAAATACTACATCAGTACAAGTGGCCCTCATCCATGGACTCCTGTGGTTTTGCATATCCACGATTGGGTCTTAGAGACCCAGTTTCATTATCTGCAAGAAGAATAGGCAGAACTCGCCTATCTGCTGTTTTGGGGGTCTGGAAATGACCCAGAAATGACTTCCCCACCGCCATTTTCCAGAAGAGAGCCATTTTGTGGTTCTTTTTAAATAAAGGTTTTGGTGAATATTCTACCATTTTGGGGAATTGGGGGGCATTGCTGGAGAGCTGGAGAATAAAGTACTGTCCTTTTCTTTTCTTATTTCTGCCCCCCTTGCTTTTTGTTGTTGACCCCTCCCTTTTTGTTGTTGTTAGGAACCTAACCCCCCAATTCCCATTGACTCAAGGTTGCATTATTCATGCTTTCCATATTCACACCTATAGGTGAGAACGGAACCACCATGAATAATGAGGGCCACCTGTATCTGTCAAAGTATCTGTCAAACCAGACTTTGAATTTAAACACTGAAATTTCTTATTCTGTCCAGTAGAGGGCAATTGTGCTCAAAAGTGAAACTAAAGCATGTTCTTGCAGTGCTGTGATGTCTGATACAGTTAAAAGTTGCGCCTTGATTCCCAAGTCGGCGATCTGGTTCACCTCATAAGCCTCTGTAAGGTTATTTTGATAATTTGTTTATGGATAGTAAATTATTTTTAAGGTTTGTTTTCTTAAATCAGAATATTTAGCTAATCTTACCACACACATAGGCATATACCAGTCACTAGGGTTGTCATATTCAAGCTCTCCAAATCCAGGCACCCAAATTTGCATATTATGAAAATTGGCTTGCAAATAATGGGCATATTATGCAAATTCTGCCAGTTAACTGATGCACTGTCCAGTTGATTTGAATTTGTTCTGGATATCAGGGGCGTGACGAGGCTGGAGTGGGCCCAGAGAAAAAAATTTAAAATGGGCCCCTTGCTGATATACACACACACACACACACACACTCATTTCACATGTGACTTGCCTCTGGGGGGCCCCTTGAGGCGGGGGGGGGAGGCAGCCGCCTCCCCTTGCCTAATGGTAGTTACGCCCCTGCTGGATATCTACAAACAATAGTTGAGGAGGATCTCTACCTGAACATTTGCCTGAGCATTAAACACCAATACTTTATATTGAAACACTTTCTGTTAACACTCCCCTTAGTGAGTGCCTTCATCTGTATGATCCTCACTGCACATTAAGGTCATCTGGAGAGGTCTGTATCCAGTTACCACCGGTGTGCCTGGTGGCAACTCAGAACCGGGCCTTCTCTGCAGCTGCTCCTGGACTGTGAAATGCACTTCCAGCAGAAATTTGTGATTTTGGATCCTTGTAGGCCTTCAAGAGAGAGCTATTAAAAATTATTTGTTTGGTCTGGCCTTCCAAGGTTTTTAAATTGTTTTAAGTTGATTGTTTTAAATGATTATTTGTTAGTTTTTTGTTCTTCTGTTGTGCCTTTAACTGCCTTTTTAACCACCTTTAACTGCCTTCTGTTCTTGTGCCTGTAAGCCTCCTTTAACCCAGAGCCTTTGGATAGGGTGGTATAAAAATGTAATAAATAATTAAATAATATAATATACAAGTTCAGTCTTTAACCTTGTCTAATTAGCTGTGTGTAGTGGTGCCACGGATTCCTCGCCAACTGCAGACTACTACTCCACTTCATTTTCCAATATGCTATTTGCTACTTGTTGGTGAATAAATAAGCTATTTATTGGTTTGAATATGCTACCAGATAAGATTGGTGAAGATATCAAATCAAAGCTCATGCTGAGGAGCACTGCTTTGTGCATTCTCATCACCACTAAATTCTACAATTGACCCTGCAAAATTGGCACTAGTGATTGGCCTTCTCATGGTCACCATTTACAGCCTGAGACAAGTACATAAAATGTAATACCAAAATGACTCCTTTTGGTTTAGAATACTTGTATAGAAATAGTTTTCTAAATATAATCCAATATTTTTCTATAGGAAAAGAGCAAGGGACAGGGAGCATTATGGTGGCTTAAAGCAAAATTAAAAAAAAAACACAAGAACCAAATAATATCTATAGAAAATAGATGAAGACTACACTAAGTTTGAGATATTAATAGCAGCAATAGAACAAAAAAAATGCACTGAGCTTTTCAGTCAAGGCTACAGTCCTATATACATTCACTTGGGAGAAAGTCTGATTGAAACCAATGGTACTTACTTCTAAGTAGGCATGTATAGAATGGATTGCACTGTAAAGCCAAAAACCTTGAACATTACAATACACAGGTAGGCAGTAATTTACATCAAAATCAAGCTATCCTCTCATCTGCCCTATAGGGATCCCCTGCTGACACAGAATAGTGACAGCACGTTTTGTTCCTTAACTCGCCATCTACCAGGGCTAGTGTCCAGCCAACCTGTCGGTGTTCCACACCAACCTTGAGAGCAACAACCAAGTGGAGGGTGCCGTGGAACAGAGCCAGGGCTCGAACATGGCTGGTGTCGGTACAGGGGTGGGCATACTGGACGGGGACAGCACAGGCGGCACAGGCGGCCTGGAGACTGCAGCGCACATCTTCATGGGGTGGTTGACGCCACCAATGATGTCAGGCAAGAGATGTGGCTGGCCGAAGCTGTTGCCAGGGAGGAGGCAGGAGCTGGGCTGCAGTACGGCAATTGGGGGAAAGCTGGAAAGCGAACAGTGGCTGGAAGGGCAATAAAGCTCATGGGGAGGGGACCAGGAAGGGCAGAGTCTGGATGTTCAGTACGTGAAGCCACCATTAAAAATGAGGGGGGGAGTGTGAGGGAGGGCTGCAGTCTCCCAGTGATGAGCCAGCCCAAGGACAGAACTGCCTAGAGGGAGGTGGAGCTAACCCCTTCCCCTATCTCTGAGGTCTTACCCAGGGCACTTCCAACTGACCCTCCCATGAGGGTGATGCATTCCTGCCTGGACAGATAGCTAGAGCTTAGGTTTTCTTAAAAAAAGAAAGAAAGAAAGCTGGGAATCCAGACCAGCTAATAGGCTAACCAGGAGCATGCTTAAAATCTGGTAAATACCTAGAAATCTGGGGGAGATGGCAACCTTACCCGTCATCAAATAAATTCAAAACATAACCCTGACTTCTTCATTTTTGCTACATGTATGAAAAATAGAACTACACTAGAGGGCATTTTTGTGCCTTTTGAGAACTAAACAAAATAATATGAATGAAAAATGTTAATTAAATGTTAATTAAAATTAATTAAAATGTTTATACCCTCCTCCTCCAGTACACTACTGCTCAGGGTGGCTTTCCCCCCCTCTTCCCCTCACTGGTTTAAACAGAATGGCAGTGACATGATTGCTGCCAAAACTGACTTCCAAATGACTGAGCTTCCATGTGGCCTCCTTGATTTCTGTAATTGGCTTATAACAAATATTATCTGGCTGAATAATATATTCGCACTCCTGTGCTACTAGCCATAGGGAGGTGCACTCCTATCATAGCAATTATGATTTAAAATCTCTGATTTTATTTATCCCATTGTTTCCTGCCTGTCCATGAAAATGAAGACATCATACATTACATTTCCCCCATTTTATTCTCAAAACAACCTGTTGTTGTGAGAATAAACCACATGTTTGGTCCACCAGCACCCAATGAGCTTTATGGCTGTGTGTGACTTGAAACTAGGTCATGCCAACTACTAAAAGGAAGTTGATCAATAGGATAATAGGGCAGCCAGTTTCAGTATGTACTGTTTTCACTATCACTTGATGCAGAATGGAGGAACAATCATGTGCAAACAGTAACAACCCTTTAATGTCTAAACACATATTTCATAATCAATGAGTTCCATCTAAAGTCACCTTCCTGAATATTCCTGGATAATAATCCTGGATAACCGCTGAATATTCCTGGATAATAATTTACTGGGGGTAAATTATCCTGGATAATTGGAAGTTGCCAGTATGACTTTAGAGCTGCAATTGCTTCTAACTGCTGATACGTTGGGGGTTGTTTTTGTTTGTTCTTCTGGAGACCTAGATGCCGATACTGGCTTTTAAGCATGTTCCCTGCTCCTGGTTAGGGAGGAGAGCTGATCTTGTGGTTGCAGGCATGACTTGTCCCCTTAGCTAAGGAGGGTCTGCCCTGGTTGCATATGAGTGGGAGAATACATGTGCAAGCACTGTAAGACATTCCCCTTAGGGGATGGAGCTGCTCTGGGAAGAGCATCTAGGCTCTAAGTTCCCTTTGTCTGACTGTCTACCTGTTTGTTGGTTTTAAGGGACTCCCTCCTCCACCCTGTTGACCTGTCTATACATTGTGTAAATGAACCTGGACAGGCTACAGCTTAGCTGGGACACATATATGAGTAATAAGTATAGCCTATTAGGAGAGGAGAGCTGGTCTTGTGGTAGCAAGCATGACTTGGCCCCTTAGTTAAGCAGGGTCCATCCTGGTTGCATATGAATGGGAGACTAGAAGTGTGAGCACTGTAAGGTATTTCCCTCAGGGGATGGAGCCACTCTGGGAAGAGCAGAAGGTTTCAAGTTCCCTCCCTGGCTTCTCAAAGATACAGCTGAGAGAGACTCCTGCCTGCAACCTTGGAGAAGCCACTGCCAGTCTGTGTAGACAATACTGAGCTAGATGGACCTGTGGTTTGACTTATGGCAACTTCCTATGTTCCTATGATTTCTGAAGTTATCCCAAGTCACTATCTACAAACAGTGTGAAAACAGCAGATGTGCCTGTTTGCTTTGCAGAGAGCATGTTGCTTTGACTGCAGGAGCATCAGGCTATCCTTGTAATTGAGTAGCAAAAAAAGAAAAGAAATATCCAGCATGCCAGTATGCTCAAAATGTTCACAACCCATGAACAACAACAACAACAACAAAATATGTAAGTGATACTTCAGTTATCACATATAGGTCAATCTAAATGATAGGTCTATTAGTCAGTGGGCATCTACATAGAAAACAAATATTGCCAAATAAAAATGATTTCATTTTGTACGTACATGAAAAATCACTATGATATTGTCACAACAAGGACTAGGCTTAGGTTCAGTGACTTTTCCAAGCCATCCAAATAAAACCTTGCCACGTACAGTGCAATACAGAGGCAGTTCTTGTACAACACAACCTGGAGCTATTGCTTTATGCAATCATACGGGAAGTGGAGATTCTGTTAATATGACACTCTATAAAGCTGATGACCTCCTCCTGTTTCCAAAACCCTCACCTTGCAGAGCTAGCCAAGGAAAACATTTTGTAAATGCTGCCATCTACCCTTGTTCAGTCTTACAGCGTAATCGTTTAGATCCACTTCAGGAGATGATGACCAAAGAGTCATTTGCCTAAGTGCCATCTGATCTGATTTGTGCTAAATGGGACAGAGACCTGCCGCTCTGCCTCACTTGCATTAAATCTCCCTTAGGGGAGCAACAATACATGGTTTGTTGGGAGGTGAAGGTCCCACGAGTCATTAGTGAGTTATCCTCTGTGCTAGGTTCTGAGTGTGCTCTTCTTTCCCTAGTGTCAGTTGTTCTCAGAATCCTTTGAGGCATAAACCAGACTCAGCAGGGTTTCAAATGTTTTACTGTTTCAAAGTGAGCACAACAGTTTGAAGCATGAATGGCCTGCTACAAATGAAGTGAACAAATACATTATAATGCCAAAGTACATGTATGAGTTGGATTTACAGTAATGAAGGAAATAAATATGACTAAATGAATATCAAATTAACCATGAAGCTTCCTGATATATAGGATGAACCTTAACAAAGACAGTAACAGAGTAGGGACATACAGAACATTCCAAACTTGGAGCATTCAAACTCAAATTGGCCATTTTGAGTGTTCCAAGCTCATAACAGAATGAATGCCCTTCAAATGAAAGGCCTGTTCTGAGCTCAGAACGGAACCACCCCATTCCAAGTAAGAACATTTCGCTCTTCTGCCTCTGCGCATGTGCGGAAGCCATATGCATGGTCAGCACCACCACACAAACGGCTATGCACAGAGGCCTTGTAGTCCAAAATGGTGCTCAGAACATTTTGAGTGTTCCGAACTTGTTCTGTTAGAACAACTGGTTGTTCTGGCATAACATTCCAGTAGGGATATTCATGAATCGCGATTGGGCAAGCGATTCAGAACACAACCCTGGCCCCTTTAAAATGGAGGAGATCAGGTGCATACCTGCTTCTCCACCGCTTGCTGCCACTTCCTGAATCAGCGGTGCTCCTCCCAGCTATCTATATGTGCTGGTGGAGCACTCCCTAAGCTGCCTCTACATGATGCCAGCATGCTCATGGCCTATGTGTGTGTGTCAACATTCCTCCCAGCTATCTACGCATGGCGGTGGTACTCTAACCCAGCTGCCCTCATGCAATGCTGTCATGCACATGGCCTTTGCATGCATGCTGGTGTCATGTAAGGGCAGCTGCAGGAGAGCATCGCTGATGTGTGTAGATAGCTGGGAAGTGGTGGTGAGCAGCGGAGGAACAAGTATGCACCCCATGTTAAAGAGGCCGGTAATGTGTTCGGAATCACATGTCAAATTGTGATTTGTGTATATCCCTACCCTAATGTTCTGTCAGAACAACCAGTCGAACCAGTTGTTCTGATGGAACAAGCTCGAGACCCTTGAAATGTTCTGACCACCATTTTGGACTCCAAAATGGCACAGAACAGAATGCAGATATTGTTCTATGCACAATCCTATAGCAGAGTACTTAGAGATTAAAGATTTTAATTCCTCTAATAAGTTTTAAATCAACCAAGCCAAGATTGCTATAGTTACCAAATGCATCACTGTTGATTTTATTCGGGGTAGTCAGTTCTTTGATTGGTTCAGAAGTTAATCTTATTTTCAATCTGGAATTCTCCATACCAGCCCAAACTAGTTTTGTGGGTTTGATTACTTCCTATAGCTGCTTCTGTAACCATGGCAACCTTTACCCAAAAATAGAAAGTAAAGTCTGTTTTTCCCCAGTCTGTTGATGGCCACTCTTGCACTGGACACTATTAGGCATCTTGTCTGCCTTGTACCTGTCATTTCAGAAGATAGGTGGTATTGGTTTTGCTTAGGGCTACCATATATAAATGAGGACAGGTCTTCTGTAACTTTAATAGATGCACTGAAGAGGGAATTACATGCAGTTTTTCTTTGCTCCCAGTCCCCAGAGAAGACAGGACACAAGTGTATGGGATGCATTAGGGCCACACTTTATTGACAAGGGATATGCAACAAGATTAATAACAATTAACTAGACTGCAGGCAACTCCAACCCCTTGCAGGGGGCATTCAGCCTGCTAGTGATAACTTTCTGTCCAACCCCCATCTGTTGGACAAAGCAACCGGGCCTTGAAGATGCCAGCAGCAACAGCAGCTACCTACTGTAGCTTAATTGAACCCCCACAATTTACTGTGACGAGGAAGTAGCCAACCTCCTCACGCCCTCCTCGAGCCCCAAAGCTCTGAGTGGGTGGGCCGAATGGTGACCTAAAAGTTGTCCATTCCTTGCCACCATGGGCCACAAAACCCTGAAGGTCTGTTCCATGGATCCACCCTTTGCCCAACATAGGTGCCTCTGGTTGAACACCATTAAAGACCTTACCTCAACCTGCCTGCACTCACCTGCTTGTGTGACCGACTCCTTAGCAAGCAGCTTCCACTAGGGGTGTACAAACAGGTTCAAACCTGACCCAGGCCATGCAGGGTCCCTCTGTGCAGGTGTGGTGGCCTCCAAAATGGACACCGCACTGGGCAATAGGCCCAGAAAGGGCTGAAGACACCTGAACCAAACAATTTTTACAAAAAGGAGGGCCAGCGGGGGAAGGACCTCTGTGGACCTCTGTGGACCCCCCGCCACCTTGGAGAAGACCCCCAAAGGAGGTAAGTTAAAAAAGATCCCCCCAAATTGTTTGATGAACCCCACCCCAACTGAACCAAATGGGGGGCGTGTTCGAAGGGGGCCAAAACCAAACTGGCTCGGTGCGGTTTGGGTTCAGTTTGAACTCGAACTGGACTGGCCCAGGTGGTTTTGTGCACACCCCTAACTCCAACCCATAATGTTCCCTAAAATAGGCTTCAGTGAGGAGACGTGAAAAATTCTCCTCCCCAGGCCAATTAGGGTAGAGATAAAAATTCCTACTCTGTTACTCAATCGCTCACTGGGTAACAGGGTGGGTGTGTGGGAAACAAGGTTCTGGCCAAAGTGAGGGGAGAGCTCATGCTGCATTTATAAGCAGTGCACTGTGGCATCCTGATTCCCCATTGGCCCATGGAACCTACATGGCCTCCCCTCACATAGAGTGAATGGGGAGGCTGGGCAGATGGATGCCCAGCCTCCCCATGGCCAGGGTACAAAACCCACCCCACCTAAAAGCCACTTGGAACTGGGTAGAGTGGCATTCCCTGCATGACAAGCTGTACCTTCTGAAATTACCTCTTCTGTGCATCACTTAAAGATACAGGAGACCTGTCCTCTTTTCCTTATGACAGCCCTAGTTTTGCTAAAGTTCAGGTAAGATGCTGGTAAATCAGCTGCTGACCTTTAGCTGTAATCACATCTGAAACTGCTTCTCTTTTGCATAAGAACAGCTTTTATCTTCTGAAGATGAACTGAGAGTTATAATACCACATTAGCATCACTTTGGCATCCATTTTGAAAGACCTCTCTCTATCCCTTATAGCAAAAGCAATACAATGTAACCTTCCTAAGAACGTTGAACCTAGCCAATAGTTGCGGTGCTGTACCTAGCACTGTGGCTGTTCAATAGCTTATATCACATGATGTAAATTGGGTACCAACCCACCAACTTTCTTTCTTTCTTTGAATGCTCATTTCATCTGAACCACATTTCATCTGAGCCCTCTTCAGACATTATCAATGTAACCATGAGAGCCACTTGGAGCACTGAATGTGGAGAGGAAGTCCTTCCCCGATGCTGTCACTCACCCTCCCCTGACAGCAGCTCATCGTTACAGTTCCATTTGTCTGAAGGGGGAAACACCGTAACCATGATGGCTGGCCCAGCACTTCAGTGAGCAGCAGTTTCAGGAGATCCAGGTTGCTGCTTCTGGAAACACCAGCACCCTCTTCAGACCAACAGCCACAACTGTGTGCAGCTGGCAGGAGGGAGGGCGGGCAGGAGGGAGAGAGTAACAGCACCAGGGTGGGACTTCCTGCCTTTAGTGCCCTATGCAGCACTCATGGTTACATCAATAACATCTGAAGAGGGCTTAGAAGAAGGGGGAAATAAGCAAACCTGGTCATCAGCACAGTCACCAGCACCTATACAATGAGCTGCTTCATTTCCTTATACTCAGGGGCGCACCTAGGAAATGTTGGTGCCTGGACCACTCCCACCATGAGGCCCCCCTGCCATGAGGGCCCCCCAAAGCCTCTAGCAGACACCCTGCACCTTTCCCACCATGCCGAACATCCATTTTTTTTCTTTCAGAATTTCAGCCACCATGTGCACCGTGCAGCCAAAGGGTGGTGGCCGGGCAGGTGAGCCTATCAGGCCTCCACCCCTCACAGTAGCCAGAGCAACCACTGGACCTGTCCATTCGGCCCAGCGGCTCTTGATAACTGCAAAGTGCTCCAGCATGTCTGTGCAGTTGAAATAGATCATTGCAAGCCTGTGACACCACGGGCCACATACTGAGGCCAAAAAATCTGGGGGGCAAAGCACCTCTGCTTATACTAGGTGTACTGAGGTAGTCATATCATATCATATGACTGCTTCAATACACAATAAGAATCCTAGTGACTCTCCAAGGCTCTCTATATGAGCAGTGTGGAGAGCTTTGAGGGGGTCTGAGGGGAGAGCGGGCATAACCTGCTCTCTCCACAGACGAGCAGGGAGCTCACCCTGGGCGGCCTGGAGAGGCCTTACCGCATTAGTATCTAGGTTCCACTTGCCCCCAGAAGTCCAAGAATGCCCTGTGCAAGTGCTTGTTGTAGCCTCCCAGTCGGAGGTCTCCCCGTGAATCACCGCAGCATGGACCCGCACTGTGGTGACACACAGAAATAGGGATAGTGGAGCGCTTGCTCTGCTAACCTCATTTGGGTTGCATTTTAGAGGGTTGGCTGCCGGAAGCTGCATGGCTCCAATGGCGGTACACGACCAGCCAAAACCGGGCTGGGCTCCCTTAGCCCAGTTTTGACTGGTTGT
Organism: Hemicordylus capensis; assembly: GCF_027244095.1. Lineage (NCBI taxonomy): Eukaryota > Metazoa > Chordata > Lepidosauria > Squamata > Cordylidae > Hemicordylus > Hemicordylus capensis. The sequence continues at coordinate 103,222,176 of NC_069657.1, read as the reverse complement.
GGGAATAGCCTCAGTGAATCCTAGTGGATCTTCTAACTTGTGATGGAGTACATTGCGGAAGCTGTATTAGGATTTGTTTCATTCTAATATCCAGTTTCTCTCACTGACATTAACAGACATTTAACACACTGAAGCAGCTTACTAAAAGTCGCAAACAGCTGTTTTCATAGGCAGCCTTACCATGAAAAGGCTTGACAGGCCCTTATATTTTGAAAAATTCTGTTTAGAAGATTTGCAGCAAATAATGTCCATAAAAGCAGAAGTGCATCCAACAAAGTCTGTATCACATATTTCATAGTCAGATATAAAGGTGTGTACTTTGTAATGTGAGAAAAGTCATGCAAGTACCTTTTTTCAGCTTCTGCATGTATCTGGAAGCTGATCCAAGTGAGTTGGGGCAAAGGAATACACTTGTGTGGCTCTTCACACATGGCAAAAGCACATATTTTCCTCTGTGTGTGTGTGTGTGCGTGCGTGTATGCACACTAAGCATCCCTTAGGTGACTGGCAACCACTTTGAAATATGTAACTGTGCACCGCATTTGATGTCTATTAGAAAGACAGGCAGAAAGGATTGTTTGTTGTGCTGAGATAAGCATAGATGGGTAAGGATCTTTTAAGACCATTTTCTCAGGCATTTCAGTCTTCTCTAGTTGATTCCTCCTTCATAGCCATCACTCATATCTCCCATGTTTCTGCTAAAGCTGCCTTTATAGCAACCTCCTTTTAAACTTTCTAGTTGGTGCTCCTGCATCACGTCAATCTCTCCACACAGTTCAAGGATTAGTATTTATTAGCAAACTGCTGCTTTTGTGTCAGCAGGGAAAACATACACAAGTTCCTCCGTAATTGTGCCTCGTTGTTTGTCTTTGGTGACACAGCAGTGGATTAAAAGAGGATAAAAAGGAACAGGATGTTTAGAATACACAAGACAACAGCCTCAGCATAGCGTCCATTTGGAAGCCGGCCCCCCAGAAGCTCCTTTGTGAGTTGTTATTATAGCCCATTCTTCCGCTATAGCACCTATACTTCCAGCTCCATTAGAACCCACAGGCCAGATATGAAGCATTTCTCTGACTCAGAATTAAAAATAGATAATAAAAACCACACATTATGTAGTGTTCTGAACTCTAGTAATGTAACCTTTAATTCTTTGAGAATGGCCATTTTCCAAGGGTGTCATATCAGCCCAGCACTTCAGCAGGTGTGATAGCCAGACCTCTACAGGGTGAGGTTTTATTTGTATTGCTCAGCCCATTCAAAGCTTTTGTATCCACCCCAACCTCCCATTATTGCTCAGCTGTTTTCTTATTTCAGGTCTGCTTTGCACTATATAATCATATATTTGCTTGTAGTGCTACATTGTAATTGTTGGTTATACAACAACTTTGATTTGAGAAAATAATGTAGATTAAGCAAGATGCTCAAAGACATAGCAGACTTGCCTGTTTGCGCAGGAAACATACCTGATCTCCTTCACTACTATGTCTCTTCCCCCCGCCCCTTCCACTACATACCCCATTCCCTTCGGGATTTTATTTTCTCATTGATGTTTCGGCCTGCTCCACATTGTTTACATTCCTTTTTTTTTTTTTTTTTGGTATTTTAATACATGGGGTGTGTGTGTGTGTTTGCAAGATTTATAAGTTGCCATTCTTCATTTATGAATCCATGGCGGCTTTCAGTAGAATTCATTAACAGACACAAAGACATAATGAAATACAATAAACACTACAAAATATAATACAATGCAATTAAAATAATAGTAAATCATAGGAAAGCAGGATAAAATATTTTATGGTTATGAAGTATGTTATCAGAAAGCTCAAAATAAAATAGAAAAAATAAAGATTTAATTAAACTAGCCAAACCTGCATACACTGGAAGAACATTTCACAATGAGGGCCAAGCAGTTATGGCTCTTGGAGTCATGAAAATACGAAACTTTGAAGATGTGTTGTAGTTTTCTTCTGTATAAAATGATCAAAATTGCAAAAGTGTGGGAAGTTTTAGAAGAGGTTTGAGATGCTTGCAGACCTCACCCAAAATGAGGTTCTCTATTCTGAGTAGAAGGCTTGGTAAGACCTCATGTGGTGAAGGGGTTCATGCATTGGCTTTGAAAAAGGGAGACCTGGTTCAAATCCCCACTTTGCCATAAGATTCACAGAATGATTTTTGGCTAGCCACTTTCTTCCAGCCTAACCTACATCACATGGTTGTTTTCAATGCTGTCATTGCAAATTCAGAAGTGCAGGTGCTCACCATGCCAGCCCACATAGCCACAACCACCTCATCAGCCCTGCCACATTTCTAATTAATTAATTAATTAATCAATTATATACCACCCCATACAAAAAAAGTCCCTGGGCGGTTCACAGTAGCCAAACACACTCCACTAGACATGGCCCATAGCCACACTCCCAGTGCAAGAAACATCAAGCAAATGACTGCTTTATATTATTTGTATTTTTAAATGCAGGTTCATTATTATCTGTGCAAAATGCAAGCTGTGCAAAAAAAAAAAAAAAAAACCCCAAACACAACCCTTTAAAAAGAAACCTGTCCAAAGTACACTGGACTATATTAGCACCACCAATCATTAATATTCTGAGAGAAAGAGATGGTGATAAAAACACAGCACTGTACAGCTGGCGGACACCCATAGTACATGTGACCACAGATAGCCACCACCACCCCTGGAACCTTTATGCTGGCTCCAGACCTGTTGCCAGCACCATTCTCTAGTCTCCTTAATCATGCAGAGCAGAAGTAATCTGTGAATTCACTTTTCACTCCCCCCTCACAATCACTGATGTAGTGAAGCTAGACGGGGCAGGTTGCGGCCACCGTGGTGTTCCTTCCCCCACGGTCAACACACTCCGCTACTTGCGCTCTAACCCTTGCTAGGTTGCCCCCCAACTGTCCCACTCCACACACAACCATGCTGCTCCCGCTGCTGCCAGGTTACTACTCATGCCACAGCTGCCACGCACATCCCAGCACCAGACACATGTCCCTTCTCACTCTTTACTGCATAATGGTCTAAGACGGTGGGCACGTACAGCATTCCTCAGAGAAGGCATTGTTGGCATAGCTCATCAGCAGCAGACAATTTCTGCCGCCCCCCCCCCATCGTCAGCCCCCAAGCACTCCATCAAGTTCCTGCACAATTTCCACAATTATGTAGGCAGTAGTGGCCAGCTTCCTGGCTGTCTGCTGCCCCTGATGCAGCACAGAGCACCTCATTTGGCCTCCACTTTGGCCCCGGCCAGTCAGCATTCTATGCTGGCTTCCCCGTCCCCAGGGCTCAGATGGTCTCTGCGCATGTGTAGAGTAGAGGACATCTGAGCCTTGGGGGTGAAGCAGCTGACAGAGAACACCGGCTGGCCGGGTCCAAATGAGGCACTCCATGCTGTATTTAAAAAATAGAGCAGGGGTGTGTGCGGTGTGTGTGTGTGTCCCGGTGATGTGTCAGCAGCAGCATCCGGGAGGTAGAAGTGCCGGGTCACTGTCCTCCCACCCGCCATAAGAACAGCCCTGCTGGATCAGGCCCAAGGCCTATCTAGTCCAGCATCATGTTTCCCACAATGGCCACCAGATGCCTCTGGGGAGCCCACAGGCAAGGACATGCCCTTTCTCTACTGCGACTCCCCTGCAACTGATAGTTGTCCCTGCTCGACTACACCCCTCGTTGTTTTGAAGATAAAAAGAGGGGCATGTATATCAACCTAAACCCCACAAAAAGGGATGAGACACCAATGTAAATTAAGAAGAATAACAGCTTCTTTTCAGCTTGCCTAGTTGAACAGAAAAGGAGTTGTTTTTGGTTCTCTGGCAGAAAATACTTTCGTTTGAAAATGATCCAGTGCTCAGAGTGACATGGGATGCAGGGAAGATGCCTTCCAACTTCTTTTCAGTCAGATCCATGCTACTTTTCAATAGATGTAATTGAGCCTGGACTAATGGTGAAAGTAATCATTCCAATTTTGTTATCCCTTCCCAATGTAAGCACTGAATTTATCGTATACTTTCCTTGGGTTTCTTTTTCAGTTAACATTAGTTTAAATCCATTTAGGTTCAACCTATTGGCTGGAACAACAACTCTCAAATATTTAAAAGTACATTTTCCCTTTTTCTAAAAGATACTCTGCATTTTCAGCTATGTTTAGGGGCTGATATCCAAAGCAAGGAAGCAGTGGTTCTGCCAGATGAGCAGACCACCAGCACTTCCAGTGCACTAGGCAAGGCTGATTTTTGATTACCTCCCCTTCCCTAGGAATAGGGATATGCACAGAACCGGCTGGCACCAGGACTTCTGGATGTCAGCCAGTGTTCTTTTGGGAGAGTTAATGTTTATTTTCATTAGTTTTGAATTGCATGGGCCTTTGGTGATGTCTTGACATTCATTGTCATCTTGATATTATGCACCATAATTGAGCGTCATTCCATCTACTTTGTAGTGCCTTGTTGGCTCCATTGCTTTGATTTCATCAAGTGCAGAGACATCAGGATGCTAGGCATCATTACTTAGTATCACTCAGTTTGTGACATGGTGTTGGACTTACTGAGTAGAAAGCAAGCAACATAATCTTATCTATGGAAGTCACTCCCAAGCAGCTCTGCAGAAAACAGCCATTACCATGGTGTCGGAAGGGGGTTTTTTTGGTAGCTAGGGCAAACATTCAGCATATGTGAAATCAAAATGAGAGTCAAGCACTAGATAAAATGTCATCGCACGAATAAGTTATCGTATAATATGGGGAGAGTGACACTTGATTCTGCTGACTGTAAACAAGTCCTCAGTGCAGAGAGAAGAAAATGGAATATAGGGAATATAATAAAGGTCTCCGCTCCTGCAGAATGAAGGCGCTTATCTAGTAACTAAATTTGGATTCAGCTCCTGAGGACTAAGAAGATACTCTTCTGGATGGAGCTGTGAGGGCAAACATGAGTGACAAATTTCATTTGCTCCTGATTATATGGAAGTTTGAAAACCCAGCTTGAGCAGAGTTTGCTCCAGCTCTGCTCATGGTTAAGAATTCTTGCCACAGATTGAAGAGCTGCGGAGCAGTGCGGGAATCCTTTAGTAATTGTGGAGCTTTCCTGCCGCTTTGCATTTTCTCATTTGCCATTTGCTTGTTTGCACAGTCTGCTGATTTGCATAGGATGATTGTATGTATATGTCACTTTTAATATTGATTTGGATTGTATTATGTTGACTGCTGGGAGTTCTGGCAATCTCTGTTCTGCAGTGACTCTGCATTGGGGCACAGCTGAGATGACGAAGTTTGAAAAAAGATTTCTGCTGCTTTGTAGGGATGTGCACAAAAGTGGTTTTCCGGACCAGATTTGAGCCCGGCTTGGTTTTGTGCCCAGTCGAGCTGGACCCGGTTTGAGTTCTAACTGAGCCAGTTCAATCGGCTCGGAGCTCTATTGGTAAAGGGGAATCCAGTGAATATTCCCCTTTCCCAGTAAAGGGGAAGGGGACTTCCCTAAGCGCAGAGTGGGCGAGAGGGGAGTAAATAACTACTTACAAGTGCTGGTGGTGGTGGCTGTGGCAGCTGCCATGGGGGGTGACAGGGGCATGGTGGCTCCCACCCCCACCAGCCTCCCCCAGAGTATGCTGAGCCAGTGGCTGCCCAGTTCAAGCCCCTGAGCACATGTGGAGGCCATTTTGGTGACCTCTGTATATGCACAGAGGCCATTTGCATGACCATATTGCATGTGGAGCAGAGTGGATTACCTTTTACCAGTAGAACTCCAAACTGGCTCAGTTTGAACTGGGTCTGGTTCAATCCCCAACCCGCCGAGCCGAGCCGGCTCTCACACCCCTACTGCTTTGGTAATAACAGCAGCAACCAATGGATTAAGAGCAGCAGCTTCAGCTGGGGCAGGAACAAGAACAGTGGCCACTTGAGGGCACCTCAGCTGGGCCATGGCACACAAAGGCCATCATACTGAAAGTGAGAACCTCAGAGGCACTCCTCAGACACACTCCTCAGGAGCAGGCAAAGACTAATGCGGAGAGGTCTCTCCAGGCACACAAGCTCACTATGGAAAGGGACTCAAAGAACCTGAGGACTCTTGCAAGACTAGGCTCATCTGCTCTGAGAGGCCTGATCTGGCTTCACCCAATGGGTGCCACAACAGTGTGTCCATTATCTATTTTATTATATGCTGCCTTATCTTCTGTTTCATTATATGTCAAAGCAGGATCACAAACTGCTTGGTTTTGAATTCAAAATGAGTTCTGGTGAAGAATATCACACCATCCCAGATAAATCATAATGTAACACATTGGATGGGCCATTTTTAAACCACCACCAATTTCATTACAGTTCAAGATAATGACATCATGGAATCCACAGAATTGGGTTAGATATAGCATTCAAGGTGATAGCTATCTTATCGCTTGTCGCCTAAATTGGGTTTATTTGAAGCCATTTATCATTTTCATTACAATCATTGTAATGAGAAAGGAACTCTGCTCTGTTTTTAATCTCACCAGCATATAATATACAGTCTGAATGTAAAGAAAGCAGGAGACACTATCACACACATTTTCATTTTGCTGTGCTTGCAGCAATCGTCAAATAATGGGGACAAAGAGGGTAAAAGAAGATGCATAAGGAGGACTGTGTTGGCACACTTTAGTGTGGAAATGTATGCATCTTTCTGAGCTGTAACGTGTATCAGAAATCCTAAGGGGACAATGTTTGTAACATGATGGTTGAGTCATCTTACAAAGTGCATTTGTATGTGCTTTTGAATGTGTGTGTATTGATCAAGTTAAAAATCTGAAATTGCAGTAAGAGACTGTGTGGCTCATTGCACTTTCTCAGAGAATAACTCTGCTTGAATGTGCCAGAGATGACTGGTGAATGAAATTTTCTCTTTGAACACGCAGAAATTTGATTACCAAAGAGGGATTGTAAGTCTATAGACTTTGATCAATGTAGTTACACAATAGAGCCTGAGGTGAATAGCAAGAGATACGATGTAAAGCCCTTGCTGTCATTTTCCCACCTTTTATTTGCTGCCACTTCCCACTTGCTCTTTCAAGTTGTCGCCTCCACCATCATTTTCTTTAAGAGGAAAATTGACTATATGGAGGGTGAATGTCCATAGGCCATCCAGCACCACTTTTTACCTCTTCTACTTTACTTTTTTGGGCTCATGTCAGCTAGGATTGCCCCCTATTCTTTTTTAGGGATGTGCACGAACCTGTTCGGAGGCCCTTTTATGGGTCTCTGAGCAGGTTTGAACAGCCAGTGGTTGGGCCGGTTCGAAGGTGGGGGGGATAACTTTAAGGGCGGGGAAGGGTGCACTTACCCTTCCCCCAGCATTTCCTCCCCGCCGGCACTCTCTGTAAAACCGGTCTGGTGGGGTGGCAATATACCTCCCTGCCGCCCCATCCTCTCCTCAGACTGGAAGTGACCGGAAGTAACCTTGCACATGTGCTCATGTTGGGCATGTGTGCGTGTGTGTGTGCATGTCACACTCACTCGTGCACATGTCGGGCAGGCATGACATGCATGTGCATGTGCCGATGTTCGCGTGCATGTGCTGATGTTTGCGTGCATATGCTGCTGTTTGCGCATGCACAGGTTCCTTCTGGTCACTTCAGATCCGAGAAGAGGATGGGGCTTCTTCCCTGCCAGACCAGTTTTACAGAGAGCGCCTGCAGGGGAAACACAGCGGGGGGAGTAAGTGCACCCTCCCCCACCCTTAAAGTTATCCCCCCCCCGCCGCCTTTGAATCAGCCCCTGCCGGTTCCATGCATATCCCTACTATTTATTTCAAAGAACAGTTCTTTATTTAGCATTAACATGTTACTGTCTTTATCAACTTAATAAAGAACACAATTTGTTCTATATTTTCAGCACTCTGTAGTAGGCCAGTCACGGACTGCAGTGCACACACAAGGAAGAGGCTGGCTTCATGTTGCAGGCCTCTAGAAAGCTGTCTTCTTCAGCCCTGTAGGCTGGATAGCAGATTGCACTCTGGTAGTACAACTCCCATGATGCAGCTTGTGTTTGGAGCCAAAAGATCCCCTTTGCCCCTGCAGGTGATCATGGGAGGAGGCTGAGCCTTGTGGAGCAGAGAGCAGCCAGGCCTGTAAAGGCGTGGTCCCTTCTGCAAAAGTCTCTCCCTAGAGTTGAACTAACTGTCTGCCATTTCTCCCACCCAACCTCCAGCAAAAAAGGCAGGAGAATGCAAAAATATTGTGAAAAATGGGGAAAGGATTTCTGTTAGTTGTCTAAAGAGCATGATAATGCTTTGAAAGCTCATTGCAATATATGCAACATAGACTCTTTAGTTTCGCATGGTGGACTATGTGACGTGAAACAGCATGCAGCTGGAGAAGGTCACATCTGCAACACTCAAATGAGGGGCCAAAATCAAGCCATACCCAAGTTCCTAATTAATGAAAGTTTATCAGAAGCCAACAAGGTATCTCTTTTTATCATCTCTTGTTGTTTTACCAGTTAAATGAAAGTGAAAGAAATTCAAGGGGCTCTTTCTGGTGACAAAGCTCTTTCTGGTGACTAAGCTACTCTCACTTTATATGAAAAATGTTAAGAACACTAGTATTTCTTCTGTGCTGCTAATATGTGTACATTGCTGAGCCCAGATGCTTGCATCAAGCTTCCTTGTTTTATTTATTCATTAAAACCTTTGTGTCCCACCCTTCTAGCAAGCTAGAACATAGGAAGCTGCCTTCAATCGAGTCAGATCATTGATCCATCTAGCTCAGTATTGTCAGTCTATCTATCTATCTATCTATCTATCTAAAATATTTATACCCCAACCCTCCAGTACACTACTGCTCGGGGCAGCTCACAACATTTATAAAATAGTTACAACATAAAATCAGACTAATAAAATTAACCAAATTAAGCTAAAAAAAAAAAAAAAAAACCAGGCTAAAACCACAATCAGAATTACAGATTTTAAAATTTCAAATTAAAAGTTATTTTAAAAAACTAAAAACTAAGAATTGCTACACAGACTGGCAGCAGCTTCTCCAAGATTGCAGGCAGGAGTCTCTCTTAGGGACACCAGTGAGGGAACTTGGGACCTGCAGCATGCAAGCAGACAGGTGCTCTTTCCAGAGTGGCTCCATCCCATAAGAGGAATATCTGATAGTGCTCACATGTAGTCTCCCATTCAAATGCAACCCAGGGTAGACCCTGCTTAGCAATGGACACAATGCATGCTTGCTACCACAAGACCAGCTCTCCTCCCAAGCTATTCAAGGCAACTTACAATACAAAAATTGTACAAATATGGAGTAACCAAAAATATTACGAGTAACCACCCCCGCCAAAAAAACCCCACCTTTAATTTAAAGTAACTTTAATTTAATGTGCTATCTGTTTTAAATGGGTTGAGATTGTACTGTTATCAGCGATATTGTTTTCTTATAATGCTGCTTTTCCAAATTGCTATTGCTTATTATGGGGTAGCATTCAGACAAAGTTACTCAAGAAGCACCACTGAAAGTTATCTTTACTATCTTAAGGCCCATACATTTCAATGGAACTCAGTTATGGCTAACTGAGTCTGAATGCTACCCATGAATTCTTAGAAAAGAAGTATATAAATATATTAGATAGATTTAATACATGAATACATTACACTACTAAAACATTATTCTTCATGTTCTGACGGACATACATAAATCATTTTATTAAAGTCTTACAGTGAGGCTATTCTCATACACCACCTAGCATAGGCTAGGGATGCCCAGCTTGGATTAGACTGTATGTGAGAACCACTGTGATTGGGAGCGATCCCAATGGGGCAGTGCCACCTCGCCTGGCTTTTAATCCCGGCTGTTAGCCAAGGTTAAGAGAGTAAGCGCTTCCTTACCTACTTGCTCGTGGGCAAACATGGTCTGCGCTTCCAGCCTGGCCTCACACAGAGATGGGCACCTAGAGTGTCCATCCCTCAGGGGAATCCCCCAATGCATAGTGAGTGTTGCACAGTGCATTGTGGGATTCCTGGAGACTGGGATGAGTCATCCAGGCCTCTGGAGCTTCAGGCTTCACCACGCAGTGCTGCTTGTCTGGGAGCATCATCTGCACTAGTAATGGCAGGAGAGAGGGCACCCCCTCAACTCCTGCCTGTGGCTTCCAGCAGCATCTGGTGGGCCACTGTGAGAAACAGGATGCTGAACTAGATGGGCCTTGGGCCTGATCCAGCAGGACTGTTCTTATGTTCACTACCAGGAACATGAAATCACTTGTCTGGGGGGAAGGTGAGTTCAAGCAGCCTTCCCGCCCAACAGCCGCCCCGCCTGTTCTTTATTTTGGAGCTCCTCAGGTGGCAAGCCTAGTGTCAGCACCACCACAGTTTCATGCCCAGGATGACCTTTTCTCAATTTCCAGCCCCTCAGCTTGATCTTATGAACGTATGAAGTTGTCTTAGAGTGATTTGGATCACTACTTGATACTTCCTGCTCTAACAGTAGCTCTCAAAGGTCTCCAGCAAAGTACTTCCCCTTCTTGGTAACTCATCTGGATGCATGCTAGGCCTTCCAGGCACCCTGTGGAAACTGAGTGCAGCTAGAATATTTCCCAGAATCCTGTGCAATACATGAAGGCTCTATAGCTAAGATGCAGTGGTTCTTTCAGAAATAAATGATTTATTTGTTTATTTGATTTCTATACCGCCCTTCCAAAAATGGCTCAGGGTGGTTTACAACAAATAAAACCAATAAAAATCAATTAACAGTTAAAATCAAAACTAATTCAATTAAACAATTAAAATAATGTAAACATTTAAAACATTAAAATCATTTAAAACCAGCATTAAAATTTAAACCATAAATCTAATTAAAAGCCTGGGTGAATAAATGTGTCTTCAGCACCTTTTTAAAAGTTGCCAGAGATGGGGAGGCTCTTATTTCAATAAGGAGAGCATTCTAAAGTCCAGGGGCCAGGAGCATAGGGAGGTTGGCAGCAGCCCATGTGCAGTCGCCGCTGTGGCCCTCTGGCCCCCCCTTATCTGACGTCAGATGTGGGGGCATAGTCTTCCTCCTAAATGGGGCCACACGGCCCTGTTTGGAAGGGAAATCAGCCCATGCTACATTGGGCAGCACGGGCCGAAGCGACTCTCCTTGCCTTAAAGGCAGGAAGCGCCGTTCCGGCTGCTCTGCCAAGGCTGATCTCCCTCCTAAATGGAGCCGTATGGCCCCATTTGGGAGATTGATTGGCCCGCTGTGTTGGCAGCAAGACCAGAAGCGGCTCTCCCTGCCATCATTCCAGCCGCACTGCCAACGCAGCACAGGCTGATCTCGGTTCCAAACGGGGCCGTGCAGCGCCATTTGGGACTGAAATAACGCCCCCCCCACATCTGACGTCAGACATGGGGGGGCATGTCTGGGGCTGCACTACGGCCCCTGATTGGTGGTGGCCTGGGTTCTTTGAACCCACTCACTCAATGGTGGCTCTGCCCCTGCCAGGGGCAGCAGCAGAGAAGGCCCATTCCCAACCTCTCTAGATGTCATTAGGAAACTAGAGGACTATTAAAACAGAAGATTATAAAGGAAACCATAACACTGCATTATATGCCAATATGAGTATTTTCTTTTTCTGCTGCAAATGCCACAGTGAATGAATCCTAGGTTTGTACTTTCATTTATGGAGTGACATTTCATTGGTGGCTTATAGTAATCTTGTGATTTCCAGCTGATAACTCCAAGAAGAGAAGATACTGAAGTGTTCATTATCGATCCCCAAGTGTATGACCTTACAGTCAGTGCTACTTAATTGAATCCTGTTCCTCCCGTTTATGAAGTCATGTAGTTCATCCAGTAATTTTTTTGATCTTCATGTATTCTGACAATACATTCCAATCTGGAGTCTTCAGCAAATTCCATTAGCATATGTATTTTCACTGCCTAAGAAGTTGCTAACAAAAATAGACTGAGATGGGTCTCAAAATGACCTCTGAGGTCATTACTCAATGATTACTTAGAAATTGTTTTTCAACACTTTTTTCTTTCTTTAAATTAGTCCTTGAAGATCTGACAATACCTGAATTATTACTGATAGTAAATTTTGCTCCTGAAGTTTATTTCACTGGGGTATCCCTATTGACACACATACACCTCCCTTGAATTGTTAATTTTTATCAGTAAATTATTCTGCCATGATAACTTGGCTGTGGATTTAGATGCATGTGCCTTTTTTGGTATGGTTGACTCTTCCCAGTAGTAATATTTTCCTCAATAGAGATGGCTGCTGCCACCTATATATATATATGTCATTAGTTATGTTAACCTGCTAAGCCACCATAACAAACAGAACTTAACACTTAAATGTGTCAAGTGCATCAATAACTTGCCTGTGCTATAGTTACCTCTCCTTACAGTGAGCGGAAGAAGTTCAGAGCAATAAATGCCTCCCTGAGGCAGAACTGCCTTTCTTCTGGCATCAAGCTATCCTTACCTACTTGTTTGCCAATCTTCAGAACTCACTTTCTAGCTGGTTTATTCCCCCAATATTCTTTTATATTTCACCATGTATTTCTAGTGGGAATTTCACCAATACACATTCAGATTCTGAATCCAATACTAGAACTCTGAAGGGTCCAAAGGACCAGGATCTGGTTCCAGATCAGATTGGATCAGATCCAATCCAGAATTTGCAATAGTGCACAGCCCTACTAAATGTCTTTTTAAAATGTGGTGGTGGAATAATGGACTAGGGATGTTCATAACCAGTTAAATTGTGAATTGGACCAACGTGAACTGCATCAGTTGGAGTGGTTCGATCACAAGCCACTTCAAACTGCTTTGAGGTGGATCATTGAACCGACAGGCCCAGCCTATCTGTTCAACTAATCTGGTTCTCATACCCATGGTTCGGTCTGAATTTGGTTCAAATTAGGACTGAACCACACCAACCAATCTGTGGACACCCCTATAATGGACTTGATCCAGCTCTCTGCAGTTCCTCCAATTGCTGGTGGAAGTCTGAGCAATGTGTGTCAAACTGGATAATTTCCAGGATTGAAAGTGCCACTAGAATCCACTGAAGGTTATTTGAGAATCAAAGCTAGCTGTTGTGAGAATGCTGATCTGCTGAACAGTATTGGTGACATAATGTCTTAGCAGCCTCTTGTGGGAAGCTGTGAATAATGTCACAATACATCAGGCAGAAATCCATAAGGTTCATCTATATATCTAAATATAGTGGTTGTGGGTCAGCTGATTTTCTGCCTGGACATTATAGTTTGTGGCATTTTGGGGAGCTACTGTGCTTCTGCAGGGGAATGTATCAGGCAGAAATGCACAGACTTGGATGCATCCCTTTCTCGCTTACTGTTATGTTAAACGACCAAGGCAAAGTATGGTTCATGAAGACTAATTTGGAAAGTCAGCATACCATACTAGACTGGGAATTCTTGACTGCTTACATGGTGTGGAAGTAAAGTTAACTAACTTAACATGCAATTTCCATGATTTTTAGAGCACGAGTGAAAATCTTAAGCTCTGTAACTGTCACCTTGAACCAAAGGGGTTTTAGAAATATATATTTTAATGTATATTGAAGCAGGTTTTCTTCTATAATTCAACAATATGATTATTAGGCAGAAGAAACCACATCATAAATAAGAGTATTCTTGAAACAAAATTCAGTTTAAAGGGTAATAGTGAAAAAGTTTAACCACAAAACATTTGCCTATATATTTGTCGTGCTTATTTTGTCAGAAAATGGCCATGTATGCTTTGTTTCTGCAAGCCAGAAATTCTCTTGGTACCATGGTAACAATCTCCTCCTGATTGCATATAGGAATGAAATCTTGGTAACACTTTCCCCCCTGTGGAATAATTCTATCTCTTTCATAGCTACACATCTTTTAGGCTGATCCCACTTCTCCCTACTTTTGACATCTGTTTTCTTTATGTGTCACAAAAGCTCATATAGTTGGTACAGTAAGTGTTAGCAGCAGGGATGGGGGAGAAGCGATACAAATAGCTGGAAAACTCAGTAGAATGCATATTATTTGTGTTGCTTTTAACAGAAGGGTTTAGGCAAAGTAGCTTCATACTACTTCGGATAGTCATTGTCAGTAACAGAGTAACAGCAAAAATTGATTTAACAAGTGGACAAAAGTCCTTTCTGATTCCAACTTTTTATAAATAATATAAGAACAGCCCTGCTGGATAAGTTCCAAGGCCTATCTATTCCAGTATCCTGTTTCACCCAGTGGCCCAACAGATTCCTCTGGGGAGCCCACAGGCAAAGGTGAGGGCATGCCTTCTCTCCTGCTGTTGCTCCCCTGCAACTGGTATTGAGAGGCATCGTGCCTCTGAGGTTAGAAGTGGCCCACAGCCACCAGACTAGTAGCCATTGATAGACCCATCCTCCATGAATTTGTTTAAGCCCCTTTTAAAGCAGTCCAAGCTGGTGGCCATCACCATATCCCATGGCAAAGAATTCCATAGATTAATGATGCGCTGTGTGAAAAAGTACTTCCTCTTGTTGGTCCTAAATTTCCCAGCCTTCAGTTTCATGGGATGACCCCTGGTTCTAGTGTTGTGCGAGACGGAGAAAACGTTCTCTCTGTCCACTGTCTCCACTCCATGCATAATTTTATACACCTCTATCATGTCTCCCCTTGGTCGCCTCTTTTCCAAAGTAAAAAGCCCTAGATGCTGTAGCCTAGCCTCATAAGGAAGGTGCTCCAGGCACCTAATCACCTTGGTTGCCTTCTTCTGCACTTTTTCCAGTTCTACAATATCCTTAAGATATGGTGACCAAAACTGTATGTAGTACTCCAGATGTGGCCACACTATAGATTTGTACAAGGGCATTACAATATTAGCATTTTTATTTTCAATCCCCTTCCTAATGATCCCTAGCATGGAATTGACTTTTTCACAGTGGCCGTGCACTGAGTTGACACTTTCAGTGAGCACTTTCATATTGCCATTGCCACATGTAAAATATGTTTTGCGTTTATTTATATCTATCGGTATCAAGTGACTGCATGTTGAGTCACTTAACCAGGCCAATTCCAGACCTGAAAGGATAGGCCATGGCTGATATCCTAACTAATGAAGTGCATGTCTAATGAGAAACTGCAGGCATGCACTCAACTCTTCCAGTCTCTTCCATGCCCACTGTTGCTCCCATGGGCAACTTCCCAGCTCTGCCTGCACTTCAGAAGCACCCTGGGAGAGAGGAAACACATCACTGAGGGAGCTGCACATGGGCCCCACTCGCACCCCTGCAGCCCATTTCATGTGACCTGCATTAGTATGGATGATGTCAGTCATGAGTGCAACTGGAAATGCCCTCCGTGTTATTGTGTGTGTGTGTGATATGCAAGTTGGTATTTTGTTATTTTCATTGGTATTATGTTAACTCTCAATCATTCTGTGCATAATGATTCACCCTGAGCCAGTAACTTGCTGGGTCAAGGACTTGCACTTGAAAAAGCCTGATTATTTTAAATTTGTTTCCATGTTTGCTCTCTAATTTCTTTAAAAGTTTCAGATTATGTCCACACTAACCCAGAAATAATAATAATTTATCACGCTGAGTTTAAAGGACTCAGAAGAACTAGACGTTTCAGATGAGTATTTTAATGTTGAGATGGCTGCATCTCACTTATGCTTCTGAAGCTATCTATCATTTTTATTTTAAGCTATAAAGTTGATAGACAATAACTTTGTTAATTAGCACACATCAGCTCTTCACAGAAATCATTTGAGCAGAGATTCGTGAAACTTGCCCCTCTCAGTTTCGGATGAATGGGATCTTTTCAAGCCTTTCTGGAGAATTCTTAGAAAGAGCTCAACTTCCTTCCACAATTCACCAAAGCTGTGAAAGATGCAGCCAAATGAGTTCCTTTACAGTCAGCAGTCCTCTCATCTGTCTCTAGACTTGTGGAATTCATTGAAATCACAGTTCGCTCAACACATACTTGTGATTTGAGTGTGAACTGAAAATGAAGATCTGCTTCACATTCTTCATGTTTTCTTGGGTTACATCCCCAGCATATGGAATCTAGCATTAAATCAAGAATTGTGGATTCTTCATGCATGGGTTGTTGTTGGTTTTGTTTTTGGCCAAAATGATTATAATACAGCACTGGAAGGACAGTTTTAGTCCTGAACGGCAACTTTGGATAACCAATATGTGTTCCTTGTAGCATCTGAACGGGGTTTGTTTGGGAGGTTTTTTGACAGAAAGTTAAAGAAGAAGAATTTTCAGCAACTTGGTCTCATTTTAATGAATTGTTCATATTTTTCAGGACTATATCCTTAAAAGGAGGTTTTTTCCCCTTTCCCCACTTTTTTTTTTTTTGCAAATTATGTTTATATAATGTTAAAGTCAGTGCTTAAGGGATATTATTATTTATTATTATGCTGTTTAATAAATAGAGCTGGCACTGGCAGGAGACTCAGGAGGAGGTTTGTGTGCATTCCATATCCATTCCTCCCCCTCTTCCCTGTTTGGGGTGGTCAGGCTAGCTCCAGGGTCTGCCGAAGGCTCCTCTCCACCCCTAGCTGCCTGCAGAGGTGGCCTCTCCTCCTAATTTGCTCTAACATTGAGCACCTGGGCCCAAGCCTGCCCATTTGCTGAGTGAGAGCCAGCTCCCTGGGCTTTTCAACTCTTAAAAGAAGGATGCCTCTGCTGGAGGCACAGCCTCCGGCACAGGATGCCAGCAGGCAGGCCGCCTGCAGGCAGTCACCGAAGCTGGCCGCCAAAGGGAGCCGGCCTTAGGTGGCAGCCTTTGGGGTGGGGCTAATGCATTGTTTTAGATTCTTCGAAGGGACTCTTCTGTGATCTTGCTGTTGCCCTGTGATTAACTGAGCCTGGTGTAGGTATGTCTTGGGTAATGCAGAG
This sequence comes from Hemicordylus capensis, assembly GCF_027244095.1. NCBI lineage: Eukaryota > Metazoa > Chordata > Lepidosauria > Squamata > Cordylidae > Hemicordylus > Hemicordylus capensis. The sequence continues at coordinate 103,205,305 of NC_069657.1, read as the reverse complement.
ATGTGGAGGCAGGGGGCATCTCAGGGACAGTTATTCCAGTGGTGGTGGGGAATCGACCAAGATTTGGCACTGACAGATCAGCGGGTCATCATAGGGGAAGGGAATGTAGTAACTTAATCATGGTTTTCCCCGCAATCAAGCTTACTACCTCTTTGGCCTTGGAGGGCAGTGCCTTCAACCCTCAGAACCTCACCTTATTGCTTTGTAATGTTAGGTTGGTCCAAAATAAGCCTGACATCATCCATGATTTGAACTTGGATGAAGGTGCCAATCTGGTGTGCATTATGGAGACCTGGTGGGAGAAGCTAGTGGCCCAGTTTGGTCCCAGCTTTTCCCAATGGGTTACTCTGTGTGGAGCAGGTGGGCAGGGAGGTGGGGTGGCTATGGTCTATAAGAATACTGTCTCCCTTACCAGGATCCCTGTCAAAGAGTTGGCCTATATTGAATGTGTGTTCCTAAGTCTAAAGACCAAGGATAGATTGGGAATTCTGTTGGTACCGATTATCCGGTTGTCCAACAGAGTCCCTATCTGAGCTGACAGACCTGGTTGCTGAGCTGGCATTGGAGTGGACCAAGTTGTTGGTGGGGGACTTCAATGTCCATTTTGGGACCGGGTTATCAGGGGCAGCTCAAGAGTTCATAGCTGCCATGATGACTATGGACTTATCCCAAGTGGTCTCTGGACCAAGACATGATAAATGTCACACACTCGACTTGGTTTCTGCTCTGATCAGGGTGGTATTCCATGGGTTAGGACCCCTGTTATCTCCCCACTGTCATGGACGGATCACCATCTGATTAAGGTAGGACTTGCAGCCACAACCCACCTCTGCAGAGGTGAAGAACCCATTAGGTTGGTCCGCATGAGAATAGGATTCCAATAGGATTCCAAAAAGCCTTGGAAGGGTTTCAAGCTGGCTCTACTAGTGATTCTGTCAATGCTCTGGTGCAAATATGGAGTAATGAACTTTCTAGAGCGGTAGACCAAATCGCTCCTAAGTGTCCTCTCCGACCTGCTTTAAAGTCAGCACCGAGGTATTCAGATAAACTGTGGGAGTTCAAGTGGCGAGGCAGACAACTAGAGCGCAAGTGCGGGAAGACTCGGCACGAATCTGACAGATTGCAATACAGAGCTCATTTGAGGATCTATGCTCTGGCAGTGCAGATTACACAGAAGCAGTTCTCCTCTGCCCGCATTGCTTCTGCAAGTTCATGTCCAGCTGAGTTGTCTAGGGTTGTGAGGGGGGTAGTTCATACCCTGCTCTGCCTTGAATTTGAACTCAGAACCTTCTGTTACTTGCTATGATGTGTTTAACAACTTTTTTGCAGATAAAATATCTTGTATTTGTGCTGAACTAGACTCCACACTTACTGTAGAGTCTATTGTAGAGGTACCCAGCAATCCCTCTTGTGGGATTGAATTAGATCACTCTCAGTTTGTTACTTCTGAAGATGTGGACAAATTGCTTCGGACTGTACACCCCACCACCTGCTCTCTTGACCCTTGCCCAACCTGGCTTATTTCATCTGGCAGTCTCTGAGGGAGGGCAGGATGCCTCCTTGTCTTAAGGAGGCTATTATTAGACCTTATTTGAAGAAACCTGCATTGGATCCCTCAGAGTTAGCTAATTACAGACATGTCTCTAATCTCCCTTGGTTGGACAAGGTGATTGAGTGAATGGTTGCTAGGGATGTGCAAATTGATTCGGGTACAAATTGATTTGTACCCGAATCTAGCTGATTCAGTTGATTCAGAGACAAAACAAATCACCCCTGTGATTCTAGATTCGGCTAGATTCGGGTACAAATCGAATCGTGCCTGATTTGATTCAAATCAAGTTTCAGATACCTCATATTAATTCCCCCAGATTCCCAGCTTTCATTAAAAAAAAAAAAAAAAAAAAGCTAAGCTCTAGCCCTTATAGAAGTGGAGTTATGGAGCAAAATGTGTGGTCACTATTTTTCAAGTGTTTGGACTCTTTGGGGTATAATAATTTTCACTCAATGAATCCTTATGAGGATTCATTACACACCTTCATTTCTTCTATTCATTTTGACTGTCTTTTTGACAGCGCCAACTGTCAACTGCCATGTGCCAACTACACCCCACTCCCACCCACAAGGCAGTGAGGTACTACTCAGTTTAAGTTAAGTGCCTAATGGGTAGAGGCTACCACCCAAATTGCAGCTTCCTTGCCCCCCTTGGGCACCACCACCAACCCCACACCGCTCTAGGCCACCCCTTCCCCCCCCCCCACCAATGTGAAGTGATACACCTCCATTATACCTTATGGGGGAAAACCTTAAAGACACGTAAACTTCAACAATTCACCAAAAATCAGCCCTTTGCCCAATCCCTCTGCAATTTGGGTGGTAGCCTCCACTCATTAGGCACTACCACTCCTCCCCACACTTCCACCCCACATCCCACTTTATGCCCTAAATGTGCCCCAAAGACACTAAAACTTCAAAAATCCACCAAAAATCAGACCTTTGCCCAATTCCTCTGCAATTTGGGTGATAGCTTCCACCCATTAGGCACTACCACCCCACCCCACTCTTTTGGCCCTGGGACCTGTTTTTTTAAAAATCCAAATTGATTCAGATTCAGATCCAAATCAAATCTGGGGTGATTTGGATGAGTCAGATTCGGACCCAAAAACAAATCAGGGCCCCGCATGCTGTTTAACATCTACATGAAACCGCTGGGAGAGGTCATCTGGGGACTTGGACTGAGTTGTCAGCAATATGCAGATGACACTCAAGCTCTATCTCTCCTTGTCACCTGACCCTAGGGAGGCGGTGGATGTCCTGAATCAGGGGCTGGAGGCCGTGATGGGTTGGATGTGGGCTAATAAACTGAAATTGAATCTGGGCAAGACGGAGGTACTGTTGGTCAGTAAGACAGCCAATCGGATTGAGGAGATTTTACCGGTTCTGGATGGGGTTGCACTCCCCTTGAAGGAACCAGTACGCAGCTTGGGGCTGCTACTGGACCTGGCTCTGCTTTTGGAAGCTCAGGTGGAGGCGGTGGCCAAGGGTGCCTTTGCACGGCTTTGGCTAGTGCGCCAACTGCGTTCCTTTCTCAAGAAGGCAGATCTGGCCACGGTTGCCCATGCTTTAGTCACGTCATGGTTGGATTACTGTAACACGCTCTACATGGGTCTACCTTTGAAGCATATCCGGAAACTGCAGCTAGTGCAAAACGCGGCAGCTAGGGTTTTATTCTGAGCTGCCCGATGCGAACACATCACACCCATTCTTAAAGAGTTGCACTGGCTGCCAGTTCGTTTCTGGGTCCAATTCAAGGTGCTGGTTTTGACCTTTACTGCCCTTAATGGGGTACATGAGGGACCGCCTGCTCCCAAGGGTTGCTGCCCGCTTGATGAGGTCATCTGAGGGGGCTCTGCTCCAGGTGCCGACAATGAGGGAGGCTCGGCTGTTGTGCACTCGGGACAGGGCCTTCTCTGTTGCTGCCCCCAGACTTTGGAATGCTCTCCCAGTGGCCATTAGCTCCTTGGACTCCATTACAGTTTTTAGAAAGCTTGTTAAATCTTGGCTTTATATCCAGGCTTTTACATGATTGTTTTTATTGCTGCTTCTATGTGTTTTTACCCATGTATAGTTTTTAGGCTTGTATTTTATAGATTTTAAATTTGGTTTGTTTTTATATTTTTAGCTTCATATTTTTATTGTCATTTTATTGTATGTTTTCTAACCTTTGTAAACCGCCTTGAGATTATTTTTAATGAAAGGCGGTATACAAATTCAACAATAAATAAAATAAAATAAATAAACCCTGTCGCCTATTAAGATCATCTGAAGAGGACCGGTTATGATTGCTGCCAACTCGTTTGGTGGCAACTTGGGACCGAGCCTTCTCTGTGGCTGCTCCAGGGCTTGGAACACACTCCCTGCTGAAATAAGAGCATCTCCTTCTCTGTTTGCTTTTAGGAGGACCCTGAAGACCTACTTGTTTCCCCAGGCTTTTAACTGAAATTAAAATTTTAAATTTTAATGTGTGTTTTTATCTACTGTGGTTTTAAACTGTTTAAAGCTTTTAAACTGTTTTAAACTGTTTAAAAGAGCTGGTCTTGTGGTAGCAAGCATGACTTGGCCCCTTAGTTAAGCAGAGTCCACCCTAGTTGCATATGAAAGGGAGACTTGGTGTGTGAGCACTGTAAGATATTCCCCTTAGGGGATGGAGCTGCTCTGGGAAGAGTAGAAAGTTCCAACTTCCCTCCCTGGCATCTCCAAGATAGGGCTGAGAGAGATTCCTGCCTGCAACCTTGGAGAAGCCACTGCCAGTCTGTGTAGACAATACTGAGCTAGATGGACCAATGGTCTGACTCACTATATGGTGGCTTCTTGGGTTCCTATGTATTTTAAATGTTTTTATATTATGTTTTAATTTGTACACCACCTAGAGATTTCTATACTAGGCGGTAGAGAAATGCAATAAACAAATAAATAAATAAAATGTACACACAGTCTCAGATGTTATTGACTGGATTTAGTACTTTCATTATGGGGCCCTTTCCAAGGGTCTGGGATAACTAAAGAAAAATTAAAGATATTGTCATAGTATTTGTGCTGTAATGCCTCCGATGGGCACTACCTTGATGAGGTGGAGGGGCTTGTGAGCTTTGAGGATGCAGAGGGCTATGCTGGAGGGTCACCCAAACCAGACAGGCCTCTACTGCGAAGCCAGACTAAATGTGCCTAATCCCATAACCATGGTGAGAACAAGAAAAACAAATTCTATACTGGATCAGTTGTTGCTCAGGTGAGCAAGGGCCACTCTGAGTGCTAAAGTCCCTGAGCACTTGTCAAAAAATGGCTTACAGGACTCGATCTTCAGCTGAGCAACCAGGACTAGAGACTGAAGATATCTTTAATTAAAGCAATCAAATGATAATATTGAACTGGCTATACCAGCCAAAATGTAAATTTGTAGACAAATTTTCTACACAATTCGTGGTGTAGTGGTTAGAGTGCTGGACTGGGACCAGGGAGACCTGAGTTTGAAACCCCATTCAGCCATGAAATTAGCTGGGTGACTCTGGGCCAGTCACTTCTCTCTCAGCCTCACCTACTTCACAGGGTTGTTGTGAGGAGAAACTAAAGTATGTAGTACACCGCTCTGGGCTCCTTGGAGGAAGAGCAGGATATAAATGTAATAATAATAATAATAATGGACCTAAATCTGAAAATGCTATTCCTCCTCACCTATGATTAATCTTCTCCACTGTGTCTGTCATGGCAACCACTAGCTATACCATCCTACTAGCTATACCATCTTGGTACTTAGTCTATATAAGTAACAATATGGTATGACTAGTCTATATATATATATATATATATATATATATATATATATATATATATATATATATAATTATATAGCAAGAGCATAAAGAGATCCATTTTCAGTGGCTGCCCTCCTTGTATGTGCTAACATAATGGATAGCACTTATCAAACTCTGATTTGCCCGCTTTTTGAAACAAGATAAGCATTCATAGATTTGCAGAACAATCACACAAGGTAGTCACAAGGCCAACTCTCCCCCACATCCCTCCACCCAGTACAGCATCTGAGGCTCCACTGTTTGTGAAATCTATGGCTATAATCACAGGAAAGAAAGAAAAAGATAAAAATGAAATGTTATTTCCTTAATAAAGACAATTGCAGCTAAATACACTAAATAATAGGAATTATATTATTTAAGATCTCCGGGAATTTTGTATTAAAAGATAATGTGAAATCACACATATTTAGAAAAAGCAAGTGAGTGAAGGTTAATTTCTCCTGGTCAAGGAGCTATTCTTTTAAGCTATGCTCTCCTGGGCTCCTTCTGCAGCAATAGGAGTGCAAGATAAAGAATTAAATTAATTCAAATCCTACAGATCCCTGCCAGTTCTTTTGAACACACATAATGCAGAGATCAACCTGCTTATAGAGACAAAGCCAGTAGGAACCAATGTAATAAAGAACTCAGATACTAAAAGCTAAGTCTGAATAGTCAAGGCCAAATTGCATTGTAGTGCAGTTAGTCCAGTGAGATCCCTGTTTTATGAATTAATCTGCTTTAGAGGAATGCTTTCTAGGCATTTCTTCACATAATGTCTCACCTTTGTGTCTGTAAGCACGTGAACCACCCAATATATGCAAGGTCAGAAATGTGGCATAATTGATGTGTAGGAGGAAGCATATTTTAAGTGCAGATATCAGCTGAGTTTCCCCCCCAAATCACACTATTTGTATAAAAGAAAGTTAATTGGATAGGAACTGCAAATATTGTTCCATAAAATCTGGTCATTCAGGGTAAAATTCATTCCAGCATTAAGCCTCAACACTATTAGATCAAATCTGGAGAGCTTATTTGTGTTCTCTCTCTCTCTCTCTCTCTCTCTCTACACATAGATCAATTTAATCTTTGCACTTTGGGAATCCCACAAAGTGATCAAATAGTGGTGACTAGGCTTAATAAAAATAGAGGAAATTAACTACGAATCTTGATCTTGAAGCGCAGTCTTCCATGAACAAGATGGCTGTCAGAAACGAGCTCAGCTTCACTTCTTAGTAAGAATGTAATTAATGTTTTTCATACAAATGAGCATTGCATGCACCCCCATTACTATACAGAGAATTAATTACAGCTTTTTCAAAAATTAATTTGTTTCAGTGTGGTATTAAGTCTAATACCACACTGAAACAAATTAATTTCAAACAAATATTGCTGCAAGCCAATATCAAAATTTGCTGTGCAACCCTATAATACCTATGTATTATAAGTATTTTCCCAATTGAAAACTACTCTGCTTGGATTATGAATGTTGCTTTGCATCTGCCTGTGACAATAAGATCAGTAATAAAATCAAGTCTGCCAATTGATTTTAGAATTTCAGAATGTCATGTTTCTACAGGTTTAGTTTTTAATTGAATCATTACTGATACTGACTGAAATTAGGCCACATGCTAAACATACTGGCAGACATGACATGTAGCTTCCTGTTGATGGTACGGAATGGGGCTGCAGTGGAATGTCTTTGAACCATTGTTTCCAATGGAAAGGAGCACTGCACTGCTGCCCAGAAATGGGTTAAAGGCATCATGGCAGCCCCATCCTAATACCATTGAAGCTGCCTTTGAGGTTGCACAGCAGTCCCAACATGTCCTTACTGCTGACCAAAGTCTGTGCATCATATTGAACACTTTTATTTATTTATTTATTTATTTAAAATACTTTTTATACCACCCAAAACTTACATCTCTGGGCGGTTTACAACAAAATAAAAACAGAAAGTAAAACATTAGTTAAAACAAAAACAAAAAGTTTACATTACAACAATTTAAATTTTTTAAAACAATATTTTAAAACAGCATTAAAACCATTAAAACAATATTAATTAAAAGCCTGGGTGAACAGATGCATCTTTGTTATGAAGGATAAACACAATGGATCTTGCTTCCGAATAAACAAGCATTGGATTGCATTGTTAATTTCTTAAAGAAAACAATAACAGTGACCAATGTCCAGACTAGTGGTGCTCTAGTGTTCCTAACGCTGCACTCTTCCCTCCCACCGAAGCCCGTTGTGACGTCTGAAACTGTGTTGTCGAGGGCTGCACGATGCTCAGGACATATTTTCAGAAGGCAAAGTCAGCTTCAGAAGGAAGGGGAGACTGGCAAAAATTACCCTCCCGCATAGCACCAGCACTGGTTAGCAACACCAGCAATTTGTTGGTCTCAATGTTGGCCAGTAAATGTATTTTGAAATGCAGCCCTCACCTATGAGAGCGTGGCTGCATTCACACATAATGGCAAACCACAGAAAGCCAAATCTGAGGTTAATTTTTGTAACCATGAATCGCATCGCAGACATTCGTGGCCTGGCAACCTCCAGTTTCAGGGTCAGTTGAAAGCCTACTCTGAAACTACCCAGTTTCAGTAGGGTAGCCACTCCCACTTCCTGGTTTGCTGAGGCCGCATCCCAGCAAGCTCTGTAACATTCACATTGCCAAAGCATCAGAAGTCTGCAGGGTGGCAAACATTGGTCACGATCCTCAAGGGGGCACGCCAAGTGTGATTGTGCCTTTTAAGAATGGACTGCCCTCCCTCAGAAGGGAAAGGGCATTTAAATCCCTTTAAATGGCATTTAAGCCCTTCTCCTGGCAGCAATTGCACCTCATAAGAGCCCCGCAGCAAAATGGTCTCACACAAGCACAATTACTGGTAACGGGGGTGCAGAGGGGCACTATTTTCCTGTAATTCCTGGAAGGGATCATGATGACTCCCTAGGAAGGTATATGTATATGAGGGAGGGCAGAGGATCCTGGGGTCTGGTGCACTGTTACCAAGGATGCTCTTGCGATGGCAGACCCGGGCAAAGCAGTCCAGGAACACCGAAGCACACTCTTGCCCCTTTGCCGGCTTGCCAGTCAGGGATTAGCCTTCTCAAAAGAGGGCTAGTCCACTGGGGAGGCTCAGAGACTGTAGTCTCATGAGATAGGCCATCTAAATCAGGGAGGGCCCCACCTGTGTGGGGCCCCCTTTCTCTCTAGTAAATTATAGAACTTGTATACCATGACCCCTTCCTCTCCAGGCAACCCATTCATATACCCAAGAAGTAGTAGCCACTCCATGTGTCTGGGTAGTCCCAGGTGGGCAGACTCGGGAAAGACCAAGACTGGGGATAGATCTTTACAATCATTATGATTTTCCAGGTTTAGACTGGCATTGTGGTGTATGCAAATTGGCGGGGAATGCAAATTCCTCGGCGTGGAATCGTGGGTGATGGGTGTAGCGATTATCAGTGATCCCAGGGAAGCAGGGTAGCTGTTGTGGATAAATTCAATCATGGATATGTGCCAATAGACAACCGGATTGGCAGATAGGGATGTGCAAACGGTTCAAATTCGAACCTGTTTGCTTCGATGGTTCAAATTCATCAGGTTCTAGCTGCAGGTTTGAATTTGAACCAAACTGGGCGGGGGGGTGGGGTGGGGTTGGATTTGTCAGTGGGATTTCCACTGACAAACCATGAATCCACTCTCATTTGCTATCAGAGAAACTATACTCAGAACACCTCAGAAACAACAAAACCCTGTACCCCATGGGTTAGCAACCCATGGGGGTGGTTGGCACCCTCTCTGCACTACACTACCACTCGCTCTGGGCCACCCCAGCACCCCCCAAGTGCAGTTATGGGGCTGCTGAAACCTCCATTCTTCCTTATGGAGAAAAACCTTAAAGACGTGTAAACTTCAAAAATCACTTTAAAACCAGCTCTTTGCCCAATTCCTTTCAAATAATTCTAGTAGCTTCCTTGCCCCCCTTGGGAACTACCACCCACCACATTCTGCTCTAGGCCACCCCTTTCCCCCTGTTGTGAAGTGATACATTTGCTGGAATCCTCATTATTCCCTATGAGGAATTTAAAAATATTTTAAAAATTCACCAATAATCAGAGGAGTGTCCAATTGCCTTGGTGTTTTGTGGGTGGTAGGCACCCCTGGGTGCCTACCACCCACCCCACATTTGTGCCCCAGGTGCTCCACAATAGGGAAAAATGGGCTGGTTCGATTCCCATTATACCCTATGAGAAAAAATTATAAATAAATTTCAAAAATTCATAAAATATTGTACAAGTGTCCGATTGCTTCGGGGGTTGGGTGGTACATACCCATGGTGGTACATGCCCAACTACCACCTCACCCACTTTTAGAGGTTCGAACAGGTTTGAACCAGTTCAACGAAACGGTTCAAAACTGTTCAAAATGGTTCAAACCAGTTTGAAACAGTTCGAAATGGTTTGCATTTGAACTGAACCGGGGGTGGGGGTTTCAAACAAAACCAAAACTGAACCTCACCCTCCTGGTTCAAACCCAGTTCAAATTCGAACTGAACCAGGCGAACTGGTTTTGTGCACATCCCTACTGGCAGAGGGAATGCTTGGACTGCTTTGTTGTGGCAGTCACCAGGACAGGGAAAGGTGTTGCCATGGTACCCATGCCACTGGCTTGCTTGTGTTGAGCAACCAGGCTGGCTGGCAGCTGCCATCAAGCAAGCATGTGTGTCTCCATGGCCTTTCACTCTCATGAGAGAGCAGTCCACTCCAGAGCAGCATCTGTCATCATTACTCAGGAAGACTCTCTCCTGTGACTGAAGCAGCAAGTTAACAAATTTTATTGAGCATTCGTAAATGTATGTGCAGGAGCGACTATTTTAACTACCTCATATGCCTATTTTCAGAATGATGGCCCTTTTCAGCAGCTTTTCTGTTACAGTCTGGTCACTACTTGCAAAAGTAATGGGTGTGAGTTAACACTTTGAAGCAAAGTTCACATTCCAGTACTGTTCCTGCTGGATGGTTCTTCTCATCAGAATGCCAGAAACTGCATGCTTTTACCACAGGGGAAGGGGCTGGGCCTCCCTTCCCCAACCTCATTGTATAAAAACTAGAACAGAACCACTCAAGAATTCCTGGGTGGGGTTGCCTTTTAAACCTGACCCCAGGTCTTGCTGCCCTGCCATATGTTATCTTTGCAGTGATCTAATTGGGTTGCCCAGTTTATGGGGCCACAGCAACTGCATGTGCTCGTGAACATACTTCTTTATTCAGTTTTGGAGACCAAAACACATAGCACCCAGCTTGCCTAAATTCAGATGCTTCCATGCTCAGCCATTAAGCTCACTGGGTATCCTTGACCAGTCACACTCTCTCATCCTAACCTGCCTCACAGGTTAGGATAAAAGGAGGGAGGAAAACTCATGTACACTGCTTGGAGCTCTTTGGATAAAGAGAAGGATATGAATGTAATAAATAATGAAATACATATTTACATAATCTATGCATATTTACATTGACTTTTAGCCAAATGCACTCAAGTTCTAAACATGTAAACTCAGAAGCAAATTAAAATGGGTGTGAAAGAAAATATTCTAATCCCAGATCATGTAACAAGCAACCCAGCATTTTTGCAGTCAAAACAAAAGCACAGACATTCACAGAGATCACACAGATTGCCGTAGCAACACCACATAGAATCTCCCATGCAATGCCAGTGCCAGTGTTTTGGAGATTGGTCAGGTGGTAGGGACTGCCAAGCTAAAAACCATTCCCCAGAAAGGTAAATGCCCCTTATTATATACTAATTTTGACATCTTATATAGCAGCAGCAGTGATATAGTAAAGCAACCCAGACTGACTGCGACTCTGATTCAAGCAGATTGATCTTATTTTGAAGGCGGAGAAAGTTCAACAGTTTTATGAGAAAAGACCCTAAGGGGACGAGGGTGTTAGCATTTCAAATGCTCCTTGAATACAAGGAAGCTGTTTGGTTTCTTTGGAGGGAAGGCAGAAGACGAGGAAATTCATTCAGTTGTAGTGTCTCTGAAGTCGCATTTGGACAGAACACCAAACCAGGTGTAAATGTGCCAGAGGTCTGAGTTAGTGGTTGCCTGAATATATGAAGCTGTCGTTTTGTCACCCAGCCGCAGATCTGTTTTTGCTTTTCAGTTGGTAGTGAGTTTCACCGCTGAAACCTGAGGTTCGAAGGCGCCATTGTGTAGTCCATATTCTGTTGCTACTATAAGCTGGGTGTTGTGTGCAGACTCCTCCTGCAACCATAGAGAAGTTGGCTCAGAGCAGACCAGAAATGCATCAGTTCTAGGGAGGCTGTGTTTCTCACTGGCCGCCTCTCAGAGCTGATATTCCACCCTGCTCCATCTCCTTACTCCTCCTGCCACTGCTTGGCAACAGGGTTGCCATGTCCCTACCGCCCATTCTCCCCTGCATGTTTTGCACCTCACATGTTCTCCATCAAAAGAAAAGACATGGAGGACAAGATGGAGACAGCAGGGGAGGTCTCCAACAATTCATCAATGCAGTGCTTTGTACACAAACACATTAAGACCAAGTAACACAAATAACTGAATCTATTTCTGACCACACACATCTCAATTTTCTTCAGTCCCCCCATCCTTTCATCAGATGAATGAGGGATTCTATGTGGCTTTATTTTCATGTGGGAGTTTCCACTCACACATGTGTCCCACCTGTATCCCACACGGTTTGTGTTACACACTGTAGGACTTTTGGGTTTGAGGGACTTCATCGATGTTCCAGTGTGCCAGTGCACCAAGGTGTTGATGTGCTATCAAATCATAGTCCAAGGGATCACTCTGATGTGCCAGTGCACCTTTGGGCTATCAAAACCAGGGGTGGGCGGCTTGGCCAGTGGATGTGTGAGGAGACACAAGGAATCAGACCAAGGGTGCCTTTTATAGGTTTTCTTGAGAAAATAGGTTTCAAAAATTAAAGTGAATGTTGGGTCCTGGTAGGCAAAGACTGATCCTTGTAACCTATCCACAAAACAAGCCTCCATAGCAAGAGAGAGTTGAGAAGGGAAGAGGTGGAAAGGGAGAAAAATTTGATTTATAAGCACCAGCTGGTAAACAACCATTGTTTTCATTTCCTGGTCTTTTGGCCATCAAGTCTTTTCTTAATGCTTCAAAGTGGGGATTTAAGAGGGTAAGGGAGGAAGGGTGGTGTCACAACCAGGTTATTTCCCCACACAGGGCACATATGTCAGGCCTTTGAAGGAGTGATACAGTGCATATCAGAAATAACAATTTTGCAGATTCGTTCCCATTCATGTGCACACACTGCCCCAATACTGATACTCAGAGCAAAACTCATTCTGAGTATGTATAGGGGAAATGCTTGTGCAGTCTATTTTTAACCAGTAAAATTGGGAACAGAGGGGTCCAATCCTGTCTTCCTGGGGAGGGAGGGGCCGCATATCTCTTTTTCCTCAACTGGGGAAGACAGTCTGTCTTTCCCTAGGGAGATTAAAAGGAGAAACCCCCTCCCCACACACACAAGGGGAATACAGGAATCCTCACAGCCAGAAGTGACAAGCCATTTTTCTGGATGTTTAAGCCCAATGCGGCAAGCAGATTCCCCCTAGGGAGAGCCCAATTGCTGTTTTTAGGCTCCCATCCAATGGTGAGGTATAGATTGTATTGCAATTTTAAAAAAACACCTGAAAACCCATCTTTTCGCCCAAGCTTTCTCAGCTTCCTAAATTTTTAATTTCCTAAATTTTTAAATTTTAAATTTAAAGTTTTAATTTCTGGTTTATTTTTAAATTGTTGAGTTGTTTTAAGTTTTTTGTATATGTTTTTAACTGGTTTTATGCTATTGTTAACTGCCCAGAGATGAAAGTTTGGGGCGGTGTACAAGTTTGATAAATAAATAAATACAATAAATCACTACTGAGGAGTCCACTCACCTGGCCAACGACCCACTGCCCCCTCACCCCAATGTCTCAGTTTCTGATCAGTGTCCCTTCCTCAAGACCCAATTGCCATCTGGAAGTGTCCCTTGGCATCCTGGGGTGTCAGTGTTTGTGCTTGTGCATAACTGTATAGTTTGAGAGTTCTTGCAATATCAGTGGTGCAAGTGGTATGAGGAAAGGGTTAAAATGTCTTTGCCCTGCTGAAGGTGGGCAACCAATGCCGAAAAAGGCACAATCACACTATGCACACCACCTCCAACATTGCAGCCAATGTTTTCTGCTTTACTGACATGCTGATATCTTGCCCACAGTCTGGTGATGAGAGTGGAATGGAGCTTGCCCCCACGACAATTTTTGAAGTGTTTAGACTCTTTGGTGTGTAATAAGCCTTTCCTCATAATTAATCCCTGTGTGGATTCATTACATACCAAAGAGTCTAAACGCTTCCAAAATTCCTAAATTGAGTACCCCACTGCCTTGTGGGTGGGGAGGAATTAGTGGCACTCCATGTGCCAACTACACCCCCCCTCCACAACCTGCAAGCCAGTGGGGTACTCAAATATAAGCTGAGTACCCCACTGGCTTGTGGGTTGGAGGGTAGTTGGCACATGGGGTGTCACTAATTCCACCCCACCCACAAGGCAGTGGGGTACTCAGTTTAGGAATTTTTGAAGTGTATAGACTCTTTGGTGTGTAATGAATCATCATAGAGATTTATTGTGAGGAAAAGTCATTATACACCATAAAGTCTAAAGACCTCAAAACTAGTGACCACACAATTTGCTCAATTACTCCACTTCTACAAGGGCTAGAGCTTCGCTCCCCCCCCCAACCTTTTTTTTTTAAAGCTGGGAATCAGGGGGAATGGATTAGGGAAACATGAAATTCAAATCTCAAATCAATGTGAATTGAATCTAGGGAGATTCAGTATTAGCTCGAATTTGGCCAGAGGTGATTGGGCAGATTCATTTTGAGGTCAAATTACTTGAATCAACCAGATTCAAGTTGAATCAATTTGACCTTGAATAGATTCACACATCCCTATTGATAATCTGCAATTAGCCAATCATCTGTGTCATGATTCTTGGCGTCACAGATTAACCACAGTTTTGTCTACTCAAGATTTGATGCTATGACCAAATGGGACCTGAGTCTGTCTGTCTGTCTCTCTCTCTCTCCTGCAACTGGTTGCTTCTTTCCTTCTTTCCTTTCTTCTAACCAGAAGCAAACTGCAGCATCAATTGTCAATTATTAGCACCAATAACAATTATTAGAGAATGATACTGCCACTGCACTAAGCCTTGCATTGACTTTAGAAACATATGACTCATAATGAGTCAGACCATTAGCCCATCTAGCTAAGTATTGTCTACACTGACTGGCAGCAGCTCTCCAAGGTTTTAGGCAAGAGTTTTTCCCAGCCAGGTTGATACTGGGACCTTCTGCATGCAAAGCAGATGTTCAACCACTGAGCTATGGCCCCACCCCTCCTCATCTGCCCCCTCCTCCTTTCCAGATGCATCGGACACACAGGCAAAGGGTAGTGTAAATAGGCAGATAAAGAAAACTGTTAACTGCTGCTGGCTGGGTGGAGAGGTGACTTATGGTGGTGGCCCCATTAGAGCCCTTCTTCTGCCATTGCAGGGCTTGGTAGACACAGGACCCTGTGTGACTGCCCTTCCAGTCCTCCCATTAAAACAGCAAGCTATACTAGGGCTGTGCCATATCAGAACTGGAATTCTGGAAATGGCCCAATTATGGGCCATTCCAGAGAGTATCGGAGATAATTTGGTCACCTGCTCATGCAATTTTTTAAAAAAATAGTGGGCTATTTTACTTACAATTTAAAAAATAGTGGTAGATTCTCGAATGTTACATCATTTCCCTTGTGATTCTTGGATGCCACTTCACTTCGATGATTCTCTATGAGAACAATTTCCAGGTTCCTTTTTAAAAAAACTTAACCAAAAAGACAAACAAACAAACAAACACCACCAATACATGGCTGGGTTCACTTGTAATGAAATACAGAGTCCCGCCATCCTTACCTACTTGTGTGCCATCTTACAGAGCTCTCTTTGTATCTGCCCGCCTCCCACCCACAATTTAAAAAAACACTTTCCCCATAACTTCTACGGGGATTTCCACTGATATCTGATTCCGAATCCAATACCGGAATTCCAAAGGGGAACCGATATCCAGATAAAATCCATTCGAATCCGGCATTTGTGATTGTGCACAGCCCTAATGTGTATATCATAGATTGCTCAAATGTGACAAATATATAAACTTGCCCATGCCTCTCCTCATGGTGAGGGGAAGGTCAGAGTAATAAATACCTCCCTGAGGTAGTATTGCCTTTGCTCCGGCATCAAGTACAAGATGCTTGGCAAAATGAAGTAGCTCTATCAATGTATGCTTTTGAGAACTGTGTCTTGGTTTTCATGCTACTCACAGCCTGTGTGTCTGGGAAGTGTTGGGGGGGGGCAGGGGAGAGAAATAGCCAGCTCAGCTGCTCTTCCTGGCTGCCTTTCATGAATGCTAGTAAGGACTAGGGAGACTCAGTGCCATATGCAGTGCCAACCAGTGCTTCTGAAAGCCAGTGCTGAGCTCAGAGTCATGTGGAATGGCAGTATGGTGTTTGCTGCTGGAAGAGAGCTGGTCTTCTGGTAGCAAGCATGACTATTCTCCTTAGCTAAGCAGGGTCCACCCTGGTTGCATATGAATGGGAGACTGCATGTATAAGCACTGTAAGATATTCCCTTTTGGGGATGGGGCCGCTCTGGGAAGAGCATCTAGGCTCCAAGTTTCCTCCCTGGCATCTCCAAGATAAGGCTGAGAGAGATCTTTTAGAGAGGAGAGCTGGTCTTGTGGAAGCAAGCATGACTTGTCCCCATAGCTAAGCAGGGTCTGCCCTGGTTGCATCTGAATGGGAGACTTGATGTGTGAGCACTGCAAGATATTCCCCTCAGGGGATGAAGCCACTCTGGGAAGAGCAAAAGGTTTCAAGTTCCCTCCCTGGCTTCTCCAAGATAGGACAAGATTTTTTATTTTTTTAATAGGACAAGATTTTTTTAATTGAACCAACAAACTACCAAAGCATACAGTACGTTGCCAAAGCACACTTATATACAAAGTAGTTGTTTGTACATCATATAGCTACAAAGATTTACACACAAGGATTTGGAGACCCACAGGGTTATAAAGTATATGCAGGCAGTACTGTAACTCTGGGATGGGGGATTACAAGATAGGACTGAGAGAGATTCCTGCCTGCAACCTTGGAGAAGCCGCTGCCAGTCTGTAAAGACAATACTGAGCTAGATAGACCAATGGTCTGACTCAGTATATGGCAGTTTCCTATGTTCCTATGTTTCCTATGTTCCTATGTTTCCTATGTTCCTATAAATATACCCACTTTATTAGATAACTTAAGCTGAGAACTATTGCTTCTGTCACTAGACACATTAAACAGAGAAATACTGGCTCTCAAAACATTCAAAGAGCTTCATGGTCATGGAGGAATGTGAAAACAGATTTCCTCTGTCTCAATACCGGCTTTCTGTCCACTGCACTCTTTTCCTAGTGTGACAATTGTCATGTAGGCATGGACAAGACAACACAGCACCAGCCACAAGTCAGAGCTTTCCTGCCGTATTCAACCAGCTCTAAAAAAAACTTTGTGATATTTATACAGGTATCTGTCAAAAGCTATAGAAGAGTAGAAATCTTCTGCCATGCTGGGAAGATTTTTTATGACAATCCCACCTACTGATTTGTGGGAATACTTAGCAGGGCCCACCTATGTGGACACCTACGGTAAACCTTTATGAAAATGGTTTCAAAATGCAGATTTCCTGAAGCAGGAGGAGGCTGGATATTGGTAAACCTGACTCCCTGTCTTATTCATGCATTTAAATTAACCTTTATTAGGCTACTGGGTAGAACTTAGAGCATTTGCTATCTAAACATCTGGCTGATTTGTGGGCAACATTCAGACCTGGAAAAGTGAAGCTGAACAGAACACCTACAATTTAAGGGACAGAAACAGGCAATAATAAGTGCATGTTTTCTTGTGAACTAAACTATTTCATTTGAATTTGGGACTGACACTAAGCTCTATACCAATATAATGATCTCATTCTCCTTGTAGCTCTCAGCATAATGTAGCTTAGAGATGGTTCACACAAGGCTGTTATCATTCCATGCAATCAGTCATGCTGTGTTCTGGATAGACACTTAACAGCCCCTGGGTCCATTCTGTCTTTTGGATGCTTACCTGCAAACTGCTGCCTTAAGTGGAAGGGGGTGTGGAAGGAGTGACAATGGTAGCAATGGGAAATGCTGATAAGCCACTTGGGATGTTTTGGTTGGGGCTTTGGATTACCATTACCATCCCCTTATCAGAGTGATATTATACTAAAACGAGTTGCTGATGAAGCTGTATACAGATAAAACAACATTGTCCTAGGTCAGACCCTTATCCAGGTGGAGACAATCTTCACATGGAGAATAGAAAAGTGGAGAGTAAATGGTCATACTTTCCACCACTATGTAGATAATGTCATATATGATTTGGTTACTTCATGCATCCTCCCTTTTGATGGAGAAAGAATCATCTAGATGAGGCATCCATTCACTTGGACAACTGCATGAAGCATCCACAACATGCATGATTCATCTGCATAGTGGACATACTTCTTAGGACTGACATCACGTGTGATGCATATTGGGGCAAAAAACCCCAACTTTACATATACTATAGGCATGCACTCAGCTGCCCCTTTCATGGAGGGCATGGTAACATAGGTTGGGCACTGCCACTGCAGTCACTGTTGGGCACCCTGCCATTGGCTGATAGAGAGGGTAGGCAGAGGAGCTGCTGTGCAAATTTCCAAGAGATTCACATGGCAGCTCCTCTTCCCACCCTCCCCAGGATGGTAAGAAGGAAGGAGTTGTTGCCGATGGGTGCAGCAGCTCCTCTTTTTCCCATGATAGGAAGAAGAGGAGTTGCTGCTACTGCTTTTCAGTTCTTTGCTGATGAATCCTCATTCTCCAAGTCCTGGATGATGGGAATCCCACCCTTTGAGGTTAAGAGGAGATAAATTGCCTCTGCCCATCTGCTATCAACACTGCTGCTTGGTGAATTTGGCAGGGGGCGTAGATGTTAGCAAGCCGAAGCAGGTTAAGTGGGGGGGGGGGGTGGCTATTTCCAGGACCCACCATAACCTGACACTAATAATAGTCTATGCAAAGTCCATTGTTGCTTGTGTGAGAATCTGAAATGGGCTAGTGATTTCATCATGCTGACTGGTAAAGCACTGCCATGATAATATATAAATATGATTATCAGTATTGTAAGGGTCATTGAATTAGCTCAGCACAGCTCACATATCCATTTTCTTCTACATGGATGTGAGGAGCTCAAATGTCTTCTTTTTTATATTTATTTCTCTAAGACATACCCATGGCTAATCCCATGCGTGGCAGCTCTCATGAGAGTTCGTGAGCAGCTGCCCGATAGCCATGGCTATGGGCAAGAAAATGGTGGTGGCAGCTGGATGGTGGAGAAAGAATGGTGGTGAACGGACACTGCCAGCAGACAAAGTGGCAGGCAGGTAAGAAAACTTCGGTGGCAGGTGGACGGCAGAGAGGGTGGTGCAGCCTCTCTCTCTGGCCCGCCTGCTGGCCAAAAGGAAAGATGGCCCAACCCGCTGGGTGAAAGAAGGCAGCGGGTGGGGAGGCAAAACTGGTGGGAGGGCAGTGGAGAGGGCAGCACACTCCCTCTCTGGCCCATCTGCGGGCCCAAAGGAAAGATCGCCCAGCGCACCGGGGAAGAAGGCGGTGGCGGGTGGGCAAAACTGGTGGGCCGTGGAGAGGGCAGCACACTCCTTCTCTGGCCCACCTATGGGCCAAAAGGAAAGATGGCCCAGCCCACTGAGCCTCAGTCTTAAATAACACCCCCCCCCCCGAACAGCTCTCAATCTTTAAAAAGAACCTTCACTGCCTATGTGGGAGACTCCTGGCAGCCCCTTTGTGGTGATTATCCAGCTTTCAGAAGAGCAGAAAGTGGGTAAGAGAATGTTATTCTCCAGAAACACTGGCACCTTGGAGGAGCTCAGGACTAGGCAAAGCAGCACAATCAACACTTCCAAGACAGTGAGAGCTATCTTATCCCTTTATATCACCTATAATGAGAAATAAACAGAACCAGACCGAAGTAGGGGTCGCCAGGGTCCCCACAAATGATAAAATCCACCAAGGAAGATTAAAATAGAAGAATTTTACCTTCTTAAGGAAGATGAAACAGACTTTGTTACAATTCCCACATGTAATAGATATGCTGCCCTTGAGATAGATGATCTCCTCCCCTCTGAGAGGCCAGTTTCATCAGCTGACGTCCCAATTTCACCAGGAGTAACATAAATGCCTGATGCCCAGGAGCCATCAATCAATCAATCAATCACTTTCTATACGGCCTAACTCCAGAGCCTCCAGACAAACAAGACCAGATATTAAAACAAGAATTTTTTTAAAAACCTAACACATTCAGAAATTGCAACAATTTAAAAAATCTAAACAGCAATTAAAAATTTAAAACTCAGAAATTACTAAAAGCCCGGCTTAAAAAAAAGTGTCTTAAGGGCTCTTTTGAAAGCTGGTAAAGATGTTAAACCACATATGTCTATAGGGAGCACATTGCACAGCCTAAGGGTGACTACAGAGAAGGCCTGCTCCTGCATCACCACCAGACGAACTGGTGATTTTAATGTGCAGTGAAGATCATGAAGGGGGCACTCTCCCAGGTAACTCAGTCCTATGCCATTTAGGGCTTTAAAGGTAATTTCCAGCACTTTGTATTTTGCCCAGAAACCTATTGGTAGCCAGTGCAATTGCTTTAAAACAGGTGTAATATGGTCTCTCCAAGACACCCTGGAGAGCAGTTTAGCTGTTGCATTTTGAACCAACTGAAGTTTCTGAAATACATACAAAGGCAGCCCCACGTAGAGCGCATTGCAATAGTCAAGCCTAGAAGCTATCAGTAGGGATGCAAACAAACTGGTTCCAGCATTCGAGCCGGTTCAGAGGGTTCTGAGGTGTAAATTCTCATTCTATCATAGCAAATGAGATTTTTTTCAATTAAACAACTCTCATGACCTCACTTTCATTTTTTCACACTCTCAGTTACTATGAATATGAGGAAGTAATCAATTTAGCACACTTCACCTTGTGAAGACAAACCTCAGAATTCACCAAAATTCACCCCTCTGCCCAATCACTCTGAAATTGGGGACGGGTGGTAGCCTCCACCCATTAGGCACTATCTACCAGCCCACCCCACTCCTTTGGGGCAGATCCACTTTCTGCCCCAATCTGCCCCAAAGACACCAAAACTTCAAATATTCCCAAAAAATCAGCCCTCTGCCCAATCCCCCTGAAATTGGGGTGGCAGCCTACACCCATTAGGCACTACCACCCCACCCCACTCTTTTGGGGGCAGATCCACTTTCTGCCCCCAAACTGCCCCAAAGTCACTAAAACTTCAAAAATTCTCAAAAAATCAGCCCTTTGTCCAATCCCCCTGAAATTGGTGTGGTAGCCTCCACCCATTAGGCACTACCACCCCACCCCAATATTCTGCCCCAGTCCCCACTTTCTGCCCCAATCTGCCCCAAAGACATGAAATTTTCAGAAATTCCCCAAAAATCAGCCCTTTGCCCAATTCCCCTGAAATTGGGGTGGTAGACTCTACCCATCGGGCACTACCACCCCACCCCAAAATTTTGCTCCTGGGCCCCTTTTTTACACCCTGAATCGATTCAGATTCGGATTCAGATTCGGATTAAATCCGAATCCGAACCGAATCAAGGGTGATTCGGGTGGCCCATATTCGGGCACAAAACAGAACAGGGGTGATTCGGTTCGGGTCCCGAACTGAATCACCGAATTCCCGAATTGCACACCCCTATTACTGAGGACTCTAGGGCAGGCTTCTTAAGCAAATGTCTCACAATTGCCTCCTTCAAACATGGAGGCATCCTGCCCTCCCTCAGTGAGGCATTTATTCTGTCAACTAGACCTCCTCTAACAACCTCCCTGCTAGATGTTATAAGCCACATTGGGCATGGATCCAAAGGACAAGTGGTAGGCCAAACACCTCCCAAGAGTTTGTCCACATCCTCAGGATTCACAAATTGAAACTGATCCATTCTAATTGAACCAGAGGAGATACTGGACACCTCTGCAGTTGGCCCTGCCATAACCGTCTATTCCAAATTGGCTTGAATGTGAGAGATTTTATCTGCAAAGAAGTTGTTAAAAGCAACACAGAAGATCTATGTTCAGATAAGAGGGAACCTGAGTCAATCCCCTCAACACTCTAAACACCTCTGCTGGATATGAACATGCGGACGCAATGCATGCAGAATAGAATCACTTCTTCTCTGCACATATTGCCGCAGAATAAGCCTTCAAATGGGCTTTGTGTAGTGCCTTATTGGGTTCAAGTTGAGTCTTCCTCCATTTATGCTCTAGCTTTCTCCGTTGCCACTTCAACTCCCATAGCTGTTCAGTATATCATGGAGTTTATTTCGAAGCAGAGCGGAGAAGGCCCTTAGGGGTGATAGTGTC
Organism: Hemicordylus capensis; assembly: GCF_027244095.1. Lineage (NCBI taxonomy): Eukaryota > Metazoa > Chordata > Lepidosauria > Squamata > Cordylidae > Hemicordylus > Hemicordylus capensis. The sequence goes on along the minus strand of NC_069657.1, from coordinate 103,183,369 downwards.
TACTGCCCCGGTAAGCTCTCTATTCCAGGTCTTCACCAGGCCATCAACACTATCACCAGTAGAACGAGCCCTAAAACCTTCCAAGGCCTCTTGGAATCTGCCTTCTTGGGCGGATCATCCTAATAGGTCCTGCACCCCAAAGAGGTGGGTTGTGGCCAAGAGACCAATCTTAACCAGATGGTGGTCCATCCATGACAATGGAGATACTCTAGAAGCCTACACCCATGGAACACCACCCTGATCTGAGCAAAATACCAAATTAAGAGTGTTACCAGCAGTGTGTGTTGGCCCCGTGACCAATTGGGATAGGCCCATCGTTGTCATGGTCACTATGAACTGCACTAGACAAGGCAGCTCTTGTCTAAGAGACAAGTGAAAATTGATGTCACCCAACACCAAAAGCCTGGGTGACTCCAGCACTAACTCCATGACCAGCTCCGTCAGCTCAGTTAGGGACTCCATTGGGCAACAGGGTGCTTGGTACACCAACAGAACACCCAATCTATCCTGAGTCTCCAGGCCAAATTATACACACTCACTATGATCCAATTGTCTCAAAGGGGTCTTGGTAAGGGAGATATTATTCTGATGGATTACAGCCACTCCACCCCCTGCCCATCCCCTTCCCCTAACCTGCTCCACCACTAAGTACCCAGTAGGGAGGAGCTGAACCCATACTGGGCCACTAGCCTCCCCCAACCAGGTGTCAGTTATGCAAGCCAAGTTGGCTCCATCATCCATGATCAACTCATTGATGATTTCGGTCTTATTTTGAACCAACCTGACATTGCAAAGGAGCAAGGTCAAGTTCTGAGGGTGGCTGAAACTGCTCACCGAGGCCTGAGAGCTGACAGGGTGGATGGATCTGCTCACCAAGGCCTGATTGCTGACCGGCCGGCCGGAAGGGGATGCAGCCATTAAATTTCTAGTCTCCCTTCCCCTGTAACAGCCTGCTGACCTACCAATGCCAAATCTTCTATTCCACACCACTATTGTCATAGCAGCTCCAGAACTCCCATAAGCACCAGAGCCCTATGCCAGAGCCCTGACACATAGCTGTAAATAGCCAGGCAAAACAGAGAAGCTAGCACTACAAGGAAGGAGTCCAAGAGAGTAAATAAATAGGCCTCATCCGTCAGTCCCACCCCCAAAGGCCGACTCCCTTTGGTAAGGATGGAGTGGCCCACCTGCTCGGTGTTAGAGCAGTTAGGAAGGACCAGCCATCGAGGGGTGAGAGGGCAAGGCCCTGGCAGAGCCTGGAACCAGCTTGCTCACACCTTTCCCAACAAGGAGTGAGGGAGGAAGGGAGATGGAATGCACACAAACCTCTCAGTGTCTCCTGCAGTGCTTAAGAACATAAGAACAGCCCTGCTGGATCAGGCCCATCTAGCCCAGCATCCTGTTTCACACAGTGGCCCACCATATGCCGCTGGAAGCCTACAGGCAGGAGTTGCAGGCATGCCCTCTCTCCTGCTGTTACTCCCCTGCAACTGATACTCAGAGGTATCCTTCTTTAATGGATAAAATTTTAGTATTGGAAGAGGCTCAGAAATTAGGGCAACTTTTCCCACAGACTTCATAGGATATCACTGTTTGTTAGGATTGTAAGTTAAAAAGTTTAACTGAAATACAAGATTTGGTCAGAGATTGGTTTCAGTATCATCAGTTAAATGAGATTTATAAGAAAGACTTTAAAGTTGGATTTGAGGATCAGACTTCAAATTTTGAGAAGGAATTATGTCAAAATGATGAAAAATTAGTTTCTAAAATGTATAAACTTTTGCTTCTGGAGGAGACAAGAGAGGAAGTGGTTAAAATGACTATGATAAAGTGGGCTCAAGATGTGGGGCATAATATAGAAATGGCAACCTGGGAAAAGTTATGGAAAAATGATTTAAAATTCACTGCATGTTATCCTATAAAAGAAAACGATTATAAAATGATGTATAGATGGTATTTGACACCAAAAAAATTGGCATTAATGTATAAAAATGTTTCAAACAAATGTTGGAAGTGTGGACATTCTGAAGGCACCTTTTTTCATATGTGGTGGACCTGTGGGAAGGCTAAAGCCTATTGGGATATGATATATAATGATGAGTTAAAGAAAATATTTAAAATGACTTTTCCTAAGAAGCCAGAATCCTTCCTGCTGGGAATAACACAAGGTGTAATCTCTACAACTAATTTAAAATTTTTTATGTATGCTTCTACGGCGGCCAGAATTATATATGCACAGAAATGGAAGAGTAATGAACTGCCTTCAAAAGAAGACTGGCTGATAAAAATTTTGGAATATGCGGAGATGGCAAAACTTACAACACTAATAAGAGACCAAAACTCAGAATGTTTTAAAGAAGATTGGAAACCATTCTTGTTGTATCTAAAGAATTACTTTCCTACTATGGACTTTACAGCAGGGTTTGAAATTTAGCAAAAAACTGCAGGTTGGGTAGATTAGCTGTTTGTAAGGGTTTAAATTTATGCTTTGAATTATTATTATAGCAAGGGTAAACTTTATAGCTGATGAATCATGAAGAGATGTGTGTGGGAAGTCCACCTTTTTGTGTGTATTTGTAATGAATGACAATATTACTATTGTTAAAATTAATAAAAATTGAATTGGGGGGGGAGGATATCACTGTTTGTTGACAGCAGAAACAGTTATAGCAATCTTCAAAGATTTCACTTCCATTAGTAGGAAAGTGGACCGATTAATGACATCTTTAAAAAAATTTACTCAGAAGTATTTAGCCAAGACAGACTTGTAACTAAAGTCTTCAGTGTCTAGTTTCAGCAAGACAGCAGGCTCAGATAAGCAATGAAAACAACCAGCTGTGACCCTGGATTTTGCCCAACCTACAGCTGGATTTGGAAGAGCTGCACTTACAAATTGTAACTGAACATTTTATAAGAAGGTTGTGCTTTGTGTCTGTCTGAATAATATTAAGAGATATCATTGGCATTCTCACAGAGAAATAATTCATTCCTTGAGCCAGTTCTTGAGATGTGGGTCTCAGTTTATTAATCTCATTGCCACCAACTGGCTATCTAGACCTCCAGCAGCTCAGAGAGTTTTGTTAACTTTTAATCAACCCATTATATTCCACATACAGTATGCTGTTAAAGATGAAATCCTTCTTGCATACATTCCAAATCACATCTGCCCAAGTATTCTGTGACCTGATTGTAAGGCCACATAAGCAGCCTGGCATGAACTCTGTTGCCACTTCTAACCAGTCTAACTTGTCAGAGGCTAGAGAAGAACAACATCTTAAGAAATCAGCTCTGGCCTGCAGCCCAAAAAGGGACTTGAATGTTTCAACAGAGGAACGTCTGATTGATTATTTTGGAATATTGCCAAGAAATGAAAAGGATGAGATTATAGGCAGACTAGAAGGCCTCAAAATATGCTGACCTCTCTACGTTCTTTTGCTGTATCACTCTCAGCATGTCTCCCGTCTAAAGAGAATTACAGTCAAAAGTGTGTTATTGATAACCTACTACCAATACAAGAATCAAATGACTCTCCTGCTCTCTCCACTCTGAACTTTGAGCTTATCTCACTTAACAAGTCCTCAGCCCACGAGATGGATTTGTTTCAACTATCTGAATGAGAGAATATTAACCTTCGAGTAGCAAGTGCCAAAGAGCTTGAAAACCTGGTACAATGGAAATCCCTACTTCTCCTAGCAGCTGGCAACAGGCTGCCAATGTATCCTGATGTAGGAAGAGGCACTTGCATGAAAGACTCCAACTTGTTAGCAGCTTCAAACCCTACTAATTGACTGTCAGAAGACCCTGGCTCCTTAAAAGGAGTCTTCTAGAATATAGGTGGGTGGCAGAAGGAGTTTGTGGATAATAATTTGAACGATATCTGGAAAAAATGGACACCCTTTTGCAGAAAGAAGATAAACAATGCATACTGAGATCTCCAAGATCAAACCAAGAAGAAACAATAAGATCCCCACCAAACTATACAATGACCATGTAGTGAAAAGTAAGTCACAACTTGATCCAGTGTAGTACTCTAATTGAAAATATTTACAGTCTAAGATAAGACAAAACATAAATGATTGGAAAACATATAAATGAAACTACATATGTAATGTTGGAGGGTTGGTAAAGTCCATAGTGTGGAGAGTGATGTGATTCAGAACAAATGTGTCTATACATCCATGACAGTGACACACTGACCTCTGTTTTGCTGCAGCTCTTTCTTAAATGGAAAATGGTCTTCACAAAATAATACTACTCGACATTCTCCAGAATCCAATCTTTATTTTAGCAACCACCTCTACTACTCCTGGAAAATTCACTCAGAAGAACAAGTTCTTGTAAGGGAGTAGCTTCGTACCTTACAAGAACTTGTTTTTCTGAGTGAATTCTCCAGAAGTAGTAGAGATAGTTGCTAACATAAGGATTGGACTCTGGAGCACTGGGCCCCCTACCCCAACTGACCTCCCCCCCCACCGAGTCTCCCGGGCTGGCTTTTGCCCGGTTCAGCCCCATTTCGGTCTCATTTCATCCCATCTTGGGCCCCTGCGCATGCATGGAAGCCAATTTTTTTTTTTAACCTTGGCGCACGTGCACACAATCTGGATGGTGTCTTGAATGCCCACTCTCATTTTAGTGAGGCTTTCCTAAAAAAATGAGAACACCTGTGTGGTCCCCATCCCCCCATACTGGAAACAAAGAATTATTTATCCAATACAAAACTAGTAATAGGTAGGATGCTTCTGATTACCGTCCAATCAGCCTCCTGGATGTAACCTCCAAATTATACACTCAACCTTTAAGTTGAGAGACTGAGCAGATATGATGAAATTGTTTCACCCTGAGCAGGCAGGCTTCTGTAGGGGTCACAGCACAATATGTCACTGTATTGCCTTGAAGGCCTTGATCCAGAAATATGCTAACGGTCATTAAAAACACCTTTATGTTCTGTTTATTGACCTTTTGTCAGCATTTGACTTTATTGATAGATCTAGATTGTGGGGAAAGCTTAAGAGGAATGACATTGACAGATGGCTTCTCAGGTTACTGATTGAACTGCACTCTAATCTCACAACCAGGGTGAGAGTGGGCTGACAAGGAGCCCATTTTATTAACAGAGTCAAACAGGGCTTTCTTTGCCCCCCCCACTTTATTTAATTTTTATATCAATGATATTGTACAAGCCATGGAGTCTCAGAAATTCTCCCCCCCTTCAATTAATCAGTGCAAAGTCTCAATCTTGATGTATGCTGATGCACTTATATCTTGTGTTGAGACCGGATTTACAAGAATGCTGGTCAGATTGGCTGATTACTGCAAAGATGAAAAGTTGAGGATCAACTACAAAGAAACAAAAGTGGTACTTTTGGGTACCAGTTGAATCAAATACAGATGTACAATTATCACTCAGCAAATAGAACAGGGCTGCTCAACTTCAGCCCTCCCTACAATTCTCATAATCCCTGACTATTGACAGCTGTAGCTGGGGATTATGGAAGTTGTAGTCCAAAAACAACTGGAAGATCGAAACTGAGCAGCCCTGAAAAAGAGCAATGCCCCTCCTTTAAATATGTGGGTGTTTCCTTTCAGAAATCCTTATCTTGGTCAGCCCATCTTAATGCAGTAGGGATGTGCATGATCTGCAATTTGAATGTCGTGTGTGCTGGTGCCATGTGGGGGTTATTGAGACATTTGTGACCCCAGCAGGAAGCTGCATTGGGTGGAAGAGAACAGATAATAACCTGCTCTCCTTTTTCTTAAAGTTCCCAGTCCCCATTCCAAAAAAGTGCTAAAACCGCAGTTCCAGGGGCGTAACTATAATAGGGCAAGGGGAGACAGTTGTCTGGGGGCCTACTGCCTTGGGGGGCCCCCAGAGGCAAGTCACATGACTGACTCCCTCAGCCACGCACCTGCCCAGGCTTCCTTCAGTTGTATTCATCCTCCGAAATTGATGTGAATGTTAAGACCTGGAGCTACCAGAACAGCATGTCTTTCTCTAGTACCATTAAATGACTCGCATTGTCCACAATTTACAAAACCTTTAAAAAAATAATTTAGGATGATATTCTATTGTGGCACATAGGTTTATATGTCTCTCTCTCTCTCTCTCTCTCTCTCTCTCTCTCTCTCTCTCTCTCTCTCTCTCTCTCTCTCTCTGTGAGTGAGAGAGAGAGAGAGAGAGAGAATGCTTTTTGTTACCACTATTCAGCCACATTTAAGATTTCTTTACTTCATGAGCTGAGCTTCGGGTGGGGGGGCATTTTCCAATCTTGTCTCTGGGCCCACTCCAATCTTGCTACGCCCCTGTGCAGTTCGAACCACGGTTTGTGCACATCTCTATAATGCAGCCCTATTAACTGCACAACATATATTGGGGGTCATTTTAAAATTCTTCTTCTCCGGGAGGGTGTCAATTAATAGCTCCTGCACTCAAAATATTTCAGGGCAAAGTAATTCCACAGCTTTTTTTTTTTATGGGGAAGAGATTTGGGGGTGCAAAGTAAGTGAGAGCTTACAAGTTATCCAGAATAATTTCCTGAGGAAAATTCTGGGCCTACCCCTGCGCACGCCTGCTGCGCATCTAAGAATGGAATCAGGGTGTCCCTCAATCTCTGATAGAGTTCACCTGATACTGCTAAAATATTTTAAGAAACTTGACAACCTTCAAGAAGACTATCTAGTTAAATCATTCTGTTGTCACTACCAAGAGGGGAATCAGTGAGCAGATATGCTATCCCATATTCTACAAATGTACTCTCTGCCTTCACTAGAGGAACTTGTCCTGGGATAGGGAAAAATTCTGTGAATGGCTCCTTGAGCGGGATACCTACTGAGATGCTGGTTTGGCCCAACATTCAAAGTTCTCCCTATGGTATCCTCACTTCAAGAAAAACATATCCATTTCTCATTACCTACTCAACCTCACCAGCGCCCCACTAAGGAAGGTAGTTTACATTTTCAAACCATGACCTTGGCATATCTTGAGGCTAGATTTCACGAAGTTACCAATGGAACAGCGTCTCGACCTATGCAGCCAGAGACAAGTGGAGGACATTAAACATTATGTCCTACACCACGGGTTCTCAGCGTTGGATCTCCAGATGTTTTTGGACTTCAACTCCCATAATCCCTTGCCCCAGTTGCCTTTGGTTGGGAATTATGGGAGTTGAAGTCCAATAACATCTGGGGACCCAACATTGAGAATCCCTGTCCTACACTGCTCCTTTTATGGAAAAATAAGAGAAGAAACACTGGGTCAGATTATTGATAAATTCACTGGTTCTGAAACAAAATGTGTTACTTACTTGCTGGCGGATGTGTTCCCTTATGTTAGTTATCAAGTGACCAATTTTGCTCTATTGTCTTTTAAGAAGATAACTGTATCCGCTAGCCCTGCTATACATCTGGCTAAGTTGTAATTCCAGGACTAGCACTCTTATTTGAGTTGTACCCATCAGAGTTGTAGCTACAGTTAGGTATTTAGGATTATATCTCTTTATTTTCATGCATTTTGCTTAAAACAGATGACATAATAAGACAGTTAAAACATGACTATCTAGTTGTGTTTTTACTGCCTTATAATGTCATCTGTTTTTCTTTAAGCATGATGTATTAACTATTATGTTTTATGTTGTTTCATTATGTTTTAATAAGTATGTTATGACCTGTGGTTACAACAATAAGTTTAAATACACTCACCTTGCATAGTTCTTTAACTGCCACAGTGGCTCCGATTGTGCCCTGGCCTGCAGTGCACCACATCTTCAAAGATAGGTCACCTAATGCAATGCTGAAGGCACCAGAAGCAATCTGTAAATTTCTCTGCACATTCTAAAAAAAAGAAAGGGGCCACCTGAAAACTCATGATGTTTTTTCTGGAAAGTTTTCAGTACAGATTTAGTTGGACTTAAGATATTCGCTTTTGCAGGGAAGGTTTGATAGCATTTATTGTGTTTGCTCTCTAATATGATTTTCAATTTGAGAAATTCAAAAAGTGTATTTCTTGGCTTGTTCCTGACCTCATAAGTCATATGCATTTACATTCTGCAAACATTGTAAGCTCAGTCAGAGAAATGGCAGTGGATCTGTTGTGAATAGCATGAGCCTGATGCTGCTTTGGATTCAGTATGATTTTGGTAAAATATCTTTCTTCACATTGCCAGTGTATCCGAGCTACCTTTTTGGCCTAAAAGCTTGTTCATTGTTATTTTGTTCTAGGTTCAATAAAAGCTATTACATTATCAACCTTGTGCATACCATTTCTCATGGGAAATACATAACAACATTTATTGCCATGAGACATTTAAAGTGCTCCATTGTATGATCTATTGTGCTAGGATGCAGCATTTTTATTACTTAAATGAAGGAAACCTTGTAATAATGGTGGAGAATTTTAACTATTTCTTTGATGTAATATATCTTTTAAAACTACTGCCAATCTAGAAAAAGGTAGATAAGACATGTAATGTGAATACAGTATGTTAAGCATGAAATAATGTAAAGAAGCAAATCACTAATGATAGGAAACTATTACTGCATCTTCATCTGACTCGTCTGCTTTACAGTACTATGGACTAAACAAAAAGATAGAGAGGAAAATATAGAATGAACCTATTTTTGATTACTATATGCAACAATATCCCTCACCAGGGTTCCTGTGGGTAATCTCATATCTCCAACAATGAATACTCCTCCCCAACCCCATGCCCAGCATAAAAATTTCCTCTTCTCACCTGAGTCCTTAGCAAACTGAAGAAGATTTGAAGAGATCAGAGGGGTCTTGTTTCACATTGTGTTTGGGCAAGGTAGGAAACAGCAGTCTGTAGTGCTGTTTGAAAGAAAAGACTACTATCTTCTTAAATATATTGGAAACAAGTGAAGACTCACCATCACCACCCCCTCTCTCCTGAAGCACTTACCACAGAGTTATGGGAAGGGGCAGGATCTTATTTGATTTGCACTGAGCTTTGGAGAAGGTGAGAAACAACAGGAGAGGCAGAGGTGGTCCTTCTATGAGGCAAAGTGGAGCAGTCACTGCAGGCAGCAGAATATTGGAATGCCGTCAACCAGAGCAGGTCCTTGAGAGCAAACTGATCCTTGCAAGCTTTGGAAGAGGTGCCTTTCACACTCCTCACAAAGCTTGCAAGAAGCACAAGGAGAGAAGAAAAAGCTACTGGCAAACTATACTCCTCCCAACACTTTCAAAGCTTGCAAGGGTCAGTTTTAAAAGGGGGCCAGCCACAACCAGGGACAGGATTTGGAGCCTTACTTCAGGTGCCACAGTACCTTGGGCCTCTTCTGGGGATAGACTCCTGCTATTTACCTTCTCTGTATCACAAATGGAAAAAGACTCGAACTTCTTCAGGTGTTTTTGAAAAAGGATGGCATATTCATGTGTACAGTCCCACTTTGGACTTGAAGACCTGCTCAACATATCACTAACTTCCTCTCCCAGCACGGAGGAGGGAGTTGGCATGCTCACAGTTTGAAGAGGCAAACATCAAAACCATTATGGCATGCTTTTCTATGATTGGCAGCCTAGGGTGCTCTAAGCTGCCGATCACAGAAACACCTGCCAACACAGTTACAGCATTTGCCTCTTCAGATGCATTCTGTAACTGTCAAAGACATGAATGACATCCCAGGGGGGTGGAACTTCCAGACCTGCTTTGGATGGTGTACACAAGCATGGTGTTTGGGGAGGGGAGGAGGTTGGTGGCAACTGCAAATAAATGGCTGCTTAGCAATCCACACCAAAATTTGTTTACTTCTAGAACTGACAGGTTTAGGGGATAGGGCTGGACAAAACCTATAATAAGAAACTCTCTAAATATACAACCTTATCATGTGGTCAGTTTGTTCTGAGATGATACTATTCCAAACTGGGGAATATGGGGAACCCCATTTAATAAAATCATTACACATAACAGCCATATCCCTGTTCAAATGTTAGGTTCAGTGCTCTTACAATCTGTGTACAATGAGTGTATGCATTTATTATTAATAACAACAATAACAATAAAATAAAATAATAATAATAAAATAATAATAATGATTGATTGATTGATTGATTAAGTGCCATCAAGTCAATGTCGACCCTTAGCGATCACATAGATAGATTCTCTCCAGGATGCTCTGTCTTCAAATTGATCTTTAAGGTCTCTCAGTGGTGCATTCGTTGCTGTTGTAATCGAGTCCATCCACCTTGCTGCTGGTCATCCTCTTCTCTTTCCTTCAACTTTCCCCAGGATTATAGACTTCTCAAGGGAGCTGGATCTTCGCATAATGTGTCTGAAGTATGATAGTTTGAGCCTGGTCATTTGTGCCTTGAGTGAAAATTCTGAATTGATTTGTTCTATGATCCATTTGTTTGTTTTCCTGGCTGTCCATGGTATCCTCGAAAGTCTTCTCCAGCACCAAAGTTCAAAAGCGTCAATGCCTTTTCTTTCTTGCTTCTTCAAAGTCCAGCTTTCACCTCCATAGAGTGTCCTGGGGAAACCCATTGTCTGAACAATTCTAATCTTTGTAGGTGAAGACACATCACAACATCTAAATATCCTTTCCAAGGCCTTCATTGCAACCCTATCAAGTGCTAGCCTGTGGCGTATTTCTTGACTGCTGCATACTTTACTGTTGATAGTCAATCCTAAAAGGCAGAAGCTATCCACCACTTCAAAGTCTTCATTGTCAGTTCTGAGACTGGTTGCTGTATTAGTTTAGTCTTCTTAACATTTAGTCGTAGTCCCATTTTTTCACTGTGCACAAAAATAATTTTTTCACTGTGCAAAATAATAATAATAAACTTTATTTGTTAGCCACTCCATAACAAATTGTTCTCTGGACAGCTTACAATACAACATTAACCCATGAGATAAAAACACACATTAAATCATAACAGATCACATGCAAAAAAGTTGGGAGAGTACAAAATACAATACAAAAACAATTTTTAAAACATGTTTTTAAAAAATCATTTACAATCAAATCACAATTTTTTAAAATTTAAATTGAAAATTGAAAATGTCTGAGTGAACAAAAAGGTCTTTACCTGGCATCTAAAAGAACAAAGTGATGAAGCCAGGCGAACCTCACTGGGGAGGCAATTCCATAAACGGGGTGCAACTACCAAAAAGGCCCTCTTCCTAGTAGCCACCCATCTCACCTCATTTGGCAGGGCACCCGGAGAAGGGCTTCCAAAGAGGGTCTTAAGGAGCAGGTTGGGACATATGGGAGCAAGGTGCTCCCTCAGGTAACCCAGTCCCAAAACATTTAGAACTTTAAAGGTTAAACCCAGCACCTAGAATTGGGCCCGGAAATGGACTGGGACAGTCCAGTGCAGAGAAAAAGCACTGGCGTAATATGCTCAAAACATCCATTCCCAGTTAATAATCTTGTAGCCTATTTTGTACCAACTGTAGTTTCTCGACAATTTTCAAAGGTGGCCCCACATACAACGCATTGCAGTAATCTAAACAAGAGGTTACCAGAGCATGAGTAACTGTGGCCAATCTATCTCTGTCCAGGTAAGATGGCATATCAGCCAAAGCTGATAAAAGGCACTACGAGCCACAGAGGCCACTTGAGCCTGTAGTGACAGTGCTGGATCAATGAGCACCCCCAAGCTGCGAACCTGGTCCATCAGGGGGAGTGCAACCCCATCTAGAACAGGCTATACATCATTCACCTGGGCAGAGGAACCACCGACCAGTAGTACTTCCATCTTGTTTGGATTGAGTCTCAGCGTATCTGTGTGCAAGTAACTATTCACACATTACATTCAACACATGTGCAGTAGTATATTTCCTCTCTAAACCCTGTGTTTGAAGGGACCCTGTACCCAGGTTGGAGAGGAGAGCTGGTCTTGTGGTCGCAGGCATGACTTGTCCCCATAGCTAAGCAGGGTCTGCCCTGGTTGCATCTGAATGGGAGACTTGATGTGTGAGCACTGCAAGAGATTCCCCTCAGGGGATGAAGCCGCTCTGGGAAGAGCAGAAGGTTTCAAGTTCCCTCCCTGGCTTCTCCAAGATAGGGCTGAGAGAGATTCCTGCCTGCAACCTTGGAGAAGCTGCTGCCAGTCTGTGAAGACATTGCTGAGCTAGATAGACCAATGGTCTGACTCAATATATGGCAGTTTCCTATGTTCCAGGTTCACTTTTGAAGCCATGTACAATCATTCACATGAAAAGATGTACATGTGTACAGACGTCTGTACAAATATAGAGTGTGACCAAATGGAGAGAGAGGAGCTTCAGGGAAGACAGGAGCCAGCCTGCCTACCCACACATGGCCAGAACTCAATCAGGGCTCCGATGCCCATGTGCCCACACAAACAAGGCAGCAGCAAATGGGGGAATGAGCAGGAGACAGGGGAAGGAAGTCAGGCCACAGGGAATCTCACAGTGTATAAACAGCACAGGGCATTGGGAATGCCCAGTGCTGCTGGGCCACTCCTTCCCCCCAGGTCTATGATCAAGATGGCTGCCCCACAACCCACACAACTAAGAAGTTAGGTAGGAGGTCCATGCTTGTCCTTCTACCGCACTTTAAGTCCGGATTCCAAATCAGGGCTACCTGGGGGAGGAGCTGCGGGATCAGAGGTGATCCTGGTATTTAACATGACCAGTCCTACCTGGGGTAGCCCAGTCCTACCCCTGTAGGGCTGGTCATTTAAATGACATCTCTGTGTTTTAGACCTCCAATGATGATAATTCTGATGGTGTTCTATTTCTGATTAGTATTAGGATTTTTAAAAAGGTAACTACAACAATGCTTTTAAATACAAATAAAGCGGTGGATTTTAGTATTTGAATCTTGCTATAAGTCCTGCCTCCCTCACTACAATCTCTTTAGCAACTCAACTTAAGCTGTCCTCTCCTCTGACATGCTAGTTTTCAATGTGCAGGATTATGTTTAAGGGAGGAACATCCAGTTACGCAACACACACACATACCTGCCAGTAATCTAATTCAGAAACAGTTTCAACATATGATTAACTGTTTGCCTAGAGAACTTCTAACTCAAACAAAACACTAAATACGGAACAAGTAAATCATGTTTCAACCATTAACAAAAACATCAAAGAGCTTTCAATGCGGCCTTGAGCATCTGTGTTTGCCCTTCAGAAACCAGTAATAGAAAATGTTATATAAAAAAGGCTAGATGCAAAAACAGGCATTCAAACAATAGGCATCACTCTCTCCAGTCCTCCAGTTCTCTACTGACCTTACTTGATGACCGATCACCCAATGACCTCAGGTGGAGATGTACTTGTTATAATTGCTAGGCTGAGTCATTAATGAGTTGGAACAGATATAACAATAAATGCCTCGGTCTATGAAACAAGTTATGGAAAAAGTTACATTAAAAGAATCCCTTGAAGGTCAGGTAGTGTTAAAGGGATATTAGTGATTTGTTCCAGCTAAATTAATTTTGTGTTCAGACATTGTTAAAACATAAACAAAGGATATAGGAGAATTGTGAGTGAGAGCTGGTGAGGTGAATCTTGGCTCCGGTAAAGTGGCCTAAAACCTCAGGCATGCCTAGCTTCAGGCAACTTTGCAATTAGGCATCAATTAAAAAGTTACTTCCCCCAAGCTGATTCTGCTCAACTGCTGCCTAATAAGTGTTAAGAGGTGTTCTGAGGCTCAGCTTTACCTTCAAGTATAAGAGCCTTTATCATGTATCTGCTGTGTGAGGAATGCCTCTCTGCAGTTTTGAAACAGTGCTGTCAATGTTACCTCTTTGGTGTCCAAGGAGCGAAGATGTCTTCCATTCTGCAGGTGCTTGTGTGCAAAGGGTTGTTTTTGTACAAGTATCTCTGCACACTCAGGCAGTTCAGCCAAGACTTGCAAGTCACATCTAGCCCATCCTAAGTCACATCTAGCCCATCCTAAGTCACATCTAGCCCATCCTAAGTCACATCTAGCCCATCCTAATATATCCATGTTTCTGAAACTTTGCTAGTCCTTATGGACTAATAACTGGAGTACCTGTGGGTGAGAGGGAGATACCGGTAACCTGCAGATCCATTGGTTTCACAAAAATCTGAAGAAAAACCCTATAGGAGGCCAAACCCCTTCAAAACTGCCCCATTGCAACTCAATGGAGCATGTGGAGTCAGAGAGCAGTTAACAAAAAACCAGGTGGGTGAGCTAATAGAACTCAGTAATGAGGAGAGGAGGAGGAGGAAATACAGCTGAGCAAATACAGTGGGACATTTCTCAGCATGAAGAATACTCCCTCAAGTCAGTTACATCCCTTTTGCTTCTGAGGCGGAAATTGCCTAAAACTTTCACTATGTTCAGGCACAGGCTCATATACTATACTCATCAGGAACAGGCTCAGAAGCAGACCCATGCCGAGTTTCCTTTTCTCCTGTAAGATTAATATAACAGCTCACCCCATTCCTAGTATTACTAGGCTGTCCATTTTCCATTCTTGCTAATGATGTGGAGCGGGGGCAAGAAAATGCACAACAGGATATTGGATAAGTTCTGCTAGATGTCACTTGGGTAGGGAACTCAACCTCAGACTATTGTTGGTGGCAGCCTCATGTAACTAGGACAGTATTTGCATTATGTGGCCTAGTGGTCCATATATATGGTCCATATATCCTCATTCTCTGAGCATTCCTAATGAAAGTCTGATTTGTTGATTGCACTAGTTTACAGCAGAATGAGTTAGGTAAGGTACAAATTATTTTCATTAGACTTCTGAAGCCACCTTTCAGCTAACTTCCTCCAAACTTTCAAAAATTTTGCAAATGTGCTTTAAAAAATGCATTTTTTCATTTCGATTTCTGACAACAGCAAAGAAGGCATACAAAGTATTTTCCAGTGACAATGCCAATAATCAGTTTAGAATAAATTGTATAAGTTCCAATCCACACCTTACTTATTCCAGGATAGGGTTTTTGAATTCAGTTGTATTGTACTGCAGTGAGTGTGTTTTGGATTTTTGTTTCTGTTACCACTGGTATTTTCTAGAATTCTTCCTGTTTATGCTAAGATTTTATTTAGTCCAATATCTTTTTATACATCCCATTGTTTTGCTTCCATTTGCATTTTAACTTATGCTTAGTACTATGCCAAGGGTATTTAGTGTTGTATCCAACTCTACCACCAGATCTAGTCCTGCTCAATGTTTTTAAGCATATGGCCATTAAAGATATATTTCCTATTCTTGCTCTAATCCCAAGGCTCATTACCTTGTACTTCTCTGCATTGAATTGCTTCATCTGCCCATGCTCCAAGTCATTTCAAGTCATTCCAAATTTGATTGCCCTCCTGCTTTGTAGTGACTGCTCCTACCATAGGTTCAGCAGTCAATTTAATTTCATTTCTTTCTATTTGTAAAGCTAACAATGTTGGCACAAACAATGATCCTCTAGGCACCTCATCAGCCACCTTATTTCACCCCAAGATGAATGGGGTGTCCTGTAAAGCATAGGGCCCTTTTGGACATAGTGTGAAACTGTGGTTTGATGAACCCGAGATTAAATCTTGAAGGAGTTAATTGTCCCATAGATGATCACTGAACCACAGCCCAGCAACCTTGTGTTTCAGAGCAGAGGAGTCCCTCCTTCCCCCTGGACCACCGAAGCCCCATCCCAGCAAGCTCCATTGTGCTTGAGGCTATTCTCACAATCAGCCAAAAGCGGGCTAAGGGAGCCTAGCCTGCTTTTAGGTAGGCGTGAGAACCACAGGGCTCTCAGGCAAGCCCAGTTTCCTCAAAGCGGGTAACCCACCTAAGTAGCCCTCAGCTAAAATGAGGTTAATGGAGCAAGCGCTCCGTTAACCACATTTTTGATTATGTATTGCCACGGCGCAGCTCCGCATCACGGCAACACATGAGGAGACTCCCGGGCTCCAGGGGTCTCGCCAGCATGCCCTGCGCACTCGAATGGGGCATCCTGGAACTTCCAGGGGCCACGTGGCCTCTGATCCCCACAGCCCCCACCGGCCCTGTGACGGAGCCGGCAGTTGTGTGGGCGGCCGATCCGGCTGCCCAGGGCTGCTGCCTTGATCGTCTGTGGGGCGAGCGGGCTAAGCCCGCTCTCTCCGCAGACCTCCTTTCGGCGAGTCTCACTGATCGTGAGACTCGCCTCCCTATGTTGCCAGATTGTGGGCAAGGTGTCAGGACATCAGCAGGGTTGCAACCATTGACCACAATTTTCAAGGGGGTATGCCAAGTGCAATCATGCTTTCGGCATTGGTTGGCCACCGTCAGGAGGCCAAGGGCATTTATACCCCCTCCCAAAGCCACATAGTGTTGCACAAGCAGAACTACAGGTCTTGGGGGATGCAGAGGGGCACACATTTTCTGTTACTCTGGAAAGGGATCATGATGACTTCCTAGGAGGGAATATGTATATGTGAGCAGGCAAAGGATCCTCGGGTTTGGTCCACTGTGACAAAGGATGCTCTCGTAGACCCAGGCCAAGCAGTCCAGCAAGCCCCAACACACTCCTGCCCCCATGTCAGTTTGCCAGCTGGGGATTATCCCTCTCATGAGAGCACTAGTCCACTGGGGAGAAACAGAGTCTCCATGAGCTTCAGGTCTCTATTGGACTGCACTGTCATGACATAGTGCATCCAACCATAAGGGGCCCCACTGATGTGGGGCCACTGACATCTGTTTGACTATAAAACTAATATTCTCTACCTTCCACTCTCCACTTCGCACCTTACAGACTTTCAAGGGGTAAGGGTTGTTCAAGGTGTCCGAGTGCTTCTGGGTAGGTAGAGTTGGGTGACATCGGGGATGCCTCCTGACACACTTTCAAAATTCCCAGGATGGACCAGTGTTGTGGCATATGTAGAACAGGTTAGGGGAGCTGCTGCCTTCAGCAATCACTACCAAGCTGGATGGCCATGCTGGACAAAGATAAAACTGCATCTGTGCTATGGGGCAACCAGACTGCCAGAGGGAGTGCTTTGATTTCTGCTGCCATCAGTTGACAGGAACATAGAAGGTGTTGATGTTGACCTTGTGGGGATCTAGTGTTGTGTTGTGTTGACCTTGTGGGGATCTAGCAACTGGGCTGAGCAGCAGCAGCCCTCTGGCCCACATGCCTGTCTCCATGGCCTCCCAATTTCATGATAGAGCAATCTGCTCTGGAGTACAACCCATCCTCATCACAAAGGAATTATCTCTCATGTGATTGGATCAAATAATGCTCCAGATGGATGGTTCTTCTCATGAGCAATGCCACAGGGGGCATTTTTGCACCCAAAAGGAAGGGGATGGGCCCCCCTTTCCATAACAACTAGTGGTGTGCATGGAACCAGCTGGCCCGGCTCAGTTCAGGTACAGGTGCAAACTGCACCCAAACCTGACCAGGCCAGTTCGGTCCGGCACCCCCCGAACCCGCCCCCCCAGTTCGGTCCGGTCCAGGGGGTGTTTGTGAATTTTAAAAAAAGAAATCTTTACCTGTAGCCCCTTTGAGGGGGCTTCCTAAAGGCCATGGAGGGGTGTCTGCAAAGGTTCACCCTCCCAATGCTGGCCTTCTATCTCACCCCCACAGCCTGTCCCGGGCTGATTTTTGGCCATTTTGGAGGCCACCGTGCATGCTCAAATGGCCTCTGCGAGGCCTGGCAAGACATAGGGCCTCGCAGCGACCATTTGAGCATGTGCAGCAGCTATTTTGTGGCCATTTTTTAAAAAAAAATCAATTAAAAAATGGCTGCAGAGCATGTTCAAATGGTCCCTGTGAGGCCCTAGGCCTTGCCAGGCCTCACAGAGACCATTTGAGCACGCACAGTGGCCTCCAAAATGGCCACTGCACCAATCTTTATAGGCTCAAACGGGCTGAAAATCAGGACGGGCTGTAGGGGCGAGATAGGAGGCCAGCGGGGGGAGGGGGAACCTCTGCAGACCCCCTCCCCAGCCTTTAGGATGCTCCCCGAAGGGCTACAGGTAAAGAATTTTTTTAATTTTAAAAAACAATATTCGCAAACTGGGGTGGGAGGTTCGATTCAGTCGGCCAGACCGGTGGGTGTTTGGTTCTAACCCAAACTCCTGTACTGAACCCCAAACCCTGAACCCCCGAAACCAGTTTGCACATCCCTAGTAACAACTTGTACAAAAAATAGAGCAACACCACTCAAGAATTCCATGAGTCATCATTTCATGCAAACTTCAGGTATCACTCCCCTGACATGTGTTATCTTTGTTGGGAAACAACCAAGATGCCCAGTCCCTGGTGTCATTGGGACTCCAAGTGCTTGTGCAAAAACCTCTGCAACCCTTTATTTGTGGAGACCCACTGTGCCTGTCTTATGATCCTCTTCCTTTTTTGCACAGATTGGGAAAGAGCGGACATGAGAGGCAGTGAAAAGTGGGACAACTGATTGTAGAGATGGCCAGCGAGTAGCATAGCTGGCATAGAGCTGATGCATTTCTGGGCTTGTCTGAGCCACCCTCTCTATGATTTCAGGAGCGGGCACAGCACAAACCCCAGGTTATGGTGGCTGTAGGATTCAGATGACATGATGCCACCCTCAAACCTAAGATCTGGCCAGCAAACACACTACAAACTGAAGGTTCATATTACAGTTTTGGCTTGCAAACGTCGGCTCACTTTTGTGAGAAAACCACAGTTTCACACATTTTGACAACCACAAAAATGAACCTCTGCCGTTTTCACCTCCAGTTTGGCATTATGTGTGAAGGCGGCCATAGACTAACCCTAGTAACAAGTGAAAAAGTAAGGGAATCATTGTAGGTGAGTTTATAACATTGGTAAATAGCTTTATCCACATTATTAGCTCATCGGCAGTTATTCTCTTTCTTATCTCTTATTACTAGGGTTAGCGTAGGTGTTCTCTCTCTTACCAATAATAATGTATGCATTTCATTTCAGTTCTGTTGCATCAGTGTTGTTCAGTAGAATCTTATTGTATTCCATGCAGCCTTTCCTTAATTCAATCATATTTTTCTAAGTGTTCAACAACATATGTCATCAAGTTTAATATTCTTAAGTTGCTCACTACGGAAAAAAGAGTACATGCAGATACTTATTTTCCTCCTCTTAAATGATCTGAAACAAGTTGGAGAGAAATAGAAGATAAATATACTATGAGGCTATCCATGCAAGCAGCGAACAGGGTAACCACAGCAGACCTGCTGTAAGCCTCTCACCCACCTCACAGCAAACACATGAGCACATGGTCAGGCCTTGGCAGGGAGCTCGCATGACTGACAATCACCATTAAGAGCTTGCTTTCAGGGCAGGCAGCCACAGATCTCGTTGTGTGTCCTCCAGTCCCGCCCCTGGGAGCAGCAGCCTCCTGAGTGGCCAGGGGTAATCACATGATCCATGTAATCGCGCCCCCCCCCAAACCTCTCAGAGGGCTCCAAGCTGCAGCTCTGCTTTTCAGCACCCTGATTGGTGGACCCCAGAAGCAGGCAGTTAACCCCTTCCGGAGAACCCCAGCACTGCCAAAAGCATTTAACTTTGTTTTGATACCCACCAACATCTGCTTATGAGGCAGGGATGGAGAAGGGAGAATCGGCAGCTGCCAGCCAGCCACAAAGTAAGAGCCAGCATGCACGCACACCCACACCCACACCCCAGATCCAGGAGGGACCAGACAAATGCTCCCTGGTTCTCAATCTCACCCCCTCATCTGCAGCCAGCTGCTGCTTCTGTGCTTTCTTCCAGCTGCTGCTGCTGCTGAATCAGCCATATTCTGGTGGCGTAGCTGCTGCCAGACGTTCAATACTGGGCTGGGACTTGGGTCCCCAGTGCTACATAGCTTCCTATGTTCACATGTTCTTCTTCTCTCTTCAGGCCATTTGCTGGGTGCCTGCCACAATGCTTGAGCAAGTGCTCAGTGCTGGTGATGTTATCTGTTGCTGGGCAGACCTCTGCTGAGTGTTTTGCTTGCTTTGCAGGCCCACTCTGGTATCCACACTCTATGGCAGCTCTGTAAAGAGCAGGAGCCAGCCGGTGTCAGAGTTCAAGCAGAGGCTATGGCTCCACATGAGCACCGGAAAAGGGTAGGCAAACTCCTCTGCCTGCTAAACATCATTTTAGAGGTGGGAATGGGAATTGGGTGACCCTATTTTGAAGGAGCACAGCTAGAGGGCTTGCTGATAGTTCACACAGGAATGCTAAGCCCTCCTTCAAGCCTTTGGCCCTGTTTTTGATGTTCCTGAGAATAGCCTCATAATGTACATGTTTCCCAGACATTATCTGTGAGCAGATTCTAGTCTTCATATAATTAAATATGGTTAATGTGTAATGTTTAGCAGCCTAAGAAGAAGATGTACAGACCTGAGGAAAGCTGTCAGTGACTGACCAGAAGAGGGCTCTTGGGGTCATGGTGGACAGATCGTTGAAAGTGTCAACTCGATGTGCGGCAGCTGTGAAAAAGGCCAATTCCATGCTAGAGATTATTAGGAAGGGGATTGAAAATAAAACTGCTAATATTATAATGCCCTTATACAAAACTATGGTGCAGCCACACCAGGAGTACTGCGTACAATTCTGGTCACCACATCTAAAAAATGACATTGTAGAACTGGAGAAGGTGCAGAAGAGGGCAACCAAGATGATCAGGGGTCTAGAGCACCTTTCTTATGAGGCAAGTCTACAACAGCTGGGGCTATTTAGTTTAGAAAAAAGACAATTGCGGGGAGACATGATAGAGGTCTATAAAATCATGCATGATGTGGAGAAAGTGGATAGAGATAAATTCTTCTCCCTCTCCCATAACACTAGAACCAGGGGTCATCCCATGAAATTGATTGCCAGGAAATCTAGGACCAACAAACAGAAGTACTTTTTCACACAACGCATCATCAACTTGTGGAATTCTCGGCCACAAGATGTGGTGACAGCCAACAACCTGGATGGCTTTAAGAGGGGGTATGGATAACTTTGTGGAGAAGAGGTCTATCATTGGCTACTAGTCGGAGGGCTATAGGCCACCTCCAGCCTCAAAGGCAGGATGCCTCTAGGTTCCAGTTGCAGGGGAGTAACAGCAGGAGAGAGGGCATGCCCTCAACTCCTGCCTATAGACTTCCAGCAGCATCTGGTGGGCCACTGTGTGAAACAGGATCCTGGACTAGATGGGCATTATCCAGCAGGGCTGTTCTTATGTTCTGACGTTTTTCTGCACAAATCCTGACAATGTTGATATATATCAAGGTGGCCCCCCTGCAGATGTTGGCCTACCACTCCCATAATCCCTGGCTTTTGGCCACTGTGGTGGGGGATTATGGGAGTTGTAGTCCAAAAACAGTGGGGGGCCTAAGTTGAGCAGGCCTGATAAATTTCATAATCATGTATCTATTAATATTAATGCCAGATTTATATGTAGCACCCAACCAGTGGTTGGTGCAGCTGCCAGAGCCCTGGGCATGTGCAAAAACTGTGACTTCAATTTTGGCACTGATATGCCAATATTAGACTTGTTGTGAGAACCTACCAATCTTGCAATACTCTTCCTTACTTGCAGCAGGGAGCTGGACACCTGTAGCTTAGATTTGAAGTGAAGGACCGCTATCCAGTTCTGTGCCACAAGTAGAGACTTGCGTTTTGGGTGGTATACAAAGGTGTTAAATAAATAAAATAAAACAAGTAGGGTAGGATATGTCAAGACTGGTGGGTTTGTATGACCCAATTGTGGCATACTATTGCTGATACTGGAAGTCAGTTGAAAGGTAGCCTGGTGCTTTGGGGTTGACTGGAGGCGCGGTTGCTAGTAGATAGGTGGTGGGGTTAAAAGATGTTAATGTTAATTCCCCACTTGAAAAACCTGGTCTGCTCAACAAAATACCTGATAGCAAGCCTGAGGAAAAGAGACCAAATGGACAGATAAAACTCTGATGACTGGCAAATCTAAGGAAGACCTGCTTCCAGTAGCTAGGGGGTATGCATGGCAGCTCTGCACTATCTAACAGATGGCCTGTTTTGACAGGCTGTGAGTGGGAGAAGGAGGCATTGAGCTATTGATCACACCATATTTTATTAAATCTAGGTGCTTTAGTTTATCTGTGTTGAAGACTGCGCTGTTGAAGTAAATATTTCTATTGCAACTACTAATATTGTTTAATTTTAAAAATGTTATATAAAGTACATTGCAATCCATATTACATTCATAATCACAACACACATTATTATAGCAATCACAGTATCTCAGCTGTACAGATGCGAATAGAAACTGGGAGAATAATGTGTAATGCATAGAGAGTCAACAAAGGAGTTTATGACTGAGCAGTGACTTGAATTCAGGTTTCTCAAGATCATGTCTCAATTTTTTTAGATTGTGAGCCCTTTGGGGACAGGGATCCATCATATTCATTTATTATTTTTCTGTATAAACTGCCCTGAGCCATTTTTGGAAGGGCGGTATAGAAATCGAATGAATGAATGAATGACTGAATGTCCAACCCTGCATCCACTTGACTCCAGGCGAACACTAAAACAGTATCTAAAAGATACTGGAAAATGGTCCTTTCCCCAGTGCTTTGAAGTATGGCCTGCTGTCAGATAGCTGCCTAACACATGCAAGCATGACAAACTGCTTTGACAATAGAAGATTATCTTTTTAAAGGAAATGTGGCTGAATAAGCCAACAGTTAGCATTAATATTAATGCACTTGTCCATATTTTAAACACTGATTGTGCTATAGTCAGACAAGACCCTGATATAAGGCTCTGACATGAAGCAAGCTCAATCGTAAAGTGACTTTCTTCCTTGTAATCTCATATTGAATTTCTCATTCATTTCAGCTAGATTGTCCAGCTCTCCAACTCTGTAAAGAGGTACTTGAAAAATACATCAGGAGACTCATGATCAGATCTCAACGTTAGCTTTACTTTAGCCCTGAAATCTTACCAGAGTTCTGTTCAGGTGAGTGACACTTCAAAACCTCACATTATAAAATTTCCCAGCCATTTCAAGGAGATTGTCTAACTTTCCAGCCCTATGAAAAGCTGCCGACCTGAATATTCAGTGAGCATCTGATCACTACACAGAGAGACACAGATATGATCACTAATCAGATCTGTTCAGATGTCAGGACCAATGTAGACATTACATGGACAATCCATGATCAAACCTAACATCTTCTTCAAAGCTGAAAAGCAGCCATGGAGGTGGGCTAAATTGGATTGGGACTGCTGCTGGGAAGGAGGGGGCAGTTAGCCCTTTTCTCTACATGATCTCCCTGACTGAAATATCCATTCAAAAGCTGCTAACAGCCTTGCTGGGAAAAAGAATCCCACAGGTATTTCTATTGCATCTGTCTCTTTCCTTTAGCTAAGCATTTTATTTGGAGAAATGGTGCAGGAAGAAAGGGTTTAACCTCTCTTACCAACAAAGGTCCATGGCCTTGATCCTGTTCATCCTTCCCAACTGTGAGCTTTGAAAAATACCTTGGGAAGTCTGATCACTCTGAGGTGTTCAGCAGATAAAAATGGAAAACTTTTGAAATCATAATAGTTATCATAGTAAACATCTCGTGGTTCAATTAAAGTTCTTTTGTTACACAGCAGTGGGGGAAAATGAGCAAGGGTTTTGTTTTGTTTCTGAAGCATCAGCAAAAGCTCTGTATATGTAGTGAAAATGCCTATTTATACAAAAGTAGTGGATAACTATAATTAGTTAAATATAAATAAATACATTCATTTCTCACAGTGGTCCACCAAACGCCTCTGAGAAATAAACAAGCAGGAGATGACGGTATGCCCCTTCTGCTGCTGTTACCCCTTTGCAACCAGTATTCAGAGGCATCCTGCCTCTTGACTTGGAGGTAGTCTATGGCCATCGAGACCAGCAGCCATGGATAGATCTGGCCTCCATGAATGTGTCTCAGACCTTTGTAAAGCCCTGCAAGTTGGTGGCCACCAACTTTGACACATTCTGTGGAAAAGAATTCCATAGAAAATGAAATGGAAGTCACAAGGTTACACACTATACTGCAGTCACTCCAAAGGGTGAATAGGAAGCCGGTCCATGAAAACCTGTTCAGGTTTCTTTCAGCAGAGTCAGTTAATTTGTAAATCATAATATGGGGAAACACATTTTTAAAAAAAAACTATTACTACAAATATTTATATACTGCTTTTCCACAAAAGTTCCCAATGTGGTTTACATAGAGATATAAAAATAAATAAAATGGGCCTCTGTCCCCAAAGGCTCACAATCTAAAAAGAAACATAAAATGACACCAGCCACAGCCACCAGAGGGATGCTGTACTGGGATTTGATAGGGCCAGTTGCTCTCCCCCTGCTCAATAAAGAAAATTGCCACGTTAAAAAGGTGCCTCTTTGCTCAGTTAGCAGGAGAATAAGAAGAACAAAACATTATTGTGACATTTATATAGATAAATATCTATATCTATATATAGATAAATATTGGAACTCGAGAGATGATTTTGATACTGAACATATTGCTACTACCGGAAGAAGCTGTTTACAGGAATAACTAATAATCCCCTGCTAACTTGGCAAAGAGGCACCTTTTAATGTGGTGATTCTCTTTATTTAGCAGGGGAAGAGTAACTGGTCCTATCCAACCCCAGCACAGTACCTCCAGTGGCTGTTGCTGGTGTCTATCTTATGTTTCTTTTAAAACTGTGAGCCCTTTTGGGACAGGGATCCATCTTATTTATTTATTATTTCTCTGTGTAAACTGCCCTGAGCCATTTTTGGAAGGGTGGCATAGAAATCAAATCAAATAAAATCAATCAATCAATCAATAAAATGGGGCCAGTTGCTCTCCCTCTGCTAAATAAAGAGATTCACCACTTTTAAAAGGTGCCTCTTTGCTCAGTTAGCAGAGGATTATCAGTTATTCTGGTAAACAGCTTCTTCCGGTAGTAGCAACATGTTCAGTATTCATATAAAGTCAGCAGTCACTCTCTCATCATTACACACATAACTTGAGTGCACTCAGCATAATGCACTGAGTATTAAATGAAGTTTTAAAGGACTGTGCTTGGTTATATGTTGCATGATATTAAAATAGGCTCCCGTAAAATATTTTTTATTGCACTCAACTAAAATAGATTGTGTAGAATGCATAATCAGTATTTAATGTAGAATAGGGGTGCCTAGAGAGCCCTGGCAGACTGTGGGACGTGGGGCAAATCAGCCAGTGCGCAACCCTTTCCCAGCTAATTTTAATGGCAGCAACAAGGATTTCCCTTGCCCTAAGGATAGCCTTGAGAGTAGGGATGTGTGAGCTGGATCTCTCAAGCTGGGCTCGACATTGAGCTGGCCCGGTTGAGGCAGTCCGAGTTTGGGCAATTTGTGTGGCTATACAAATGGCATTTGGGCATGCACAGAGGCTACTCTAGTGGTCTTTTTGTGTTGGCAGAGGCCCGAACCAAGCCACAGATGGGCTAGCCTGTCATTTGGGAGGCCAGTGGGGGGTGGGGTTGGAGGAACATGCATCCCCGCCTCCATTACCACTGAGGCTGCCTCTTCCATCCCCACCAGCAGGAAACTAATGGTAAATATTCTCTTTTTGCTGCCCTTGCTTCATTAGGCTAGGGAATCCTAGGGAATTACAAGTAAAGGGAATTCTATCTGGATTGTTCTTTATAAGTATTAGCCCCGAGCCGGCCCACAAGCCAGCTCGACCCGGCTCGATAGCTGGACCAGACCAGACCTGGTTTGGCCAAGCCTGGACAGGGCCAGGTCAGTTCAAATCTGATCTGGATACACACCAAGCCGGCTGAATGTCTGGCTTGCAGACCTGGGTACCTGGGACTACTTCTGTGGTATATCATTGGCCATCCTATTTGCCAACTAAAGAAAAGGAAAGTTTATGCAAGGAGAGGTCTGTGGTAGTGAGAGACTTTCCAAAAGGCTCCTTTGGGAGGCTCAAAGTGACTCTCCCATAAATAAACAGCTATTTATCTACTATAGCACCATTGACGGTAGGCTAATTGAAGAGCCCACTAGATCTTCTCAAGTACTTTGTCAGCACAAAGCCTCTTTGAAATGTGAGGAGATTGTTCCAGCAAATGCTTTCGAGGACAAGGCATAAACCTTTTTGTTAGCTCTTTAAGGAAGCCTAAGTCTTTCTTGGCACATTTGTGCCTATGAGTTTCATCTTTGGGCCATTACATTTATGCCAAGACTATCACATGGACTGGAAACTGGCAAGTAGTTGTCTTCTGGAACTTGATCAAAGGCCTTCCAAGCTTGCCCTCCTCCTTTTGCTTCATTCACTGGAACACAAAAACCTGATTTAGAGCTATCAAAACTAACAAGCAATTATATCTGAACTTAAGACATATCCAAATGTCAGCTTCCTATGCACAATCTTAAAATGGGAAGCATCACAGTAATAGAAAGGATCCTATCCCCACTGGAAGACACTAGCTCTTGTCTCAAGAAGGCTTGCTGGTCCTTATTTGGCCTACAAGCAAACTTTGTGGGAAATAAACTGTGCCAAAACAGTTTATTCCATCCTGAAATCAGACAGTCTGGACGTGCTCTTATCAAATCCTATCAATGATTATTTGTGAACTGGAAAAAATAGCTCCAGATAAAATGTGACTCTGAGGATTGTTGTTAAATATGGTAAGGAAGAGAACTTTTAAGGACACAATGACTTTCATCTGTACCAAGGGAACACAGAGACATGGACATGTTTCCTTTTGTATAACAGATTTTTGTTTTTTTCAAAGCCAGATGCCTACTGGCAGCTACCATCTGACAGAGCTTATCAGCTTGCATACCAGATATAGGAAAAGCAGTAACAATATCCACAATGGTGCATTTGCAGAAAATATCAAATGTTGTTTCCTTGATTTGAAGAGACTCTTTGCAAATGGCTTTTTGTATGACTAACATTTTAAAATACTGGCTTGCAAACATACACTGCCTCTTCCTAGATGCAGTTAAAATTAGCTTTGGTTCACATTCATTCTCTGCCAACTGATAGCAAGTAAGTTTGCTCTAATATGCCTGATGCATTTGCATTTTGCTTGGTGTATGTGACTGAAACATGGGTACAATGCTTTCTCAATCAGATTATCTATGACTATATTAAAGCTACCCTTTATTAGTGCACTAAGTTTAACAAGGGAGATAACGAGTTCTCCATGGTGGCCTGCCTGATAAGAATTAAAGATAAGAACTCTCTATGGGTTGTCCTGGCAAACTATACAAGAGAAAGAAAAGAGTGATGGATATAGGTATATGGAAATATTTTCAGTTTTGTAAGCAAAATGCCTAGCTATTCATTTGTGGGAATTTTAAAACTTTATTTATCAACATATTTTCCAAATAAAATCAATACAGGATGATCATATTGGAAATCTGATATTTATCAGTTACTTCATCAGAGAATAAGGGGCAGTGTCAGACCTTTGCAAACTTGGTAAAAGACCTTTTGTGCATCTTCTAGAATAATAAAATCTCAAGATGCTCACCAGTGACTTGTTACCAAGATCACCTGTTTGTGGGCTCCCAGCAGAACCCCTACACCACAGGATTTGGGTCACAGGCTTGTAGTTTCCAGTTTGTCTCTCTGAACTCACAGGATCATGTGCTCACCATTTGCTTGCATGAAACTAACTCTCAAGGGTATGTCACTTGGTGAGTAGAATCGGAAGGTAACTCCAGGTCAAGTGTGACTCCTGACTGAAAGAGGACTATTCCTCTGCTCGCCTCTCTGGTTTCAAACCAGGTGAGGAAGCTGAGGTAGACCTGAGTTAATTAAGTGTTATTCTTCTAAAGAAATAGACAAATGCTCCCCGCTTTGTTGGCACATTGGATCAGCTCAGCTTATGCCTTCACAGGAAGGAATAAGATAAGAGATAACAGGCTCATCTCTCTCTAACAAGAAGCCTTAGTGATTGGCTTGAGGCTCCTGAGACATGCTTACTATCACATTACAAGGCACTCCCAAGGAGAGGAGAGCTAGTCTTGTGGTATCAAGCATGACTTGTCTCCTAAGCTAAGCAGGTTCTGCCCTGGTTGCATTTGAATGGGAAACCACATGTGAGCACTGTAGGATATTCCCCTCAGGGGATGGAGCCACTCTGGGAAGAGCAGAAGGTTTCAAGTTCCCTCCCTGGCTTCACCAAGATAGGGATGAGAGAGATTCCTGCCTGTAACCTTGGAGAAGCCGCTGCCAGTCTGTGAAGACAATACTGAGCTAGATGGACCAATGGTCTGACTCAGTGGCAGCTTCCTATGTTCCTAAAGTCCTTCCTGACCACACAAGATAAGTTCTAACTAGTGGGCCTGGGTGCAGAACATCTGTGCCTCTAGTTGGGCCCAGCCATCACCCACCCCACGCCGGCATGCCCGGCTTTCAGGCTGGCCACTCCCCACTGCCACCATCCCCCCGGGGCCAGGCCATCCTGCCACCGCTTCCTCCATGAGGCCGGGCCAGGGCCTGTCACCATGCGGGCGGGCCAGGGTCAGGCCATCCCACCGCTGCCTCCCACCTCCTCCTCCCAGCCGGCGGAGCTTCGCCTGCCATCCGCCCACCTATTCTGGCTGGCGGGGCTTCGCCTGCTGGCCCTCTACCTCCTGACCGCTGCCATTATTTCTCTCTGCTTCAATGCTGGAACTCTTGTGCACTCTAGAGCATCTGTGCACGCACTAGTATTTGATTGCTCCCCTCACCCCCTGCCACAGCCTCCCCTCACCTCAGAGATCTCCTCAGCCTCACCTGAGCTGCACTCCTGCTCCTCCTCCGTTCCATTGCTTCCATCCCCCTCACCCCTCTTGGTGCAGCATTGCTGCCACCTATTGGCCAAGCTGCAGCCCCAGAGACGTCCTCACCCAAACCCCGCTCCTGCTCCTCCCCACAGGAGCAGCAGCAGTGGTTGACTGGGCTGTTCCTTGCTGCTGCCACCACCATGGCCGCTCATTCCCCTGAGGCTGTTGACAGGCCAGGGGCCCATCCATTACCTGCCTGCCTCCCTCTGACAATGGCCTCGGTAGCCCCAAACGGCAGTAGTGGTTGACTGGGCCCTTCCTTGCTGCCAGTGCTGTCATGGCTGGTCATTCCCCTCAGGCTGCTGACAGAATATCTTCTGACCAGTAACAGTTGCATTCCAACTGACCTTAATCATCACAGGCTCCTCCTCTTTATCTGCATATGGAATCCCCACTGCCAAATCACCATGGTGCGTCTGCTCTCACAGGCTCCTCCTATCTATCTTCATATGGAATCCCCACTGCCCAATCATGTGTTCAGTGGGGTCGTGGCTTGCCACATCCCCATGCATCCTCCTCGTCCATCTACAGGATTTAATAATATAGATGCTCCTATTTCACTCCATCCTGTGCAGGTTTCTCAACCTATTCACCTCATTGTGCCTGTAGAATACACCCAGCAAATCCTGAAATTGACACAAGGGGGTATTCTCACGATCAACAAAAAGGCTAGGAGAGCCTAGCCCGATTTTCGTTGATCATGTAAACCAATGGGCTCACAGGCAAGCCCGGTGGCTTACAAGTGGGTCACCCGCTTTGGTAGCCCTCCCTAAAGCCTGGGTTTGCAGAGCAAGTGCTCTGCAAACCCGGGCTTTCTTATCATGAGTAGCTGCGGTGCAGCTCCACACTGTGGCTACTCATGAGGAGACCCCCACAGGGGAGAAGAAAAGCCACCTCCTGGCTCTGGGGGTCTCATCAGCATGCCCTGCGCACTCGCGCAGGGCATGCTGGAGCTTGCGGGGGCCAATCAGCTCCTTCTCCCCCCAGCCCCCGCCGGCTCCAACACAGAGCCAGCAATCGTGTGGGTGGCTGATCTGGCCGCCCAGGACTCCCTCCTCGCTCACCGCCCCAAACTGGGTTTCACTGATTGTGAGATCTGGCTCAGTGTATTCTTTTGACTACTCCGTATGTTACACGATCGTGTGAATCTCCTCTCTATTACCTAATATTGTATTGCTTATTAATCAAGATTTCTTTCCTGTACCCCGAAACCCAAAAATAAATCTGATTCTGTTTTTGAACTTCAACTCTCTCAGTCACTTTCAAGACCGAAGCTTTGCACAAATTTATTATGTAATGGGCTGCTCTTCCTCTCTAGATTTGCTGGTTCCCCACACAAGCCCAAATGTTGGTCAGCGGTGTTTGCCAATTCCCCAGGAACGGTATCATTAATAGACTATGCTTGTCATGTGGCAGTGTGTACAGGGGTGTGACAAGATTTGCGTGGGCCCTGGGACAAAAAATGAAGAAGGACCCCTATCTCCCCTCTCCCCTTTCTCTTCAGAGAGGTGTGAGGGAGGAGCAAAGAGCAAGTTGTTATTCAGCCAGCAGCCCCCCCCCCTCCAAGGACCTAGGGACATTTGTCGCCCACCCCCAAACTTATTCAATTGCAGCTACTCCCCTGGGTGTCTTCTAATATATACTACTCAGTTGCTTCCTCTGTGTGGTGTCTCAGAGCTGGAGGGACCCTCTAAAATTTCTGGAGTTTGCAAGCAGATGAAGGCAGGTTATGGGCTAGAAATGCAGGTTGTCACATCTGGACAGTAGCTAGCACTACCAAGTTGATGATACTAGCAGCTTATACTGGGTACTGTGCTAGCCATTCCTCTGAGCCCTTTCTCACCTCACTGGTCACTCAGCAGCATATTCAGTCACACAGACTTCAATCAGCTACACCTATAGTTAGCCCCACAGAGGTAATGAAAGGAGGTGCATATACTCTGCTTACCAGAGCGGAGGTAACACAGCACTGCATTGGGATTAGAAGTGGAATGATATCATCTGTCTCTTTACACACACACACTCCCCTTTCTCTTTACCATATCTTCTTCCTAGAAGGGTATGATGCTTCAGTTATCTCTCAGCTTCCAGTTTAAATCTACTAATAAAAGTTTTTACTTCTGGTGGTGCTCAGTGCAACAAGGCTCTTGCAGACTCAGAAGGCAGCTCCAATGTTGCAGAGAAAGAGTGGTTGCACAATCAGCACTACTGAAGTTACTCCCATTAATAATGACCATAAGAATAATTGTGTTAGCTTCATATTACCTTTTTGGGGATCAAACTAAGGTGTAAAACCTAAGTATGTTTACTTGAAAGTAAGTCCTATTGGATTACAAGTCCCATATATCCAAATAAACATGCATACATTTGGGCTGCTATTATTAGTGTTAGCATTAGGGTTATCTCCTGACATGGGTTTTGCCCCAGTGACCGAAACTGATAGTGATGTTATTCACCATGTTCATGCTTTCAAAACCTAGACAAGAACAAATGTGTACTGTTGTTGAATTATCTTTCTATTTCTCACCAGGGTTCCATAACTATAATGAATATAGATATACAGACATATTGTATATTTGTATAACATACAAATATATGATTTGTCATCATCATAGCTAACAAATCTACTCATCTCAACTATTGTGTTACACCTGTGAACACATTTACCTTAAGTGTTATTAAAGCAGTGTATCAAAAATGATAGAAACTTAAATATCTTTGTGTCCCTCCTATTTTCACCACCACCATCTCTCCAAACCAAGTAATGGAAGCCTCCTCTTCAGAAGCAGCAGAGAGCCATACCATTATGTCTAAGGTCACCATACCATTGATATGTATCTAGAAGAAGGGATTTTGCCCAGTGATGAGAAAATTGGTTTCTGCTTACACTCCCTCCTTTGCATAATTATTAAAGGTACAGACAGGAGCTCTGTCCTACTTTGCATGTGGCCAACTTAAGCAGGAAAAATACGAGGAAGATTGATCTTCCATTGGTGTTGGAATGCAAAAGTGTTTCCTTTCTAAAAGCTGCTTAACATTCGAGTGCAAAAGAGGATCTAACACTCAGCCTAAACTTTAATTAGCTGCACCTGGTTCTTTCTTTTAGCTTTTGTCTACTCAACATCCCTGAGCCTCCACTTGTTTTCTGACAGTTCCCTTTTTGGACCTCTGTCTCCTCATCTGCTTGGGCTTCAGCATATGTTATGCTTTGGCTTTTTGCTTTCAATTGTCTGGCACTGGTTCTTTCTGTTTTAAACTGTCATTCCTCTTTTCACATTCTTCCAAGAGCCCCCATATGTTCTGGCCCTGCCAAAAATCTCTATAGATCTCATCCTGATCCTGCCAAGAATTGCTGTGCCTGAACCAGATTTATAGCCAAGTTGACTAACATCTTAAAATGTAATCCCATGGCAAAAAGCCCCACTGAACTTAGTAGGATTTACTTCTAAGAAGCATGCCTTGAATCACGCTAATAGGAGGCTCCTGTGTCCACTGTGCATTTATGTTAATATGTGAATGGCTCGCAGTTTTTGCCAAATAAAAATAAATTGCCACAATTTAGAACCAGAAGAACTAATAAGATCTGGATCTATGGAATGGCTACTAGTCTGGTGTCTATAGTCCAACTCCAGCCTCAGAAGCAAGATGCCTCTTAATACCAGTTGCCAGCGAGCAACAGCAGGAGAGAGGACATGACCTCTGCTCTTGCCTGTGGGATTCCCAGAGACATCTGGTGGGTTACTGTGTGAGACAGGATGCTGGACTAGATAGGTCTTGGGCCTGATCCAGCAGGGCTGTTCTTATGTTCTTATCATATATGTAGGGCAGATTCAGATAACAGTCCAAAACCAGCCCTCACCTGGTTCCTCTCCCTTTCCCCCTTCCCCGGTGCATCATCTAGTCACATGGAGGTAGCTCATTTTAACCACCCCTCTTCATTCACTTCACACACTACTTTGGTTTGGAAGCATGGTCTTCAATACCTGGGGCATTTTGCAGCTACGGAGTTATCATAATCACAGTGTGCCTTTCTACATTCTTCAACTTTGAAGTCATCCTCATGGCCAGCTCTACCCAGATAGTGCTGGTCATGAGAACCGTCAGGATCACTACTGATCCTAGTGCTCCTCTGCCAGGTAGCCCAGATTTTAAACCCGAGATAAAAGTGAGGTAAGAGGAAGCACACATGCCTCCAACCTCACCACTCAGTCATGTGAAGCCTGGGCTGCCAGCAACCTAAGCTTCCATAGAGCCGGGGGGTGGGGGTGGGGGATGACCCAGCAGTGGGGAGTCCCCAGTGCACTGTGCCCCTCACATGGTACATTGTGGGATATGGAGGGATGCAGACTACTTTCCCCCACCCTCTTGCCACTCCAAGATCACTCACATACTGCTTGTGTTGGTGCATGGCAAAGCCTGGGAACAGTGAGGGTCATGTGGGGGAAGGTAGGTAGTATCCTGCCTTCCCCCCAGGCCTGGTGCAAATGGTTGTATGAGGGTTTTTAAATATTCTTTATTTTAAAAAAGATGTTTTATATATATATATATATATATATATATAGTGTGTGTGTGTGTGTGTGTGTGTGTGTGTGTGTGTGTGTGTGTGTAAATCTGCAGCATACATCTTCAGGGTTATTTTTTCTGCTTGCCCATTAAAATCTAAATAATACTGCACTCGTGGCAATAAGGCTCTGATTCTAGTTGGCTGAATTGGTGTGATAGCATGGAAGGAACTTTCATGTAACCAATATTTCAGTTGGGCAAGGACCAAGATGTCAGAATGTTTGCAGTCCAGCTTCTATAAGAGAAGAAATCTGGCCCCAGAATGGTGATATAGTGGCTGTGATTTAAGCAGCAATAGGAGGAATAGATGAAGTGCAATTTCCCATGTTGATGCTTGCCCTGGGCAAGTGATTCCCACCCAAAGAGTGGCAAATACACTAGATAGCATAAACATAGAAGAACTATCCAAAAAAGAAATAGGGAGAGTAGCCTCCTAGCAGAACCTGATGTGGGGAACGGGATGTGAGAGAAAGGCATGACATTGAACTAGAAAGGCATGACATTAAAAAATATTCCCATGAAACCTGTCTTCTAGGCTTCATATTGCTGCTCTTTGCAACATGATATGACAACAATAAGTAATCTGCTCCTATTATAATCTATGGAAAAGACCCATCCCATGCAATAGATGACATCATTTCTTTAATGTATACATTGCTATACCACCCTTTAACTGAGTTCCCAGGGTATTTTACAAAAGAAAAACAATTCAACACAAGAGAAACTCTTAATTACACAAACTTTAGAATAGTAATTACAACTGGCAGATAAAATGAGAAACCTTTCAAGGAATGGGAGAAATTTTTTTTTAAACCCTCTTTGTTTGGCACCCACAAGAAGCAGGCAAGCTTCCCTGAAGAGAGATTTCTGCAAAAATGAAGGGGTACCACCACTGAAAAGGTTCTCTCTGTGTTCACACCTCATCTTACCTCAGATAGTGAGAACAGCTTTAAAAAATTATCTCAATGCATGGGCAGGTTGGTGTGGGTACACATATCATAAACCATTCATGGCAACTCCAGGGCTCTGAACTGTGGTAGAAATGCAGCAGGAGACAGTGAAACTCTAAGGTGGGCTATATTCCCAATGTGCCTGTTACATGACAACCCTAGTTCCTGAGTAGTGCAATGTCTATATCAGAACCAAAATATTTTCACCAGGGCTGTTGGGCAAGAATCTATAGAATTATTTTGTGGGTGTTGCAGAATAATTCCGCCTGCATTGTTTTCTTTTGTGGCAGTATGGTATGTTAGAGGAGTCTTCCTCTGCTGCAAATAGTGTACCAGGTATTACATAGGCCTCATAGAACTTTGCAGAGATCTGATTTGTAAATTAACTAACAGCACAGCAAACTCGTAAGCGTTATAAGCAAATTACACGATTTAATTTTGTTTTACTTCATCCAGAAAATCCAGTGTCTGACATACATACTGTGCAACATATTGTTTGCCTTGTGATGAATGTTCATGCAGTTGCACAAAAGTGCTCTTGTGCAAAAATACAAGAATTGTGTCAACACAGTTGCATTATGGATGGCCACTGGAAATTATGGCCATCCATTGTACAACTGGATATGTGCACCTGAATTTGTCCCATTCTTGCATTTGAGTGCAATAGCACTCTTTGCAACAATACAAAGCTTTCATTACAAGGCACAGAAAATGTTATGCAGTATATCAGCCACTGGCCCTCAATTCTGTATTGTTAATCCAGATCAAACATCACTTCCGCAACATCCTTTTGCACTAAACAAAGACATCCCAACAAGCACTTGATATCAAACACAGTGTGTATTATTGAGCAAAAGCAGGCAAGCAGCCCTGTCTGCTTTTTGAACTGCATTAAATATAAAAGGGCAGCTAAGGCATGATATGGAGCAACTGATTTTTTGTTGCATCTTGAGGATGCAACTGATTCCACATTTTTGTGGTATATGTCATAGGCTTTCCATTCTGAAATTTTACTTTCTTTTTCCTCTTCCACAATACTTGCACACAGAGAATAGTCCATTGTAATCCTACTCGGAAAGGACACTGTAAAATTAAGCTTTCCACTAGGTGGCAAAGATAGACAATGATTTGCTGAATCCTTCCCCCTGGCAGGAAGAGGGCTGCTCCCAGCTACAGAACCTGCTTTATAAAAGTCAATGAGGTTATACTTCTTTTAGCTGCTGGGAACAAATGTAACTTTTTTATTGTAGATCAAAAGGAAGTTGAAAGCCTTGATACAGGAAGGAGAGAGAGAGAGAATAAAATAACATAAATGCTATTTAAATGTTATTTAAATGTTTTATGTGATTGTTTTTATTGTGCTTTGTGGATTTTAATCTGTGACTTTCTATATGGTTTTAAATTTTGTACACCTCCTAGGGATGTACATATCAGGTGGTATAAAAATATGATAAAATGAAAAGCAAAACTTCATATGTGCTTAAGATAACAAAACCAATTATTTCATTACCCTCTTTTAGTTCTATCATCATATTTGAAATTGGTTGCCATCCTATATCCTTATTGGTCTGTAACATTTAACATAAAAAGCTCCCATTGCTTGCTTTAGAACAGCTAAATGCTTGAGAACTGATACTGCTGGTTGGGAGAGTCAATGTTCACTAGTTGTATCAGTAAAATTTTGGTTGCCAGCAAACATCTGACAGCGGTCATTCAACACATGCACAGTTCACTAGTATGAAATTGTAATCAATACAAGAAGAAACTTCACATGTTGGATTTCTGCTTGTCATGCAGCTGTTCAAGCCAGAAAAGAAATGGCAAGCCCAGCCACACTTTATATATCTTTGCCATGCCTAATCTCTTATGGTATGTCTTGAAACTATTCACTCATGGGCTTCCACACACTTTCATGCTGCTGAAAGGTTACTCTTCATTGTGGAAATGCAAATTACACCTGAGGATCTACACAGCATTCATGATAGCACTCTATCATCATCTGTCCCACAGCAGAGAGGCACACATGAGTGAGCTGAGCTAAGGCTGCAGCCTGATGGTATGTAGAGCAGATCAGCAAGGACCAGAGGTGTAATGGGGGGAAACGGCGCCCAGGACAAGCTCTGCCCTGAAATTGCGCCCTCCCCCCGCCTCCCCCTGGCCCCCCAGGCCCCCACATAGCTGCGCCGGTGCCCCCCTGGCTGGAGTGAGCGCGGCGGTGGCGGGCGGCGGCAGATCGCACAGCGGTGGCGGGAGTGATCGCGGTGGTGGCGGCAGCGGATCGCCGAGTGCGGCAGTGGCGGATTGCCGACTCATGCGGCGGCGGCGGGCGGCGGCGGATCGCGGAGTGCAGGTAGCAGAGCGACGCCGAGGCCAGCCGTCTGGCCTGGCATTGCTTCCCAACTGCGAGGCGCAGGTGCGCCTGTGCAGTTGGGAAGCGACGCCAGGCCAGATGGTAGGCCTCGGCGTCGCTCTGCTGCCTGCACTCGGCAATCCGCCGCCGCCCGCCGCCGCCGCACGAGTCGGTGATCCGCCAGCGCCTGCCACTGCCGCACTCGGCGATCCGCCGCCGCCGCCACCGCAGCGTGATCCGGGGGGGTCGGGGGGCATGCCACTTTTTGGCGCCCCCCCACGTGATCCACCAGAGTGGCACCGAGGGCACATGCCCTGCCTGCCCCCCCTATCGTTACGCCCCTGGCAAGGACCTTCCTCCTCCCGTCCAGTGTCAAACACATTTCTCTACTGCTGCACAGCAACAGCCAGCCCTGTGATGAGTATTTGGCTGTCTCTTTGTCAGCAGCAGATGAGAAGTGTGCCTGAAGGTCCCTCTTCTTCCTTACTTGGTAGTAAGCTCAAGCACACTTCTCTAGGGAAATGCACAGAATGGGATTTGTGTTCCATTCTACACTTGGAATGGAACACAAATTCCCGAAACTTCCCGTCGGAACAACCAGTCAAGCTGGTTGTTCAAACAGAACAAGTTCGGAACACTTGGCACTCAATCACTATAAATATTCCCATTCAGAATGCAGTCATTCTGTTCTGAGCAGTAGCAGCCAGTGTAGGCACCTCTGGGGGAGTGGCAAGAGCAGCATTCTGAGCAGCAAGCACCACCCAACAATAAGCAGCAAGCTCCAAGCAGCAGTGCACCACCCAGCACTCCCTGTGGCGGCGGATTGGCTCTGCCACTCACCTGGCTTCCATGGTCCCCCACTGCTGGCCAGATGAGTGATGGAGCCAATCCCTGCCGCAAGGAATGTTGGGTGGCATGCTTCTGCTCAGAGCAGCTTGCAGGTGTGGTCAGAGTGGAGGTAAACACCTACTAATGTATGTGTAAAGGTGTTTCTTGCTCCCCTGCCCCCGGCGGCACCCACATTGGGCGCTACTAGTTCTGAGCTTGAAACAGACCTTCATGAAGGGCATTCTGTTTTAAGCTCAAAATACTTGAAGCAATCTGTTTCAAGTCAGAACGTTTCAATCTCAAAAGGTTCCACACATCCCTACACTTCTCCTTTATTGCAGACAATGAGGCAAGTGCATCTCTCCCTCTCCCTCTCCCTCCATCCAGCTGCCAGGCAGAGGCATGAGCTGCATTGCACAGACCAACCAGGAGACACACCATTTGAACTTCCATTTTGTCTCAATTCAACACTCTGCATGCTTACTTGCATATTTCCTAAATATTTACTTTAGAGCCTCATGTATTTCAATGGGAACTCAGTTTTGCTGACCTGACCCAACACAATTAAATGTAATTTTCCTCACATCTAATTCAACTTGAAAAACATTTTTTCAAGAAGAACAGAAAATGCAGGATGCAAAATATAATCCAGGAAGTGATTGTAAACCAGATTAATAGTGTTTTACAAACTACGCTGGTTAAGCCCGTGCTTCAGTTCTAGTCAAAGGCGGAAATGGAACAACTCAGAAAGCTCTGGAATGCAATGAGATAGCAATGGCATCAGCTGACTTCTCCGCCAAACTGAATGAATGAAGTTTGGCAATTTCAGACTAAACAGAAAGTGTGAAACAGCCCACTGTTTATAAAGACTGCACATTTCAGCTTAAGCATTTTCCAGCCAAGATAATGGCTGTTTCTTGGCATACCCTAATAGTTCCACAACAGTTTAATCCTTACAGGGTGCCATCCAGTTCTATGAGTACAACTAGCTTTTGCATACTTGGTAACTACAGTTGTGTGCCTGGTGTATATTTGGAAGTAAGCTTCACGGATTCCCCTTGAAATTTTTTCAAAGTAAGCATGAGTATTTTTGTATCTTTCATGTGACAGAGCAATTAATGGGGATTAAAGTGACATGACATAATTCTATAGAAAAGTAGAGAAATGTCTCCCAAAACTCAAATTTCTTTAATTTCCATTCTCTTGAAGAGCAGTGTTATTTTCACACCTTTTGATTATTTACTACCAGACAAGAAAGTTCTGTATCTTTACTCATGAGTGATATGAATTAGTTTTTCACACAGTTCCAGGATGCACTGCAGAATAAGATGACTTAAACATGAAGACATGATGTTTCATTCTAAGCTCTGTAAATTAAGTGACTTTGTGCTTGGCATGCGATACATATATATAAACCTGTCAGTTTGATAGCAATGTAATTAATTTATTTTGAATAGCAATATTTTCATGGCATGGAAATCTGATTTAAACCAAGGCTTCTAAACACAAGAGAGAAGGTATTTTTAATTAAACCAAGTCTTTAGCAGTATACCCAATACTCTAAATGCAAGAGATGAGAAGTTTTCTCATTCAGAATGCAGAAGATAACCGTGATTATGTTTTTAAAAGCAACCATCTCATTAATGAGTACTGACTGAACTTTTCTAAAAAAAACAAAGAAACTAACACACACAATGTTGTCTACTATTTAAAATAAAAACTCCTGGAGCCTCTACTTGCCCCCCTGAGTGTCCTTCATGGCTACCACCCCGGAAGTCTTTATTTTTAGGCAGGATCTTATCACACAACAAAACAACATCAAAATATCATGGCTGTTTTCAGAAGATAAGAGGAAAAACCCCTGCCCTACTGAGGTTACTATCTAAAATTCAGCATAGGAGTAATATAGTGGAAGGGAATGGAAATAGAGGTGGGATTAAACGCATGATTGTCTGGTTTGGGAGTTCTTTCAAAATCTTAGAATAGCAGTTCCAATCCAGATTGGGACTGCCGCAAATAAGTAGAAGATGTTTAACCTTTTAATTCTGCACAGTTTTCTTGCCAAAAATAAGTCCCAAA
The DNA here is from genome assembly GCF_027244095.1 of Hemicordylus capensis. NCBI lineage: Eukaryota > Metazoa > Chordata > Lepidosauria > Squamata > Cordylidae > Hemicordylus > Hemicordylus capensis. Next base: position 103,143,902 of record NC_069657.1, on the reverse strand, counting down.
GATCCCATTTGTTGCCACAGTATCTTAACAGCCACAGGAGGATGATTTTTGGTGTGAAAAAAAGCTCAGAATTAAAGAATGTTTTGAATAATAGAATCACAGAATTAGAGAGCTGGGAGGTACCTTGGAATTCTCCAACCCCTGCTCAGTAGAGGAAACTGCTGCAGCATCTTGGCAGCTGGCTGTCCTGTCTCTATTTGAAAGCTTGAGAAAAGCAGAGGCCACCACTTCATGAGGCAGACTGTTCCACTGGCAAACAGTTCTTACAGTTAGGAAATTCTTCTTAATGTCTTGTCTAAATCAGCTTCCTATCTCTACGTCCGCATCATATGCTTCCAATCTAGATTTGGGATGTAGAGAGATGAGACTATTATTTTAAGATTCTAAGACCAGTGCTGCTCCTGGATGCCCAGATGGCATCTGTAGCCATGCACACCTCTCAATAGCTCTGGCTTGTGCACCACTAATGCCCGTTTTTGGAGACAGCAGATCTGGCCGCTGCCACCCATGCCTTGATTACATCAAGACTACTGTAATGCACAGAATGTGGGGCTGTCCTTGAAAACTGGAAACTTCAGTTAATGCAGAATGCAGCAACTAGGCTTACAGGGAGGATGTGACTCCTTTGCTGTATCATCTACACTGGTTCCTATTTTTAAGCAAAAGTTCCAAGCAAAATTTAAAGTGTTGGTCCCTACATTTAAAGCTCTATATGTTTTGGGGAACAGGATAACTTGTGGACCACCATCCTATGAGCCTGCCCTAACATTAATTTGGGTTGAAAGGGATTTCTGATTCTGATGCTGCTGACATCAGAGGTCTCTTGGCAGCCATTTGGATTGGTGACCTCCCTGAACAACTCAGTAATAGTGCCTAAATTGTGGAATGTCCTCCCACACAATCCCAACTGGCCTTCTCATTGACTGACTTCCATCGATCGGTATAATGTTCCATTCAAGCAAACTCTCATTGCTTGATCTTGGGTTAACTGCTGCTATAGGTTTTTATGCAGTTCTTAATATTTTTAATATGATGTTTTAAAACTGTTTTTAAAATTTGGTTTTTTAAACATTCTGTTCACTGCTTTGAGTATACATTTTATGGAAACACAGGGTATTTAATAAATAAATAACACATTTTTAAAACCTCCCAAACCAGATCAGCAAAATATGCATGCAGAAAACTAAGTGCATGTGCAGTATGCTGCATGCCAATCTAAAGCAGTGTGGTGCTCCTGTGTGGGAGGGGTGGTTTTCACTATCTCCTCTTGCTTCTGAAATGCTCTGTGCCACCTAAAGGTATGTCCCTGAGGGTCAAGCAGCCCTCAAGGACATATTTTCAGGTGGCACAGAATGCTTCAGAGGGGAAGGAAGGTTGGAAAAAATTGTTTCTCCCTGAATGTGTGTTGAATTCCATTCTTTAGTCTGGAGTTCAACATGCTTCATGCACATTTTGTTACTCTGAATGAGAGCTGATGTATTAAATGTCACTCACATCTAATTTGACCTTCAGATGAATGTAGGGAATGAGTAGTTACCTGATTCTGATTCCTCAGGCCTGCTTCAAATGTTGCATATCAGCAAACCTAGGAACACTCAACAGGGGAATCATAGGCAAATCTGGCTCTCACAGAAGCATATCATGTTCCCAAAGACCTTGTTGCCTCATTCACACTTTACATTTTGAAGTGTATGCTTTAGAATCCTTGGAAGTTCATCTGAAAAAGTAACATCTAAGGGACTGTACATCAGTCCTCAGTAGGATAGGAAAGCTACTGTGCACAAGTTCGAATGGATAGCTTCCATTAATTTCCATTCTTGAGCATTGGGGGCATTGGGGTAAGCATGGACCATTTGACATAGAACCGGTTCACATCAAACTGGGCCAGTTTGATGGTTTGATCAAGAACAAAACCAGGGCCAGTTTGGTCTGCAATTGAACCAGACCAGTGAAGCAGTGAAAAAGGTTGTTAGAGTCTCTTATACCTGGCTCCCCACTCACTGCCCGCCGATCACCACTGCTTCTCATCCCCAGCCCCAGCCAAATCGCCAGCTGGATTGTTCTTAAAACATTTTATTTATTTATTTATATGTAAACCATTTGGGGAACTTGGGTTGAAAAGCATTATATAAATATTAGTAATATTTGTATTTGTATTCGTAAAACACAGGCCTTCCACGCAGCGGCACCATGGTTCCAGCCATTGTTTTAAGAGCAACATGGCTGATGATTCGGCTGGGAATAGGGGCAGCGAGCAGTTGCAAGTGGTGAGTGGGGAGCTGGGTAAGAGACTTTAACAACCTTTCTCACCAGTCCCCTGCCCAATACAAGTATTGCTGCCTGAACCACTGGACTGGTTCAGTTGAAAGGACCAAATTGGCCACTCAGTTCAACTGAACCGGTTCAGCATAATTAGATTCTAATTGACTCAAAATTCGAACCAAACTGCATTTTTTGGTTTCATGCACACCCCTATTGAGCATGGGACTGAAAATAAATTCTAGGGCAAAACTAAGATCTAGCAACAACAAAAAACCAAAAACCAAACCCACTCTTGGATCTTTCAATACAATGATACAAGAATATACTTAATTCTTGTCTCCCAGAATGAGTTCTGCTTTTGAACATGTGTCTATGTGTTGCTGGTGATAACATAAAAGGGGGAAAAAAGATTCATGGTTGGCTCTCATATCTTGCAGGTCGACTTTTCAGGGTAAGCTCAGTACGCCATTTATGAAAATATCATACATCTGTATTTATCCTCCCAATATTACTGGTTTGAGTTACATCCACTGAAGGCGAATCAGTATGGAAGCTCATATTACCTTTCCATACAATATCATTTTCCTGGGTATAAGCACACTTTAAGGATGACATTTTACACTCCACTAGACCCCTGGTGATGAAGCATAACTGCCTTACATACAATTCCAAGCTGTTTTTAGAATTCTTATATCAACTACTGACATGCAACAATAGTTACAAATTTTCAAGACTGTCCCTGCTATCTAATACTGAACAACAAGGAGAGAGCAGAATAATGTTTGACGTTGCCACATGCTTCACTTCAATGCGTGTAAACATTTTTTCTGACACTCTTCCTGCTTTACTTCATGCTTTTAAGCTCAGCAGTGAACAAACCAAAGGCAAAATCAGCTACTATACAGACAGGATTGTATAGGTTGTATAGCCCACCCACCTACCCATGTAGAGAAGGAGGACTACAACTAATGTGCATCTTTAAACTCCATGCAATAGCATAGGGCACAACTGGGAAGCATTAAAAACAAAGGTGATTATGCCATTGTCTTTGGAGGGAGGGGGATAAAGATGCAGTTAGTTCAAAACAGGAAATAGGCTGCCAACCAGGACTGATATTGGGGGCCATATCTCATAAGAACGTAAGAACTGCCCTGCTGGATCAGGCCCAAAGCCTATCTGGTCCAGCATCCTGTTTCACAGATTGGCCCACCAGAAGCCTCTGGGAAACCCACAAGCAATAGGTGAGGGCATTTCCTCTCTCTTGCTGTTGCTTCCCTGCAATTGGTATTCAGAGGCATCGTGACTCTGAGGCTGGAGGTAGCCTATATCCCTCAGACTAGTAGCCCATGATAGACCTGTCCTTCATGAATTTGTCGGAGCCCCTTTTAAAGTCATCCAAGCTACTGACCATCATCACATCCCATTGCAGATAAATCCATAGTCTAATTATGTGTTGTGTGAAAAAGTACTTGCTTTTGTTGGTCCTAAATTTCCCAACCTTCAGTTTCATGGGATGGCCCCTGATTCTAATGCTGTGTGTGTGAGAGAGAGAAATTTCTCTCTGTCCACTCTCTCTACTCCATGCATAATTTTATACACTTCTATCATGTCTCCCCAGTAACCTCTTTTCCAAACGAAAGAGCCCCAGATGCTTTAGCCTTGTCTCATAAGGAAGGTGCTCCAGGCCCCTGATCATCTTGGTTGCCCTTTTCTGCACAATTTCCAGTTCTACAATATACATGCTGACCAGAACTATATTCAGTATGCCAAATGTGAGAACACCATAGTTTTGTATAAGGGTATTATAATATTCATATTTTTATTTTCAATTGACTTCCTAATGATCCCTAGCATGGAACTGACCTTTTTCACAGCTGCCGTGCACTGACTTGACACTTTCAACAAGCTGTCCACCAAAACCCCAAGTTCTCTCTCCTGGTCAGTCACTGACAGCTCAGATCCCATCAGTGTGTATGTGAAGTTGGCTTTTTTTGCCCCAATATGCATCACTTTATACTTGCTTACATTGAATCTCATTTGCCATTTTGTCACCCACTCACCCAGTTTGGAGAGATCATTTTGGAGATCCTCACAATCTGTTTTGGATTTCACTACCCTAAATAATTTAGTGCCATTTGCAATTGTGGCCACTTCACTGCTTACCCCAACCTATAGAGCATTTTTGAACAAGTTAGAGAGCACTGGATCCAGTACAGATCCCTGGGGGACCCCACTTCTTACTATCCTCCATTGTGAAAACTGTTCATTTATTCCTACCCTCTGTTTCCTATCCTTCAACCAGTTACCAATCCACACATGAACCTGTCCCCTTATCCCAGGACTGCTATGTTTACTCAAGAGCCTCTGGTGGGGAACTTTGTCAAAAGCTTTTTGGAAGTCCAAGTATGCTATGTCAGTCAGATTACCTTCATCCACATGCCTGTTGACACTCTCAAAGAACTTCCAAAGATTAGTGAGGCAAGACATGCCCTTGCAGAAGCCATGCTGGTTCTCCTTCAGGAAGCCTATTCTTCCTTCAGTTTAACAATTTTGTCCTTAAGTATGCTTTCCATCAGTTTACCCAGCTCTGAAGTTAAGCTAACCAGCTTGGATCCGTTTTTGAAAATCAGAGACACATTAGCCACTTTCTAGTCCTCTGGTTCAGAGCCTGATTGTAGGGACAAGTTACTTATTTTTGCTAGGAGATCATCAGTTTCACATATGAGTTCCTTAACAACACTTGGATGGATGCCATCTGGCCCTGGCAATTTGTTAATTTATAGTTTCTCAAGACAGTTTAGCACATCTATCTATCTATCTATCTATCTATCTATCTATCTATCTATCTATCTATCTATCTATCTATCTATCTAATTTCTATACCATCTGATATGTACATCTCTAGGCGGTGTACAAAATTTAAAACATTTAAAAGTTACAAATTAAAATACATGACAATAAAAAAGATATTAAAAGAAGTTTTAAAATTATTAAAATTCATTCTAATTAAAAGCCTGCAGAAACAGGAGAGTCTTGAGGTTCTTCCTGAAAACAAACAGAGGAGATGCTCTTATTTCAGTAGGAAGCATATTCCAAAGCCCTGGGGCAGCCATAGAGAATGCCCAGTCATGGGTCACCACCAAATGAGCCGGTGGCATCCATAACCGGACCTCTCCAGAAATTAATATCGTAACAAGTGGCAGCATTTATGACAAAGGAGGCACTCTCTTAAATAGCCTGGAACTAAGCTGCTAAAGGCTTTATAGGTAAGAACCAGCACTTTGTATTTCATTCAGAAACATATCGGCAACCAGTGCAGTTCTTTCAAAACCGGTATTATATGGTCCCCTCATGTTGTCCCAGAGACCAATCTGGATGCTGCATTCTGTACCAATTGTAGTTTCTGGACTATGTACAAAGGCAGCCCCGTGTAGAGCACATTACAGTAGTCAACCCTGGAGGGCATATGTATCACTGTTTTAAGGTCATTTGCCTCTAGAAATGGACATAGCTGATGTATCAGCTGAAGCTGATAAAAAGCACTCCTGGCCACTGCCTCCACCTGAGAAACCAGGGATAGTTTGGGGCCAGGAGCACTCCCAAGCTACTTACCTGATCTTTCAGGGGGAGTGTAACCCCATCCAGAACAGGCAGATCTAAACCATCTCTCTGGTCCAGTCCCCCCACAGTCAGTACTTCCATCTTATTTGGATTCAACTTCAGTTTGTTATCCCTCATCCAGCCCATTATGGCTTCCAGGCAGGCATTTAGGGAAGATATGCCCATTCCTGATGAGTTCGGCATGGAGAAGTAGATCTGGGTGTCATCAGCATATTGATAACACTCTGCACCAAACCTCCTGATGATCTCTCCCAGCAGTTTCATGTAGATGTTAAAGAGCATTGGAGACAGTATGAGCCTTGTGGAACTCCACACTTCACTTCTCGCTTAGCAGAACAACAGTCTCCAAGCAATACTATCTGGAATCTGCCAGAGAGGTAGGAGAGGAACCTCTGTAAAAGAGTGCCACCCAATCCCACCTCCCTCAGATAGCCCAGAAGGATACCATGGTCGAAGGTATTGAAAGCCGCAGAGAGATAAAAAAGGATCAACAGCGTCACACTCCCTCTGTCGATAGCCAGTTGGAGATCATCCATCAGGCCAACCAAGTCAGTCTCAACCCCATAGCCTACATAAAAGCCAGTTTGAAATGGGTCTAGATAATCTGCATCATCCAAAACTGCCTGGAGCTGAGAGGCCACCACCTGCTCAACCACCTTGCCCAACCATGGAAGATTAGAAACAGGTCTGTAATTAGCTAACTCTGAGGAATCCTGTGTAGTTTTCTTCAAAAGTGGTCTAATAATAACCTCCTTAAGACAAGGAGGCATCCTGCCCTCCCCTAGAGAAGCAGTTATAATATTTAACAGAAATATTATAATATTTACCAGTAAGATAATATTTACCAGAAATACATCTTCCCTTGTCGCCTCAAATTGGCCCTGTTCTTCAGCCTCCAAGCCTGAAGCTCTGTTCCAGACAGGGTATATGGTCAGTATCCTCTGCCATGAAGACAGATGCAAAAATTAATTCAGCTTCTCTACAATCTGCTTATCCTCCTTAATAATCCCTTTCATACCTTCATCATTTAATGGTCCATCAACCTCCCTGGCAGGTTTTCTGCTTCTCATATATTTAAATAAGTTTTTGTTATTCCCCTTGACACTTCTAGCTATATGTATGTATGTATTTGTTTATTTCTGCCCAAGGCCAGCATATTCTAGCTATATGCTCCTAAAACTCTTTTTCATCTGGAGGGCAATAGCATGTCCCTAATGACACATTTCCTTTCAGCCCTCGTATTGTCAACCATATTGATTCTGTGGAAGACTCTGGTCCTCCTAGGTTTTCTAGTTTGTTGGATTATATACCCTCTTTAATAGACAGTGATAGACAGTCACACCTAATCCTCCCCTCCCTGTCCCTTTTGTAGAGTTTATATCCAGAAATAACAGTGTCCCATTGGTTTTCACCTTTCCACCAGGTTTCCATTATGACCACTAGATCTATGCTTTCATCAGTAACAAGCACTCCAGTTCACCCATCTTCGCTCAGAGTCTTCTGGCATTTGTATATATACACCTATACACCGAGGCTCTTACCAGTTATTGGCATGTGCTGTCTCCCTTACCATCATTTGACCTTTCTGTCTAGCTGCCATGTGTTTCCTTCTGATTCTACTATGTCACCTTCTGGTTTATCCAAAACCTTTGCAGCACCTTAGGGGATTTTGCTTGACGAACCAGGTACCACCCAGTTCCTGTTGGCAATCCCCTAGGCTTCATTTTAAAAGCTGCTCTGCAGCCTTTAAAAAAAATTTTTTAAGCTCCAGCAGTGTACTGCCATCTTGGTTTAAGTTGAGCCCATCCCCTTTGTACAGGCATTTAAAGCACCTGTGCTTAAACAGTTCAATTGGCTTCCAATCCACTTCTGCATACAATCCAAAGTATTGGTACTTACTTTTTAAATCCCTCTATGGTTTGAGACTCTCATACCTAAAAGATCCCCTTCTCCCATCAGCCTTCCTTGGCACAGAGGCTATAACCAGGACCCCCACCTTCTGAAGAAGGTGAGGTGGTTGATAACTGGGGAGAGGTCCCTTTTGGTTGTGGCACACCTCTGTAGAATGTTCTCCCCAGGGAGACTTCTGTGACACCCACTCTGATATCAATTCAGCACCAGGCAAATAACTTTTTACTTTCTCAGGCCTTTTAAATTCTCCAGAATTGCTGTGTTTTTATCTGCTGTTTCTTGTTCCTTTTGCTCTTGTTGTATTTTAGCATGTTATGCTTAGTTATGTTAGTATGGATGTTTTGTTTTTATTTCATCAGCCATCCTGGAAATAAATGTAGACTTCAAGCCAATAAACAAACAGACAAACAAGCAACTGGATTTCCTGCTGAGTAACTAAATTTAAAAGACAAAATGTTAAAGTTGTACTCATAACCAGCCTGACAAGGATAGGACAGGGCCACCCCAGGTAGAGCTGGTCGTAAGAAGCACTGGGATGACTCCTGATCTCACCACTCTTCCCCTGAGTAGCCCTGCTTTTCTACCTAGGCAGAAAGTGAGGTAGGAGGACAAGCACATGCCTCCTACCTTACCTTCTGGTTTGTGGTCACTCAGGCTGCCTGCAGCTGCTCCTGGGTTGCCAGAAGCCATCTTGACTATAGAGGATGGGCGGAGTGGCCCAGCAGCAGTGAGATTTCCAATGCACTGCACTGCTTGTGCAATGCATTGTGGAATATCTGTGGCTCAGGTAGCTTATTTCCTTTCCCCTGCCTATTGATCACTGTGCCACTCGCTGCTGTATCACTCATCTGGGTTCGTGGGCAATGGAGCTCTATTTGGGCTCAGATTATGTGTTGGAAGACTGGTAGGTTCCTGCCTTCCCCCAACCCTCCCCACTTTGGTTGTGTGTATGTCCTTATTGTGTAGCAGATGTGCAGTCCTTATTAAAAAATATTGTGATGTCTGCTGGCTGTTCATTCCTTTCTTTAGGCAGAGAACTGGTTAATAGCCCAGGATGCCTGGGAGTCACGACTCCACTCTGAGCAGTAGAACGGAGTCTGATTCAGAGAAGAGGGGAGCATTCAGAACACAGTATGCAGCATCAGCCAAGCTTCAAGCCCTTACAGCAGGTTGGATCCTGAGTCTGCTGTCTGGGAGATCCGGCCACTTCCATGATGAGTACTGTCTGTCTGGCCCGCCCACCATCTTTGCTTACCATGGAAGCAGGAGAGAAAGAGGAAGCTAGCAGGGGCCAGGAGTGGGGCCGAATGGGAGGTCGGGCATGACAGGTGTAATCTGCGGGTCGAGCAAGGGCAGAGCGGGCAGCTGGACTGCAGTTGTTGGCCCACTGGGCCGAGAGGCCAAGCTGATGAGGTGAGTAGCATGACTCTGCTGAGGAAAGCAGAATGCACTGGTGGGGGCGGGGAGCCACGAATGTGGGAGGGAAATGAACAGAGGGAAGGAAGGGAAAGGGATGACTTGGGGCCATTAATAAAGGTTATAGGGGCAGAAATGGGAAGGGAGGGGCTGGAGTGTTCGGTTTGCGAAGCAGCCTTAAAAGAAGCCAGCCCATGGTGAGGGGCAGGTGAGGAGGTAAGGCGGTGAGCTGAGGTGAGGAGCCTGGTGAGGAGCCAGCCCCTGATAAAAGTGGTCAAAGGAGGAGAACACAGGTGATGTAAGCCCCCTCCCCTTTCCTCTGAGGCTTGGCTGGGTGCTGCAGCTGATCCCTGGTCAGGGGTATGGGATAGGTTCAGCGTGACAAGTACCTACAAATCATATTGGTTGGTCAGCCATAGGTCCAGCTATAAAAACACAGCTTAGAAATGCCACAGTAAGAGCCATGTCTGTTTAGATCTAGTTTCACATTCTCTTTCACTATAAATTATATCTCTGTCATGGAAATTCAACCTTCTGCTGTTTCAAAATAATTATTTACATCATATTGCTGAAGCCCTGACTCTTTCTATTTATATGAAAGGCAATTGGCTCTGACCACATGTTAAAACAGGCTATTCATGCTGTGAAAAGCATAAGATTTCTTATCTGTGTTTTTCTATTACTATCTCCTTCCACTGGACAACCATCACCTTAAGGACAATATTCTGAACTGATATGGAGCTAGAAGATGCTGTAGGGAACCAGTCTGGTAAATCATCTTTCCATCCCTCCATCTTCATTTCCTCTCCCACCTACATTCTCTGTGCCATTCTTTTTGTAACTAGTTCCTCAAGCAGAGCGTTAGTTTTCTGCTTTATGTCCTCAAGCAGAGCCTTGATCAGCACTACCCTTTGGCTGCACAGTGCTGATTCTCAAAATTTTGGGTCCCCACTGAGGCATGGACTGTTGCTAAGGGAAATGTGAGCAGTAGGAGGTAAAGAATTGAATTGATTGATTAAGTGCCATCAAGTTGTTGCCGACTCCTAATGATCACATAGATAGATTTTCTCCAGGATGATGACAGATTTATTATTAATAATATTTATTAATTAATAATTGATTGATTGATTGTTCCATCAAGTCGATGTCGACCCTTAGTGATCACATAGATAGATTCTCTCCAGGATGCTCTGTCTTCAGTTTGGCCTTTAAGGTCTCTCAGTGGTGCATTCACTGCTGTTGTGGTTGAGTCCATCCACCTTGCTGCTGGTTGTCCTCTTCTTCTATTTCCTTCAACTTTCTCCAGCATTATGGATTCTCAAGGGAGCTGGGTCTTCACATAATGTGTCCAAAGTAGGTAAAGAATAAATGCATGGAAAAGAGGAGGAGCGAAAATAGTAAAAAATAAATATGGAAAGAGAGAATCCTAGGAAATCATGAAATATTTTTGAAAGAAGCTGAAGCCAAACATTTTGGAAATTGAAGAGCAAGCAAAAGGGAGGGAGGGGTGCGAGAGCAGGTTCAGCGTCTGGTAGGTTGCTTTGTTTTATGTATTTCTTTGTATTCCATCTTCTTTCCTAGAGCTCCAAGAATCACTTGAGCCTCACAATAATCCTATGATATAGGTTCGTCTCAACCAAGCCCAGCCACTGAGCTTCTCAGCTGAGCAGGGATCAATTTTCTGCATCTGTGCAACACTCTATCCATTGCATCACACACGAAGTATGTGTGTTATAGGGAAATCCCTTGCTTCCAGTTCATACATTTACAGGCCAGTGATTCTCTTTCATGGGCTGGACAAGTGGCATATAAATTTTTAAAAACCACCCTAAAACTATCACTTAAAAATTGCTTAACATTGACCATCCCATTTCTAATTAAACAAATTAACCAAGGTCCTAGAGCACATGGTAGCAACACATCCTCAAGTTTTAAAAAATAAAATGGGTCATTTGGATCTCTTATAATCTGATTTTCATCCTGGTTTTGATAAAGAAACTGCCCTGATATCTTTGTGGCCTGTGCCAGGAGATGGACAGGGGTAGAAAAATGTGACCCTGTAACTTTTGGATCTCTCAAAGGATTTCAGTCCTAATAATTACTTTATTATTAATTTTTAAAACCCCAGCATTTAAGCTAAAAGCCACACAAAGGGGTAACAACATTTTAAAAATAGTAAAACAAATCACTCGAATCAGCCATATTCAACTCAAATTGATTCGAATAGATTTGTATATTCCTAGTCTAGAGATAAACATATTGGGTGGTATATAAATATGATAAGTAAGTAAATAAACAAATACATCCTCCAGGTTAGATTACTATAATGTACTTCCAGGTGTCTAAACTTATTTCAAATTTAGATTTCTGTTCTTTTTTAGTGGTGCTGGTCATGAAAATGAATCTTCAACTGATGTAAAAAGCTGCAAAATGCAGGTCTTGACTGGTATTGATCAACTGGATGATATTACACTGATTATCTGCCAGCTTCACTGGTGACCAGTTTGCTTCTGGGCTCAATTCCAAGTGTTGTTTTTGCCCCTTAAAGTCCTAAATGTTGTTGGGTCAGAGATTCTGAAGAATTACCACCATCCCATATCAGCCTGCCTGAGAACTGCACTTTACATGAGATCCTCCCTCAGATCACCTTGCCATTAGGAATATGGCATAAAAAGAAATACAAGAATAACATGAGGCAGGTGCTCCACACAGAGGCCCATACACACACAGAAGCCAAATCCACATTATGTTTTTTTCTCAGTCCTGACGCCAAACTGGGTCTTTAAATGGAATTTCACATTACATCCTTTAAATTTGGGGAAACTCTACATTTTCTCTTCTACCACATGAAGAGGATATAGAATGAGCAAGGCCATGGATGCACCTGGATGCACTTGGACAAACTATAGAACACCTGTTAGCACTGTTTATGAAAAATGGGAAATGGAACATTGATCAAAATATGGCCTCTGTTGAGACTTGTTAGCTAGGTGTGGTATACCGTATTTTACGGACTATAAGACGCTAGGGACTATAAGACGCATCTTAATTTTAATCCAGTTTTTCAGAGTTTTAACATATTAAACTGTTAAAACATATAAGACGCTCCTGAATTTTGGCAGATATTTTTCGAGGAAAAAAGTGAGTCTTATAGTCCATAAAATACGGTGTTGTGGGGGTGGGGGTTACATAGATTTTTATGTCTACAACATCTCCCACCCCCATTTGGGCTGTTTTATCCCTGAAACCATTTAATTACTTAGATTGTGAGCCCCTTGGGGAATGAAATGTTCTCATTTAGATAAAAACAGCTGTAAAATGCTTTGAGCCCACAGGATATGGCAGGATGTAAATCTAACCAATAAATACACTGAATAATAAACACGTTGGTGCTGCAGTGGCAGCAGAACACAAGAACAGCCCTGTTGGATCAAGCCTAAGGCCCATCTAGTCCAGCATCCTGTTCCACACAGTGGCCCACTAGATGCCACTGGGAGCCCACAGGTAGGAGTTGAGGGCATGCCCTCTCTCCTGCTGTTACTCTCCTGCAACTGGTACTCAGATGCATCCTGCTATGACCAAAATGGAGGAAAGGCAGAATAAGGCTATGGGCCGGGCTTATTGGGGCAATATCAAGATTGTAAGGGTGGTAGGTATCAGGGATTTGGTTCCAGGAATAGGTAAGAATAAGGGTTAATGCTAGCACTCACTGAATTTTTCCTTTGCAGATTTGTTACTGCTGCAAATGTGAATCTGCAGCCACAGTCTTATCTCCTGGACACAAGTGATCACAGATGTCCTGGGGACCCAGCTGGGCATCAGTCTCTGGGCTGACATCCATTAGTTTGACCAGAGAAGTATGCAACAGGATCAGCTGCAGCACCAGCTGCAGAAATGGAACAGCCACCCCAAGTCCTTATTTTGTGCCTCCACAAGAATGACCTTTGCAAAATCCCAAGACTGGAGCTGATTAGCAGGGTGGTCAGGGAATTGGTGTGATTAAGAATCTCTTCCTGGGTTCTCTTATTGTCTGAAGAGAGATGTTGCCCCAAAGGGTATGGCAGGCGGTTTTGAATCCTGCTGCAATAGATCAGACCTATTAGAATGCTAACTAAAGCATAAGAAGAATCTGAAGAGGCACACAGACACTGCATAAATGGCAAAGCCTACAGCATTCCATTTTTAAAAAGGGGAGATGGGGGTTCATCTGGTAGATTATGAGCTTTATATTATGGATATGGTGAGGGATAGAAAGAAAGGTTTAGAAATTTGTAGACAGAAGGACCCAGTTCCAATCCCTGGCATCTCCAGATAGGGCTGGGAAAGACTCCTGCCTGAAACCCTGGAGAACTATTGCAAGTCACTAAGTGCTGGGGCATATGCAGCTGGTCTTTCAGGGCAGGAAGGACGCTGCTCCCCCTCCACTGAACAGACACAAACAATATGTTCTACTTCCATCTCTCCCTCTCGCTGTTGGAAATCTTATAAGATTTTATTTGACTGCAGTCCCACTGCTGTCCAAGAGGGGACTTCCTCTGTCTCTGTGTGTTGGGTGCAAAGACAAGTTCTAAAGAAATGTGTGTAGCAAGGACAGGCATCAGTTGGTGCTCACAAATGCAGTAAAGGCCGGATCAAACCCTGTCCTATGCAATTAGCATATTCACTCCCCAGAAGAAACCAGAATGTGTTGTTTATACACATTTTTTAAAAAAAACTTCCTGTGGGCAGTAGCATTTCCGCTCTCACCTTGCAGAGGTTGAGTTTGCATATGTGCTCCATTTAGCAGGGAAAAGAAGAAGGGAGCAGAGGAAGGCAAGTGTGTTACTGCTAGTGGCGGCAGCAGCTGAAGTGGCTGTGTGATAGAACTCCTAACTGTACCTCAGCCAAGCTGCCTGGGCAGTGTGCAGAGCCCACTGGGAGATTGACCAAGCTGTCAGGGGAGAGAGGAATTGATCATGCAGCCCCCTCCTCTGTTCCATCTCCTTCCTCCCCCCTCTTCTGCTTCCTTTCTTTTCCTCTGGTCTCCATTTCTGCTTCCTCTCCTCTTCTTCCTCCCCTCCCCTGTCCTCACAGCTCCCCGGCAGTTCTCCTGGCCAGCCAACAATGAGGGCAGTCTCCAGGTAGGCTCTACACACTGTCTGGCAGCTTGTTTGGGTTGCAATTAGGCACCATGATGTGCCCCGGAGTCATTTCAGTGGCTGCCTGCAGCTGAGAGAAGGGGTTTCTTTTTAAGAGTGAAACTGGGCTGCTCCCTGCAGATGCTCTTTCTCAGTGGCCAGGAGTGGGATGGGAGTGGGACTCTTTGGTAAAGTGGGGACAGGGAGAAAGGTGATGGGAGAAAGATGGGGTGGCAGGAGGGATGGCAGGCTGGTTGGCTGGCTGAGTTCAAGGAAATGCAGGATAGTGAGGACCTTCACTATCCTGTAGAATGGTGGAATGGAATGGGGGGAGAATGGGGTGGGGAGAGAATGGGGTGGGGGGGAAAGCGCTAGTAGAATACTTTCTTGGTTCTCCCCTCCCACTTTTATCTCTCTGTCAACTGAGCGAAGGATGCCTCTTTCCTTAACTATCTCCCTCACCCCCACCCCAAAGTAAATGGGTGGCCACTTGGTTCGGCATTGCTGTCATTCCCCCAAATAAGTGAGCTTGTTTTTCTTCCTTTTGTGGGGCGGCTCCTCTGTCCTCTTGACAGAGGTGGACTCTGAAGAGTCTGGCTGAGACCGTGTTGGTAGAGAATAGTTATCTGAGAGCAAATTGTGTACACAGTACCTGTTTGTAAATCCAAGGCTTTATTTTGTACAGTTTGAATACTTCTCTGCCTGTCTCTTAGAAGCAAATATTACACAAAACCTGATGCAATAAGTTTTACTTCCAATAATATTTACTGGAAGTTAAAATATAATTGATATATGTATGCAGTAAATACAAATGTAGTAAATGCTGGACCATATCAGGTCTTGATAGGTACAATTCAGCTTTTTAGCTCTGAAAGCTCTTGTGGAACAAAGTGCTTTTTCTGTTTTGTCAGTTTAAGAGATGGCCTTCCCATCCCCAGTGGCTGTCCTGACCCTGTTTCCAGTATGTGCTGAGTAAAAACTATTGTATTGTTGTCTGTCATAAAAATGGAGCACTAATGGTTTTCTTGGAGGATGCTTCCTGCCCCTAAACATTAAATAAAGGAGGTTAGAATGTTCAGTTTATCTTCTGTAAAAGTCATATAAACTGCCTTCAGAGAGCTTCTGAAGATTTTAAGTGTAACTATGAAGGGAACAAAGTCTTCAAGAATTCTAAATCTGTTTTCAGCAGAAGGTCTCTGAGCACAGGCAGATTGTATGCCATAGTGAGCCTGGCATTAGATTGGGGTGGCAATGTAGATGAGGTAGGCAGAAGAGATGAGCTGAAGGCTGAAGATCCTTTATCCTATTCTGGAGAATATGTGAGTGGTGGAGTGCCTCTGAGCATGGGCAGAGTTTATTCCATACTATCCTACTCTCTGCCACCCCCAGCCCCAGTGACCACTGGGCTGGGAGGGAGGAAGGATCCTACTTACTTACCGCCACATAATTCAGGGCCTGAAGAAGGTTCTGCTAACCACAAATGGCAGGACATCAAACAGCACACCAAAGGAGAGCCGGGGCGGGGGGAGGAAGCCTGTGCCCCAGATATCTCACAATGCACCATGTTGCCAGGCCACTCCTTCCCTCTGGCCCGAGTGCCCACATGACCAAGGCATGAGGTAGGAAGCACGTGTGTGCCTTCCTACCTCACTTTTAGCCTGAGTACAAAAGCTGGGCTACCTGGGGGAGGAAAGCTAGGATCAGGAGTTACCTTCAGCCCTACTTGAGCTGGCACTGTTCTACCCAGGTACAGCTGGTCATGAGAATGATCTCATTGTAGACAATAGTGGGCTAGATGGGCCAATGGCTTAGCTCAACTTTATATGTTCATATTACTATGTTCAGGTGTCACCAAGGTGAGGTGAGGAGAACAAGACATGAGGTTGTCCCCATGATCACTGGGAAATGGGCAAAGGGAGCCCGGTCCAGTTTCCAGTGATCGTCAGAAGCACCAGGCTCATGGGCAAGCCCAGTGGTTCCACGGCGGCTAGTGAGTGCTCCGTTAACCTTGTTTTTGCAATCTTGTGTCAGCTGTGGCTGCTTGTAGCCATATCTGACACACTCAGGATGGGGGTGGGGAGAGGGGAGGAGGGTCCCCAGGAAGGCACCGTGTACTTGTTTTCCAGGGCCATGCAGTAGTGCTCTCCTTCCCCTGGAGCTCCCCGGCAAGCTGCAAACCCTGGCAAAACCCCATGAGGCTCTACACATTGATCGTGTGTAGAGCCTCTAAACCTGGGAGGTTCATCTGCTGAATCCTGCTTTCTCTCCTCTTCATGTCACATTGAGGTTATTCACACGACTGCTAGAAAGTGGGCTAAGGGAGCCCAGCCCACCTTTGAGTGGTCATGAGAACTCCTGGGAGCTGCGTGGGTCCCAGCGGTTAGCCCACTTAATCCCCCCCCAACAAGGTAAGCGGAGTGAGAGCTTTGCTAACCCAATTTTGGCGATCATGAGTCGCCATGGCACAGCTCCACGCCGTATCGACTCACAATGAGACCCCTGACCAGGAGGCTCCAACAAGTCTCCTGGCCTCAGGGGTCTCCCCAGAATGCCCTGCGCACTCGCGGAGGGTGTTCTCGGACTTCCGGGGCCCGGGAAGCCCCGATCCTCACCACCCTTACCGGCTCCATGGTGGAACCAGTAATCGTTTGGGCGGCCAATCTGACTGCCCAGGGTGAGCTCCCTGCTCATCTGCGGGGAGAGCAGGCTTAGATCGTGTGTAGAGCCTCATTCTCTGTTTTGGTTGCATTGTACCTACTCTCATACTTCCCATTTTTTCCATAACCAACTTGCTTCAAAATGGGATCATACACCATTTTCTGTTCCTCAAGGCAAAAAGCATATTTTAAAAACTATATACAATGCAGCATCAAGTTTCTCATAAATGTTTTCCAGTTCCCAAGTGCCCTGCAATTGAAACAGCTAAAAATCAGCTAGTAAAAACTGCCATTTAAAAACTTACCATATCATAATGAGTATTTCAGGGTCTTCTGAAGCCACTTGGTATAATGGGAAAGGCCATAACATTAGCATATAAAACATAACGCTGTGGCATAAACCATTTAAAACGAATTTGTATTACTGAACCCGACTGGTATTACTATAGGCTTCTAAATAAAGATCCTCCTATTAATTACTTAGAGGATGACTAATTATCTAGTATAAAATGCTGTGATTGTTAGAAAGCAATTGATAAATGCCAACTTGTATGATTATTATTACTTACAGCCCTTGAAAACTAGATACCTAAAGCAGAATGATTCCTTATGTAAATTTGCACTCCTTTCTTGGTGTCACATGGCAACAATGGTATTAGATGGATGTTAACATGCTACCTCATAATAGCTCTACAGGAAGTTAATTCAAATGGAAAATTCTTCATCATTATTGTTCTGCTGCTTCTAGGAGATCCATGCCTGATGGGAGAAGAGAATTAAATCCATCAGGCACACAAAAGTGGAATTCACTTCACTGCATTGTCCTCATAATGACTTTTTACATGAAAAAAATACCCATACTGTGGGCAGGCTTCTGTTATCTGATGAACTTCAAACACCCCAGTGTAGAGGGCGCAGTCATTAGCCTTAAGCATAATTATACCAATCCAACAAGAATGATTTCCATGTGGGAACTATTTTCTGCCAATACAACCTGATCCATCAAGGAAAAGAGGCACATTTTGCAGGTGCAAGCAACTCACATGAAACTGGCAATGGATGGGATGGGAAGCTATCTGACTGAGCCCAAGCACTGACCTTCCCCAGTATTCACCCTAAGGTCTCAGTGTTTCTATGGAAGGTATCTGCTCTGTAGATAACCCTGATCCAATTATTTTTAAATCACTGTTGTGCTTCACATCACTGTTCTACCTTTCCTCTAAAGAGCTCAAAGTGGTGCCACTTTTAGAGTTTTCCTAACTTTATCATCAGAACAATCTTGTGAGATAGGGTAGGCTGAGAAGTAGTGACCCAAGATTACCCAGTGTACAAACTTCATGAGTAGAGATCTGAGCCCAGGTCTTTCTGGACCATTACTCCGGACTCCAAACTGACATCAAGAGAACCATAGTTGGGCATTCATCCTTCCATCCAGAGCATGCATGGTTCATTGTGGGATTTCTTTTGTCCCCACACTGATGTCACTGAATGCTACAACTGATAATCATCTCTAAAAATTACTGTATATGCATGGAATAAATTAATCTGCTCACATTAATTATACTGGAGTGCAACATACTCTATTAGAACCATGGGAGAGCTGTTCTTGTGGTAGCAAGCATTAGGGATGTGCAAAAAATTTCTGGCACAGAACGATTTGTGCCAGAAACGAGCAATTTCGGGTGATTCGGGGCCGAACCGAATCACCCCCGATGTCCCCCGATATTTTTCGGGCCCGAGCCGAATCACCCGAATTTCGGGCATGAAAAATTCGGGTGATTCGGTTCATGGTTGATTTGGGGGGATTTTTTTGAAGTTTTAGTGACTTTGGGGCAGTTTGGGGGCATAGCATGGGATCTGGGCAAAAAGAGTGGGGTGGGGTGGTAGTGCCTAATGGGTGGAGGCTACCACCCCAATTTCAGGGGGATTGGGCAAATGGCTGATTTTTGGTGAATTTCTGAAGTTTTCATGTCTTTGGGGCAGATTGGGGCAGAAAGTGGGGACTGGGGCAGAATAGTGGGGTGGGGTGGTAGTGCCTAATGGGTGGAGGCTACCACCCCAATTTCAGGGGGATTGGGCAGAGGCCTGATTTTTTGGGAATATTTGAAGTTTTGGTGTCTTTGGGGCAGATTGGGGGCAGAAAGTGGATCTGCCCCAAAGGAGTGGGGTGGGCTGGTAGATAGTGCCTAATGGGTGGAGGCTACCACCCGTCCCCAATTTCAGAGTGGTTGGGCAGAGGGGTGAATTTTGGTGAATTCTGAGGTTTGTCTTCATAAGGTGAAGTGTGCTAAATTGATTACTTCCTCATATTCATAGTAATTGAGAGTGTGAAAAAGTGAAAGTGAGGTCATGAGAGTTGTCTAATTGAAAAAAATCTCATTTGCTATGATAGAATGAGAATTCACACCTTTTCTGAACACCTATGTTCCTAAGCTTACAAGTTTCATAACATACAGTATCTCAGCTGGCCACTATAATTTGTTTGATCCTTTCTTGATGAACCCATGATCTGTCTTAATACTTAGGTTCTACGTATTAAGATTCTCTCAAAGGGCCTTTGACAAATTCACTTTGGCAAATTTCACTGAATGTGCATTGGACAAATTCACTTGTAAATATTAGGGAGATGAAGAACAGTATTCACTCAACTTCAGCTTCATCCATGAAACTAAAAGTTTGTCTTTTAACCAACAATTTATTCCATTCAGTCATTCAAAAGTATGCTCTTGCTTGTGTCTCAGATTCTTAGCCGCTAGTGCTATATTCAAAAATTCCACATGAAGTGCTACCTATCCAATTCTGGGCCCAGTTACATGCATTTAAGTTGCTCTGACTTTGGCTTCAATAAAACTTAAGATTTTTCATTTCCGGGGTTTGTGCCCAATCTAAAAAGATCAAAATGGGAAATGTCTGTGCTTCTGGAAATACAACCAAAAAAATTAAAAAGAGAAGCTTGCTTCAGGCCATGTTGAGCTAAAAATCATTAGGAATTATACGGAGTTCTAAAATCTCAAAAACTGTGAATTCATAACGAAATGCTGACAGATCTTTAAGTATAGCAGTAAAGGCAGGAAACACTCTGTTCTCTTGGGGTTACATCAGAACTGATCAAACCTTCATCAAGAGATAAGTGTCAACCTTAATATAGTCTCACAGACGAAAAGTCAGCAAGTGCATCATTTGAGTCTTCTTATTTTTTCAAAGCAATCATGTTAATATTAATTTTTGAGCAACAACTATCTTTTTGAGATTGTTATTTATCCTTCATAAACAGATGTCAGAGAGCACATTTTGCATATTAATGGGTGACAAGCAATGCACTATTCAGCAGTACATGAGCAAGAATGAATAAGAATGGTTTATTAATTTGAGAATGATTGCACACTTTTTTAATACTTTGATTTTCCTCTTCCTTGTTCCATTGTCAGAAATTTTAACAGAACCACAATGGTTCAATGGTTCATTTGTATCATATATGCAACTTGTAAGAGCTGCACATAAAAATGAACATAAAAATGGAGACTACATGGGAAGGTGATAAAATAGCAGTCCTTTAAATTGAGATCCACTGTGATATGGATGAACTGGAAGAATCTGGATCTTTTTGACATTACCAAATTAGTAATGTGGACCATAGATTGCCCCAAAATGGAATGATATTGTGGAAGTCCATATTATTTTTGGAGATGCTGTCTATGACACTAGTTGGCTCAGTTGGTGTGGTGGTATGGGATGTTCTGTTGCTCAGGGAACTAAACAGCATTGTCCAGCTTCTGTGATGGGAAGGAAAGTTGTCAGGTTGGCTGGAATTAAAAGCTTGCACAGGCAGAAGCTGAAGACTAGGAACATGTCCTGGGCTGCAGAGAAGGAGGGCTATGCACAGAACAGTTATGGGCAGTTTGGTTTGAATTAGAAGTTATGGGCAGTTTGGTTGAAATTCAAACTGAACTGCCAATCCACGAACTGGTCCATTAGAACTGGCTGGTGGTTCCATTCATGCAGAACTGGATTGAACTGGTTTGGCCTGATTCAACCGGGTTTGGGTGGCTATGCTTGTAAAGCGGAATCCAGTAAGGAATCTATCTTATTGTGTAAAAAATAGCTTTAAAATGCATAAAAATCAACAGGGACCAAACAACTTTATGGCGTATGGTGGTCAAACAACTTTACTACTCCAGCATTTTCTATCTGAAGTGACAGACTGACAGCTAAAAATGAAAAAGAAAGTTTTCCCATGGTAATACTATTTTATTCATATTTTGAAAGCATTAATCTACCAAAACACTAAAAAATCACAATATTTAAGTAAACATTTGTAGGGAACTGCAAAATTTTCAAGTAATGTTCTTGTAGCTAATCATAAAAGTCATTGCCATCATCTGCCCCTTTCAAAGTCATTCTCATCTTCATCAGCTGGTTGTCACATTGCTCTATATGGCATATTGCCATACATTTCATGACCCTCAATTCATTCAAAATGCACTGGTCAGCCCTTCTGGCCCATAGACTATTGTCATGGAGTATACAGATAATTACCCTCCATACATAACCTAATCATAACTAATATCCATGACTTATCAGGAACAGTAATTCCTGAAGTCATCAGGAAACTGCTGAGTGGGACCATTGGTGGGTCTCCCCTAGCCTCAGAACATGTTTTTGCCTATAAGAACCCCCTTCAAACATAAGATCACGCTTTTGCTTTTGGAATCAAGCTTCTGCTGCTACCACAGCATCTGCCACACTTGCTGCATATATGCCCACATGCACTTTGCCATTGCACGCTGCCCAGGCATGCCCATGATCCTGCTCTGTGCTTGAGCTCTCCAGAGAAAAGGATTCCCACCAGCGAGATCTAGGAGATATGGCAAACGCCTTTCCACTTCTCTCTCTCTTTCACCCTTTGACCCCGTTCCTAGTATAGCAACTTGGTCTTGTGCTTCACCAGCCACTTTTTCATTTTCTGCATCCCTATTACCCAGCAGTATAGCAACTCTTTTTTTTCAGTCATGTCTCCACCTTCCTTCTTTCCAGTGTATCCATGTCACAGCAGCCTGTCCTGCACTGCTCTTAAGGTATTTTTTATTGCTGTTCATGGGTCTGTACCATTTGATGCTAATTTCTCCCACTTGAGCCAAAAAATAGTCATGGTGGTTGGTAGCTGGCACGCCTCCTGCAGACCGGTAGCAGGGTAGCTATGGGAACTGGTTAGAAGCCCAGCAGAGAGGGAAAGGGAGAGTCCATCTACTTCCCACCTAGTGCTGCCTGGAGTGAGAGACCAGGTGGGTGCTGGGGTTCCTTCTGCTGTCGCCTGCCTGCTTTTGCTTCCCCTGTGGGGCTGCAGCCTCAGGTTAACATCTGTGGGAAGTGTGGGCAGGATTGGGACCAGCTCCTGAGTGGCTCAGCTGTTCCTTGGGTCACCTGCTCAGTTTTGGGCTTTATAGGAAGGTTCATTGCGGTGGTGGGCCCGCCACCAGTGGGGTTGCCACAGAAGGGGCAACAACAAAGGGGGTTGTGCCCTTGGGGGAGCCACCTCGGGGGAGGGGGAGGGGGCCTCTGTTTAATTAGTTTTAAGCTGTTTTAGACTTGGGTTGAAGTTGCTGTAATGTGTTTGGGTTTGTCTGGAGATAGGGGGACAGGAGGTGCCTTTGTTGACTATGGGGCAGCTATCCCAGTGGTGGTGGGGAACAGAAGAAGTAACATTGGTGGGTCAGCATGCCGTTCCAGGGGGAGGGTAGTCAGAAATTTAATAACTGTCTCCTCTTCCAGCTGTCCTGCCAGCTCTATAGACCTCGGGGAGCACTGCCAACAACCCACATAGCCTTTCCCAGTTCCTCTGTAATGCCAGGTCGGTCCAAAATAAATCTGAACTCATCCATGATTTGATCATGGATGAAGAGGCCAACTTGGTATGTATCACCGAGACTTAGTTGGGGGAGGCTAGTGGTCCAGTTTGGTCCCAGCTTCTCCCTCCAGGATAATCTGTAGAGGAGCAGGTGAGGGGATGTGGGCAGGGAGGTAGAGTGGTTGTGGTCTATAAGGATAACATCTCCCTTACCAGGGTCCCTGTTAGAGTATCAGACCATATTGAATGTGTGTACTTGAGTTTGGAGACCAGGGATAGATTGGGACTTCTTTTGGTGTACCGATCACCCTGCTGTCCAGAGGAATCCCTTACTGAGCTCACGGACTTGGTCGCAGAACTTACGTTGGAGTCTCCCAGATGCTTGGTGCTGGGGGACTTCAATGTTCATTTTGGGACCAATCTGTCTGGCATAGCTCAGGAGTTAATAGCGTCCATGACAACTATGGGCCTATCCCAAGTGGTCTCTGGACCGATGCATATTGCAGGTCACACACTTGATTTGGTCTTCTACTCTGATCAGGGTGGTGTTCCATGGGTGGGGTCTCCTGTGATCTCCCCATTGTCATGGACGGACCACCATCTGGTTAAGGCTGGACTTAGAACCACTTCCCACCTACACAAGGGCGAGGGGCCCATTAGAATGGTCCACCAGAAGAAGTTATTGGATCCAGTAAGATTCCAAGAAGCCTTGGAGGGATTCATTGTTGGCTTTGCTGGTGATCCTGTTGATGCCCTGGTTGAGAACTGGAACAACTTGCTCACCAGGGCAGTAGACACGATTGCTCCCAAGGGTCCCCTCCGACCCTCTTCAAATTTGGCCCCTTGGTATACGGAAGATCTGTGGGGGCTGAAGCAGCAAGGTAGGTGACTGTAGCACAAGTGGAAAAAGACTCGACTTGAATCCGACAGATTGCGACATAGAGCACATCTAAATATCTATGCTCAGGCAATACGTACGGCAAAGAGGCTTTTTTGCCCTTATTGCCTCTATGAATTCGTGTCCAACCGAGTTGTTCAGGGTTGTGGGGGGACTGGTATCTGGTCCTCCTCCCTTGAACCTGAATTTGGAGTTATCAGTTACCCGCTGTGATGTGTTTAAAGAGTTTTTCGCAGATAAAATCTCTTGGATTCGGGCCAACCTAGATGGAGACGCCACAATTAATTTGATGTCTGAGCTGGAGGTGCCCGAGCTGGAGGTGCCACTCATCTTATGTGATTCGACTGGATCGGTTTCAGTTTGTGACTCCTGGATGCCTCCTTGTCTTAAGAAGGCAATTATTAGACCTCTTCTAAAGAAGCCTGCATTAGATCCCTCTGAGTTGAGCAATTATAGCCCTGTTTCCAACCTCCCATGGCTTGGCAAGGTAATTGAGAGGGTGGTGGCATCTCAGCTCCCGGCGGTCTTGGAGGAAACTCATTATCTAGACCCATTTCAAACTGGTTTTCAGGTGGGCTGTGGGGTGGAGACTGCCTTGGTCAGCCTGATGGATGATCTCCAATTGGGAATTGACAGAGGACGTGTGACTCCATTGGTCCTTTTGGATCTCTCGGCAGCTTTGAATACTATCAGCCATAGTATCCTTCTGGAACGTCTGAGCGTGTTGGGGTGGAGGCACTGTTTTACAGTGGTTCTGCTCCTACCTCTCGGATAGATTCCAGATGGTGTTGATTGGAGATTGTTGCTTTTCAAAATCTGAGCTTAAGTATGGTGTCCCTCAAGGCTCCATACTCTCTCCAATGCTTTTTAACCTCTACATGAAACTGCTGGGAGAAATCATCAG
The DNA here is from genome assembly GCF_027244095.1 of Hemicordylus capensis. Lineage (NCBI taxonomy): Eukaryota > Metazoa > Chordata > Lepidosauria > Squamata > Cordylidae > Hemicordylus > Hemicordylus capensis. The sequence goes on along the minus strand of NC_069657.1, from coordinate 103,119,271 downwards.
GAGATTTGGACTGGGTGTTACCAGTACGCTGATGTCACCCAGATCTACTTCTCCATGTCAACTTCTTCAGGAGCTGGCATATCCTCTCTAAATGCCTGCCAGGAAGCAGTAATGGGCTGGATGAGGGAGAATAACCTGAAGCTGAATCCAGCTAAGATGGAGGTACTTATTGTGCGGGGTGAGAACTCTAGAGATGATTTTGATCTACCTGTTCTAAATGGGGTCACACTTCCCCAAAAGGAACAGGTTCACAGTCTGGGAGTACTTCTGGATTCACACCTCTCCCTGGTTTCTCAGGTTGAGAAGCAGTGGCCAGGGGAGCTTTTTATCAGCTCCGGCTGATATGCCAGCTGCGCCCATTTCTCGAGATCAATGACCTCAAAACAGTGGTACATCTGTTGGTAACCTCCAGACTGGACTTCTGTAATGCACTCTATGTGGGGGCTGCCTTTGTATGTAGTCCGGAAACTTCAGTTGGTTCAGAATGCGTCAGCCAGTTTGGTCTCTAGGTCATCTCGGAGAGACCATGTTACTCCTTTACTGATGGAGCTACACTGGCTGCCAATAACTTTTCCGGACAAAATACAAAGTGCCAGTTATAAAGCCCTAAAAGGCTTAGGCTCTGGGTATCTAAGAGAGCGTCTTCTTCACTACAAGCCCCACCGTCCATTGAGGTCATCTGAAGAGCTCCGTCTCCAGTTACCGCCAACTCGTTTGGTGGCTACACAGAGACGTGCCTTCTCGGTCGCTGCCCCGAGATTGTGGAATGCACTTCTTGCTGAGATACGATCCTCCCATCTCTGGCAATTTTCAAAAAACACCTGAAAACCCATCTTTTCGCCCAAGCTTTCTCAGCTTCCTAAAATTTTGGGGTTTTACTCTCTGGTTTATTTTTAGATTGTTAAACTGTTTTTAAGTTTTTTGTATATGTTTTTAACTGGTTTTATGCTATTGTTAACCACCCAGAGACGAAAGTTTGGGGCGGTGTACAAATTTGAAAAATAAATAAATAAAATAAATAAACTGGGTCTTACTTGAATGTCTAGATGTTGATAGGATAATTTTATTGGATAGTGTTGTCATGGCAACATTGTGCCTTGGCAACCCTAAGGAGGAAGCAAGGACTGTTTTAATAGTATCAAGCCAGGGGCATCGCTATAAATAAGCAAAGTGGGGCAAATGTTCCTGAACACTGAAAGTGTGACATTATTTGCAAAGGAGCAAAAGAAAGGGCATGCTGAGAAGGTTTTGTTTTTTACCATGTCTTTACCATTCCTCTATAGCAAAAACATGTAGTGGAGAAGACGGTGGTGGTGGAAAGGGCCCCATCTTCACTTCTTGTCCCAGGGTCCAGCCCAACCTTGCTATTAGGGGTGTTCACAAAACTGGTTGACCTGGTTTGGTTTGAGTCCAAACCTGACTGGGCCAAGTTGGTTTTGTACCCTCTCAATCTCCCACCCCATTCAGATTGGGGAAATTCACAATTTAAACATTATTATTGTTGTTGTTGCTCACCCCCTCCAGGGGATTTCTCCAAGGCCACAGGGGGTCTCTGGAGGTTCCCCCTCCTCCCACCAACCTCCATTCTGTGGCAAATCACCACATTTGAGTGGTCTTCGGCCCATTCTGGTCCTCACTCCCATGATGCAGGCAATTTTGGAGGCTGCTGCGTATGCATAATGGCCCTCTGCATGGCCTGGGTCATGGCCCAGCCATGCAGAGGGGTGAGACCAGGAATGGGCCAAAGACTACCAGTCAATTTGCCACATAATGGAGGGCAGCACGGGGAGGGGAACCTCTGGAGATGCCCCCATGGGCTTGGAGAAGCCCCCAGGAGGGGGTGAATCAAAATTTAAAAAATAAACAAATCCAAAAAAGATTCATGAATCTCCCAAATAGTGTTCATAACTGGGGGGGGGGATTAGTTTGATATCGGGCCATCAGACCAAATAGGTTTGATGTCTTACCTGTTCGACATCAAACCTGTTTGCACATCCCTACTTGCTATGTCCCTGCATAAAGCACTTGCAGATATTCATTTGGAGAGAAGATCTTTATTTATATTCCATCTAAAAGAAATGTAGGTCTGCTCTAAGCAAGCTGCATTGAGGGGCTGATGCTTCAAAGCTTACCAGTTCCTTTCTCAACTGCTTTCACCTTGGGATCTTGAGTCTTTCCAATTCCTTCTATTACCCATGATACCAAGACCAAATGGAGGGTTTAGGGGGAGACTGAATTATGCAACTTGATATGAACTAGTCATCTAGTTCTTTGACTACAGGCTTCTAGTTAGGAAGTAATGAGCACTGAGTAATGATGTTGCAAAAATGCATGGGTTTGTACATGAATGAATATGAATCCCAGAGTATAGAATATGCTTCAACAAAAGTAAAGAGAAATATTTTCTACCTCTTGGGAAAACTCAAGAACAGCAGAACCCAAAGCGTCAAACTATTGCTAAGGTCATGACCAGGTAAGATGGAATGGAAATAGTACCAAATTCAGAATGTATCTACTTAAAAGTACAAATTAAATGCTTAGAAATAAATAACTAGTAAAAATGAATGACTCAAAATCAAACATTCTTTGCAACGGCCACTTTCTCCCATGCATTCAATTGTTCTTCTGGAATATAATTTTTGTCCAAGGTACACAGTGTGTGCCTTAATGGCTAGATGTCCATTCCCAGGCTCTTTCATCAATGATATCATTTTTAGATATCAGTAGTCTTTTCTGTTTGCCATCCTCAGGCATAGTACAGTCAGTTTCCATGTCCAAAGAGCTTCATGTTTTTTTCTTCTGGCTCTGACATTCATCCATTAAGGCAACAATTTGCCATTCCTTTTGGCATAAGATCTGAGATCTGTCATTAACTTTGGTCCAGGTCTAGAGTACACCGTAATATCCCCTGAGATTAAAGTTACAGCAAGTTATCTCACTTCACTTGTATTTGCAAGAAGATTGCAATGATTGATTCTTTTTATTTTTCCCTATTAAAGAATCTAAATATGCATTGCCAGGTGGTCACGTGGTTCCATCTCAAATTGTTTATTGCCGAGCAATGGCCTTTGACCACAGTGCCTAGGGATGATGGGAGCTGTAGTCCAACAACATCTGGGGACCCAAGCATTAATGGTAATGCTCCTGGGAAATTGGCAAACAATTTTGTCTACATTTTGGGGAACTAGCAAGCGTAAATGGAACAGCCCACCGCAGAATAAATTTCTGCAAGGCTTTGGTCTCAGAAAGAAGTGACAGAAAGTGTGTAGTTCAAAAATAGAATCAGGTTTATTTTAAGGTTTTGGGGTACAGGAAATGAAATATTATTAATAGGGAACACAATATTTAACTAGCAAAACTAACAAGATTAACAAACCAAAAGGACTAAGTTAAAGCTCATGGTATTTTAACTTGAGATCCGAATTAATTCCACTCAGAGCTGACCAGAGAAATGGCCTTAGAGAATACCTTCGGATTTGAGAGGCAGAGGGAGAGAGAAAGGAGGTGAGCAAGAGGTTTTGGAACAGAAATTAGTAATCCTTGTCCATCTGGTGAGGTGTGTGGACCCTTGCAGCTCGACCAATGATGAGGAACCTCTTTCCTCCAGGGCAGGCAAGAAGGCAAAAGGCAAGAGTGGGGACCCAAGTGCCAAATGAGGATCTGGGGGCCAGAGAGAATCCAAAGGGAATCTTACCTCAGGAGACCAGTCTCTTGTTGCAGCCAAGCAAGCTGCACAGATTGGGCCTGGCAGTAGAGCTGATTGGGAGGCAACGAGAGGGATAGGAACAACAGTTTGGACAAAGCAAGAGGGTTTAGCTAATGCCCAAATGTACGAACACGCAACTGATGAATGTGAGGGAGAGACTTATTATTATTATTATTACATTTATATCCCACTCTTCCTCCAAGGAGCCCAGAGCAGTGTACTACATACTTAAGTTTCTCTTTCACAACAACCTTGTGAAGTAGGCTAGGCTGAGAGAGAAGTCACTGGCCCAGAGTCACCCAGCAAGTATCATGGCTGAATGGGGATTTGAACTCGGGTCTCCCCGGTACTAGTCCAGCACTCTAACCACTACACCACGCTGGCTCTCACATAGTGTCTTGAACAGAAATAGACAGCATCTTGCCCTGAGGTGGCATGCTGACCACACCTTCCTGTTGATAAAGGCGACAATAGGGCTAGACAAAGGAGTACATTGTCCGTTTCAAACTTTGCTGGGAGTGCTTCTACCAGCACAATGTGGTGAATAGGTTAAGGAACCTGTGTAGGATGAAATGAAATGGGCACATCAGAGTTTATCTCATATTTTCAGGAAACCTTGAGAGTGTCTAGGAATGTTTTAACAAACTTGCTTGCTGTGACCCAAGCCAGCCATTAGCACTTTGTTAGAGAAGGAGATGAGCTTGTTACCGCTTATCTATCCCTGCCATTGAAGGTGATAGAATTTAACTGATCTGATGTGCCAACATAGGGGCAGAGCATTTGGCTAGTTCTGCAGAAGAATAGTGCTTAAATAACTCTTGTCTACTCCGGCTTCCCCACCTGAAAGGCAATCAGGCAGGTGATCACAGGGATAGTCCTCCTGCAGTTTCCAGATAAATTTGGATCTAGAGCCACCTTTTCCCAGGCTACATGCCAGGTGACATGCCCCATTAGTTAGCTCATGCAAACCAAATCGTGAGCCCATAATTCTGTGAGTTCTGAAAAGGCAGAAGTGGAAACTACAAGCCTGTAGCACCAAAACAGGTGCAGGGATGCTCCTGGGAGCCCACAAACAAGATATCTCGCTAACACAAGTTTGAAAACCTGTGAAGTTGGGGGATGTGACATCTATACCCATTGCTCCACCATCTCCACTTCCTTCCACTTCTGGGCTATGGAATACCCTTAGCTTAAAGGAGCTTGTGTAGCAGTGGCAACATTGTTACCTAAAATGTCTTCCCCCATAGCCTCTCCACCAGTCCCCTTTCTCCCCACCACCACCTAGGCTCCATAGCCACCACTCTGTGTGGCTTTCCTCCTCCTCCTCCTCCTCATCATCACTTCTGCTTCCTACCCCACTGCTCTTACTGCCACTTTAGCGGTTCCTAAAGCTCCAGGCGCAGTGGGTCTTAAACATTCCTCAACTGCTGCTGGTGCTATAATTTAAAATAATAATAATATTGAAGATTAATTATTTTAAAATGTATATTAAACATCAGTCTCAGGGAGCTCCAATCAGGATTGGGACTACAGTGTGCGGAGAGGGTTATTTAAGTCACTCTTGCAGTCCTGAACTCTCTTCTATGCCTAGGTTTGCTACCTTTAAAAAAAAAAAAAAGCAAACACCAGACTACATTTACCATAATGGCCCTAACAGAGTTATTATGGCATAAGCTTTTGTGATCCAGAGCCCAATTTGTCAAGGCCACTGAGTGTTTTTAAAAGAATGTTTACTGTTAGAACCCCCAAGCTGGCCCTGAGCCAACACAAAGTGTTCAGCTCAAGTTGAACCAGGCCCAGTCCTGCTCCAGGGTGAGCCTTCAAAGCGGACAAGTTCGATGGTGAACTGGCTCAACCTCAAGCCAGTTTGCATATCCCTAGTCTATCTCTATGTGTGTGTGTGTGTATTCATATAGATATAGATATAGATATAGATATATTTCTGTCAACTGAGGATAACATCTCATGCATCTGACAAATTGGAGTCTGGATCACAAAAACTTCTGGCACAATAACGCTGTTAGGGTCAATGGGGAGAGAAAAAGATGGCAGAGCCCCTCGCCTCAGCTGTGGCAGCACCCCTGCAAGGCTGCTGGATCTGGTGGTGAGTGTTTTAATTAAATAAAAATTTAGAACCCCTAAACTGGCTCGAATTCAAGCTGAGCCGGGGGGCGGGGGCTGTTCAGGGGCACAAAACCAAACATACTCGGTTTGGTTCAAGTCTGGTTCGGACTTGAACTGAACATAAATGACCAAAAATTCCTACTCAGCCCAAAAGTGACCAGCTAATCTCTCACTAAAACATGGGAAGGTGGGTGGGAGCCAGGAATTGAATGTGTTGTGACACTCTCGTCTCTGATTGGCTGAACAAGCTGGCGAGCATGAGGCAAAGGCAGATGGCAGTTGTCTAGGCAAGGAGCAAACCTCGCCCCACGCGACAGCTAGGAGCATTGGGTGCAATGGCAGAAGGCCCATTAATCTGGCAGTTTAGAAAACTCAAGAAGCTTCCTTCCCAATATGTCATGGTCCTAACTTAGACTGGGACTTCTGTGGCTCATTTTTCACACACACAAAGAACGTCAAAACAAATGAGGGCCAAGCTGCATATTGTACAGTAATGTATGGTACTATAATGTATAGTATGGTACTAAAGTGTGTTCTTGATTAAACTTAAAGGAATCTGTAATGAGAAATATGAGAGGTGAGGGGTAGAAAAGGGTTGCCCACTTGTGATTTCAAAAACACTGGGTAGAACCAGTAGCAATGACAATTAAAGGAGCTTGGTGGCAAATCTTTTAGGCTTGGATGAGAAACAGGATAGAAGCTGGCAGTCCACAAATTGAGGCTGTTCTAAACAGTCAGGTCATGGGCAGAGCATGGAGGAAGTCCAGAATAAAACCAATGGAAAAATCTTTGTCAGGCTAGTTGTAAAGTCTACTTGTTTTTCTGATCTCTGTTCTGCCAGAAAGAAGTTCTACTCTTTGGACCAATACCATAATGGATGTTTGGAAATCTAGAGGAGAGTTGGAAGAGAAAACAATTTCTTAGTCGCATTGGACCTGAGTAAGAATATGAGATGATTGGCTACTTTTCATAGAATGAGGCATGAAATTGGTTCTTCATGGAGTTGTGGACTGCAAGGGACCTGAAAATTACCTAGATCGGCTTCCTACACTTACCACAAGTCCACATACCTAACAAAGGCCTTCTGACAAAAGAACGCACATGATTATTATTTAAGTTATAATGAGCTTATGGACTAGTAATGATCAGGAGAACCATCATGTCAAAGTTCTCTCCATCTCACTTCTCAAGGAATAGATTTAATAAGAAAATGAAGATGATTAAATGCATGAACTATTCACATGCTTCAGTCCGAGCAAGGAAGAAAATGAGAAGTGTTTTATAGCTGCTTGCCTCAAACACATGAGGAAAAATTATGTAGGTTCAACTAAAGATTTATTCAGCAAAAAATCCATTTATCTCCTTCTCCCTTTTCTCCTGTTTCCTATGACCCCTTCCCCACACTCTCTGCAAGATCCTACCTGGGACAAACATCCAAACAAACAAACTCAAACTGCAAAATATTACTGGATAGAATATAACACATCACCCCTCCTTTATAACCATTGAATTGATTTTAAAAAAATAAATTGATTTAAGATCTAGTGACAAAATATTGAAGTCTTTTAGATGATCTATTATGCACACATCTCCTAGGTCTTGGGTTTGGATGCTTGTAAAGGGGAATCCGGTAAGGATTCGCTTTTACAAGCATTGGGCGGGGGGGGGGGCATTGGAAAAGGGCAGGCAGGGAGCTACAGGATGTTACCTTATCCGCTGCTGAGGCAGCGCTGATCCTCGGCAACAGTGAACCAGTGGCTCCCCTAGACCGCTGTGGCTCCCCTAGAGCCTTAGACCGCTGTGGCTCCCCTAGACCGGCTCTTCCCCCATCAGCTTGGTCCAGTGCGGGCCCATTTTGGGCCTCTGTGCAAGTGTGGAGGCCATTAGAGTGACCTCTGCACATGTGCGGAGGCCATTTGCATCACCACAAGTCTATGTGGTGATGCAAATGACCACAATGCATGCACAGGCATCACTCCAATGGCCTTCGCAGTTGTGTGGAGGCCAGAAATGGGCCCCCACTGGCCTGGACTAATGGGTGGAGTGCCAACAGGGTCTAGGGGAGCAGCTGGCCTGCCACCACCCAGGAACTACATTACCACACTGCAGCACATAAGGTAACCTTACTGGATTTCCCTTTACAAGCATCCAAACTGGGTCAAACCTGTTTTACCCAGTTCGACCGCTCAGTCTGGACCTCCAGCGCTTTGAATAAACTGGCTCACAGACCAAGTGCTTCATTTTGAATTCGGTTCAAACTCGGTTCGAACTTAACTGCCCGGTTCAGTGCACACTCCTATTATGTAAAGTTTAAGTTCAGTATGCACTTAATCAGCACTGAGGGAGGTGATCACTCCATGACTGGATGAAGCTATTGGTACAATTACTACTCCTTCATCCTCATCTTCTGGGATCTCCTCTTGGCCTGGAAGTGGAAGTTGAGATAAACAGTCTGCAGTTGTATTCCAAAGACCTGGAAAATATCCTACCTGGAAATCGAAGTCCATAAGTCTGGTGATCCATTTGGCTCAACCTGAGGCTTGGTGTTGTTCAGCTTGATTGATAAAGTAGACAGGGGTTTATGGTCTGATCATAACATGCATTTCCTGCCCCACAAGTAAGTCTTAGAAAGCTTCATGACAGAGCTTCTTTTTCAATGAACGAATACCTCTTCTCTGACGAAACAAAACAAAACAAAACAAAAACAAAAACTTTTTCTTTTTCTTTTAACTAATGTCTTACTTTCTGTTTTTATTTGGTTGTAAACCGCCCAGAGATGTAAGTTTTGGGCAGCATAAAAATATGATAGATAGATAGATAGATAGATAGATAGATAGATAGAGCACTCTGGAAGCAAAGGCAACTGTAACTTCCCTATCCCCTTTTTGCTGGATCAAGACAGCACTCAAACCATATTCAGAAGCATCAGTGGTTACAACAGTGTGCCTGTTTGTGTAAAAAAAAAAAAAAATAGAGAGAACAGGGCTTTCAGCAATGGGCAGTCCAATAATCTGAAAACTAAACTTGCAGGATGCATCCCAGTCAAATACTTTCATTCTTCTTAAAAAGAAGACACAATGGAGCAACATAAGGGGCAAATAGTCCAACTAATTTAGAGCAATACTCAACAATCCTAAAAATGATTAGATTCCTCTTCACAAGCATCCAAACTGGATGATTGGATGAAAATGATTGGATTCCCCTTTATAAGTACATCCTTGTTGTGTGGCTCTGGTACTTCCCGAATAGCTTTCACTATTTTGGGATGTATTGCGATATTGTGTGTCCCCAAATACATCACCAAGTGTGTGCAAAACCGACATTTCTCTGCAGAGATAGTAAGTCCGTGTTGTCGGAGATTTCTTCTGTCAGTTTAGCATCATGCTCCTTAATGGTTTTACCATACACTAAAATGTCAACCTGAAAGTAAGTGATGCCATCCATAGTCCTAAAAATTGTGTGCATTATTCATTGAAATACCAAAGCTGCATAGGCTAATCCAAAGGGCAGTCTTTTGTATTTAAAAAGTCCCTCTAGGGTAATGAAGGCTGTATATTTGTGAGAACTCTTGAGCAGAGGAATGTGATGATAGGCCAAAGACAAGTCTGCTTTCAGAGTAAGCAGCATTTCATTATTATTGGGTAATAGATGACAATTCAGTACCATGTTGGCATTCATATCTCTTAAATGAGTGCACATTCGAAGTGTACCATTTGGGTTCTGCCTAAGAACAATGGGAGAGACGACCCATTCTGATGAATCAACAGGGTCTAGGATATCAGCATGCTGTAGTCATGAAAGCTGCTCTTTAAGTGGTTAGCACCATACTATGGATACGTTCCTCACTTTGTGTTGCACAGGTATTGCATTTGCCTTGGTCTGAATTTTATCTTTGAAATGTATGGCAGTGCCAGGAGTATCAGCAAAAATGTCTGAGAAATCAGCAACCATATCAGCATATGGATGCTCCATCATCTGTAATACGGGTTCCATGCTACAGATAGTCTAACGCTATCTGGAGATCTTTCTGATGTTTCCAGCTCAATATGAGACTCCTTTTTGTGACACATACATTTCCCCTTCAGCAGTACATACTTTTTATTCCAGGACAACAGTGAAATATCCATTTATTGCAATAGGGGAACCTCCATGTCCCCATGGGTGGATGTGTGAACGCTGCAGGTGCAGTTCTGATGTGGTAAGGAGTTTCTTGTAAAGCAAATGGGAAATGATAGTCTACAGACAATCAGAATCAGCTAGCATCCACACTTCATGGCCACTAAGTTTTAATTCACAATGTGAAGAAGCAGGTTCTGTCACCCTTAAAATGCTGTCAGCAAGTAGTTCATCTGTCTCATCCTTCTCACACAGTGAATCAGTAATGGATCAGACTGCAGACTTGCAAACCTTAGCAAAGTGTTCCCCCCGCCCCCCCTTCTTTTTTTGCACCTGTTGCAAGCAACCTTCCAGGCAAGACAGTGAGCAAAATTGGCTTTGTGGTCAGAGTCTCCACATCAGTAGCATTGGTAGCTTCTCCTTTCTTGTGCTGCCACTGTCTGGGGCAGTGCCATGAGAAGATTAGGTATGGAAGAATTTAGACTGAACAGCCTGGATTTCAGGAGGTGGGTTTTGGAGTACCAAATAAAGCACAATTTGGCACAATGAAGAGCATTTTCCACCCTCCTAGCCATCTCTGTAGCTTTATCCACGGTACGTTTCCCTTCTAGTAACAGTTTGTCACCCAGTTTGGAGCAGTTTGTTTCCATAACAATCTGATCCCTGATCAGTTCATCAGCAAAGTTGGCAAACTCACAGTAGGGATGTGCGAACCGGTTCGGATCCGAACCGGTTCGGGTCCGAACCGGTTCCGGTTCGGAGGTTCGGATCGAACCGAACCACCCCTGGTTCGGTTCGAATCCGAACCGAACTGGGGGTGGTTCGTTTTGAACCGGTTCGGACCGGTTCGGATCGGTTCGGAAAGCTGAAAATTGGTCAGATGGTAGCTGGCACCCAGGGGTACCTGTCACCCAAACCCCAAAGCAATCGGACACTCGTACGATTTTTTATGAATTTTTGAAAAATATTTTTATTTTTCTCTCATAGGATATAATGGGACCCGAACCAGGCCATTATTTATTATTGTGGAGCACTCATGGGTGCCAACAACCATGCAAACCCTGAAGCAATCAGACACCCCTATGATTTTTTATGAATATTTGAAATATTTTTAATTATTTTTCTCATTGAGTATAATGGGACCCGAACCAGTCCATATCCCCTGTTGTGGAGGACCTAGGAGCACAAAAGCAGGGTGGGTGGTAGACAGGCATGGGTGCCTACCACCCAAAAAATCTCAAGGCAATTGGACACTCCTCTGATTATTGGTGAATTGTTAAGTGTTTTTGAATTCCTCATAGAGAATTATTAGGATTGCAGCAAATGTATAGCTTCACGTCGGGGGGAAAGGGGTGTCGTAGAGTGCAGTGTGGTGGGTGGTAGTTCCTAGGGTGGGCAAGGAAGCTATCAGAATTATTTGAAAGGAATTGGGCAAAGAGGTGATTTTTAAGTGATTTTTGAAGTTTACGCGTCTTTAAGGTTTTTCCTCATAATAAGTTATAATGGAGCTTTCAGCAGCCCTATAAGTGCACATGGGGGTGCTGGGGTGGCCCAGAGCAAGTGGTGGTGTAGTGCACATAGGGTGCCAACCACCCCCATGGGTTTCTAACCCATGGGGTACAGGGATCTCTGGTAGGGGCACCCCCATGGGTACAGGGTTCTCTTGTTTCTGAGGTATTGAGTGTGGATTCTATGATAGCAAATGAGATTTTCAATGAGACACCATCAATCCACTCTAATATGCTATCATAGAATCCACACTCCGCCTCCTGCTTCTTCTCTGTGTGTGTGCTTAGTAGGGGTGTGCAATTTGGGATTTCGGGTGATTTGGCTCGGACCCGAACCGAATCACCCCTGTTCTGTTTTGTGCCCGAATCTGGGTCACCCGAATCACCCTTGATTTGGTTCGGATTCGGATTTAATCCGAATCCGAATCCGAATCGATTCGGGGGGGTAAAAAGGGGCCCAGGTGCAAAATTTTGGGGTGGGGTGGTAGTGCCCAATGGGTAGAGTCTACCACCCCAATTTCAGGGGGATTGGGCAAAGGGCTGATTTTTGGTGAATTTTTAAAGTTTTAGTGACTTTGGGGCAGTTCGGGGGCATAGCATGGGATCTGGGCAAAAGGAGTGGGGTGGGGTGGTAGTGCCTAATGGGTGCAGGCTACCACCCCAATTTCAGGGGGATTGGGCAAAGGGCTGATTTTTGGTAAATTTCTGAAAATTTCATATCTTTGGGGCATATTGGGGCATATTGGGGCAGAAAGTGGGGCCTGGGGCAGAATAGTGGGGTGTGATGGTAGTGCCTAATGGGTGGAGGCTACCACCCCAATTTCAGGGAGTTTGGACAAAGGGGTGATTTTTTGAGAATTTTTGAAGTTTTAGTGACTTTGGGGCAGTTTGGGGGCAGAAAGTGGATCTGCCCCAAAATAGTGGGGTGAGGTGGTAGTGCCTAATGGGTGGAGGCTACCACCCCAATTTCAGGGGGATTGGACAGAGGGCTGATTTTTTGAGAATTTTTGAAGTTTGGGTGTCTTTGGGGCAGATTGGGGGCAGAAAGTGGATCTGCCCCAAAGGAGTGGGGTGGGCTGGTAGATAGTGCCTAATGGGTGGAGGCTACCACCCATCCCCAATTTAAGAGTGATTGGGCAGAGGGGTGAATTATGGTGAATTTATTTGTATGAGGTTTGTCTTCATAAGGTGAAGTGTGCTAAATTGATTACTTCCTCATATTATTCATAGTAAAGGAAAGTGTGAAAAAGTGAAAGTGGGGTCATGAGAGTTGTTTAATTGAAAAATATCTCATTTGCTATGATAGAATGAGAATTCACACCTTTTCTATTCACCATAATTCACCCCTCTGCCCAATCACTCTTAAATTGGGGATGGGTGGTAGCCTCCACCCATTAGGCACTATCTACCAGCCCACCCCACTCCTTTGGGGCAGATCCACTTTCTGCCCCCAATCTGCCCCAAAGACACCCAAACTTCAAAAATTCTCAAAAAATCAGCCCTCTGCCCAATCCCCCTGAAATTGGGGTGGTAGCCTCCACCCATTAGGCACTACCACCCCACCCCACTATTTTGGGGCAGATCCACTTTCTGCCCCCAAACTGCCTCAAAGTCACTAAAACTTCAAAAATTCTCAAAAAATCACCCCTTTGTCCAAACCCCCTGAAATTGGGGTGGTAGCCTCCACCCATTAGGCACTACCACCACACCCCACTATTCTGCGCCAGCCCCCACTTTCTGCCCCAATCTGCCCCAATCTGCCCCAAAGACATGAAATTTTCAGAAATTTACCAAAAATCAGCCCTTTGCCCAATCCCCCTGAAATTGGGGTGGTAGCCTGCACCCATTAGGCACTACCACCCCACCCCACTCCTTTTGCCCAGATCCCATGCTATGCCCCCAAACTGCCCCAAAGTCACTAAAACTTTAAAAAATCACCAAAAATCAGAGGAAGGTCCAATCGACTTGAAATTTGGGTGGCAGGTAGAACACAAGGTCCCCTTTCAAACCAGCTATTTTTTGAGATCCGAACCAGGGGGGTGGTTCGGCAAAACCAAAACCGAACCACCCTGGTCCGGTTCGGACCCGGTTCGGAACCGAACCGAACCGGGAGAACCGGTTTTATGCACATCCCTAACTCACAGGTTGCACTTAAGCCACACAATGCTGTGATATACTGATGGACAGATTCACCAGGCAATTGGGATCTAGAATAGAACTTGTAATGTTCAGCAATCACATTTAAGTAGGGTTGAAATGATCATCTAAGCCTTGAAAAGCAGCTTAATAAGAATTGGCATCCCCTTCCAGGCTGGCAGGAAAGGGCAAATGATTATATATTCTCTGGCCTACAGTGCCCTGGCAGTGAAGCAGTATAGCCTTCTGTTTTGCTGGAGTAAAATCAGGGCTCTGTAGGGTGAGGCGGTAATTTCAGAAATAGGCCCTCCATTGTTTCCAGGGAAGAGCAGGTTCTCCTGGAGTGGACAAGAAAAAAGGGGGTGGTGGGATATGAGCCATGCTGCAGTGGACATCCAGTGAACAAAGGAGTCCAGGATGGATAAGGAAAAAGTACTTTCAGGCATTGTGGTAGTCAGGGATCTGGAGAAACAATTAGCAGCAGTGTAGGAATGTAGGCCCAGTAATGCAATGAAATGAGGTTCCAGGAACAGTCACAAGCTTTGAACATAGGAACATAGGAAGCTGCCGTATACTGAGTCAGATCATTGGTCTATCTAGCTCAGTATTGTCTTCACAGACTGGCAGCGTCTTCTCCAAGGCTGCAGGCAGGAATCTCTCTCAGCCCTATCTTGGAGAAGCCAGGGAGGGAACTTGGAACCTTCTGCTCTTCCCAGAGCGGCTTCATCCCCTGAGGGGAATATCTTGCAGTGCTCACACATCAAGTCTCCCATTCAGATGCAACCAGGGCAGACCCTGCTTAGCTATGGGGACAAGTCATGCTTGCTACCACAAGACCAGCTCTCCTCTCCTCTCCTGCTCACATGCTTAGCTGGTTCAAAATCTCATCACTAAATGTTTTATAGCTGCTTTCCTCATACACAGAAGGAAATTTTTTATGTAGATTTAACTAAGGGTTTACTCAGCAGTCCTGGGTATGGCTGCTCATGTGATAATAATACATATATGTTATGCATTATTAAATAAAAATCTTTTGCATTATTAAAGAAAAATCTTTACAGCAGAAACTTACTCTTGCACTTTCAAAAGACTAGACTAATTTAAGTAGTATTAGAAGGGAGAGATTCTCCCTGTCGCTCATTTTCTTGGTTAGGTAAATTTCACCAGGCACCAGCATCAAAGCTTCACACAAAGCTTTATTTCATTGCTATCAAAAAGTTTCTGTGTGTGGCTGGCCCCCTGTCTGGCAGCTCATCAGTCTTTTATACTGTGTACGCAACAACTTTCGCACCTGCACATTGTATACAAGTCTACATGTCACTTAAACCCCAAAGGTTTCGATTTGCTTCCAAGTGCCACACTTCCCATTTACACTCTAAAGAGATCTGGCTTGTGGTCTTGGCTCCCCCCTCCCCTTCAAGACATTCCTTTAGCCATTGGCGTCATAAAATATCTTCAAGGCATGGCGGGGATCGACCAACCACCACAAGCGCCATTGATAAGCCGATTGTGCAAACCCAACTGTGCTTTTTAGCTGTTTGAGAGCTATTTGCAAATAATAGTCCAACTGTAGTAAGGAATATGTGCTTTTTAATATGAGCAACACTCATCAACGGTTCCATTTGGAACTGTGATTACTCATTACCAGGTGACACTGTCATAGAATGGCCAGAAGGGGGTTGTGACTCTTTAAATCATTTGGAGCTTTATATGTTTAATCATTTATTTGCCCAGAAGCATGTAGATATATACATAACAATGCAAGGGTAATAAACCCTCAAGGAAGCAGACAAAATCATCACTCCAGAACAGAAACCTCCAGCAGTTCCGGCCTGCTCCAGTCTGCCCTCTTCTTTCCTTGTGTGACAGGAGAGCCTTTTGTAGGCATGTACATCTGCACCTCTACAACAGACTCCAGATGGTTTAGATTTTACACAAAATATAGAAACAAATGACACAGGATACTTACTGCAGAATTTACGTAGGGCACATTTCCTACAGTCCTACAGGCAAACTGATATTGACACCTTCATCTATCACAGACACCCTGAAAGGATTAGAAAAGAGCATATCTTTAAACAGGGAAAAGCTTAAAATTACATTTACTCCACTTGCTCTGTCGTTTTTAATTCAGCATATCCGAGGTGTTTCTGTTGGAGATATGGAATGCAGCCAAAACTGGAGTGAACTCTGGATCAGTATGTATTTTAAAGTATGGACTTCTTTTAGACACATTTCAATATAATAAAACCAGGTGTGGGAGATTCTTCCTCATTGTTATAATATGTGATGATGAAGAGTTTATCAGAATATGTGTTTTAACATTTCATAAGGGATACTTTGCTGCCCTTTAGACTTTCTCCCAGCTGTGTGGTAGCAGTTTATTTGTCAGCAGCTCCATCTGGAAAAATGGTTCTGTGACATAACCAGTCACATGTACCTTTCTCACAAATTGCCACCATAACAATTCCATGGGAAAAACACAGATTATTGGCCCCTGGATGTTATTTCATGAAGATTCATTTAATAACCTTTATCAAGGGAGACACTTCACTCAAGTCAGACTTGTTTGTAGCTTTTAGGTACCTCTGTCATGGACGTTAAGAAAAAATACTCTTGCATTCAAGTTGATTCTGGCCTAGAAACTGATGCTATTTCCCACTGAAACCTTTTCACCTAACCTCATGCTTTACTGATTCACTTGGTTTTGAGGATGGTTTTCTGATGCAGTAGTTATGTAGCTGTTCTTTGTTCCTCAAACAGAAGGATAAGTGAAGAATTTATATCTGCATTTAAAAGGTTATATATCGAAAATATAATAGATCAAAAGAGGGATGTAAATAAGACTATACATGACAGCCAACTTTTGACTGTAGAAATAATTAAGAGAAGAGTTTATGTTTGGAATGCCAATATGCTTCTCTTTTTATGATTTTCTGCATGCTTATGAGAAATTTTAAAATAAGTGGCTGATGGTCTCCACAGCCATCTGGTAGTAGTAGAAGGGCTGCAGAACCATAAGGAACTTGTGGAGAATTTCAGCCAATGAATATAAACCCAAATGGTTTGGGATGTCCAGCCCATTAACCCTGGGCCACTTGTGAGAAGCTGTTGG
This sequence comes from Hemicordylus capensis, assembly GCF_027244095.1. NCBI lineage: Eukaryota > Metazoa > Chordata > Lepidosauria > Squamata > Cordylidae > Hemicordylus > Hemicordylus capensis. The sequence goes on along the minus strand of NC_069657.1, from coordinate 103,102,566 downwards.
TAAGACTAATTAATTATGGCTAATGCTCTTTAAAGTAATTCAGACTCAGCTCCTTGAAATTATCTTTCAAATAGAGCCATTTGCAATCAATTCTATTTGATATTTTATGTTTTCCATTTTATATATGCTTTGCTAAAGGTTCTATAAGTGAACAAGAAACAGAAACTTTGTCTCGAGTTCTTATTTAAATTGTCAGTACTGTACCCTAGTAAATTAGGACTCACCACATATCATTCCTATCATTCTCTGATAGGAGGTTTTCCCACACTTCAACTTTCTAAGAACCTTAAAGCTAATTTAGATGCTGAAGATTGTGAAAAGCCATCTAACAGAAGCAACCACAAAAACCTCTCAGTCATTATCCAGCTTCACTGCTTACATGCCCATGAGCTCATATACGAACACGCAAAACTGCCTTGTTCTCAGATCGTAACCCAAAGTGTCCAATAATTAAATAAATGTAAAAAATGCTTGAGAAATGAAATATTTTAACCTTATCTATATCATAAATCATAGACTCATATAGAGGACTATATAGTCCTTTTTTGGATTGGATATTATGTAGTGTATTTCATGTTTAATAAGGTTACTTTATATGATCAATTATCATCACTATCTCTATATGAGTCTATGATTTATCATATAGTTAAGGTTAATATATTTCATTTCTCATGTGTTTTTTTGCATTTATTTATTTATTGGATCTGTTGGGTTGCAATTTCAATTCTTAGTTTACGCTGAGTGTGTGGTACTTGTTCTGAGTCAAACCACTAGTCGATCAGGCTCAGTATTGGCTACACTCCGGTAGCAGGTCTCCAGGATTTCAGTCATGGGCCTTTCCCAGTCCAACATACAGATGGTAGGGATTGAACTCAGGACCATCTGTATGCAAAACCTGTGCTCTGCCACTGAGCTACAGCCTCAGATCCTGGCACTGTGCTGTATGACCACTACAGACTCAAATCCAATTCTGATATCCTTTTTCTTTGCTTGTATTCTGTGAATGTGTAAAGAAGATAGCCACAGACCAGGAAATAGCCATAGACCGGTATCTTTTTAATATGGGAATGTCTAGATGTGATTCCAAAACATGTATCTACTAGCAAAGCTACAGGGAACCTCTATAACAGCCATACATATTTAGACTCACATCTGTTCATTCACATTTTAGAAAGATGCACAGTTGTGGCCACATTTATCTCACCCACTTTCTATGTCCATTTTCAGAATTATCAGGAGTGGATCTGTAGTTCTATTGTTTCTGGATAAATACGGGTAAAGGCCATTTCCCCCCAGAAGCAATTGCAGCCAATTATTTTATTCCTGAGCAATTTATGATTTTAGTTAGGTTCACTGCAAAGTAGGAGAAATGGGTCACTGACCTCTGATTTCCCCAGTGGCCATGAGCCAGGCATACATTTCCTTGGTCTTGTACATACTTGAGTTTAAGCAATTGAGACAGCTACCTGTTACTTAAGGAGATTCTGTGTTTCCATAGAAAAGATGGCTTTCTGTTCACCCCACCAGCAATGGTTTTATCTTACACAGATATTCATTTTCCTACATCATTTGATTTATGCCAAAACATGGTCTGCTTCTCCTTCTGGGATTATCTAAAAATGCTCCTGCCATCCATTTATTCAACCCCCCACTGGAAAAATAGATGTCCCATATTTGGTTTTGGCTCCTGTCCTGGTCAACATTTAGGCTTTCCAAGAGAGTGTTGTGCTATGCGTATTTTATGAGTCTGGCTGCATATCAAATTGTCAGACTACAGCTGCATAACTAAAAAGTAGATAATGATGCTGAATCCCCAGCCTATTCCTAAGTAAATCCTCTTTATATGTCCCGTTGAAAACTAGCTGTAAACTAGGCATTGTAAAGTGCTCTGTTCACAAGCAATGCTATATATGATCTTTATGGTGACTGCAGTTTGTCTTCTCTGGCAGATTCACTACCCCATACCTTCTACAGCTCTTTTATGCGAAAATGGTCTTGGTTTGCCTCCTTAGAGATTTTGTAGTGTATGCATTTGAACCAATGCAGTAGCCAAGCTTTTTCCATTTCTATCTTCAATCATAGCCAGCACCACTACTAAAGAGCCAGTATGGTATAGTAGACAACATGTTGGACTGGGAAAGCTTCATTCAAAATGCCATGAAGCTCGGTAAGCAGCCTTGGACCAGATCCTATCTCTCAGCCCAACCTATTTTACATGGCTTATGAGAAGCTAAAATGGAAATTCTGATGTGCAGGCCTAAAATGTGTGTGTGTGTGTGTGTGTGTGTGTGTGTGTGTGTGCGCGTGTGAGAGGGAGAGAGAGAGAGAGAGAGAGAAAGCGCATGACAAATAATCAGTAGCACTTAAATCCTAAGCTATTTTAAACAAGGATTTCAAAATGAATTCAGAGTTCATTTCAAGGAAAAGCATCTTAGATTTTTTGGAAGCAAGATATGGCCTTTTAGTTACATTAGGTGTAAGTTAGATGTAACACTTGTCACACACACATGCACACACACAGACATACACACACATTCTGTCTTTGACAGTAGCCAAATTTGGATATAATAGGAAACCAGAGGTCCTTTCACCTCCAGTTTGAAAGGACAATGAAGCTGATCAGGAGCTTGGAAAACAAGCCCTATGAGAAAAGATTGAGGAACTGGGTATGTTTAGACTGGAGAAGAGGAGGACATGATCACATTCTTCAAATACCTGAAGGGCTACAACACAGAAGAAGGCAAACACGTGTACTGTGCTGCTTCAGAAGGCTAGATTTCATGGGCTAAATTACAGGGGATAGATTTTGCTTAGGGATTATGAGAAAATTATTAACAGGCAGCAATAGCAGTGTGACAGTGAAGCTAATTATCTATAGCAAAGGATGCACAACTCAAATGTCCCAGTGGGCCAGTACCAACTATGACTTGGTGTGCCAGGGCTGAGGTGAATGTTCAGTGTTTTACTACATTAAAATTAATTCATCTTAATGAAAGCAATTATTAGCTGCTTGTGGATCTCCCCACCCCCCCATCAAAGGAGCCACAGTCTTAACTAGTGGTCAGAAAATAAGCCCTGTCTCTGTTCAGTCAGTGGGACATCCGGAGTGCATACCAGCCCCAAATGCCAAGTCCTCTCCTCCCGCTAAATCACAACTGTTTTCAGGGTAGGCCTATCTGCTTGGAAGCAAGCCTTACTGAGTACACTGTGGGACATATTACTGCGTAAACATGCATAGGATGGTATTTTAAGGCACTTTCCAGAAAGGATGCCCCCCACCCACCACCACTGCTTGGAGAAGAGAACTGGAAGAGTGATCCTCTGCCTTTCTGGGATGCACTCTGCCTCTGCCTGTCTGATGCTGCTGCCGCCGCCGCCATTACTGTTCCAACCCACTCCATCTACTGTCGCTGCTACGGGTTCTTGTTATTGCAGGATATTCCTACCTGGAGGCCAGCAAAAAAGGAGGCCTCCAGGCCTGATCTAGAGGGTGAGAATGGACTTACCATTGCTGGAAGTTCTCAAGCGGAAGGCTGGGCACCTAGTGTTGGAGATGCTCTGTCTCAACCAGAGGGTTGACTTGATGGTCTACAAGGCTGCTTTAGCTTTATTAGTCTGTCATTCTCATGTGCTCTAATTAGTTTTATAAACCTGAAGGTGGCTAAGAAGCCCAAGTCTTGTTAGAAGCATTCTTTCAAACAGTGGAAAGATGAACATGGAAAAACTGGATGATTCTAGCAATATCTGATTACATTTCCATTGCTGGCACTTGCAAACAGTACATCTTTGCGTTGGGATCAGTGTCCTTTGCTTCATAGTTCTCTGTCTCAGTATAAGATAATTTCCCATTTGTGCCTTTTATTCCTACTTCTGAAATGCAGCACAGCACTGCTTCATTGTTTCTTTAAGAGGTATCATTGTGGAGAACAGATAAATGATGACTAGCATGATTCAGCATTCACATGGCTTCTGTGCTTGGCGACTGGGACTTGGCATAAACATTGTTCTGTTGTTGAGCTGACATTATTGTTTCTTCAAGCAGTCCAGATGAAAATAGTCTTTAAATGCCCATTCCAAGTTTCCCAAACTTGGAAGGGAAATGAATATACTTTGTATACTTCCCCTTGATCTAATTCTTATATCCCTCTGCTCACCCAGCTGCTTGTAAAACTTGCAAACAGTGACAGTAGTTTGGCTAATTAATTAACTAATTATATCCCGATCTTTAGGACTTGTCCCCAAAGGGCAGCTAACAATAATAATGACTTAGCTTGTGAATTCATTATCAGTGTTTCATCCATGAGATAGTGGAGTGCTCAAGTAGCTGAAATTATCCACAATTTGGTCATGAAGTAGAAATTTTTGGTGAGACAAAATCTTCCTAGGGCAGGTTGCTATCTGATTTCTGTCTTTTCCAAGGTAATCATTAGCCAAAATGTGTACATGTTGCTGAAATGTGAATGTTAATTGTTAATTATGCTGCCTTGAGAGTTAACTGCCAGGTTCTGAGAATCTGCAAACAGAGCTTTTCCAAGCCATTTCTTCTTATCTACTTCATTCCCACTTAAAGCATTTGGAAGCATAGCAGGACACAAAATACCCTTGCTTAACTGTCACCAAAATGTTGTTTAAGTAAAATCTGCAGAGAGTTTGGGCAGATTAATGGAGGCAACTTTATTCTCCCAAGGTATCTTATATAGGTCCACATTTGTTGGAACTATTCAATAAGTAACCGAACAAAATATTTATCCTCATCTGCCTTTCTAATGATTTAATGTTCCATTTCTGCCACAGAAGGCATGAGCTACTATAAGGTGAAAGGTTCCAGTATAATACTCCATTACATTTTAATCTCTGCTAGTTTGAGTTTATTTTTATTTTAGAACATAAGAACATAACGGCCCTGCTAGATCAGGCCCAAGGCCCACCTAGACGAGCACCCTGTTTCACACAGTGGCACAGCCCCTTGCATTTGGTATTCAGTAATCCAAAAACCTTTGGTTTTCAATGAGAGTTAAGATGCTTTACATTTTCACCCATGTTCTAAAAAGAATGGAAATTGCAAGTTAAGGTGCCCTTCTTAACTTCTGCAGCATATAAGTAGTAAAGAGTTTGTACAGTCTGGAACCGAGACGGTTCAACCAGCTCAGAGCTACTGGCTCAGAGCTATACTGGTAAAGGGGGAACTGGTGAGGATTCCCCTTTATCCGTACATAGGCAAGGGGCTGTCCTAAGTCTAGAGGGAGAGAATTTAATACTCTTGCCTATGAGGCTGGAGATGGCTTATAGCCACCTGACTAGTAGCCATTGATAAAACTTCCTCTGTGAATTTGTCTAAGCCCCATCCTAGCTAGTGGCCACTACATCCTGTGGCAGAGAACTCTATAGATTAATTATGTGCTGTGTGAAAAAGTACTTCCTTTTGTCAGCCCTAAATTCCTCAGCCTTAATTTCATGGGATGATCCCTGGTTCTAGTGTTGTAAGAGGGAGAAAAATCTCCCTCTGTCCACTCTCTCTACTCCATGCATAATTTTATACACCTCTATCATCTCTCCCCATAGCTGCCTCTTTTCCAAACTAAGAAACCCAGATTCTGTAGCCTGGCCTCATAAGGAAGGTGCTCCAGGCCCTGATCATCTTGGTTTCCCTCTTCTGCACCTTTTATAGTTCTACAATGTCCTTCTTAAGATACGGTGATCTGAACTTCACCCGGTACTCCAAAGGTGGTTGCACCTTAGATTTATAAGGGTAAAGTGTGCCGTTGAGTAGGTGTTGACTCCTGGTGACCACAGAACCCTGTGGTTGTCTATGGTAGAATACAGGATGGGTTTACCATTGCTTCCTCCTGTGCAGTATAAGATGATGTCTTTCAGCATCTTCCTATATCGCTGCTGCCTGATATAGGTGTTTCCCATAGTCTGGGAAATGTACCAGTAGGGATTTGAACTGGCAACCTTCCTTCAGTACTCTGTTGGGTGGATGCCATCTGACCGTGGCGATTTGTTAATTTTTAGTTTTTCAAGACCATTTAAAACTTCTTCTCTCATCACCCTAAATTGACCAAGTTCTTCAACTTCCAAGCCTGAGAAGCTCAGTTCCAGAGTGCATATATGGTCAGTATCCTCCACTATGAAGAGACAGGCAAAGAACTAATTTAGCTTTTCTGCTATCTCCTTATGCTCCTTAATAATCTCTTTCATGCCCTCATCATCTAAGGGTCCAACTGGCAGGTTTTTTGTGTATGATATACTTCAAGAAGTTTTTGATATTCTGCTGGACACTTCTAGCTAAATGTCCTCAAATTCTCTTTTTACATCCCTTATTTTTTCCTTGCATTTCTTTTGACAGAGTTTGTTCCTTTCTGTTCTTTTCATTTGGACAGTACTTCCATTTTCTCAATGAAGTCTTATTCATTCATTCATTCATTCATTCATTCATTCGATTTCTATACCGCCCTTCCAAAAATGGCTGAGGGCAGTTTACACAGAGAAATAATAAATCAATCAGATGGATCCCTGTCCCCAAAGGGCTCACAATCTAAAAAGAAACATAAGATAGACACCAGCAACAGTCACTGGAAGTACTGTGCTGGGGATGGATAGGGCCAGTTACTTTCCCCCTGCTAAATAAAGAGAATCACCACGTTAAAAGGTGCCTCTTTGCCAAGTTAGCATGGGTTCTTCCCTTTTATAGCTTCTCTGACTCTACTTGGTTTTGAATAAGTTCCATGCTTTCTGGAGTAATTTGACCCTCCTGACTTTCCTTTTCATCTTCCTTTTTACCAGTCCCCTCATTTTTTAGAAGTTTCATCTTCTGAAGTCCAACATATCTGTTATGGACTTCTTTGGCAGTGTACCACTTGTATACAAGCTGAACTGAACACACTATGGTCACTATTCCCCAATGGTTCTACAGCTCTGAAATTTCACACCAGGTCCTGGGCACCAGTCAGGATTAAGTTCTAGGTCACCTTCTCTCTGGTTGGTTCCATGATTCTCAGATCAATTTTGGTTCTCTCAGATCAAGATTTTCTCACAGATCAAGCTCTGCAGATCAAAATTTTATGCATTCTAAGTAGAAGGATGGATATGGATGAAAAAAATGGCTATTTGGACTTATTCAGGATTTAAACAAATATCACCTGCTCCCCAGTCAGACACATTATGGCCCAGGCTACTGCAATGTTATTAGAAAACTAAAGCTTCCATGAACTGAGGCGATCACACAAATTGACCCTCTTTTAGCACTTCTTCATAACTTGCATTATTTAATTTAATTTAATTAAGTACTTTTACATATATATCCCACTCTTCCTTCATTATGCCAAACCAGTTCCGCATGTTAAGAGCTTCATGCAGGCCCTTAACATTTGTAAATTGATCAGTATGGGGACACTTCCTAGTACCACTGTGGAAGTCCTCCATACATACAATTGTTTTATTGCCATGGTAAGTGATTAAAAACATTATAGCCTCACCCATGGACAGCAACCATGCCACCCATGTCACCTGTAAGAATCCTCACTCTGGCTGACATCCAAACTAATGAACCACACATGCACACATGCTGGGGCTATTCTCATGATTTAAAAAATCAGGCTAGGAGAGCCTAGCCCAATTTTTGTTAATCGTCAGAACCACCAGACTCGGCTGCGAGCCCGGTGATTCTAGAGTGGGTAACCCGCTCTGGAACCCCTGGTAAAAAGCAGGTTTGCAGAGCGAGCGCTCCGCAAACCTGCTTTTTACAATCGTGAGTAGCCGCGCCATGCCTTCACACCGCACCTACTCATGAATAGACCCCTGGCCGGGAGGCGAAAAGCCGCCTCCCGGCTCGGGGGTCTCCCCAGTATGCCCTGGGTGCTTGCACAGGGCATACTGGGGCTTGCGGGGGCCGCATGGCCCCCAAGCTCCCCAGCCTCCGCCGGCTCCATCTTGGAGCTGGCAATCTTGTGGGCGGCTGATTCAGCTGCCCAGGGCTCCCTCTCCACTTGTGAGCGGGGAGAGCGGGCTTAGCCCACTCTCCCCACTCACCCGAAGAAACCAGGTCTCATGGATCGTGAGACCCGGCTCGCTGTGTTCCAGACGAAAGCAGCACAGATGTCCACACAGGTGAAACGATTTCCCCCGATCTCCACTTCCCTCTGATGCACACTATGCCACCTGAAAACATGGCCCTAATGGTCATGCAGCCTTCAGGGACATATTTTCACAAGGCACAGTGTACTTCAGAGGGAAGGGGAGATCAGCAGAAGTCACCCCTGCTGCACAAGTATCTGTACTTCTTTAACCTCGAATGCAAACAAACTGGAACCTCAATCAAAAACCAAGATACAAACAAATGAGATCTGTGTTAATGCTGCATATGATTGTGAGTACAAATAATTACCAATATATACATATAAAACATACATTTAATAAACATACATGTGGTGAGTTTTCCAGATAATTTATCATTCTGATAATTTATCAAACATATGAATTTGCTTGATGTGAAGACTAAAACATAGGACAAAAATTAAAAATTCAGACATATAGGTTTGCTAAAGTGAAAAATAACTCACAATGGTCTACAATTCCAAAACAGAAAATATATGTAGCTGGATTCTTCAACTTAATAATAAAAGTCCATCTAAAGGGACAATAAGAAATACTGTAGGTAATTAAGTTATAGAACCATGTTTCTAATAGGAAATGCCTAACTAAACCCTAGAAACATGTTTCTGAACTCATCTATGCATTCAAATTTAAAAAACTGAAAAAAGTATCAGAATGAGTTATTAGACAGAAATTATATATGTTTTTATGTTTATATGGGTTGTTGTTTGTACTCACAATCACTTGTATCATTAATAAACATAAACATATGATCCATTCTCACATGTTTGTATTGTGGTTTTTGACTGTAGTTCCAGATTATTGTTAACCTTTGGTCTTTTGAGGACCTCCTCTTCTTTTATGGTTAGCCTGGAATGCAGCATACTCGACAAACACCTGGTTTGCTGCATGCATGCTTTCTTAATCTGGATGTCAGCCTCTGTTTCCAAAGACAACGGTGCTGCTATATCTACCTGGGCCCACCCCAGACATATTCAGGTGTCTGGTTCACCTGTAACAGGGATTCTCAACCAGTGGTAGGTCCAGATGTTGCTGAACTACAACTTTTATCATCTCCAGCCACTATAAATTGTATCTGGGGATGATGGGAGTTGTAGTTCAGCAAGATCTGGAGTGCCACTGGTTGGGAACCCTTGACCTATAAGATAGCTATAAAAATAATACTAATCTATACGGAAAAAATGGTAACTGGTGACATCATCTTGAATGCAGCATTGAGGATTCAGCTAAAACTGATAGTGTCCTACAAAATTATTTTTATTTAGTTCACAGCTTGTTCCCTTTTCTCCTTCTCAAATTCTTGTTACTTCCTCCTAACACATCAAAGAGACTGTTAATGTAGTCTTAATATGCCAGATGCATTGTTTCCAGATATACCGGTAGGTAGCATACTGAAGCCACAGGGAAAAGAACTATAGCTTTATTAATAAGAGTATACACCGTCTCCCTCCCTCCAATGATCTGCTGGGCGTCTGTGCTGCATGAGAGTAGGTTATGAAATCTTCCCCGACACATTGACAAAGCAATATTACAGCATGCGCTCTTCCTTTTCAAGCATGCCACCAGTTCTCAAGTTCAGCCTGAATGTCATTTCTTACCACTGCAGTAATATTGCTCTGCTTGGTGGCTTCAGAATAGTTTTTCCCATATAGTGAAAAAATAGCCGCAGAGAGATCATACTTGTATTATCCTTGTTGCTTTCAAGTTGCCATTTCAAATAAGGGAGGATGTTAACTAAACTGACAATCCAATTTTAGGGGATGGCAAGAAGGACAACCTCTGCCTTTTTGATCTGCCACTTGCCAATATGCTGCACAAACCCACCTATAGGAGTTTTGGTTGTTTCCTACAAAGACTCGGGAAGCATATAGAACATGAAGTTCCAACAAGTTAAAATGTACTGCTTGAGATGATATTTTAAATTAATTGCTTTTTGTTCACACCGTGTGTGTGTGTGTGTGTGTGTGTGTAGATATATAACTTTTTCAGACTTTATTGCAGCAGCGTTTTTTGTAAACACCATTCTTTAGCAACCTACAACATATATATCGAACAGAACAGGATCGAACAGTTTCTAATAGCATTTATGTCATGAAATATATGAGGCATGGAGCATTATTGTGTGCTGTGCAGTCTGCACACTGAGCAATTTGCTGGCAAATGCACAGAGAGATAGGGAAAGAGACAGCTCCTCTGACTCCAACTGTGTCCTTAACACCCTAATTTTTGTATGGGATTTGAGTGAGAGAACCTTGGTAAGAGGAAATTGAACTCACTAAGGCTGTGAATGAACTCATGCTGGGCACAGTTTGACCTTGATATACCTTCCAAATTTTATACAGTACACACAGCCTGATCCATAAACTGGTTAAGCTATTAAGTGATTCCCTGTGCCATTGTCTTGAACTGATCTTGATTCCAAATACTCAAGCTTAAGTAGTTTGTGAATGGCACTGCTCATATAATGGAGATATCTATCTCTCTCCCTCCCTCCCTCCCTCCCTCCCTCCCCTTCTCTGCTGTCCCCACTACACGTTTTATAGCAGCAGTGGCCATTGAGGGCAGTGCACGGGGGGAGCTACCTTTAAAAGTCATCACCATTTATACTGCCAGCACCCAGAAGATGCAGGAAGCAGCGGCACCCCGCCCAGCATCCCATATGGTGCAGGCCCTGCCTACAGCAGTCACCTAACTTCTGCGCATCAGCAGCAGCCATTTGCGTAGCCAGCATGGTGTTGCTGGCTGCGCAAATGGCTGCTGCACATGCAAGGAGGCAAGGTGAGTGCCATAGGCAGAGCCTCCACCAGGTGGGATGCCAGGTGGGGCACCGCTGCTCCCCGCATCTTCCAGGTGCTGGCGGTATCACCCCTATGAACTTAGGTGCAACCTAAGGGAAGATGAAATGGACACAACTGTAAATAAGAATGAGAGCTCAGGGAAATGTGAAAACACTAGAAAATGACTCACATGATTTGTGCAGCTTAGAAAATGTTGTCCAAATTTTGTCCAGAGTGGGGTTAAAAAGAGCTGAGAATCATGTAGAAACCACGTGTGTTCTTCTTTCCGGTATGGACAGAGTTTGGAAAAGTAGGCCTAACAGAAGAACTTGTAGAAGAGGATGGGGCCATGGTTCAGTGCTAGAGCACCTGCTCTGCATGCCAAAGTCTCAGGTTTGTCATGTCCATACAGGAGGAATGGGCAATCAGGTCTAGTCAAGCCCAGGTCAGGAGCCAGGAGATCAGGTCTATGCAGGAGCAGGAAAGTCAGGCCAGTCAAAGCCATGGTCAAAGTCAGGCGATCAGGTCTACACAATAACAAGGAACAGGCTACACGCTTAGGCAACAATGTTGCTACAGCAAGGATCATCAGAAGGTGGAGCCCTTTTCAAGGGAGGTGAATCCTGACCATGCCCTCCAGTCTGGACTGTGGCAGTCTTAAAGTGGTTGTGCCTTATTCCTCAGCCACTGGCTGTGATGTAGCTGAGGCATGGCTGCAGCTTCTTCCTCTGAGCTGGAGGAGCAGGAAGAGGGCTAGAGTGCCTCTTTGGGATGAAGGGGAGGTTCCAGAGGCACAGAGTCCCCCAAGTTCTGGAGGGGGGGGGCTTTCATGTCCCAGTTCTTCAGCCAGGTCTTTAATCTCAGTCTTGGGACCTGTCAAAGTGGGATCAGGCTTGGGGTTTGTGTCAGATGAGGGATGGTCAGGTTCAGGATCCATCTTAGATGAGCAGGAGTCAGGCTCTGGGATCATGACAAGGTTCGATCCTTGCATCTCCAGGTAGGGCTGGAAAAGATTCCTGTCTTAAACCTGGGACAGCTGCAGTTAACCACTGTAAAAAAAATAAATACTGAGCAATGGACCAATGGTCGTGGTATAAGTTAGCTTCCTATGTTCCTATGAGTCAAAACTTTAAACTTTCCTGGGGGCAAATAGTAGAATGATTGGGAAATAACCTGCAGTTTTCTAAGCAAAGCTATCCAGTATGGAGGAAGTGTCCCTGTTTGTATTAATATGTTATTAATGTTGAAAGCAACTGTAAAAAATAAATAAATCTGGATATCGGAAAGGGAGTAGCTAGGTCCTTCTGCTGCAATATGGGTCTCAGAAGCTGGGGAGCAGTTCATCGCTGGAGTCTGCATCCTTCAAGCAGCCTGGACATCATCAACTTGATCGATTCTATGATAGAGCCTTATCCTTCATATAGGTCCTCGAGATAGCACATATATAGCATTCCATCATGACCTCATATCCTTTGATATGTCCAGATTAATCATTCTTCCCTTGGATATATTCATGCATCTTTACTGGGTGGTTATATCTGGAAGTAAGCTAACTATATGTATGTCTGGCAACTTACCCTATGTCCAACCTTTGTAGATAAATTGAAACAGGCCCCATATCTCCAGCACTCTTTCATGTTTCAGGAAACTAACCTGGTGAAAAGGTGCTTAGGAGCTGCCCACTAATATAAAAATGTGAATGAGAAGTATGGAGTTTTCATTTAGCCTGCTCAAAAGATATCTCACTGGTCCACATGATTAGAAAGGGAATGTGGCAAGAGCACATTCACTGGGACATCTTCTGTCTCCACTGCGACATCTTCTGTGGAGACATTTGCCATCAGATTAACAGCCCACTCCCACATGATAAATAGAGGTACCCAGGAGGGTTCTGGGATGTCACAGAAGCTATCTTGATGAGCATACTCTCAGCATGTCTCCTTTCTAATAGCATGGGCTGATAAAGTTTTGTCCGAACCAGCCCACTGTGAATGGAATTTCAAAAAACAGTGCAGAAAATTTGCTTTTTCAGTTGTCTTTCATCAACAATATTCACACATAGTCAAGCATGAATTTGTCATGCACTGACACTGCTTAGGTAACAAAGTATTCAGGTTCAGTGCCACCTCATTTAACGAAGTTGGCAGAGCAAGCATGGCATATATACGTCAAACAATAGAACTATGAATCCACTTGATTTCATTTCAACTCATGCTTTAATCCTTTGTGCAAATCATTTGGGACAGTGTTGAAATTAAATACAATATGGGCAGATGGCTAATGCTTCATAGCATCAATGTTATAATTATGGCAGGGGCTATATCGGATAGTCTTGAACCTTTCTGGTAAGACAGTTATAAATGGCAATAATGGAGAAAACAGCATTGCATTCTCAGGATAAACACTTAACCAAAGTTCCAGTCAAGAAGGCAAAGATGTAAAATCTACCTAGAACATTCTTTTTGTCTGAAGGCAAATTAACTTTTTATCCTGCTCATAACAGTCAATCACTTCATGACCTTTCTCTACCGACTCATAATGCCCTGAGACTGCAGTAGTCAGAATCAGCAATTAACTTTAAATGATGAATAATTGCATTAGTGAGAAAAGACGGTGAGTTATGAGACATATTTAGTAAACCGCTCAAAACTGCACATTTATATAATTGTGGTTTAACCCACTCTTTTCCTACTTCTTCACAAGTGCATCTGATTGTTCTAAATTGGATTGCAAAGTTCACTCCATAACCCACAATTCATATTGCTTCTTTTGACCTACAGGTGCTGCAAAACTGTCATGCAAAGCCTGAATGCAGTTTGACAAGCAGGAGATATCTTGCAATTCTCTCTACCTCTAGTGAAAATGATATGGTTTTGTCAAGGTGATTTGCAAATCAAACCCTAAAAACGGTGGGTAGCAACAACAGCCACACTGGCACAACTGCACTAGTGCAGGCCATTTCTCCCTTCCCCTCTCTCTGCCACAGCCCTGAAGCCCACCCACCCACATAAACACCAAAAGCCATTCCTGGAAATGGGGTAGAGCAGAGGTTGACAACCTTTGGCACTCCAGCTGTTGTTGAATTACAACCCACATAATCCCCAGCCGCAATTTATTGTGGGCAAAGAGGCACCTTTCAAATTAGTGGTTTTCTTTATATTAAGTGTGTGTGGGGGGGGAGCAACTATTCAACCCCAGCACAGTATCCTTCTCAGTGGCTGTTGCTAGTATTTCCCTTGTATTTCTTTATAGACTTTGAGATCCCTTACTCCTTCCCTACCCCAAAGATATTGATTATTAGACAGCTCTGTGACAAGCCTTCATCTCTACACACAATGAGGCTGTTCACATGAGCAGACATACCTGGGCTTGTACCTGGGCTTGTACCCAGCTAGGGCTGCTATGTGAAGCACCTGCCCCATCAGGTAGCCCAAGGTTTTTCTTTGGGCTATTACCTAGGTAGAAGGGTGGTTAATTAGAGCGCCCAGCTTGCAGGGGAATCCCCCAATGCACCACACTCATCATGCAGTGCATTGTGGGATGCAGAAGGCTGCAGCCTGCTTTCCTCCTGCTCCCTTGCCACTCTCGGAGTCACTGTGTGCTGATCGTGGGAGTGTGTGGTGCCGGTAAGCCTGAGAGTGGCATGGATTGTGTGGGGGGAGGCAGGATAGCTCCTGCCTTCCCCCCAGCCCTCCCTGGGCCAGGTAAACCAAGGTCATGTGAACAACCTGTATATGTCATTGATATATATTAATATTGACACCAGATTTTAAACCAGTGCAGATCTTCACTTTGTATTTATTGTTTTGGCCTTTCATCTTCATTTCCAAATTTCAATTATAATCATTCTAAATAAGACCAAATTGACATGGTATCATGGCAATTTAGGAATTGTTCTGCTGTCACATGATGCATTATACACACACACACACACACACACACACACACACACACACACACCACCTTTCATTAAAAACAATCCCAAGGCAGTTTACAAAAGTTAAAAATATATATAATAAAAATGACAGTTAAAAGTATTAAGCTAAAAATATGACTACAAATCTGATTTAAATTATATAAAATACAAACATAAAAACTATACACAGATAAAAACACCCAGAAGCAGCAATAAACCAATCATGTAAAGGCCTGGATAAAAAGCCAAGGTTTAACAATAGCAATAGCAATAGCAATGGCACTTACATTTATATACTGCTCTATAGCCAGAGCTCTCTAAGCGGTTTACAATGATTTAGCATATTGCCCCCAACATTCTGGGTACTCATTTTACCGACCTCGGAAGGATTGAAGGCTGAGTCAACCTTGAGCCCCTGGTCAGGATCGAACTTGTAACCTTCTGGTTACAGGGTAGCAGTTTTACCACTGTGCCACCAGGGGCACAAGCTTTCTAAAAACTGTGATGGAGTCCGAGAAGCGAATGACCACTGGGAGAGCATTCCAAATTTGACTACACCTAGTGCACTCTGTCTATACCAAGACTAAGGAGCTGCATCTAAAGCTCATAACTGAAGGGTATATGGTCTGGAGAACTTGTAGGTTTGGTTCAGAGGTGACATCAATGGTCCCTACCTACCACCACCCTTACACACCGCCCTTTGGACATATGGACACATATTTTGCGGCTGCTCTGCCACTTCAATAATACCATTTTGGTGCCACTACATGGAATAAAATATACAGAGGCACCAACCATAGCAAAGCTTCAAGCTATTGAGACAGTAGATCTGTTCACAAGACCATTTGGGGGGTGGGTTGGAAGGTTGGAGGGCTCCTACCCCATTCGCAGCACACAAACAGAACCTCTGTTTGGGTCAACGAACCCGTCCTCTGAGACCTCCATGCCTTCCTGGAATGCTTTGCACTGCCGGCAGACTGGAAAGCCTCATTATACCAACAGCTGCTTTTTAATTGGCCATGAAGGAGCAGGACACAGACCCAGCACTGCTGAAACAGCTGTAGCTACAGGATTATAGAGTGTGCTTTGCAGAGTGGAATGTCCATGGCCAGCAGCCCCTGTAGTCACAGCTCTCTATTGTGTCCATGCATTTGATGGCTGAGTTGATCCACACAACCAGAAAAGCAGAGTAGGAGAGCTCTACTTTCCTCCTATCTTGGTTAAGAGTAGGGTACAAAAGCTGGGTTACTCTGATTTAAGCAACCTGGCCTGGAGAGATTTGCATGGGTTCTCACGATCATGCAAAGCAGCTCCTACCCTGATTTTAATGGTTGTGTGAACCATCCTAGTAGGTGGCAAGATCAGGTGGCAAGATCAGGTGGCAACCATGAATAACCCTTGGTGTTTGTTGGTGGCGGAAAGAGGAATCTGAATTGCCAAATCTGTTCAGTAAGCAGACTCAGGAATTCAAATTCAAGGTGTTAAGACATTACTGTATGTTGTATGCCATAATTCTAACCTTCCAGAGGGTTCAATAAAGCTTGCTGTTGGGGGGAGGGGGAGGAAACAGTCATGAGGAATATATGACAGCTCCCCTTCTAAATACAATATTCTAGCAAAGAAGATGAAAGATAATGCATTCAGAAACTGTCAATTACAATCTGTTTCATGTGTGTTGTAATTAGCCTATTGATCTCATTGTACAAGAGCATGGCTAAGGTTAAGACTAATTATGTTCTAATTTTTTTGCCATAGGATTATACTACATAGTTAAGGTTAGCTGTAGCAATCAAATATTACCAAGAACAATATAACATCTGCAGAGAGTATTTTTGCTTATCTATAAACTCCTGGGTGCTGCTGACCACAGGGCTCTGAGTTAGATAGATTATGGATTTGATCCAAAATGTTAATTCTGGTTTGCCTTTATTTCTTCCTCCAAGCAAAGTACTAATTTTGCTCTAATGCCATCTAACCATGTGGCACAGATTTTTTAATCCTAAGAATTAAAATATATAATCAACTTTCTCTCTCTCTTAAAACTGGATTGATTGAACTGCATTAACTGCATGACTTCTGTTTTATATTAAATAATATTTATGTTAGCTTGATATCCTTCCATAGATGCTATGTAATTGATAGTTAATTTCACCTACCACCAGAGTGTGATCCTTTCAAGTGGCACTATCCAATGGGAAGTACCAGGATTTAAGTCTGATATTTCAAAATAAGTATGCTGCCTGGAAATACATTTCATTGAATACACACATGCACTCTTCGCAATATATAGTGATATACATTGAATAATATATATTTGTGCTACTTTTAATGCCTAGAACACACTAGAAACACTAATTATTAAAATGGGCCCCTCGCTGCAGATTATCAAAGGAGACTTTCAACCATGCAGTTTGAGCCTGTGTATGTTTTCTCAGAATTCTGAACAAATTCCAGGAGGTTTTTCACACTGGGCTTTTAAAGCCCTTTAACACACATCTCCTCTGGAATGGAGGTGCTGCATTCACATGTTGGCCAGATTTACCCTGAAGTAGCTGAGAGTTATTGGGGAGCAGTTCACATGCAATTCAAGTTTTTCACTGTTTTTCAAAAATCCACTATTTTGCATTGGTTCTTTGGGATGACTTCAGTTTCACAGTAAAGCCTCCCAGTAAACTTGCAGTAAAGCTTGCTGTGTGTAAAAGTCCCAGATAAGTGTGTGGAGAATTGCAGCCTCAGACAGCAAATTTAACCACATTTAGCTGGAAGTACACTTCATTGAAATCTAAAGGACTTACTAGCAAGGAAAGCATGTCTACTAACTCCATTGCATTCAACTGTCTGAGATCCTTCCCTGGTAAGTGCATATAGGATTGCACATGATCAGGAATGTAAACCAAACCAAACTACTTTGTGCTCCCAGCATATTTTGCTCCCTATAGGAGACCAGTAAGTCCCACTAAAACAAGGAAGATAGGTGGGAAGAAATCAAGAAAAGAGCAAGAATTAGTACCATTCCTCAGGAGAAAAAAAAAGGGGGGGTGAGGAATCTGCCTCTTCTTGGTAAAATTTTAAGATAGATGAGACATGCCGGGGCTCAAGGAGCTCCTGAAGTTACAACCTAGTCTGTCCTAAAAGTCATTCTCTCTGCCCCCCAATGTGGAAGTAGGGCTGGTTGTGGTCTCTCACTGTACTGAGATAAAAACCACTCTCTGCAGGTGCTCAGAAGAAGGGTCGTCCCTAGTGGGATGCAGGGCTGTGGGGCAAATCAACATGTGCAGGGCCTCCTGAACATTTCATATCATTACAGAATCATACTGACTGATGACATACAATGTAAATAGTGTGAGTGAGGTTTTTGGACATGTCCAACCAGCTTGGCATTTCTAAAATAAAATAAAATAAAATAAAATAAAATAAAATAAAATAAAATAAAAGCACAACACATGCTTCACAGTTCTCACTCAGACCTTCTGGGTTGCAAAACAACTTGAACGTAAGTGCATTTATGAATGAATGAATGAATGAATAAATAAATAACTATAAATACAATATTGTTTGTTCCAGAAGTTTTTGTAATTTTCTACCATGAAACAAGCCACTTATGAGACTTTTTAGATAGTTGTTTTTTTTTAAGCCAGCAAATTTTCCAATCTGTTTCAAATTAAATATTCAGAGACCTCTCAGTCTCCCCCACCCCCTGTATCAAAGCCCTATGGCAAGCAGATCCCTATATATCTGGGGGGGACCACAAAAAGGGATTCACATTCTACCTCCATTACTGGCAAAGGCTGGGCTGGCTGGGCTGGGCAGAGGGTCTGCAGAGAACTGTGGTGGGTAAGGGCAGCCAGCGCAGGCCTCTCTGCCTGCCTGCCTGCCTGCCTGCTTTCTTTGCTTGCTTGTAGGGATGTGCACAGAACCATGGAGGCATGGTCCAGCACTGGGGGGAGTGTAGCTTTAAGGGTGGGGGTAGTACTCCTCCCCCCACGCTCTTCCTCCTCTGGTGCTGGACTTTGCTGCAAGGTTTTTGGGGTGGCAGAGTTCCTCCCTGCCGCCCCTGCCTCTGTCATTGTCTCCCCAAGTTTAGAAGCAGTAAAAGCTGGTGCCATGCACGCACCATTGTGACGTATGTGGCGCACGCACCAGCGACGGCAACAGGCACACGCGCGCCGTGACAGGCGCATGCGTGGCACCAGCTTTTACTGTTTCTAAACTCGTGGAGACAACGACGGGGGCAGGGGCGGCAGGGAGGAACTCTGCCATCCCAAAAACTTTGCGGCAAAGTCCAGCACCGGAGGGGGAAGAGCAGCGGGGGGGGGGGGAATACTACCCCCCGCCCTTAAAGCCACACTGCCCTCCACCGCTGAACCGCCGTACCAGCCAAATTCCAGACCGGTCCGGAGGCCTCTTGTATGGCCCCGGACCGATCCGTGCACACCCCTACTTTCTTGCTGCCTAGAGAGCTTCAGGCTTCAGGGAGGCCTGCACAGAGGCCTCTCTGGAAGCCCTGCCCACCTGCTGATCAGCTGAGAGGTGGACAGAGAAGGAGCTCTGGCAGCTTGCAGGCTGCTTAGATTGCAGGAGGGCAAGTAGGAGAGAGAGTGAACAGGGCAAGGGGGACTGGCTGAGGGGCCTTGGGGCCTTGGGGCTGGGCAATGGGGAGTCATGTGACATATCTCGGGGGGGCCCTTGAGGCAGTGGGCCCTGAGACAACTGTCTCCCCTTGCCCTATTATAGTTACACTACTGGGAAGTACATCCTGCTCAAAAGCTTGGTTATATGACTCATGCATAAGTAATAACAATAATGATTTCTGGACCACTTTGAAAATGTTTGGAGTAATCTAGAATAAAGTGGTGATATTTTTTTGATTATAGACAAAATCCAGCTCTTATAAAGATGAGTAAATGTTGCCTGTCAATTTCCAGTGAAATCAGTTTGCTCCGGCAAAATGGTGAGCTACCATTGATGAGGGGATTTAATTTCACATAGGATTTTAATAAATCTGAGCATTATGTTTCTGAGACTTAGCATGACTCCCCAAGCACTCAGCTGCCAGAATCATTAGTATTTAAAACATAATAGTTAAGCCAGGCATCCCCAAACTGCGGCCCTCCAGATGTTGCTGAACTACAACTTCCAGCATATCCAGCCACAAAAAATTGTGTCTAGGGATGCTGGGAGTTGTAGTTCAGCAACATCTGGAGGGCCGCAGTTTGGGGATGCCTGAGTTAAGCCAATGACACCCCACCTAGTACAAGATAGCAGAACAGGCAATGGCATCAGAAAAGGTTGGGCAAGCAGAGAAGACAGAGGCAGGAGAAAAGAAAGCAAAAGTGAGGAGCAAAGGGCAAACTTGTCAAAAGAGAAACTGATGGAAGCTGGGAAGCCCAACCTGGGTTACAAGCCCAATCCCAGCAGGCAGCACCACCTGGTCCAGCCTTCTAACCTAGCTTTTAGCCAGAGTTAAAGGCTTGAGTGGGCCCTTAACCTGGGCTCTGAGATTATGTGATTGCTGGGGCTGTGCCCAGCCCCAGCGGACACAGAAATGGGTGCCTAGAGCATCTCCTGGGAGAATCCGTCTCCTGTGGGAATGCCTCAATGCACCGCACATGTCGAGTGACAAATTGTGGGATATCTGGAGGCTGGGATGCGTCGTCCCAGCTTCTGGAGCTCCATGCTGCACCATGCAGTGTGAATCATCTGGGAGCATGGTTCATGCTCCCAGCAACATTTCATTGATCATCTGGGGGGGAAGGTGAGTTGGACCCGTCTATTATACTGAAAAACATTCTGAGTATTGGTGTAACTAAAGGTGAAATAAAGTGGCTGACATAGTGCGTAGCCTCCTGCATGCATTTGGTGCACTGAGGGTTCTGCTGCGCCTTCCTGATGGCAGTTGTGAAAGCACAAAGACACTGAAATTGCATAAGGGAGTGGTGCAACCACACTGCCTTGGGAAATGATGACCATGTGATAGAGCTTTCACAACTGTCATTAGAATGAAACAGTAGCGCTTACAGTGAACTAAATGTGCATGGGAGGTACTCTGCTTATTAGCCAGTCTTGTTTAAGCATCTGCTTCTTATGCTTCTTGTTAGCCTAGTCAACAAATGGAAGCTTCCTGGGGAAATCAGGTACCACCACCACACCACCCCCGCCACCAAAACACTCCCTAAAAATCAATGATTTTTTTGTTCCTGTGAACCTCAGGGTCTTTGTTTACAATACCATGCTGAAATCCTGCTTCAGCATAGGACATTAAGCCCCATGTTTCTGAAGTAGGAATATCAGTTTCATCCTTGTCTGAATTGCTTTTAAAGCTCCAACTGTTCATTGCTTGCACCAACATGAAATCTTGCTGAGCATCTTCAAATATTCTGAGTCAATGACTCAAGCATTTGAAGCAGATGATAGGAAACATATTGCTCTGCAGTTAAATTCTCAATAGCTGCGATAATAATACAATAGCAAAATGCTCAATGTTGTCTACTGTAGTGAATATGATTTTCCATAAGTTTCTTCCTTTTTCAGTAAACAAACAAACAAACAAACAAACCACATTGGCTAGAAGTACAGCTGCTTTTCAGGAAGTTGTTAAAGCTTTTTATTTTTGATGGAATCTGGCCAACTGTCTAAGCGTGTCTCTTAGGCATGGCTTTCTTGCCCCAAGCCTCACTTCTAATGAAGCATAAGGCATTGGGATCTGTGATTTGACAAGGATCTGCCCAGATCCCCATTCAACATGTAAGAAACAATGCCCTCCCTCCCATTCCTGATCATAGAGTGAGTTTCAGCTGCTTTGGTCTTTGATCTAATGTTTTGGCCTTTATCAGATTGGCTGGTTTGTGTGTGGGGGCTTTTGTTTGTTTGTTTGTTTGTTTGTTTGTTTGTTTGTTTGTTTTTGCCTTTGTCTCATTATGCTCTGTAGTTAGTTCCTTCCCTGGTCACAATTGCAGGTACAGTGTGGAACAGGAGATAGGATAGTGCTTGGTGAGTACCTTAAGGCACACATTTAGCATGATAAGGAGTTCTTGATCAGTTCCTAGATTTTTTACATCCCACGGATGTAAAAAACTGGCTGGGGGCTCTCTCTAATATGCAGGGACACCGCAAGTCTCAAAGGCAGCATAGCTTGTGGAGGTGGTGATGCCTCCTGCAGATGCTTTGACTATTTGTTGGCTGAGAGTAGCAGAATCTGCCAAAGGGCAATGATGCTGTTCTGAACCTGGATGCGTCACCCAATGCTATGCATGTTTGGACTCACAACTGTTGTGGCGAGTCTTTAGTTTCCACACTGTAGGAGGTGTAGAGCTAGTCCCTTTATTGTTAATTGGCTGATAATGGTTTTTTTAAAAAAGCTTGTGGTCCCTTTCCTTCACGTATGCTTTACATCTTCATTGGTCTGGGTGCAATTATGTATTTTCCAAAAGAATACTATTTGTACAGTCAGCCTATTTCTGTGCACACACAGGAAGAGACTTTCAAAAGCTGTTATGGAATCTTTGCCTGGTAGCTTGGCTTGAAAGCACTAAGCACATCATGACACAGCTAACCATTACCTTCAATAGGAGGGACATATGTAGATTCTGTCAACCTACTCCTCAGTTGACTGAAGTAATGGCTCAACAATGCCATTTGCTCTTGGCTAGGTTATGCACGGGCCATTTGGCATGGTTCGGTCCAAATTCAAACTGAACCATGGGTATGCAAACCAGTTTGCTCAGACCGATCAGCTGGGCCACTTGGTTTGATGGACCAGCTTGAACCGATTAAAAGCTGTTTGCAATCAGACCGCTCAAACTGATCCAGTTTTCAGCGGTCCAGTTCACAATCAAACCCGTTCTGCACATCTCTATTCTTGGCCCTACTTGTACCAGTCAAGGACTGGCCTATAAAATCATGCATGATGTGCAGAAAGTGGATAGAGATAAATTCTTCTCCCTCTCACAACACTAGAACCAGGGGTCATCCCATGATATTGATTGCCAGGAAATTTAGGACCAACAAACAGAGGTACTTTTTCACAAAACGCATAATCAACTCGTGGAATTCTCTGCCACAAGATGTGGTGACAGCCAACAACCTGGATGGCTTTAAGAGGGGTTTGGATAACTTCATGGAGGAGAGGTCTATCATCGGCTACTAGCTGGAGGGCTAAAGGCCACCTCCAGCCTCAGAGGCAGGATGCCTCTGAGTACCAGTTGCAGGGGAGTGACAGCAGGAGAGAGGGCATTCCCTCAACTCCTGCCTGTGGCTTCCAGCAGCATCTGGTGGGCCACTGTGCAAAACAGGATGCTGGGACTCGGGCCTGATCCAGCAGGGCTGTTCTTATGTTCTTATGCTCTTAGCCATCACATCAGAATGCAGAAAATTTGGGGAAGGGTGTTTTTTTGTTTGTTTTGGAAGGGGTTTCAGATTGCTCGGTACTTGGGATGGAAGACATGGTATGGAGAAATATAGACAAGGAGGTGTTGGCTGTCTTGGAATCTTCTTGTAACCTTCCTGTATCTGCCTATTCCTTGCCTGTGCATATCACCTTTGGGAGTGGTACCCAAGAAGCCCTTGACAATATGCCCTTACTGTGGTGCTGTAGCAGCTAAGGGTCTGAACTGTGAGCCTGGAAATGTAGAGTTTCAGTCTCAGACATGGAGGCTCTTCTCATGACTGGTGAGAAGAGCCTGGGGAGGGTTAGCAGGGAGAGCGGGCTAAGCCCGTTCTCCCCACAGACAAGCAGTCATTCTGCTCCGGGAGGGTTACTGCCGGCTCCGTTACGGAGCTGGAGGAGGCTGGGAGGATAGGGGGCTGCGCAGCTCCTGGAAGCTCCAGCATGCCCTGCGCAAGCGTGCAGGACATGCTGGAGAGACCCCTGAGCCGGGAGGCTGCTTTTCAGCCTCCCAGTCAGGGATGTACTCGTGAGTTGCCACGGCACGGATCCGCACTGTGGCAACTCACGATCAAAAAGCCAGGTTAGCGGAGCACTCGCTCCGCTAACCTGGGCTTAGGGGAGGGTTATGTTAGCGGGTGACCCGCTTTCGTGAGACTGGGCTCAACTGAGAGCCCAATGGTTCTCACGGGCATACAAAATAGGGTTAGGCTCCCTTAGCTCGATTTTGTGTGACTGTGAGAATATCCTCAAGGACTCACTAAGTGGCACTAGGTAGGGTATGAAGACATCCTGCTTAGATTCAGAGGCCACTTACTTAGATTTGGAGCTTCAGGGGCATTCCCATTTCACTTTGGCCCAATTGGAAGTGATTGCTTTGATTGGTGGATGAATCTTTGGCACCCACATAACTCCCAAAGGCCTCCCTTATGACTGGTAGGGAAGTAAGTCAAGGAAGAAAGGAATCCATTATGAGCTATGGGATCCCTTCTCATTCTCTGAGCTGTGTGCATAGGAGAAGAGGATTGTGTCTATGCTTTATTTAGTTTATCAGTTGTTGTTGTTTTTAAGTAACTATGAAACATGCCAGAAACATGATGCATTCTGTGACTATACTGCACTTTATCCTAGGGTGTATACGCAGAAGAAATGCACAGCCTTTATTCTGTCCTTGGGTATTTTGCAATATCAGCTGCCAATGCTGTATAATGTACATTGATTTCTGTTTGGTCTTCTAAGAGGGTGAAAACTGTTTAATCATTTGCCTTCTGACTTGTTAATAAAGAATATGTCTCATTTAATAAGTTTAGGTTAGATAAAACTACAATCTCTGACACAATTTGACATCCCCCTTTCTGCGTTTCTCTGAAGTAATAAATGATGGTGGGAATGAGACAATGCAGCTGTAGTTTCATCTCCTTACTTCCTCTAGAAAGTGTCTGTAGTTCTCAATACTGTTTAATGGCAAGAGAACAAGAGCTATTTATTTAATTCACTTGCCACATGAATTTTAACTAAAAATACAAGGGATACAATGGCTCCACATGTCAGAAAGGCAGAGAGTACTAATCCCTGGAAGAAAAGCTTTTACAGCCATGCACAACAACATGTTTGTTTGCAAAATGCAAACATCTTTTCTATCACCAGCAATCTTTTGCCCCATCCCACCTCATTAATATTCTGGACCTCTGAAATCACATGGCAGAGCTGTCACTAAGATGTAAAAGATCATTTTCATTGTTTTGGGGTGGTGATAAGTAATATTAAGAAAATATGTATAAAGAAGTATGAGAAGTAATAAGTAATAGAAAAACTGAGAGAGTCTGTATGATGATCCAGTGGTTCAAGCTGGTTATTATGAACTAGGCAATGATTTGCTTCTCAAAACAGGAATAAATCTACTTCTTTTTATAGTTGGAATTCTTGCAGCACATTTAAAATTCCCAAAACACTTCACAAACATGGTTTCAGGGTGGAAACTGCACATTACAAAGAAAGCTGGGCTGCTGGTGAAAATGCAACCCAATTGTGTATTCTCTTCTCCTCCATATAGTTCAGGACTGTCCAGTGTAAGACCCAGGGACCTTAGCAGGCCCTTTGGGGTCCCAAGAGTGGCCTCAGGAACTTCTACCACACTTCATGGAAATGACTGAACAGTCTTCACATCCAATGGCATGAATGGCTCCAGAAGGAAAGGGGGCACTAACTTACCAATGACTGCTACTCCATGTAACATCAACATCAGCCTCTTCCTCATTTCATTTGAATTGGTTGTGCAGATGTGTGGAAAATGTAGTATTTGCTATCATCTGCAGACAAGGAAGAAAGTTTTCAGTGGATGCTGAACCTTGTCTAGCATAAATGGAGATTTGCATGGAAGGCTTTTTAAGCTGGCACTACTGGGGAGGTTTGGAGAGCAAGCAGAAGCATGTAGACAAAGAAAGGATTCAATAGTGATGAGCTGGAAGTGCTTTTGATAGATAAGATGTGGAAAGGTAGTGCCTCAGTGGCATGTTGGTGGGGAGTATTTTCAGAATGTAAGCACTCATCTTTCTACTCCCTATCTCCCCAGAACTAGTGATTTGGGGAGTTTGTTTCTCCAACCAATTTAGGTTGAATGCTTCTGGTGCGGTACAGTTTACCCCCATATCCTGATGTCATTAGACTATTTTCCTACTGCCACCAGCATTAGCCAATCATATGGAGTGGTTGAGGAAATTTACTTTATGATGATGTCAGGACTTGAAGTAAATTATATACAGAGAGAGCAGGGACTTGACATGGAACTACCATATTTACCCGAATAGAAGACTATGAATTTAAGACAATGGGGCTGTTCACACAAGCAGCCCTACCCAAGCTTGCACAGTCCAACCTGGGTAGGGCTGCTTGTGTGGAGTGCCAGGGTTGAACCCAATCCCTGCACTGGCCCCCAGGTAGCCTGGGTTCCCCCCGAGCTTTAACTGAGATTTGCATGAGATTTAACTAAGAGGGCACATGTGCATCCTCTTACCTCAGTTCCCAGGAGTGTGGCAGCACGGACGGCCTGCAGTCCCATTCAGGTGGCTGGCACCATCCTACCATAGAGGCTGGGGGAAGGAGCATCCCAGCCTGTAGCATATCCCTAATGTATCATGCTGCTCATGAGGTGCATTGTGGGATATCTTGGCCATCCTTCCCCTACCCTAGAATTAGTGCACTGTTCACTACAGCACAGATTCTGTGGGTGCACAAGTGGTGGCACCTGCAGGCAACCAGAGGTCAATCCTACCTTCTGCATAGCCCTCCCCAATTCTGGTGTTATGGTCATGTGAACAACCTTATTGCCTTAAAAGATAGAGGTTGGTTGGTTGGTTGGTTGGTTGGTTGCCATCAAGTCGGTGTCGACTCTTAGCGACCACATAGATAGATTCTCTCCAGGATGTTCTATCTTCAACTTGGCCTTTAAGGTCTCACAGTGGTGCATTCATTGCTGTTATAATTGAGTCCATCAACCTTACTGCTGGTTGTCCTCTTCTTCTCTTTCCTTCAACTTTTTGCAGCATTATGGACTTCTCAAGGGAGCTGGGTTTTCGCATAATGTGTCCAAATTATGAGAGTTTGAGCCTGGTCATTTATGCCTCAAATGAAAATTCTGGATTGATTTGTTCTATGATGCATTTGTTTGTTTTCCTGTCTGTCCATGGTATTCTCAAAAGTCTTCTCCAGCACCAAAGTTAAAAAGCGTCAATTCCTTTTCTATCTTGCTTCTCCAAAGTCCAGTTTTCGCATCCATAGACTGTCACAGGAAAAACCATTGTAAAAGATAGAGGTTAAATATAGGTTACTGCTGTATTTACCCCAAAGAAAGAGGATTCTGGATTTAAGAATCCATCTATTTAACAGGAAAAAGAACAGGGGGAGGGGGAACTCATCTTGGATTCAGGAAAATGTGGTATTATTTTTGGTAGCAGCCACATTACCTTTGTATATTTCTTTCCTCTGCAAACCTTAAAACAGTCCTGATAGGTGGATGGGTATTTTCATTATCCCCATTTTACAAAAACAGACTTGTGTAAAACCACCTATTATATACAATATAAAATCTAAATACAAACTATTTAGCTTGAAAGACCACCTAGTTAGCAGGTTCACAAGAGTAAGATTTGAATCAGGGATCTCATGTCAATTAAGCCAATTTGGCAGCCACACCAAATACACAGTTTTGAATGAAAGCTATTTTGACATGTCCAAACCTGGTGATTTTTAGAAAAAGGAAGGCCAGCGGGGGAAAGGGGAACTTCTGTGGACTTCCCTGCCACAATGGAGAAGCCAACCAGAGGTGTTAAGTTAAAAAAGAAGGGGGGGGGGTTCAAAAAATGTTCGATGAACTCCTGAATTGAGAGGGGGGGTGTTCGGTCTGGGGTCAAGCTGAATCAGGGGTAGTCTGGCTCAACCCCAAACTTTAGAACTGAACTGGTTCAATATCAAACTGGTTCAGATTTGAACCTGTTTGCATACCCCTAGATTTCACTTTCCTAAATAGTGTCATTTGCAAATTTGGCCACTTCACTGGTTACCCCAACTTACATAATATGTTGGGGACACCCTGACCCCAACATTCGACCCAGAGCTACCAACCCAGAATTATATGGAACCCATGCCTGTGTCTGATTCCCTTTTTTAAAGGAATCAATTAATGCCTGAACGCAAGGTGAACTGACACCCAGGTCTTATGACTGCCTCTGCTAACTGCTCTGTGAAGGAAGAGGCAATCCAGCATTGTATTCTCAGTGTTTGTGAAATAGATAGTACTCAAAAGAAACACAAAGGTCAGGCTGGGCTATCCAAATGCTAAAATTTAACTTACTATCAGATAATGTCTGTGATGAGGAGCTGAGCTCCTCACATTTCCTCCTGCAAAAAGTCTATGTTAGTCCTTGTTAATGACTGCTCTGCTATGCCCAAAGGGGATACCCAATTGCTGTCTATAGAAATTCCACTTTAGGTAGATGCACACAAAGAAAACACCTATAGATTTAATTCTTCTTTTATTAACACCTTTTAACACCTTCTGGGACCAGGCGCCAGAAATCTGGGGACAAGAAAAGATGCCCATTTTCAGCTCAAAGATGCAGATTTGCTTTGGACAAAACAGGACAGTCTTCTCCCCAGAATAGCAGCTAACAGAAGATGGGATTGAAATCTCCCTGGACTGAGCCAATATCTTGATAATAAAAAGACAATATCCAGAGGATAACAGGAATGAACACCTTTTGTGATCTGGAAACTCAAATGGACATCAAAGGAAGGAACCACTATAAGAAGGGAGTCTCTGCACATGGCCACTAGCAATCTTTTCCTACAAGCAATACTTGCTCATGAGCAATCCCAGAGTTTGCTGCTCAAAGCAGGAACTCTTTCCAGGGAGAAGGGATTGTTTGTGACTTCTGCTGCACAGTGAGAAGTCAAGACTCCCAGCCATGATACTCCCAGCAAGCCTTGCCTAACCAGCAGATCTGTGCTCAAGAGCCATCCCAGAGTTTGCTGCTAAAGCCGTGGGGCTAAAAGCAGGAACTCTTGCCATGGACAGGAACTGTCTTGACTTCTGCTGCACAGTAAGCAGTCAAGAATACCCAGCCATGGTGCTCTCTATCTCTGCTTTGCTCTGAGCAGCTGCCCCCAGCCTGCTTGACGGCTTGAAGCTTGCACCCCAGGCTCCTGTTCTCCAGCACCCGTGTTTCCCCTCCATCTGAAGCCTGCATCGCTCTCAAGTTCCAGCAATGAACAATTCCTTTGAAGCCTTCTTCGTGAACCTGGTGAGATGCCTATTCAACACACAACCTAGCCTGCTCCCCATTTCCCTCCTCCCTAGTAATCACTGCCACCCCCTTCCTAAGCTTTCCCTTCCTCCTTTTCTCTCAGTTTCTCTCTATATGCTTTATTAGGATTTTTTAGACAGCTGTAACTATTGATTGCACACACACATATGATAGCTAGGCACACTGCATTACACCATAAATCAGACATGTTTAATTTAGATGACCTGTTTGAATTTTATCCTGATGAGCAACTTTCTATAATAAAGCCTATTGAATTGTTTAGGAGTGTTTTGGACTTCTTTCTACCCTTGAACCCAGACTATACATGGTCACCTTATAAAAGAACTGGTCACTTTGTGACACTGGTGAAGCCAGCCTAATTTCATATGCTAGCTCCTGAGCATATCTAGTATACACATCAGGCTTGGTTCACAACAGTATCATACTTGATACATACTTGTATATACTTGTTCATACTTGATAATGTATGAACAAGTTGAAGAGCACTGGTCCCAGTACAGATCCCTGAGGGACCCCACATCTTACTTCCTTTCATTGTGTCAACTGTCCATTTATTCCTATCTGCTGTTTACTGTCCTTCAACCAGTTACCCATCCACACATGAACCTGCCTCCTTATCCCAGGACTGCTAAGTTTACTCAAGAGCCTTTGGTGGGAAACTCTGTCAAATGTTTTTGGAAGTCCAAGTATGTAATGACAATAGGATCACCTTCATCCACATGCCTGTTGACACTCTAAAGGAACAAAATGTTCATGAGTCAAGACTTTCCCTTGCAGAAGAATTCTCCTTCAGCAGGGCCTGTTCTTCTATATTGTTAACAATTTTGTCCTTAAGTATGCTTTCCATCAGTTTACCTGGCACAAAATTTAAGTTAACTGCCCTGTAATTTCTTGGACCCCACCCACCCCAGATCACTTTTTGAAAATCAGAGTTACATTAGCTTCTTTCCAGCCCTCTGGTACATAGCCTGATTTCAGGGACAAGTTACATATGTTTGCTAGGAGACCAGCAATTTCACATTTGAGTTCCTTCAGAACTCTTAGGTGGATTCCATCTAGCCCTGGAGATCTGTTAATTTTTAGTTTATCAAGACAGTTTAGAACATCTTCCCTTGTCACCTCAAATTTGCCCAGTTTTTCAGCCTCTAAAGCTGACAAGCTCTGTTCCAAAGAGGGTATAGTACCGGAAAAGCTCAGAAGTTCTAGAGAAGCTCAGTTACGGAGAGGGACCCCCCATCACTTTGCTTGTAAAGGGGAATTGTCACCATATTCTTCTTTACAAGTATAGCCCTTGAACCTCCAAACTGGTTCAGTCAAATGGACCAGAACAGCTGGTCTGTTTGACTGAACCAGTTCGGGGACAGCTGGTTCAGTTTGAATTGGGTCCAAAATTGAATTTAACTGCGATTTTAGTTTCATGTACACTCCTTCAAAGCATGTGCAAAGAATGTAGTCCATGTTCCATTTGTTCTGAAAGGAATAAATAGTGAGTACTAGAAAGAAATAGGTACAGATAAGGATAATGTTCATCTAGAAGATGACAGTGTCTGAAACTCTGTGTAATCATATGGTCTGAAACTCCAATATAATAATATGTTATAAAAACAGTGTGAAAGCCTGCCTAGCAACTCAAAGCATGCTACCTAATAACTCCCTAAAGGTACCTTATGTTCTGCTTCTCCTTTACACATGGCATGAATGTACGGCAGGCTTGATTGAAAACTTTTTTGCCTTTGGTGATGGCCCATGGGAAGTAAATTTTGACTGCAAATTTCTTGCCAGAGACAAAATGTTTGCTCAGAAATGTCTGCTCACATTTCATATTTATGGCTTAGGTGAGATGCTATCTGACATCCTATAAACATATTTGTGTTTCTCAGTAGGATATTTATAACACAGTATGCCTGATGTTGAAGAAAATTGTCAGATATATGTATAGAGGTTTATGAAAAAGACCAATTAAAGTAGCACTAGGCTGCAAAGTGTGTCTGAACAGCAGAGCACAATGATGTGAATTAGCAGGAGAATAGAAGGCAAAACTGAAGGTCAGAATAACATGGCAAGTCAAGAAATATGAGGAAGTGTTAAAGGACTAGATAAGCAAAATTCTGCATTCACGGAGAGCTTCAGCTCACATCTTGCTGTCACCAAAGTAGATGAACAGCAACTGCACGAAGATCAATGGCATTTCATCTTGAGTCAGACAGTTCAGAATCAGTCACACTATTTTGCAGCACTGTGTGAAAGCCAGGAAGCAAAATGAAGCCCTCAAATTTTACCTCGCTGGTAACATTTTGTTAAGCGTGACTGAAGATAACTAATAACTTCTCTCAATATATGATTCTTCTGCATGTTCATCACAGTGAATTTTGATTTTTCAAACAGTAAAATGTGTAGTGTAGAGGATGTGTGTGTAGAGGCATGTGCAACAATAAAGAAGGATCAGCGCCCCCCCCCCCCCCAGCAAGCAGGTGTGTCTGTCCTAATGAGCCCACAAGGCATCCTAATGAGCCCACATATTTTAAATATGCTGTTTGGAATATTTGTTTGGGTTAAAATGAAGTTCTGAAAATGTGTTTCTCCTTTTTTTTAGGTTGCATGTTGGACTTCTCAAATGTAAAGCCTATGCAAACATTATAGCTACATGAGGATATCTGATGGAACTGGAGATAAGACAAGTATGGCTGGTTGTGATATTTTTCCTAATAGCTCATAGTCACATTCTTATGAACCATGCTATTCCCCCGCCCCAGCATTCCATACAAAGTAAATAGGTCAATATTCCTACTTTCTAGTCTGAAAACAGACTGAAATAGATTGCAGTCCTCACATTCCATGATTTTTGCCTTAGATCATAGTCTTACCTTGAGGCCACTAACAGTGGAATCTTATGCATGTCTTTTCAAAAATAATTTTCTCACTTGAGTTCAATGAAACTAACCCCAGGCAAGTGTGTATATCAGTGATCTTCACTATTTTTCTAACAAAAACTCTTCAAGTTGAGAGCTATTTCTCCCCATACTGACATCCATGCAGTGCTGCACTGTTTCCTTTAAGAGAAACAAACCCTTGCTGAGCCCCAGTGCCTTCTTGGAAGGTGTGCAAAGAGCACTGTTAAGTGTGATTTTCCCCAGCACTTTCCCCATAGAGCTCTGTGGGGACAGCACTGGGAAAGCCTACACTAACTTCCAAGAGAATTCTGTTTCCTGTAAAGCAGGCCTACTCAACTTAGGTCCCCCAGCTGTTTTCGGAAGACAACTCGCATAATTCCCACCCACAGTGACCAATAGCCAGGGATTATGGGAGTTGTAGGCCAACATCTGCAGGAGGGCCAAAGTTGATCAGCCCTGCCTTAGAGGAACCTCTCTAGCACTGGGAGAGAGAGAGAGAGAGAGAGAGAGAGAGAGAGAGAGAGAGAGAGAGAGAGAGAGAGAGCTGCCACTGTCCATTTCTCACCACAATACTATCTCACAAACAAAATAATCTACAACTCAAGGAAGGAAGGCACCAAAGTTCTGCCTTTGAGATCCAACAAAACCAGATAGTTATAGCAGCAATAGTACAGCATATTATACTCAGTGATGAGAAAACTACAAAAACAAACCTTCCTTCCTGCCATAGAGAGACAGGAGGACAGAACAGTCATGTCCTTCTTCCCTGACAGGGGAGGACCTCTCCACTAATTCTAGTTCTGCCACCACCAGAAAGGTGGCTCTTTATTTAAAGGGTGTTTTGTTTAGAGCTCAAAAACTCCCAGATCAAGTTGAAACATTTTGACATTGAAATATTTTGCTCATTCCTACAAAATACTAGTGGTATTTATCTTTTCAGATTCTAATCATTACTTTTTTCCATAGAACAACAGAGGACCAGCAACATATTCCAGAGAAACACCAAGAAGTGTCCTGAGCCACCACAAGTTCCAGAGGACTTGGTGGGGCAGCTCAAAAAAGGGGAGACACACCAAAAATATAATCTTTGTTTTGCATATAATGCTTGGTTTCCTCATATCATATATGGTTTCCTCATATTTAATGCTTGGTTTCCTCATATCATTAGTTAAGGTTATAACCCTATGCTCATTTACATGGGATAAATCCCCCAACACAATTAGGTCATTTACATAAGCAGTCCTAACTGAGTAGGGCTGGTGAGGCACTGGGGTTGTTCCCGATCCTGCTGCTCCTGCCCCCGGTAGCTGTGAATTTAAACCCAGGCTAAAAGTGAAGTAGGAGGATGAGCACATGTCTCCTATCTCACTCCCAGGTCATGTGGGCCATTGCACTACTGGCAGTGGCTCCTGGGCTGCCAGCAGTCATCATGATCAGAGAGCCCGGGGGAAGGAGCGGCAAGGCGGCAAAGAGCTTTCCCAATACACTGCACTGCTCACACAGAGCATTGTGGGATACCTGGTGGCCCAGCTTCCTTCTCTCCCCCTCCCAATTGCCACGTCTCCTCACGGCACAGTTGATGTAGGCTCTGGTCATCTGGGGGAAGGCAAGTAGGCTCCTGACTTACCCTCACCCCACCACCTTGTGGTTGTGTGAATTTTCTTGGGATGACTTTGAATTGCAGCCTAGGTATGTGTTATGATTGCTCCTTACATTATTAGGTGTCCCTAAAATTTAATGTCAACTAGAGCGCATAAAAATGAGTATCAGTCAAATATTCTGGTTATTTGAACATGCTGCTGGCTTATCCAGAGCTGTGGAAATTCACAAGTGGAACAGTTTGCCATTACTATTCTTCCCATGTCCTCCTCTTGACACTAACCACATAGGAATTTGCTAAAACCCAAATAATGAAACGCTTTTCCTTAAAACTGATTCTGACCCTGCTGCGTCAAGTCTTGATTTCACTTAAGTGATTCTTCAGGCTTCAGCTCAACCCAGGCGAAACAGGCAAACAAAAAGAAAAGGTGGCATTTCCCCTGCCAGCATTTGGGCACTTCATCTCTTCAGTTCAGATCCATGGAAAACAGCTTGACATGGTTGTTATCGAAAGGCCCTCTGCAATGGAACAATTTGTGTTTTGAAGGTTGCAGCTCACAGCCTCCTGCAGTCAGTGTTGTAGAAGAATGATGCAAGTGTTCCAGAATAGCTACCAAAGCCTTACAGCTTTATTTATTTATTTTTCATTTTTCATTCAACATATTTTTATACCACCCAAAACATACGTCTCTGGGCGGTTTACAACAAAACAAACTAAATGACAACAGAGAAGGTTAAAACATTAGTTAAAACAAAATAAATGACAACAGAAAAGTTAAAACATCAGAACAATTTAAAAAATTTTAAACAATATTTTAAAACAGTGTTAAAACTATTAAAAAATCTTTAAAAGAACGTTTTTAAATTTATTTTATTTATATACCGCCTGACTCCAAAGGCTCTAGGCGATTCACAAAAATAAACACAACAAAAACAAAGAAAGACAAACTGCTAAAACAATTAAAAACATTCAAAGATTACTAAAAGCCTGGCTAAAACAATATGTCTTCAGGGTTCTTTTAAAGGCTAGTAAAGATGCTAAACTACGAACATCTATAGGGAACACATTCCACAGCCCAAGCACTATATGTAGGCACCCCATAGCCTTCAGAGAAGGTCCATTTCTGAGGCACTGGTGGATGGAGCCTGGGCCACACCCAGGCTCCAGAGAGCCCAATTGAACTCTTTCCCCCTCATTTCAGGCAGCATTTGCTGCCTGGCAGCATTTATTTGCCTTTCTCTCCCTCCAACGAAGGAGAGAAAGAGAAACAAATGCTGTCAGGCAGCAAAAGTTGCTTGAAAAGGCAGGGGGGAGCTCACTTGGCTTCAGATCCCGAGTAGTGAGTCACGCCCCCATACTCGGGATGTTACTGGAGAGGCTGCCAGCAGGGCCGGAGACAGGCCATTGCTGCTCCTGGTGCTTTTTAAATGGTTAAACAGGGGACACTCTTCCCTCCTCACCCCCCACCCTCCCTGCAGCCAGCCGTCAACACTATGCCCCATCAAAAAGAGGAGATTTCCCCTAGCGCCCCCCCCTCCTGCAGTGGCAACAGCCTGTTTGCCTATGGGCAGCAAAGAAATTCATCCGCTCCTGGTTGTGCTTGCACAAAATCATGCTAGCTAGTTGTGCTAAGCCGTGTACAACCCACAGCATGCCTCCTAGGTTTTACAGGGAATGTTTGTGCTAGAGCTCAGTTTCAAGCTTCCCCATGATTTCACGCCACTACGTGATCTCTCTGTACCAGCAGAACTGTGTTCACTATGCAAGCACAGCATTAATCAGAATGTCAACCAATAAGAACAAAGTAAGATGTGATACAATACAATTTCAGTAAACATATAACAAAAGTGTAAAACTAAAGCCTATCTGGGGTAGGGTAGTGGTGGTGGTGGTGGTAGTGGAGGTGGAATACTTGAGACTGTAAAACAATAACGCAACAGGCAGGCCAAATGCCTACTTAAACAAAACTGAATGGCAGAACACCAAAATAGATGGGACTAAATGGTTAATGGAGTTCCACGAAAGAGTTCCACAGTCTAGGTGCTGCCACAGAAAAGGCCTTTTCCCCTCTTGCTGCCAATGTTCACATAGAATATTCTTCTCTTCTAAAACTACAGGATTTTTTACCCCCCCCCAAAAAAATAAATCAGTTATATGCAAAAAAAATCTGCATCATATCTAATCCTGTGGTGTGCACAGTTCAGAGTTAAACAATCTAGAAAAATCTAACAAACTTTTGTAGGCATATTTGTTTGTTTGATTTTTATACCGCCCTTCCAAAGTGGCTCATGGTGGTTTACAATTAAAACAAAATCATTAAAATCAGTAACAATTAAAACAGAAGTTATACACAATGTAAAAGAACAATGTTATCTATTGTCTTTTGTCCACTAAGCTTTGAGCTACTACTTCCTTTCTGATATCATATCATTTCCACAGGAAATCCATCTCTTAGCAATGCTCTCATATGTCAATGGACATTTGCAGAGCAGGAGTCAGGAAGCCAAAGACAAATCATCTTTCAGAGATGGTATAAGACATCACAATGTATTTACCCTTCCATAAGCATTCCTTTTATTTATCAGAATTTTATCTGCCAAGAATGGTTCAACCTGCAAAGTGGCTAACAATATAAACGCAATAATACAATTAACATAATACTACAGAAAAAATAAAATAAAAATATCATTAAAATAGAACCAGTTTAATTTTATTTTTAAAACTAATCATGGGAGCAGCGGAGGATGAAAGCACTGGCTTACATCCTGACCAAGTTACACCATACTACTAAGGAGTTACCCTGCAGTAACTCTTTTTTCCATGGGACTATTTTGGGTAATTTTGCTCATCATGCAGCCATTAGGGTTTTTATCAAGTAATTTAGTTGGGATGTCAGCCACTAACAGTAAAAGATTAAAATATGATAATCAGTTAAGCAGCAAAAACAATATGATAATCAAATAAGCAGCAAAAACAAAAAACAATTTAGTCCCACTTAGCTTGGGACTAAATCTCTATAAACCATTCCAGAATAAATGATTGTGTGTCTACCAGCGGTGCAGCCACCATTGTGTGAGCCGGACCAAAGAACCCGGCTGCCACTCCCTGTGGAGCCGCCCCGTCCAACCTAGCCATGCCCCCTGCATCTGACATCTGATGCAGGGGGTGTGGCCACATGCCAAAAATGGGACCACATAGCCCTGTTAGCAAGGCGCTTCAGCTAGTGCTGGGTTTCCAGCCTGGCTGGGACTGCATTTCCCTGCCTCAAAATGCAGAGAGACACATTCAGCCAGGCTGGGAACCCAGTACTGGCTGAAGAGCATTGCGAATGGGGCCACGCAGCCCTGTTTCTGTAAATGGGCACACCCCCTGCATCTAACATCAGAGGTAGGCAGTGTGGCTAGGGCACCTGGGGCCACCACAGGCAGGTTGCACCCACACCACCACCAGTTTACCATGTACCTGGTGTCTACCTAAAAGTGGGCAGGGAGGTGACCTTTGGAGAGAGCTGCAATACCACTAACTGCACGTTGATCGGATGCAGGCCAGAGAGCAGGGTCTCTGGTACTCACATTACAGCTCTATGTAATTCATGTGGAAGTAGGTGGTCCTTGAGGTAGGCTGGTTCCAAACTATTCAGGACTTTAAAGGCTAAAGCCAGCACCTTGAATTGAGGTGCTGGATTAGATGTTTATATTATGTCATCTCAGTACATCTACCGCAAATGCAGATTGGTAGTTTAGATCAAGGTAGAGAGGAATGTTTTTTCTGTTCTTGCTAAAAATGAAAACAAAACAGTGGGCTGGTTTAGATGTACGCTGGCTGCAACACATTATCCGGATGAGGTCACACCAACAGCAAACCCACCCTGAGAACACAGGATGATGTCCCAACATCCATTAATCACATCGAGGGGCATTAATCTGTTTTGCTCCTCTACACATGCTACAAAACCCGGTTTAACATTGACCCCATCGCTAACTTAGGACCTTTTGTATGCAAAGCAGATGTTATTTTACTGAGCCACAGCCGCACCCTTTAGGATATCAGGAATGTTTGTGACACTGGAGGCCAGTGCACACACTAGTATCCACAGAAGGCTTGGATGAGGAAGGGTGTCAAGTCAGTTGTAATTTCTGTTATAAAATTGTTCTCTTCTGCTCTCTAATTTGCATTAGCAGCATTCATATGAAAGTCTGAGAAGAAACCCTCCAGTATTTAGTTTAGATGTGACTCCACAGATTAATTCTGCTGATACAAATTCTTACTGGTTGTTCTATAACCTGATCAGGTCAAGTGATATCTTGTAGTTTACCAGGAACAAAGTCAAGACAAAATAAAATGACAATTCAAGGACAGGGCTTCACATTCTGTCAGAATATAAACCTCTTTGGTCAGGCTACCAGTAATACAAACATGGTTCACTACTTTCAAAATCTCCAATCTTTCTTCTTTCTTGCCTGAACCTAAATAAAGCACAGTGAGAATGACTTCATTGTGTACAATCATTCCATGAATTTCATTTACTGAGTTTTAAAGCAAAATAATATTATTCTATGAATAACATCCCTTGTATTTGACCAGCTTTATAGCTGAACAATATTAGCTGAATAATTTATTCATTGGGTAGCGCTGTATATTCTTTAACAACAAGCCATTGCTCATACATCGTAAAAAATGCATATACTCAATAACTCAATGTCCCCAAAATATATATCATAATTAAACATAATATATAGGTTAGACAATATATTTCATTCATTGGGTAGATTATATGAAAGTCCACGGTGACCATAGGAAAAAATACAGCATTAAGATGAATAATGGGAAATGGCTGTAAATAATTATCTATGCATTTAAATACCCAAAGAGCATTCATACTGTACACACTTTTTTACAATGCAAAACTTGCCGCTTCTGTTGAAGTTATTACCCATTTACACTAGCAGAATAACAACACAATGGCCCAGAGAGAATCAAGTGCATTTTTATTTGATAAGGGTTTTTTTTTTAATGCAGGAAAATGGTGCCTTTCGCAATGTGAACTAGGCTGCTGACAAATGTGCAACAAGCTGAGCATGGCAGAAGATATTACCCTCACTCACCATCAGGGGCGTATCTATGGGGGGGCAGGGGGGGCATGTGCCCCGGGCGCCACTTGAAGGGGGGGCGCAATTTCTTAAAATTAAATAATTAGAAAAAATGGCCACCAAAAACAAAATGGCCACTGGGCATGCTCAAATGGCCTCTGTGAGGCCCTAGGGCATGCCACGCCTCGCAGAGGCCATTTGAGCATGCGCAGTGGCCATTTTGTTTTTGGTGGCCATTTAAAAAAATATATTCTAAAAAATGACCACCGCACATGCTCAAATGGTGCCTGTGAGGCCCTAGAGGCCAGTGGGAGGAGAGGGAAACTTTGCAGACCCCCCACAGCCTTTAAGATGTCCCCCAAAGGGGCTACAGGTAATTTTTTTAAAAAAAAAATTAATATAATATGTCACTGTACACATATTCAGATTGGCACTATGTACAGAGAATAAGGGCTTGTGAATACTGAGCTGAAGTTTATGAGCTAAGATTGTATCCATTTGCTCTTACTTTGCTTCTTGTGATAAGTGAGTTAAATGTGATGTCTTAATAATATGGCTATTAATGGTCAGTTTGTCTTTGAATCAATGTGAAATCCTTAGTATTAAGGCCCACTGGGAGTTTCTTGCTCTTTCTCTCATTTTTACTGTCTTTCTGAAATACTAGAATATATTCCAAGCAGTGACACAGTTTACTCTGCATATCATTTAATTATTTTCAGAGTATCTGGGAAAAGTCAAATTCTCCATTTATTTTTAAAACTTATGTAATCGTGATGCTACAATGCATAGCAGAGAATTAGACAGGCACTTCTTTTAGTTTTTCCAAGTACAACTCCGCATAATATTTGGGTATTTCATGAGCCCCAGCATACTGAAATTTGTCGTTTTCCAGCATTTTAACCTGAGCTATCCAAACAAATTAATGATAGTCCTACAATTTGGATAGTTTAAAAAAATAAATCTGAAGTGTTAGATAGGAGCTTGACCACATGTATGATATTGGTAATTTTTGTAATTTTTGTAATTTTTAAAATAAAAGTTTTCTGAAACATGTGTGTCAGTCAGATGTATGTTGGGGGGGGGGTGCGGCGGGGGGGCGCAATTTCAGTGCTTGCCCTGGGCGCCGTTTTCCCTAGTTACGCCACTGCTCACCATTCTTTCTGATAGACCCACTTCTGGTTTTAAATCCCCAGTGAAGATAACTAAGGTCCAGTACAGACACTTATCTTGACCATGGGATGGAACTCATGGGGTAGATATGTGGCCCCTTCACACAGCTCAAGTACTGTATCAGGTGGGTGCTCATTGTGGAGGCAATTCATGTCTGGAGAGGAGAGAACATACCAACGGAGCCATTATGCATTTGTGTTTCTGCACAGAGTTCCTGCTTTACATAGAGTGGAGGAGTGCCCATCCAACCTCCATCATGCAAGTCCAGTTATTGCTCAAGTATGAACTGACCCATATGTTGTCTACACTCAACTGTCATTTTAAGATCAGTAGTGCAAAAGTGTGCACAGCACAGTGATAGAACACATTCTTTGCATGCCTAAAGTTTCCAGGTTCAATCTCGGGCATTTCCAGCTAAAGAATCTCCTACAGAAAGCCTGGGAAGCAATTCTGCCTTGGGTTTTGTCTGATGCCAGTCCGATCAGACAAGAGTACTGAACAAAATAAATGCACCAGCCTACCCTGGCTGAAGTACAGGGAAGCTTGTAGAAAGGCCATCTCAGCCTAGCTTTCAAACAGAATTAAGGCCTATCATCCAGTCTCAAATTCATCTTTAAATCTACTGGGACTTGTAAAGTCCTGTGACTATTCTCTGTACAGCAAATAACTTCTAACACAGCTGGGCATTGCAGGGAAGTTATTTATTGTACAGTGAATAAGCAGAGTACATTACATCACAAGCCTTAGTAATACAGAGGCCCCGTTCAGACATAGCATCAAACCTCAGGTAGATGAGGCTAAGGTTAATCCGTGAAGCCGGGAATCACGTTGAAGGTGATTGATCAACTGTGGCTTGTTCCCTCTGGCTCCTGGACAGAGGAACCGCTGCTCTTCCTAGTCACCCAGGCTGCATCCCAGCAAGCTCTGTTCTGCTCATGTCACCAGACTGTGGGCAAGGTGTCAGTATGTCAGTAAAGTGGCAATCATTGGCTGCAATGTTTGAGGGGATGTACTCAGTGCGATTGTGCCTTTTCAGCATTCGTCACTCATCTTTGGCAGGACAAAGACATTTTAACTGTCTCATCACGCCACCTGCACCACTGACATTGCAAGAACTCTCAGACTCCTGCACAAGAACAATTGCTGACACCCCAGGATGGCAAGTGACACTTCCAGGTTGTAATGGGGTCTTGCGGGAGGGACGCTGAACAGCAACATCAAAATTGGGGAGGGAGGGAAATGGGTCATTGGACGGGTGAGTTGAGAAGGGATGGTTCACCAGAAGAAGTGATGCTGTGTCATTTTCATGCAGCTGCTCCTGTAGCCTAGGAGTGGATGTCATGCAAATTAATTGTAGTTGTTGTTCTGGGAACTGTTAGGGATATGCAAATCGATTCACCCACAAATCAATTTGGGTTGAATTATGTGTGATTTGATTATCTACCCAGAATCAAATCACCCTGAAAACAAAAGGCCAGATCACCCTGAAAACAAAAGGCTGAGGACTTTGGGGTAGAATAGAATCACCCCTGATTGACGTAAATTGATTAAGGTGATTTGGGCACCATTTTGAGGCCTGTTTTGCTGGGAAAAAAGGCTTCAAAATGGTGCTTCTTCCTCGGAAGAGCTGGTCTACTTACCAAAAGGCAGGTAGACCAGCTTCTCAAGGTGGGCTAACGCATGGTCTGGAGTGGAGGGTTGGTCTATCCACTGTTACCAATTGGGAGACCAGCTCTCCCCAGAAAACCAAGAGAGCTGCTCTACCAATTGGGATTGGCAAGTGCTGACACGCGAAGTCCAGAGAGGAAGGCTGGTCTACCCACAAATCCTAATTGGTAGACCAGCTCTTCTGCTTTTCTGGGGACTGCTGGTCTACCAATTGGGATGAGCAAGTAGTCCAACCCTCCATTTTGGTCTTGGTGCATCAGCCCACTAGGAATGTGCACAAAACCACTTTGCCCGGTTTATTCAAATCCAAACCAGGTTAGGGCTAGGCATATTCAGTTTGAATTTAAGCCAGTTAGAACCCAGTTAAAATTGAGTTTTAAAAGTAATGACTTACCGCTGAGGACTGCAGCAGCCTTGCGGGATGCTGCTGTGGCCCCAAGGGTGTCTCCAGCAGCTCCTTTCCCCCCTGCTGTCCTCCCCTCAGTCTCCCTGGGCCAATTCAGCCCATTTCAGTGCTGTTTCGGCGCTTTGCATTCACACGGTAATTTTTTGGCCACCGTGCATGCGCACTGGCCATTCACATGACCCGGGTCACTCCCTTCTCTATGCTCTGATAAGCTGGGTGGCACAGGGACAATGTACCATGGGAATGAAAGGCTAGGCTTTGTTGCAGGCCCACCAACCCGACACCACAACTGAACTGCCACCAACCAGTGTCAGTTCAAGTATCATTTTCCCCCCACTGGAGGAAATGTATTTATTCAGCTCAGAGTCACAAAGAGTGGAGTAAACAAGTGATGGATTGCTTGCATGAAGCAGTCATTAGATGTACACCACTTCAGTCCCACTGAAATAGACCACTCTGATCTAGCAGTCTTTCTAGGTGCAAGGGCTCACATGGAGCTCTGAAGCCTGTAGTGGCAGATCACTAGATTGGAACAAATGAGAGTAAATTGCCTGAAATGCAAGAACTCAATTGGCTTGTGGATCAGGCAATTAATTTCAATGTGTGACACTTTAATCCAGCTTCACTGAAGATATTTACAACAGGAAGAAGATTCCTTTAAAGGCCCCTGATAGGAGAAGAATAAAGATATTGTTTGCTTGTCAACCTTTAGGCATCATTATGTGCAATCATTATTCTGCTCTCACTTGGTTAAGTCTGACAGCTGGGAATACTGCACTGTGTAAGTGAATCTGGGTTTTCTATATATATACCATACATTTGGGCCAAATTAGCTTCTCAGCTGCAAATTATCTTCTCAGCCAGTGTTATTGGCTGCCTTAAACTTTTGATGGATTTACTCCAGATCTTGAACAAGCGACACTTGGAAAGCAGTGCTGAATACAAACATTTCCCTGTCATAATCAAAGTTAACATAGAGATATTAGCAAAAAGCTCTCCTGGGTAATATGTTGGCTTATTGCGTTGGCAATGGGACACAATCATCCTTCACCTCAAAGCCAGCAGTTCAAAATCCAACCTAGCATGATAGGGAATGAACACTGGTGCCATCTGTTGACTGTAATATTTTGAACATGAGTATCTCTCTCAGTCAAATTCCCAGTGCACAGGTGGCTGTTTAACATAATACAAAAGCAATTATAGCTGCAATGGGTTAATTGTTACTTTCATTATTCCATAATTAAAGCTGTTACCTGTGATTCTTTGGAATGAAAAATTACCATGTGATTGCATGGGTGGGCTTCCAAAGACATCATATGTTGGCAAGAGAAAGTACACTATACTTGAAGTGTTAACAGTTGCTTGGAGCACAAGGAGATGCCTGAAAGACTTCACAATATTACATAAAATTTGGACAAATGGAGCAGTGATTTGCTTTTCAGTAAAACTCAAATCAATAGCACTTTTCCAATATAATAAAACATGTTTTGCTTTTGCCAAGAGTAAATAAAAATATTTTAGTCTGGAACATGAGCCATGTCTACTAATACTAGCATTAAAAAAAAATTAAGATAGGATGGTTGGGAAGGATCTTGCCCAAGGTCAGTCTTAGATCAGCTGGACCAATGGTTTGATTCAATATAAGGCAGCTTCATAGGTTCATAAGAGGGAAGTCAAACAAATGCAGCTTTTCTTCTCATGAATGTGTATGATAAGTTGAACCTGCCAAAATTTTCTGTACTACACAACCACTAAAAAGTATAAGAACTCTGACCTCCTTTGCCTTTGAACATCCTACCAGCCTGGAGTATTTGTTCCTGCTGACTCTTAATCTGTTGACCTTTAAATCCCTAAACAGTTCAGGACCAGTCTACCTGAAGGAGTGTCTTCTCCAATATGTGCCTGCCCATTCTCTAAGGTCTTCTTTGGAGGATCTTCTCTGGGTGCCACCACCTGCAATGGTTTGATAGGTGTCAACCAGGGAGAGAGTCTTTTTGGTACTGGTCCCCTGCCTGTGGAGTGCCCTTCCTAGGGAGACTTGCCTGTGGTGACCTCTTTATATATGTTAAGGTATCAGGCTAAAGCCTTCTTATTCCATTAATCATTAGACTATAACGCTATTGTTTGTATTGGTTCCTGCTGACTCTTAACTCATTTTATCGGCTTGATTGTTTTTAAGCTATTTATTTTTAATTGGTATTATTCTTGATTTGATTTAATGGTTCTTTTTCTTCTGATTGTAAATCACCCCAAGGGCATTAGTCAGTTGGTGGAATACACTTTTAATATGTAAATAAAATAATAAAATAAAACAATTTCTCCCCTGCAGTTACCAATTGTGACCAATTCAGTCTCCTTTTTCTGGCCCTTGAAAATTCTTAGGTTTCCTACTTTCCATTGACAATGTGGGAGACTCCACCACCTCATTATTATTATTATTATTTGACTGGAAGAGATTTCTTCTTTCTTTGCCTGTGTTTGAGTTTTTCAACTGGGATATTTTACCGGCTGAGTTATCACTGAAATGTCTGAAGTTATCTTCAAGGCAGATACAGACTCAGACAAATTTCAAGGGAAAAGCAGAGAGCTATGATAAGGCTAATAATATTTCTTGAAAGGATTCCCTGTGTTTTTATTTATAAGAGAATCAATAAGAAAAATCACCAAGAAAGGATATTCAAATAC
Organism: Hemicordylus capensis; assembly: GCF_027244095.1. NCBI lineage: Eukaryota > Metazoa > Chordata > Lepidosauria > Squamata > Cordylidae > Hemicordylus > Hemicordylus capensis. Next base: position 103,058,043 of record NC_069657.1, on the reverse strand, counting down.
TCACACATGGGTAGTTTGGAAAACACAGCATATGTGGACTGCAGACTTTGTGAATGAGTCCCTGTATAGTCACTCTGTGTTGATGGGTACATGCATCTGTCACCAGTCAAAGGATGAAGTGGTACACACATGGTGAAAACTCAGCTTTAAGGGGCCAAGATCTTTTTGCTGGGTGACCCTAGTAACAGAAGAGGTAGATGGCCGCAGCAAGGTTAAATCGCACATGCTTCTCACCATAGAATTATTTGTAAAAGATTGCCATGACAAGTGGCCATGGGAGCCAAGTCTAGCAACTTCAGAATCATCATTTTTGTTAGGACAGAACTGGCATAGGCCATTGTTAGCATAGCTGCTGTGCTGACTTTGCATGTTTGTCCTTCAAGGCAGGTACACTGCATCAATATTATCTTTTCCTGCCTCCCTTAAAAGCAATATACTAAGTTCAGACATTCATTTAAAATAGCACCCTAGAGTAAATGCTGAACAAATAGTATTTATCACGCTCCTGACTTTTAGATATAAGTAATATATGCAATTACTGTTTGTTGCTGTTTTTTGCTATAGATATTTTTGATCTCCTTTTTCATGTCTGCAGTTATGCTTCATTTCCTCCTGCTCATGAACTTACATATTGCAGGCCATTTCACAAGCACTTCTGCTGTGTGTTTTATGTCAAAAGAGACAATACAGTCTATCATTGCTATTTCAATGGATATATCACCTATGCAATTACTGTTTGCATTTGGAGCTCCTGAGTTTTACAGTGGTCTTTAGAGTTCAGCAATTATTTCTAAAAATTGCAGTAGGTAAAAGATAGATAGATAGATAGATAGATAGATAGATAGATAGATAGATAGATAGATAGATAGATAGATCTGATTTGCTCCCGTGGTTAACACATTAAATTCCAGTTGTTATTATTTCAGTTTATCAATGAGAATTCTGTAACATTCCAACAGAGCCTGTAGGATTGTTCAGAAATGCCGCTAAAGAGGTAGAGGTACAGGCTGTTAATAAAAAAAATGTGGCAAGGACTAGATAACCACCCCAATCCACTCTGTTCATGTGTTTACATGTAACTACTTATGTTAGAATATGGATGAAGATGCACATCTAAATGTGCTTCTAGCAGAAAGTTATGCAGGGAGATGAATATCTGCATTTTTTTTTAATGTGCACCTGGAATGCTTCTGATTTGCACCTTTTGTTCTTGATCCAACAAGTTTTGCATGCATGGAAGCTTGCTTGCACAGGTAGATCAACTCATTCATAAATGAGTTTGGCAAAGTGGCTATATAGATCACATGTAAAAGGTCCAAAGTTCAATCAGAGCATCTCCAAGTGTTTGTTTTGTTTTGTTTTAAGGATTTGGTAGCTGGCGATAGAAAAGATATCTGCCTGAACACTGAAGGGGTGTTCTTAGTCAGTGTAGACCAGGGGTTCCCAATCAGTGGCAGTCCAGATGTTGCTAAACTACAACTCTTGTCATCTCCACCCACAATAAATTGGAGCTGGAGATGCTGAGAGTTGTAACATTAAACTACATGTTAAACTGCACCTGTTGCGAACCCCTGGTATAGACAATATTGGGTAGATGACCAGTGGTCTGACTTATTATAAGGCAGCTCCATGTATTCATTTTAGAGAGCTTGAAGCACCTCTCAGGACCATTTCACATTTAATTTTTTCATGTTTTACATGTTTTCAAGTTTCCACCAAAAATATAATATCTGAATGAAAGAAACGTGTGTTGGAAATACATATAGGACCTGTACCTCCGTTTACATCCAGTGGCAAACTTGGATTTGCTGGCAGGTAAAATGAAGATGCTGAAAGGCATCATCTTATACTGCACGGGAGATGGCAATGAGAAACCCCTCCTGTATTCTACCAAAGACAACCACAGGGCTCTGTGGGCGCCAGGAGTTGGCACTGACTTGGCAGCGCAACTTTACCTTTAATAGGTAGTGTAGGGAGACTGGCGGTGGCACTGGGTCAAGATGTGATAGTGGGCACTGTGCCCCCTCAGCACCAGGTGCTGCCAGGCTACCCTGCACCATGCTGATGCAGAGAGCATTGCCAGCTCCAGGCACAGATGTGTGGCCCATTGCACTATCCCAGCCAGTGATGGCAAGCACCTCCTTTTCTGACTGGTTACTTCTTTCCCCTCCCTTGCTCATGAGGAAGAGAACGGAAGCACTCAAATGGCAAGGAAAGCACTCGCTCTTGCCAGCTGGGAGTGGGCAAGGAGCCATGCATCTGTGCTGGTTCTGGCAATGCCCCCAGCGTCAGCATACAGACTAGGATGGAAGAGACATGACTGACACAGGGTAGCATGCCTGGTGGTGGCACCCAGCAGCCTTGGTGGTAGAGGGAGGCAAAGGACAATGAGAGGGGAGCACTGGAAGGTAAGGGAGAACCCTGGCAGCTCGAGACCCCCATGGCCCAAAGACATTTACCCCCCCCCCCCAATCCAGTGGTGGCTACATCACTTACAACTGTAGGTCAATAACATTATCCCCATATATGCTGTTCAGGGGCTTAGCAACCGTGATTTGCTTAAGGCTCGGTCTGTGAAGCTTTGGAGGCATATTCAAATTTGTCTGATTTGACCATATGGATTGATCTAATTGGGGCCAAATCAAAATGGGTCAGGTTGATTTGGGTACACCCAGAGGCGTAACTAGGGAAAACGGCGCCAGGGGCAAGCACTGAAATGGCGCCCCCCCGCGCCCCCCCCCCACCGCCCCCCCAACATACTACATTATACTTAGGTTTTTCCTCACAAGCGCCCGCCGCCGCCGCCAAGCCAGGCCACTGACTGGCCGCCAGGCGCCAGCAAAGCAATGGGGGGGGGCCACAGGCCGCGCGGAAGGGACCGCTCGTGGGGAAGGGGGCACCGACGCGCTCCCTTGACTGCTGCAGCGCTGCTGCACTGAGCAGGAAACATTTGTATTAACAAAAATTTTTAAAAAAAATTAAAAAAATTGGTCATGGTGGCACCCCCCACATGACCAGAAAAGATGGCTCCTGGGGCACGTGCCCCCCCTGCCCCCCCTATAGTTACGCCTCTGGGTACACCACCAAAGCTTTGCTTCAGTCCCTCCACCCTCCCCACCACTCCCCTGTCCCCTGAAGTACTAATCAGACCAGGCAGAGGCAAGAGACAAGCTGGAGCTAGTTGCTCCCAGTCATGACAATAACTCTCAGCAGCTGTGGCTTGAGAGTTAAAAGACTTCTGTCAGGGTTTCCCAGGCAGTCCGAGGAATGGCATTGGTGTTTCTTGAAGTTGTAGACTTTTCTGCGGGTATAGCCATGCCACAGCCCTGGAAAAGATTACAGTTCCCAGTATTCGTGTGTGTCATTGCCAGGACTGCAGAAGAAACCATGACATAAATCATTTAAAATCTCAGTTCATTGCCACCGCTGCAGCTCTATCGCTACAGAGAGCAAGATAATCTACCTCAAGCTTGTCTTCCTGCTCCCTGTTCACTCTACCTTTGGGAGAAATGTGGGTGCCAAAGATTCATCCGCCAATCAAAGCAATCACTTCAAATTGGGCCAAAGTGAAATGGGAATGCCCCTGAAGCTCCAAATCTGAGTAGGTGGCCTCTGAATTTAAGCAGGATGTCTTCATACCCTACCTAGTGCCACTTAGTGAGTCCATGTCTGAGACTGAAACTCTACATTTCCAGGCTCACAGTTCAGACCCTTAGCTGCTACAGCACCATAGTAAGGGCATATTGTCAAGGGCTTCTTGAGTACCAGTCCCAAAGGTGAAGTGCACAGGCACAGGTAAGGAATAGGCGGATACGGGAAGGGTCCAAGAACCCTGACAGCCAACACCTCCTTGTCTATATTTCTCTGTACCATGGCTTCCATCCCAAGTACCAAGCACATATTAGAGGCCACCCTCTTAAGATGGCAAGGAATCTGAAACCCCTTTTTAAAAAAAAACCAAAAAAGCCCCCCAAAAACCCTTCCCCAATTTTCTGCATTCTGATGTGATGGGTAGAAGGCCAAAAGGCCAGAAAGGACCATCACATTAATGGGACTAGGTCCCTTTTCCAGTTACAGGTGGACCTGCCCCTCCATCCTTGTTCAGAACCGGGGGCAAGGTCCGCTGGCTAGTGCCTCATGGCTTACCCTGGTTGCAGGAAGAACTGGGGGGCTTCCCTCCACACAAGCAGCAGGCATGACAGAAACAGCATGGGTTGCGGGAGCAGTGACCCCCTGCTGTTAACCCTCCAGCAGACCAGGTGGGGTTGAACCTCTGCTGGCCTGCAATGGCAGTCCCCACAGAAGCTGCAGGCTTGGAGAGCAGGTATCCACTATCAGCTGCTGACTGTGGGGACATTATCAGAGAGGGTCCCTTAGATGGTAGTACCCTGAAGTACAACTCCTCTCTCTCTCTCTCTCTCTCTCTCTCTCTCTCTCTATATATATATATATATATATAAATCAAGTGAGCCAGTTGTTGCATGTGAGCTCCACTGGTTTTCTCCTTGCTACCTCATGTTCCCTGCTGCGATGACTGCAATCCTTCTTCTTAGACTTCAACTTCAGCTCCCGAAAAAATAAGTTAAAGAGGTCCACATATTCACCTCGAACTCCCCCAACCAGGAGTGTATTTAATGGTTTGTTGTTTGTTTTTTAAAATGTGTGTGTGTGTGTGTGTGTACACACACACACACACACACACACACACACACACACACACACACATTCTTAAATGTTACTAGTAGTATTATTCTGAACAAGACTGAGTCTGGGAGGGAGCATGCTGGCCAGAACGGCCCTGAAGTTCTGCCCCTCTCCCAGAAGAGCCAATCAAAGGCGCCCGCAGTACCACCTGTTTGGTGGTAGGGCAAAGCGCCACTCCCCAGCATGAGGCCGTGGGGTGGCCAAATTTTCTTTGATGTATTATTTTAAATTGTTCCGCCTCCACAATGACTAGCCAGATGAGTTACCAATATTTGCATAACAAATAAATCTGCTTAGCGCTGAAAGCTGTGGGGATACCCTGGTACATGTTGGCTCCAGATTTCTTCAGTTAATGCTTAGCCAACCGAATACTGTACCACCATTCAGGGGAGTCACTCTTTTGATATACAATTGCTACAGTTCCACTCTTTAGTTTCTGTAGGATAAGGTGTAAGCATGCCACGAGTTCCTTCTTCTTTTCAAAAGGAGAGGTTTTTGCTCTTCTTTTCTCCTTGTAGCATAGATACACACCTGAAAGATGAATAAGCAACTGTGTATAACCACCAGTGAAAGCAGGATGAACCTGAACTAAGTGGATAAATTGTTCTCTCTTTCTCTACTGATTTCCATATATGTGCAACTGAGAGACTTCACAGTGCCTGTAGTTAGCAGTATTGATTTCTAGAACATTTGTAATTTGCAGGGTTCTCTTTTTCCTGACACTGCCTAATTGCTCTTAAGCCAGAGGAGAATGTCACTGGAGCTGAATTTTTAACCTTGATATGGAGCTCAAAGATATTGGAATAACCTTTGTGGTTATTCAAATGGGATGTTGGCACCCCAAGATCAACTAACAAACTGAAAACCAGTCAACTTGCACAAGGAGGCTGTTTTTCTGCTTGTTGTTCTGCCTATATCAGCTGCTGGACCCACATCAAGGAGGTTTACAGCAGCATATAAAATGAAAGAGCTGTTGTAGGTGCCCTGTGCTCCATGAGCAGGAAGCCTCCATCAGCAAATGAATGAAATACTGACCACAAGCCATGCATACGTAAGCACTGTTCCCAAATCCCAAGCATGAGATGTGATTGGCTTTCAGGAGCAAATTAACCTTATTGGGGCACTGGGTTCAAATAACAATAGAGCTCCATCGCACATAGCACAAATTCAGCAATATAAATTTTCTGCATTTAAATAGATGATTGATGAATTTTATTCATCACCATAGAGAGTCGGACATGACTGGAGAGAGAGAGAGAGAGAGAGAGAGAGAGAGAGAGAGAGAGAGAGAGAGAGAGAGAATTTTTATTTGGAAATTAGTTCAACTGAATTCAATGGAACAATTTCAAACATGCATAGGATTGTAGTGAACATTTTTCACATATCAAAAGGCTGCATTTATTACAAGGCTGCATGTATTAAACTTCTAATACTAACTGACTAACCAGACTAACCAATCCAGACTAACACTGCATTGATGTACCAGGGTTTCCTCCTCTGCCACGGGGGGCGGGGGGGGCATGGTTTTCAATGATCCCACCTTTGTTTGCAGCTACTTGTTCCTCCCAAATAAGGATGTGTACAAACCGAGGTTCGAGCACAGGTTCAGCACTGAACCAGTTTGGACAAAGTCTAAACCAGTTCAGCAGGGAGGGAGAGTGGTGAGTGGGGCCTTTAAGAAAGGGAAGAGCAGGTCCTTACCTCATCTCCACCACCCTGTGCAGCTTCCTGCTGGGGCAGCACATGGCACCAGTACGCACATGGCTCCCATGCATGCATAGAGGCAGTGTGTGTGCTGGTACCATGTGCGAGTACTTTGGAAGTGCACCGTACCAGCAGAAAGCTGAATGGGGCAGCAGAGAGCAGGCAAGGACCTGCTGTTCTCTTTCTTAAAGCTCCTATTTGCCACCTTGTGGGAAGGTGGCACATGCTCACTCCCAAAACTATGTCCTGAGGATCTTACAGCCCTCAGGGACATAGTTTTGGGAGGCACAAGTGGCTGCTGAGTGAAGGGGGGGATCACAAAAAATCATGAGTCTTTCATGTGACAGAAAACCCTGGCGTGTTAGCACCAGGTTAGTCTAGATGTCAGCCAATATACATTTTTGCTAGCTCAGTAAGAAAAAGAATCCAACAACACTATTCCAGTATACACTAGAGACTAACTAATTGGTCTGATAACCAAATTATCTGCAGGACTGGCCAAACAGTTTTTGGCATCCTAGATGAAGACAGACTTTGTCACCACCACCACCTCTCCATATTCAATATAGAGAAAATTTAGACATTTAGAATGAACTTTTACATGTATTTATTTGACATTTGAAATGAAAAATATAAAAATAAGTAGACATTGTTTTATTTTTATCATTAATCCTAGCACAGTTATACTATATATGATAAATGCTCAGTAGCTGACACTTTAAGAAATTCTCTGGGAAAAATTACTTATAATTGTTAATAACTCTCCTGGGGTGCTCTTGTTGCTTATGTCACAGCAGCCTTGTTTGCTCATGTCACAATCAGCTAGAATATTCAGTACCGTACATCAGCTAATTATACAGAGATTATTTCATGGCATGCACAGTAACACACCAGGAGCTTTCCCACACATAGCTTCCAGCTCTCAGGGTGAATTACACTTGTGGCATGAGGGAAGCAGCCCCACCCCTCTGTTCTCAGGTTTTCTGTTTGTCAGAGGCGTAACTATAGGGGGGGCAGGGGGGCACGTGCCCCGGGCGCCATCTTTTCTGGTCACGTGGGGGGTGCCACCATGACCAAATTTTTTAATTTTTTTTTAATTTTTTGTTAATACAAATGTTTCCTGCTCAGTGCAGCAGCGCTGCAGCAGTCAAGGGAGCGCGTCGGTGCCCCCTTCCCCACGAGCGGTCCCTTCCGCGCCGCCTGTGGCCCCCCCATTGCTTTGCTGGCGCCTGGCGGCCAGTCAGTGGCCTGGCTTGGCGGCAGTGGCAGGCGCTTGTGAGGAAAAACCTAAGTATAATGTAGTATGTTGGGGGGGCGGTGGGGGGGGGCGGGGGGCGACATTTCAGTGCTTGCCCCTGGCGCCGTTTTCCCTAGTTACGCCTCTGCTGTTTGTGCAGGTTCACACTGCATGCCTCCATGTTTTCCTTCTAGCCAATGGGGAGGGAGAGGGAGAGGGGAGAGAAAGAGTGTGTTTGGGAGCTCCATGAGGAGGAACACAAAGTTGCCTTTTTCCAACACAAGCGTAGCATGCTTTACATCAGTTTGTTGGTAAAACCTCTTTTTAAACCAGCAAAAACCGTAGGCAAGCAGACTAATATTGTTTAAAAAGGTCAACTTGAGCATACACAGAGATCTTGTAACTAAAACTTTCAAAGAGTTTGCTTCCTGAAAACTGGGTTTCTACTCTTCCCATCTAGGCAAGGCAGTTCTATGTGCATTCCTAAAGGCTGCTTTCCTTTATCATATTAATGATTATGTAAAGACTACTCAGTGCCTTTCCCTGGCATTTGCTGAGCGGGGTTCAGAAAAACTCACTTAAAACCAGGAGGTTTAAAAAAAAAAAAAACAAAAAAACACCATAAATACATTGGGATAAGCTAGAATTCGGAAGGCAAAGCCTGATTTGTGTATGGGGTGTTTCCAAAGATCTTGAATGGGCTTCGGGGAATGTCTGGCCAGTGTGTGAATGCACACAGAGGAGATTCGTGGTAACAGCCCTGTGTGGAAACCCTCCAGGAAAAGTTTCTATAGTTAGAGAGCAACATGCCCTGTTGTGCCATGGTTAGATGACTGGCAGGCTCTCTCATGCACATGCATCCAATGGGCATCCAGAATCAGTGGGGTTTTTTTTTGCTGTGTAGCCTCTGGCTGACTGGAGGGCTTTCTCCCAGGCAAACAGCAAGAGAACCAATCCTGCTGTTCAGGATAGTTGAGCATGTTGCTATCTACCTGTTGAAACCTTTCCTGCATATGCAATGATGACTCGTGTCAGTCTGTATATGTGAGAGTGACTCCGAGCAATCAAGCTTGACAAAAGTATGCCTGACAACTGAAAGGATATGTACATTGAGCTACAAAATGTCCCATCAGCAATTCTTATTTACCCAGAACATTAAATAAAGAGGGGGTGGGTGGGTGGGTGGAGTTCACTTGCATCAAATTTGCTATGCCTTAAAGATTGGTGCCCTAGGTGACCGCCTAGTTTGCCTATATGGTCAGGCCAGAACCTAAATAGTCTTGAATTATCATTACATTATCCATTTCGACATCCGACATCCGTTTGTTGGATAGTATAATGTACAACAATGGATAGTCACCCTTCCAATGGGCTCCTAACATCACTGTTATGGAAAAACTGCCACTTCATCTAGAGAGATGAGCCGAAGGGACATGTTGGCCCTTTGAAGGTGGAAACCCTGCCTATCCTCCAGTCAAGAACCTATTTTCTGAATTATTTCTAAGGTCTTCTGCCTAAACTGCCCCATTGTCTTAAGCATGTGGGAGGTGCCAGTAGTGCCAGTAGTCCTGCCTGAACAACCTGAGCGCAGTCTCTGTTAACTACACCTCTCCTCTTTGGTGCAGCATCTAGTCATTTGTCACTGGCAAAGAAGGGTGCTAAGCCTATACCTGGGCCTGGACCGGGGGCAACCAAGCACAGGAAATATGACAGAAAGTACTGGTGCTTTTTTGGGGGGGGCAGTAAAACTCTACTATATTATTAGTTAAACTAGTATTTTTAAGCCCGTTATGATAACGGGAGCTAGCTTTCTCTCACGCCTTTAAGTGTGTGTGTGGTTTTTGTTTTTTTTAACCTTTCTGAGGCCGGGGCCGGGGGTGGAGCGGAGGCCGTAGAAATCATTTTTAAAAATGCTGCCGCGGCCGAGGCCACTGACCTACCACCCTCCCTCCCAACTGCCGAGTCCACCTTACCCCAGCCCGTGTCAGTCGGGCAAAGATAGTCCTTAATTTCAGAGGCAGAGAGGAGCTTGCAAATAGAGCTCCTCTCTGTGCAAAGGCTCTGCCGGAACTGGCAGTATGGACGTAAAGGACGCAGTAGGCGTCCTTTGAGCCCAAAATGCCATTTCGGGAAGAGGCTTTGCAGAGAGAGGAGCTCTGCTTGCGAGCTCCTCTCTGCCTCTGAAATTAAGGACTATCTTTGCCCGACTGACACGGGTCGGGGTAAGGTGGACTCGGCAGTTGGGAGGGAGGGTGGTAGGTCAGCGGCGTCGGCCGCGGCAGCATTTTTTTCTCCCTCCCGCCCGTCTCCAGCGGCGCCGCTAGGCCTCGGCAGCGGCTCTGCCACCACCTCGGCCGGCTTCCCCCGAAGCTTCGTCCCCCCGCCTGGCTTCGGCCGCGCCGCCAGGCCTCGGCCACGTCCTCTGGCCAAGGCGGTGGCATCGCCGCCACCTCGGCCAGTTCCCCCCGCTGACGCATACCTGGCTTTTTCAGGACGGCCGCTTCTGGCCGCCCAAGATGGCCACCGGGTGCTGGCAGTCGTGTCTCCCTTGCTCTGTTCTGGGCATGCGCTTTGCGCATGCCCAGAACAGCCCAGGGAGGCACGAACACACACCTTGGTGTCCATCCACGGACGGACAACAAGGCTTTTATTAGAGAGGATATGATCAGAATGCTTTAAAAGCTTGCACTAAACTTTTCTTTCAAATGGATTCTTTGAAAGAAGGATTCTTTGCATTTGCTATCTGCTTTTCTTGGGGAAGCTTATCTCATTTGAAGAAAAAGTAAGCCTCAGGTGGGAGGTGTGACAGTTATATCTGCATTGGGGCATGAGGCATCACCTGTTCTTCAGGTAAGCATTCCAAATGGTTGTTAATGGATTTCATTAACAATCCAGTCTAATGTCATAAGATGCAGGTCTGAGGTAGGGATGTGCACAGAACTCGCCAGCCCAGTTCAGCTCAAATCTGGGCTGGATTTGAGCCACCCCAGGCAGCTCAGGCTTGGGCTCTATTGAGCCTGGCCCTGTCTGGTTCAGCCGTCGAGCCGGCTGGCTATACATGTAAAGGGCAATCCAGGATTCCCCTTTACAAGTAAAAGGCTGTGGGTGAGGGTGGAGGGAAAGGTTTCCCCTTTTTGCCTTTAGCCACTGAGTGGTGGGATGGGCTGTGGGGGGGGGGAAGGGGGAGGGGAAAGTGTTTCATTTAAGGCTTTACCTCTTAAAAGAGCCCCTGCTAGGCTGGGGTAGCTGTAGCGGCCACTGGGAGAGCGACAGGGCTCCTTCCACTCCCCTACCACTGCATCTGCGGTGGCAAAGGAGGGGTCCACTTTGGAGAAGGAGGAAGAGGAGACACAGGGCGGGTGGGTGGGCTGCCTCCTTGACCAGTGGTCCCTCCTCCGCATCTCTCTGTGGGTTTTGTGTCACTTAAAGAGTGGGGCTCTCTGCCAGGGAGCCTGGCGACTGGCGCCGGTGCCCAGGTCCCATCCCATCCAGCTGCGGAAAGCAGGCACCAAAGGTGGAGCCAACAGCCGAGCAGCCTCTGCCACCACTGCCAGCTTTATCATCATCATCATCATCATCATCATCATCATCATCTCAATTTCTATACCACCCTCCCAAAAATGGCTCAGGACGGTTTACACAGAAAAATAATAAATAAGTAAGCTGGATCCCTGTCCCCAAAGGGCTCACAGTCTAAAAGAAAGATAAGATAGACACCAGCAACAGTAACTGGGGGTACTGTGCTGGGGGTGGATAGGGCCAGTTACTCTCCCCCTGCTAAATAAAAAGACTCACCACGTTAAAAGGTGCCTCTTTGCCAAGTTATCCCTCCCTCTTTAGAGAGAGGGATGGAGAACTTTAGGCAGAACTTTGGGCTATGATTCTTCTGAGGATTATTGAGCACTCTCCAGCCACACGACACTTGGCCGGGGTGATGGAAAGTACACTTGGCCCTTTGGAAAGTAAGACTGGGAAGGCGCTTCTCTCTCCATCCCAAAGACAAATTAGGACCCCGCTCTATCTTTCTATCTCTCTCGCACAATCGAATCCAGCCAGTTCAGCATCCTTGATTTGAGGTGGACACTACAAAAATGGAAATTTCTTAAATGTTTACACAGATATTGCCTAAGTTTCCAGCAGGTGATATCTCAAATAGGAAGTGAGAATGAAGTGCTGGGCATGACATCTGCACTAATCCCCTCTCCACAGCACAAGAGTATATTTTACTCTAAGGTGTCCATTTTCATTAACAATCCGGAAATAGGCCCCTGTTGACAGCTAAGGGTTATGTGAAAATCAAGGTCAGCTGTATCACAATAGATGGATGCTTAGGGCTATGCTATCAGTGCTGCAGAGGGTCGCATTTTTGACAAATATTCAAGAGGGTATAATTTATAGAATACTTTTCCTGTATTCATAGTCTTTAAACTATGAGTATTTTTGAGCAACATTTACAAAGCTCTCAATGAAAAGACAGAGGTGAATGTATAAGATTCCAAGATGCACATCTACTCACAAACCAGTCCCACAATTTTATAAATAAATACTTCATCTTAAGAAATGTTTGAGGTGTGTGTGTGTGTTGAGAATACTGGATTGATTTGAACAAACACCTATTGATGTCTCCCCAGATCTTGCTTCCCTGCGGCTTCAAAGAGAGAGCCTGGCTTGTTGAAATCTGCAGGCAGCCTCCCTCATTATCTTAGCAACATGGGAGCATGGCTGCTTCTCACACAACTCAGTAGCATCAAGAGTCTGGGTGGGTTCACATGGGAGAACTGGAGTAACACTGTCAAGAACTGGAGTAACACTGATGTGGACACAGCCGTTGCCTAGCTTCCTGCCCCATAAGCACACTGGTTCAACATGCAAATGACTGTGTTGGCTCTGAGTTTAACTCAGTTGCTACAGTGCAATGTCATGAATGAAGAATAGATTCACACAACTCATTTTGGGGCTGTTTTCCATCTATAATTCTTTTATTATTATTTTTAAATAAAATAATGACCATTTTTGGCCAGAAGAAAAGTTGAGGTTGTGAAGTCAATACCTTCCATTTTAGTATGGTAGCACAAACAATCTTTTAAAATAAACTGGAAACATGTGGATCTAGGACAGCTGTAGAATATTCAGATAATGCTTTCACCACTGCAGTTCTCCACTTGTGGTGACAAAAACTCATCACAAATAAAGGAAAAACCATAGCAATTTAAACTTGTATTCATCAGTCCAAAAAGCAGAATAAGACAACTGTACACCTAGCAAGCAAAGCTCTTTATAATGAAAAACTAGTATTATACAATATGCACGCAAACAGATTAAAAATATGTGTTTCATATCTATTCTGTATCTGTAAAAGGGAGGTGTTCTATAATCTGGGGACAGCACTGAGTAGGCCATGTTGATAGTCACCATTGATCTTCAATAGAAATGATGCAGATTGGCCACTCTATCAGATTTAAGTAAGGTCTCATATCAAGAATGATGTTCTCAAGATATGTGAGTACAGTACAAGTTCATGCTGGACTTCAAATATAAGCATCAGCATCATGAAATCAGGTCCAGAAACTAATTAGCAATTACAGTACTTCACTTGCTGCAATTTGCCTTGTATGTACCAAGCCAGCTCTGATTAGGACCTTCATGGCTCATACAAATAATCTCTCACAATTAAGATAACCATGCATCCTGCTGAAAAGCTTAAGAAACATGTAATGTGGGCCCTGAAAACACTGAGAGCAAATGAATGTCAGCCAAAACTCCACTAAAACCAGGGGCAATGAAAGAAACAGGATAAACCATCTTTAAAAGTTAGCATGGTACTTATGATTTTATTTTATTTTCCTACCTGGTGTGGTGTTGTTTTTCCTCTTCCTTATGGGTTCTATAACTACCCACACAAATTATACCTGAGCCCCTGTGGCTTCGCTTAATGGCAGGGCCCACAGAACTGTCTTTCCCAGGAGATGCCACTTTTTAAAAGAAGCCTGTGTGGATCGAATTCTTCCTTTAGTTCACCCCTGAAAAATATTGATGGTTTGCATCTTGCAGTGACTTTACAGTGATGGAATTTTGTAACACTGAATAGCGTTATTTCAAATTGTTGTCAATATTATGGAAAGCACAATTTGGCCTATTGAGTTTGCTTTCCCAGGCAGATGTAAGTAAGGCACAAATGTGGATCTATGTAGGCTAACTCCCTTCAGCAAGTCCAATAAATCAATGAACAGTGAATTCTTTCATAGAGTATAAATCTCCTTGCCCTGCATGTTCTGTTATTACAAGAGCTGAGCCTGCTGGAATGGTTTTCTGATTGGAAAATGTTTTTTTATATATAATATTGTCCAGCAATGAAAGTATAAGAATACTGCTTTATCAAATCCCTGTAGGAGAAGGTCCTTTTCATATGTTCATGCTACATCTTTAAGAAAGAGTTTTTGGAAGTTTGCTTGTTCTAGTACTAGTTGTTACTTACTAGTTGTTCTAGTAAGAACTAATCTGCCTACTTTCCTTTCACTATCTCTACAACTATATTTGGTTCAAATTGAGGTCCACAAGTAAGATCTCCTGCACCTCAAATGTTCACGCATCCACTGTCTTGGATGGGAGTGGATAACATCATTACAAATTACACCACCAACTACATCTTTGTGTATCACTTACTACAATTGTACCAAATTTTGTCCAAATTGGTTAGACAGTCCTCAAGTTAGTTCATTTGCACCTCAAAAATTCACACATCTGCCATCTTGGATCGAGGTGGATGACATCATCACAAACTATAGCACTGAGGTTTCCCCATGTGCCCCTACAGCTGTAGCAAATTTGTTCAAATCAGTTAGGCAGTTCACAAGTTAGCCCAGTTGCTCCTCAAAAGTTTACGCATCTGCCATCTTGAAATGGGGTGGATGACATCATCACAGACTATGCCATTGAAGTGTTTCTGTGTGTCATTCACTACAGCTGCACCTCATTTGGTTCAAATCACTTAGAAAGTCCACAAGTTAGCCCACTTGCATCTCAAATGTTCATGTGTCCACCATCTTGAATCAGGGTAAATGACATCATCACAAACTATGCCATTGGGGCATCCCTATGTATCCCTACAGCTGTAGCAAATTTGGTTCAAATCAGTTAAGTGGTTCACAAGTTAGCCCACTTGCGCCTCAAAAGTTTACACATCTGCCATCTTGCATCAGGGTGAATGACATCATCACAAACTATGCTATTGAGTTGTCCCTGTGTGCCACTCACTACAACTATACCTAATCTGGTCCAAATCGGTTAGACAGTCCACGTTAGCCCACTTGTGCCTCAAATATTCATGCAATCAGCGTCTTCGACTGAGGTAGATGACATCCTCACAAACTGGCATTGAGGTTTCCCCACGTGCCACTACAGCTCTAGCTAATTCGGGTCAAACTGATTAGGAAGTTCACAAGTTAGCCCACTTGTGCCTCAAAGGTTTATGCATCTGCCATCTTGAATCAGGGTGGATGACATCATCACAAAAGACATCATTGAGGTGTCCCTATGTGACACTACAACTGTACCTGATTTGGTTCATATTGGTCCAGGCATTGAGAAGTTGACAGAAGGGGGGGGGGACACACACACAAGGTGATCTCATAAGCCTACTGGAAAGTAGGCTAAAAATCCAGACCAAAGCCCTCTCTTGCAAGGTTAACTGCAACTCTCTCTACTGCTGTAGTAGCTCAGGACATATTTTTTGTCACCAAAAAATGGAGACAATGAGGCCAGCCTTACCCTGGATGACCTTCTGCAAATGAAGAGACTCTAACACTATTGTTTGTACAGGCACAAAACTAGTGAGCTCTGAATATTGCATAGGTAGGAACCCCAATCAACTCTGCTACTAGAGACGACATGAGCATTTGAGTAGAAGTCCTGACAAAAATGAGTTTGATTTATTGAGCCTGCAAGCAAGACGGAGTGCATGTGCAGTGCTCCTTAGCCTGAGGGCTGTCTTCTGGCACACAAAGTACCATTTTTCCACAAGAAATGCTGAGACTTGAAATGCCATTCCAGTGTCCAGAAGGGAACGATGCCCCACTGGGGCCTGGAACACCACTACGGCATCCACTGTTGCCACCAGTGCATTTGCCTGTCCTAAGCAAGCTTCTGAAGGGCCTTCTGAGAGTAGGTTAAAGGGGTAGCAGCCATAACAGAGCCAGCATGGAGTATGAAGCTATATTTATCTTTGTTCCTGCTGTTGCTGCCTCATTCAATCCCAAGTTCTGAGGCATCCTAGATGGGCATTTTGTAAGTGCTTTGCACATGACTGCATTGAATGCCCCCAATGTCTCAATGACTGGAATGTATTATGGGTGTACACAAAACCAGTACCCAGTTCAGTTTCAGTCCAAACTGGACTCAGATTGAACCAGGCATGTTTGGTTTTGCCCCCCACTCCCAGAACTGCTGGCTTGGCTTGAATTTGAGCCAGGCCAGGGTTTGTAACATTAAAAGAAAATATTTCTTTAAAGAATTCACTGCCTGTGGGGGGGCACTGCTATGGCCATGGGAGGATCTCCGGAGGTTCCCCCTCCCCCTGCCAGCCTCCTCCCAGTCTCAAAATCGCCTGGTTTGGGCAGTTTTGGGCCATTCTGGGCCTCCACTCTTGCAATGGCTTGAACTGTTTTGAGACTAGAGGGAGGTTGATGGAGGAGGGGGAACCACCAGAGACCTCCCCACAGTTGCAGCAGTGCCCCTTGGAAGCGGCGAGCTCTTTTAAAAAAAATCTTCTAATGTTAGAACTCCTAGACCAGCTGGAGAGCTTTGGATTGAGGGCAAGCCGTCAAGCCAGCCAAATTTGACATCGAACCAGCTTGGGGTCAAGCTGGTTTGCACATCCCTAGAATGTATCCAAAGAATCAAGCACTTTCACTGGGGATGCAGTGGGATTCTGTGGTGAACACCCTGGTTGAATTGGGACCAGCATTGAGGGCCCAAAGGGGCTTAGCTTCGGCCTGTATCTGGGATTGTCATTTTGCAAGAAACAGGAGTGTGAACTTTGGCTCTGCTGAGCCAAAGTAACTGAAGGGAACTGTTTATTCTATATTCAAGGCCTGAAAAGAGGGGGAAAGACTCACCTCTCCCTGCTCTGGAAC
Source organism: Hemicordylus capensis (assembly GCF_027244095.1). NCBI lineage: Eukaryota > Metazoa > Chordata > Lepidosauria > Squamata > Cordylidae > Hemicordylus > Hemicordylus capensis. The sequence continues at coordinate 103,041,267 of NC_069657.1, read as the reverse complement.
TTTTTTGTGCTTGTGCTGTGCCAAGGGTAATCATGGGACCCAGATTGAAATTTGCAAATGTTGAGAGTAATAATATTTAGATCTTAGGAAGCAACACATAGATATCAGTACCTACATATTTTAGGGGTATATTATGTATACACACAATAAATTGCTGAAACTCTGTGCATGTTTTCTTTTAACACTATTCTTGGGACCAAAAGGCACCAAGTCTGCATCAGGCTGACCACAAACCTGTCAATCTAGGCAGAGAGAGGAATGTTTTGAGAACATCAAAAAGGGATACAGCTCCATCTGATTCAGTAAGCAAGTGCCAGATACAACCCCCCCCCCTCAAAAAAATGGCAGACTCCTTGACCAAATATGGTAAGAGAGTTCCAGGGAGGAACCAGAGTTGCTGATATTAGACTAGAGAAACGGAGAGAAATGATATGACTGTTCTGATATGAGATATGGATAATGGGCCTGGGGAAAGGTATAAAAAGGCCACACACACAGTTGGGCAGGAAAGAAGAGATGAAGTAGGGGGGTCTCTCCACTCAGCCTGCCCGCCAGCACCCAGTAAGGGAGAACAAGGGAAGGCATGCTCTCACTCCTTGGGAGTAGTAGCATGTAGCTCCAATCCTGTGAAGGCAACTTGTGCTTAACAGATTGCTGAAGTTGCTCCTGTCTCTAAGATTGGAGAGACTTCCATTTCTGCATATTCAATTACTCTGCCAAACCACCTGGACAGGTGGATGCCTCTCTGCGCACTCAAGATCTCAGTTCCTGAGTCTCACAGCCAACATTGGCCTGCAGGATCTGGTAAATATATTTGCAGACATTGCCTTCAGCCCAGCATCTTCTAAACTAACATCCCTGTCCAACCTCCCCCACCCATCCTATGGATCTCTTTCTCTCCCCCTTCTGCTTCCCAGAAAAATCCGTCTCTTATTTAGCCTGTGCCTGTCAGCTTTCAGTGAGTCAGCTTACTCACTTCAGCCCGCTCTCCTCTGTCCCTCCTCCCCTTTCTCTGTTCTCATCTCATTCACTCTGGATTGTTGGCCTGAGGCTGGAATGGGCACCTCCTCCCTTCTCTGCTCTTTTCTTTTCACCCATTCCCCCCTCCTTTTTCCCATGCCTGGATCTTTGTCTCTTTTCTCCTTCTCTCTGCTTAAAACTGAAACTGTAAATGTTGTGTCTTAGCTAAAGAACAGCTGCGAGATATCACACACACAGAGTTCATTGCTAGTGACACAAAATGATTTTAATTGCTATTCATTGCTAGTGAGAGAGAAAATGATTTTAACTGCTACACTACATTGGGGAAGAAAAACAATTGATTGATTTGCTTGTGTGCTTAATTGCTTAGATATAATCATTTGCCTTAATAAAATGTATAAAACTACAGTTGTGTGTGATGTCTCTTTCCCTCCTGATTGTTCCATGATCTCAGAGCCGAACCAGGAACAGCATCAGTTGGCTAAGTCAGGAGGCGCTGTATGTTCCTTCTCCCCCTTGCAGGGAGGGTATTGCAGCCTGTTCACAACAATTCCATGCATCCCTAGGTGCTGATGATTCTAATACAACTACCTTCTTTGCAACAAAGGCCTGGACACTTTACTTCCAGGGGGCATCACAAATTATTAATAAGCAGTTTGGATTATAACTATGAATGCTGATACCCGATGACAGAAGTACTTCCTGGTGGCTACATCACTGGGGTAATTTTGTTACCATCACAGCTACAAAATTTCTGCCATACAAACATACCATCTGGAAAAGTGGCTTTCGGTGCTTCTTTACTATTCCTCCTAGCCTTAGCTACATCTTCACAGCCACCTTATTCTCCTCTCCCCCATAGCCACTATGACTTTTTCTTAACCCGTGATAATCACATCTGGTTAACTGTGATTATGAAACATTTAAGCAGTGACCATGCCACTATTAACATTCTGCAGAATGGCTGGCATGTTGTTCATGCAAAAAAGCAATACATTTAATCACAATGGCAAGAATAGGAGTTGAAGAAGTGCATTAATACTAAAATCAGGAGCTAGGTCTCCTCCAGCTATATCACAATGTATTGCAGAAGCAGTAGAGAGGCAGCCCTCAGTTTTACAGCAGCTCTGCTCTACCTGACCTGTGTTATTTTTTTTAAAGTTTTTTAAAAATCGTTTTATTGTGTGTGTTTTATTTTTATGTAAACCACCTGAGTCACTTTAGGAAGGGTGGTATATACATTGAATGAATGACATTTCTATTCATGTTTACACATTTGTTTGCTTGTTAAGGCTAGGTGGCCCAGCCTGGAATGGGGATGATGTACCCAATCTAGACCAAGAATTTGTCTTCTTTACCTTGGGAGTCTCTGGTTTGAACACAAAGCTAGGAAATTGGTAGGAGAACATACTGCTTAGGTGACTAGACTAGAGATTTGTCAGGCTCCTATTATTTACACGCCTGGCCAGTCCATAGGCTTCATACAGCCTGCAGTGGCTAATGCTGCACATTCATTCCCATCTGGCTTGGAGGAGGGCTCAGAGGCTTGAGTCCTATAGTGGCTCATTAGGTAGGCTGGATTCTCAGGCCCTGAGGCTCCAAGTCCTTAAGGGGATAAGTAAGAAGAGATCAGTGAAGCTTTCCATGGGTAAGGTTATTATACCTCTTCCATTCGCAACACCCCTCCACCCCCAAAGCATATTTTTTTAGTACAAGAGAATCACACAATGACTGACTGCCTTCGAAGCGTTTACCCACAATACGAACAGTGACCAGTTCCTACTTTTTCAGGTCAATGGTAACTGCAGCAAAGGCAGCTTTTAATCCACATTGAAATGGAACTCAGCCATGAAACAAATTGTGTCAGCCCAGCAACTGGCCAATTTAAGGAAGGTTAGAGTTACTCACCACAAACATTTTGCTAGATTTCCAGTGGTGAACCAGCAATGTGCTTTTTCCTTCTTTCTTTCTAACTTTCTTTGTTGTACACCCTAAGAGTTCATCAGCTGAACTACATGGGCACTATATTCACTGAGATCTGTGGATAGTTCAACTATTAGGAAAGTTCAATGGTTGCATTTTTTTCATGAAACCTAGCAATGACTTCTTTGCGGTGGTTAGCTTAAGAAGATGCTCACCAGGGGATCTTTATGTTCTTGTTCACAGACTTTTGAGGATGCAATTTGCTATCTGTGCCAAAAAAAATTCAGCAGTTTTACTATGTGTGAGTAGAATATTTAAGCAGACCAGGTTATTTTCCCTATTTCCTCTTGTTTATTAGCATTAAAATGCAGCTATTAAAAATGAATGTTTGAACCACTAGATTTGTTCCTATAGAATTCTAATTTTTGTGTGTGTTTTACTATTGCTTGCTGACAGTCTACAGACCAAGTTGTATTTGGAATACATGTGCATAGTATGTAAACCTTAAGCCATATTCAGACATTGAGCTTGTTCTCATGGGGGTGGGAGGTGGGGGGAGTTTGCAGGAAGGCAGGATGCTACCTGTCTCCTCAGATGACCAGAGTCTGCTCCGGGCTCTGCTGCTTGCATGCCCACACGAATGGTACTGCAACGATCTCCAGAACTAAAATCGGGACCTTGGTCTCCTCCATCTATATCACAATGCATTTCAGAAACAGCAGAGAGGCAGACCTCAGTTTTACAGTAGTTCTGCTCTGTTTGGCCTCTCTTTCCACCTGACTCTAAGACAGAAAAGACCCCATGATGTAGTACAGCTACACCATCTTCTTGTGCTAGCGCACCTTTGTTCATTGCACAAGTGCAATGTTTGTATGCTGGCCAGCATGTGAATAACTGTGCATGCCTACAGATCTGTACATGCACACACTGTACACAGATGGTATGCGTGTTGAGCATAATAGGGCAGTTCACATGATCAACATTGGGGTAGGAGAAGCATCCTACCCTAATTTGGGAGCTGCGCACACTGCTGGTCATGTATCAGTTGGGAGCTTGATCAAGTATGGGAGCTTGATCATGAGCAATGCCCCAGCTGGGTAGGATGATTTTTCTTCTTTCCTCATTCTGAAGCTGGGAGTGGAATCTGGATAGAGTGTGCCAATCCCATCCAACTGGGGCTTAGCTCAATAGCAAACTCCAAGTCCCTCCAATCCTGTTTCTAACTGACACAAGATTGGCCAATGGGAGTGCACACAGCTCCCGAATTAAGGTAGGAGGCTTCTCCCACTCAGCAGATTGTGTGAACTGCCCTGATATGTGAATAGGACTTTGGACTTAACAGAAACGACATGCACGTTCTTGCAAGTTCCTTGTCCACAAGTGTGATGTGAAGGCTTCCAGCATATCCAAGCAAACAAGCTGAGAAGATTAATGTGTATCATGGTCCTAAGGATGTATGTTCAGCAATCCTGTTGGGTTCCACTGTATGTGTATGCATGTATGTGTATGCACACAGTGCATGTGTATGCATTACAATGGCAACCTAAGCCTTGCTACACATTAACAGAAGCATCCAGCATGTTGCAACAAGGCCATTTGCAGTTTGGGTGCAGCAGCTCCATAATGTTGCTAGGTTTCACTTGGCTTGCCCAATGGTACAATGGAGTTTGTCTTGTACTTTTCAAAACAATGACAACAAAAATCTAAAGCTAGGTTTTTTCCTTACTGTTTCACTTGATCAGATATTTTCACTTCATTTATTGCTAAAATGGGGTGGGAAGGAAAAAGACAAGGAGCCGAGTCTCACAATCAGTGAGACCCGGTTTGGGGAGATAAGCAGGGAGAGTGGGCTAAGCCCGCTCTCCCCATAAACGAGCAGGACGGGAGCCCTGGGCAGCCGGATCGGCCGCCAACATGATTGCTGGTGGGGGCTAGGGAGTTTGGGGGTCGTGCGGCGCCCAAAAGCTCCAGTATGCCCTGTGCAAGCACGCAAGGCAAGCACGCAGGGCACGCCGCAAACCTGGTTTAAGGGGAGGGGTACTTAGGCGGGTTAACCACTGGGATGCAACCGGGCTTGGCTGTGAGCCCAGTGGCTCTCACAATCATCCGAAAGCGGGCTAGGCTCCCCCAGCCCAATTTGGGCTGATCGTGGGAATAGCCTCAAGGTTGTTTCCTTTACACACAGGAGAATGCAGGGGTTTTTAGAGTAATGGAGCAAAAGCAAAAGCAAAGCTTCAAACCTAGGATATTCTAAGCAAAATGGAGTGAAAAAGAAAATTATGCACAGATGGAAGCAAAAGCTGGAGATTTATGTCAGTTACATGATCTAGAGATGTTGCACTACCATACCTCCATCAGACCTGTGAAATGATCTTTCCTTTCCTATTGGATGAAATAATAAATGAGAACACAGGCAGCAAGGCTTCACAAGTGGTCAGGATAACAAAAGCCAATAACAAAGCAGTGAAGGGGTTTGGATGTTGAAAAACCGCATCCAGTCCCTCACAGAAAAATAAACTGGCATACAAATAATGTTAACTTGTTTCCTGCCCCTGAGAATCTTCAGCAAATCAAGATTCACAAACCTATTTTCAGATATTTTCTCCATTATAGAAGTTGCTTGGATATAAAATAGAACTACAATCCAAATAATTTCATCTCTTGCTTTGGATCGATTTGGACTGTACTGGCCACCCAATCATGAGGAGAAGCTTATGCATGGATGTTCTCCCATGCATTCATTCCTGATCATGGAAGTGCCTGTCATCACGGAAGTGATGTTCCCTTTTCAGATGAATGCCACTGTAATAGTGAGCGGCAGGCTACAGTGATGAGAGAGGATTTATGGCCCCATTTGAGATCTTGCACATGAGCACAGAATCTCTTTTTATTAATGTCTGAATAGGGCTAGAGTGTGCAGCTTCCTAATGTCAGCCTCTTTGGCTCAAGCTATCAGCTGTGGCTGAGATGATAACCAAAAAGAGACAAAATAAAGGCCTTCAAACCAAACATGACTGTGTCAGTGGGCAGGGCCTTTCCAGTTCCTGGGCCAAGAATCTGCAATTCCCTCCCTCATGACACCATATTCCCTCCCTCAGGACACCATGGAAACTGTATTGTGAACGTAATTAGCAATAGCAATAGCACTTACATTTATATACCGCTGTATAGCCGAAGCTCTCTAAGCGGTTTACAATGATTTAGCATATTGCCCCCAACATTCTGGGTACTCATTTTACCGACCTCGGAAGGATTGAAGGCTGAGTCAACCTTGAGCCCCTGGTCAGGATCGAACTTGTAACCTTCTGGTTACAGGGCGGCAGTTTTTGGAAGGCCTGTCCAAATGAAGAGAACAGAAACGAACAAAAACTCTGGCAAAATAAATGCAAGGCAACAATAAGGGAGGCGAAAAGAGAGTTTGAGGAACATTTAGCTAAAAGCATCAAGGGGAATAACAAAAACTTCTTTAAATACATGAGAAGCAGGAAACCTGCCAGGGAGGCAGTTGGACCATTAGACAATGAGGGAGTGAAAGGGATTATTAAGGAGGATATGGAGGTTGCAGAGAAGCTAAATGAGTTCTTTGCATCCGTCTTCATGACAGAGGATACTGAGCATATACCTGTTCCTGAACCAGGCTTTTCGGGGATGGCGGCTAAAGAACTGAGCCAGAGAGAAGTGACGAGAGATTATGTTCTAAACTGTCTGGAAAAACTGAAAACTAACAAATCACCAGGGATGGATGGCATCCATCCACGAGTCCTCAAAGAACTCAAATGTGAAATTGTTGACCTCCTTGCTAAAATATATAATTTATCCCTGAAATCAGGTTCTGTACCAGAGGACTGGAGAGTAGCAAATGTAACACCAATTTTCAAAAAGGGATCCAGGTGTGATCTGGGAAATTACAGGCCGGTTAGCCTAACGTCTGTTCCAGGCAAATTGATGGAAAGCATCCTCAAGGATAAAATTGTAAAGCACATAGAAGAACAGGCCTTGCTGGGAGTAAGCCAGCATGGCTTCCGCAAAGGTAAATCTTGCCTGATCAACCTTTTGGAGTTCTTTGAGAGTGTCAACAAGTGTGTGGATCAAGGTGATCCAGTTGACATAGTATACCTGGACTTCCAAAAAGCTTTTGACAAAGTTCCTCATCAACGACTCCTGAGGAAACTTAGTCATCGGATAAGGGGACAAGTACATGTGTGAATTGCTAACTAGTTGAAAGACATGAAACAGAGGGTAGGTATAAATGGAGAGTTTTCGCAATGGAGGGAAGTAAGAAGTGGTGTCCCCCAGGGATCTATACTGGGACCAGTGCTTTTTAATTTATTCATAAATGATCTAGAAGCAGGGGTAAGCAGTGAGGTAGCCAAATCTGCAGATGATACCAAACTCTTTTGGGTAGTGAAATCCATAACTGATTGTGAAGAGCTCCAAAAGGATGTCTCCAAACTGGGTGAGTGGGCGACAAAGTGGCAAATGCTGTCCAATGTTGGCAAGTGTAAAGTGATGCATATTGGGATGAAGAACCCCAACTTCGAGTATATGCTGATGGGATCTGAGCTGTCAGTAACTGACCAAGAGAGGGATCTTGGGGTCCTGGTGGACAGTTCGTTTAAAGTGTCGACTCAATGTGCAGCAGCTGTAAAAAATCTAGGACCAGCAAACGGAAGTACTTTTTCACACAACGCATAATCAACTTGTGGAATTCTCTGCCACGAGATGTGGTGACAGCCAACAAGCTGGATGGCTTTACGAGGGGTTTGGATAACTTCATGCAGGAGAGGTCTATTGATGGCTACTAGTCAGAGGGCTGTAGGCCACCTCCAGCCTCAGGGGAGGGGTGCCTCTGGGTACCAGTTGCGGGGGAGTAACAGCAAGAGAGAGGGCATGCCCTCAACTCCTGCCTGTGGCTTCCAGCGGCATCTAGTGGGCCACTGTGCGATACGGGATGCTGGATTAGATTGGCCTTGGGCCTGATCCAGCAGGGCTGTTCTTATGTACATCTGTTTTGCTATGTATTTGGGGATGGCTGAACTGTTTTTGCTCTTCTGTACTTTGATTCTAATTGATATTATTGTGATTGACTTGCTGTATGTTTATAATGATTTGTGACATTATGTTGTATATTTTTTAAAAAATAAAAATATATATATATTTGAAGTTATCAGTTGCTCTCTTTACATTGCTCCATGCAGAAAATGGTTAGTATATTATATATGCATGTTTCCTGTACAGAATAGTCATTTTATCCTTGACTTGACTTGCATCATGGAGACAGCAGCCACAGGAAGCAAATACAAAGTACCAGCTCAGTCAAACTACATAAACCATTTTCAAATATTGTTTATTCAACTAAAAATGAACTGCTCCAGCATAGGGATTTTTGTCCTGTCTTCCTAATAAGTTTCAGTTTTCTGTTCCTCTTACTTTGATTAAAGTGCTGTTGTCAAAAATAACAATCACTTTTAAATAATAGAGGGGTTTTTTTAAAAAACAACAACAACCAACTTTCACATACTCAAATTCTGATGTTCTGGTTCTATTTGCATTCCCATAAATAAATGAATTTTAAAGAACACCTTTGGGCATCACAGGGAACATCAGACCAAAAGGCATATCTATCTTTGGAGTGGTATGACAATGTGAAATATTTATGATGGCAAGTTTTATAACCAATAGCTTCCATAAAGTCACCCTAACTATAACTGCTTAAGCATACCCATAACTTTAATACTGATTGACTTGGTTATTGATTCTCAAATTATGTCTCAAATTATGTCACAATTATTTTTTTTAATCACATAAACCATCCAAATAAAAATGAGACTAAGCAAAAGTATAAAGCATATTTTACAGCCTCATCTCCTGTTTCTTGTTAGCCCAGGACAGACAGAAAGGACTTACAGTGTTTAAGAGTGGATCAGCACAAACCTACAGGAAGCCTGTTGGATCCCACAAGCCTGCAAACTCTACCAGCTTTGCTTCTCACTTGCAATTAGATACACAGTGAGGAGATTTGCACCTCTGCATGGGACATAAAAAATCCACTCCCAGACCCAGAAGCTTTAAAATCCAGGCAGGGGGAGAACAGATGAGGAATGGATAGAGAAGGAACTTTGGCAGCTGGAAAGAAAGACATTGCCAAGACATCTGGTTTCTCACCTCTGGAGGAGGATGAAGCACCTTTTCCTTTTCTCCTTGCTTTCCCCACTCCCAGTCAACACTGTTGGGGACTAAGGAAAAAAGTCCTTTAAAACCCAATCTGATCATTCCAGCAGAGGAAATTGCTTCAAACTGTAGATGATTATTAAAACAGGCACTATGTCAGGAACTGGCTAACTGACTGGGATACTAAAGCCTCTTTGGGGACTATAGGCAAAGTGTGTTGTTGAGTCAATGTTGACTCCTAGTGACCACAGAGCCCTGTGGTTGTCTTTGTTGGAATGCAGGAGTGGTTTACCATTACCATCTCTCATGCAGTATGAGATTATGCCGTTCAGTATCTTCCTATATTGCTGTGGCCCGATATAGGTGTTTCCCATTGTCTGAGAAACAAACCAGTGGGGATTCGAACCAGCAACCTCTGGCTTGCTAGTCAAGTCATTTCCCCGCTGCACCATTAGGTGGTTTTGGGGCACTATAGAGAGAGCAAATTGAAGTCATAGCGTATGAGTTTTATTTCTGTTGATGCCAGTGATGGGAGAAGCAAGCCTAGACCCTTACCTTTAAGTAAACCTTTCAGAGGATAGGGGCTTCCATCTCTCCTTGTCCCCCTTCTCAGAGTTGCCCCTTCTTTCACACAGAAACATTGTTTTTCATGCACATGACTGTAGTGTTATGCAAACAGGTTCAACATTGAACGTGTTCAACATCAAACTACTTTGCTTCTACCATTTGGCGTTGAACCGAACCACCCCCTGTTTGGTCCGACTTCAGACCCACTGGGGATTCACAATTTTTTTTAATCACTTATCCCCTCCAGGGGACTTCCTCTAGGTGGCGGGGGGTCCGTGGGGGGTCCCCTCCCCTGCCAGCCTCCTTGCCATCCTCTTCACTCAGTTGGGCCTTCCCCCTCTGGTGCAGTGGCCATTTGGGAGGCTTAGGCCACACAGAGGCCCATTGTGCAAGTGTGGCAGCATACAAAATGGCTGCTGCGCCAGAAGGGGATGATCTGGCCAAATGGCCAGTTAGGGTGGCAAGGAGGCCAGCAGAAGGAGGGGGAGCCGCCATGGACCCCACCCCATGCCACCTAGAGGAAGTCCCCCAGAGGGAGTAAATGGTTTTTTAAAAATTGCAAACTCTCCGCAAGACCGAACCAAACTGGGGGGAGGAAGTTTGGGGTGTGTGTGTGTGCCAGACCGAACTGACTTGAACTGAACTAGGCCAGCTGGTTCCATGCACACCCCTACACCACTTACAAAAACCCATAGGTGGGATGACTCTTCGTAAGGTGCCTCCACCACAAACTATCACACTTCACAATACTGGTCACCAAGGAAAACGATTCTAGTTTCACCTTTTTGACATCAAATCAGTCAGTCAGTCCTTTATTGTGGTCATAGACCAGTGCATAGTTAAAACATACATACTTACATACAAAAAAGGAAACTCAGCATAATAAAACAGACAGCTTATAACACAATAGTGACAAGTTAAAATTAAGGCAGTTGTGGTGAACTCCAAATAGGTCTGACTGAAAACCTTATTGAGCAGAGCACCCTCCATTACAATCATGAAACAAGAATCACAGGGGGGTGGGGGGAAGCAGAACATTATTGACATCAAAATATGCAGGGATTGCTTGCATTCTTTCCAATGGCCCATCCTCACATACATTTCTGATTTGCTCTTGTCCCATGCGGGACCTTACATCGAAAAACTACTTGCTTGGTTTTCTTGAGAGATCCATCTCATCTGGACCAAGTTATAGCCTGCATGATTCTAAAACAACAAGTGCTGCTTTCTTACAAACTCAGCTCTAGTATAAAACAGAAGGATTTTATGTAGAAGTTACAACTAGTATAGTGATCATCAGGAAAGTGAAAGCAAAATATTTCTTTCTGAACTGTTCAATGGTATATTTAACACATGGGGAAGAGGCTCATGTGAAATACTAATAGCAGAACATCTGCTATTTCCACCATTAACTTAAACACGGAACAGGTCTATGTTTTGTACATTACGGTTCAACTACCTGAGGAGCACACTAACACCACCTCATGCCAGTCACTAAGAGATGGCTACTCATATCTGTTTCGAGATACCTTCTAGAGTATAGCATCTGATCAAGAAACAGTTTGTCATTGGTATCCAGGCACCACTTTGTAAAGAGCAGCGCAAAGAAAAGGTAAACTTTAGCTGCTAAAGTTTAGCTAAAACCTGTCCTGTGCCACTGCCACCACCAGATAAAATGAAACACAGGGTAAAACACCAGCAAAAGCCACTGAAGAAATACTTTGCTGCAAGCAAATAGGAATAACTGGTAAGTGAGGCCTGTTGTTGACCAGACAAAGTCATTTTGTGTAGATTATAATGATGTGAAAATTCAAGAAATTAAATACATGTAATTTTTTATTAATTAAGAAAACAATTTTCTTGCTATAAGAGTAAAATAACAGTTTGAAATGTGTAGGATTTCAACTTCAAACATTATTCATTTTATGGAATAATGACCATATATGGTAAAAGTTAATCAATGAGGCTGTTCGCACAACCAGCCCTACCCAAGCTTTCACAACACTACCCAGGTAGGGCTGATTGTGTGGAGAGCTGGGATTGGTCCCCATATCAGTGCTGCCTGACTGAGTAGCTTGGGTTCTTAACCCAGGCTAAAAGTGAGATAAGAGGATGGAAGTGTGCCTCTCACTCTACGGTCCAGTCGTGTGGCTGAGTGGGCTTCCGGCAGACACCATCAGCCATCTCAACCACAGAGCCAGGATGAAGGAGCTTCCTGGTTGGCATACCCCCAATGCACCACACGAGCAGCGCAGTACATTGTAGGCTTCCTGGAGGCCTTGCCTCGTTCTCACCAGCTCCAGATCACTACACCACTCACTGCGGTGGTGATCGTGTGGGCGAGCAGCACAGTGAAATAGAGATGAGCTGTGCTCATGTGGGGGAAGGTAGGTATAATCCTGCCCTCCCCACCACCAACCGGCAGCCCTCCACAGCCCTGACATTTTTGGTTCTGTGAGCAAACTCATAGTAGCAATAGCACTTACATAGCACTTACATTTATATACCGCTTTATAGCCGGAGCTCTCTAAGCGGTTTACAATGATTTAGCATATTGCCCCCAACATTCTGGGTACTCATTTTACCGACCTCGGAAGGATGGAAGGCTGAGTCAACCTTGAGCAAACGATCTGAGTAAACGATCTGAGAAAGATTTTCTGCTTTTCTTGGGCATGTTCTTTTATTTTTTTAAAAAATTGATCTGATTATTGCGTGTTAAAATATGTTGAGAACAATAACAGTTAAAATATGATTATTAGATTCAGAATTTATTTTTTAAAATAGGGAAAAATATTTAAAACTTTTCCCCAACATATTCCAATGCAAAAAAAAAAAAAAAAAGTAGTGCATTTAGCTAATTTCAGTGGCAGGATTGTTTATGTAAAATTTGGTATCTCAAGGTCATTGGGAAGTATGACTTTATTTCACACAAATAAATTCTTCAAAATATGTAATCAAATTGCTCTCCCCTTGTAAAATAAAAGAATCACCAATATAAAAGTTGCCTCTTCCCTGGTTAGTAGGGGTAAACTGATTTACCCTGATGATGTTGCTAGGCCCATTCATCACCAGTGAGTAATGAACTGTACCCTGTGGTGGAAATATCTGAGGGGGGCCATACTCATGCTGAGATCTTGCATTCATTTTGGATGTAATCTGCATACAACACACAGTTCCGACATCTGTCTCTTGCATTACTTGACCTTTGGGCCTCACTTTGAAAAAAAGACCTTTACATATAATTGTTTTCCTCCTCATATACTATTCCCAGTTATCTGACTGCATCTGATTAAATGGGCTATGGCACATAAAAGCTTATGCCATTACATTTTAATGTGCCTTCATGTTGACACAAGAGTCTTCATTGTTTTAGCAGAAGAGAAGTCTTTGCAAAGCTCTAAAAGATATGATAGGCTTTGAATTTCTCTTTAATGCTGTTTCCCTCCTCTGTGCCTGCATGGTTTGTGAGCGGGGGGCAGGCAAGGTTGTGTGTCTGTAGGGAAGGTGAGACACACACTGTAGGGAAGGTGAAACAGACACTGCCTGCCACCACATTTGCTGAGTGAGCACATGATCACACTCTCCCAATGAGAGTTGCGCAAGCCAGTTGCTTATAGACCAATCCCACCTCCCAATCCTCACTTGCCCTGCAGAATGGTACCCACCCGCATGCCTTCTTCTCACAGTGGGGGATAGCCAGTTGCCATGAGGGGGGCAAGTAGGTTTCCCCCCCCTTGATCTGATTGATTGGCTGGGTTTGTGGGGGTTTTTTTTGGGGGGTGCCTACATCCCACTGAGCTTTTCATTAGAAGTGGCCCGGTGGGGGAGGGGGGCATGTTGGGGAAGGAACCCTTTTGTAAAGGGACCCTTTTGTAAAATTGCTCAAGTCACCCACTCAGAGCTTTGTGGCTTCCTCCACAGAGGACTCTGTGTGGTGTAGTAGACGCCAGGAAACAGATTACTGGCCAACTCCATGTTGGAGATAGGACCCTGGCAGCATCAGCTCTCAGCTGCAATGTCTCATAGAGACCACTGGCGGAGGGTGGTTAAGGTCATGGATAAAAGTGATGGACTCCTCCCCTCTTTGTTCTTCCCGTGTTAGTCTCTGTTTTGTCTCTCCAGGGATGGCTGTTTGCTTTTGGTCCCTCTCTTCAGCCATGAGCTACAGCTAAAATTAAGCTGCAGGCTTTTTCACATTTTTTGTAACCCTTTCTTTAAATAAATCCTTGTAGTTCTTCAATACTAAAGAACTGTCTCAAGACCTCTTGCTTTTCTGTTTTCTACCAAATTGGTTTTGCTTTGCTATTTGGGGACTGAACTGCCATTCTTCCCCTCCCCTCCACATCTGGTCAATCACCTAGCCATGGAATGAAAACCTTTTTAGGAGGTTACACCCCACTGTAGGGGGAGTCCCTGTATTCATGTTAGGAAGTTTATGTATTACTCTGTTGCAAGTTTTGTATTTCGTTAATAAACTACAGCCCTAGTTAATTCCATACTTGTGTGTCATGTCTTCTTTGGGGTCTGGGTGCAATCCAAAAATCATTTTAATAGTTCTACAACTGTGTGTCAGTCTCTGAAAACACCTCTTGTGCATCTAAACATGCTGCAGACAGAATAAAGGTGTTCACAAATCTAAGAGGTCATAATAGTTTTGATTTTTCTTTAAGAAGGACACATAAAATAAGTGGAAATATGCCCCTCCCCCTATCCAGATCCAAGCTATAGAAACTAGTGGCTTTCACCCTGAATTGGGTCATTTTCTAGTTGTTCAGGAGTATTTTCAAAATGCTCAGCAGGAATACTATTCAAACCATATTAGCAATGGTGCATACTTATCATTTTTGCTCAAATTGAACATGGTTTTACATAAATATTCATAGGAAAAGCTCTTTTATTTGCACACACTAATTCCTTGCTGGATGGTTTAGAGCTCTGTTTCTAGCACTGTTCAGTATCAAGGGCAATGCAGCTTTCTTTGAGCAAAGCTTATTGATAGCTTAGGAAAAGTAGCTGTTGTCTCATCATTTTGCAAAAATAAATAAAAAAAATGCAGTTCTGGTACTGCATAGAGCCCTATTTAGACATCTATACACTTGTACATGTTTTTGTGTGAACTGGCATTCATTTTAAAAGTGAACCTGTATACAGGGCTAGGGGTGTGCACAAAAGTGGTTTGCCTGGTTCGGTTCAAGTCTGATCAGACTGGGCATGCTTGGTCTTGCACACTCCTGAACCGTCCCAGCTCGAATTCAAGCTGGTCCGGGATTCAAAACATTTTTTTAAAAATTGAATCTCATCGTTGGGCCCTGAACAACCCAGGCTACTGCTGTACCTTTTTTGAACTTAACATGCATTCAAACCTGTACCTGCGTACATAGTACACTCATATGAGTGTTCAACACAATGTCTGAATAGGATTTACATTTGTATATAATAGTATGAATACTCAGAAGTCAAAACAAACCTGAATCTGAACCCAAGAATTGATTCAGAGAGATTTTTCATAGAAATAGAACGTAACATCTCTTGACTGTCTGGAACCAGTCTGGAACCTAAAAACAAAAAATGATAACCAGCTGCATTATTGTTATATTTTCTTTGTTTTATTCTCTCGTATGTATTTTGCTTGTAAAAAGCTTTAAAAAACAAACAGTTTCTTAAAAATTACTAGCTGGCAAGATATGCAACATTACAGAGCTGTCTCAGGGCAGCTGCAGACTCCTAAGGCAGCTCCAGCACTGTAGTAGCACAAGCAGAACTTCCAAGTTTCCTGCACTGTCACAAATGGTAATGTTGTGTTAGTGCCACTGGGGAGGAGTGATTTCCCCATCTCCCCTTCCTCCTAAAGCCCACTATGACTCCGTAAATATATCCCTGAGGATTGTGCAACCCTCATGGACATATATTTGGAAGTCAGTTGGCTTCAGAGGGAAGGGAAAGTTGACAGAAAACACCCTTCCCTCCGTGTAGCAGCAGTATAGCATCCCTGCACAAGCACTCTGTTTAGTTTGGATGTGGGCCACAACTTTCATGCATATCCACAGTTGTTTTAAGTAATCCACCTATATAGTACAAAATTTTATGCAAATAGTCTCCCCAAATAGTCCATTTTTTAAAAAAAACAATCTGCCTGTATAAGGCACAGTGACATGTTGGGATCAAGAAGAGAACCAATTCATTTCCAGTTTAAGCAAGTTACCTGCCTTACAAGATGCACTGTAATTTTCAGTAGAAATGCTCTGGCATGTATATTTTGAAAAGTTGTATTTCGTCGACTGCAGCATTTATGTTGATGCAGCATTTATGTTGGAATTCAGAGGCAAGCCCAAAATGTACTTCTGCTGATGCGGCGTTTAGATGAGATTTCTGGGTGGGATTTCTGGCAGAGTTAGGAATGTAGGAACATAGGAAGCTGCCATATAATGAGTCAGACCTTAGGTCCATCTAGCTCAGTATTGTTTACACAGACTGGCAGCAGCTTATTCAAGGTTAGAGGCAGGAATCTCTCTCAGCCCTGTCTTGGAGATGCCTGGGAAGGAATATGGAACCATCTGCTCTTCCCAGAGGAGCTCCATCCCCTAAGGGGATATCTTACAGTGCTCACATGTCAAGTCTCCCATTCATATGCAGCCAGGGTGGACCCTACTTAGCTAAGGGGACAAGTCATGCTTGCTTCCACAAGACCAGCTCTCCACACTATTTTCGTGGGGGGAAATGGCGCCCAAACAGCATAAGCGCTATACTGCTAGTTTCAAGCTGACAGTTGTGCTAAGAGCAGGACGGATCGTAAATAGAGCTGCAGCCCATGAATTTGAAGTGGATGAATGCTGCATTCGAAGGTGGAAATCAGAAAAAGATGATCTGGCAAGTATGCCAAAATCAAAACGTGCAAGGAGAAGTGGTGTTGCAGCCTGGCCTAATCTAGAGAATAACTTTAAGGAGTGGATTAAAGAGCAAGGAGAAAAAGGACTGCCAGTCTCTTCTGTGAAAATCTGCCTACAAGCAAAATTAATGGCAGAACAAGTGAGAATAACTGACTTTAAAGGTAGCCTGTCTTCGTGCTATAGATTTATGAGGCAAAAGAATTTTTCTGTGCTCACTAAAACAACAATGGGTCAGTACCTGCTGAATGTCTGGTGGGAACAAAAATTAGTGTTTTTAGCGTGTGTTGCTAATGCTATTGAGCAGGAAAAATTTGTGCAATCACAAATAATAAATATGGATGAAGTTCTACTGATGTTTGACTGTCCCCTGAATAGGACTGTGAATGAAAAAGGAGAAAAAACAGTTTCCATAGTGACAACCGGAAATGAGAAGACATTTTTCACGTGCAGCCTGCACTGCAAATGGCGACAAAAACTAATGGTGACAAAACCCAAAAACAAAACCAATGCTAATTTTTAACTGAAATCTATCCCAAAAGGCGGATTTCCTTCAGATATTGTTATTTGTGCTAATGAGAAAGGGTGGATGTGGAAAGGCATAATGTTAGAATGGCTTAATGAAATTTGGCAGAAAAGAAAATGAGCTTTTCTCCAACCATGTGGCATTTTAATAATGGACTCCATGCATGCACACTTACTGGATTCAGTTAAAAATGAATGCAAAACGGTATCAGCTACACTAGCTATGATTCCTGGTGGTTTGACCAAAATCCTGTGTGAACAAGGCATTTAAATGTGAGATGCGAAAGCATTGAGAAAACTGGATGAGGACAGGCCTGCATACATTCACAAAGGGCGGGGAAATGCACAAAGCAACCTACAGCGATGTCACAAAATGGGTTTCGGAAGCATGGAAAGCTGTTAAAACTTCTTCAGTGATTTCTGGTTTCACCAAAGCTGGAATTATACAATCTGAAAATGTTGAAAGCTATGCAACTGACATTTGACAAGAGGATGAAAATGAAGAGGATGCAGACTATCCTGAAAAATTAGATGAGACCTTGTTAAACCTTTTTATTTTGGAGAGTGATAATTCGGACTTCGAAGGTTCCTCTGAAGTGCAATTTGAAATTTATAATGTGATTTGCTTAAGAATAAATAAAAGAAGGTTTCCTATGAAGTGTAATGGGAAATTATTTCGGCAATGTGATGTGTTAAATTTTTTTTTTAAAAAATGTTCAGCATTTATGTCTTAATTTCCTTTCACTGCATTCATTTCCTTTCATTGCATTAAGAATGATGAGGATATGGGTTACAATACTTAGCTGTAGTAAAAATTTACAGTAGTAAAATTTTAAGCATTCAACACAACCAAAAAAATAATGCATGGTGTCCCCCTCTAACTGCAGGGGTAAACCACACCAGTTTATGCCGATGCGGCATTTCTGCTGACTTTCTACAATTTTTGAGCCTTTTCCCCTTACTGAGGCGTTTACACCAATGTAGCATTTCTACCAAAAATTACAGTATTATTGGCCTTAGATGACCAGACAAGCCAAGCGAAGGATGGGCTATTTCAGTGGGAATCACAATAAGAACATAAGAACAGCCCTGCTGGATCAGGCCAAAGGCCCATCTAGTCCAGCATCCTGTTTCGCACAGTGGCCCACCAGATGCCGCTGGAAGCCACAGGCAGGAGTTGAGGGCGCGCCCTCTCTCCTGCCATTACTCCCCTGTAACTGGTACTCAGAGGCATCCTGCCTTTGAGGCTGGAGGTGGCCCACAGCCCTCCGACTAGTAGCCATTGATAGACCTCTCCTCCATGAAGTCATCCAAAGCCCTCTTAAAGCCGTCCAGGTTGTTGGCTGTCACCACATCCTGTGGCAGAGAGTTCCACAAGTGGATCACGCATTGTGTGAAAAAGTACTTCTGTTTGTTGGTCCTAGACCTCCTGGCAATCAATTTCATGGAGTGACCCCTGGTTCTAGTGTTGTGTGAGAGGGAAAATAATTTCTCTCTCTCCACTTTCTCCACACCATGCATGATTTTATAGACCTCTATCATGTCTCCCCGCAGTCATCTTTTTTCTAAACTAAAAAGCCCCAGGTGTCGAAGTCTTCACTCATTAGAAAGGTGCTCTAGGCCCCTGAACATCTTGGTTGCCCTCTTCTGTACCTTCTGCAGTTCAACAATGTCCTTTTTAAGATGTGGTGACCAGAACTGTACGCAGTACTCCAAGTGTGGTCGCACCATAGTTTTGTATAAGGGCATTATAATGTTACCCGTTTTATTTTCAATCCCCTTCCTAATGATCCCTAGCATGGAATTGGCCTTTTTCACAGCTGCTGCTGCACATTGAATCGACACTTTCAACGAGCTGTCCACCACAACCCCAAGATCCCTCTCCTGGTCCGTCACCGACAGCTCGGATCCCATCAGCATATACTTGAAGTTGGGATTTTTCGTCCCAATGTGCATCACTTTACACTTGCTAACATTGAACCGCATTTGCCATTTTGTCGCCCACTCCCCCAGTTTGGAGAGATCCTTTTGGAGCTGCTCACAATCCGTTTTGGATTTCACTACCCAGAAGAGTTTGGTATCATCTGCAAATCTGGCCACATCGCTGCTTACCCCTGCTTCTAGATCATTTATGAATTAATTAAAAAGCACCGGTCCCAGTACAGATCCCTGGCAGACAGCACTTCTTACTTCCCTTCATTGTGAAAACTCTCCATTTATACCTACCCTCTGTTTCCTGTCTTTCAGAGCCCGATTTCAGGGATAAGTTAAATATTTTAGCAAGAAGGTTGGCAATTTCACATTTGAGTTCTTTGAGGACTCTTGGATGGATGCCATCCGGCCTGGTGATTTGTTAGCTTTCAGTTTTTCCAGACAGTGTAGAGCATCATCCCTTGTCACATCTATCTGACTCAGCTCTCTAGCCTCTATCCCTAAAAAGCCTAGTTCAGGAGCAGGTATACAGTATGGTCAGTATCCTCTGCCGTGAAGACAGATGCAAAGAACTCATTCAGCTTCTCTGCAACCTCCGTATCCTCCTTAGTAATCCCTTTCACTCCCTCATTGTCTAATGGTCCAACTGCCTCCCTGGCAGGTTTCCTGCTTCTGATGTACTTAAAGAAGTTTTTGTTATTCCCCTTGCTACTTTTGGCTAAATGTTCCTCAAACTCTCTTTTTGCCTCCCTTATTGTCACCTTGCATTTCTTTTGCCAGAGTTTGTCTTCCTTTCTGTTCTCTTCGTCTGGACAGGCCTTCCAATTTTGAAAGGAAGTCTTCTTCCCTTTTATGGCTTCCTTGACGGTACCCGTTAGCCATGCTGGCATCCTCCTGGACTTAGTGGTACCTTTCCTCCTTTTGGGTATACAATCTAACTGGGCTTCTAGTATTGTGGTTTTGAGTAAACTCCATGCACTCTGGAGCGAAGTGACTCTCCTGATTTCCCCCCTCAGCTTTCTTTTCACCATACTCCTCATTTTGGAGAAGTTTCCTCTTCTGAAATTCAAAATGTCTGTGTTAGACATCCTTGGTGATTCTCTCCCCGCATGTATGCTGAATTTGATGGCACTGTGGTCACTGTTCCCTAAAGGGTCGATGACACTGACATCACGCACCAGGTCCTGGGTGTCACTCAGAATTAGATCCAAGGTCACCTTCTCTCTGGTCGGTTCCATGACCAACTGTTCCAGTGCACAGTCATTTAGTGTACCTAGAAATTTGACCTCTTTGTCCTGACTTGAATGTGAATTTACCCAGTCTATTTAAATTCTAGTGAATTTACCCAGTGGGTAGTTGAAATCACCCATAATTACAGCCCTGCCTCTCCTTGATGCCTCCCTGATTTCCTCCTGCAACTCCCTGTCGGCATTTTGATTCGGAGGGCGATAGCACGTCCCCAGTAGCACGTTCCCTTTCCGGCCTCGTATAGTCACCCACAGGGTTTCTGTGGAGGTCTCCAGTCCACCTAGCTTTTCTAGCTTGTTAGATTCTATCCCTTCTTTAACATACAGTGCTACCGCTCCTCCAAGGCGACCCTCCCTGTCCTTTCTATAGAGTTTATACCCAGGGATAACAGTGCCCCACCGGCACTGTTCCACCATGTTTCTGTTATGCCCACTATATCTATTTCTGCGTTAGCAGCCAAGCACTCCAGCTCACCCATCTTGGCTCGGAGGCTTCTGGCACTGGCATATAAGCACCTATACACTGAATCTCTCCCCTGATGTATGCTATTCTTTTGACTCTTTGTCCTGCTGGCACAGGCTCCCATCTGCTCTTTATGTGGTTCTGCTCTGTCCCCTTCTGTTTTATCTGAATTCTTTGCAGCCTCACACTTTAAAGGATGGCTTTTGCCAAACGGGATACTGCCCAGCTCCCATCGGCTGTTCCCCAGGTGTCATTTTAAAAGCTGCTCTGCAACTTTTTTTATTTTAAGCGCCAGCAGTCTGGTTCCATCTTGGTTCAAGTGCGGCCCGTTCCTTTTGTACAGGCCTTGCTTGCCCCAAAATGTGTCCCAGTGCCTAACAAATCTAAACCCCTCCTCCCGGCACCAACGTCTCATCCACACATTGAAACCCCTCAGCTCTGCCTGTCTCACTGTACTTGCGCGTGGAACAGGTAGCATTTCTGAGAATGCTACCTTGGGGGTCCTGGACTTCAAAATGCTACCTATCAGCCTAAATTTGGCTTCCAGGACCTCCCGACTTCATTTCCCCACATTGTTGGTGCCAACGTGCACCACGACAGCTGTCTTCTCCCCAGCACTGCCTATGAGCCTGTCTAGATACTGCGTAATGTCCGCAACCTTCACACCAGGCAGGCAAGTCACCGTGCGGTCAACACGCAGGTCACAAACCCGTCTCTATACCTCTAATGAGCGAATCACCCACTACAAGTAGGCCCCCACCTCCCAGAGGAGTATCCCCTGTGCGAGAGGATATGGGCTCATCATCCATGGAAGGGGTCCCTTCTAATGGAGCATTTCCCTCTTCCTCAGACCAATGTCCTCCTTGCCCAAGACCTTCATTCTCCCTGACAGCAGAGGAGCTACCAGCCCTGGAGTGGGATGCCTCTATCACATCCCTGAAGGTCTTGTCCACATGCCTCTCTGTCTCTCTGATAGGGATGTGCATAAAACCGGTTCTCCCGGTTCGGTTCGGGTCCGAACCGGGTCCGGACCGGACCGGGGTTGTTCGGTTTTGGTTTTGCCAGACCACCCCCCCGGTCCAGTTCGGTTTCGAACCGGTTCGGATCCGAACCGAACCGGTTCGGATCACAAAAAGTGGCTGGTTTTGAAGGGGACATTGTGTTCTACCTGCCACCCAAATTTCAAGTCGATTGGACCTTCCTCTGATTTTTTACAAATTTTTTTCAAAAAATAAATTTTTGCCCATAACTCACAATGTGGAGCCCTTAGGGGCAAAAAAGCTGGGGTGGGTGGTAGCCACCCATGGGTGTCCTCCACCCCAAAAATCCCAAGGCAATTGGTGGCTCCTAGTATTATTGGTGAATTTCTGAAGAAAATTTTTTTTCCCATTGGCTAGAATGGGGGTTTGGGGCTGCCCCAGACCCACCTCTGTGGGGTGGCAGCACCCCCAAAGTGGGTCCGGGGCCATGGCAAAAATGCCCTCAGTCCCTCCCAGCAATCCCCGTAGAGATAGGAGTGATGGTTCTGTTGTTTTTCTGAGGTATTCTGAGTGTAGATTCTATGATAGCTTATGAGATTTCCAATGAGACACCATGAATCCACTCTCATTTGCTATCACAGAATCCACACTCACTCAGAACACCTCAGAAAAACAACAGAACCATCACTCCTATCTCTACGGGGATTGCTGGGAGGGACTGAGGGCATTTTTGCCATGGCCCCGGACCCACTTTGGCGGTGCTGCCACCCCACAGAGGCGGGTCTGGGGCAGCCCCGAACCCCCATTCTAGCCAATGGAAAAAAAATTTTTCTTCAGAAATTCACCAATAATACTAGGAGCAACCCAACAATTGCCACCCCATCTTTTTGGCCCCTCTCTCTGGGCGCCCTAACACGTAACACCTAGTCAGTCCATCTTAATGCCTACCTACTACCACCACTCCTATCCAAGCAAGTAAGAGGAGGACACTCAGAGAGACAACACCCACTCTCTGATCTAACAAAAAGGCCACTGCTGTGCTGCCTGCCAGCACAGCAGCAGCAGCGGAGCAGCACACTAAGCACAAGAGCAGCACACACAGAGAAGAAGCAGGAGGTGGAGCAGCAGAGCAGCAGACCTGCCGCTCTGCATGATGGGTGACGTGATGCCCAAAGGAACCACCGCCTCACTCAGTGCCTGCCACTGACTAGGCCCGACAGACAGAAGCCAGCCAACCTGCTCTGCTCTGCTCTGATGCTCCCCATGGATGATGCACACACACCCTACATCTGCATCCCAATGACCAGACCAGACCAGACCAAGTGCGCAGAGTCAGCACAGGCCAGCAGCCACCAGCCCAGCAACAACAACAGCTACTACTGCTACCACCACAACCAGTGTTGCCGCTACAATAACATTCCCAGTCCAGTCACGCGCGCCACAGCCTGAGCCTAGCACACAGCCAACAGCTGCTGCCAGCCAGTGCCTGGCAAGCCCAGCCAACATGAGGAGGAGAGAGCTAACAAGTAGACGGCGCACGCACATCACCAACCCATCACGACGGCGCAACTGCAAGGGGAGAGGGCACAATTACAGGCAGGAGGAGGAGGAGGAGGAGGAGGAGGCGGGCGAGGCAATCCTAGCACAGATTTGAAAGTTTAAAATCCACCAGGACATCTTCTAGAATCTAGACTTCTGTTTTTTCTACCACCAGCTGTAGTGTCTAGTTAGTCAGTGTGCTGTGCAGCTGAGCTGAGCTGAGCTGAGCTGCATGTGAGGAAGGGTGATTGTAGCTAGTTCTTTAGTTTCAGCAGACTGAGCATTGAGCATGGGCAGTGGCCTTGGGAAGCAACACAATTACACGACACTCACCTGCTGCTGCTGGTTCTAGAAGTTGCCTCTTCTCGTCTTCACCTCTTTGTGTGTGTGTGTGTGTGTGTGTGTGTGTGTGTGTGTGTGTGTGCAGTGAGTGCATGCCTTTTGCCTTGCTGGAAAGAAATGCTTCTCTGGTCCACCACCACATATCTGCTCAAGGACACAGAGGCCCAAGGCAGAGGTAGTGGCACCAGTGTGAGTGCATGTGTGCTGGTGGTGTTTGCCACCACAGGTGTTTTGTGTGTGTATGTGTGCGCTGCTAGCTAGGAGGGGGGAGGGAGGCAGGGAGGGAGGCTGGGAGGCAGGGGGGAGGAAAGGGGAGGGGGAGAGGGATGTAGAGGGGATTGAAGGGGGGAGGGTCCGGCTCAGAGTTGGTCAGCCACATATTTGTGCACACACGTGCTCACGTGTGTGCTTCGGTGGGAGAGACCAGACTCTCATCATCTGCCAGACCGGGGTTGGGGGCAGGTGAGGCGGTGGTGGGCTGGAAGGGAGGGAGGATGGAAGGTGGTGAAGAGGAAGGGGAGAGGATGAGAGGGGAAGGATGGAGGGAGGCATGGGGGGGAGGAAAAAAAACATGTAGACAGACACACACCACACTACACACAGAAAGCATCCACACACAGAGACAGTGCTAGGCATCCATTCACACAGACAGACAGACAGACAGACAGACACACAACAGGAAGAGACAGACTGAGCCTGCACCACACACACACACACAGACCCAATTCCCCCCCTGCACAGTTATCAATCAATATGTTGTGTTGGCAGCCAGTTCATTGCTATTCTGATGGTTTTGGGTTTTTTGCCATCAGCCAACATCAACAGTGACCACAATCAAGATGAACATAAGATGATAATAATTCATTCGTTTCATTTCAAAAAATCACCCAATCATCTTCTCCATGTAAACCAAGCCCCCCACACATGATTTCTGGTGACATTTTCAATAAAATCAATTCATTTGGCATTCATCATTTTGTTCTCCCTTTGTCACCTTTTTTTCTTTCTTTTGCATAATTTTGAGGCTTGATTGTGACATGGGGTTTTTAAAGAAAAAATTATTTACATGTTTATTTACATACAGTATTTACATATCTACACTGCATTTTTGAACGTATACCCGCCGCTGCCGCTAAGTCTAGTACTCCGTGGGCTGTGCTACTTTGGGGGGGTGTGCCGTGCCCACGCCAGGTCCCCAAATGCTGACAGGTGGATAGATAAAGGGCCTGTGCTGGTCAGCATTGGGTTTCTTTTTAGGTGGGCGTGGGCATTGTAAACATCTGGCCAGTCGCAGCACTACAACTACTACTACAACTGCATCTCTGTGTGGGCACACTACACGCTGCGACTGGCTGGCACGGCTCAGCATCTGTCACGTCAGCTCAGCTAGAGGTGGAAGGGGGGAGGGTAGGGATAAGCACAGAGTTTGAGCCAGGCAGGTGACCAACCATGGGGCAACCCACGGTAATCACTCGCCCGTCTCAAACTGCAGCTTGGGGTAGCCCAACAGGGGGAGGTTCACCTTAAGGAAGACCAGCTGCTCCACCAGACCAGGGTCCAAGCGGGAGCGAGAGGGTGTCACCACGTCCCCGGCACGTGAAAACACCCGCTCGCTCTGGACACTGGTTGGGGGGCAGGAGAGGAGGCGCACAGCCACCACCGCCAGGTCCGGCCAGACTTGGCGGCGGCTCGCCCAGAACTGTGCGCAGTCCACGCCGTCTCCCTCCACAGGCTCCTCCAAGTACTGCGCAACGCATTGCTCAGCACTGGAGGGGGGCCTGGCAGGTCGAGCCTCCCGCATACCAGGCATGGCGCCATAGCAGAACTGCTGAAACCACTGGGCGGATCTCGAGTCGGTAGCAAATGGCTGCTGCGATGGCGCCGCCTGGGATGCCGCGCTGCTGGACTGGGAAGAGGGAGGGGAAGGGGAAGCTGACGCCGGCTGGCCGCCCATGCTGCTGCTGGGTGCGGGTTGGGCCGCGAGGGCTACCCCCGCACCACTACCAACACCCTGGTCTCTGCGGGCCCTAGCGGCCTCCTCCTCCCTAACCTTCTCGACCAGGATGCCCTTCCACCTGGGCAAGTCGTCGGCACTCACGGCATTGCCCTTGAGGGCTGGGTGACAGAGACAAGCGAGGACATACTCCTCCCTGTCTCCCAGCACATCAACGAGCCGCTTGTCAACCCCAGACCTCAGCCTCCCAGCCAGAGCACGACCCTCTGGCGTGGTCAGAGAGATATGGAGTCCACCCATCAGCTTCTCGAGACCAACAGCTGTGGGCAGCGCCTGGCTCAAGGGAGTGGTGTCGCCACACAAGCCCTTCGTGGCAAGCTGGAAGGGCTCGAGTGCCGACACCGCCTCGGACATCTGCTTCCACTCTGCGTTCGAGAAGTCGCAGACATCCAAGGACTCGTCCCTCGCCAGGGCGACAAGGGCTCTCTCCTGCTCCAACAGGCGCTGGAACAGGAGGAAGGTGGAGTTCCACCGCGTCTCCACATCCGTAGGGATGAGATGGCGAGGAAGGCCAAGGTCATCCTGCTTCTGGCGAAGCAGTCTCCTGGACTTCTCGCTGCGGTGGAAGTGGGCGGCCAGCTTGCGGGACTTATCCACAAGCGTAGCCGTGGCAGCAACAGCACCTGCGATGGGGCGGGCCCCCTTCTCCTGGGACGCCCTCAGCTCCTTAAGGCCAAGGGCGTCCCTGACGGTCAGATGGAGCGTGTGTGCCATACACCGTATGTTCACACAGTCCATGACTGTCTCGACAGCGGCGGTAACGTTGGCTCCATTGTCGGTGACAATGAAGCCGCGGGAGAGGTGTGGACACCCGCCAATCCACTCCTCTATCTGGCGGTCGAGTACGGCCGCCACCTCCTCCGCGGTGTGCCTCGTGTCCATCGTCTCCACGTGCAGGACGGCCCACCTGTGCCGTAGTGCATCGGGAGCCGCGCCGGACCCGGAAGCATCGCCCGCGGAGGTCCCCTCACTCTCCGGTCCCCACCAGTGGGCAGTGAGGGCCAGGAAAGAAGCGTGCATCCCACTGACACTGGTCCAGAGGTCAGTCGTGAAATGCACGCTTGTCCCGGCCGGAGCTGCACGCAGCTCGGCCGACACGAGCTCCCTGCACCGGCGGTACAGGGAGGGGACCACGTTCCGGCTGAACGTCGTCCTTGAGGGGATGACGTATTCGGGAGCCAGGTATTGGAGAATACGGCGGAAGCCGTTGTTCTCGACCACCTGAAACGGCTGGTCATCGGTGGAAATCATCTCCCCTATGAGGCGGGTGAGGTGATGATGGTCCACGCGAACAATACGCTGGCTGCCCGAGGACTGCGTCCACCGCTGGCTGGCACACTGCCTGCTGGCTGGCACACTGCCGCTGCCCGCCCTAGTGGCAGATGCACAAGGCGCACTAGCGCTGCCAGCCTGTCCCCTGAGACCTCGGTGGTGACGCTCTAGGTGTCTCCACATAGGCGTCGTACCCAGGTGCGCAGGGTCCCTTCCACGGCTGACAAGCATCCTGCAGTGGACACAGCGGGCGTGGAATGGGGCATCTTGAGGGACCTCAAAATGCACCCATGCACCACTGCCCTTGGCCTCCTGCGCCCTGGGCGCCGTCCTAGGCCGTTTCTCGCAGGGTGGCTGCAGTCCTGGGGGGGGGCGGCCGCCGCTGCCTGACCACTGCTGCCACCCAACCCGCCCCTTCCGCCCTCCACAGTGGAGGAAGGGCCCGGCTCAACTGGCATCGGAGAGGCAGGCCTCTCCTCCACCACCTCGCCAGACCGCTCCCCACCAGAGTGTCGGGCTTCACGAGGGGGGGCCCCACTGAGCGGCGAAAGGATAGGGGGAAGGGGCCCCAGAGGGAGGGAGAACCTGGCTGCATCGCTGCCAGCCGCACGGTCCTCACCGCCCTCTACCTGCTCTTCCAACTCCACAGTCTCCTCCACCTCAACAACTGGCGGTAGCTCAGCAGCACCTGGTGCCGCCGGCGAGGAGGGACCCGCCACAGCCCTAACAGTGCCTCTGCCTCTGCCGCGATTGGCGGCAGCAGGCGTGGGGAACTGAATCCTGCGCACCAAAGATGGGGCCGGAGCAAAGAATTCTCCAATGGGGAGAACTGGGGTGTCCTCCGGCTCCCCGCGTCCTCTCCCTCCCCGTGCCGCAGGCGCACCCCGCACCTGGCCTCTCCCACCTCTGCCTGCCAGCCTTGAGCGAGCCCTGCCCGCCACACGGCGCTCAGACATGCTGCTAGGTCAGAAGGAGGGAGACTTTAGGAGGAAGGCCAGACAGGGTCAAAAAAATAATTTGGAGGGGCTTAGGGGCCAAAAAAAAGGCAGCTGATTTGGAGGCGGCGGGGGGGAAGTTTGTTTTCAAAAAAGGAAGCCAATTGGGGGGAAAGGAAGACTTTTTGATATGGGGGGGGAAGCCAATCGAAGTGAGGGGGAGGGTGTCCTTTTTGAATTTGGGAGTCAACCACCAAGCCAATTGGGGAGATGGGTCTGGGAGGGGTTTTTTTTAGAAAAATAGGGGGTTAAAGGGTGGAACCCCGGTGTGGGAGGGTGGCACGGGCAGTTGGGTGGAGTAGTTGTGGTGTGGGTGGCAAGTTTTTAGCTTTTTGGGGGGGGGAGAGTGGATGGGGGGAGGGCACAGCACCTACCGGGGGTGGGGGAGGGATGCAGTCAACGCTTGGGAACCTGCAGATCAAAGGAGGAAACCCTTATTTAGTGAACTGGAACACAAAGTGTGGGTTCTGGGGGGTGGTTCTCAAGTAATGCTCCTGTGGGGGGAGCATCAAACTCAATGCAGCCTATTTAGTGACTCTAAATTGCACACAACCAAAACCAGAACCCAGTCACACCAACACAGAGGTTGAACCCACCCACTCTGTGACTCTGCCTGCCCAATGCCATGGCAAGCAAGCAGCAGCAAACACTTGATGGCAGCCTCATGGATTGAACATCATGATCATCATCATACGTGTGTATTGGCCCAGCATGTAGTGGCAGCATCAGAGCCCAGCCAGGACCCCACTCAGACTGCCCCAGAGGCAAGGAAGCACTCTGGCATGGCATGGGCCCAGCATGTAGTGGCAGCATCAGAGCCCAGCCAGGACCCCACTCAGACTGCCCCAGAGGCAAGGAAGCACTCTGGCATGGCATGGGCCCAGCATGTAGTGGCAGCATCGCATCAGAACCCTGGACCCCACTCAGACTGCCCCAGAGGCAAGGAAGCACTCTGGAAGGCACCTGTTCAAAAACCACCTGCAAGACGCATGCAATGCAACGCAACACACAGCAGCAATTTCTTTACTGGGCATGGGCATGAAGACACAAGTTTTACAACAGTACATCTCCTCTCCAAGGTTCCCTCCCTCCTCCCCACACCCAAATGCATTTCAGAATAGGGGTGTCCCTATTTAAAACCGCCAGCTAGGGAGAGAAAGGGGCAACAAAAGGTGCACAATCGCACACGCACTAACCCCTCTTCTTCCGGTCCTTCTCCTGCCACTCACTGCTGGTCACGGATTCGCCGCCGCCAGCCAGCCACCCTGGGCTGAGACACAGCAGGGCGGCCGCACGAGGCACACAGGCAACCGGGGTAGTTCAACAACGATGGAGGGGCAGAAGTGAGGAGACAACACTATTTGTGTCGCTCAACTCACCCCCAAGCAGAGACAAAATCAACCAAAAACTATAAAAAGAAAAAAAAAACCGATGGCAGCCGCCAGGTGGGTAGGCTACTGTGTGCGGCTGCAGCTGTGGGAGAGGAGGTGGAAAGTGAAGGGGAGCAGAGAGAGAAAAGACTAAGAGAGAGAGAAAAGAGGGGGGGGCAGGGACAAAGAGAAAGAGAGGAGAGAGAGAGAAAAGAAAGAGAGAGAGAGGAGAAAGAGAGATGATAGAGAGAAAGAGGAGAGAGGAGAAGCGCAGCGCAGCAGGGAGGGGGGATTCAGGTGTGGGGGGAGGACACAGCAGTAGCAGCGGTCCAAAGAGGTGGGGGGAGCAGAGAGGGTGTGTGTGGTTGGGGGCTAGTGTGTGGCAGGGGGCCTGGGGTAAGTGGAGAGAGTCGGGGGCAAGGAGGAAAAGAGGTGGGGTGGGGGGAGCAGAGAGGGTGTGTGTGGTTGGGGGCTAGTGTGTGGCAGGGGGCCTGGGGTAAGTGGAGAGAGTCGGGGGCAAGGAGAAAAAGAGGTGGGGTGGGGGGAGCAGAGAGGGTGTGTGTGGTTGGGGGCTAGTGTGTGGCAGGGGGCCTGGGGTAAGTGGAGAGAGTCGGGGGCAAGGAGAAAAAGAGGTGGGGTGGGGGGAGCAGAGAGGGTGTGTGTGGTTGGGGCTAGTGTGTGGCAGGGGGCCTGGGGTAAGTGGAGAGAGTCGGGGGCAAGGAGGAAAAGAGGTGGGGTGGGGGGAGCAGAGAGGCTGTGTGTGGTTGGGGGCTAGTGTGTGGCAGGGGGCCTGGGGTAAGTGGAGAGAGTCGGGGGCAAGGAGGAAAAGAGGTGGGGTGGGGGGAGCAGAGAGGGTGTGTGTGGTTGGGGGCTAGTGTGTGGCAGGGGGCCTGGGGTAAGTGGAGAGAGTCGGGGGCAAGGAGAAAAAGAGGTGGGGTGGGGGGAGCAGAGAGGGTGTGTGTGGTTGGGGCTAGTGTGTGGCAGGGGGCCTGGGGTAAGTGGAGAGAGTCAGGGGCAAGGAGGAAAAGAGGTGGGGTGGGGGGAGCAGAGAGGGTGTGTGTGGTTGGGGGCTAGTGTGTGGCAGGGGGCCTGGGGTGAGTGGAGAGAGTCAGGGGCAAGGAGAAAAAGAGGTGGGGTGGGGGGAGCAGAGAGGGTGTGTGTGGTTGGGGGCTAGTGTGTGGCAGAGGGGTGTTGGGGGGAAGGGGAGGGGGCAACAACAAACAGCAAAGGAGAAACTGGAACAACTCGGGCAGCAGCAGCGATTAGGCTGGATGGGGTGGTTGGGGGAGGAGCTGGGCCTGGGCTAGGGTAGGGTCTGGGAGGAGGGAGGGTGGGGGGGGCAGGCAGGGGGGGGGGAGAAGGAGGAGGAGGGTAGCAAAATATATAAAGCAATATATATCAAGAGAACACAAGCCAGAAGTTTAAAAAAAAAATTAAAAGAAAGACTATAACCAGCAGAAAAAACTTGGGGGTGGGGGTGTGGGGAGGGGGAACCAAACACAGACTCTGAGGGGGGCCACTAAGTGAACAGAGACAATGAAACCACAATTGCTGCAAATTAATAATAGCAAATGAATAAGTGGAACCAAGCAAAGAAAACTGGACTCGGTTTGGCAGCAGCAAACTTGGGAGAAGGCTGGATGGGGTGGGGTTGGGGTGGGGTGTGGTTGGACTTGGAGGGGCAAGTTTGGAGCAGGGAACCAAAACTGATTATATGGGACAACAAGAAACAACAACAGAATCCTCTGGGGGTGGGGGGGAGGGATTCAGGGAACCAACTCGCAGGGCAGCAGCAGTCAGCAGAAACAAACAAAATGGTACAATTTAAGCAAAACCAGCAAGCAATATATAACTGAAACCAATGGAATGCAATGTGAAAATCAAAAAGTTGGACAACAACAAGGCAGGACAAAGAGCAATAATTAATGGAAGAAGATTTAAAGCAATGAGGATGAAGTGGGTGGGAGTGGGGGAGGGGGAGGGTAGGCCCAAAGGATGAGAAGGGAAAGGGGGGGAGGGGGGGAGAAAAGCAGACAGACAAGGAACAGGGAAAATTGGGGGAAATTAAGAAGAAAGTAAAGTGAAGTAACACACAGTATACAGACAAGAGACAGACAGAGAGAGGAGACACACAGAGAGTCACAAAGGGCAGGTGGACAAAGGATTAGACAGAGCACACACAGAGAGACACAGGACACAGTCAGGACTCACAGAGACACCAGAGCAGCCAGCAAAGGGCAAGCAGGTCTCAGAGATGATCCCACAACTGCAGCCAAGAGAAGTTTCCAGAGAAGAGGCTTGGGTTTATATAGGTTTGAAATTCCCTCCTTTGGGAGCCCCCACCTTTGCACTCCCCCCACGGCCAACAGGGTGCCAGCTCTCAACAGTGCAACAGCCAAGCAGCCTACCAGACCAAAGGACTCATTCTGGCCAATCAAGGATCAATAGCGCAGCCAATACAATGCCTGGAAATAGCATCACAAAATGGATGCAAGGAGGAGCAAAAGTTTCGGGAAGGAGACACAAAATGGAGGACACACTTTAAAGAGACACTGAGTGAGACTCAATTTCATTCCCGAACCGGTTCGGGAAACCCGAGCCGGTTCGGTACCGAACCGGCTCGAATTCGGTCCGGCTCGGTCCCCGGGAGGGCCCGATTCGGTCCGGGATCGAGCCGCCGGATCCGGACCGGTTCGGACGAACCGGTCCGGATCCGAACCGAACCGCACATCCCTACTCTCTGAGCTTCTCCAGATCCGCCACCTTGGTCTCAAGGGAACAGATTTGTTCCCTGAGAGCCAGGAGCTCCTTGCACCAAGCACACACCCATGACTTCTGCCCATGGGGCAAATAGTCATACATGTGGCACTCAGTGCAATACACTGGGAAGTGCCCCTTCCCCTGCTGACCTTCTATCTTCATACTGTTTTAGTTGGCTGTTTACAGTATTTAGGGAGCTTATTGTCCATTTATTAGATAGTTATTAAGAATATTAAGGAACATTCTTCACCTATATGTTCAACAGGTTTTCATGGTACACTCATTCATGGACTCTACCATTTCAGACTGAAGTAATGAATGCATTAGTCCCTCATGCTTATCAGTCTTTCTATAGACACCTTGACCATCCGAAACATTCAAGCCTAGTCCTCTTCTGGATACATTATTTTGCTATATGCTATATTATTTTGCTATGTGCTGAATGTACAGATCAGCCCAGAGTAGCTTATGAACACAGAACTCCAGTCATTTGACCCAACACTTTACCTATTAAACCATATAATACTGAGCCTATTATAGCTATCCATACATCCCATCCAAATACAGTTGTATTGGCATAGGAAAACTAAGGAAAGAGCTACTTGGATTAAATTGACCCAGTGTTACATGATGCACATCCATTGAATTCACATCAACAGGTGACTCGGATCATTTATATGCAGGGTTTCTTGAGTACATGCACACATTTTGCTTAATACACAAATCTGTGACTGTATGTTTATGATAAGCATACTTTGCATGGTTCTAGGCTCCTGTATAGGATGCAGCAGCATTGCTTCTGACCTGTTTTAATTGAACTATAGTCCTCCTGCTTGATTGGAGGAGGAGGACAGGAGAATGAACAATTGATATAAAGCACAGTCAGTCCATCCCATTTTATATACAATGCTACATCAGAGTGGTTAAAACAACAGGCCCTGAATCAAAGGCATGAACTGGAAACAACAGAATGTAAAAATGCACATGCAAAGCAGCATCCATAAATTTGACTCACAGTTACTCATACTTATGAAAGTCATCAGTATTCCTAAACATCTCTTAGATTTGCCAGATCTTGGCTATCTGCACATATATATTACGTAGAACTATAAGTAAGAAAGGTAAAACAATTTCAGAGGCTAAAATACATTAAGCAAAGTGACACATCTGTTATGCTGATTGACACTTCATTATCTAAATGCCTAACATCCTTTTTGCTTTTCAATAATGAGTTGTCAGTTTGCAAAACCAATTGCATTTTAAATGTTACCATAGTTATTCAAAGGACAACTTAAACTTTTTTCCCCTCGCAGTTGAATTGTTGTTCCCATCTCAGCAAAGACTTGTGCAAAATATATTGCCCTCTGAGGGATATGCATTGGCAAACAACAGCAATGCCTGAGCACTGTTCACGTCTCTTGGACAAAGGAAAGATAAATAACGTTTTCAGAATCAAGTTAGCACACGCTACCATGCTGAGTACAAAGTAATTCTTCAAATGGAATTACTTTGCCTAACCTTGTACGATAGAAGCAAACTGTTCGTTTATCTTAGGTGCCTGGCCTTGTATTCAGGCTGTGTCTGGTTCAGGCCCAGTTCATCGGGGCTAATAATTGATTTGAAAGCTCACAGGAGAAGGAGGGGAGATCACCATATGGATCATATTCTGTAGCAAAGGAAAAAGCAGCAAAATGCAGTATAAAAGAAATAAGTTCAGACTATTTAAATGCCGAAGAAGCTAGCAAACACAAAATCTTGCTGAAGATTGCTTTTCCATCTTATCCTAAAATTTCAAATATGTGATCAATTGGATTATTTTATTATTGTTGTTGTTTACATAGTCAGACAGGTATTACTGACTGGTTTGTTTTATCCAGACATCAAGTCCTTCTCAGGGACCTGGGATGGCTGAATTTTATTGTCAATGTTGTTGCTGTTGTTATAGATATTGTCACAGAATATAGACTGTTCCCAGTAAAGCTGCTTTTTGTAAGTGGCTGATGGTGATTTCTTGTAGATCTTTGTATTTGGTGATGTTTTCTATTTCTTTTTCTTCTATTCTGCTATCCCCTGGTATTGCTATGTCGATTATTTTCACTTGTTTTTCTTTCTTCTCGACTACAGTTATATCTGGTGTATTGTGTGGCAGATGTTTGTCTGTTTGTAGTTGGAAGTCCCATAATATGTTTACATCTTCATTTTCTACCACTTTTTCAATTTGATGGTCCCACCAATGTTTGGCTACAGGTAGCTTGTATTTTTTGCAGATGTTCCAGTGTATCATCCCTGCTAACTTGTCATGCCTTTGTTTGTAGTCAGTATGTGCGATCTTTTTACAACAGCTGATTAGGTGGTCCACGGTTTCATCTGCTTCTTTACAAAGGCGGCACTTGCTGTTTGTGGTTGATTTTTCAACTTTTGCTCTTATTGCATTTGTTCTTAGTGTCTGTTCTTGTGCAGCCAGTATTAAACCCTCTGTTTCTTTCTTCAAGTTGCCATTCTTAAGCCATTGGCAGGTCTTGGTGATGTCTGATTTTCCACTTATATTGTGCAAATATTGACCATGCAGGGGCTTATTTTTCCATTTTTCTGCTCTGTTCTTGACTTGTTCTTTCTTGTAGGCCTGCTTTCTTTCATTGGTGTTGAATAGTTTCGCATTATTGACCATTTGAAGTGCATCTTCTTCACTGTCCTTTATATATTCTTCAAGGCCTCTTTTCTCCTCCTCTACTGTTTGATGGACTTGCAGCATTCCTCTTCCACCTGAGCTGAGAGGGAGGTATAGCCTATCGACATCACTGTGGGGGTGCAGAGCATGATTGATGGTCATGATTTTCCTGGTCTTACGATCCAGCGTCCCTAGCTCTGCCTGGGTCCAGTCTATTATCCCTGCGGTGTATCTGATAACAGGTATAGCCCAGGTGTTTATGGCTTGTATAGTGTTCCCGCCATTGAGTTTGGACTTGAGGATTTTTCTGATATATTCACTTCCAATTTTTCTTTTAACTTCAGTGTGTGCAATGTTAAAAAGAGCAGATGTTCTTTCTCTTCCAGGTTCTTGATCTTGCTTCCATTGGGCAGTTCTATTCCTTCTGTTTTTCTTATTTTTTCTCTGTTCATTATTCATGCAGCACACTTGTCAAGTCCAAACTCCATTGCTATATCGCTACTGACCAAACCCCATTGCTATATTGCTACTGTATCGCTAATATTATTATTATTATATCTTGTTTACACAGTCAGACAGGTGTTATTGACTGGTTTGTTTTATCCAAACATCAAGTCCTTCCCAAGGACCTGGGATGCCAGAATTTTATTGTCAATTGTTATAGATATCGTTGCAGAATATAGGCTGTTCCCAGTAAAGCTGCTTTTTGTAATTGGCTGATGATATTATTATTATTATTATTATTATTATTATTATTATTATTATTATTATTTTACACAGTCAGACAGGTGTTATTGACTGGTTTGTTTTATCCAGACATCGAGTCCTTCCCAAGGACCTGGGATGCCAGAATTTTATTGTCAATGTTGTTGCTGTTGTTATAGATAACTCCATTGCTATATCGCTACTGAATATTCATGCAGCACACTTGTCAAGTCCAAACTCCATTGCTATATCGCTACTGACCAAACCCCATTGCTATATTGCTACTGTATCGCTAATATTATTATTATTATATCTTGTTTACACAGTCAGACAGGTGTTATTGACTGGTTTGTTTTATCCAAACATCAAGTCCTTCCCAAGGACCTGGGATGCCAGAATTTTATTGTCAATTGTTATAGATATCGTTGCAGAATATAGGCTGTTCCCAGTAAAGCTGCTTTTTGTAATTGGCTGATGATATTATTATTATTATTATTATTATTATTATTATTATTATTATTATTATTATTATTTTACACAGTCAGACAGGTGTTATTGACTGGTTTGTTTTATCCAGACATCGAGTCCTTCCCAAGGACCTGGGATGCCAGAATTTTATTGTCAATGTTGTTGCTGTTGTTATAGATAACTCCATTGCTATATCGCTACTGAATATACAGATTTCTGACTGGGACTTTCCATACAACTTCAGATCGTCTATGTACAGCAGATGATTGATTTTACATGATGTTTTAGATGTTTGGTATCCGAGGCCTGTTTTGTTTAGTATTTGTGAAAGTGGGGTCATGGCAATTACAAACAACAGAGGGGATAGTGAGTCACCTTGGAAAATACCTCTTCTAATGCTAACCTGTCCAAGTGTCTCACCATTGATTGTTAACTGTGTACTCCACATGCTCATTGCTTTTTAAAATAAATATCTGAATGTTTTTGCTGACACCAGTTGTTTCTAAACATTTTAGTATCCATGTGTGAGGCAATGAGTCGAAGGCTTTCTTGTAGTCAATCCATGCAACACTTAGATTGGTTTTTCTTCTCTTGCAATTTTCTAAAATCATGTTGTCAATCAGCAGCTGGTCTTTTGTGCCTCTGGTGTTCGGGCAGTTTCCTTTCTGTTCAACTGGAAGCTGCTTATTAGTTAATAAGTGTTGCATCACTTCATCTGCTATTATTCCAGTTAATAATTTGAACATGGTTGGCAGGCAGGTGATCGGTCTATAATTACTTGGAACTGCACCTTTTGCTGGGTCTTTCATGATGAGATGAGTTTTCCCAGTTGTTAGCCATTGTTCAATATCACCTCCTTGCAAAATGTGATTGAACTGTTTTGATAGTTGTTTATGAAGGCTTGTTAGGTGTTTAAGCCAAAAGCCATGCAGTTCATCGTCGCCTGGAGCAGTCCAATTTTTAATTTTCTTTGCTCTTTCACTTATTAATTCTGGTGTTATTATTAGATCTTGCATTTGTTGGTTACATTTTTCGACCTCTTTCATCCAGCCTGCTTTTTTATTATAATCTATTGGATTGTCCCATAATTTCCCCCAGAATTGCACTGTTTCTTCTTTATTTGGCGTTTCTAGGTTTCTTGCAGTTTCTCCTTCTATGCTTTGGTAGAAACGTCTCTGATTCGACTGGAATTGGAGATTCTGCCTGTGTTGTGTAGTTCTGTCTTCATATCTGCTAATCTTCTTTGACATTGCTGTTATTTGCTGCTTTATTATTTCCAGGACTTCTCTAATTTTCCTTGAATCTAGGTGGCATTTTTGGATCAGATACTGTTTGGTGTTTTCATTCTTCAGCTTCTTGTCTTTCATATCTTTCAATTTACTAGCATCTGATCTAAGCCTGGAGATTTTATTTTCTAATCTAATCTTCCATTTAGGTGATGTACTGCTTTCTTTTTTTTACAGGTCCACTGATCTTATATCCGAGCTCTTGTGTTGTTATTGTTGCTGCACTGTACATTCGTTGGTTTGTTTCTTGTAAATTATTGGTTGTTATTTCTGCAAGTGCAGCATTGACATCTTTTAATGTCTGAGCAAGTTGTTTTTTGGCAACTGTTTTTAGAGCTGGAAGTCGAACCCTGGTAGTTGTTTGGTTCATGTGCTCAGTTATTTTTTGCTTTAGTTCTTGTTGTTTTTCTGTTAAATGGCATTCGGGTTTTTGAGGTGAAGGCAAAGGGGAGGTTGCCTGGTTTTGATTTTGAAACAGTTCAGCAACAGTGGTATCCTCTATTTCCAACACCTCCTCCACCTGCGCCGGAGCAACTGCTTCAGTTGGTGGTAATTCTTCTTCCATATCTTGAGCCTGTGTTGCTCTTTGCAGTTATTCCAGCTCAACTCCTGTGAATACTTTATTTCTTATTATGAATCTTCTCTGGTCTGCTAGCCTTTGTTCTGTGATTTCTGTATCTGGATGCTTCTCTTTCCAAATTTGGTACATTCTTTTTAAATAACCTCTTCTAGTTGGACTAGACTTGTAATAGCAGATCATTATTTCCTTGTTGGTATTTTTTGTATATTTTTTTCAGTTAAACGACGTTTCTTCCAGTAACTTTGCTGTCTTCAGCCCTGGTTGCTCAACTGAAGATCCTGAGTCCTGTTGCCCACTTGCCACCAGATGTCCAGGGACTCCAGCACCTGGCGCTGTCCTTGTTGACCCGGGCGACGACCGATCCGGTATAGATTTATTAAAGTTACGTCTCACCATATTGTTGATGGGAGATCAACAATATTATCAACAATATTAATATTAACAATAATAATAATACCTATTATTATTATTATTATTATTATTATTATTATTATATTTATTTATTTATTCATTTTACTGTGAGTGCCTTTGGGACAAGGAAGCATTTCGTCATTCATTTTGTTATATATACTGCTTTGTGAACTTTTTGTTGAAAAGTAGTAGGCAAATATTCTCAATAATCATAACAATAGAATCACAATAATTTTTGCCACTGAGCCTCTTTGTGTTTTTGAAGGGTCAAATACTAGGCTGCAATAACAGAGGTACGGGTTGGCATCCTGATTAAACCTGTGCATATGCAACCAAAAAACCCATGCATGAAGTGCTAACATCCCCACTCCTGAAGCATGGGGGCTCACATGAGGGGTGGGGCATTTGCTGATTCTCATACTCGGAAGCACTGTGTGCAATCCAGAAAGAGGTCCCTGAGAACTGTGTACCCCTCAGGTACCTATTTCCAAGTTATACAGAGGGCTTCCAATGTGCAAGTCCCCGTGCTTCCAAATTAGGGATGCTAGTACTGCCCATGTGCCTTCTTTAGTTGCACATATGCAAGCAACCACATTCACTTCACAAGAAGCAATCATTCCATTTTATTCTCTGCTGCTCAGACATCACTTGGAATATTGTGTTGAGTTCTGGGTCCCATATTTTAAGAAGGATATTGATAAACTGGAACAGGTTTAGAGAAGGGCAACAAAGATAGCAAGGGGTCTGGAAACCGAGTTCTATGAGCTACACTTTAAGGAGGTGGATATATGTAGCCTGGAGAAGAGAAAATGAAGGGGAGGTACTATAGCCATCTTCAAATATCTGAAGGGCTGACCCATAAAGAAACAGGAGATGTTTTATCTTCTGGGAGCAGGACTAAACCAATGAAATGAAATTACAAGGAAGCAGATTTAAGCTAAATAATTTCCGAATTGTAAGAGCTCTTTGACTGTGGAATAGACTGCCTTATATATATTTTCCTTTGCTGGAGGTTTTCAAACAAAGGCTGAACAACCATCTGTCAGGGATGCTGAAACAGGCTTGAACCAGGCCCAAACTGGCCTGGGTTACTCAGGGGGAGTGTCACGCCCTCGATCTCAGACAGCGAGGAGGAAGGGGAAGCTGTCAACTTTTCAGCCGATGCAGGGGTGTCTGAGGGGCAGCGCCCGGCTGTCAGCTTCCAAGAAACAGCTGAGGCAGATCCGGCTGATGATTCAGAGCAGCCACAACAATCCTGAGACAGCAGAAACCATGACGGACCAATCAGAAGAGGAACTATGCAAGCAACCGCCACTGACTCCACAACAGAGGTGTGTTACAAGACGAAGAACACAGCTAGAAACTATCAGGAGGAGTAAATGCCTCTTGCAGAGGGCTGATAAGCCTTGAATTCCTGCCAGCTGGGAGCTCTCAGCTTGTACTATAAATTACATCACCAGCTTTCTATTCACTGCTGGAAAGCAACATTTGTCAACTTTCGTGTCAACAGCTTGCAGCCAAGCCCGATAAAGAAGAACTGTTCCGAGCTGTATCTTGTTTTTGCAGCTCCGTTTAGTATTGTGAACTTCCCTGCCAGGTGGCCAGATACTGACAGGGAGGCCGGCAAATCTGGAGGGGATCCACCCCGCACCCACTCCCCATAACTGCTTCTGCAGCCACCAACAGGAGCACTTTTAAGGTACTTTTTAACCTTAAATTGTGGGATTTAAGTGTGTACCCTCCTGCCCCCCACCCCCCCTTGCCCTTTACTGGTAAAGGGGAATCCTCATTGGGTTCCCCTTTACACCTCTGAGCCTTTTTGAACCAACTCACTTGAACCAAACCAGGTTCGGTTCGATGATGTACAGAACTAGACTAGGCTGTGTTGACTCGAATCTGGTTTGGATTTGAGCTGAACCGGCTTTTCTGGTTTTGTACATGTCCCTAGTTTTCTGCATTGAGCCCGAGGTTGGAATAGAAGATTTTCAAGGCTCCCAGAAGCTATGGTCCAGTTTGGATAATTTATCCCCCATGCAATCAGAAAGGAGACACACTGACAGCCAGCCCACTGGAATGTCCTCTGCTCTCCTGGTGCTTCCCTTTATTGCCTGGGGGCGCTATTTATCCAAATGGTCCCTATACAAACCTCTGCCCTATACACACACTCCAAGAACTTGTTTAAATGAAGAGGTCATTCAGATGAATATTCCCTCCTCCACGTGATATAAGGAACATGCTGAGAGGGTGTAGGGATGTCCGCAGAGGATGACCCAAAATGTGTGTTTATGGTGTATCCCCTTCATAATCACATAAGAATGTAAGAACAACCCAAGGCCTATCTAGTCCAGCATCCTGCTTCACACAGTGGCCCACCAGATGCCTCTGGAGAGGCATCTCCTTGTTCTGGAGACTCTCATGCAAAGCAGCCTTATAATTCTATGGTGCTATGACTAATTACACAAGTGCAGAATATGCAGACTGCTACTGAAGAGTATTATCCTTGATGGAAAATGTCAGTAAGGCATTCTTTACCTTTCATTATAATTCAGTCCCACTCCCATCCTAAACGGAATGTTGACTCCCTTGTCATAAACCCTCCCTCTAGTTAAATATAAAGGTCATTCACAAGACCTAATTATGTGGGACTGGGGAGGGCAGGGGGAAAGACCTTCCCACCCCCAGACAATCTGGCTGTCCTTTTTGGCCGCACTGCTTGTGCTCCCACATGAGCCAAACTGCATCAAGCAACACGGCCAGGGAAACATAGCCTGGCCAGGTAAACATAGGCCAGGGAAACGTAGCCTGGCCTCCAGAAATCCCACAAAGCATACTTTGAGGACCACGGTACATTGGGGGATTTGCCCACTGCCGGACACCCTAGCTGCCTGGCTTTATGAATGTTTGGGCTGCAG
The DNA here is from genome assembly GCF_027244095.1 of Hemicordylus capensis. NCBI lineage: Eukaryota > Metazoa > Chordata > Lepidosauria > Squamata > Cordylidae > Hemicordylus > Hemicordylus capensis. The sequence continues at coordinate 103,000,272 of NC_069657.1, read as the reverse complement.
GCAGCCCAAACATTCATATGACTGCGGACCGGGATAGAAGGGCACATTCACACCCTCCCACCACAGTATAAGCCCAAGTAAAAGATCTGGGTTACCCCAGTGAAGATTGCTGGGATTGGGGCCAATCCTGCCACTCCACACGAGCAGCCCAACCCGGGTAGGGCTGTGAAGACCCAGGTAGGGCTGCTCAAGTGAATAACTTCATAGGGTTGGGCCTCTGTTCATAATTCTGCCCAGTTTAAACAGGAGGTTGGGCTTTTAAAATACATAACAAAACCAAGGGTCCTCGCCGACTGGTAATTGGTGCATTTGCATCAATCAATCAACTAGCTGACTAAATTAAATAAATTTATATACCATATTGAAATAATGCCGCATATTACCAAAGCCTCAATACTGGTACCCTTTTTGAACTACTGAAGAAAGTGTAAAACAAACAAACAAAACCTCTGGAAGTTATCGCTCATTATTAGAAGAAAAAGCTGTCTTTAATGTTTCATTTTTCCTTCCCCATGGTGTGGTCTGTTGAACATTGATTACTGGATTTAAGCTCCACATTTAATTGCTTTGTTAACAGGGTTCTATACAGCTTAGCAGGGCTAAACCCAGGCCTGCAGCTAGGCTTCCCCTTGTGCAAGGGAAGAAATAGAGTGGGAGCAGTCTATAGGCTGGGTTGTACTTAAGGAGACACTGCACAGTGCCTGAATATGGCATACACGTGATAGGGCCACACCAGAACTAAAATGGCCCCAAAGAAATATGTCCTCATCCTCCAGCCCTACTGATTAAAATTAGTCTCTACTAGCCATTAAGTAGATTAATCTAGTAATTCAAGATAGCAATCCAGACCAGAAAGAAGCCTGACCTGTTTATTTCCCTTGATTAGCCAGTGCTGCAAAAATTGACAAGTTGATGTTTTTCTACGGTATGCTGTTCAGAGTTATCAAGTACTAATGTGCACAGATCAAACTGTAGCTGAAGATATAGGAGCATGGTGTGCTTGTCAAAAATGCACTGAAATGAGGAAGGGAATGAAAGCATGTAGCTCAAACAGTGGCCGAGTTCACAGCAAGGAAGCTCATGCAGAATGAGCATTGTTCCACTAGCGCAAGAGCATGGTTGTGCTGAAAACTGGGGATTTGTGCAATAGCACTATTGTACAAAAGTGCCAATTGAAACAAATGAGACATGCCACAGTTGTGCAACTGGCAGCTTTGTGGTTGTGCAGCACTAGTGTGGAATGCAAACTCCAGACAAAACTAGTTAGTGTAACAACTTTGCACTAGCACAATCTCCTCCCGCATGCGGATTCCTTGTTCTGGATGTCAACCACTATACTGAACAATGAACCAGAAAAAACAAGTAAAATCAGAAAAATGTATCACATTGATAGTGTGGATTACAAAAAAAAAGAGTGCTTTTTTTTTACCTCCATCATTTTAAGTGAAGACTGATCCAAGAAATTGCTGTTGATATCCTTAAAAAAAAAAAGATATTATTTAATGGTTCAGAGTCTGTTACTGCATTGCCATTTGGGATTCTAGTATGGTATTATTAAATGCTTTATATGATAAAGAATTGTGAATCAACACAGGCAAGTGCCTTGACTTCTACCTTCCCTTTGGAACAGGTGATAAGTCAAAACAGAGTTGAAAAAATCCCTCTTTGTTTTTTACATGTACAGCAGAAGCTCAGTTTCTGTGAAACCAGCATCTGCATAAGAAGAACTGACATATTTCACTAGAAAGGTCAGAAAGAATTACATTAAGAGAGGTGTGTGTGTGTGTGTGTGTGTGTGTGTGTGTGTGTGAATGCTGTACGTTGTTTTGAAGGCATGGTTTTGAAGGTTTTGAAGGCATGGTTTGCTCATAGCATGTGGTCCTAAATCAACACAGACTCTAGATATGGGCCAAGTTATAATTGCATCCGTGTTCCGGAGAAATTTCTTATAATAGTAGTTGAAAGGACAGAAAGATGAATTGGCACTGCAGGTTTGGTATTCAAATGCTTTCTTTCTGTGTGAAAGTAAGTAAATCACCATGGCCCCCTAAGGAGTGTTCAGTCCACTGACAGAGTCTGCTAATAAAGGACCACACGAGGCTCAAACGAACAAAGTTTCTCTGCTGCAGGAAAGCTATCACATTTGCTGCTACAGGAAAGCAGTCACATCAAACATGACATAGCTTACCTTCACAAATGCCACTCAAAATTGCAGATCTGAGATCATATTTTCATCTAAACACTGCAAGCTGTCACAAAGCTATGCACTTTAGAGTTCATTTTGTACCTGGAGATTTAAAAAATAAACAGTTATTTATCCATTACATAGGATCCAGATGAAGTCTCAAGATAATACTGTGATTGTGAGCCCACTGTATTTCCCTATTGTGCAAACTAATGTTTTGGCACTGGGAAAATGCCTTTCCCTACCAGCTAGAGCATCTATTGCTTTTGCTAGTGCTGTGGTATATGCTTGTACGTCACAGGTATTTGGGTGACACTACCAGTGGCAATGAGTAACACCAGATCCACCACCCACTGCCATGCACTGACCCACCCACTGACCATGCCCAGACATTTTATGAACTTCTATTTTGTAATTATTCAGGATATCAATGACAGATATGTCACAACACCATCATTACCTAGCTACCATTTTCAAAAAGAAATGTTTCATCTTTGAGTGTGACTTTGAAGGGTTGGGGTGGAAGATGTGTATTCCTCTAGTCTAGCCCATGAGTGCTACTTTCTAGCAGTTTTTTTTTTTAAATAATCCTATCATTTAAAAAATAAAATAAAATAACTGCTAGCTAGGTAGTGACGGTGTTGTGACATCTCAGATATTTTTCCCTGTCTATGCCCTATAGCTTGGATTTTCTGCAAATAGTAAGACTATTCATAAATATAAATCAAATTAAAAGATTCTTTCCCTGTTCTATTATGTCTGGGTTCGATTTACAGATGACACTGTGCTTGTCAACTGCAATGCTGTCACTAGGCAGAAAGCCTCCATTCGGATGCACCTAGTGGTTCCACCCCTTGTAGATATGTAGACCAAAATAAGAATAAGAATGTCCTGGAGAATAACAGGATTTGAGGTGGTGCATTCTGTCCATCCTTTAGCTTGCCAGTGTAATCTCCCATTGATCCTATCCTACAGTAATGGTATATTCACTGAGGGGGGGTAGGGTGCCTCCTCATTCGAAGGAGGCAATGGTTTGTAGGGATGTGCGGTTCGGTTCGGATCCGGACCGGTTCGTCCGAACCGGTCCGGATCCGGCGGCTCGATCCCGGACCGAATCGGGCCCTCCCGGGGACCGAGCCGGACCGAATTCGAGCCGGTTCGGTACCGAACCGGCTCGGGTTTCCCGAACCGGTTCGGGAATGAAATTGAGTCTCACTCAGTGTCTCTTTAAAGTGTGTCCTCCATTTTGTGTCTCCTTCCCGAAACTTTTGCTCCTCCTTGCATCCATTTTGTGATGCTATTTCCAGGCATTGTATTGGCTGCGCTATTGATCCTTGATTGGCCAGAATGAGTCCTTTGGTCTGGTAGGCTGCTTGGCTGTTGCACTGTTGAGAGCTGGCACCCTGTTGGCCGTGGGGGGAGTGCAAAGGTGGGGGCTCCCAAAGGAGGGAATTTCAAACCTATATAAACCCAAGCCTCTTCTCTGGAAACTTCTCTTGGCTGCAGTTGTGGGATCATCTCTGAGACCTGCTTGCCCTTTGCTGGCTGCTCTGGTGTCTCTGTGAGTCCTGACTGTGTCCTGTGTCTCTCTGTGTGTGCTCTGTCTAATCCTTTGTCCACCTGCCCTTTGTGACTCTCTGTGTGTCTCCTCTCTCTGTCTGTCTCTTGTCTGTATACTGTGTGTTACTTCACTTTACTTTCTTCTTAATTTCCCCCAATTTTCCCTGTTCCTTGTCTGTCTGCTTTTCTCCCCCCCCTCCCCCCCCTTTCCCTTCTCATCCTTTGGGCCTACCCTCCCCCTCCCCCACTCCCACCCACTGCATCCTCATTGCTTTAAATCTTCTTCCATTAATTATTGCTCTTTGTCCTGCCTTGTTGTTGTCCAACTTTTTGATTTTCACATTGCATTCCATTGGTTTCAGTTATATATTGCTTGCTGGTTTTGCTTAAATTGTACCATTTTGTTTGTTTCTGCTGACTGCTGCTGCCCTGCGAGTTGGTTCCCTGAATCCCTCCCCCCCACCCCCAGAGGATTCTGTTGTTGTTTCTTGTTGTCCCATATAATCAGTTTTGGTTCCCTGCTCCAAACTTGCCCCTCCAAGTCCAACCACACCCCACCCCAACCCCACCCCATCCAGCCTTCTCCCAAGTTTGCTGCTGCCAAACCGAGTCCAGTTTTCTTTGCTTGGTTCCACTTATTCATTTGCTATTATTAATTTGCAGCAATTGTGGTTTCATTGTCTCTGTTCACTTAGTGGCCCCCCTCAGAGTCTGTGTTTGGTTCCCCCTCCCCACACCCCCACCCCCAAGTTTTTTCTGCTGGTTATAGTCTTTCTTTTAATTTTTTTTTTTAAACTTCTGGCTTGTGTTCTCTTGATATATATTGCTTTATATATTTTGCTACCCTCCTCCTCCTCCTCCCCCCCCTGCCTGCCCCCCCCCACCCTCCCTCCTCCCAGACCCTACCATAGCCCAGGCCCAGCTCCTCCCCCAACCACCCCATCCAGCCTAATCGCTGCTGCTGCCCGAGTTGTTCCAGTTTCTCCTTTGCTGTTTGTTGTTGCCCCCTCCCCTTCCCCCCAACACCCCTCTGCCACACACTAGCCCCCAACCACACACACCCTCTCTGCTCCCCCCACCCCACCTCTTTTCCTCCTTGCCCCTGACTCTCTCCACTTACCCCAGGCCCCCTGCCACACACTAGCCCCAACCACACACACCCTCTCTGCTCCCCCCACCCCACCTCTTTTTCTCCTTGCCCCCGACTCTCTCCACTTACCCCAGGCCCCCTGCCACACACTAGCCCCCAACCACACACAGCCTCTCTGCTCCCCCCACCCCACCTCTTTTCCTCCTTGCCCCTGACTCTCTCCACTTACCCCAGGCCCCCTGCCACACACTAGCCCCAACCACACACACCCTCTCTGCTCCCCCCACCCCACCTCTTTTTCTCCTTGCCCCCGACTCTCTCCACTTACCCCAGCCCCCCTGCCACACACTAGCCCCCAACCACACACACCCTCTCTGCTCCCCCCACCCCACCTCTTTTTCTCCTTGCCCCCGACTCTCTCCACTTACCCCAGGCCCCCTGCCACACACTAGCCCCCAACCACACACAGCCTCTCTGCTCCCCCCACCCCACCTCTTTTTCTCCTTGCCCCCGACTCTCTCCACTTACCCCAGGCCCCCTGCCACACACTAGCCCCCAACCACACACACCCTCTCTGCTCCCCCCACCCCACCTCTTTTTCTCCTTGCCCCCGACTCTCTCCACTTACCCCAGGCCCCCTGCCACACACTAGCCCCCAACCACACACAGCCTCTCTGCTCCCCCCACCCCACCTCTTTTCCTCCTTGCCCCCGACTCTCTCCACTTACCCCAGGCCCCCTGCCACACACTAGCCCCAACCACACACACCCTCTCTGCTCCCCCCACCCCACCTCTTTTTCTCCTTGCCCCCGACTCTCTCCACTTACCCCAGGCCCCCTGCCACACACTAGCCCCCAACCACACACACCCTCTCTGCTCCCCCCACCCCACCTCTTTTTCTCCTTGCCCCCGACTCTCTCCACTTACCCCAGGCCCCCTGCCACACACTAGCCCCCAACCACACACACCCTCTCTGCTCCCCCCACCCCACCTCTTTTCCTCCTTGCCCCCGACTCTCTCCACTTACCCCAGGCCCCCTGCCACACACTAGCCCCCAACCACACACACCCTCTCTGCTCCCCCCACCTCTTTGGACCGCTGCTACTGCTGTGTCCTCCCCCCACACCTGAATCCCCCCTCCCTGCTGCGCTGCGCTTCTCCTCTCTCCTCTTTCTCTCTATCATCTCTCTTTCTCCTCTCTCTCTCTTTCTTTTCTCTCTCTCTCCTCTCTTTCTCTTTGTCCCTGCCCCCCCTCTCTTTTCTCTCTCTCTTAGTCTTTTCTCTCTCTGCTCCCCTTCACTTTCCACCTCCTCTCCCACAGCTGCAGCCGCACACAGTAGCCTACCCACCTGGCGGCTGCCATCGGTTTTTTTTTTTCTTTTTATAGTTTTTGGTTGATTTTGTCTCTGCTTGGGGGTGAGTTGAGCGACACAAATAGTGTTGTCTCCTCACTTCTGCCCCTCCATCGTTGTTGAACTACCCCGGTTGCCTGTGTGCCTCGTGTGGCCGCCCTGCTGTGTCTCAGCCCAGGGTGGCTGGCTGGCGGCGGCGAATCCGTGACCAGCAGTGAGTGGCAGGAGAAGGACCGGAAGAAGAGGGGTTAGTGCGTGTGCGATTGTGCACCTTTTGTTGCCCCTTTCTCTCCCTAGCTGGCGGTTTTAAATAGGGACACCCCTATTCTGAAATGCATTTGGGTGTGGGGAGGAGGGAGGGAACCTTGGAGAGGAGATGTACTGTTGTAAAACTTGTGTCTTCATGCCCATGCCCAGTAAAGAAATTGCTGCTGTGTGTTGCGTTGCATTGCATGCGTCTTGCAGGTGGTTTTTGAACAGGTGCCTTCCAGAGTGCTTCCTTGCCTCTGGGGCAGTCTGAGTGGGGTCCAGGGTTCTGATGCGATGCTGCCACTACATGCTGGGCCCATGCCATGCCAGAGTGCTTCCTTGCCTCTGGGGCAGTCTGAGTGGGGTCCTGGCTGGGCTCTGATGCTGCCACTACATGCTGGGCCCATGCCATGCCAGAGTGCTTCCTTGCCTCTGGGGCAGTCTGAGTGGGGTCCTGGCTGGGCTCTGATGCTGCCACTACATGCTGGGCCAATACACACGTATGATGATGATCATGATGTTCAATCCATGAGGCTGCCATCAAGTGTTTGCTGCTGCTTGCTTGCCATGGCATTGGGCAGGCAGAGTCACAGAGTGGGTGGGTTCAACCTCTGTGTTGGTGTGACTGGGTTCTGGTTTTGGTTGTGTGCAATTTAGAGTCACTAAATAGGCTGCATTGAGTTTGATGCTCCCCCCACAGGAGCATTACTTGAGAACCACCCCCCAGAACCCACACTTTGTGTTCCAGTTCACTAAATAAGGGTTTCCTCCTTTGATCTGCAGGTTCCCAAGCGTTGACTGCATCCCTCCCCCACCCCCGGTAGGTGCTGTGCCCTCCCCCCATCCACTCTCCCCCCCCCAAAAAGCTAAAAACTTGCCACCCACACCACAACTACTCCACCCAACTGCCCGTGCCACCCTCCCACACCGGGGTTCCACCCTTTAACCCCCTATTTTTCTAAAAAAAACCCCTCCCAGACCCATCTCCCCAATTGGCTTGGTGGTTGACTCCCAAATTCAAAAAGGACACCCTCCCCCTCACTTCGATTGGCTTCCCCCCCCATATCAAAAAGTCTTCCTTTCCCCCCAATTGGCTTCCTTTTTTGAAAACAAACTTCCCCCCCGCCGCCTCCAAATCAGCTGCCTTTTTTTTGGCCCCTAAGCCCCTCCAAATTATTTTTTTGACCCTGTCTGGCCTTCCTCCTAAAGTCTCCCTCCTTCTGACCTAGCAGCATGTCTGAGCGCCGTGTGGCGGGCAGGGCTCGCTCAAGGCTGGCAGGCAGAGGTGGGAGAGGCCAGGTGCGGGGTGCGCCTGCGGCACGGGGAGGGAGAGGACGCGGGGAGCCTGAGGACACCCCAGTTCTCCCCATTGGAGAATTCTTTGCTCCGGCCCCATCTTTGGTGCGCAGGATTCAGTTCCCCACGCCTGCTGCCGCCAATCGCGGCAGAGGCAGAGGCACTGTTAGGGCTGTGGCGGGTCCCTCCTCGCCGGCGGCACCAGGTGCTGCTGAGCTACCGCCAGTTGTTGAGGTGGAGGAGACTGTGGAGTTGGAAGAGCAGGTAGAGGGCGGTGAGGACCGTGCGGCTGGCAGCGATGCAGCCAGGTTCTCCCTCCCTCTGGGGCCCCTTCCCCCTATCCTTTCGCCGCTCAGTAGGGCCCCCCCTCGTGAAGCCCGACACTCTGGTGGGGAGCGGTCTGGCGAGGTGGTGGAGGAGAGGCCTGCCTCTCCGATGCCAGTTGAGCCGGGCCCTTCCTCCGCTGTGGAGGGCGGAAGGGGCGGGTTGGGTGGCAGCAGTGGTCAGGCAGCGGCGGCCGCCCCCCCCCTAGGACTGCAGCCACCCTGCGAGAAACGGCCTAGGACGGCGCCCAGGGCGCAGGAGGCCAAGGGCAGTGGTGCATGGGTGCATTTTGAGGTCCCTCAAGATGCCCCATTCCACGCCCGCTGTGTCCACTGCAGGATGCTTGTCAGCCGTGGAAGGGACCCTGCGCACCTGGGTACGACGCCTATGTGGAGACACCTAGAGCGTCACCACCGAGGTCTCAGGGGACAGGCTGGCAGCGCTAGTGCGCCTTGTGCATCTGCCACTAGGGCGGGCAGCGGCAGTGTGCCAGCCAGCAGGCAGTGTGCCAGCCAGCGGTGGACGCAGTCCTCGGGCAGCCAGCGTATTGTTCGCGTGGACCATCATCACCTCACCCGCCTCATAGGGGAGATGATTTCCACCGATGACCAGCCGTTTCAGGTGGTCGAGAACAACGGCTTCCGCCGTATTCTCCAATACCTGGCTCCCGAATACGTCATCCCCTCAAGGACGACGTTCAGCCGGAACGTGGTCCCCTCCCTGTACCGCCGGTGCAGGGAGCTCGTGTCGGCCGAGCTGCGTGCAGCTCCGGCCGGGACAAGCGTGCATTTCACGACTGACCTCTGGACCAGTGTCAGTGGGATGCACGCTTCTTTCCTGGCCCTCACTGCCCACTGGTGGGGACCGGAGAGTGAGGGGACCTCCGCGGGCGATGCTTCCGGGTCCGGCGCGGCTCCCGATGCACTACGGCACAGGTGGGCCGTCCTGCACGTGGAGACGATGAACACGAGGCACACCGCGGAGGAGGTGGCGGCCGTACTCGACCGCCAGATAGAGGAGTGGATTGGCGGGTGTCCACACCTCTCCCGCGGCTTCATTGTCACCGACAATGGAGCCAACGTTACCGCCGCTGTCGAGACAGTCATGGACTGTGTGAACATACGGTGTATGGCACACACGCTCCATCTGACCGTCAGGGACGCCCTTGGCCTTAAGGAGCTGAGGGCGTCCCAGGAGAAGGGGGCCCGCCCCATCGCAGGTGCTGTTGCTGCCACGGCTACGCTTGTGGATAAGTCCCGCAAGCTGGCCGCCCACTTCCACCGCAGCGAGAAGTCCAGGAGACTGCTTCGCCAGAAGCAGGATGACCTTGGCCTTCCTCGCCATCTCATCCCTACGGATGTGGAGACGCGGTGGAACTCCACCTTCCTCCTGTTCCAGCGCCTGTTGGAGCAGGAGAGAGCCCTTGTCGCCCTGGCGAGGGACGAGTCCTTGGATGTCTGCGACTTCTCGAACGCAGAGTGGAAGCAGATGTCCGAGGCGGTGTCGGCACTCGAGCCCTTCCAGCTTGCCACGAAGGGCTTGTGTGGCGACACCACTCCCTTGAGCCAGGCGCTGCCCACAGCTGTTGGTCTCGAGAAGCTGATGGGTGGACTCCATATCTCTCTGACCACGCCAGAGGGTCGTGCTCTGGCTGGGAGGCTGAGGTCTGGGGTTGACAAGCGGCTCGTTGATGTGCTGGGAGACAGGGAGGAGTATGTCCTCGCTTGTCTCTGTCACCCAGCCCTCAAGGGCAATGCCGTGAGTGCCGACGACTTGCCCAGGTGGAAGGGCATCCTGGTCGAGAAGGTTAGGGAGGAGGAGGCCGCTAGGGCCCGCAGAGACCAGGGTGTTGGTAGTGGTGCGGGGGTAGCCCTCGCGGCCCAACCCGCACCCAGCAGCAGCATGGGCGGCCAGCCGGCGTCAGCTTCCCCTTCCCCTCCCTCTTCCCAGTCCAGCAGCGCGGCATCCCAGGCGGCGCCATCGCAGCAGCCATTTGCTACCGACTCGAGATCCGCCCAGTGGTTTCAGCAGTTCTGCTATGGCGCCATGCCTGGTATGCGGGAGGCTCGACCTGCCAGGCCCCCCTCCAGTGCTGAGCAATGCGTTGCGCAGTACTTGGAGGAGCCTGTGGAGGGAGACGGCGTGGACTGCGCACAGTTCTGGGCGAGCCGCCGCCAAGTCTGGCCGGACCTGGCGGTGGTGGCTGTGCGCCTCCTCTCCTGCCCCCCAACCAGTGTCCAGAGCGAGCGGGTGTTTTCACGTGCCGGGGACGTGGTGACACCCTCTCGCTCCCGCTTGGACCCTGGTCTGGTGGAGCAGCTGGTCTTCCTTAAGGTGAACCTCCCCCTGTTGGGCTACCCCAAGCTGCAGTTTGAGACGGGCGAGTGATTACCGTGGGTTGCCCCATGGTTGGTCACCTGCCTGGCTCGAACTCTGTGCTTATCCCTACCCTCCCCCCTTCCACCTCTAGCTGAGCTGACGTGACAGATGCTGAGCCGTGCCAGCCAGTCGCAGCGTGTAGTGTGCCCACACAGAGATGCAGTTGTAGTAGTAGTTGTAGTGCTGCGACTGGCCAGATGTTTACAATGCCCACGCCCACCTAAAAAGAAACCCAATGCTGACCAGCACAGGCCCTTTATCTATCCACCTGTCAGCATTTGGGGACCTGGCGTGGGCACGGCACACCCCCCCAAAGTAGCACAGCCCACGGAGTACTAGACTTAGCAGCAGCGGCGGGTATACGTTCAAAAATGCAGTGTAGATATGTAAATACTGTATGTAAATAAACATGTAAATAATTTTTTCTTTAAAAACCCCATGTCACAATCAAGCCTCAAAATTATGCAAAAGAAAGAAAAAAAGGTGACAAAGGGAGAACAAAATGATGAATGCCAAATGAATTGATTTTATTGAAAATGTCACCAGAAATCATGTGTGGGGGGCTTGGTTTACATGGAGAAGATGATTGGGTGATTTTTTGAAATGAAACGAATGAATTATTATCATCTTATGTTCATCTTGATTGTGGTCACTGTTGATGTTGGCTGATGGCAAAAAACCCAAAACCATCAGAATAGCAATGAACTGGCTGCCAACACAACATATTGATTGATAACTGTGCAGGGGGGGAATTGGGTCTGTGTGTGTGTGTGTGGTGCAGGCTCAGTCTGTCTCTTCCTGTTGTGTGTCTGTCTGTCTGTCTGTCTGTGTGAATGGATGCCTAGCACTGTCTCTGTGTGTGGATGCTTTCTGTGTGTAGTGTGGTGTGTGTCTGTCTACATGTTTTTTTTCCTCCCCCCCATGCCTCCCTCCATCCTTCCCCTCTCATCCTCTCCCCTTCCTCTTCACCACCTTCCATCCTCCCTCCCTTCCAGCCCACCACCGCCTCACCTGCCCCCAACCCCGGTCTGGCAGATGATGAGAGTCTGGTCTCTCCCACCGAAGCACACACGTGAGCACGTGTGTGCACAAATATGTGGCTGACCAACTCTGAGCCGGACCCTCCCCCCTTCAATCCCCTCTACATCCCTCTCCCCCTCCCCTTTCCTCCCCCCTGCCTCCCAGCCTCCCTCCCTGCCTCCCTCCCCCCTCCTAGCTAGCAGCGCACACATACACACACAAAACACCTGTGGTGGCAAACACCACCAGCACACATGCACTCACACTGGTGCCACCACCTCTGCCTTGGGCCTCTGTGTCCTTGAGCAGATATGTGGTGGTGGACCAGAGAAGCATTTCTTTCCAGCAAGGCAAAAGGCATGCACTCACTGCACACACACACACACACACACACACACACGAAGAGGTGAAGACGAGAAGAGGCAACTTCTAGAACCAGCAGCAGCAGGTGAGTGTCGTGTAATTGTGTTGCTTCCCAAGGCCACTGCCCATGCTCAATGCTCAGTCTGCTGAAACTAAAGAACTAGCTACAATCACCCTTCCTCACATGCAGCTCAGCTCAGCTCAGCTCAGCTGCACAGCACACTGACTAACTAGACACTACAGCTGGTGGTAGAAAAAACAGAAGTCTAGATTCTAGAAGATGTCCTGGTGGATTTTAAACTTTCAAATCTGTGCTAGGATTGCCTCGCCCGCCTCCTCCTCCTCCTCCTCCTCCTCCTCCTCCTGCCTGTAATTGTGCCCTCTCCCCTTGCAGTTGCGCCGTCGTGATGGGTTGGTGATGTGCGTGCGCCGTCTACTTGTTAGCTCTCTCCTCCTCATGTTGGCTGGGCTTGCCAGGCACTGGCTGGCAGCAGCTGTTGGCTGTGTGCTAGGCTCAGGCTGTGGCGCGCGTGACTGGACTGGGAATGTTATTGTAGCGGCAACACTGGTTGTGGTGGTAGCAGTAGTAGCTGTTGTTGTTGCTGGGCTGGTGGCTGCTGGCCTGTGCTGACTCTGCGCACTTGGTCTGGTCTGGTCTGGTCATTGGGATGCAGATGTAGGGTGTGTGTGCATCATCCATGGGGAGCATCAGAGCAGAGCAGAGCAGGTTGGCTGGCTTCTGTCTGTCGGGCCTAGTCAGTGGCAGGCACTGAGTGAGGCGGTGGTTCCTTTGGGCATCACGTCACCCATCATGCAGAGCGGCAGGTCTGCTGCTCTGCTGCTCCGCCTCCTGCTTCTTCTCTGTGTGTGCTGCTCTTGTGCTTAGTGTGCTGCTCCGCTGCTGCTGCTGTGCTGGCAGGCAGCACAGCAGTGGCCTTTTTGTTAGATCAGAGAGTGGGTGTTGTCTCTCTGAGTGTCCTCCTCTTACTTGCTTGGATAGGAGTGGTGGTAGTAGGTAGGCATTAAGATGGACTGACTAGGTGTTACGTGTTAGGGCGCCCAGAGAGAGGGGCCAAAAAGATGGGGTGGCAATTGTTGGGTTGCTCCTAGTATTATTGGTGAATTTCTGAAGAAAATTTTTTTTCCATTGGCTAGAATGGGGGTTCGGGGCTGCCCCAGACCCGCCTCTGTGGGGTGGCAGCACCGCCAAAGTGGGTCCGGGGCCATGGCAAAAATGCCCTCAGTCCCTCCCAGCAATCCCCGTAGAGATAGGAGTGATGGTTCTGTTGTTTTTCTGAGGTGTTCTGAGTGAGTGTGGATTCTGTGATAGCAAATGAGAGTGGATTCATGGTGTCTCATTGGAAATCTCATAAGCTATCATAGAATCTACACTCAGAATACCTCAGAAAAACAACAGAACCATCACTCCTATCTCTACGGGGATTGCTGGGAGGGACTGAGGGCATTTTTGCCATGGCCCCGGACCCACTTTGGGGGTGCTGCCACCCCACAGAGGTGGGTCTGGGGCAGCCCCGAACCCCCATTCTAGCCAATGGGAAAAAAAATTTTCTTCAGAAATTCACCAATAATACTAGGAGCCACCAATTGCCTTGGGATTTTTGGGGTGGAGGACACCCATGGGTGGCTACCACCCACCCCAGCTTTTTTGCCCCTAAGGGCTCCACATTGTGAGTTATGGGCAAAAAATTATTTTTTGAAAAAAATTTGTAAAAAATCAGAGGAAGGTCCAATCGACTTGAAATTTGGGTGGCAGGTAGAACACAATGTCCCCTTCAAAACCAGCCACTTTTTGTGATCCGAACCGGTTCGGTTCGGATCCGAACCGGTTCGAAACCGAACCGGACCGGGGGGGTGGTCTGGCAAAACCAAAACCGAACCACCCCGGTCCGGTCCGGACCCGGTTCGGACCCGAACCGAACCGGGAGAACCGGTTTTATGCACATCCCTAATGGTTTGAACACTTCTTAAGAAGCCTTCTCTGGACTCCTTAGCGATGGATAGTTATAGGCCAGTCTCCAAACTTCCTTGGTTGGGCAACCGGGGCAGAGCCACCATTGGGAGAACGGGTTCAAAGAACCTGGGCTGCCACCAATGAGGGGCTGTGAGCGTGGCCCCAGACACACCCGTTGCATCTGACATCAGACGTGGGGAGCATTATTTCAGTCCCAAATGGGGCCACATGGCCCCGTTTGGCGCTGAAATCAGTTTGTGTTGCGCAGCGCGGCTGGAGTAACTCTCCCTGCCTTAAAGGCAGGGAGGACCGCTCCTGGTCTCATTGCCAATGCAGTGGAGTCAATCGATCTCCCTCCCAAACGGGGCCGCATGGCCCCATTTGGAAGGGAGACCATGTCCCTCACATCTGATGTCAGACGCAGGAGTGTAACTAGCTAATGAAATCAGCCCATGCTGTGTTGACAACACGGCTGGAATGGCTCTCCCTGCCTATAAAGTCAGGTAGAGTGGCTCCAGCCCGTGCTGCCCAATGTAACACGGGTCGGTTTGCCTTCCAAACGGAGCCACATGGCCCCATTTGGGAGGGAGACCACACCCCGCATCTGATGTCAGACGTGGGGCTAGCCAGGCCCCCGCATCTGACACCAGATGCAGGGCCAGGGGCCATGGCAGCCCAACATGGGCCGCCGCCAACCTCGCTCCGTGGCTGCTGTGCTGCATAGGGTTGCACTCCCTTGGAAGGAGCAGGTACGCAACTTGGGATTACTCCTGGACCCAGGCCTCACCCTGGTATCTCAGGTGGAGGCTATGGCCAGGAGTGCTTTCTACCAGCTTTGGCTGTTTCATTGAATGGATCCTCCATTCCTTGGAGAGGAGAACCCCAAAACTGTGGTGCATCACCAGGTAACCTTCAAGCTTGACTATTGCAATGCACTCTGTGTGAGGCTGCCTTTGTACGTAGTTCAGAAACTTCAGTTAGTTCAAAATATGGCAGCCAGACTTATCTCTGGGGTAACACAGACAGACCATATTATGCCTGTTTTGAAACAGTTGCACTAGCTGCCAATATGTTTCTGGGCAAGATACAAAGTGCTGGTTATTAACTTTAAAGCCCTGAACGGGTTGGCTCCTTCTTGTGCATGATCCCCACCACATGTTAAGGTCATTTGAGGAAGTCCGTCTCCAGTTACCACCAACACGTCTGGTGGCGACTCAGAGGTGGGCCTTCTCTGTAGCTGCTCCTGGGCTGTGGAATGCACTCCCTGCAGAAATCCATAATCTGAGTTCATTACTGGCCTTCAGGGGAGCCCTTAAGGCCTATCTGTTTGACCTGGCCTTCCAGGGTTTTTAAACTGTTTTTAAACTGTGAAGGTTTAGCCTGGTTTTCCAGGGTTTTAAAAACTGTTTTAATTGTTTTAATAATGGTGTTATGTTGTTTTTACAGTTTCTGATTTTAACAGTTACTTGATTTTAGTTTTATTTTAATGTAAATCACCCTAAGCCATTTTTGGAAGGCTGGTATAGAAATCAAATCAAATCAATCAATCAATAGATGTGATTGTATCATATTATCATTTGGGCATTGCTGTTGATCCATTAATGCTTTGTTTAAAAGGGGAGCAGTGCTGCTTGGATTAAAAGGAAATATTCAAATGAATATCTGCACTAATACCATGAAATGTACCATGTGAGAGAGCATTGTGGATTGACACAGTTTGATTAAATATTGAATAGCAGAGAATCTACAAACAGAGATTAGAAGCAGCCTTTAAGGGCGAAACCAAGAGCACACACACACACACACACACACACACACACACACACACATTTGCGATGGAAGCAAGCTTCCGATCAGAAGTGCCTCTCTCTTTTGTGTCAAATATAGCCACAGTGAGCTAATGAGGCAGCAGCACACACATCCCCCACTCAGTGGACCACGTCTTCATATTGATCTAAGAACATCCTCCACTCCAGCTGCCCATTACTCATTGCCTGAATGGCATTTATAGCTCCTCAGGAAAATGGCATGTGGGGGGAAAGTGAACCTTCCCTCCCCAGTCCCATATATGAAGGAGGCACTGAGCAAAAAAGAAGGAATTCTCAGGGGCAGAAGAATTCTACACCTGATCTGAAGTCCTCTCCATTTTTCTCTCAGGGCAGCATAAATCACCTTTGTAATAAAGGAGAGGGTTAGGCAAGGAGGAGCAGATGGCAGGAGCAGAGGTTTCTCATAGATCAACATTTATAAATGTGTTCCAGGGAATGGGGGCTGGTTTTGGTTCAGTGGGAGGGGGGGAAAGGAGAAATCAATCTGACATCCGACTCTCTGTTGTACTGAAAGTAATGAATCCGCATGCGTGAGCATAGGTTGCCCAGGCTGCCTACAAGTGTGTGTGTGTGTGTGTAGTCCTTGCTTCACAGAATATGACTCTGAATTAAGGTCCTCCTGATGATGATGGTGATTTATTCGATTGCTATACTGCCCTTCCAACAATGGCTCAGGGTGGTTTACACAGAGAAATAATAAATAAATACGATGGATGCCTGTCCCCAAAGGGCTCACAATCTAAAAAGCAACATAAGATAGACACCAGCAACAGTCACTGGAGCTACTGTGCTAGGGGTGGATGAGGCCAGTTACTCTCCCCCTGCTAAATCACCACGTTAAAAGGTGCCTCTTTGCCAAGTTAGCAGGGGTTATAACAAAAATATTAAGCAGATATAACAAAACCTACCAAGCGGATACTTACCTAGCTTGTGCCTCATCTACACACTGAAATAAATTGAAACAACAAGGTTAAGCTTCTATATAATTGTTACTCAAATGGAGCCATTATTCAAAACAGGAGGGGAAAACAAAGTCACAGCAAGAGGAAAAGTAGCCAATAAGTGCTGCATGATAAATTCTGTTTCTCTTGCACAGATATAATATCTGTGCAGAAAAACTTGAAGTGTGGTTCAAGTGCCTCCTAGTTGCCGCTGAAGATTTAGGCACTTGCCTGGAATCTAATCCTCTAAAAAGTCTTCAGACTGAGGTTTTAAAACATTTTGCACGTGTGTTTCTGAAAACTGAAGATTTTAGGACAACCATCAGTGCAGTGTATTAGGTAGTGTTGGACTATGCTGGAGTGGAGACTTGGCTTCAATTTCCCACTTAGCCACAAAATACACTAGGTGACCTTGGGTAGGGATGTGCACAGGGCAGCAGAGAGCTAGCACATTAAAAAGAGGAAGGCAGGTCTTACCTTTCCCTCCTCTGCAGCTCTGCCGCCCCCCGCTGCCCCAGAGAGGCTCTCTTTGTATGAACCAGTCCGGCTCTTTGTTTGCCGGCTGCATTTGTTTAGGAACAGGAAGTTCTCTGTTCCCAGCAGGAAATGGTGTCTGAGTATGTGCGGGCACCACCTTGAGTGCTCAGTGTTGCTGACCATGCTTAGATGCAATTTCCTGCTGGGAACACAGAACTTCCTGTTCCTAAGCAAATACAGCTGGCAAACAGAGAGCCCAGCTGGTTCATACAAACAGTGTCACTCTGGGGTGGCAGGGGCCAGGGCAGCGGAGCTGCATCAAGCACATCCCTAACCTTGGACCAGTCAGTGAGGTCATTCTCATGACCAGCCTTTTGCGGATAGGAGAGGGTTAACTTGAGTAACCGAGGCTTGTCTGGAGCCATAGGAAACGTCTTCTACCCAGCGCCTGCCTAACTGGGTAGCCAAGCTTTTTTCCCTAGTCTTAAATCAAAGTAGGACAGAAAACCCTGCTATCCTACATCAGTTTTTTATTAGGGATGTGCGAAACGTTTTGGGTACAGAATGATCTGTACCTAAAACTGCCCATTCCAGGTGATTCATTGCCGAAACAAATCACCCTCTTGCCCTCCCGAAATGTTTTGGAGCCAAAACGAATTGCCCCCATTTTGGCTCCGATTAATTTGTAATTTTGGCCCTCTATTTTGTGGCTGATAAAGTGCTTCTTCTTCCTCCTTCATTTTGAGTTCTGACGTCTACTAGAATTTCCCACCTTTTTGCCTCCCATTGACTTCAATGCAAAAAGGTCCAATCTGATGTCTACTTGAATTTCGGGTCCCAGGACCAAAAGAGTGGGGTGGGGTGGTAGTGCCTAATGGGTGGAGGCTACCACCCAAATTGTAGAGGAATTGGGCAAAGGGCCGATTTTTGGTGAATTGTTGTAGTGTCTTTGGGGCAGATTGGGGGCATAAAGTGGGATCTGGGGTGGAAGAGTTGAGTAAGGTGGTAGTGCCTAATGGGTGGATGCTACCACCCAAATTGGAGAGGGATTGGGCAAAGGGCTTGTTTTTGGTGAATTGTTGAAGTTTACACGTCTAAGGTTTCCCCCCATAAGGTATAATGGAGGTGTATCGCTTCACATCGGGTTGGTGGTGGCCTAGAGTGGTGTGGGGTTGATGGTAGTGCCCAAGGGGGTCAAGGAAGCTACCAGAATTTTTTCAAAGGATTTGGGCAGAGGGCTGATTTTTGGTGATTTGTTGAAGTTTACGCATCTCTTTAAGGTTTTCCTCCATAGGGAATCATGGAGGTTTCCACAGCCCCATAATTGCACTTGGGGTGTGCTGGGGTGGCCCAGAGCAAGTGGCGGTGTTTTGCACATAGGGTGCCAACCCTATGGGTTTCTAAGCCATGAGGTACAGGGTTCTGTGGTTTCTGTGGTGTTCTGAGTGTAGATTCTCTGGTAGTGAATGATAGTGGATTCATGGTTTGTATCACTACCAGAGAATCTACACTCAGAACACCTCAGAAACAACAGAACCCTGGTTGGCATCCTATGGAGTGTGGCATCCAGGGAGTGTGGTTGTCCATAGTCTTTTAATGTCTTGTAGGAAACCTTTTCAGGAATTGGCAACCCTGATACTGAATTGTATGCATGCATACTGTGTTGTAAATTGCTCCTGAATAAATAACTGAATGCCAAGGCCCAATTTTATTTATGTATTTAATATATTTCTACACCATTTTTCTATAAACCAAGTTCACACCAAATGGTTTTTCAGATTGCATTGGTTTTCCTAATGTCATTGCACAAGACAGTCATGAAACAGGTACCTTTTGTAGGAGGGTAAGGTGCTGTGTTCGTGGCCATCCAAATCTGCATTCCCTTTCCTTGAGGACTACAATCCTGCCCCTTTTACTGCTAGTCTGAATTTCCTCCTTCCATTCACTCCCCTCCCCCTTAATTCCAGTCTATAGGGTCGTTCACTCTACCACTGAGGCTGGGGATGGGGAGGGTGGGAGGAAGGCTGGATCACACCCACCTTCCCCCACATGATTGCCTGCTTCTTCTCAGCCCACCTACACCTTCCTGCCCACATGACCACTGCTATGGTGAGTGGTGTGGCGAATCTGGAGGCTCAGGAAGAGAAGCCTGGCCTCCAAGAATCCCACAATGTACCGTGCGAGCAGCGCAGTGAATTGTGGAAACTCTAGAGGTCAGGTCACTCCTTTCTCCCACCTATATCATTTTAATGGCTACCAGAAGCCCACAGACCCACACAACTGGGCAGTAAGGGAAGAGGGTGAACGTGTGCCCTCCTACCTCACTTTTAGCCTGGTTAAAAGACCTGGCCTACCTAGCCATGGAACACCAGGATTGGGACTGATCCCAGCAGTTCTCACGAGAAGTTCTATCCAGGTAGGGCTGTGGTAGCACGGGTAGAGCTGGCTGTGAGAACGACATCCATATCTTGTTTGTATCATGCCTCCTTCTCCACCCCTGTCAGTCACTTGCCATCACTGCTACTGTTTTTGCTTCAGATAGCTGCTTTGTTGGTTCAGAGCTTCAGAGGAATGGAAAGGCAGATGAACTCTGTAGTTGTCTGGGCAATGAAGAGTAGCAGTTTAATCACACGCTAAGGCTAGTCAACAGGCCTTGGGTAGCCATGCTGAGCATGAATGCATGAATGCCCACATTCTTAGAGAACTAATTTCAAGACCTACTGAAAGTCTGAGTTTTCTTTGGTTTGACTCCGTAGAAGAGTGTTCTTTGAGTCTTCCTAAAAACTAGCAAAATGACTGGGACTAGAACACCACAGTTTTACTCATCTATAACCTGTGATGTTCTGAAATAGCCTCTCCTTAGAAGTATGATCCCATTGCCTTTGAAATGACTTTGGTGTCAAGAATCTTTAATGCTAACCAGACCTAAAATTGCTTAGCTTATTAGAACTGATGAGCAAAGAGCCAGAGGTGATATGAAAGTATGCAAACATTTAGCTCCTCTTAATTGCTATTTATAGTTCTTCTGGCAGTAGCTATCTTCTTGCTTTATAAATGACTTGGGTAATTGAGTTAAGCAGGGTTGCACATAACACTTGTTGGTCAATTACTTCTTAAATTATGTATGTTTACTAGATTAGAAAACATTATTTTTTTCCTTTCATATGTAAGGCTCTAGGTCTAAATAAACAATATATTCACAAGAGTGTCAGCCATTTGTACCTAGAAACAGCATACCTTTTGCAGCCAAGGCACTGTGCTCCTGTATTGAAAAACCTGCCTATACTTTTCCAGGTATGGAAGATGTTTTAGTTCACACATGAATGAATTGATGGGTGCCGAATTCCAGCCTGGGAATTGTCTGTGAGACAAATGTGTTTGCTCCACCAGGGCAAGAAATCTGCATATTAATTAAAAGAAGAACAATACCAAATGAGTGCTGCAAAGTTAATGTTGTCCTGGGGCTTAATGGTTGGAAAGTTTGGAAGTTAACTCTAATAAAGTACAAATTATTTGTAACTTTATTAGAATTAACTTTTGAACATTCTATCTAGATTGTCTCATTCTTTACACAAAATGTTTTATCTGCAGTAATACGAATACAAGGGACACACACACAGGTCATTCACACAGTCCCCACAAACAGAGGGCATTCACACAATCAAAAACTGTGACCCAGCTTTGGGAGACATGTATGCTCCCAGTTTTCGGTTGTGTGGAAGCAAGATAGGAGGAAAACCTGGGTAGCTTTTTCTCCCACCTTGCTTCCACATAATCACTTCTACCCAGACTTTCCTCTTACCTTGCTACCATCAACTGAAAATTGGGAGCACACACAGCTCCCAAACCTGGGTAGAACACAGTTTTTAATTGCGTGAATGACCTCAGGAGCCTAGATACTGAGATGCCTAAGTAGGGAGGAACCGTCTAAGGCAGGGGTGAACTCCCAACCTATTCCCAGTCACAGAATCCAGATATGCTGGGAGTTGGAGAGCAACAACATTTGGAGGGCAGCAGTTTAACACCCCCAGTTTAAGGGCTGGTGTGCATATATTTCAAAACAGTCCTATTTTTAAAAAAAATGTCTGCCCACATTCAGATAGATGAAATAGCACATGCATTGATGAGCATGTATATCTAGTTATGCATGAGTGCTATGATTTTCAAGATCATAGCAGCTCCAAGAGCAAAGTTATGATAGTGGCAAACACAGCAATCACTTGTAGGTCAGTGTCAGCTGACTGATGAAACTTGGTAGGTATCATTAGAAAATTCACTAAAGTTATTGTACAGGGTTGTTGAGAGGCTAAATTGGGATAACCCCCATGTCTGCCACCCGTATCTTCTTGAAGGAATGGGGGAATAAAAGCACAGAAAATAAATAAGAAACAATAATTCAACTGGGATGTGTATTCTTACAATTCAAATGCTACTATCTCCATGTGAACATGAGCAATGAAAAGCCTGTGAAAATCCAGCATCACTGTCATTCTTCTCTCTATCACCACCCACTGCTACTTACAGGTGTCATGGAGTGATAACATCACTTATGTTGAATGCCAGTGTGTGCATCATGCACCATCCTTATTCCAGTCTCTCCACGTGCTGCCTGGTTAAGAGAGGATGAAGAGCCTCACCACAATATCTGATGTTTGATCAGAGTGAAGCCATTCTCTAGCTGTTGCCTTGCACTGTTTGCTGCTACACCCCAAATAAGATGAAGCAAGATATTTGGGAACCAAGGCATAATACTGGCATGCATGGGTGATATATATGGCCTGAGTTTCAGCAGGAACATAGATCATTATGACTGGATTCTAAACAAAGTACTAGACCAAGGAAACCCACAAGTATCATGTGGCAGCGTTTCACCATAGCTGCTAAGATCAACATGTTTTAGAATCATAAACCATATTACATTTGCTAGCAAAGGTAATAAAAGCATTTGGGAAATACAGAAAGCTATTAACCCATGAGGTTATCTTGTATGTGATTTATTGTGTGGCTAGCTGTGATGGTGATAGGAGGTGTAAGAGCTGTATAGTTGCAAAAGTCCTTTCCTACTTATCCCCCTACTGACAAAGCACGGAAACTGAAATCCATCCTTTTCTTGATCCATTTCAATGGCAATGGCCTAAAATCTCAGTGACTGGTTTCCTAATGAGATGGGCAAAGTGTTCCCTACCCTTCCATCCACTTTGGACCTTTGGACATTTAGTTTGGTCACACCAAACTAGCCATAGTCTGCAGGCCCTGAGTAAAAGATAAGCAATACTCTTTGCATGTGAAAACGACATGAGCAAATTGCTTGTCAATACAATCAGTAGTGTGTCTATGTCTCTCTGTGTGTCTATATGTGTATAAGCATGTGTACAGAGAGGACTTGTATAATGGGTCTATTGCTGGTAGGGTGAATTGCGCAGTATGGGGGGAGACAGATTGAGGATCCTGTAGGATTCTTGTCCATGAAAGAGGGTCATACTTTCTCCTCACAACAGCCGTGTCTCTTAATGCGGCACAGAGAGAGAGAGAGAGAGATTTTCTAAGTTCCAGGGAACACAGCAAAGCTTCTGAAGTATAACTGTAGCTATGGATACAAGACCATATCTGTGGCAAAAAGTGTTGACATTTTATTTTACATATCACACAACATTTTAAAGAGTTATGATTTTTATATCACACATACAATAAATGGGTAGAAAAAGCTTGGAAAGCTAGAAATATCACTAGAAATCGATTAGACAGTATTCATGCTCCCAGGGAAGAAGGGAAGCCTGCCATATCAATTGTCTACTTAGGCTCCTTAATCCTGTTTCAAACACCTTGTTCTTGGCCTTTCAATCACATCTCAGACACACATGGACTTTTAGCCACCCAATCTGTGCTCTGAATCTATCAATGTTCTGCCTAATACATGATTTTATTTGGCATCACCCGGCATTATCTCTTCCCTCTCATGTTGTCAGGCACACCACATGCATCAGCACATATTCCGACAATGGTCAAAGCCTCATTCACTATAAGCTACATTTGAAATTGTCTACATCTACATTCTATTTCTTTCTTCTCTTTTGTATTCTGCCTCCTTTCCTCTGGGAGAACAGAGACTATTAATTTAGAGATCATAGACAAGAGAATACTGGCTCTTTTCATATTCATTATAAGTTAATACACAGAGACCATATAATTCAATAGGAAGAAATTCTACAGTTATCTTTGTTCATTTAACTTGTCTTAATGTTCTTTGACAACAAGAGCCCAAATATTTGTAATTAGCAATATCAGCCTTCCTGTTTTCTTAACTTTATGTTAAGTTCTTAAAGCTCTATTATAAATTTCTAACCACTTTTATTCTAGGGTAATTGCAAAATTTGGATGTGGAACTCAGAGGTTAGGGCACCTGATTGCATTACCGATAACTATGGATTAGAATACCAATATGGCTGCCTCCAACACAGGCAGATATAAATATTCAGCATGGAATGAAATCTTGAAAGAAAACATATTTTTAGATCTCATGTTAGCTAGTGTTATGATCCAGGCCAACAGGCTGAGCATTCGCGGCTGGTAGCCAGTGGATCAGCATGAGCTGGGGAATATCAACCACACCTGGCATAAGCATCACCATAGGCTGAGGCCTGCACTCTGGAATGGGACTCACAACTGGGATCCCTGAAATTGCTGCTGGGCAACAATTATTGCTGTTTATCCTTGCCACCGCCACCATTTACTTGTCCACAATGCTGATCCACCGTGAGGGATCAGTAACAGCCCTGTGAGGGAGCAGAGAGGAACAACTGGGCTGGCAAAAGCTTCCTGAGACAGAAGATGGAGAGATGGAGCCAGCATTCAGCAGTGGTGAGAGAGGTCATTGCCTGTCCTTGCTGCATGGGTGGGCAATGACTCATCTGCCAGATTTACTGCCAGATTTAGGGCAGTGGTGATTAGGGATGTGCGAAACGTTTCGGATACAAAACATTTTGTACTTGAAACGGGCCGTATCAGGTGTTTTGTAGACAAAACAAAACACCCATTTTTCAAATCCAAAAGTTTTATACACAAAACAAAATGTCCGTTTCAGCTACAAAATGTTTTGTTGTTTTGGACCTCCATTTTGTGGTGATCTCTGAGTCAGTCTCCATTTTGTGTTTGACATCTCTTTGAATTTCCCGCTCTTCCAGCCTTCAGATCGGTGACCTAAAGCATGGGCTGACCTGCTGATGATTCCTTCCTTGTTCCCCATTGGCTCTTTTGCCTTGCCACTCTTTACTGACCCCACATTGGCCAGGGGAAGGGTCGAAGAAGGGGCAAGGGTGGGGGGAATTCAAGGAGGGGTTTTCAATTCATTCAACAGATTAGTTACTCATTCGCCATTCTGCCTTTCTGCCTCATTAAAGAGAGAGAGAGAACTAGTTTGCATTGCATAGCATGCCTCAAGTTGCCATGATGATGCCATGCCATTGCCTATGTCTGCCTGCCTTGTTGCCAGCCTGAGCCCAGCCGGCTATGGCTACTGCATGCCAGCCTGGGAGTGGATTTATCTGCTGCATTGCTTTTTTGTTCCAGAAGAATTTTTTTCACCCCCTTGAGAGATGCCATGCCATTGCTTATGCCTGCCTTGTTGCCAGCCTGTAGATTCTCTGGTAGCATATGAGATTTCCAACAACATGAATCCGCTCTCATATGATCTGCACTCAAAACATCTCAGAAACAACAGAACCCAGTACCCCATGGGTTAGCAACCCATGGGGGTGGTTGGCACCCTATGTGCTCTACAGCAGCATTCTCTCTGGGCCACCCCAATGCCCTCCAAGTGCAGTTATGGGGCTTCTGGAACCTCCATCATTCCCTGTGGGGGAAAACTTTAAAGATGTGTAAACTCCATTAAATCTTTAAAAATCAGCCCTCTGCCCAATTGCCTTTGAAATAATTCTGACAGCTTCCTTGCCCCCACTGGGCACTACCACCCACCCTACTCTGCTCTGGGCCACCCATTTCCCCCCGACGTGAAGCTATACTTTTGCTGAAACCTCCATTATTCCCTATGGGAAAAATCTCAAACTTCAAAAATTCACCAAAAACCAGCCCTTTGCCCAATTCCTCTTAAATTTAGGTGGTAGCTTCCACCCATTGGGTACTACCATCCCCACCTACAAGTTTTGCTCCCGGGGCCATTTTTAAAAATCTAAAATGTTTCAGATTCAGATTTTGCAATTTCAAACAAAGAACAAAATTGGAGTGTTTCGGATTGGCTGATTTCAAAAAAAGAAAAAAATGGAGGTGTTTCAGATTTTAAAAAAATGACCCTGGGGCAAAACTAGTGGGTGGGAGTGGTAGTGCCCAATAGGTGGAAGCTACCACCCAAATTTAAGAGGAACTGGGCAAGGATAGAGGCAGGAGGTGAGGTGAGACAAGCCTCAAGGCATGGCAAAGAAGGCTGGAGTGAGGTGAAGCAGGAGGCTGGGGGTGAGGCTGGGGGTGAGTCCAGAGAAGAGATGAAGCAAGAGGCTGCAGGTGAGGCAGGGTGGGAGCCAGGAGGGATCCAGGAGGGTGAAGGTGAGGCAAGGAGGGAAGCTCAAAGCAAGGTGGGAAGCTTTAAGTGATGCAAGGTAGGATGCAAGGCAAGGCGCAGCGAGGTGGGAGACTGAAGGTGAGGCAGGAGCCTGGAGCTGAGGTGAAGTGGGAGGCTAGAGGTGAGGTGAGGTTGGAAGTGAGGCAAGCTAGGCTGGAGGTGGTATACTGGAAGCAAAATGAGGCAGGAGGATCGAGGTGAGGCAGGAGGCTACAGGCGAGGTGAAACAAAAGGTTCCATTTGAGGAAAGCAAAGATTAGGTGAGAGATGCATGGTGAGGTGAGGTGGGAGGCTGGAGGTGAGGCAAGAAGCATGAGGCAAGGCTAGAGGCTGGAAGTGAGACTAGGTCAGAGGCTGGAGGCAAGGCAAGATCAGGCAGTTTTAGAGGCAAATTGATAACACGCTGCATCAAATATCCTTATGATCTTTCCCAGAAGTTTCATGTAGGTGTTAAAGAGCATTGGAGTCAGTATGAAGCCTTGTGGAACTCCTTACGGTAACTCTCACTTTGCAGAGCAGCAGTCTCCAAGTGACACCATCTGGAATCTACCTGAGAGGTAGGAATGGAACCACTGTAAAACAGTGCCACCTAATCCCACATTCCTCAGGTGACCTAAAATGATAATTGGTTGAAGGTGTTGAAAGCTGCCAAGAGATCCAAAAGGATCAGCAAAGTCACACTCCCTTTGTCATTACCTAATTGGAGATCATTCAACAGTCCAACCAAGGCAGTCTCAACCCCCTATCCCGCCCAAAAGCCAATTTTAAATAGGTCTAGATATTGGGTCTAGAAAAACTCTGTCTTCCCAAGCTGCCTTTTGGTGACTGGCTCCTCCTCCTCAAGCAACCATTTCATGCTGCTAGCACCCAAGTTTCTGGCAAAACCCAAACAAATTAGCTCCCAGAAGCTTAAATAATGCCCATCCCTCTTCTGTACACATTTCAGTATGTTTCATTAAAGCAAGTGACTTTCTCAGTTTAGGATTGGGTTTAGGATTGGGCTGCAAACTTCTTAAATGATTGTGTGATTACAAAAGCCCCTTTCCGATACCTGTTGAATGCATGTTTGTCAGGCAGGGGGCACATTACAGTGGTAGGCTTCTTTCTAATGTTTGTCCCCTACTTATTTGATTGTACATGTTTTAAACTCAGAATTAAAGTGTATTACATCAGCTTAGAGGCTGCACTTTGAACCAGGAAGTCCCCAGCTCAAATCTCACATCTGTCATGAACTCACTTGGTATCCTTAGAGAAGGCCATATGAATAATTTTTAAGCTGCTTCTTGTTGACAAAAAATTTTGTTGCACAGAATTGCACAAATGTAGTTGTGCAGTGGACAGCCACTGGAAATAATGGCTGTCCATTGTGCAACTCTGTGCAATTTTGTGCCTCTGCACAAGAGTGATATTGCACAACAGCATGAACACAGTTTCCCATGGTGTCCATAATGTCTGTTGGGTGCTGTGCAGTATGTCAGCCATTATGTATGATTTCAATTCAACAGTTTACAACAGCATTAATATGTATGTATGTATGTTTTAGTGCCATAACTCAAAAGAGACCATAGCCAAATTCAGATGTAACATAAAACCAGAAGTTGATGAACCCACCGTTTCAATTTTAAACTGTAAATTGCACCACAAACATTCGTCCAACTGTGGTCTGTCAACCTCCAGTTCCAGGAGAGGGGAGCCCCTCCTTGCTCCTCAACCTCTGAGGCCAATCCCAGCAAGCTCCACAGCCAAGCTGTGGGCAAAGCATCAGCATATCAGCGGAGCAACTGCAATTGGACATGGTCTTGAAGGGGGTGTGCTGAGCATGATTGTGCATTTTAGGGTGGTCCACCCGCCCTCAGCATGGAAAGGGCATTTTTAATCCCTTTAAATGCTATGCCATGCCAGCACATTTTCAGACAGTGATGACACTGCCTCTCACCCACCCCAAGAGCCCTGCACCAAAATAGTCCTGCATAAGGATAATTTTGGGCTGGGTGGTTGGGAGTGTGTGTGCACTACTTCCCTGTTATTCAGGAAAGAGGAGGGAACATGAAGACTGTCTAGGAGGGAATACATATATGAGGGAAGGCAAAGGATGCTGGGAGATCTACCCCTCTGTGACTTAGAATGCTAGTTGCAAGGGATCACCCCATCAAAGCAGTTCATGTAGACCAAACTACACTGCTGCTCTGCTGTCAGCTTGCTGCCGGTGGGCTATTGTTCTCATGAGAGGGCCAGACTACTGGGGAGGACCATGGGGTTGTAAGCCATAGGTCTCCTGTCAGACAGCATACTCACGTGATGAGTTAACCCAACAAACCAGGGATTTGTTGTGTGTGGAGGGCCCCAACTCTCCATGGTAAAAGATAGAACAGAAGCGCTACAAAGCCCCCACCCCCATGAAGCCTTGCATGTACCCAAAGGAGATTTTGACACTCCATGTGTCAGAGCCTGGCTGCGTACTGGCTGCATGGACAGATCTTTAAACCCATTCAAAATTTCCAGGTTCAGTCCAGCGTTGCACTGTATGCAAATCTGCCAGCATGGGGAGACCCCATGAGAAGGTCTCCTACAAGCAAGGGCACACATGCCCACAAGGGTGGACAGGCTGGCAGGGGACACACTTTGACAGCTATATGGCAGCAGTCACCAAGACAGTCACCAGGGTATGCCTCTCTGTGGCCTTCCTCTATAGAGCAACCTGGCTCAATATAGCGCCCCAGTGGCCTGACACTCTAGTGAGAGAGCAGTCCATGGGAGAAGGCGTTGTTATATCATCACACATTATTATCTATTCTGCCTGAATAGATAAAGGATAGGCTCCTTGGTTGGGGCCGCCTTTTAAACCCAACTACAGGTACCCCTCCCCTAGCCATTTGTTCCCCTCCTTGCTTTGTGATGGGTTGCCCTGCTTCTGTTGCCACCTGGAGTGTTCGTGCCTGTGGTCATACATCATTGTCACTTCATCTCGGAAAGCAAAGCACTTAGTGCTCATCCTGTCATCCCATCCCCTTTCCATCTTCTTGCCAGGTGCAGGGAGCAAGGGTCAGAGTGGGAAGAGGGAATGCCTCTGTGTTACTGTGCCGCTTGACTGGCTGACAAGCTTGGGATGGGTGGCATCTCTGTTTTCAGGCAACCCCATAGTTAGATAGGTGACAGGAAGGGAGAGGCTTGTGCACATAGACGTAGACAGTGAGGACCACCACAGCCATGGAGTGGATCCCAGGCAGATCTGCACCACCATCTCTATTACTGTGGTTCTAAAACAGGCATGGAACTGCAGTTATGGCAGCATCCAGAATCTGACATAATGCTTCAGCAGCCAAACCTCTGGTCTCAGCAGTTAACCTTACTACAAACCAATGGTTCAAGGTGGAGTTTGGCAGGGCAGACTGCAGGTTGCTTTGGGTACGAAATGGTGGTTTCACAAATTCAGACATAATGGAGTTCCAACCTCTATCCTGTTTAACTCTAGTTTGGCGTTACATATGAATTCAGCCCATTTCTATTACTAATATTTTCAGAAGTCAAATAGCAATTACAAAGATTAGATTAGATAATTTATTTACGGTCATAGACCAAAAATACTCACTATATATATATACAGTGAGGGAAATAAGTATTTGACCCCCTGCTGATTTTGTCCGTTTGCCCTCTGACACAGAAATGACCAGGCTATAATTGGAATGGTAGGTTTATTGTAGCTGTGAGAGACAGAATAACAACAAACAAACCCTCAAAAGCCCAGTGCCCAAAAGTCAGCGATGGATTTGCATTGTAGTGAGGGAACTAAGTATTCGATCCCTTCACAAAAGATGTCTTAGTACTTGGTGGCAAAACCCTTGTTGGCAATCACAGAGGTCAGACGTTTCTTGTAGTTGGCCACCAGGTTTGCACACAACCCAGGAGGGATGCTGTCCCACTCCTCATTGCAGATCCTCTCCAAGTCAGAAAGGTTTCAAGGCTGATGTTTGGCAACCCGAACCTTCAGCTCCCTCCACAGATTTTCTATGGGATTAAGGTCTGGAGACTGGCTGGGCCACTCCAGGACCTTCATGTGCTTCTTCTTGAGCCACTCCTTTGTTGCCTTGGCTGTGTGTTTTGGGTCATTGTCATGCTGGAATACCCATCCACGACCCATTCTCAATGCCCTAGCTGAGGGAAGGAGGTTCTCACCCAAGATCTGATGGTACATGGTCCCGTCCATCGTCCCTTCGATGCGGTAAAGGTGTCCTGTCCCCTTAGCAGAAAAACACCCCCAAAGCATAATGTGTCCACCTCCATGTTTGATGGTGGGGATGGTGTTCTTGGGCTCATAGGCAGGATTCCTCCTCCTCCACACACGGCGAATTGAGTTGATGCCAAAGAGCTCGATTTTGGTCTCATCTGACCACAACACTTTCGCCCAGTTCTCCTCCGGATCATTCAGATGTGCATTGGCAAGCTGCAGACGGGCCTGTACATGTGCTGCCTTGAGCAGGGGGACCTTGTGGGCACTGCAAGATTTCAGTCCTTCACAGCGTAGTGTGTTACCAATTGTTTTCTTGGTTACTATGGTTCCAGCTGCCCTGAGATCATTGACAAGTTCCCCCCGTGTAGTTCTGGGCTGCTTTGTCACCATTCTCATGATCATTGCAACTCCACGAGGTGAGATCTTGCATGGAGCCCCAGACCGAGGGAGATTGACAGTTATTTTGTGTTTCTTCCATTTGCGAGTTATCGTGCCAACTGTAGTCACCTTCTCACCAAGCTGCTTGGCGATAGTCTTGTTGCCCAGTCGAGCCTTGTGCAGGTCTACAACCTTGTCCCTGACATCCTTCAACAGCTCTTTGGTCTTGGGCATGGTGGTGAGTTTGGAAGCTGAGTGATTGCTTGCTTCTATGGACAGGTGTCTTTTATACAGGTACTGTAACAAGCTGGGATTAGGAGCACTCCCTTACAGAGGGTGTTCCTCATCTCAGCTCGTTACCTGCATATAGTGAAAAGACACCTGGGAGCCTGAAATCTTGCTGGTTGATAGGGGATCGAATACTTATTTCCCTCACTACAATGCAAATCCATCGCTGACTTTTGGGCACTGGGCTTTTGAGGGTTTGTTTGTTGTTATTCTGTCTCTCACAGCTACAATAAACCTACCATTCCAATTATAGCCTGGTCATTTCTGTGTCAGAGGGCAAACGGACAAAATCAGCAGGGGATCAAATACTTATTTCCATATATATATATATGGAAATAAGTGTGTGTGTGTGTGTGTGTGTGTGTGTGTGTGTGTGTGTGTGTGTGTGTGTTTATATATATATATAAAATGACCAGGCTATAATTGGAGTGGTAGGTTTATTGTAGCTGTGAGAGACAGAATAACTCCTAAATAAAGAGAACCACCCCTCCTAAATAAAGAGAACCACCACTTCAAAAAGGTGCCTCCTTCCTCAGTTAGCAGGGGACAATTCTTTGGTTAATACTTTGGATAATGTCCTTTCCTGTGTCTACTGTTGTGGATTTTTGACTTCCTTGTCACACTGTATTGCCTCTGTGTTGTTTGAGATGAGTAAACTACTTTGCTATACTGAGGACACTCACACATATGATTTTCTCAGCTCCAATGACCTATAGACATTGATGCTAAGTTCTTCAAGCCTTGCTTATTCCCCAGTGGCAACCATATCAGGTTTTTTTAGACATATCAGACTAGATTTTCTTTCTTTCTTTCTTTCTTTCTTTCTTTCTTTCTTTCTTTCTTTCTTTCTTGGTGTAAAATCTCACAGAAAACTTGTTGGGGTTTGTAATTGTTTAGCAAAGCACCAAGGAAGCTATCACTCCTGTTACAGAGTGCAGAGTTTAGTTATTGCAGCTATTTAAGTAACATGCATGGAGATCACAGTAGAGTCTAAACTAAATTGATTTATTGGTGAAGTACATTTGAAATAGGAAAGACCTATTCTATCTATCAGCTACATAATGAATAGGTAGGGAGGGGGAGAGATGTTTCCATCTTCTCTCTTGTAGGAAAGGAAGAGGACTGACTCACTACAGGAAGTACCTGAGGAGTCAAAAACAGGGGTCATAGAGCAGAGGCAAGCAGGGACAGGTAAGGAGACCCTCACTAGCTGCCTTTGCTCCCCGGGCACCTAGTGGCCATTGGGATAGTTGGTGCAAAAGCTTGATGCACTAGAACTCCATCTCCAACAAAACTTCCTTCATTATACTGAACAGTTTGTACATGAAGTCACTTCTGCAAGGTAATGCCATTTATGTCAGGAAGGACCTAAGCTAGGCAAGCCTAGCCTACATAACCCAATTCCTGAAGGAAGCAAAGAGAGTAGTGGCAAAGAGTAGTGGCTGGAGTCTTGTTCTGGGATGATCTTGTTGAGGCTTTGTTGAGTGGGAGGGAGGCTGAAATTTTCACATATTACTTTTTGTGCTAGCCTAGGAGATCAAGTGAAGAAGAGGTTAAATTTCTTACAGCTGAATCCTGTTAATGTTGAGAAGTAAGTCCCACTGTATTTAGTGAAGATTACCCCCTGTTAAGGGTACTTAAGATCAATGCTTAAATGGTCTTTGGTAAGTATATAAACAAATTTGCAGTCCAGCAAACTCACTTGCTTGATATAGTTATTTTTGAGATCACTTTTGGTTTCTGTTTTAATGTTGTGCTACATGTGAATCATGGTTCAGACTAGGATTGTAATGTATTTACATAAGGGTATCTTTTGCTAAAGAAGGACAATCTCTCTACCCTATAATTATAGTTTTTCTAGCCTCTTTACTCTTTATGGCTAGATTACAAAATAATTTTAGTGTGAAGATAAGTGTAATATAAAAATATAACTCACAGCAAATATTTCAGCTGTGTCAGCCCAGTTTCCTCTCAGCCAAAACTGGAAGGACAGCCATGCATATGGACACATTCAACGTAGCACATCCAGAGGTGCACCTAGGTAATTTTGGAGCCTGGACCTAAAAGCCTTCCCCCCACTCCAGCTGCCACTGCACAGGCAAGTAGAGTAGACCCAGCCACACCAGGTCCTTGGCTCCTCCCACCCCCCGTAACAGGAGATCAGGTGGGTGGGCAGGCGGACATAACCCAGTCACAAGATCAGGCACCAGGCAGGTGGACCTGATCCAGCCACACATGACCCAGCTGCACCCTGCCCTTAGTGGCCCCCTCACCCCCACAACAGGAGATCAGGCGGGTGCACCTGACCCAGCTGCACCCAGCTCTCAGCACCCCACCTCCACAATGGGAGATAGGCAGGTGGGCTGGCTGTGTGCATGGGTGGGCTGGCTGGCTGCACAACTGAATTATTGGTTGGGTGGGCTGCTGTGGGGTGCCTGGCACTGGTGGCAGTGCAGCGCAGCACCAGCCGGTGGTGCAGCCACCACCTGTGGGATATTTGAGGGCTGTGGGAGAACTATTTCTCTCCTCCTGATCTCCTCCTTTTGCTTCCTCTGGGTTGATAATGAGAAAGGAGAGAAAGCAGAAAAGGAAATGAAGGAAGGGCATAAAGTACTGTAGATACTCCATAGAGTGCCTAAAGTACTCCAATGCTTTTTCCTCAGAGTAATTCTGTGCACTATAGAGTGTCTACAATACTCAATGCACTTTTCTCATTTCCTCTTACACTTCTTCTCCCCTTCTCAACAGGCCAGAATGAAGGACGAGATGAAGGAAGGTGTGCTGTTGGCCATTACTGCTGCAGAGGAGGAGAAAGCAACAGAGGTGGGTGTGGCGCATGCGTGCATGCAGGAAATGTACATTAAATCAAGCAGTAGCAGCTATTGCCTCTATTGCCATTTGAAAGGAGGAGGGTGGGGAGAGAGAGGCATGTCTCAGGTGCAAAATGATCTTGGACCACCACTTCATTCATTCATCACCTTGTTCAAAAAAAGAAACATCTGTATAAGAAGTTAAGGGCAGAACTGCTCCAAAGACCTGAGGAAAGTTTCCTGGTGATGTCATAGGGTTTAGCTGATCACTGCCAGCTTCTGCTTCAAACTTGCAGAACTGTTTCCAGACCCAGGAGAGGAATAGGATCATTTGAATTAAACATAGTGAAGGCACTTGCAGATCGGTGCCCCTGCTCTAAAGATCTTATGTCTGTCTTTCCCTTCTGGCTCCAATGCTCTGCACATTTATCTAGAAGTAAGTCCCTCTGAAGATACCATGGACAGCCAGGAAAACAAACAAATGGATCATAGAACAAATCAATCCAGAATTTTCACTCAAGGCACAAATGACCAGGCTCAAACTATCATACTTCAGACACATTATGAGAAAACCCAGCTCCTTTGAGAAATCCATAATGCTGGGAAGAGTTGAAGGAAAGAGAAGAAGGGGACAACCCGCAGCAAGGTGGATGGACTTGATCATGACAGCAATGAACGCACCACTGAGAGACCTTAAAGGCCAAGCTGAAGACAGATTATCCTGGAGAGAATCTATCTATGTGGTCGCTAGGAGTCAACAGTGACTTGATGGCACTTAATCAATCAATCAAGTCCCTCTTACTTATTAGAACTTACTCTTGACCACTTATGCATAAGCTGAGCTGCACAATGTTTAGCTCTCGTACTTAGGATATTATTCTTAAGAATATGTATATACTACTTTTCAACAGCAAAGGTTTATAAAGCCATTTATAAGGACTAAGAAATATGTTTCCCCCACCACCCTGGACCTGAAAGCTGACTGCAGGCTCTCCATGATGATAAGTAAGTGGAGCGAGCCAGGAGCTGGGGTCTTTGGGTAAAATGTAAGATTTCAATGCTTCTTTCTCTCTTTTATTTTATGTTATTCAATTTCTATGTCATTCTTTAATATAAATAGCCCAAGGATGGTTCACAATAATAAGAAAAATAGAATTACTGCACTCTTATTAGTGAAATTGTTTCTGCAGCTGGAGATTGGCTCAAATATGCATGAAGGGCCTAATTGGTGAAACAGGCTATGTGATGTAAATGTAGTCATACCAAATCAGAAACTGTATGAATTGCCTCTAAGTGACTATGTAGGAAAGCTTGACAAAAATTGATTATCTTCTGGGCCACATATGAATAACAAATGCTTCAGTAGGTAAGTAGAGACTTCTTGGAAGATCTTTTGCAGATTTATTTGCAAGGCTACCATAGATATTATTAAACCACAAATTATCTGCATATTTTGGTAAAGGGGTCTGAGTCCACTCATATAAAATATGGAGAACATTCCTGTTTAAAATGTGATGTAATACTTTATTCCCTTAACTCATAACCACTTATACCAATGTGTCTCCTGTTGTCTGCTTGCAGAAGAGGAAGGGAAGGAATCTCAGTTCTAAATAGGAATTCTACTAGAGCCCCCCCCCCCACACACACACTTTAAAAACACACACACACACACCATCGTAGAATGTTGCAAGTCTGGAGGCATTAGAAGAACCAAGGATCTCTCCTAATATTTCATGCAAAGAATAAAAAATGGATTAAATGTCTGCAATGTTCTGCCAGTTGATAATAGCTAGACAGGTAGAAAGCTAGTAGACCTGCTAAAGACAGGCTGATTTGTCACCATTAAGAAACATAAAATACTCTTCCTCGATACTGTGCATACAGGTGCTACAAGAAAAATGCTAGTGTCACTGCCGCAGCTCCATCATTCCTATCTGTATGTTTAAGAAATTGTGATGCCTTCAGAGAAGGTTCCAAAGTCCTCTAGAATGAAAAAATATATTTTACTATAGCTTTATGGGTTTTGATTAGTAATGGCACTGAAATCCATTCTTACCTTGTTTGATATACAGCTTTCTCCAGCCTATAACACTCAGCTGTATTACTAACCAAACACTATTTCCCCCATAACTCCTTCTCTAGCTTGCAATATTCTGTGCAATCATGGTCAGTTACCAGGCATCCAATGTCAGCTGCTTTGTAGGTTCATGGGCAGAAGGCTTTAATGTTGACCCCTTATTCTCATAAGGACATAAGAACAGCCCTGCTGGATCAGGCCCAAGGCCCATCTAGTCCAGCATCCTGTTTCGCACAGTGGCCCACCAGATGCCGCTGGAAGCCACAGACAGGAGTTGAGGGCATGTCCTCTCCTCCATGAAGTTATCTAAACCCAACTTCATGGAGGAGAGGTCTATCAATGGCTACTAGTCAGAGGGCTGTGGGCCACCTCCAGCCTCAAAGGCAGGATGCCTCTGAGTACCAGTTGCAGGGGAGTAACAGCAGGAACAGCAGGAGAGAGGGCATTCTCAATGAAAATGGCATACAGATTTCTGTGTATGATATGACTAGACAACCTAGAAAAAATGAATCAAAGAATCATAAAATTTTGGAACTAGAAGGTACCCTGGAGGTCATCTAGCCCAATCCCTTGCTAAGGACAAGAAACTGCTACAGCATCTCTAACAGATGACCTTCCAGACTCTCAGAAAGAGAGTCTGAAAATCTCCAGGAGGCTTTACAGACAGGGCTGTTACTCCGAATCTCCTTCGGAAGAGAGTATGCGCATTTACACACCAGCCAAACTTACCCCGAAGTCCCTTCGGGATCCTTGGAAGCACTCCACACACAAATCAGGCTTTTTCTTCAGAATTCTAGCTTATCTCAATGTATTTCCAGGTTTTTTAAATGCTGGTTTTAAGTTGCTTTTTTCTGAAAACACCGGAGCAAATAGGGAGAGGCACTGACAGAGAATCATTAGCATGATAAGAGGGATACTCTCTTTAGAAATGCAGATATAGCTCTTTAGAAATATATCTCTCCCCTTCCCAATTGGCTAGAAGGAAAACACGGAGGCATGCAATGTGAACTTGCACCAAAACAAAACCCGAGAGCAGCAGGAAGGGGCTGCTTCCCTCAATGTCGCAAGTGTGATTCGAAGTGGCTTCGCTCAATATTTACCCCACAGCATGAAGCCATGAGCAAATAACTCCCTGGGATAGATAACTTACTACTGCATGAGGCAGACTGTTCCAAGATCAAACAGCTGTTACAGCTAGGACCTCCTCCCTAATGTCTAGCCTAAATCTGCTTCCTTATCATTGTAACCCATTGGTTCTAGTCCTACCTTCAGAAGCAACAGAAAATAAGTCCACACCTTCTTCTGTGTGACAGCCCTTCAGCTAATGGAAGATGGCTATCATAGCCCTTCTTCGTCTTCTCTTCTCTAGGCTAAACATACCCACCTCCTTCAACTGTTTATTTTAGGACTTGCTTTTCAGACCTCTCATCAGTTTGTGGCTCTGCTTTGAACTTGTTCCAGTTTATCAATATCCTTAAAACATGGGCACCAGAATGGGACACAGTATTCCAAGTGAGTACTGGTCTGGAATACTGTGGAATACTTGTTCTGACCAGCGGAGTGGAATGATTACTTCTCATGATCTGTACACAGTGAGGCTATTCTCACGATTGGCCAAAATCAGGCTAAGGGAGCCTAGCCCGAGTTTGGCCAATCGTGTGCTGCAAAGGGAGCCACGCAGCTCCCGGAAGCAAACCTCCCAAAGTCCCTCTCCCCTTAGCTGAGGTTAACGGAGTGAGCGCTCCGTTAGCCTGGTCTTTTTTATCATGTGTTGCCGTGGGGCATGGCAACACATGAGTAGACCCCCAACTGGGAGGCTGAAAGCAGCCTCCCAGTCTCGGGGGTCTGTCCAGGATGCCCCGCGCACTTGCACGGAGCATCCTGAAACTTCCGGGGGCCATCTGGCCCCCTGTCCCTGCAGCCCCCACCAACTCCGTGACTATCGTTTGCAGGGAGAGCGGGCTAAGCCCGCTCTACCTGCAGACCTCATTTCGGCAAATCTCACTGATCATGAGACTCACCTCACTGACTGTGTTAATGAAGCCTAAGATTGCATTTGCTTTTTTAGCAGCTGCATCACACTGCTGGCTCATGTTCAACTTGTTTTTTGACATAGATACCTACGTCTCTTTCACAAGTACTGCTGCCAAGACTGGTCTTCCCTGTCCTGCAGTTGCATATTTGATTCCCCACCACCACCCAAATGCAAGACTTTTCATTGTCTCCATTGAACATCTTTTGGGGGGGGCACAGTATTTGAACCTGCCTTGATTCTTGATTGAATCTTGATTCTGACTTCTAAGATGTTAGCTATCCACCCCCACCCCCAGCTTCATCTCATCTTCAAATGTGAAAAGTATCTCCTTTATTTCCTCATCCAAGTCGTTTATGAAAAAGTTGAACAACACAGGGCACAGGACAGAGCCCTGTGGCATTCCACTCAATACCTCCCTACAGGATGGTGTGGAGTCATTAATGAGCACCTGTTGGGTTCAGAAGTGCAACTAGCTTTGACTCCACCTAATAGTAGTATCAGCTAGCCCACATTTTACAAAATTGCCCACAAGGATATAATGGGAGACTTTGCCAATTTTTTTACTGAAACCAAGATACACTGGTCCACATTGGACACAGTGAGCCCAAAATTCAAGCAATGCACTCACTGCTTCTGAGCCACCCTGCAGACAGCTGGCATTGCTTCCAATGGAGAAGCTGCTTGGTGGCTACTAAGAAGTGTGTCACGATGGTTGTGAGGGTACTCCCATCATTCCCAATGGGAGTACTATCTCCACTGTGATGATGTAGTCCTTAGTAGCCATGGCGCAGTCCCACCATTGGAAGTAGTGCCAGCGGGCTACAAAGTGGGTCAGAAGCAGTGAGCAAGCTGTGCTCACTGTGTGGTATGGGAGCCAAGTAACAAAAGAGAACTCCCTGGCACTTCCTCCTAAGAAAGGACAAAGAGGTCTTCTCTGACTGCTACTATATCCACTTCAGAAAAGAAAAGGCCTTTTTAGCTTCTTACAGTGAGAGAAGCTCCACTTGGACAATCCTTTAACATGCTATGTGTGACTACGAATACAATGATTATTTATATTCTGCTTTTCAACAAAAGTTCCCAAAGCGGTTTACATAGATATAAATAAATAAATAAAATGGCTCCCTGTTCCCCGAAGGGATCAAAACCTAAAAAAGAAATATAAGGTGGAAACCAGCAACAGCCACTGTGGGGGATGGATAGAGCCAGTGGCTCTCCCCCTGCGAAATAAAGAGAATCATCACTTTTAAAAGGTGCCACTTTGCTCTATTAGCAGGGGGCTTCTATTAGTCAAGCCCCAGGTTGCTTTTAATATGCTACATGTGAAGTCCTAGATTGCCTTCACATCGGTCATCTGCTTAAATCCCACTCTTACATTCTAGCAATGGAAAATTGATTCATAGGGGGATGAAAATTGGGAAACCTATTTCAGTGCGAGCAGCTAAGTGGCTGGAGCCACTACAAGCTAGTGGAAAGCAAATAGCAATTAATCAAATAAATTATTTCCTATGAATTATTTGTTCAGCTTAGTTCATTATAGAAGAAATCCACCGCATAATTATGGTTGTCAGCAGGGGTTTTTTTGTGTGTTGTTGTTTGTTCTTTGTAATTTCTCTCATCATTTTTTCTCCTGGTTTATTCCACAGACCACAGGCATTATTCTTATTTATCATAACTCCCTGTCTCATCTGATCTCTCCCGCCTAGTTTTTCAATATATATCCATTAGCTATAGAATTATCTTCTTCTTCAGCCAGATGCTAACAAACATTGGGAGTAACAGCTTGCTTCCCAGGCCAGTTTCTCCATTCCAGCCTTTCCTACAGTGCTGAAAATAACACAGCAGCTGAAATGATCCCTAATGCTCTCCTTACTGCACAAAATAAGTTCCTTAGATTTGCTCAGAGGCCCACATCCTGTTGCTTGTTGCCATGTGCACAATCTCTGAGATTTATTTCTGATGATGAAAAGATTGAGAGACACAAAGTAATGCTGGATTTCAGTAGCCTAAAGTAAGATTAGTTGGATCAACATCTTCTACCTGCCAAATCCTAAATGAACACTACTATCCATAATTCCATTTGCTGGCATTAAAGCATCACCTCCCCATGGAGTGCTCAGGACAGCACAGCACAAATACTCTCTCATAAACAAAAGTAAATATCCCATCACTAGAGAAGTAACAAGTAACTGCGAGGAGAAAAATAACCCCACTTATCTTCTCTGGTTCTGCATTGAAA
The DNA here is from genome assembly GCF_027244095.1 of Hemicordylus capensis. Lineage (NCBI taxonomy): Eukaryota > Metazoa > Chordata > Lepidosauria > Squamata > Cordylidae > Hemicordylus > Hemicordylus capensis. Next base: position 102,960,608 of record NC_069657.1, on the reverse strand, counting down.
ATAAGCATAGTATTTTGTGTGGGGGTCTTTGGCTTCACAGTATTGTTCGCTTCTTCTTTTGTGCTAATGCTAGCAGCAACTCCGGGCAAAATACAAGGCGTTGGTTATAACCTACACGGCCCTAAACAGCTTGGGCCCTGGGTATTTAAGAGAATGTCTTCTTCGTAATGAACCCCACTGCCCACGGAGATCATCCGGAGAGGTCCGTCTACATTTGCCACCGGCTCGTCTGGTGGCCACTCAGGGATGGGCCTTCTCCGTTGCTGCCCCAAAGCTTTGGAATCCACTCCCTAGTGAAATATTGATTGATATCAAGTTTCAAAACGTGAAGCATGCTGTTGATAATGCATTTGTGAAATTGGAATATTGCATGTCTGAGAATAATCTAGCAGACATTATGACCAAACCCCTATGTGCAGTGAAGCACAATGGAATATGTGCAAAGTTGGGTCTGCACAACACCTAAAAGAGATAGGAGGGGTGTCAGGATATAGCTCTGTTAGGTGTTGTAGTAACATGCCTTCAGGTGAAAACTGCAAGTCACTGTATTCACTGTGATTAGTGACTGTGATTAGTGACTGGCAACATGTGAGGCCGATTACAAGCTGCTGAGTAATGATCTGCAGTGATTGGCCAAGGCCAGTTTAAGAGGAGGCTCAGGGAAGAGCAAAGTGTCCACAGTGGCAGATGCTGCTACACTGTGGTCCACCTGGCTGAACTATGTGAACACTGTATCCATGTGCCTGATGTATATACTTATTTACATGTAATGGACTTACTGAGCTGCAACATCATGTGAGTGCCTTTTCTACAATATATTCTTCAGTTTGAACCCTTGCCTATGTGTTGGAGTCTTCTTACTTTTCCACTGAGGTACTGGAACGTGACTCAGCAAGTAGGGCGCAACACCAACAATTTTATTATTATTATTATTATTATTTACATTTTATATCCCGCTCTTCCTCCAAGGAGCCCAGAGCGGTGTACTACATACTTACGTTTCTCCTCACAACAACCCTGTGAAGTAGGCTAGGCTGAGAGAGAAGTGACTGGCCCAGAGTCACCCAGCAAGTATCATGGCTGAATGGGGATTTGAACTCGGATCTCCCCAGTCCTAGTCCAGCACTCTAACCACTACACCACGCTGGCTGGTGTAGAATAAGAGCCTCCCCATCTCTGACAGCTTTAAAAAAGTCTTTAAAGACGCATCTATTCACCCAGGCTTTTAATTATTATTGTTTTAATGGTTTTAATGCTGTTTTAAAATATTGCTTTAAAATTTTTAAATTGTAATGTTTTAAACTTTTTGTTCTTCATTTAACTAATGTTTTTATTTTCTGTTTTTATTTTGTTGTAAACCACCCAGAGATGTAAGTTTCAGGCAGTATAAAAATATGTTAAATAAACAAACAAACAATAATAAAACAATCATAATCAGCATTGCCATTAATCCAATCTAGTGCATGCATATGTGCATGTTGTATGTGCACTGCTGTGTATTTCTAAATTCCTAAATATAAAATACCTGACTAAGTACTTCATGAAAGATAAAACAAATAGTGCCCCCCCAAATCAGTTTGCAATCTAAAAGATCAATAAGGGGGAAAGAAAAGGGAAAGGAAGGAATAGTGTAACTAAGCTGTTATGAATGGGAATCTTCTACAGGTATAAACTGGAGCGGGGTACAAAATGTTCAGGTCACACATTTATCTTAATATAAAATTATGGAAAAATTAAAATTATTTTAAAGGTAGTAAATGAAAAGTCAGATACTCAGCAACTATGCAGAGTGGCAACCTTGTATAGTCTCATTGATTTTCTGTTTGAAGCTTAACATCGTAAAGCACTCTCAACTTTAGAATATATTCCTGTGACAGAAGAGAGATTCAGTGACTGGGCAAATATTGCTGACAGCATGACAGAAGCTGCAGGTTTTGTTTTTCTGTGATGACACAACTTCTGTGATGACTTATTGTAGAGCAGAAAGCAGCAGGAGCAGTTTGTCTGAGTACCCAAACTTTGAACTTGTTTTCCTTTTTTAGGAGAGGAGAACTAGTCTTGTGGTAGCAAGCATGACTTGTCCCCTTAGCTAAGCAGGGTCTGTCCTGGTTGCATTTGAAACAGAGACTAGAAGTGTGTGAGCACTGCAAGATATTCCCCTCATGGGATGGAGCTGCTCTGGGAAGAGCAGAAGGCTTCAAATTCTATCCCTGGCATCTCCAAGACAGGGCTGAGAGAGATTCCTGCCTGCAACTTTGGAGTAGCAGCTGCCAGTCTGTGAAGACAATACTGAGCTAGATAGACCAATGGTCTGACTCAGTATATGGCAGCTTCCTAGGTTCCTATGTTCCCCTGCAGTACCCTTAACAATGACTCAGCCAAGATTCAAGGTGCTGGTTTTGACCTTTAAAGCCCTGAACGGTTTGGGCCCGGGTTACCTGAGGGACCACCTGCTCCCAAGGGCTGCTTTACACTTGACAAGGTCATCTGAGGGGGCTCTGCTCCGGGTGCCGACAATAAGGGAGGCTCGGTTGTCATGCACGCGGGACAGGGCCTTCTCTGTTGCTGCTCCCAGACTGGAATGCTCTCCCAGTGGTTATTCGCTCCTCGGTTTCCATCACAGCTTTTAGAAAGCATGTTAAATCCTGGCTTTTTACCCAGGCTTTTATATGATTGTCTCTGCTGTTGCTCTTTGTATTTTGTACAGTTTTTATGCTTGTGTTTTAAAAATTTTAATCAGATTTGTTTTATGTTTTAAGCTTAATATTTTAATTGTCTTTTTTACAATCTTGCTTTTAAATTTTGCTGTAAACTGCCTTGGGATTGTTTTAATGAAAGTCGGTATATAAATGTAAAAATTAAATAAGTAAGTAAGCAAGCAAGCAAGTAAATAAATAAATAAATAAATAAATAAAATTTGTCAATCACAGCCCACATGTGTCAACTGAAGAACAGCACTTATTTTTATAACTGGTACTCTTGTTTTACACTTCTTTCTCCTTCGTATATACAGTATATGATGCTCCTTTTTGAATTTGTGTGATACTAAATGTACTAAATAAAATAAATAAATACTGAGAATGGGAAAGGAGGGCATGAAGGACTGCTCAGGAAAACAAATGACACAGTGCTGTGAAGTGGAGAAGAATATGCAAGCAGGCAGTAATACCATATAAAATGCAAAGGAATATGAACATAAGAACAGCCCTGCTGGATCAGGCCCAGGACCTAGCTGGCATCCTGTTTCACACAGTGGCCCACCAGATGCCTCTCATAAGCTCAGAGGCAAGAGGTGAGGCATGCCCTCTCTCTTGTTGCTTCCCTGCATCTGTTATTCAGCGGGATCTTGTCTGTGAGGCTGGAAGTGGCCTATAGCCATTGATAGCTCTGTCTTCCATAAATTTGTCTAAGCCCCTTTTAAAGCCATCCAAGCTAGGGGCCATCACCACATCCCGTTGCAGAAAATTCCATAGATTAATTATGTGCTGTGTGGAAACGTACTTCCTTTTGTCAGTCCTAAATTTCAAGGCATTGTTTCATGGGATGACCCCTGGTTCTAGTGTTGTGAGAAAGGGATAAAAATTTATCTCTGTCCATTCTCTCTAATCCATGCATAATTTTATACACCTCTACCATGTCTCCCTGTAGGCACCTCTTTTCAAAACTAAAAAGCTGCAGATGCTGTAGCCTTGCTTCATAAAGAAGGTTCTCCAGGCCCCTAATCATCTTGGTTGCCCTCTTCTGCACCTTTCCCAGTTCTAAAATGTTCTTCTTATGATATGGTTACCAGAACTGTATGCAGTACTCCAAATGTGGCCGCACCATAGTAGGGGTGTGCAAGGAACTGGTTTTAGTGGTTCAGTTCAAATTCCAACTGAATTTAAACTGAACCACCAGACTGTCAGCTAGTTCAGTCAAACCTGCCATTGGTCCGGTCCGTTTGGTCGAACAAGGTCAAATCAGTTCAACCCGGTTTGACCCAGTTTGAGGGGCTCTGCTTGTAAAGGAGACTCTGGTGAGGATTCCCCTTTATAAACAAAGGGGGACTCTGCCTCTAAAAGGGTTCTAAGGGCTGAGGTGGTGGTGAGAGGGCATCTTACCAGTTCTGGTCTCCACATATGCATGGAGGCCATTTGCATGATCATGTGGTCTGCTTGTGTGAAGGTCATGCAAATGGCCTCTGTGCATACGCCAACCTGTGCACCATGCTTGGTTGCTTCAAGGAACTGGTATTTTGAGATCAGACCACCTTTAGAAATTTTCTAGCTTCCTGGTTTGTGAGTGACATGCTTGCCTCTGCATTTCGTGTTCCTGCCTGGTCTTTGAGAGGAGTTCCCCCAGCACCCACTGACCATGTATGGTGACAGACACCTCACTGGAAGGATTCAAGTATACTAACCAGCCTATGTGCCAAACTCTCTTTCAAGTCTAAAAAGTGCTCTCTAAGACTTTTTTCTCTGGCCAGCCTTGTGTTGATTTTAATTTGAAATTCAAGCTAAAACGCCTCTTCATGAAATTTAAATTAGTCTTATTAGTTAATGTTGTAATGCTTATCTTGCTTAACCAATTGTTCTGCATTCCTGTACCCTTATTACCTTTAATACATCTGATTGCATTATATCCCAATCTCTGTCATTATTTCCAGATCAAAGCTTTGCACAATTGAACACTGAAGTTCTTGAAACTGAAGTTCATGAACTGCTCCCTCTAGATTTGCTGATTCCCCACAAAAACCCAAAAAGTTAGCCAGGAGTGTGTAACGAACACTCCAGAGCAGTTTCATTAACACATTACACTTGTTTACCTTGAACCGCATTTACCATTTTGTCTCCCATTCACTTGGCTTAGAAAGATTCTTTTGGATAAATTGAACAATTTCAGTTACAATGGGGTGTGTGGGTGTGTTTAATCAAGAGAGGAGAAATTTTAAAAAAGTCACAATCAATAAAGACAGGTGATCAATAAAGATGGAGGAGTTTTTCTCTTGTCCAAAGAAGAGAACATTGAACAGAGGCAACTGTTTCCTGTCCATTTTTACTGAAGTTCATGAAAATTGTTACAATTTGTCCTTGAAATCAAATTAAGTTCAGTGCCACATCTAGAAGCTGCTGGGAATTGAATGCTTTCATCTTAATCCCTTTCCTTATACTGCTACCTCCCATGTGAGCTAGGGAGATTGTTGACACCAATCCAAATTTTACCTGCAGTAGAATTCTGGCGGTTCTCTCTGTTGTTCCAGCAACATATTCTGGCAGCTAAGATATTTTCTTCCCGTGTTTATTCCCACCCTTGGGGAATATAACTGTTCACAAGGCTGACAAGTATACTACAACTGAGATAGCCGGAGTACCTTATTTATTTATTTTTTCATCATTCAATTCCTCTCCTTGCCTGTGGAAAAAGTGTTAGAAAGCCAGTGGAATTTAGCAAACCCTGTTAAGTCAAGGACTGTCAAGAGCATCTTGATAGACAGATGAGCTGTCGCTTGCATTGAGAGTTCGACTGAGTAAAAAAAATGTCAGAGTTTGGCCCAAACAAAACCTTGATATATCTCTATATCTACTTGGAACTCATTTATTAAGTTCCCCCCTCAAATCCACCTTTCATTTACACTTGTGGGAACTTCCCTAATATTTTACTGGCAGTTCCTAAATCTACACATTTGTAAAGCTCAGTCTAGCTATCTTGTTTTTTTTCCTGCGTAACCTTTGCCAATGCAGTTTTGATACTTTCAGTGATTTCTTTCAGGCACTGGGTTTCCATACATATAGCACTTTTGGTGATGAATCTGCCACTCTCACCTGATACCAGATCAGGCAGATTAGCAGCCTACATACATTCTGTAAAGGAAGGAGAAAGATGTCTAGATTTACCAGAGAGTTTTGAATGGATCATGTTGTATACTTGCAAACAGCAGGCTATTGCACCCATTGTAAAGAATTGGGGGTGGGGGTGGGGTGGGGACTGAAATAATGAAACTGTATTTTAAAGTAATGTAATATGCAATATGAAACTAGTATAAATAATGGATAACAGAATAAACCTGTCAAAGTCATTAGGTCCCTCATTTAAAAAACCCTCATTGGACCGAGATTACTTAAATAATTTTCGACCAGTTTCAAACCTCCCCTTCTTGGGCAAGGTGTTGAAGAGTATTATGGTATCTCAGCTCCAGGTAGTCCTGGATGAATCTGATTATTTAGATCCTTTTGAGTCTAGCTTCTGACCTGGATATGGGACAGAAACTGCCTTGGTCACCCTGGTGGATGACCTATGCCAGGAGATAAGAGTGTGACTCTGCTGATCCTTCTGGACCTCTCAGCGGCTTTCAATACCATCGGCCATGATAACATTCTAGGTCATCTCTCCGGGTTGGGACTTGGGGGCATGGTTATATGGTGGCTTCACTCTACCTGAAGGGTCATACTCAGAAGATGGTGTTGGGGGATGCCTACTCCACTACTTTGCCTTTGGCCTATGGGGTGCCACATGTCCCCATCTGTCCCCCATGCTGTTTAACATCTACATGAAACCTCTGGGAGAGGTCATCCATGGGTGTAGGCTGCGGTGCAATCAATATGCTGATGACACCCATCACCTTTTAAGTCAGCAGAAACCAGAGAAGCAGTGGACCGAGGCTTGGAGCCCGGGGCTTGGAGGCTGTTCTGGACTGGATGGGCGCAAACACACTGAAACTTAATCCAGATAGGATGGAAGTGCTCTGAGTTGGTAGAACTGATCATCCAAGTAATGAAGTAAATCTGGTCTTGGATGAGGTCACACTTCCTCTGAAAGCCAAATCCACAGCTTGGGGGTGTTTCTGGACCCGACGCTGTCCTTGGAGACACAGCTGGTGGCAGTGTGCAGAAGAGCCTTTTACCAGCTACAGGTAACTGCGACTCAACTTGGAGAAGTCAGACCTAACTTCAGTCACTCATGCTTTGGTAACATCCAGATTGGACTACTGCAATGCACTCTATATAAGGCTGCCCTTGAAGATGGCTCAGAAGCTTCAGCTGGTCTAGAATGCTGCTGCAAGGATGCTCATGGGCACAAGTCGCTTCACGAGTGTCACACCCATCCTGCAGCAGCTTCATTGGTTACCAGTCCACTCGCAGGCTAGATTCAAGGTGCTGGTCTTGACCTTTAAAGCTCTACACAGCTTGGGGCCAGGGTATCTGTCGGACCACATTCTCCCATATGAACCTGCCAGGGCCTTCTGCTCATCGTCTCAGGCCCTGCTCATGGCCCCACTACGAACAGAGATCCGGTTGGCGGGGACTAGAGACAGGACCTTTTTGTTGTGGCCTCTCGGCTTTGGAACAGCCTATCTGAAGAGCTTCGCCATGCTCACTCCCTCAGTGTTTTTAAAAAACTACTAAAAACATATCTTTTTAAAGAGACTTTTTAATGCTCCATCTTTGGTTAAATCTGGAAGGTTCTTTAGTTTTTATAATTCTCAATTTTTTGTTTTTAAAATAACTTTTAATTTGAAACTTAATTCTGATTGTGATTTTAGCCTGATTTTTAACTTTTTATACGCTCTATTTCTATATTAAATACCTGATTTTTCTACTCTCTATTTATATATCAAGCCATGCTGTTTGCAGATATTAATATTAATTACTGTAATATGATTGACCAATGAACCTCTTATAATCATGCATTATTGGAAAGCCAACACTGCTAAAATCTAGCAAAGCTTTTGTCAAAGCAGGTTTTCTTCTGAAGTCCAAGTACTGGGATGTTCTGAATCTGTTTGTATATGCATCCATACAAATTGAAAAGAAACAAACAAGAGGCAAGCACATCATTTCCAAGAGAGTCAGGCAGAGTCTCCACATTCCAGCAAGCTTCCAGTCTCTGTGTTCAGCATCCCAAGAGTGTGTCTGCAAGCCCCACCCCAGGTATTTTGAGCTCAGATGCCTCACCCCTGCACTATCCATGCTTATAGCATTGCCTGCAGAAACAAACATTGTAAGCATGAAGATATTCTTTCCATGATCAGAAGGCTGGGGCACACTCTTGGGACATATCACACGGGTACAGCAGCCCTTTTTTCAAATGTCTGAAAATGGGGTTTGAGTTATTATTATGTTAGTATGTGTTATTCATACAGCAGGTCAGTTCAGATGATACCTTTCCAGCCGGTTCAATCACATGTGATAAGTTTTTTCTGAGGTGTGAATTCTCATTCTATCATAGCAAATGAGATTTTTTTCAATTAAACAACTCTCATGACCCCACTTTCACTTTTTCACACTTTCCTTTACTATGAATAATATGAGGAAGTAATCACTTTAGCACACTTCACCTTATGAAGACAAACCTCATACAAATAAATTCACCATAATTCACCCCTCTGCCCAATCACTCTTAAATTGGGGATGGGTGGTAGCCTCCAGCCATCAGGCACTATCTAGCAGCCCACCCCACTCCTTTGGGGCAGATCCACTTTCTGGCCCCAATCTGCCCCAAAGACACCCAAACTTCAAAAATTCTCAAAAAATCAGCCCTCTGCCCAATCCCCCTGAAATTGGTGTGGTAGCCTCCACCCATTAGGCACTACCACCCCACCCCACTCTTTTGGGGCAGATCCACTTTCTGCCCCCAAACTGCCCCAAAGTCACCAAAACTTCAAAAATTCTAAAAAAATCACCCCTTTGTCCAAACCCCCTGAAATTGGGGTGGTAGCCTGCACCCATTAGGCACTACCACCCCACACCACTATTCTGCCCCAGCCCCCACTTTCTGCCCCAATATGCCCCAAGCTGCCCCAAAGACATGAAATTTTCAGAAATTTACCAAAAATCAGCCCTTTGCCCAATCCCCCTGAAATTGGGGTGGTAGCCTGCACTCATTAGGCGCTACCACCCCACCCCACTCCTTTTGCCCAAGTCCCATGCTATGCCCCCGAACTGCCCCAAAGTCACTAAAACTTTAAAAATTCACAAAAAATCAGGACTTTGCCCAATCCCCCTGAAATTGGGGTGGTAGACTCTACCCATTGGGCACTACCACCCCCCCCAAAATTTTGCCCCTGGGCCCCTTTTTACCCCCCCGAATCGATTCGGATTCGGATTCGGATTAAATCCGAATCCGAACCGAATCAAGGGTGATTCGGGTGACCCAGATTCGGGCACAAAACAGAACGGGGGTGATTCGGCTCGGGTCCGAGCTGAATCACCCGAAAATCCGAATTGCACACCCCTAGGTCCTATTCCCGCACTCTAATCACTACACCACGCTGGCTCTCAATCAATCAACCAATCAATATGAAAAGTGCTTTTTCATCAACTAAAATAACCACAGTGGTCACACACTGGGGAAATTGATGCTGGGGTGTGTGTGTGTGCTGAATTCCAGTCTGAGGGCCAATTCCCCCACCTGGCACTGCCTAGGCAGCTACTTTGAAACAGGGTCAGGTTAGAGGAGTTAGAGGTAGCAATGACTTCAGCAAGGCAAGAAGGCTGGTCAACAGTATTATAAAGATACCAAATTGCTGCTAGTGGTGGCTGGGCAGTGGCTCTCATTGAGTTTAAGGGATGATCTGAGGTGAGTAGAGGGCAAGCTACACCCTTGCATTTCCCATTTGCAACACAAGAACTGCCCTAGAGACCACATTAGCAGAAAACACCAGCAATAGCAATTAGCAGCAGCACCAGCAGGACCAGCACCAAAAATCTCTCTTTTCAACCATTTCAGCCATTCTTTACTGAAACAATTATAATTATCAGTGAAAAACATTTTGGATTTAATAGAAGCGCCACAAGAACATACAAAGAGCCCTTCTAGATCAGACAAAAGGGTCATCTGCTTCCAGTTCTGACCAACCAGATGCTTCTGGGAATTTTTCAAGCAGGGCATCAAGATGACAAAGTGTCCTGCTTGTTTCCCCCCATAATCTAATATTCAGAGGCTTATGGTCTCTGCATATGATAGTCGATTTAACTGCCATGCTTAATACCCACTGACCAGAATATGGAGGACCTATTCTCCTTAATCTTCCATGACTGAATTCTGCATGGATTTTTCAGACTTATTTCAGCACTGAATTTTACTGTACCTGGTTTATTGTGTTTTGACACAGAGAGAACAGCAATACTCTACTCAGTAAGCAATTTTTCAGATAAAGCTGATAAATATTCTAATAGGCTGGACAGGCGTGCAACATAATGAAAAATACAACATCGTTGCCTCCTTGTGCACAAGCCATTTCTGCTGGCTACGCAAGGATGGAAACAAGAATAAATAAAATGCACATAATTACTGACAGGCAAATATAACAGAAATGGGATTTGTTTCTGAGATCAGTGCACATAGGTTATAACTAAACTGCTGGCTTCTGCAGGAAAAAATTGCCTGAAGATGAAAATATTAATTTGGAAGCTCTTAATAAGTTATAAGAGTCCATGCAGCAATCTTCTGGGTCAGCTGTGCATTAGAATTCACGGACTGATGCCCCAGAGTACAGTACCAACATTTCCCAGTAAAGCAAACAAGATTTCTCCATCAAGGTGGTAGTGAAGCTGAAGTCTTGCTGTCTTCTCTGCAGCATTAATACACTTTGCGCCCTCTGTGCACTGCTGATGAATAAATCACCAAATATAAACCAAACTCAATTTATTCAGAATGTCATGCTTTCAGCTACAATGGCAAAGGACAGAATATCGCAATTCCCCCATCCCATTTAAATAGGAAAATTAATTGCATTCTGAATTAGTATAATAGCAATACATAAAATTACAATGAACAATAATAAGCTATGTTTGCACAGCTTTATGCAGAAAGGCAGTTAGCTCATAGTTTATATGCAACAACAAGAAAATAAATTGCTTTTCTCACTTTTTCTCCCAGAGTGATGCTACTGTAACAGTTAAGACAAAATGAGGCCTTTAATTACAGCACCTGTGTAATGCTAAGTTATTAATGTTGATGGAAGCTTTCGCAGATTACAAGAAAAATTCAATAGAATGAAAAGTTTAATCACCAGTGAAATGTGAATGAAATAGATTCCACACATGATGGACCTGTCACAGACAAAAGGTTATTAACTTGATTCTTAGAGTGGATGCTTGTCCTTGTGTACTTACTAAACCAATGACATATGAATCTGAGGGAAACACCTACCAGCTTCTGAGAATACAAAAGCGGCAGGGAGAAACATTATGTATTTGATACCTGCTCCTGATTCCAGTTAAATAAGCATCAAGCCAAGATAACATTACTAAATTCAGGAAACAGCTTTTATCTAGTCAGCATACAATGCAGCAACGTTAGAATTGTATGTTTCTCCCATCATACATTCTACTTTCTACCCCTATGGGACCAGTGTGAGCGGTGGTATTGCACTCAATTGGAGAAAATGGACACCACATGTATATGCACGTCACTCAAGTTAGAGAACACCATGTACAATGGAGTGGGGTGAGGGGCAGCCTATTTAAATGAAGCATCAACCCTCTTCTGATCAGCCCAAGAGCATGCTCATCAGCATCTGGTTTTAGTCTCAGTTGGCTCCTTTGATATGTGGGCTGTGAGGAGCCAGGAGCAGAATAGGCAGCTGCTCTGAGACAGGGTGGAGTCACCTAAGGTCAAGGGCAGAGCCTGACTTCCAGCTTCTTTTGGTATTTCCTTTTAATTTTGCAAATTTTATGATGCAAGCATGATTAATGTAAGTACAATTAGAATTGGTTACGTGGTACTGAATTATCAGATTGATTAAGTGGTATCCACACTGGTTGAGTTTGGTGGCCAAACAGCCTGGAAGACTAAACGGTCCTATTGCTGCAGATCATTGTTTAATTAAAAGGTTGTGGCCCATTTAAATTCCATCACTTTGTATGTCATCACATAATTCCTGGTCTGTGTGCAAGATGTTGCAGCACAATAAAGAAAAATATTCATTCATTCATTCATTCATTTCCATACCGCCCTTCCGAAAATGGTTTTGTTTGTTTACATTAAAACAAAAGAATTACAATCAATTAACAGTTGAAAACAGAGACTATAAAACACCATGAAACAACAAACAGTAAAAACATTCAAAACAATTTAAAAATCCTGGAAAACCAGGTTACAGCATGTTAAAAACATTTACAACAACCCCTAGAAGGCCATGCCAAACAGATAGGTTTCAAGGCTCTCCTGAAGGCCAATAATGAATTCAAACTACAGATTTCTGCAGGGAGTGCATTCCACAGCCCGGGAGCAGCTACAGAGAAGGCCCCTCCTCTGAGTCGCCACCAGACGTACTGGCGGTAACTGGAGTTGGAACTCCCAAGATGACCTTAACGCATGGCGGAGATCATGCACATTAGAGAAGAAGGCGCTCTCAGAGGTAACCTGGAACTAAGCCACTCAGGGCTTTATTTAATACATTTCTATACCACCCCAAACCAAAGTCTCGGGGCGGTTCACAATAATAAAACAATACAAAACCACAAAACAATAAAATCAATTAAAACTCAAAAAAGCTGAGTAAAAACAAAAACAATTTACAATATTAAAATTACAAAAGCTAAAAGGCCTGGTTAAAAAGACGAGTCTTCAAAGATCTTTTAAAAACTGCTAGAGATGGGGAGAGATGTCAGTGGGAAGCGCATTCCAAAGTCTCAGAGCGACAACTGAGAAGGCCCTTCCCTGAGCGGCCACCAAACGACTTGAAGGTAGCCACAGATGGGCCTCCCCTGAGGAACACAGAGGACGATGGGGATCATGCAGAAGAAGTCGCTCTCTTAAATACCGTGGGCCTAAGCTGTTTAGGGTTTTATTGGTTACAACCAGCACTTTGTATTTTCCCGGAAACCTATTGGCAGCCAGTGTAACTCCTATAATATAGGAGTAATATGGTCTCTTTGAGATGACCCGGAGACCAACCTGGCTGCCGTGTTCTGTACTCATTGTTGTTTCCGGACTAGAAAGGAAGCCCCACATAGAGCATATTGCAGTAATCAAGTCTGAAGGTTACCAGCAAATGTACTACTGTTCTGAGGTCATAAATCTCAAGAAACGGACGCAGCTGGCATATCAACCGAAGCTGATAAAAAGCACTTCTGGCCACTGCCTAAACCTGAGAAACCAGTGAGAGGCGTGAATCCAGAAGCACTCCCAAACTGCGTACCTGTTCCTTCTGAGAAAGTGTGACCCCCATCTAGAACAGGCAGGTCAATATCGTTTCCCGAGTAATGACCCCGCACAACATGTACTTCCGTCTTGTCTGGATTCAGTCTCAGTTTGTTATCCCTCATCCAGCCCATTACCGCCTCCAGGCAGGCATTCAGGGAAGATATACCTTCTCCTGATGAAGCTGACATGGAGAAATTTGGGTGTCATCAGTGTACTGATAGCACCCAGCACCAAATCCCTGGATGATCTCTCCCAGTGGTTTCATGTAGATGTTAAAAAGCATTGGAGACAATATGGAGCCCTGAGGGACCCCATATAAAAGTTCAAATTTTGAAAAGCAACTGTCTCCAAGCAACACCAACTGGAATCTGCCCAAGAGATAGGAGCAGAACCACTGCAAAGCAGTGCCTTATACATCCATCTCCCTCAGACGTTCCAGAAGAATACTATGGTCGATAGTATCAAAAGCCACTGAGAGATCCAAAAGGACCAACAGAGTCATACTTCCTCCATCAAGTCCTAATTGGAGATCATCCATTAGGCCGACCAAGGCAGTCTCCACCCTGTAGCTTGCCCGAAAACCAGTTTGAAATTGGTCTAGATAATCAGTTTCTTCCAAGACCTCCTTTAAAGGTAATAACCAGCACTTTGTATTTTGCCTGGAAATATATTGGCAGCCAGTGCAACTGTTTCAAAACAGGCATAATATGGTCTCAACGGATTGCCCCAGAGACCAATCTGGCTGCCACATTTTGAACTAACTGAAGTTTCTGAACTACGTACAAAGGAAGCCCCACATAGAGTGCATTGCAATAGTCAAGACTGGAGGTTACCAGCTGATGCACCACCATTTTGAGACCGTCCTCTTCAAGGAATGGATGCAGCTGTTGAATCAACCGAAGCTGATAGAAAGCGTTCCTGGCCATAGTCTCCACCTGAGATACCAGGGTGAGGCCTGGGTCCAGGAATACTCCCAAGCTCCATACCTGCTCCTTCCAGGGGAGCACAATCCCATCCAGCAAAGAAGATCTAACTCATCCCTCAGATGCTGAACCCCTACAATGAGCACCTCCATCTTGCTTGGATTCTGTTTCAATCTGTTATCCCTCATCCAGCACTTTACTGCCTGTGTAGGCAGGCATTTAGGGAATGAATGCCATTTCCTGATGATGAAGAAGAAAAGGAGAAGTAGCTTTGGGTGTCATCAGCATACTGGTAACACCCAGCACCAAATCTCCTTATGACCTCGACCAGTGGTTTCATGTTGATATTAAAAATCATTGGTGACAGAATGGAACCCTGAGGGACTCCATATAAAAGCTTCCATTTTGAGGAGCAGCTGTCACCAAGCTCCACCATCTGGAATCTACCCAAGAGATAGGAGCAGAACCACTGCAAAGCAGTGCCTCCAACTCCCCCAGGCAATCCAGAATGATACCATGGTCGGTGGTATCAAACGCCACCAAGAGATCCCAAAAAACCAACAGAGGCACACTCCCTCTGTTAGAGGTCATCAGTCAGGCTGACCAAGGCTGTCTCAATGCCATAGCCAGCTCTAAAGCCAGTTTGAAATGGGTCTAGACTTCCTTCTTCTGAAGGTTCTCTTCTGTTTCTCTGTGCCAACCACCAGGAGCAGGGGTGGGGGGCAATAGACAAGTCTCACCTCAAGTCTGTTATTGATTACACAGCTCAGGGCAGCAATTAACTTCAACCTGCCCAGGGCATTGAAGGGTGCCCAGGGCACCCTTCATTTCTTCATGAGGGTTTGTCCTTCTGGGTCCACTTCCCAGGCAGTTCCTTCCATCAACCATCCGTACTCTGGGGATGGTCTACCCTGTCTTCCCATAGGTGCCTGGAAATTTCCTGTTGTACTTGGTAGCTGTGATCTGCTTCGCCTTCCTCTCTGTATACCTCCCACTGAGCCATCCTTTAATAGGTGTGATGGATGGAGCTGCACTCTGGCTCTGCACAACCCCATTCATGACAAAAAAAAAAGGCTGAAGTGCATCATAATTATGGCCCACAGAGGAAATAACTGATCTGCTGATCTGCCCACTCACTGCAGGAGCCCTGCAAGGTGGGTAGCGGATTCAGGAGGAAGGGGCAAGGCAAGACAGGTCAGGGGGTGGCAAAGAAGAGCCTGTGCAGGTTCCCCCCATGCTAATGGAGGGGGGGGGCTTTGCAATGGCCCACTTGCTAATGGAGGGGAGCGGGAGAAGATCCTCAAAAGTAGCCAGCTTGTGTTCTTCAGACACATCAATCCAATTACAGCTCCACCCCTGTTCTGGCTTCTATTTTTACTTTTTAAATTTAATTTTCTTTATTTAATTATCATATTTTAATCCTGTCCTTTATCCCATAGCTCAGTTTTCGTGCAGCTTGCCATGATTCAAATCCACAATGCAAGATTAATTATGAGAAACAAACACAGCAGCATAAGACAATAAAAGCCAGTTGAGACAGCAATTCAAAAGGCCTGGGCAAATAAAAATGTCTTCACCTAGTCCTGAAAGAGAAACAGGCTTGGCATCAGCAAAGCCGCCTAGTGAGAGCATTCTGCAGAGACAGCTCTCTCCTGTGCTGATGGGACAGGAATCCAGAGTAGAGACTCTGAGCGAGTCAGTTCCCCGGCAGGTGGATATGGGAAGAGGGGAACATAGACCCTGACTCTAAGTTGCTTAGAGCTTTAAAAATGATAACCAGCACCTTGAATTAAAATGGACACCAGTTTTTGAAGATGTTTCAGTACTGGAGAAATATATACCATACACCTATTACTAGTAATTATCCTATCTGCTAATATTTTGTAGTGTGTTCCAGCATAGCAGTATGCACAGTGTATTGCAATATTATATTTATTTATTTATTTACATTTTATATCCCGCTCTTCCTCCAAGGAGCCCAGAGCGGTGTACTATATACTTGAGTTTCTCCTCACAACAACCCTGTGGAGTTGGTTAGGCTGAGAGAGAAGTGACTGGCTCAGAGTCACCCAGCTAGTATCATGGCTGAATGGGGATTTGAACTCGGGTCTTCCCCAGTCCTAGTCCAGCACTCTAACCACTACACCACGCTGGCTCTAATCCAGTTGGGATGCAGAACCAGATGAATAGATGAGTAACTGTGGCCAAGTTAATTCTATCCAGGAGAGGTTGTAGTTGGCTTAGCAGCTGATGCTGATAAGGGGCTTTGTGCAACCAATTTGGCCCTCCATTGAGAAAGCCAGATCTAACTATATCCTCAAACTGCAAAACTGTTCATTCAGTGGGGGCAGGGGAGTTAACCCCATCTTAGAACAAGCTGAGCAGCTACACCCAGCAAAGATAAGCCACCCACTAAAGCTTCTTCATCTTGTCAGGATTCAGCTTCAGTTTATTCAGGCCATTATTGATCCAAGGCACCTTTGTCTGTCTCTTTACCATCTCTCTTACTGTCTGCTTCTTTATTTCTCTCTTGTGACCATTGTAACTCATTGGTTCTCCATCACTAAGGCATAATGTATAGGCAATGTAATTTTTCTTTAACGTGCTAGCAGCACTGAGGGCCAAAATACATTTGATGTTAAATGTGCCCGCAAGTAGTTAGAGACTAGAGTTTACTAAAGAGTAGCAGCTGCACAAGGCCATGATTTGGACTAGGGGTTCCTTTATCATGTGGGGGTCCAGCACTGACCCTTCTATGTCACCCCCTGCCTTGCCACAAAGTTTAAAAAAAAATCATGTGGGAGCATAGTTTAAAACTGTGTTTAAGCAGTAAATCCCAATAGTATTTTGAACCTTTAGTCAAAAAGCTGCATCCAGCATGATAAATTTCCAACATATTGCAATGACAAAAGGGCTTGGATATCGTTAAAACACAAAGTACATGTGTTTCAGAGTTCTCGTTCCAAGCTCATGTAATTAATTACAATCACTGGCAGTGAAATCCACAGTCCAGTTAAGCCAGAATAATTCTTATTTAAGCCACTCACTTCCATATCATCTTACTTTTAATTGACTTCAGTAGGGCTAAACTGGCTTAGATCCAAGGACTCTAGAATAACTGGTCTGTAGATTAGACTGACAGTGACCTTAATTAATGGTGAAGAGTGGTATCTCAGTAGTTCCTGGAGTCCTTTTCAAAATTCACTGGCCTACATTTGAAGTTCACAGAACCATACTTGCTTCAAGGGTTTGTATATCAGACTGTCATCTTCCCTATTCACTGTGTCAGCAGGAAGTGATCAAGCTGCTAGTGTAATTGACAGACACTGAATTTTTTTTAAAAAAAATCAATAGTTAAGAGCACAATGTGACTGATCATGACTATAATATGACAACAACCGCAAAATAGTTAAGTTGAACCTGATTTCTGTTTACTTAGATAAATGCTGCAAGTTACATTGTCCAAAATATAGACAACTGAAGTTCATAAGCATATGAAACCTGCACTTAGTTAACTCTATTATTTTACACACTGAGATGACCACTGAACTTTGGCATTTGCCAAAGGAGATTATTCTGAGAAAGATAAGGAAGCAAGACTCCTGCTTTTCCCATTGATTATGACTACTGTTCACACCAGTGCTTTCTGATTTCCCTTGAATAGGCCTTTGGGCTAGAAGGATCAGCACAAAATAAAACTAAACTAATATAACTAAAGAAAGTAGAAATGAGTAAAACATCACACAAATCATAGACTGTAATAGAAAATTTAGATGGACAGAGCTGGGATTCCTTGCATAGTTTTACTAAATGAAGTAGTGTTCTCTATGGATGAGAAGACACCAGCACATCAGTAGGCAAGCCAATCACTGTATCCTGATAATTGTGCTTACACAATAATTCCAAAATGCAAAATAATGCTTTTCCCCAGCATTTTAAAGAAAATTGTCTTTTGTATCTAATATGCATTCATAACTCAGCTTTGCATGACTAATTACAACTGATCTCCCAGTTTCCTTTCACTAAATGTTTCTCGGGGGGGGGGGTTAAAAAAACTATCTTATCCTTTGTTGATCTGAGTTGTTTCCCCCCAAATTAAGCAGAGTTAGCACAGCTGAAAGTAGAACTATTATCAGAGTTATCCTTTAATGGGTTGTATGTGTTCCATGCACCTCATTCCAGAGATTCACCTTTTCTGAACTCTGTAATACATCACTGCAGTTTTATACTAGCAGTTTCTTAATAGCATTCAATTTAAGAAAGATGCACACTTGGAGAACTCATCTTTTCCTTTATGACATAATTATACATAAACTGCTAAGTACTGAAAAAGATCTATATTTCCCTGTCCAGATTTGAATCTCAGATGGCTTATTTCCTTTTGACATGTTGAAGAGAATCCCCAAACATTACTCCTGCTTATAACCAAGCACAAACATTTACCCCTGCTAACTTGGCAAAGAGGCACCTTTTACCATGGTGATTCTCTTTATTTAGAAGGGGGAGAGTAACTGGCCCTATCCACCCCCAGCACAGTACTTCCAGTGACTGTTGTTGGTGTCTATCTTATTTTCTTTTAGATTGTGAGCCCTTTGGGGGACAGGGATCCATCTTATTTATTTATTATTTCTCTGTGTAAACCGCCCTGAGCCATTTTTGGAAGGGCGGTATAGAAATAGAATTATTATTATTATTATTATTATTATTATTATTATTAAATGGGGACAGACTGGCAAAACAGAGAAAGGGGCTATAGCACTGATTGAACTGATGCACATGTTTTGGATAAACCAGAAGAGGACAGAGGACAGCCAGGAGTTGAGCAGAAGGAAACACATGACAGCTTGCCAAATAAGTCAAGTGATGGTAAACACACCAACACCAGGTGAGGAACTCAGCATATAGGTGTTTATATACCAATGCCAGAAGCCTCCGAGCAAAGATGGGTGAGCTGGAGTGCTTGGTTACTAATGAAAACATAGATATAGTGGGCATAACATAAAACTAGTGGGTGTAATGGAACCTTGGAGGAACAGTGAGAACCAGTGGGACATGATTGTTCCTGGATATACACTCTATTGAAGGGACAGGGAGGGGAGGACTGGGAGAGGAGTGGCACTGTATATCAAAGAAGGAATAGATTCCAACAAGCTAGAAAACCTAGGTGGACCACAGTTCTCCACAGCATCATTATGGGTAGCATTACAAGGACTAGAAGGAAATGTGTTACTAGGGACATGCTATTGCCCTCCGGATCAATGAGCTGAGAGTGACTTGGATAAGAGAGGCGTCAAAAAGAGACAGGGCAGTATAATGGGTGACTTCAACTACCCTCACATAGACTGGGTAAATTCACGTTCAGGTAAGAAGAGAGAGAGTCCAAATTTCTAGACGTGCTAGTTGACTGTGCCTTAGAACAGTTAGTCGCTGATCCAACCAGAGAGATGGCAACCTTGGATTTAATCCTGAGTGGTGTCCAGGACCTGATGTGAGATGTCAGAGTTGCAGAACCATTGGGGAGCAGTGACCATAGTAAGATCCAATTCAGCATATATGGAAGTGGAGAATTGTCAAGGAAGTCCAACACAGATGCACTGGATTTCAGAAGAGGAAACTTCTCAAAAATGAGGGGACTGATAGAAAAGAAGTTGAAAGGAAAAGTCAGGAGGGTCAAATCACTCCAAAATGCATGGAACTTATTTTAAACCACAATACTAGAAGCACAATTGGAATGTATAGCAAGAAGGAACAAAGGTACCATCAAGTTCAGGAGGACACCAGCATGGTTAACAAGTAGAGTCAGAGATGTTATAAAAGAGAAGAAGACTTCCTTCAGAAAATGGAAGTCCTGCCCAAATGAAGAGAACAGAAAGGAACATAAACTCTGGCAAAAGAAATGCGAGACAATAAGGGATGCAAAAAGAGAGTTTGAGGAGCATATAGCTAAGAGTGTCAAGGGGAATAACAAAAGTTTCTTTAAATACATAAGAAGTAGAAAACCTGCCAGGAAGGTGGATGTCCCCTTAGATGATGAGAATGTGAAAAGGATTATTAGGGAGGATAAGGAAATTGCAGAGAAGCTGAATGAGTTCTTTGCATCTGTGTTCATGGAGGAGGATACTGACCTTATATCCTCTCTGGAATTGAGTTTTTCAGGTTTAGCAGCTGAATAACTGGGCCAGTTTGAGGTGACAAGGAAAGATGTGCTAAATTGCCATAGGATAAGGGGACAGGATAATATGTGGATTAGTAACTGGTTGAAGGACAGGAAACGGAGGGTAGGTATAAATGGAGAGTTTTCACAATGGAGGGAAGTAAGAAGTGTGTCCCCCAAGGATCAGTACTTGGGCCAGTGCTCTTTAATTTGTTCATAAATGATCTAGAACTTGGGGTAAGCAGTGAAGTGGCCAAATTTGCAGATGACACTAAACTGTTTAGTGAAATCCACAAAAGATTGTGAGGAGTTGCAAAAAGATCTCCAAACTGGGAGAGTGGGCGACAAAGTGGCAAATGCAGTTCAGTGTGAGCAAGTGTAAAGAGATGCATATTGGGGCAAAAAAACCCAACTTCACATATACACTGATAGGATCTGAGCGGTCAGTGACTGACCAGGAGAGAGATCTTGGGGTTGTGGTGGACAGCTCATTGAAAGTGTCGACACAGTGTGTGGCAGCTGTGAAAAAGGCTAATTCCATGCTAGGAATCTGTCAGACTCCCAGGGGACGAGCTGGGCTCCTAGCCCTTCTTGAACTCCAGAATGACTGGGTAAGCACACCAAAAAAGGTCAGCCTCAGGAACAGCCAGGGGAGGAGGTTAGCTTGTCACCTGAGTTCTCCTCCTGGCTTGCTGCATTCAGCCAGTTCACTCTCCTGGAGAACTCCTGGCTCCCGTACTCAGAAGCAGCTCCTCATCATCAACTGCCTTGTCTTTAAATACTCCAGTGCAGAGCTGACAGGGCTTAAAGCCTACTTAAAGCCCCACCCCCTTCCTGACCTTGCTTCTGGTTTCCTGCCACACCCAACCTAGCTGTCTCCCTAGAGCTGTTTCCTGCAGTTCTCCCTGCCTTGCTCTCTCAACCCCACTGGGATCCAACCAGCCTGGGCCCTTCTCATCCCCATTGCTCCCTAAAGGGAACAAAAGCTTCAGAGAAGGAATGCCACGCCCTTCTCCAGATTCCACAGGGCCACCCAAGCAGCCAGGTAACATGGCATCCTGACAGAATCATTAGGAAGGGGATTGAAAATAAAAATGCTAATATTATTATGCCCTTTTACAAAACTATGGTGCGGCCACATCTGGAGCACTGCATACAGCTTTGATCACTGTATCTTAAGAAGGATATTGTAGAACCGGAACATGTGCAGAAGAGGGCAACCAAAATGATCAGGGGCCTGGAGCCCCTTCCTTATGAGGCTAGGTTACAGAATCTGGGGCTCCTTATCATGGAAAAAAGGCAACTAAGGGGAGACATGATCAAGGTGTATAAAATTATGCATGGAGTGGAGAGGGTGGATTGAGAGAAATTTTTCTCCCTCTCTCATAACACTAGAACCAGGAGTCATCACATGAAACTGAAGGTCAGGATATTTAGGAACAACAAGAGGAAGTACTTTTTCACACAGTGTATAATTATCTATGGAATTCTTTGCCATGGGACAAGGTGATGGCCACCAGCTTGGATGTCTTTAAAAGGGGCTTAGAAAAATTCATGGAGGGCAGGTCTATCAATTGCTTCTAGTGTGGTGGCTGTGGGCCACCTCCAGCTTCAGAGGCATGATTCCTCTCAATACCAGTTGCAAAAGAACAACAGCAAGAGAGAGAGACATCTGGTGGGCCACTGTGTGAAACAGGATGCTGGACTAGATAGGCCTTGGGCCTGATCCAGCAGGGCTCTTCTTTTACTCTTATGTTCTTATTTAGGCCACTTTCAGACCTAATGGTAAACCCAAGTCCAACGGACCCGCAGTTTACCTCCATTCCCCCGGCACACTCCCAAACTATCACAATCTGCAGTCTGGGAAACTGCAAAGGAGGAGAAACTGGCTGTGTGGGCTTCCTCCTTCATATGAAGGAAATTGAGTAGGAGATAGGGAGGACGTGTCCTCCAGTTTGTACAAGCTGGAGGACATGGTGGCAGAATCTGGTCGACATGATGCCGCCTTCAAACCTGAAGTTCTGGCAGTGAAACTCAAAGCAAACTGAAGGTTCAAATTCCGGTTTGGAGTTGAAAACTGACCTGTGGTTCAGTGACAAAACTACGGGTTCACTCATCCAGACGACTACAATCTTGAACATCTGGCATGTTTGCATTTGGTTTGCTGTTATGTCCAAAGGTGGCCTCTGCATACAAGAACAGAGATGCATTACTCTTCTATACCACTTCTTGAGAAACCACTTATTCCCATTTAGGGAAGGCACTCCTGGGGTTTGGATGTCCTTCAAAGGGTTTCAGTGAGAGTTAGTTTGCAGGCCTCTGATCTGTGGAAGTAATGAAAGAAGGAATTATGCATAGTTAGAGTTCATTTGCCAGTAAATGAATGGTTGACTTCACCAATGTCCCTTGGTTCATGTCTTGGTTGAGATTCGACATTGTCATTGTTTTGAGTAAACTCAACAGCAGTAAAGAACTATCATCATATTTCATATCATAAGGTTCTTAAGAAACAACATTTGTGTTTTTCACTGAGAGCTCAAGAGCATCTCACTCACTTAAACCGCAGGTTCATTCTCTAGAATTTATTAGCCACAAGGGTCACCAACAATTATCTACATTTTCTCATTAAGAAACAGAACAAATGTTTATCTACAGAGAACACAGTACTATTCTTCCTTATTTATCAGATTTCAGATCAATGTACCATGTTTCACTGACTACTGTAAATGCTGATCTTGTGCAGGAAAAACAGAGTCTGATATCTAGCAAAGTGCAAGGATATGCAGTCTGGATCCATAAAAGGATCTGGTGTCTGCCACAGTTCATACAGTCATTCTTCAACAGGTATTTCCTGTTCTACACGAGGAAGTTAGTTGTGGATGAATAATCTCCCAATGAATACTAAGAGCTCAGTTGTATTGGGCAAATACCATATTCTGTGTATAGGCATAGTGGCACTAGTCAGCATCCTATCTGTGACCTAGGGTCAAGACACCTCTTCACCCACAACATGAGTTTTAACCAAAGCACAAGATGAATATTAATACAAAGACTGAACAAAAGATTAAGGTCTGTGCAATGGGTGGGGTGGGGGGACACATAGATCCCAACTACACACAAAAGTGCCATAAACACACTGCATACCAAACACACAGAACACCCAGACACAACATTCTTGACATAGATAGCTTTGCAAGGGCTGTGTTCCATGAACTCATCTCACACTAAGGCATGGGGAAAGATGTGCTACCATTAGGGATGGAAACAGTCCTCACTAGGGAAGCATAGAGACATTCAGTTTATAAAGAGATAGGATGCAAATCCTGTACTGGAAAAAAAGAGCCATAGATAGGATAGCGACTAGACAATTTGAAGGCTAGGATGGCTTCTGCAGCTGCAAGTACAGTGCAGTGGTACAGTGGTGACTGTCTTGGCTGGTTTGAGCTTCAAATACGAACACTGACCATGGACCACCAGATTACTTGAGTGGAAGCATGAGCGCTCCACACTTCATAAAGAATACAGTCTGTATATAAAGCACTCCTTCATATGTGACAGGAAAATATTTTTGCAGGTGTAAATTCTTCCATATACCTGAATAATGTACACAAAATTGTTTTTAACTGACCTGATCTGAAAAACAGCTTTGCAAATGATGACTGTCCTTCCTATAATGCAAGATCTGCTAATGGGAAAGCAGATCCTTGTGTGTCTGCCAGTTTATTCTTCATTCCTGTTAATTCTGTCCGGCAGGCACAAACTTGTAGTAGAAGGTGCTTAACTGTGTTAATTAAAGATGCCAGCCAAGCATGATGCTTAAAAATGATGCTGCCAATGGGATGCTCTCTTTAAAAGAGATTGATTGAAGGCCCTAAGCTGACTGCTCTCTAAATTCCACGGCCACTGCAATGGATGTGCAGCATGCACTTCAGGGGAGGGTCAGTTTTTGTCAATTGCATGACCCCCAGGCTGGGGGAGGGGTCTGGAGGTCCCAGGGACATATTTTCAGGGGTCACAGTTGGATTCAAGGGCAATTTTCATTAATCTCCCCTATGCTCTGAAGCCAACTATGGCCCCTGAAAATATGTCCCCAGGGCCATATGTTCCTGGGGGTTATGCAATTGACAAAAACTGACCTGCCCCTGAATACTTCAAGATAATACTTCAAGAAATTATCCCATTGCTGCCCTGCTGCTTCCATAGTCCGGATGCTGGTCACTATTGTTATTATTACTATTAGTATTATTATTGTAGTTATTATTACTCAGCTGTTACTTGCAGCTAAGATCAGGGGTGTAGCTATAATTGAGCGAAAGGGTTCAAAGAACCTGTGGCGCCAGCTTCTGAGGGCCCCCAGCTCCACCCCTCCCTATTAGGGGTGGCAAGCATGATTTGTCCCTTTAGCTAAGCAGGGTCCACCCTGTTTACAAATAAATGGGATACTAGAAGTGTGAGCACTGTAAAATATTCCCCTTAGGGGATGGAGCCACTCTGGGAAGAGCATCAGAAGGTTCCAAGTTCCCTCCCCGGCATCTTTAAGATAGGGCTGAGAGATTCCTTCCTGCAACCTTGGAGAAGCCGCTGCCAGTCTGTGAAGACAATACTGAGCTAGATAGACCAATGGTCTGACTCAGTATATGGCAGCTTCCTATGTTCCTATATTCTTCATTATCTCCCTCACTATGAGGGGCTGCCAGAGCAAGGGGTGAACACGGTCCCCTCTCCCCTAGCTACACCCCTGGCTAAGATGCTTTGAGAATTGGCACCTATTTGCCTTTGATACTTCAGAAGCCAGGTAAGTGGGGCTGGCTGGAAAGAGCATGCATGCATATACTGTGCACTAGGGAAGAGGACCACACACAAAAATAAAAGCCCTAAAGTAGCCATTGTGTGCTTGCTCTCTCTCTCTCTCTCTCTCTCGCTCTCTCTCTCTCTCTCTCTCTCTCTCTCTCTCTCTCTCTCTCTCCAGGCTTACAATATACATGAGTCTGTCAAGATGTAGCTACTTAATCTAAAGAGGGTGTCATTCACCAGGCTTGTTAACATGAAAGGCTTATCTTGAGATAGTACACAGCTTCTCTAAGGTTATATCAAGGCAATTCCACTTTCCTAAGCATAGTCTATATCTGTAGTTCCCACAAAATTCTCTAATTTAAAGTATCCAGAAAGTAGTCCTTACTCAAATTAAACTGCCTTGTCTATAAACTGGATACAGAAGGGAAAGGTTAGTGGAAGCAAATGAAGCACAAGGAACAGCTGCAGGGTACAACTGGATTGTTCTTTGCACTGTGAATTCATGTTACTACACTGCTATTAATGTGGATGAGCCTGCTGTTTATTCAAAAGTATGTCTAATAACAGAGGTTCATTACATAAAATAAGGAATGGTCCATTTAGAGGACTGGCGCTTATGCTCGCAAAGCAATCAGAAAATGGTGTGTGTCAGTGTTCCAGCATGGTTGGAACATTTGGATTTAGAGGCGTTTCAGAACTAGTTTCTGTGGCAACAGGAAGCCGGCACCATAGTCAAATTAAATATATGCTCATGTATGATACATTAGTTCTGTCATATCTGATACTCTTATGGAAGCTGCTCAAACAGCAGCAGGAAGTCGTTCCCCTCTTTCACTGACTCTTGTGAATTCTTCGGTTAAGGCTCTATCTACAGCACTTTGGTTGAACAGTACATTTTCTTCCCACTGAATCCTTCTTTCAAAATTTTTTAGTTTTTCTAACCCAGTGGTTCCCAACCTGGGGCCCCCCCAGATGTTGCTGAACTACAACTCCCATCAGCCCTGGCTACAATTTATTGTGGCTATGGCTGATGAGGGTTGTAGTTCAGCAACATCTGGAGGCCCCCAGGGTGGGAACCACTACTCTAACCAATATACAATTCCTAGGATTCTTAGAGGGAAACCGCAAGGGTTAAAATGTTATTTATGATGGCAATAGAAGTTGTTAATCTGGAAACTTAATGTTTGTTTAATAATGCCCAATATAAACCACATATTGCCACTGCAATGATAGTAAACAAGACTATTTTCTTTGTTTTGGACCCTCAGTCCAAACTTAGTCTCCAAAACCAGACTTTAAGGTTAAGGCCATTCTCATGACCGTAGCTGCGGGGCTGGGGAGGGCTGGGGAGAAGGCAGGAGCTTACCTACATGAGCAGCTATCCCCTCAGGCTGCACTGCACCGTGCACCCACACAGTTAATGCAGTGACAGAGTCCTGAGTTGGGACTGGAAGGAGGAAGTCCTCCTGTATCTCATTCCCAAAGTACACTGTGCAAAGAGTGGAGTGGTTGCTCTCAAGAGAGCAGCTGCCCCACTCTTTGTGGCCACTTCTTCCCCCCAGCTTGCTGCCTAAAATGGCACTGGGCCAGGAGGAAGCCCAGCTACCTGGTGGGGATTGCACACATGATTTCCTGCTGAGGTAGAACAAACTGTTGGTTCATTCTACCTTGGTAAAAAGGTAGAGAAGTCGAGCTCCGCAGGTCTAGCACAGCCAGGAGCAGGGGACTCCCAGTGCTCGTGTCATGAGAACAGCCTCTTTAACTTTTTCTGAGTGTGTCTTTCTCCAAAACACATACAAAACTGAAATTATATGGATGGTAGGGGTGTGCACAGAACCGGCCGGTCCAGTTCAGTTTGAGTCCAAACTGGACCCGGACCAGACCAGGCCAGTTCGGTCTGGCACTTCCTCAAACCCCTCCAGTTTGGTCTGGAGGGGGTTCTCGAATTCTTTTTAAAAAAAATTAACTTACCCCCTCTGGGGGAGTTGCTTGAGGTGGTGGGGGGTAGATCAGCAGAGGTTCCCCCTCCCCTCCACCAGCCTCCCTTACTGCCCAAACTGGCCCATTCGGCTGGCTCTTTGGCCCATTCAGGCCTTCCCTCTCCAGTACAGTGGCCATTTTGTAGTCTGCCATGCCTGCGCAATTGGCAGGTCATGCAGAGAGGAAAGGCCCGAATGGACCAAAGAGCCAGCCAAACGGGCTGGTTTGGGCAGTAAGGGAGGCTGGTGGGAAAAAGGGAACCTCCGTGGACCCCTCCATCACCTCCGGAGAAGGTAAGTTTAAAAAAAGTTTTTTTTAAAGAAATCGTGAACCTCCCGGAAAGCCAGGAGGGGTGGTTCAGTTCGACCCCATATAGTTGAATCAAACAGGTTTGACTTTGAACACGTTTGCCCATACCTAATGGATGGCCACAAACTATTTAAATCTGGAATGAGGCTGTAGGTCAGTGGAAAATTGCATTGCTCTCCAGAGTTTCATACCCTGGAGATCCCCCTTTAAATGCTGTGCATTTTCTCTGACTCTGGTTCAGTTAGATATAGTTAGGATCAAGCCCACTATAGGATCTGCATTAGTGGCCACTAAAGTTAAATATTACCTTAAAAATTATCATAACTATTTTTGTTCCTGTGTTTATAGCATTAACACACAGCTAAGATGTTAGGGTTCTGGCACACAATTTAGCATCCAGGAAATATCAGGTGTTAAAATTTTTTTAATTTTTTTTTAAAAATTAAAACTTCTAATTTTGAGTCAGGTCTCTCCCGAGACATTTTGGCATTGGGAGTGCAGGAGTATGCAGTGGTCATCCAATCGTTGTATATAATAATTTCCCTCCTAGGTGATGTTTCTGTGCTATGACATTTTCTCAATTCTAATACTGCAGTGTTCTGTCTCTGACAAAATATGAAGCCCCCTTCCACTATCACTAGCATATCCACCATGTAGCTTGGGTGTAGAGCATATGCTTTGCATTCAGAAGATCCTGGATTCAAATCTAGATAGAACTGGGAAACATCCTTATTTGAAACCCTGAAGAATTACGGCCAATTATAGACAGTATGGGATTAAGTAATGGCCCAATGAGTCAGCATAGGGCAAGTTTATATACCAGATAGCACATCCTACTGAAAGGTGGTCATGTCAGAGTCACATGCTGCTTTTGAATGTCATGCTCCTCCCCTATTTCCCCAGGACATTCGTTTGTTCATTCATTCAATTTCTATACTGCCCTTCCAAATATGGCTCAGAGCAGTTTACATTAAAACAAAACTAAAATCAATTAACTATTAAAATCAAAAACTGTAAAAACCACCGAAAACAATTAAAACAGTGTTTAAAACCCTGAAAAAAACAGGCCAAACCAGTTAAAAAACCCTGGAAGGCCAAGTCAAACAAATAGGTCTTACAGGATCTTCTGAAGGCCAATAATGAACTCAGATTATGGATATCTGCTGTAAATACACTCCACAGCCAAGGAACAGCTACAGAGAAGACCCGCCTCTGAGTTGCCACCAGATGAACCGATGGTAACTGGATATGGACCTCCTCAGATGACCTTAATGTGTGGTGGGGCTCATGCAGCAGAAATTGCTCTCTAAGATAATTTGGACCTAAGCCAGCCAGAGCTTTAAAGGTAATAACCAGCACTTTGTATTTTGCCCGGAAACATACTGGCAGCTAGTTCAACTGTCTCAAAGCAGGCATAATATGGTCTCTCCGGGTTGTACCAGAGACAAGTCTGGCTCCTGCAACTTGAACTAACTGAAGTTTCCGAACTACCTACAAAGGCAGCCCCACGTAGAGTGCATTGCGATAGTCAAGCTCAGAGGTTGCCAGCTGATGCACAACCTCTGCATCAGCTGATGCACCACTGTTTTGAGGCCATCCTCTTCAAGGAATAGATGCTGCTGTCAAATCAACTGAAGCTGATAGAAAGCCCTCCTGGCCATAGCTTCCACCTGAGATACCAGGGTGAGGCCTGGGTTCAGGAGTACTCCCAAGCTCCATACCTGCTCCTTCCAGGGGAGTGTAACCCCATTCAGCACAGGAATATCTAACTCATCCCTGAGATTCTGAACCCCTACAATGAGCACTTCCATCTTGCTTGGATTCATTTTCAATTTGTTATCCCTCATCCAGCCCTTTACTGCCTGTAGGCAGGCATTTAGAGAATGAACACCATCTCCGGATGAAACAGATGAAAAGGAAAAGTAGTTTTGGGTATCATCAGCATACTGATAACACCCAGCACCAAATCTCCTTATGACTCAGAGGCAGGATGCCTCTGAGTACCAGTTGCGGGGAATAAAAGCAGGAGAGAGGGCATGCCCTTAACTCCTGCCTGTGGCTTCCAGTGGCATCCGGTAGGCCACTGTGCGAAACAGGATGCTGGACTAGATGGGCCTTGGGCCTGATCCAGCAGGGCTGTTCTTATGTTCTTATGACCTCACCCAGCGGTTTCATGTAAATATTAAAATGCATTGGTGACAAAATGGAGCCCTGAGAGACTCCATATGTCACCAAGCTCCACCATCTGGAATCTACCAGAGAGGTAGAAGCAGAACCACTGGAAAGCAGTGACCCCTATCCCCAACTCCCCCAGGTGATCCATAAGGATACCATGGTTGATGGTATTGAACGCTGCTGAGAGATCCAAAAGAACCAACAGTCACACTCCCTCTGTCGATTCTCTGATAAAGGTCATCCATCAGGCCAACCAAGGCTGTCTCAACTCCATAGCCAGCTTTAAAGCCAGTTTGAAATAGGTCTAGATAATCAGTTTCCTCCCAAACCCCCTGGAGATGGATGGCCACCACCCTCTCAATTCCCTGCCCAACCAAGGGAGATTGAAGACTGGCCTATAACTATCCATCGCTAAGGAGTCCAGGGAAGGCTTCTTAAGAATTGGTCTAACCATTGCCTCCTTCAAACAAGGAGACACCCCACCATCCCTCAGCGATGCATTTATGATATTAACCGGGCTACCTCTCACAATCTCCCTTCTAGATAGAAGCAGCCAAGTCGGACAAGCATCCAGAGAACAAGTGGTAGGTTGCACCACCCCAAACAGCTTGCCCACATCCTCAGGAGTCATAGACTGAAACTAATCCAATCTAATACTGCAAGTGGGATTGCTGGACACCTCCTTCATAGACTCTGTAAGAGTAGTGGAGTCCAAGTCAGCCCGAATACAGGAAATTTTGTCTGCAAAGAACCTATTAAAAGCATCACAGCAAAATGTTTCCAGGGACTGGTTTAAAGCAGAAGAAGCAGAAATTAAACTCCTCAAAACACGGAATAGCTCTGCTGAATGTGAACCTGTGGATGCAATGCACGCAGAACAAAATATCTTTTTTTGCTGCACGCACCACTACCGCATAAGCCGTCAAATGGGTCCTATGCTGCATCCTATCCGATTTGAGCCGAGTTCTCCTGCACTTGCGTTCCAGTCGCCTATCCAGCACAAATGTAAAAGGTACGTGACTGTTTTTACTGTTTTTATTGTTTTAGCACATCAAAAGGGTGAGCACTAGTCCACTCTAGCACTCATGAAGCTCTATTTTTTAAAAAAAAAGAAAAGAAAAGAAAAGAAAAGAGTAAATACCGCCTCTCACTCCACTGTGGTCAGCCCTCTTCTACTTTGTGAATAATTTGGTTTTTTAAAATACGTACTTTTATTTGATGTATTGTTTGAAGGTTTTGAGTTTCCCTTCACTACTGATGGACTATATGTTTGCCCTTTTTTTAAAAAAGGAGTCAACAGCAATACAGCTATCCATGCTGACGCCACCACCACACACAAACATAGCATTGCATGTGGACTAGATCCAGTGTTGTCTTTGGATTGGTTCTTGGGGATCTTGAGGATGCTGTACAACTGTTACAAGCATTTGAATCACATTCACTGTGTGTCTGGAGAAGCTTCCAATAATTGTGGTCCTTGTGCTCAAATACCATTATATGCCATTACAGACATGTTTACATGAACCTTTATTTCCAGCCTCACACTTGGAGTCATTAAGCAACAACAATATAATTGCATACTTGGGTAGACAGAAAAATCAGTAATTTGCTCAGTGATGCTGTTCCCTTTCAGACTTTTTGCTTCAAGCCGCCAACTTCTATTTGTTTACTGAAATCTAATTTGTATAGTTATGGACAGTACCTAATAATAGTGGTTTTGTTATCTTAAGTGAAGAGGACAATAGTCCATTTCAATTCCATTGTATGGTTTTCACTCCCATTGTATGTATAATCCCTTTGGTAGTTACACATTCTCTTATGAAAAGATGTGGGCATTAACAACAGCTGTGTTAACTGGTTTTTTAATATCTATTGTCACACCAATATATTTGTGTCATTAATTTAACATGAACAGAAACAACAGTGCTGAATAAAGAGCTCAGGTACATTTGTATCTACGAAGACACCAGCTGTGATATTTGGCATTGGTCTTGAACCTACAGAGCAATAAGAAATCTTTCAATCTAGAAACAAAGTGCCTTCAGTTTTAAATACTCCCTTCCCTCTGGCCGGCTGGCTGCCACCGCCATTTTCTTCCCTGTCCCCCAGGCAGCTGCTAGCAAACTCTCTTGAAAGCTGCCATGCATGGGATTAATGACAGATACGTTTAGGAGAATTATATATATAGATGATAATGATAATAAATAAAAGTGCTTTATTTGAAGGAACAGACTAACAACAGCCTATTGGCAAAGCTCTAAGGGGACATCATTCAACAGGGATTATTGGGAACAAGTAGATGTGCACATAAAACTACAAGCTATGAGTGGGCTGGACAAATAGTGCTTTGTGGGTTTGCAAACCTGTGGGGGGTGATGGTCTTAAGCTCCTACCAAGTGTCTTCTAAACCTACTGCAAAGCAATTTGGGGCATCAATGCCTACTAAGTGGCATCCATCTGTGCAGGAGCACATAGACTTGCACTGAATGGCGAGTCTATGTGATGGAGAAGGATGGGGTGGAGGGTTGCTTGGCCTCCCCTCTGCTTTGCTCTTTGGAAGCAGTGGCTTGCACATGGGCCTCACCTCCAGTCTCCCCACTCTTACCCTTAGCCTCTGAGCAGCCCAAGCATGAGTGGCTGCACAGCACTCCCTGAACTGTGCCCGTTTTTTGAGATGGGAGGAGCAGATGGGGGCAGTTCATTTCTGTATATACACCTGGAACCCCTTTGCAAGCAGGCTGTTAGTTTGTTGTGGCATGCAGCAAAAAAACTAGAGAGTGCATTGATTACAGATTCATTGAGTGCTCATAGGGAAGAACAAGGTGGAGGGAGCATGGCAATGGGCAGCCTTGGAGACCCCCAGTGGTTAGGCTTGGAGGACCCCTTCTTCTATTTATGTACCATATTCTTGAAGCAGGATGTGGTTTCTCTTGTATATTAACCTCCTCATTCTGCCATCTCTACTGGTGCTGACGTTAATCAGTCACCTTTCCCAGATTGTGAGGCAGCTGCAGAGTGAGGACAATGGGAGGTGGGCAAATGGGGCCTCGTCCTCCATCATGGTCTTAACACCCTTCTACGAATGTAGAATGGGCCCGCAAGAGGCTCTTGAAAGTTCAAAGTGTAGCCCTGCAGTGGTAGCCTGCACGAATTCCGCCATCTCACCAGGAGGCCATTTGACAGCACAAAACTAATTTTAATATGCTGAAGAAAGAGCACAGCATTGCCAAGCTGTGTCCCCAGCTTCTAATACCAACATAATCTTCTGTGCGGCATGCAGAGAAAAATGCCCAACTGTGAGTGCATTGCCACTCCATGGCCTTCACCTTCCAGCTGCCTGGAAATGGGAATTGCGGTAGGTGCACACCTTTTGTGCAGGTACCACCTTTTCTATGCCAACCCCCCTACATTGGGGGGTGCATGTGACGGGACCAAAGGTTGTCCGGTGTTGGGCATCATTGTGTAAGGGAAGACCCACCACCAAACTTCATTGGGGGCACTGCATTCCAAAAGAGGAGGCCTTGTAGGGGTTCAGTGTTTGGGTACTGTGCAGTGCTGTATTTTGTGCACTAGTGTTTCTGCCTGACGGCTGCCAGTATGACTTAAACAATGGGACATTTCAAGTGGTGGGTAGTTATGCCTCCCCACTTGTCCCCGTCCCTGTCTGTCTCTCTTATATTTGAAGGGGGGAAACCCAAGTCCCCTGGGAAGTGGCAGAAAGCGAGCAAAACATGAAAAGGTAGTATTTCTTTAAATGTTCCGATTGTGGAGCCATGGCATCACTGTTGCCAGGACGAAAAAGGAGGATGGACAGGAGGTGGCAGTTTCGCCAAGAGGCAGCCAACATAACCCATGGTGTACATAGAGCTACCACATTCCTGGGTGGGTCTGGGCCACCTTCTCTATGATTATGGTTCCAAAAGCAGCACAATAGCACAGTTATGGTGACGTCCACATTTGGACATAACACTGCTGCCCTCAAACCTCAGGTTGCACCAGCGAAATGTACAGCAAAGAGAAGGTTCAGACTGGAGTTTGGCGAGGCAAACTGCAGGTTGCTTTTGCCTTGAAACCACGGTTGCTTGCATTTGGATGTAACGGAGTTCCAAACTCTGCCCCATTTAACTGTGGTTTCATGTTATGTGCGAATGCAGCCATTGTCTTCCCTGGTCTTCTTCAGAAGGCAAGTAAAAACACTTCTTTTTTTACCCTGATTATTTGGGAATTAGTGGATTCTCACTGTTATTCTATACTTTGTATATGTATGTATTAATTTAATCATATTGCTTTTCTATTTTGTACAGATTGTTTTTTTAATTATTTTTATTTTTAAATTGTTGTATATTGCTCTTGTAGAACATTTTATTTTGAAAGTGTATAACATAACACATAACAATGCCTTTCAGCTAGGAACCGTAACTAAGTTTTATGTCTACTCGTGGCCATGGATTCCTCCATAAAATCCATGTAGATTTTGCACAACGGCATAATGGTTTCCCCTATGTATACACCACTAGAATTGCATGGTGTTGTGTGTAGAATGTTGGATTAGGACAAGGGAGACCTGAGTTCAAATCTCCATTCAGCCATGAAGCCCACTGTGTGCCTCTGGGCCAGTTATTTATCTTACTCTTTGGAGGAAGAACAGGATATAAATGTAAATAAATAAATAAATAGATAGATACATAAATAGATAGAGATAAATACATTCTTTTGCAGAAGACAAAAGTTCTGCTAGGGTCTGGTGAATATTATGCAAGGTGCAGAGTATGACCAAAGACTTACTCATTTAAAGTTTCGGATGGCCAGGTGTCTCATTTAAAATGTTTTTCTCCATGTGCTGGTTACTATGTGGGTATGACTGGTAACCATCAACAGCCTGTAGCTAGAGGGAAGCCATCCTGGCATGCTAATGGTACTCACAAAGGGTAAAAACACATTAAATGGGCAAAAACACATTAAATAAAATGTTAGACTGTGTGATAGGTAAATGCTTTGCCCACTCCCTTTTTCTTGCATAAATCAGCTCTTTGAACTTTCTTAGCAAGAATGTACATTTTTAATGTGTTGGTACCATTTTCCCTCTCTTGCAGTCCTTAAAGATTTTGCAGTGCATTTGATAAAGTTGATTATAACATTTTGCAGGCTAAATTAGCCTCCTAGTGTTTGATGGTTCATCTCTGAAATGGATCACTACATATGCAAATGTAGCATGCTGAAGAGAAAGCTGTCTTTATTTGGAATTATCCATTTTCTTAATGGTATCAGAACTGGCATTCCATGCTCCCTTGCTTTGGTGCAATTATTTTCCTTATATATTAACACACAAATATTGAAGACCGTGTACCACAGCATATTAACACTATTTAATTCTCTCATCTTGCCAGTTCTGATAAAGAAAGCTACAAAATAACTTTTGCCACACAAACTGATACTTTATTTTACCTTTTAAGCTTGGGATGTCTGTCCTTAATGCAACAATGCTTCACTATATGTTATTAAAATTCTGGAAACAAGAAGATTCAATCTTCCTCTCTATACAGCTTAACTATGGGCCAGCTTGCAGCATTGTGCTGGCGGGTGGCTGTTTGCCTCACCCCTGCATCTTGAGCCACAAGATGGACCTGATTGGTCCTTGAGTGGGGAGTGGCCAGGACCTGATTGGGGAGTGGGCAGGACCTGAGTGGGGAGGACCTGAGTGGGGAGTGGGCAGGCACTCATGTACCATTGCTCCTTTGCCCGCCTCTCCACTCAGTCCCTCATGTTCAGGCTTTGTTTTTTTCAAAAAGGAGATCGTATAGCTCTCTTTCCCAGCCAGTTTGTCCTTCAGTACAGCACAAGGGCTTATTTTCTTGCTCATTTTGAGTGGGTGGTGCGGCACATGGAGAGTCTTGCGCAGCAGCTTGGCCCAGCCCTGCAGTTGGCAGGGCCTGGGTCATCAGAACCACTCACACGGCGGGACCTGTAGTACTGCAGGCCATAATCCCGCTTTCCTGGGGAGGTGGTGGCAGTGCAAGCCTCCATCTCGCTTTCCAGGGGCAGCAGGCTCAGTGCTGTCCAGAGACCCACTTTTCCGGGGGCAGCAGGACCAGTGTGGTCCAGAGTCCTGCTTTCCAAGGGCGGTGGGATCAGTGGAGGCCAGAGTCCCACTTTTTGGTGGTATCAGGGTGGTGCAATATTGCAGGGCAGAGGCTTACTGATATCTGGGGGGACTGTCTGGCCACCTACCCCCACCTGCTATGAGTTGGGTGGGCCTGGGGGAGGTGAATCCCCCCACACTTTGGGGTACAGACTAGGGATGTGCAAAAAATTTCGGGCACAGAACGATCTGTGCCCGAAATGAACAATTTCGGGTGATTCGGGACCGAACCGAATCACCCCTGATGTCCCCCGATATTTTTCGGGCACGAGCCAAATCACCCGAATTTCGGGCATGAAAAATTCGGGTGATTCGATTCACGGTTGATTTTTGGCGATTTTTTAAAGTTTTAGTGACTTTGGGGCAGTTCGGGGGCATAGCATGGGATCTGGGCAAAAGGAGTGGGGTGGGGTGGTAGTGCCTAATGGGTGCAGGCTACCACCCCAATTTCAGGGGGATTGGGCAAAGGGCTGATTTTTGGTAAATTTCTGAAAATTTCATGTCTTTGGGGCAGATTAGGGCATATTGGGGCAGAAAGTGGGGCCTGGGGCAGAATAGTGGGGTGGGGTGGTAGTGCCTAATGGGTGGAGGCTACCACCCCAATTTCAGGGGGATTGGGCAGAGGGCTGATTTTTTGAGAAGTTTTTTCTGAGGTGTGAATTCTCATTCTATCATAGCAAATGAGATTTTTTTCAATTAAACAACTCTCATGACCCCACTTTCACTTTTTCACACTTTCCTTTACTATGAATAATATGAGGAAGTAATCAGTTTAGCACACTTCACCTTATGAAGACAAACCTCATACAAATAAATTCACCATAATTCACCCCTCTGCCCAATCACTCTTAAATTGGGGATGGGTGGTAGCCTCCACCCATTAGGCACTATCTACCAGCCCACCCTGCTCCTTTGGGGCAGATCCACTTTCTGCCCCCAAAGTGCCCCAAAGTCACTAAAACTTCAAAAATTCTCAAAAAATCAGCCCTTTGTCCAACCCCCCTGAAATTGGGGCGGTAGCCTCCACCCATTAGGCAATACCACCCCACCCCACTATTCTGCCCCATGCCCCACTTCCTGCCCCAATATGCCCCAATCTGCCCCAAAGACATGAAATTTTCAGAAATTTACCAAAAATCAGCCCTTTGCCCAATCCCCCTGAAATTGGGGTGGTAGCCTGCACCCATTAGGCACTACCACCCCACCCCACTCCTTTTGCCCAGATCCCATGCTATGCCCCCGAACTGCCCCAAAGTCACTAAAACTTTAAAAATTCACCAAAAATCAGCCCTTTGCCCAATCCCCCTGAAATTGGGGTGGTAGACTCTACCCATTGGGCACTACCACCCCACCCCCAAATCTTGCCCCTGGGCCCCTTTTTACCCCCCGAATCGATTCGGATTCAGATTAAATCCAAATCCGAACCGAATCAAGGGTGATTCGGGTGACCCAGATTCGGGCACAAAACAGAACAGGGGTGATTCGGTTCGGGTCTGAGCCGAATCACCCGGAATCCCAAATTGCACACCCCTAGTACAGACCCCTTCCCCTGAAGAGGCCAGTCCTGCATAACCCCTGGGAGAGTAGGCACTTTCCTTGTGAAACCAGTCATTCAGGGCCTCCCCCCCCCCGCCAGTGTGGATGCCCCAGCCCAGGTGCAAGTTCTTATGTTCTTATATCAGAGGGTTGTGGGCCACCTCCAGCCTCCAAGGCAGGAAGCCTCTGAGTACCAGTTGTAGGGGAGTAACAGCAGGAGAGAGGGCATGTCCTCTCCTGCCTGTGGCTTCTGGCGGCATCTGGTGGGCCACTGTGTGTAACAGGATGCTGGACTAGATGGGCCTTGGGCCTGATCCAGCAGGGCTGTTCTTAAGCCAGCCCTGCTCTGGAGCTGGCTTAAGAACGTCTTCACTGATTACTAGCTGCTATCTATGATAGGTTATCTCTTCTGAGAAGGATTGAGCACCCCCTGGGTATAGGTCTGGACAGAGTTTACTGATACTCATCCAGGTCTGCATAGGATGCCCCCTGGTTATAGGCCCTGCATCTACAAACCTTTGGGACTTTTTCAAAAAAAACCACATAAACATAAACGTAACTAAAATAGCCGCGCTTCACGGGTTTGCATAATTACTTGACGGCTGCTCTGGGGCAGTTGCGGCAGGCAACATTGTGATCTATTGATCCAGACAGAGCAGTTGCAATTAAATGTGGTCATTTGGGGGGCTATTCTGTGGACATATTCAGCCTTTTCTTCAGGGAGCCAGAGGTGAAGCCCAAAGTTGGGGACCAAGGTAAAGAACAGGATGCTACCAAGCATAAGCCTGTTGAAAGAACATGGAACAACTGGCTTTCAGGTTTTAGCACATACATAGGGTTGTTCTGCAGGTCCAACCATCCAGGGGTCTGGCCTTGATGAAATACACGGACATAATTTATCGGGCCTTTATGGACTTCACAGGTATATACTGGGTCTGTTATGATGGGTATTTTAGAATGAGGGCAGCATTAGACCCCACCCTCCTGGGGGACTCCCTGATAAATGAGCTCTGGCTGCTTATTATGTCCCTATCACATTCTGTTGATTGTGACAGGTCCAACAGTGGTCACTGCTCTCCAGACCTTCAGGTTCTAATACTTCCAGATTGGATCACAGTGGGTTCAACCCCACTTGGTCTCTTGGGAACTGCTGTACAACCGTGGGAACCGCTGTTTCCAGATCCCATGTCAGTTTCATCATGCTTGTGGGATCTGTGGAACTAAGTACCCACTTCCACCTGCAGCAGGAACCAAGCTTGAGGCAACAGTGCCAGGGGGTGACAATCCAGCAGAGAAAGGGTCCCCCTCCTCCACCATCAACTGGCAAAAGGTCCCAATCCAATCAAACTTAGGACCCTAGCTGGCCTCCTAGCTGATTATCCCAAACGACAGGATGCAGACTATTTGTGGGATGGTTTCAAAAAGGGCTTTAGAATTCCTTCGTTGTCTTGGCCCTAATTTATGTTCTGTTGTGGGCATGGAATATGTAGTCTGGAGGAAGATCTCCAAGGAAACAGCTGCGGGTAGAGTGCTTGGGCCTTTCGATTCCCCTCCTATCCTGCACCTGCAAGTCTCTCCACTGGGGATAGTGCCGAAAAAGAACACCAGGCAAGTTTCACCTGATACATCACCTATCCTACCCCAAGGGTTCCTCTGGAAATGATGGGATCACAGAGAAGTGCTATAATTCCTTTGATGATGCAGTGCTCATTATCCAGGAGTGTGCGATAGGGGCTCTGCTTACCAAATGTTATATTGAATCTGCCTCTCACCTCCTGTCCATCCATCCAAATGATTTCAATCTTTTGGGTTTTGCTTTCAATGGAAAGTTATATGTTGACAGAGCTTTACCCATGGGGTGTTCTGTCTCCTGTGTTGCTTTTGAGGTGTTTGACACATTTTTGGAGAGGATATTGAGGCGGAGGGTGGGATGCAATTCTACAGCTCATATTTTTGATGACTTTATCTTTGTGGGTCCTCGAACCAGTGGCCGTTGCCGCTGGTAGTTGGAGCAGTTTGTTCAACTGATGCAAGAATTAGAGGTCCTTTTAGACAAGAGGAAGACAGAGGGCCTGTCCAATTGCCTCACTTTTTTGGACCTTAGTTCAGATTCGGTCTCCGGGTTCAGTCACCTTCCTGAAGCAATACTGAGGGCTCTCCAGGATAGGCTCAGGACCATGGTGTTGGCTAGAAAGATCAATTTTAGAGAACTGCAGGTTGTCCTGGGGCACCTTGACTTTGCTTGCAGAGTGGTTGCACCTGGGCAGGCCTTTTTGAGGCACCTCTGTGATGCCAGAGTAGGCATTCAGGAGTCACATCACAGGCTGCAGATGATGGAGGGTATGGGGGCCAACCTCACAGTATTCCCCCAGGACATTGATAGTGTGTCATTTTGGCAATCTGAGCAGCTCCTGGAATATGAGCTTTAGGTACATTCTGATGCAACTAGAGGATTGGGTTTCAACGTACATTTCAGGCATGGCTGGTGCTCTGCTCGGTGGCCTTCACAGTAGGCTGACTGGAGGAACACAGGAAATCTCACATTCTTGGAACTGTTTCCTATAGTGGTGGCCAATGCCATGCAGTTGTGGACTAATGTCTGCATTTGGTGCATCAACCAGGCAGTTGTCCAAGTCTGAACTTGCAGACATCTCATTCATCCAGGCTACATAAGAATGTAAGAACATAAGAACAGCTCTGCTGGATCAGGCCCAAGGCCCATCTAGCCCAGCATCCTGTTTCACACAGTGGCAGACCAGATGCCACTGGAAGCCTACAGGCAGGAGTTGAAGGCATGCCCTTTCTCCTGCTGTTACTCCCCTGCAACTAGGATTCAGAGGCATCCTGCCTCTGAGGCTGGAGGTGGCCTATAGCCTTCTTACTAGTAGCCATTGATAGACCTCGCCTCCATGAAGTTATCCAAACCTCTTTTAAAGCCATCCAGGTTGTTGGCTGTCACCACATCTTGTGGCAGAAAATTCCACAAGTTGATTATGTGTTGTGTGAAAAAGTACTTCCGTTTGTCAGTTCTAAATTTCTTGGCAATTTCATGGAATGACCCCTGGTTCTAGTGATGTGTGTGAGAGAGAAATTTCTCTCTATCCACTTTCTCCACACCATGCATGATTTTATAGACCTCTATCATGTCTCGCCGCAGTCATCTATTTTCAAAACTAAAAAGTCCCTGTAAGCAAGGTGCTCTAGGCCTCGGATCATCTTGGTTACCCTCTTCTGCATCTTTTCCAGTTCTACAATTTCCTTTTTTAGATGTGGTGACCAGAATTGTACGCAGTACTCCAGGTGTGGCCACACCACAGTTTTGTATAAGGGCATTATATTAGCAGTTTTATTTTCAATCCCCTTCCTAATGATCCCCAGCATGGAATTGGCCTGTTTCACAGCTGCCGCATATTGAGTTGACACTTTCAATGAGCTGTCCACCATGACCCCAAGATCCCTCTCTTGGTCAGTCATCAACAGCTCAGATCCCACCAGTGTATACTTGAGATTGGGGTTCTTCGTCCCAATGTGCATCACTTTAAACTTGCCAACACTGAACCGCATTTGCCATTTTGTCGCCCATGCACCCAGTTTGGGTAATGGGGCTCCTGTGGGTTTTTGTCCCGCACTGCTTCTAGTTTGACATGTCATGTGCTTGATCCCCAGAATGACATCACAGACACCCTATCTCATTTCCAGATAGAGCATTTCAGGGAGTTAGCACCGGAGGCAATGTTGGAGCCGGAACTGATGCCAGAATTGATGCCCCGTGGAGTTTTGCTGATTAGTAGCCCACAGGGCTGTTGAGGGCCCTTGCTCCAAGTACCAGGTCTAGTTATGTCAGCAAGGTTGCCTCTTTCCATTCATTCAAACAGCTGAAGGGTCTTTGGCCTATTCCTACTGAGCATATGATGCAATACCTTGCACTTAAGACCCTCAGAGTTGGGTGGTCTCTACATTGGCCGGCTACATGGCAGCAATGTCTTTTGAGTCTTAAGTACGGAGAGTGAAGACCTATAAAGGTGATTTCAGGATCAGGTATATGCTGGAGGGGTGGGCCCAAGACTGCCTCCCCAGTCCCGAATCAGAGGTGGCCAATTATTCCTCAGCTGCTGGAGCCACTGTTGGGTGTGTTGCCCTCTTTATGCTTGTCCTCTTGGGAGCTGTTCCTTTTTCAGGAACAATTTTCATGAGGCTTAGGGAAGGATGTAAAAGTCTGACCTCCAGCTTTAGTTAGGCTCGCACAACGGGGGTGGAATTTTTTCCATCTATCCAGTTCTGCAATTCATTTTATTTAATAAAGTTGTGGCCCTTTTTATTCAACTATATGTGTACGGGTCATCCTTGTGGCTTGGGGTGTGGGGACAGAAAGGTTTTCTAACAGTCAGAATTAATAGGGTTGTGGCAATTCATGAAATACTTCAGCTACTGATACCAAGGTAGGACCTGAGGGGGGCCCATGGGCCAACAGCAAAGCTCAGAATGGATCTGGGGTTAAAACCATAGGGCAGAACATATGGTAATT
Source organism: Hemicordylus capensis (assembly GCF_027244095.1). Lineage (NCBI taxonomy): Eukaryota > Metazoa > Chordata > Lepidosauria > Squamata > Cordylidae > Hemicordylus > Hemicordylus capensis. The sequence continues at coordinate 102,918,945 of NC_069657.1, read as the reverse complement.
GTGCTCTGTATTTAGAGTTGTCAGATGTCCCTAACAGAAAATCCTATGTGTACAAAACCCGATATATATGCTTGCCCATTCAACTGACCAATACCAAATATCTGAGGCTTATCTATTTCTAAATAAACAGACTTCTATTCTAAATAGGGGTGTGAAATTCGGGTATTCAGTGATTCGGTTCGGGACCCAAACCGAATCACCCCTGTACTATTTTGTACCCGAATATGGGCCACCCAAATCACCCTTGATTCGGTTCGGATTCAGATTTAATCCGAATCCGAATCGATTCGGGGGTAAAAAAGGGGCCCAGGGGCAAGATTTGGGGGGGTTAGTGCCTAATGGGTGCAGGCTACCACCCCAATTTCAGGGGGATTGGGCAAAGGGATGATTTTTGGGAAATTTCTGAAGTTTTCATGTCTTTGGGGCAGATTGGGGCAGAAATTGGGGCCTGGGGCAGAATAGTGGGGTGGGGTGGTAGTGCCTAATGGGTGGAGGCTACCACCCCAATTTCAGGGGGATTGGACAAAGGGCTGATGAGAATTCAATTCTCATTCTATCATAGCAAATGAGATTTTTTTCAATTAAACAACTCTCATGACCCCACTTTCACTTTTTCATACTCTCAATTACTATGAATATGAGGAAGTAGTCAATTTAGCACACTTCACCTTATGAAGACAAACCTCAGAAATTCACCAAAATTCACCCCTCTGCCCAATCACTCTGAAATTGGGGACGGGTGGTAGCCTCCACCCATTAGGCACTATCTACCAGCCCACCCCACTCCTTTGGGGCAGATCCACTTTCTGCCCCCAATCTGCCCCAGAGACACCAAAACTTCAAATATTCCCAAAATATCAGCCCTCTGCCCAATCCCCCTGAAATTGGGGTGGTAGCCTCCACCCATTAGGCACTACCACCCCACCCCACTATTCTGCCCCAGGCCCCACTTTCTGCCCCAATCTGCCCCAAAGACATGAAAACTTCAGAAATTTACCAAAAATCAGCCCTTTGCTCAATCCCCCTGAAATTGGGGTGGTAGCCTGCACCCATTAGGCACTACCACCCCACCCCACTCTTTTTGCCCAGATCCCATGCTACACCCCCAAACTACCCCAAAGTCACTAAAACTTCAAAAAATCCCCCCAAATCAACCATGAACCGAATCACCTGAATTTTTCAGGCCCGAAATTCGGGTGATTCGGCTCAGGCCCGAAAAATATCGGGGGACATTGGGGGTGATTCAGTTCATCCCCGAATCACCCGAAATTGCTCATTTCGGGCACAGATCGTCCTGTGCCCGAAATTTTTTGCACATCCCTAATTCTAAATGTGTAGGCTTTGGGATAATTCTGTCATTACAGAAGCACTTGTTCACTGAAGATCTGTTTATTTACAAATAGCTTTGTTTCTATATCCACTTTGCTTCATTTAAGAGTGAAAATTCTGAATGGCACTACTTGACTAGTTTATATTACTGTTTACAAGCATTAGTTAGAGTGCAATGCTGGTCCATTATGACTTTATGAATGAAATGAGTAGCGCTGCAAGTAGATGGTCATTTCAGTGTGACTCTTGTTTTAATAATCTGCTAGCTCTTTTGAGAAATGCCTCTGCATGTGATTTAAGGAAGACAGATTTTTGCTGTTAGCAATAGTGCCCTTCTCTCAGTGCCTCAAGATAGCTGTTAATATTAAACAGGAAACCAAAACAATATGAAAGCTAGAAACATCCCCCACCTTGGGAAGATGCAAAATGCTGAAAATATGGGGCAGACAGGGGAGAGAAACCTCTTGCAAGAGAAAGCAAACTCAGAAGAAATGTGGGTCACTCACAACATAAAAAGGGCAAAGCAGGCTTGTACATCTGTCACTTTAGTAGCTGAGTTTCCCATGAACTTTTATTGAGATCCGATTAGCTCCACAGGGAACAATCCAAATGGGAAAGCATTAGAAGTGACTGATCTTGTGATAAATCCTTTTCTCACCCAAGCATTAGTCAGTTTATTCAACACCCCTTGAAGTATATTAGGAAATATATGGATCTAATAAAAAAGTGATGATTAGGTTTTTAATCCTGAGTGGTACTTTCAGCATTATAGATAAAATGGATCATTTAGTGATGACTTTTATAATTCCCCAAGGTAACAATATGGTATTCTGTTTAACTAACAGAATTCTTCAATTTGCGGCAGAAACTAAATGAGCTGTATGGCACTATCAGTATTAAAATATCAAAAAAGATTCACTCTAAGATACTTCAGTTAAAGTATTTACAAACATCACTCATACTAATCTATTTCTCCATGTCAGCATCATCAGGAGAAGGCATAACCACCCTAAATGCCTGCCTTGAGACAGTAATGGGCTGGATGAGGGATAACAAACTGAGGCTGGATCCAGATAAGACAGAGGTACTTTTTGTGCGGGGTCGCAACTCAGGAGACGATTTTGATCTGCCGGTTCTGGATGGGGTCATGCTTCCCCGGAAGGAACAGGTACGCAGTCTTGGGGTGCTTCTAGAGCTGAACCTCTCCCTGGTGTCCCAGGTTGAGGTGGTGGCCAGAGGTGCTTTTTATCAGCTTCGGCTGATACTCCAGCTGCATCTTGAGATAAATGACCTCAAAACGGTGGTACATACACTCAGGGGCAGATCCAGGGGGGTGCAAGGGTGCAGTTGCACCCCCTGTGAATCTGGATCCAGATTGGCAGTTTCTTGATAGCGGCAGCAGTGTCAAAAGAGGGTCAACTTTACTTTCTGCAGCTATTCCTGCTCTCTCCCAGCAGGAGGAGCAGCAGCAGCAAGCAGGCAAGCTGCAGCCTGATTTGTTCTCCTGGGGTCTAGTGCTCCTCCCCTACTCTGGCCGACCTTTGATTTCCCTGGCAAATCAAATTTGGCAATCAATTTGCCAGGAGGACAATGGAGTTGCTGGCTGTTGGGCTTGTCTCCCCCCAGGAAAGTAAAACATTTTTAAAAACCCTAACCTTATCTGTGTGTGTGTGTGAGAGAGAGAGAGATTAAGCAACCAACCCCTTGCTTAAGCCACTGTATTCCTTCTCCCAGCCCCTTCCTGTGTGTGTGTGTGTGTGTGTGTGTGTTTCAATTTGTGTGCATGTGTTTCTTCTTAGTGTTTGTGTGAGAGAGTTTTACACTTAAAAAAAACCATTTTCGGTTCCAATACAAACTTGTAAGAAAAACCCTCTCCATCTCAACAATATATCTTCTTGTGGGAAATTAGTCAGTTCAAATGTACTAAAAACTTTTAAAAGAACGAGAAGAAGAAATGCTCTTTGATTTTCAATGATTTTGGAGTCATAGACTGGTACATCCTTCATGCACAGTTTCCTGGACCAGCAGTTAGTAAAGGGGTCGCCCCCTTTGCTGCCACCTTTTCCACCAGTGATATTATGTGTAAGGAGGGTGGGGCCCAGGGTCCACAGCTCTCCAGAGCTCATTTCCAGGCAGGCAGCCAGTGTTCCCTCTAACAGGGATTCCCAGCGGTTGTTGACCACAACTCCCATAATCCCCATTCAAAAGCCATTGCAGCTGGGGGTTCTGGGAGTTGTCGTTAACAACATCTGGGAACCCCTGTCAGGCTGCCTGGAAATGAGCATCAGAGAGCTCCCAGTGATGGCCCCCTCCAGTCCAAAATTGTGTGTGTGGGGGGGTGATTTTTACTAGTGATGCCTCACAGACCAGTACCGGTCCGTGGACCAGTGGTTGAGAAACACTGCTCTAACAAAATGGATCTGGTTTTGTTTCTGCCTCTTGTTCCTGAAGATACTAAACTCCTTATAGCTCTAATTGGTCTCTGTATGTGAGTTTCTATCTCTCTCTCTCCACAACCATACCCCATTAAATATATTTATATGCTGCTTTTTTTTAGCAACAAAGATGGCTTAAATAACAAAATGTGAGAAAATGGTTCTTTCTCAACATGTTTCCCCTTATAATCATTACTATTTTATTTTGCTTTCTGCTACTAACAGTAGCTCATATATAAATAACGTACATGTTGTCTTTCTAATAAGCTTGTAATGGACTAAATTACCCAAACTTTTTGAAAGTAGCTTCACAAATTGCTAAAATGAACATTAAGCCTCCTTCATCACCAAAAGTCTATTTTTATACACTTGCTTCAAAATAAGGCTTTGCAAATCAGAACACAAAAATTTCATTTTTAAAACTCTCTTGCCAATGAAATGCTTGGTTGTCTTTAAATCCTAAGAAATAGGGGTAACCATATATTTATTTATTTAATCATATTTCTGTACCACCTGATATATACATCTCTAGGTGGTGTACAAAATATTTTATAAATTTTTATAAATTTTATAAATTTAAATGTATGACATTCTGCTGTCCAAATTGGTGGCTTTTCCTTCTGTAGTGTATAGACACACACTATACACATTGTATATGCACAGTAGTGCATAGACATACACTATCGTTTATGTTTTTTGCTTAACCAAAATGAAAACTGGGCTCTTGTTGCTGCGATAGGTGTAAAAAACGCTGTTTGCATTTGCTTCTGAATTTACATGTTGAGGATTGGAGTGCATATGGCTAAAAGTCAATATAAAAATGTACATGTTATAGCCACATATATTTTATCATGACACATTTTATTTATTCATTCATTCATTCAATCAGTTTCTATACTGCCCTTCCAAAAATGGCTCAGGATGGTTTACACAGAGAAATAATAAATAAATAAGATGGATCCCTGTCTGCAAAGGGCTCACTATCTAAAAAGGAACATCAGATGGACACCAGCAACAGTCACAAGTGTGCAGTTCATTATGAGAAGGAGGTACTGTGCTGGTGGTGGATAGGGTCAGTTACTCTCCCCCTGCTAAATAAAGAGAATCACCACATTAAAAGGTGTCTCTTTGCCAGGTTAGCAAGGGTTGTATCCTGTTCTTCCTCCAAAGAGTTCAAGGTAGTGTACTTGTCCTTCCTCCCCACAACAAACCTGTGAGGCATGTTTGGAGGAGAGAGAAAGTGTCATGCAGTGGGTGTCATGGCTGATTGGGGAATGCTAAGTCCCCCAGTCCTAGTCTTAACACTCTAATCACTATACCACACTGGTTGTAAACAGTGTGTGCATACTGAGTGCAGAAGAAACCTGATGCAGGAGAAAAGGGAGCTTAATTTTTAGCAGTGAAGTAGTAGTGTGCAAGGTTCGGTTCGGGCACAATTGAAAAGCCCTCCGGACCGGTTCGGAATTCCGGCGGTCCGGAGGTTTGGAAGGGCGGGGAAGTGTCTCTTTAAGGGGGTGGGTGGTAGTGCTTCCCCCCCCCCCGCCGCTCTTCCCCCTCCGGCGCTGGTGCTTTAAAAAATCTTCTTGGTATGGCAGAGTTCCTCACTGCCGCCCCTGCCCCCGTTGTTTTCCTTCTAAGCCTTAAACAGAGAAGAGCTAGTGGTGCGCATGCGCCCTGCGCGGCACACGCACTCATCTCCGCCGCTGGCGCGCGTGCGCCACATATGTCATGCGCGGGGGGTAAGCACTACCACCCACCCCCCTTAAAGAGACACTCCCCCCAGTGCCGGACCACGCTTCTGTGGTTCCGTGCACATCCCTACAGTGAAGTAAACTAGAGGGGAGGAGAATGTTGGATACCTTTAGAAAGCATGAAAGGGTTTATTTATCAAAATGTGGGGAGGCTGTGGGCAGGCCCTGTCAGCCCAAGCCCTGGATCTTTTAAGTACCTAGCAACATCTCTGTAAGGGAGACAGGAAGAGGAGAGTGTGACAGGATTATGCATACAGAATCTGGTATTGGCTGGAATGTTCAGAATTTCTTCTTTAAAAAAAAAATATTAATTCAATGTTCCTCGAGTTGGTTTTTGGTGTAAGAAGTAGTGCATTCAGCTAATTTAAATGGCTGGGCAAGGGGTGGGGGCAGGAGAAAAGCGGAATGAGAGAAGTGGGGGAAGAGGAAGAGAGAAAGCGGTGCAAGGTGGGCACAAGGTGGCAGAAGGTGGAGTAAGACTCTGTGCTGCTCCTCAGAGGTTCATCAGAATCCAATCTGACCCTCCACCAGATTTTAGCTTGACACTCCTGGCATAGTGCATTTGCAAGAGAGAAAATCCAAGCCCCAATATTTTTATATGGGGGGCAGTTCCTGTTGCACCCCCTGTAATTTCATCCTGGATCTGCCCCTGCATACACTGGTAACTTCTAGGCTGGATTACTATGCGTTCTGTGTGGTGCTGCCTTTGTACACAGTCCAGAAACAGCAGTTGGTCCAGGATGCGGTGACCAGGTTGGTCTCTGGATCATCTAGGAGTAACCATATCACTCCTGTATTGAAAGAACTACACTAGTTGCCGATACGTTTCTAGGCAAAATACAAGGTGCTGGTTTGACCTATAAAGCCCTAAACAGCTTAGGCCCTGGGTATTTAAGAGAACATCTTCTTTACCATGAGCCCCACTGCCTGTTAAGATCATCTGGAGAGGTTTGTCTGCGGTTGCCACCAACTCCTTTGGCAGCTACTCGGGAACGGGCCTTCTCCGTTGCTGCCCCTGGACTTTGGAATGTGCTCCTTGTTGAAATAAGAGCCTCCCCATCTCTGGCAACTTTTAAAAAGGCACTGAAGACACACTTATTCACCCAGACTTTTAATTAGATTAATGGTTTTAATTTTTTATATTTGTTTTAAACTATTTTAATGTTAATGATTTTGTTTAATTGATTTAATGTTTTAAATGATTTTAATTGTAAATTGCCCAGAGTCACAAGTTTTGGGTGGTATAAAAATATATTCAATAAATAATAAATATTCCAAAAGTGTAAAATAGCATGCCCGCACTTGCACAATGCTACCTGCATTGGAAACAGTGGCCACCATGACATGCAATGTAAGGTTGGTAGGGGTGTGCACAGACCAATTTTAGCAGTTTGGTTTGAATTTGCAAACCAGTTGGGTCAAACCAACTGGCCAGTGGTTCGAGTGACTATGCTAGTAAATGGGTATCTGGAGAGGATTCCCCTTTATGAGCAAAGGGAAATCCTGGCTTTAAAAGTCTTCTAAAGGGTGAATAGGGGGCAGTGAGAGGACACCTTTAAAAGTAGTTTAGATGCTTACTGGCCTGGCACCCCCCCCCCCCCGCCCAGTAGCTTGTCCACATAGCAGCGGTGTGGTTCCTGAACTGACCTAGCTTCCGCGGATGTACAGAGGCCATTTGCTTTACCCCCATGTAAGAATTACTATGCTAATTTAACCTCATCAGATTCCCCTTTACAAGCAATGGGCCCTCTAACTGCTGAACTGGTTTGAACTGGTCCACCATGGACCAGGCTCTGTTCAGTTTGATTGCGGATCAGACCACCTCTCCTGGAGGACAATCCAGTTTATTTTATTTTATTTATTTTTTATACCACCCTTCCAAAAATGGCTCAGGGCTGTTTACACAGAGAAATTATAAATAAGTTTGTGAACAAACAGTCGAATCGGCCCAGTTCATAGAGGACTGTCTTGTGATTGAACAGTTCATGCACAACCCAAAATGCCAGCATTTCTGACCCAGCATTCATGTAGTAGCATGATGTACTGTAAGTGCCCACACATTGTTTCAAGTTGTTGCACAGTTGCCCACCTCCACAACACCGCCGGAGCAGACCTTTCATGGATTATGAAACCGACATTGCACTGTGTGTCTTGTTGGCCACTGTAGTTCTGCTACACAAGTGCAGACACAGAGTTTTAAGTAGTTGTGGAACTGTATTGTTGTGCAACTCCACTGGGCCTGGCTTCCACATGCACAGCACTCTTGCTGATCGGGAACAGTGGTGCTGCCTTGCGCATCTTGTGGGCCAGCCTCCCTAGCACCCTGTATCTCTCAATCCCTTTCTTTCAGCCACCAATCTTTCTCTCAGGACCTTGAATGTCAGTACATTCCATACTCTGTATTCTTCCTTCAGCCACATTGTCCCTGAGCTCCCCTCACTTAGATATCTAAGTTTTAATTCCAGAAAAGCGGACAACAGCTTCTTTTCTCACAGAAGCTGGACTGTAAATATTCAAACAATTTTGAAAGTTCCAGGAGCAATCAGAATGTTGGTGAGGATTCCATTACATCAAAGAAGTTTGGCCAACAAATACAATGCAATATAAATGTTCCTCTAAGAAAGTGACTATATTTTATGGAACTGTTCAGATATTTGTCACTGTTAACTGTCAGTAATTTGGCAAAGCTTTACATAGTCACAGGGTAGATATTGATATTCTGTGTTATTCTCCCCTACCCACACTTATCTTTAAGTTTAGGCACATAGTGCTGTCTTTAAAAATCACCTTTTTATAGAAGTGAGAATTAGAGTACAAAAAAAGTTTCAGTCTGCATTAGGAATTCATCCAGATTCTTAACTAGAACAAATCAAGGTTATAATTAAATAAGCTATACCAATTTGTTTGAATTTCAGAATTACACAAACCTTTAGTCCAGTCCTTGGCAATGTAGCTTTCTTATCCAACGTTTAGTCCAGAGAGATCTTTTACCTAATGTAATTTTAAGTGCATTTAGCAATGGGTTTTTCTCTCTCCTCAATTTCCCTTGGGAAGTTGTGTCTAGATGAATTTACTTAGCCAAATAGGTTCTTTTTCTGCTAATAAGCTAATAATAAAAATGTAAATAAAGTTATATGTAGTCCATAGTGGGGAAGTAACTTGCCTAGGGAGCAAAAGGTTGCTGGTTCGAATCTCTGCTGGTATGTTTCCCAGACTATGGGAAACACCTCTTTCAGGCAGCAGCAATATCAGAAGATGCTGAAAGGCATCATCTCATACTGTGTGGGAGGTGGCAATGAATACTCCTCCTGTATTCTTCCAAGGACAACCACAGGGCTGTGTGGTCACCAGGAGTTGACACCGACTCGACAGCACAACTTTACCTTTAGCTTAGTCCATACAACCCTTGGATCTTTACAGAAGTGCAGAATTTTGTGCCTGATTCCATTTTGCATCTTGAGAATCATGCCAGGCTATTTTAAAGACAGCTAATGTTCCCATGGTCTCATGATCAGCCGTGTCTAGGGACCAAGAACTGATTTATGTATGGATTCCATTGTCCTCAGGGCCTAGCCCAGCTCCGTGACCATCTTCACAGCTACTGTTCCCTGGAGTGGCCAACACTTTTTCTGTCCACAATCTCATACATACTTTCCTCAGTTCCACACATCTCCAAAATAAAAATTCCAAATTCCTTGAAATCCTGGTCCTGAATAGCGATGATTAGATACAATAGTCAGATTGTTGTACCCCAGATTATTATATAGGATGACCGAAAATATACCAGTTCATATTTATGAGGTCCAGTCACCGATTTTAATGTTGATGCAGGAAGTGCTTTGCACATTGTTCCTAAATAAGAATGTAAGAACGGTCTTGCTGGATCAGGCCCAAGGTCCATTTAGTCCAGCATCCTGTTTCACACAGTGGCCATCAGATGCCTCTGGGAAGCCCACAGGCAAGAGATAAAGGCATGCCTTTTCTTTGCTGTTGCTTACCTACAACTGATATTCATAAGCATCCTGCCTCTGAACATGGACCTGGCCTATAGCCCTCAGACTAGTATCCATTGATAGACTTGTCCTCCATCAATTTACCTAAGCCCTTCTTAAAAGTGTCCAGGATAGTGGCTGTCACCCACATCTTGTGGCAGAGAATTCCATAGGTTAATTATGTGATGTATGACAAAGTGCCTCCTTTTGTTGGTCCTAAACATCCTGGACATCAGTTTCAAGGGAAGACCCCTGGTTCTAGTATTATTGTGGGGGTGGGATTACTCTCTCTCTCTCCACACCATGCATAATTTTATAGACCTCTATCAACTTTTAAAAAGTCTTTAAAGACACATCTGTTCACCCAGGCTTTTAACTGATATTGTTTTGATTGTTTTAATGTTGTTTTTAGGATATTTTTTTAAAATTTTAAATTGTGTTTTAGATTTCTTGCTTTTAATTTTTTTTTTAATTAATGTTTTACTTTTTAATCTTTGTAAACCTCCCAGAAATGCAAGTTTTGGGCGGTATAAAAATATGTTAAATAAATAAATAAATAAAATATATCTCCCACCAATCATATTTTTTCTAAACTAAAAAGCCCCAGGCATTGTAGCCTTGCCTCATAAGTAAGGTGCTCTAGGTCCCAATTCATCTTGGTTGCCCTATACTGCACCTTGTCCAGTTCTATAATGTCCTTTACGAGGTATGATCACCAGAACTATGATGGGATAGATGGGATTATTTTAATGAAAGGCAGTATATAAATTTAACAATTTTTAAAAAATCTAACAGTCCTACCTCCTTCCTAGCAGGTTTCCTGCTTCTGATGTTTTTAAACAGGTTATTCCTCTTGATGCTTTAGCTAAACGTTCCTCAAACTCTCACACCCATCTTGGCTCAGAGTCCACTGACACTCACATATAAACACCTAATGCGAAGTCCTTTACCTGGTACTGTTGTGTGCTATCTTCCTCATGGCCATTTACTGTCTTTGACCAGCTATCTTATCCTTCCATCTGCTCTTTCCCTGGCTCTACTCTGTCCCCTTCTGGATTATCTGAAACATTTACACCCTCCCACCTAAATGGATAATGTTTGCCAGAATGGAAACAACCCAGCTCCTGTCAGCCTATCATAAGAACATAAGAACAGCTCTGCTGGATCAGGCCCAAGGCCTAACTGGTTCCCCATCTGGTTTCACTCAGTGGCCCACCAGATGCCTCTGGGGAGCCCGCAGGCAAGAGATGAGGGCATTCCCTCTCTCCTGCTGTTGTTCCCCTGCAACTCGTATTGAGAAGCATTGAATCTCTGAGGCTGGAGGTGGCCTACTGCCAACAGACTACTAGCCATTGAAAGACCTGTCCTCCATGAATTTGTCTGAGCCCCTTTTAAAGCCATTCATAATAACAATTTCCACCTTGATATTTGTTGCCATAGCATGGTTTATCATAGTGCACTTCTTATAGTTACATCACCCCAGCATGCAACTGGTCCCATGTCCATATTTGAATGCTGGTAGCTCTAAAGTGATGTATGAAATGTGGTTGTTTTTAAGAAAATAAAGTACTTATCAGTATTAGAAATGAATCCCTTCCTCATATTTATTATGCAATTGACCTAGTAGAATGTGTTGTAATGAACTCCAATCTGAATTAAACATTACCTCTCACAGTCATTGATTTAATACCAAGTAAACCTCAACTTTGTGATCTGCTTAGAACTCTGACCAAGGTCTCCACCCACAAATGGACACAGCCACAGGCTACGGATGTGCATGAACCTGTTTGGAGGCCTTTTTACGGGCAATTTGGAGTCTAGATGGTGGGGGGGACAGTGCGCTGGTGAGGAAAAAGCAGAGGGAGGAATAAGTGCACCTTTCCCACCCTTAAAGTTGACCCACTCTCCACCTTCGAACTCATCCCTGCCGGTTCCATGGACATCCTACCACAGGCAGAGAATAGGCATTAGCATTATAACATATTCTATTTCATATTAATTGCTATGAAAGATTGCAACAACTGCAATGCTATGGTTCATTTTGGCACCACTGGTTGATCAACCTTCCACTGCAGCTTCCTTATACATATGCATGATCGAGTAACTCTTTGGAATTGTATCTCAGTCACTGTTACACATGTTTGTAGCACATTGTTGCAATACCAAAAAATACAACACAAAACCCATGAACAATGGGCAAAACAAAAAATGCAGAGTCACAATGGGTAGGCAATACTCCACATGTAATCAAAAACTGAAACAGGCATCCATCATACACAAGCAGGTAAATACAACAATGTGGGCTAATAAACTCCACAAACTCAGAAATGTAATTCTTAACAACAGTTACTGCGATGCTGATTGTGTCAAATGGCTGATATGATGCTGATGGTGCCAATTTACTGGAAATGAATCCTCATGAGTAAGAGATAATCACTCTGCACAGGAACCTAGAAACTTGAAATTCAGCACAGGATCCTTGAAACTTGGAACTCAGAACTAGAAACTTTGTACAGGAGCCTGGAAATTTGATGCTTGGCACAGGAACCTTGAAACTTGTAACTTAACAGACTCCCTAGGTAATAGTCCATTTCAAAATAGTCTTCATCAGAAGTACCAATAATCTGCATATTAATAAACAGAGTAATGGAACAACAGTTGTGTAAAGTAAATCATGAAATTATATAATGAAAATACAACCAAAACAAACCTTATATCTGGAAAAGCCTTGTCACTTGGAGCAGCACCATCAAAAGTGCCTGCTAGAACATGCTACTCTCCTTAATGAACACCACACAGCCTTGGAGTTAAATACTCCCCACATGAATCAACCAATCACATGGTAGGTGGAAATAATTAACCAGCTGTACTGATCTTCATTCCCTCTTTTTTTTCATTTAATGTTTTTAAACATTTTATAACCATTTATATTTTGCAACAACGTGCCCAAATTGCCCCCCGCCCCCATACCCCCCAAAAAAGAAGAGGAAGGGGAAAGAAAGAAAGAAAGAAAGAAAGAAAGAAAGAAAGAAAGAAAGAAAGAAAATCACCATCACAATTTACATTTAACCCATTAGGTGTACATGTCTTCAACTTATAAATGAAGTAAGATTCTTTATGAAGGAGAATCCTGGGTATATCCTGCTTGTCAAAGGACCTTGATGTATATCTGAACAACACAAAAAACTTTAGATCATCAGGTGAGTGGGATTTGTCAACAAAATGTGACACTAATGGGGCATCCAATATTCTATTCTTAAGCATTATGATGTCTACAAATGCACTGGCAGTGAGTTGAGAAGGTGGTTAAATTTATCATCACTGTGGTAATGAATAATTATATAAACCTTTGTTCTGTAGTACAATGCCAGCCCACATAGTTTCTTAACATGAACAATAGCAGAGTTTTGGCAAAGTTTGTTAACTTTAGCCTTTGAAAAGAAGCTTTAATGTTGTATTAAGTCTTGAAAGTGCTCTTGACAAAAGATTTTATCTGCAATGCATTGGGTCTAATGAAGATAACAGTGAAGCATCTGAGAGTTTCCTCTCTTTTTTCTTTCTTTCCTTGGTGGTGCCTCAGCTCTACCCTCCTCTTTTACTTCTGGTTATCATGAGGAACTGAGAGCTACTTATGAAATTTAGTGAAATAGAATGTCACAGTGTCCTTGCCACAGCTGGTCATTCAGAATCCCCCCTGGGTATGACATGAACTTGTTTTCTCATACAAACTCTTAATGTTTCTTTGGGCTGGCGCTTTCACTTTCTATGGAGATTTAAATGTTTCATGCTGGTGATAAAGTGCTGGTGTAAATATTTAAAGCTCTTAATGTCTCGTGAGCAGGTTATGTCAAGGATTGCCTTTACCCATATGAAACTTCCTGAGCCCAAAGTGGATCTTTGGGGACCCTCTCCAGTGGGGACACCACTGGAAATAAGACAGATGGACAGAAATAAGATAGTTAGCAGAAATAACCCCTGCTAACTGAGCAAAGAGACACCTTTTAAAGTGGTGATACTCTTATATTTATCAGAGGGACAGCAACTGGCCCTATCCAACCCCAGCACAGCATCCCTCCAATGACTGTTGCTGGTGTCTACCTTATGTTTCTTTTTAGATTGTGAGCCCTTTGTGGACAGGGAACCATCTTATTTATGTATTATTTATTTTTCTATGTAAACGGCTTTGAGAATTTTGTTGAAGAACGGTAGATAAATATTCATAGTAGTAGTAAGTAAGATGGGTACTAGAGTACTACACTACTACAAACTTCTCAGTTTGTAGTAGGTAGATGGGTAGATGGATCTGAAACACTCTCTTCCCATTTTTAGATTGGCTTTAACATACAGGCAGCCCTCAAATTTACAAGACAATTGGTTCCTGAAAACTGTGTCTTAAGTCAAAACTTCTTAACTTAGAAACAGTCCATTCAAGTCCAGTTTACTGTATATGACGACAGGCCTTTAAAAAGCAATTCAAAAGGTACACATTCCAAAACAATGAATAAAATAAGCTAAAATATTCTCAATTTAAAAATTGTTCTTTACAATTTACAGCAGTATTTTCCAGAAATACACTGTAAATAGACTTGGCAAGTTTTGCAAATAAAGCAGTTTGAGAGGAGAGCTGGACTTGTGGTAGCAGTAAGCATGACTTGTCCTCTTAGCTACGCAGGGTCCACCCTGGTTGCATATGAATGGGAGACTAGAAGTGTGAGCACTGTAAGATATTCCCATCAGGAGATGGAGCAGCTCTGGGAAGAGCAGAAGGTTTCAAGTTCCTTCCCTGGCTTCTCCAGGATAGGACTGAGAGAGATTCCTGCCTGCAACCTTGGAAAAGCTGCTGCCCGTCTGTGAAGACATTACTGAGCTAGATAGACCAGTGGTTTGACTCAGTATATGGCAGCTTCCTGTGTTCCGATGATATGTAATATATGAATCAACATCAGCCAACAAATTTTCTCCTTAGCATTTTAATCACAAACTGAATATAAGATTTGTCCTAAAAATCTCTCTCTACGGTCCTGATAAAAAGAGCAATACAATATATAATGCTCTTATGTCTTCAACTTCATAAGTGACACAAAGAGAAAATCATAATTCTTTAGGAATTTGCCTCAATCTTCCATCTAAAAACACATAGTTTGAAATTGAAGTTCTGTAAATGCAATTATTAATGAAGCAAGGGGAAAGACCTTATAAATAATTAGCACATTTCGTGATTAACTTTAAATTAAAAATACCAATTAAAAACTTTGAAGTCTTGATTAATTCCATATCCTGATGGGTATCCAGCCCATAAAGCCACTCTCTTAACTTGTTTCCACAACCAAGATTATTTAAACCATTATGCAACAAACCTTTAGAGTGTAACAAATCTAGACAAAATTTTATCCAGCCAGCTTTGTTCTTTTGCTCACTAAAACAGAGATTGAAAAGGCGACATTCAGGCATTTCCAAAAGTCTCTTATAGTACATTAAAACCAACTTTATGTATATTAGCTTTTAGTGAAAGAAGCCTAGTCTCAGTTCTAAGGAAGGCAACTGGGGTCCCAGGGGCGTAATGACAAAAAACTCCACAGGGACTTATTTTGACAGATGTCCAGCTCTTTTAAAACATGTGGGTTTTGCCCCAGATTTCAATCCCATATAAAATTTGGGCAATAACTTTCCCAACAAAAACTTTTATGGCTATAGTCACTAAACGGCCTCCCCTAGAATAATAGAACGGAGTAATAATAGAATGGAGGAAGAGCGGGATATAAATGTAAAATAATAATAATAATAACTTCAAAATAGCTCTAGTTGACTTTAGAGCTGTCAGTTTTATATTTTGCAACTGTGTTTTCCATGTGCCTAAATAGATACCCAGATATTTAAAGAAGGATATTTGTTCTGTTTCATGTACGCTCATATTCCATGTATATCTGACTGGACATTTGCTGAATACCATCGCCTTTGTTAGAATAGTTAATTTTAAGAAAATCGTTTTGACAATATTCATTAAATTTGTTTAACATTCTCTTCAACCCAACTTTAGTCAGTGATAATAGCACCATATCATCAGCATATATTAAGACAGCACTCTTTCTACCCTTTACAGATGGAGGGGGGAAATCCAAATAATTCCCACATCATCAAGAGTAATCTCTTGTATATATTACTTTGGGCAAGTTTATCCCAGAGATGATTTCTATCAATCAAATCAAAGGCTGAGGATAAATCTATAAAAGCTGCATACAATCTTTTGGGAGGCCCATTTATATACTTCTGTACTCAAAAATCTGATTTATTGTGCTATGTCCTTTACTAAACCCAGCCTATTCTTGATGAAGAATGGAATTTTCTTCTTCCCACTCTACTAACTTCTGGAGCAAAAAATGACTATAGATTTTAGAGCAAACATCCAATAAACTAATAGGTCGATAGTTTCAAGGGTTTGACCTATCTCCCTTTTTATATATTGGAAAAATTATCTTATTAAACCCTCTGGAACTATACCATCATCATTAATATAAGTAAATAGAATGCCAACAGGGGTACCTAGCAATCAGAATTGATCTTCAGGGGGCAACATATCTTCCCCCGTGCTTTACATATTGTTAAAAAGGAAATTAATCTACGTACTTCCTGAACTGTCACAGGAGATCATAGTGGACATGATGCGAGTGCCTGATTGAATGAAATATCACAACTGTTTAAAATTCTGGTGGCATTTTCAAAAATAT
Organism: Hemicordylus capensis; assembly: GCF_027244095.1. NCBI lineage: Eukaryota > Metazoa > Chordata > Lepidosauria > Squamata > Cordylidae > Hemicordylus > Hemicordylus capensis. Next base: position 102,902,713 of record NC_069657.1, on the reverse strand, counting down.
TAGCAAAATAATCATGCCAAGTACTGGCTGGGATCTGAGCTTCCTTAACAAAATTCCTTCCTTTTAGACCAGTAGGAATGGTTTCCCAGACTTTATCTACTCTCTTTTCTATAACTGCAAGTCCCAATTCCTTTAATTGTTGATATATAAAGATGTATTTTCCCTAAGAAGTTTCTTATATGTGATTCATTGGGAAGCCAATATATTTAATCCTGTTTCGAATTTAGAACGCCTAACCCTTCTAATAAGTTGTACTAAAGATTTCTTAGCATTTTTGCAGTCATTATACCATCCAAACTTAAGAGAGACCAAATTTGGTCTTAAAACAGACTTCACTTAAAAAAAAAAAAAGCCTAAGAGTATCCAAACAGATGAAAATCTATCTCTAGGATTAGCATGTCTCTCAACTGCCTGCAAACACTGATAACACTGATTGAGATACAGTTGTAGACCATTTCAGTCACTGACCACTAACCATGGTACCCTCTGTAATATCCACTGGATATTACACTGGATATCCACTGGATATAATATCCACTGCATACAAGGGCAAGAGGGAAAAGGACAGTGTTAAGGATAGATGGTCACTAATTGGTCTATCTAGGATATTATAGCATACTGTTTGTGATAACAAAATTCCTAGAAAAAAAATAAGTCTATGACACTTCCAGATTTTCTGTTGATTGATTGACTGTTTGATTAAGTGCCATCAAGTTGGTGTTGATTCTTAGCGATCACATAGATAAATTTTCTCCAAGATGATGTCTTCAACGTGACCTTTTAGGTCCCTCCATGGTACATTAATTGCTGTCATAATCAAGTCCATCCACCTTGCTGCTGGCCATCCTCTTCTTCTCTTTTCTTCAACTTTTCCCAGCATTATGGACTTCTCAGGGGAGCTGGGTCTTCGCAGAATATGTCCAAAGTATTATAGTTTGAGGTTGGTCATTTGTGCCTTGAGTGAAAATTCTGGATTGATTTGTTTTATGATCCATTTGTTTTCCTGGCTGTCCATGGTATCTTCAAAAGTCTGATTATTGATGTTTCTTCCTCCAGCTTTAAAACTGTGCTCATCTTCTTCCAATCCAGCTTCCTTCAGTATATGTTCAGCATATAAGTTGAATAAATAAGCAGAAAGTATACACAAGAAATGTAAAGTATCCACCTAAGATGTCCAAATCACTACCATGCAGGCAGACTAACTGGAAGCCCGACATGTTCTCTAACAATGTTTGGCCTTGTGCGTTAAACACCTTATCCTAGTGAGCAGAAAGATATCACTATCCTCCATATATAAGTAATTTTCATCAGAGCCAATACAAGCACTGAAGTCACCAAAGACTACAATGCTTATTTGCAGGAAATGTTTGATACAATGTTCCAACACATCAGTAGTTAGATCCTTCCAAAGGCTTGCTGAATACTGTGAGGAGTTGTTTGGAGGGATATACAAGTTTAAACATACTAAGGGACCAAAATCACAGTTCTGTTTACTCTCTATCAGCAATGCTAGAATATTTTTTTTCTAGATATGCTAATCACCCTAGCCTCCAAATTAAGTTTTACTGAAATAATATGGCCAGACCTCCATTGGCTCTTCCCTTCCAACAGGGTTTAACTGCAGGAGAATTAAATGAAATAAACCTCTGAAGATACAGATCTTTGCCTTCCCTCAACCAATTTTCTTGTAAACAAATAATATCAAAGGATTGCAGGAATTTCACAAAATCTGAATCCAGTATTTTATTAGACCATCCTGCAGTATTCCAAGACAAAAAATTAAGGAAATAAGAACCCCCATGACTGTCTACTCTGGGGGGAAAGTGGGGCTGATGCCCATCATAAGATGGGTGAAGCCTCTGTCTATACCCCCTTCAGCTACGCCATAATCGATCTCTATTTCTCTGAAAATTTCCTACCAGTCCCTTGAATTCTAAATTCATCTGAACTGACTCTGGGTAAATCTGATCTTTTACTGAGGAAATTACATGGGAATTTTCCCCATGTCCAAGATCAGCAACTTTCCTTCTTCCCATAATTAAATTAGGATATGTAACAAATGGGGGAAGATCTTCACTCAAATTTTCTGATTCACAGAAATTCCTGTTAACATGTCTCTGTTTATTTATATACTTCTTTGGTCTGTTGAGAAGATTTGAGTATTTCAAAGGACTATTTTATTTTATTTATTTATATGCATTTTATTTATTTATATCTAAGTAAACCACTTTGGAAACCTTTGTTGAAAAGCTGTATATAATTTTTCATTTGTATTAGTCATAATCATAATTATACGTTGAATTAAATCTCTGGATATTCTGGGAATTTCTGCATTTAAAAGACACATTTTTATCTTTAAATTGATGTAACAGAGTCAAAAAGGAATTTCTGTGATCTATATTGAGGTGGTGGTGGTGGGGACAACTCTATAATACCCCTAGATTTTCTGGGGTTATCAAGGCATACAAAGGACATTTCAAGTCTCCTTTATTACCCCAAGTTTCCCCAACTTTGGTCAATATGTCTCTCAGGACTTCAGTTCCTGTTCTTCAAGAGCCATTTAGCCATTTCAGTGGCCAATTAAATATCAAAATACAAAAGGGAGAGCATGATGGAGTGGACAGAGATAAAATTTTCTCTCTCTCAAACAACTCTAGAACCAAGGGTCACTTCATAAAACTGAAGGCTGGGAAATTAAAGATTAACAAGAGTTTTTTCTCCCAGCCCATAATTAATCGATGGAATTCTTTGCCATGGGATGTGGTGATGGCCACCAGTTTGGATGGCTTTAAAAGGTGCTTAGACAAATTAATGGAGGACAGGTCAATCAATGGCTACTAGTCTGGTGGCCACCTCCAGCCTCAGAGGCATGATGTCTCTCAATACCCATTTCAAGGAAGCAACAGTGGGAGAGAAGGCATGCACATACCTCTTGCCTGTGGGATCCCCACAGGCATCTGGTGGGCCACTGTGTGAAACAGGATGCTGGACTAAATAGACCTTGGGCCTGATCAAGCAGGGCTATTCTTATGTTCCTCCAATGCAATTCCAAGTTCCTAATCTTCATAACTTTGTGTTAACTCCCCATTAAAAGACTCCTCTCCTACTTCCCCTACTATTCCTATCTTACAGTCTATTTTATTATTCTCAGCTAGGGAGGATTCATTCCACTCATCTATTATAATCAGATCAGGTTCTGAAAATGTCAAATCTGCACTGTTTAAGGAATTCCTTGAAACAATATCCTTAACTATTTGCTTGTACTTTTTCCTATGTATCTCCTAAGCTTATATGATTTTATTTAATTGCCTTGATATCTGTAGATTAAGGGTTAGACTATTAACATGTTTGTGTCCAGGATCCAAAGAGGAGTTATTTAGGTCATTATCAAACATCTTAGTAGAGAGAGCAATGGTAAAAATTCCTGCTTCAATAAGATCTAGTATCAAATTCAGGTAGACCTTCATACTTGATATCTCCTTTCCTAATAAATCCAAGCTGTTAAATATTTTCTTATAGACCTGTGCTGAAAGAAAACACTGATCCCAAAGAAACATAAACATATCTATAAGCATTTCATTATTATCAGGTAGAGGATTATCCATAAGGCTATACCAATGTTTCAGGGTTGGAATGGATTCTTGAGGCTAGGGGTGGGGGGAAGGGGAAGGGAGGAAACCTGGGGTAAACATATGCAGGGCTAATAATAGGCAGGTCCAAACCTAAGTTAGAAAGAAGTGAATCACCAGCCCATGGTTTTCTCCATAGGTAAAGTTGTTGACTTGTCTCAACCAAAATCACTTACACCAACACTTTGCAGCTGGCTATTTAGTGCTAATTTCACCCCTTGGTCGGCTATGAGTAAAGGAATCCTGCCTTTAGAGTGGTTCATGGTGGGTGTCAGTAGCAATGCTCTCTCACACTAAAGTCCTCATGACTCTTCTCTTCAGTAGCTCTTCTCTTCTATCAGCATTGCCTCCATTTCTCCCCCTCCTTGCAATCTCAGCCCTCTCATCCTCACCCCATGCAGGACTAGGCTAAGAAGATCAATGGGGTTTGAATCTTGAGCACCTATTTGCAGCTAGCACCTGCTTTCACAGGTTTCACACCACTTGAAAATAACACAATGTATTTGGCCACTCACAGAGCTCACTCGCTTCCTTTCTTTCATACACAGGGATATGCATACTTTTTTGTTGTTTGTTTGTTTAAAGGAAGTCTTATTTGTCACAATAAAAACATTTCGGGGATATGTCCTTGGGCTGCAATCCTATGCACACAGCAGTTATTTGGGCATAAGCCCCAAAGAGTTCATTAAGTTTTTACTTGAAAGAAACTACATAAATGTTCTATGCAATATTTACTTGCAAATATCAAATTTGAGAATTAAGCCATATAGATCACAAACCTGTCCAAAGAACTTACACTGAGGACCTCGCCTTTTAATACTACTACCACTCACCTTTGGGCAGGGGGTAACACACAAGCCATTTAGGGCTTTCAAGGTTAAAACCAGCAGTTTGAATTAGGCCTACAAACCGACTGGGAGCCAGTGCAGTGACAAAACACTGGTGTGAAATGATCAAAACATCCAATCCCAGTTAATAATCTTGCAGCCTTATTTTCTACCAGCTGCAGTTTCCGGACCATTTTCAAAGGCAGCCCCATGTACAATGCATTGCAGTAATCTAAATGAGAGGTTACCAGAGCATGAGTAACTGTGGCCAAGAAACAGCTTTTCTCCACAAGGGGTTTCTTAGCCACAGCTGCAGGGCTTGTCTCTGCCAGGCACATTTAGTATGGGATTTAACCCCTTCCTATCCAGATATCTCTATAAAGTTTATTTATTTCATCACACATCTGTTGACCTCCTACCCTTCCCATGGTAGCTGGCGGCTTTCCAAATGACAAATTACTCTTGCTTCACTACATTTAGGCTTGGGGGAAGTTCAGATCGGGGGTGGGGTGTTAACAGCAACTTTAATCTGTCAACAGCAAGTGCTATACAGCTAGTGGCATTATTTAGTTTTATTCATGACAATTGGCCCTTAATGCGTAATAGACAAGCTTTTTATAAGTTGCACTTTGTGGGAGTATTGAAAACGGTTGTGTGTGATAATCCAGCAATTTTGTGGAGCCGTATGGAGAGACCCCTGAGAGAAAGCGTGAGATGGAGCTGCGGCTATCTGTCTGGGAATGACTTTGGAGAGGGTCAGTTCTGCCTGCCACACCTCTCAGTTCCATTCCTGGGCAGACTTGCTTGCTATGCCCTGAAGCCTACTTCCAGTCCAGAGCTCCATCTAATTCATTTTTTAAAAAAAATTCCCAGTGTTCCAGCACTCTAACAGCAGTGCATTAGAAAAACAGGAAGGTCCAGTTACTGCAGAATCGATAGCAGGTATCAAGCACTTTAATGGGAGAAAGCAGGGATGGGGGAAATTATATGTCTGGTACACAGAAAAAGCAGAGTGGGGGGGGATCTTTGGGGGTTGGGAAGCCCGTGTTCCTTCCTTTCCACTTAGTTATTCATAGATAGATAGACAGACACACACACACACACCTCCGCCGTGTTCTTGTTCAAGAACACCAATACATCAGAGCAGCCCAGCAATGTTTCCTTTCATAAACAGAGGGAGATAGTTGGAGGTGGCCTGATCAATATCATAAATGCACCGCTGAAGGAGGCAATGGTTAGACCGCTTCTTAGGAAGCCTTCCCTGGACCTGTTAGCGATAGATAGTTATAGGCCAGTCTCCCTTGGTTGGGCAAGGTGATTGAGAGGGTGGTGGCCAACCAGCTCCAGGCGGTTTGGGAGGAAACTGATTATCTAGACCCATTTCAAACTGGCTTTAAAGCTGGCTATGGAGTTGAGGCAGCCTTGGTTGGCCTGATGGATGACCTTTACCAGGAAATCGACAGAGGGAGTGTGACTCTGTTCCTTTTGTATCTCTTGGCAGTGTTTGATACCATCGACCATGGTATCCTTCTGAATTGCCTGGGGGGGTTGGGGATAGGGTGTACTGCTTTGCAGTGGTTCTGCTCCTATCCCTCGAGTAGATTCCAGATGGTGGAACTTGGTGACAATTGCTCCTCAAAACAGGAACTGTTAAATGGTATCCCTCAGGGCTCCATTCTGTCACCAATGCTTTTTAATATCTACATGAAACCACTGGACGACGTTATCAGGAGATTCGGTGCTAGGTGTTATCAGTATGCTGATGACACCCAAATCTACTTCTTTTCATCTTCATCGTCAGGAAATGGTGTTCATTCCCTAAATGCCTGCCATAATGGGCTGGATGAAGGATAACAAATTGAAACTGAATTCAAGCAATATGGAGGTGCTCATTGTAGGGACTCAGGATTTGCGGGATTAGTTAGACCTTGCTGTGATGAATGGAGTTGCACTCCCCCGGAAGGGGCAGGTATGGAGCTTGGGAGTACTCCAGGACCCAGGCCTCACCCTGGTATCTCAGGCAGAAGCTATGGCCAGGAGTGCTTTCTGTCAGCTCCAGCTGATTTGACAGCTGTGTCCATTCCTTGAAGAGGATGGCCACAAAACAGTGGTGCATCAGCTGGTATCCTCCAGGCTTGACTATTGCAATGCGCTCTACGTGGGGCTGCCTTTGTACATAGTTCAGAAACTTCCATTAGTTCAAAATGCGGCAGCCAGATTGGTCTCTGGGGCAACCCGGACAGATCGTATTATGCCTGCTCTTCAACAGTTGCACTGGCTGCTGATATGTTTCCAGGCAAAATACAAAGTGCTGGTTATTACCTTTAAAGCTCTGAACGGCTTAGGTCCAGGCTACCTTAGAGAGCGCCTTCTTCTACATGATCCCCACCACACGTCATCTGAGGAGGTTCATCTTCAGTTACTAGCGTCATGTCCAGTGGCGACTCAGAAGCAAGCCTTCTCTGTAGCTGCTCCTTGGCTGTGGAATGCTCTCCTAGCAGAAATCCATAATCTGAGTTAGGGGTGTGCACGGAACCGCAGAGCTGCGTTCCGGCACTGGGGTGAGGGGTTCCTTTAAGGGAGGGTTTACTTACTCCTCCCGCCGCTTTCCCCCATCCGTTGCCGTATTTTCTTTAGTAATTGGGGCGGCAGGATACCTCCCTGCCGCCCCTTCTCCTGGCGCTTGGCTGAACAGTGCAAAAGGCTTTTAGAAGCCTTTTGTGCCCGCAGCAATTTCTTTAGTAATCGGTGCAGTGAATGCACCTTCCCCTGCTTCCTTCCTTACCTTCCCCCGCTTAGTGCAAAAGGCTTCAAAAGGTTTAGTGCAAAAGGCTATGTGCATGCCCGTACTTTCTTCAGCAATCGGGGCAGCAGGATACCTTCCTGCCACTGAACCGCCCATGTCCAGACCGGTCCGGAGGCTTTTAGAATGGCCTCCGGACCAGTCTGGGCACATCACTAATCTGAGTTCCTTATTGGCTTTCAGGAGAGCCCTTAAGACCTATCTGGCCTTCCAGGGTTTTTAAGTCATAAAGATTTGGCCTTGTTTTCCAGGGTTTTACAAACTGTTTTAATTGTTTTAATAATGGTTTTATGTTGTTTTTACAGTTTTAGATTTTAATAGTTAATTTATTTTAGTGTTGTTTTAATGTAAACTGCCCTGAGCCATTTTTGGAAGGGCAGTATAACAATCAAATAAATAAATGCACTTCCATGAAGGGATATGTACAAAAACAATTTTGCATTTTGTTTCAAGCTAAAGTGCCCCCCATAGTGCTGCAAGAGCCAGCACATAAGAAATCAAGCAAGAAGAAACAGAGCGAAGGAGCAGGAACAATTCAGTCTGCCTAAGTAGCAGCCATAGAACCTTACAGTCTCCTCTCAGAAGCCACTGGGGAAACATTCCTTGTATGTTGCCAAACCCAGCTGTAGTGTTCCTGCTTATCTCTGGCTGAGGTCCCTACTCTTTGGTCCTCATAACTGTCCAAGGATTGGGTCACTGCTGAATCCATCAGTGAGGAGCTCAGATCATCCTAGAACAGGACACCTACTAACTTCTTCAACGGCTACCACCATATCAAGTACCAAGCAGCATGTCAGTGCAAGGCTGCTTCACCTGGAACCAGAGTTGAGAGAGGAAGCTCCTCCCTCAACTCTGGCATGATTGGCTGTGAGGGCTGTCCTTTAGTTAGCACAGCAAGCTCTTCCTTCCTCTGCAGTCTCACTGACTGTAGAGAGACTGCTCTCTAGTACATCCAAGTTCAGACTGGAGAGCGGGGGGAGAGGAGTGTGGAACCGCTGGTCCATTGGAACCATGGTTCCACATTACATGTGAATGTGGAGAGAAAGAGAGAGGAGAGAGCACAAGAGTGTGGTGGCCATGGCAGTGGCACAGACAGACAGACAGAAATACAACATGCCTGGTGACAGGAGGATGAGGATAGGAGCTAGAGAGAGAGAGAGAGCACAAGAGAGAGTGCAGCAGCGGTAACAGGAGACAAAGAGAGAGAGTGTAGAGGCAGGAGAAGAGAGGGAGAGAGAGTAAGGGAGGGTCAGGGCATGCAGTGGGGACAGAGAGGGTGGTGGCCATGTCAGCAGTGGGAGGAAGGGAGGGAGCACAGTGGCAGAAGGAGCAGGAGGGGAGCAAGAGAAAGGGAGGAGGGGAGATGATGGCAGCCAAAGGAACTAGAGGTGGCAGGGGAAGGAGGGGGAGAGGCAAGCCATGTGGTCCACTAGTGGTCCACAGGCCACACAATGAAAAACAGTGGTCTAGAGTCTAGAGTTTGGCAAATGAGCCATTCACTTCTTTATTGCACTTAAATCCATCCATTTCACATTTATGCTATAATGCGCAAAGCAGTAGATATGCAAATCACTAGATGTGCAAATCAATATATACTCACATATGTGGTGGACTTGTACAGCTTCCCACTGTATCCTCACTTCCTGAGTCAGGGAGGCCATTACTTGCCTGACCACAATGTTAAAAGACGTTCTATTAAATATTGAAGGAACTATGTTTCTGAAGCATATGTCAGTATTAGTAAGGTTTTTATGGATGGCAGCTAAATCCCCCATCACTAAAACTTGGGAGTGGAGTAGGGGAAGTACCAAAAATTAAGACATGGTTTCATATGATTTGGAGGATTTTAACAACATAAGGTGTCTCCTCATATTAAAGTCTCAACTGCCCAAAGCCTCAACTTATTTATCTATGAGCCTTCTAATTCTTAGAAGATGGCTGCTTTTTCTGAGTTTTATTGATAGATCAAAACTCTTATACAAGAATAGAATGGTTGAAAAGAATATCTATATTGTAAAGAATAATTAGTATTATATGTTATGGCACTGAATATCATGTTTTGAGTTTATAGATGTTTCTATTTGTATACCTTTAATTCCTCATATGTGCTTTGTGTTGAATTCTTGTTATTATTTCTATATAAAAAATTGGGGGGGGGGATTAAAAGTACAGAAACTTCATCCCGTCTGAATTTAAGAACACCATCTGTTCCCCATGATTAAATAGTTATTTGCAATAATATAGAAGGAAAGCTTTTGTTTTGTATGGTAACTGTGTGCAGCCTCTGTGAAGCAACACCAATAAATGCGACATGGGCATAATTACGATTAGGCAAGGGGAGACAGTTGTCTAGGGGCCCCCTGCCTTGAGGGGCCCCCCAGAGACACGTCACATGACTCCCATTGCCCACCTGCCCAGCCCCAAGGCCCCTCAGCCGCTTGCCCTGTTCATCCTCTCTCCTGCTTTCCCTCCTGGCCGGCCATCTAAGCAGCCTTAGAGTGGTTTTTATCTCAGTACAGTGAGAGACCACAACCAGCCCTACTTCCACATTGGTGATCAGGGAGAACGATTTTTAGGACAGACTAGGGCATAACTTCAGGAGTTCCTTGAGCCCTGGCATGTCTCATCTATCTGAAAATGTTATCAAGAAGAAGCAGATTCCTCATTCTCCCCCCCCCCTTTTTTTATTCTCCTGCGGAATGGTGCTAATTCTTGCTCTTTTCTTGATTTCTCCCCACCTATCTTTCTTGCTTCAGTGGGACTTACTAGTCTCTTACAGGGAGCAAAATATGCTGGGAGCACAAAGTAGTTTGGTTTGGTTTACAACCTTGAGCATTTGCAATCCTATATGCACTTACCAGGGAAGGATCTCAGACAGTTGAATGCAATGGAGTTTATTTTTAAGTGGACATGATTTCCTTGCTAGTAAGTCCTTTAGGTTTCCATGAAATGCACTTCCAGCTAAATGTGGTTAGATATACTGCCTGAGGCTGCACAAACTAATTTGTGCTCCCACACTTACCTTTGACTTTTACACACAGCAGGCTATACTGCAAGTTTACTGGGAGGCTTTACTGTGAAATTGAAGTCATCCCAAAGAACCAACGCAAAATAGTGGATTTTTTTTTTTTTTTTAACTCTGGATATAAATCAGGCTACACTCTTACAAGCAGTGAAAAGTCTGAATTGCGTGTGTACTGCTCCCCAATAACTCATGGGACTTCAGGGTAAATCTGGCCAACATATGAATGCAGCACCTCCATTCCAGAGGAGATGTGTGTTAAAGAGCTTTAAAAGCCCCATGTGAAAAAACCTCCTGGAATCAAACTTTACGGAATTTGTTCAGAATCCTGAGAAAACATACATAGGCTCACACTGCATGGCTGAAAGTCTCCTTTGATAATCTGCAGCGAGGGGCCCATTTTAATAATTAGTGTTTCTAGTGTGTTCTAGGCATTAGAAGTAGCACAAATATATATTATTCAATGTATATCACTATATATTGTGAAGTGTGCATGTGTGTATTCAGTGAAATGTATTTTCAGGCAGCATACTTATTTTGAAATATCAGACTTAAATCCTTGGGGGCCTGGGGTGTGTGGAGTCCCTGGACTTTGAGAGGGGGGCCCATTTTAAAATCTCATCTCTGGGCCCACTCCAACCTTGCTATGCCCCTGAAATGCAAACTTGTTTTGTTTTGAAGTGGAAGAAGTATTTTTTAGAGACCCACCTCTTCAGTGGTTTCTGATTCAGTTTGTCAGATCTAGCCTTCTTGTTCCGCTGAGAGGAGACAGACCTTAGTGATAGCAAACATGCTTAAGTTTAGGTCATTAATCCACTTGCAAATTCAAGCTAAACAACCCCAATAAAGATTATTATTATTATTTTACATTTATATCCTGCTCTTCCTCCAAGGAGCCCAGAGCGGTGTGCTACATACTTAAGTTTCTCCTCACAACAACCCTGTGAAGTAGGTTAGGCTGAGAGAGAAGTGACTGGCCCAGAGTCACCCAGCTAGTTTCATGGCTGAATGGGGATTTGAACTCGGGTCTCGCCGGTCCTAGTCCAGCACTCTAACCACTACACCACACTGGCTCATCATCAAGATCTGCATTAGGGCTTGCACTCCAGTTAATTGCACTGGAAGGCCCATCCTCTGGGCAGCTGAGCAGTAGAAACAGGATCTGCACTACATTTCCCATGTTTCTTGCAATCTCCGGAGCTTGTGAATCATTGGAGTTACATTTCCCATGGTTTGCAAGATCCAGGTTTCCACTGACTTGTCAAAAGCATGTCTCTGCATCCTAGCACCAGAAAAAAACAAACAATACCTGGTTTGGAAAACGATGGATAGTGTGAATAATTTTGCAATTTTCTAGCAAAAGGTTGCAGTGTCAATCCTATCAACAGTTCTGGTAGCCTTCACTAGTATCAACTGGCTCAGTATTGAATGGCTATACTGAACATAACAGGTAACAATCTCTCCAGACTTATTGCTTATACTGATTAGCATTTGTAGGAACGGAAATGTGCTCACAGCAGTGCACTGTAAAGTGTTAACAAGCTCTATGCTTGACAGTACTGTCTTTTCATTTGCATATTATTTTAAAAATGTAATTTAGCATACTTCTGTTAGGAAAGCACATCAGTGTAGTTATCTAAATCCAGTTGATGACTATGAGGTGACTGCAAAGTAAACTGTTTGAGGATGCATCCCAGCTGTTTAAACCAAATAGCAATGTAATTGAAATCCTAACCATTCCATGCATTTACATGCATCTGCCATTCATCCATCTCATTTAGTTTTCGTCATTTATATTTATTTTGCTTGTTTCTCTCCTTATAGTACATCTGGCCCCATTCAGTGTGCTTCTTTGCTTATTGACTCACCTTCCAAGTTCCAATCTAGCCTGATTTGCATAGCTTCCTATCAGCCTGGCATGAACGCTTATTCAGAATATGTTGCCTTGACATTCTCTTTTTATTTGGGCGTATTACAACTGTGTTAACTTTAGTACAGTTAACCATGAGAACCAGCGTGATGTGGTGGTTAGAGTGCTGGACTAGGACCGGGGAGACCCGAGTTCAAATCCCCATTCAGCCATGATACTAGCTGGGTGACTCTGGGCCAGTCATGTCTCTCTCAGCCTAACCTACTTCACATGGTTGTTGTGAGGAGAAAACGCAAGTATGTAGTATACCACTCTGGGCTCCTTGGAGGAAAAGCGGGATATAAATGTAATAATAATAATAATAATAATAATAATAATATTCATTGAGTAATGCAGTATTAATCAAGTAATACTGGTAGAACAGTTCCCTGAGCTAAGAGTTATCTTAGGGCAAATTAGACAAGGTGCCAATTGCGTGAACTAATCCAGATTGGGACTGGGATAGGGTAGGGGAGACTTTAATCCTTTGCTCCTCCCATAGTCTCAGTCTTGCGCGAACTTTCTGCTGCTATTTGTTCAGAAGAAAAGATACTTGCAAAACAGCACAGTTAAATTACTCAAAATAATTACCCTATGTGTGCCAAAATCTTCCTCCAATTCCAATATTTCTGCAGGGCCAGTTAGAGAGGTGTCCAGCAATCCCTTTTGCAATATTAGATTGTGACTCCTGACAATGAGGACAAGCTGCTTGGAGAAGTACAGCCTACCACCTGTTCTTGGGATCCTTGGCCTACATGGCTGATTTCATCTTGCAGGGAGGTTGTTGGAGCTGGCCTAGTTGATATCATTAATACCTCATTGAGCGAGGGCAGGATACCACCTTGTTTGAAGGAGGGAATTGTTAGACTACCTTTTAAGAAGGGGATCTATCTCACTCTGGATCTCCTGGTGATAAATAATTATTGGCCAGTCTCCAGCCTCCCATGGTTAGGTAAGATGATTGAGAGGGTGGTGGCTGAGCTGCTCCAAGCAGTCTTGGAGGAAACTGATTATCTAGTCCCATTTCAAACTGGCTTTAGGGCAGGCTATAGGGTTGAGATGGCCTTAATTGGCTTGATAGATTACCTTCTCCAGAGAATTAACAGAGGGAGTGTGACTCTGCTGGTTCTTTTGGATCTCTCAACAGTGGTATCCTTCTGGATCACCTGAGGGATTTTGAGATAGGATGCACTATTTTACAGTTGTTCCTATGTCTTGGGTAAATTTCAGATAGTGGTGCTTGGTGACAGTTGCTCCTCAAAACAGGAGCTGTTATATGGAGTCCCCCAGGGCTCCATTCTGTCACCAGTGCTTTTCAACATCTACATGAAACCGCTGGGTGAGATCATCAGGGGATTTGGTGCTGGTGCTATCAATATGTCGATGACAACCAAATTGATTTCTCCTTGTCATCAATATCAGGAAATGGCATTAGTTCCTTAAGTGCCTGCCTACAGGCAGTAATGGGCTGGATGAGGGAGAATAAACTGAAGATAAATCCAAGCAAGACAAAGGTATTCATTGTTGGGGAATGGGGATTGTAATCTGCAAGATGGGATAGAACATCCTGTTTTGGATGAGGTTACACTCCCCCAGAAAGGTTTGTAGCTTAGGAGTGATCTTGGACCTGGGTCTCATACTGGGGCCCCAGGTTGAGACTGTGGCCTGGAGCTGTGATTGATTTGACAACTCTGCCTGTTCCTTGAGGAGAATCACCTGAAAACAGTGGTGCACCCACTGGTAACATCCAGGACTACTACAATGTCCTCTATGTAGGGCTGCCTATGTAGTTCAGAAACTTCAGTTAGTTTAAAATATGGCAGCCAGATTGGTCACTGGGGTATTCCAGAGAGACCATATTATGCCTACTCTTAAACAGTTGCACTGGCTGCCAATATGTTTCCAGGCAAAGTACAAAGTGCTGATTATTACCTTTAAAGCCTTGAATGGCTGCAGTTAGGGTTACCTGAGAGGGCACCTCAGGTAATTAACATCATCAGAAGGGGTCCATCTTTGGTTCATCTAGTGGTGGCCTGGAATCAGCCTTCTCAGTTGTCTCTCCTGGGTTGCAGAATGCGGTCCCCATGGATATGAGTATTATCTTTCCTCAAGGCTTTCAGAAGAGCCTTAAATGACCCATATTTTAGCCTGGTTTTTAATGTTATCTAGTTAAATTTAATCTAGTTAAATATTTTTATGTGAATTGTTTTATTATGTAATGTTGATTTTAATGTAAACCACCCTGAGTCACTTTTGGAAGGGCAATATATAAACTAACTGAATGAATGAATGATGGACAGGCATCAGGGATCCCTCCTAAACCCCTTGGGTTTGTCTCTTTGATCCATTCAATATTCTTTTTTCTGCTTGCACTTTAGGCCCATGTGAATTGGGATGACAAAGGTGCCAAAATAAATACCAAACTATATGTAATGTTCATACACCATGAAAATATTTTAGTGGATGCAACCAACTGGTAGCTTTCTTACTGCATGTTTCTACACCACTATTTAAGGCAGTACTCTGCAGGTGGACATGGAACTCATGGTGGAGCTATGCCAATGAAGGGGAGTGATTAATGCAAAAAGATATGGACTTTATCAATGGCTTCCATGGAATTCAATGGGACAAAGTAAATGGGATGCAATAAACAAGACCGTTGGAACCAAAAAAACACCTGTTCCCCTCTCAAGTAACTGGAGGCAAGAGGCAGATTTATACACATGTCAATAATCCACTTTGGAACACTAATGTGGGGACTTGGGATAAAACCTCCCCCTTGGCTGACTAGGTGGCCTGCTTGACCATTACTTAGATGAACCTCATAAGGGTGCAAATGTGTCTCAAAACAGATGGGCATTTTGCAATAATGTGGAACTCACAAATGAGCCACATGTATAGCTCTAAATTAAGCCTTGATATAAATAGTTGGTTAGATGGTTAAGAATAACTGGAGCAAGTGTTCAGAGGAGAGTAATTTAAATGTGCTGATTTCACAACCTTTGAATCTTTGAAAGTATCTTTGCTGTACTGACTTCACAAGTATCTTTGTACTGACTTCATGTAAACTTTGAAGCTTCTGTGTCTAACATATTGAGCTCTAAGTTATGTGCTGTCACTGTCAGATGGTGCAACATGTATTTTGGAGAGCACTGAAGCACTTCTTTTCTTTCATTACTTTTCTAGTCTGTTATCAAGAAGGAAGAAAACTATAGTCAAGGTCTCTGAGTGTAGAGAGAATGGCCAGTTACCAGCTACATATATATGCCTGGACTATTGAAGCAGCTAATCTGAAGACATGGGTACATTTTCTGTGTTTGCATTTTAAATTTCACCAGAGTAGGATGGGAGATTAAAGGGCTCTCTCAAGGGACAAAGTGGCATGGTTCCTGAAAGAGTTACAATGTAAAGCACATCTTTATGAATAGTCTGGGTAATGTATGAAGAGCGGCTCCTAGAATATGAATACAGTTGAATGTTCTCTTGTCAGGATTCCAGAGGCACTTCATTAAACATCTAAAGTTTATCTCACACCACAAGAAAGTCAGCATTCTTACTTGAAAAAACCAATTTTAAGTGTGAAGAAATCACAAATAAGCAATGTTGTTAGTGAGCAAAAACATTTCTAATGACATCTCTTCTTCCATCATGACATGCAAGACTGACCTTTTCTTTAAAAAGAAAAATTACATGTATTCTACAAGAGCCAAAATGAAGACATTTATTTCAGCACAGTGCTAGTGTAACTCAAGTCCCCCCACCATCTTGACACCATTAATAGATATTTCAATGACACTTTTAATATGAAGAACTTTATCTACTCTTAATGAATAAAAATAGATATATTTGGTGGTCAAAGACTGGTAGAAATTATGCTAATGAATGACCAAAACATAATAATTTTTAAAATTTCTTTCAGTTAAAACATGTAAAAACGTGCTGCACTTTAGCTGCACTGCTTTATATCTGTGCCTAATAAAATACAAAAGAAAGCTCATTAAATCAGTCTGTCCTCATCAGTCTGCTGGCATATCACTTTCTGGCAACAACAGCTCTGAAACTCTCAGTAGCTATAGGCACATAAACATACATTCAATTAAAATGCAGTGGGAAATATTCTAGTATATTATTCTAGAATATTACTAGAATAGGAAAGAAACTTTCAGCAAGTTAGTAGCAATGTGTATGAAAGTGAAATCAATCCTCTTAATGAGAGGTATATTGTATTTAGTCTAAATAATTGTGACAGCCACAGCTCCTAAGCCAGAAAAATTTGAGTTTCCTGGAAGGACTCCTGCAATGGAATTCCCAAACTGTTGTGGGGAAATTGCTGGCAAAAGATCTTAATCTGCCAAAAGTCCTAAAAAGGAGAGTCTCCAAAAATGAGTGAATTTGAAAATGGGATATTTGTTCCATTTCTCCCCCACCACCACCTTCAATCCCACTGCCCTATATGGTTGTTAATGTGGTTTCATTCAGAAACCACATATAAGGTCTTAATGATACCTTTTAAAAGTGTTGTCATTTTGTTGCCATTTCAGAAGATAGAGGCTGAAGTACAAACATGCATGGCTACTGTTCTTTCATGTATTGGCTGACATCCAGACTAATGAAATGCTGGTGAAATAATGCTGCACATGTGCTACAGAGAAGGGGCAATTTTGTCAATCTCTCCTTCTTTCTGAAGCCAACTATGACTCCCAAAAATATCTCCCTGAAGGTCATGCAACCCTGGGGACATATTTTCAGGAATTTCAGTGGGCTTCAGAGGGAAGGGCAGATCAATGAAAATTTCCTCTCTCCTATACCATGTATACAGTGTCAGGAACACCAGTGCTCATTAGTGGATGTTGACCATTGTTTTATGTATTGTTTTTACAAAAGAAGTATTCCTTTCTAATTCCATGTGTATATTAATGGGCGTAATCCCAGTGTTCACAAAGGAATGATACACATTGATTGTGCATAGATCCCTTAGAGATTTATCTAGCCATGAGATGCAAACTAGGGAACAGACTGGTCACAATTTAGTGTGCTATCCCAAGTCAAGGGGATGCACACAGCAAATCAAGTCCATTTTTAGGGGGGGGATATAAGAGTATAAACATATTACATACAGAAGAAAGAAATATATACAGAAGGAAGGAAGAACCTACCAAACCCTATTACTATAAACAGACTTACCATGTAGCACTATAATACAGCATATGATATTTGAACCACAGAAACCATACACAAATACTACTATTAATATATCAAAGGGGGGAAAACACTAAGGCTTAAGTAATCTCAAAACCAATCGTTCCAGGAACATTACCTATTTCTATATATAACTATTAGGATAGAACATATTTCTACAGCATACGAATAATCTCTAGAGTTCCCAAGATTTCTACAAATGTTCAGTGTATATAATTAATCTGGCCTGTATGCATTATTCTGGCAGATTTCAGGCTTACGGTTTGCATCATTTTCAAGTTTTTCAATACAGAAATCTTGACACTTGTCTCACCATGGGTTATTATAGGGAAAGATATATCCAATATCTGATACCTACTCCCTCATTAGAAGCAAACCATGTGTATGCCACTCATAAGTTCAAAATAATTATCTGAGGCAATTGTTAACTGCTATATCACTTTTATTGCATTGAAAATCCAGCTCATTAAAAATTAAGCATGTTGCTGTTTCTATTTGAGGGAAGAGCTTTTATTTCTTTCCAGAGCCTATTACAATAGGGACTTAAATTTAATCATTTTTTATTTTGTGAGAAAGAGGAGATCCCCACTTTCCTCACTGTTTCATAGATATAAGTTAAGACAGGTGACTATATACTTGTGTTAATTGTGCACAAGAGACTTAACCAAACTCTGTGCTTTTGAGTTTTATCTTTCCAGTGCTCTCTAAGGAAATGGGCTCATCTTTTAATATGGAAAAATACAAGAATCGAATTACACACTGGTTCAAAATTTAAATATTTTCTTTTCTCTGTGTTGTCCTCATGAAACAATCGAAATGCAAAGTTCTATTCAACTCTTTAAGCTGCTCTTCATTAATGGGCACATACCTGATGAATGGTGCTGATAAGCCAACTGACCGAGCTGCTGAATGTACAATGGCAAGCAGAGGAACACCCTGTAAGGTGAGGCCAGTAAGCTGAAGGGGGGAGGTGAAGGCCAGTGAGGTGGAAATACAGACAGCGAGGGAAGCAGGGACACAGCAAGGGGGAAGGCAGTGTTACCACCAGTTCTGACTCAGAGGGCAGAGTGGATCATTTTGCCACCTCAAATGACAAAACGTACACTGCTGGTACTGTTCCCTGTGTGTAAAACGTTACTGTAGTCAAGTTACTGTAGTCAAATTAAAGGGGCCTAATCTTTTAGCATCTTTAGCAACAACAATCACAAAATTCAATTTTGAGTACAGTTTCTTATAACCCTACTATCCCTCTTTGCAGGACAAACTGAACAAGGGTTAAACAGGAATTTTTGGCTCAGATTAACAACAGGCACACAATAACTTGAGGTCAATATTAGTATATACAAAGCATTTTGGTTGGCTAACAGAAAATATTGAAAAAATGTCCAAACTGCAAAATGATTGGCAGGCACAAAGGGCATGCAGAAATAGATATCTTTTCTTTCCCCTTAAGAATATATTGCATTAGATCACAAGAGAAGACATAATGACATCTTGTCCCAGATGTCATGTACTTCCTACATGACACACATAAATCATATATTTTAATGTAACAATCTCAAGCCAAACTGTCCAAAAGGATCCTAGTGGCTGGTGCTGTCTTTGTGCAAGCAAAGAAATTTCTAGTGCTAATGTCTATGCTTCTGAGGTGTAGGTGCAGGGGCATAGCAAGGTTGGAGTGAGCCCAGAGACAAGATTTTAAAATGCCCCCCACCCCGAAGCTCAGCTCATGAAGTAAAGAAATCGTAGATGAGGCTGAATAGTGGTAACAAAAAGCATAGTAAAAGGTTTTGTAAATTGTGGACGATGCAAGTCATTTAATGGTACTAGAGAAAGACATGCTGTTCTGGTAGCTCCAGGTCTTAACACTCACATAAATTTTGGAGGATGAATAGAACTGAAGGAAGCCCGGGCAGGTGCACAGCTGGCAGAGTCAGTCATGTGACTTGCCCCCCAAGGCAGTGGGCCCCAGACAACTGTTTCCCCTTGCACTATTATAGTTACGCCCATTTGTGGGTGCTTATGGGGGCTTGGGGTTGATTTTAACAGATCCTGGTACAACCAATAAGTAGGTCCCTGATGGCTGCACAGCCCTCAGGGATCTACTTCCAGTTAACATGGAACAATCAAGGGAAATATCACATGGAGTGATCATGGGGAAAGTGATTCTGTGCTTACACCAGTACTTCAGAAGCACATATGCAAGCACATTTTGCAAGTGCTTTCTTTGCTTGCATTAGTCAAGATGTCAGCCAGTGACTACAGCACAACTGCAGAAACAGTAGAACCAGCAACAAGAAAAGTTTGCCTACTGCAGTTCAGATTGTACCTATGATTGGAGTAGCCCTATTGACATTAGTAGCAATTTGATTATTAGACAACAGTGTTAACTACACTACAAAACAGACTTCATACATCAGAAGTCATTTAAAATCACTGGGAAGATATATTTGGTATAGTTATACACTTGAATACTTTAAAATGTGGGTACTCCTATCAACTTTAATTGGATTTCCTGCATATGTAAACCAATTGCATTCTTATGTTCTATTGAATCTTGTCATATAAAGCCAAATATTGCTTTAACTGTTTTATAAATACTGCAACTTGGCATTTGTACCCTTTATTAACTCTCTAAGAAGAGAGAGATAGAAAAAATAAAAAAGGGGATAAAATTAATTAAACACAGTAATTTGTTTTGGAAAGCACTGGAGTGATTGAAGAAAGTTAAAATTGTTTTTAGAGGCAAGGGGGAAAGCCACAGTATTTATCACATAATTGGTTTTACTAAAAAGAAATCACATAATTGATTTTACTAAAATAAATCAAAGCGTGAGAAAACTTAAATGGGATTATTTTAAAGAAATGGGATTTTTTGAAAAAACTTTGGAAGAAACATTGAAGAAGAAAACATTCATTTTCCCTTCCTCTTTCTTTTTAAAAATAAAGTTCATTCACCTTCTCAGAGCTGCAAACTTGAAACAGTCCAACTTCATCTGATAAAATCAAAGAGGTAAAAATAATTTGCTGGAGTCTATGCTGAGTTGCTAGGCTCTCCTCATTTCTGCTTTCAGATGAGGTGCTTTAAATCCAACTTTTCACTTTTGATTTAGTGTGTTGATGGCAAATGCAGAAGCTGAAGACTTATAGTTTATGTACTGTTAGTATTTTAAATGGCAGAAGCTAAGCCATTGTGAGAGAGCAAGGTGACGATTGTTACCAGAACTGCTCCAGAGTAGGGATGTGCGTTTCGTTTCGGATACAAAACGTTTTGTGCACAGAACAGGCCATTTCGGCTGTTTTGTAGCCAAAACAAAACACCCAATGCTCAAAACAGAAAATTTTGTAGCCAAAACAAAACGTCCCTGTTTCGGATACAAAACATTTTGTTGTTTCGGCTGTTTTGGAACTCCATTTTGCAATCGCAAAAAGTCTTTCTCCTTCAGTCTCCATTTTGAGCTTTGACATCTGTTTGAATTTCCATCCCTTCCATCCCGCAGATTGGCCAGCGAAAGCATGGGCTGATCTGCTGGCAATTACCTCCTTATTCCTTTTAAGCAAATTTAAGGGTAAATTTCACCCTCATTGGATAGTGAGGCTGTGTACATTTACTCTCATTGGCCAATAGGGCAGTGTACATTTCATTGTTGTTGTTTCACACTATTGTGTGTAGATCAATTGCATTTCAGGCGGGGGGGATGTGGATGTGCATGACCTTTGGAAATCTGGCTGATATTTTCCAAAGCTCTGCTGTTGTTGATGTTATTGTTGATGTTGATGTTATTTGGGGTGGATGCGAGGCAGAAAGGGGGCTTTGGGGGCAGAAGAGTGGTTCAGGTGGTAGTGCCCCAATGGGTGCCTGCTGCCACAGAGATTCCAAAGGAATTGGGAAAGGGCTGATTTTTAAAGAATTTCTGAAACTGAAATGTCTTTGGGGCAGAAAGGGGGCCTGAGGGGCAAAACAGTGGGTTGGGTGGCAGTGCCCTAAGGGGTGCCTGCCACAACCCAGATTCCAAAGGAATAGGGCAAAGGGCTGATTTCTTAGGAATTGTTGAAGTTTATGCTTCTTTAAGGTTCCCCCCCCCGCCATGGAATAATGGAGGTTTCAGCAGACCTATAACTCCATCTGGGGGGCACTGGGGTGGCCGGGAGCGAGTGGTGGCGTAGTGCACATAGGGTGCCAACCACCCCCATGGGTTACTAACCCATGGGGTGCTGGGCTTTGTTGTTTCTGAGGTGTTCTGAGTGTAGATTCTCTGGTAGCATATGAGATTTTCAATGACAAACCATGAATCCACTCTCATATGCTACCAGAGAATCTGAATCTACACTCAAAACATCTCAGAAACAATAGAACCCAGTACCCCATGGGTTAGCAACCCATGGGGGTGGTTGGCACCCTATGTGCTCTACACCACCACTTGCTCTGGGCCACCCTGGTGCCACCCAAATGCAGTTATGGGGCAGGAATTATGGAGGTCCATCATTCCCTATGGGGAAGAACTTTACAGACACACAAACTCCATTGCATCTTTAAAAATCAGCCCTCTGCCCAATTCCTTTGAAATAATTCTGGCAGCTTCCTTGCCCCCACTGGGCATTACCACCCACCCTACTCTGCTCTGGGCCACCCCTTCCCCCCCCCAACATGAACTTATTCTTTTGCTGAAACCTCCATTATTCCCTATGGGGAAAATCCTATACTTCAAAAATTCACCAAAAATCAGCCCTTTGCCCAATTCCTCTGAAATTTGGGTGGTAGTTTCCACCCATTGGGCACTACCACCACACAGTAATTTTCCCCCAGGGCCATTTTTTAAAATCCAAAACGTTTCGGATTTGGATTTTGCAATTTCGAACAAAGAACAAAATTGGGGTGTTTTGGATTGGCTGATTTCGAACAAAGAACAAAATGGTGTTTCGGATTCGGGCCAAAAACAAAACACAAAAACAAACAAAACACACAACCCTGCTCCAGAGCGCTGACTAGATGCTCTGAATGTGCTTTTGGCTTAACTTGGCTAGAGGAAGCAGTTTGGTTCCAATAGCAAATTTGAGCAGGTTTGGTATCTTGGAGAAGAGGAGGAGGCAGAAATACAGTTTAAAGGTTTTATTAAAGGTATATGGGGGTACATAATGCAAGAATTAAGTTAAGAAGGCAATAAACCTTAACTGATATGCTAGAGTATGGCTAACAATAATTTAGCTTGAAGTTCTAACTAAAGATTGATTGGCTTCGCTCAGGCGCTTGCCTGGAGACGGGCTTAAGGCTTGATATGGAAAGTGCTTAAGAGCAGGGAGGATGAAAAGAAGGCGAGCGAGGGGGTGAAGAGGCTTAGAAGGGCAAGAGATTAGTCTTCCTATCCATCCCTGGATGTTGGTGCATTCGTTGCACATTGGTTGGCCTCTTCACTAGTAGACGAATTGGGATAAGCTGGAAAGAAGTAAGTGTGAAAGGCTGCACCTCGTGTGTTTGAGAATCTGGGTAGAAGTAATCCAAGTAGGTACTGCACTCAGAATTCAGGACTCTGAAGCCATGTGAGAGCCAGCGTGGTGTAGTGGTTAGAGTGCTGGACTAGGACCGGGGAGACCTGAGTTCAAATCCCCATTCAGCCATGAAACTAGCTGGGTGACTCTGGGCCAGTCACTTCTCTCTCAGCCTAACCTACTTCACAGGGTTGTTGTGAAAGAGAAACTCAAGTATGTAGTACACCGCTCTGGGCTCCTTGGAGGAAGAGCGGGATATAAATGTAACAATAACAATAATACGCTTTGGCTAGAGATATATATATCTTGAAACATGCCTGGAGGCAGTTTCCAAGCCATTCTACCGACCCTGAAGTTAGCAGATCCCATGCACAACAAAGAAGTTCTTTGCTGCATGGCATTAGTCACTTTGAGTGAGTAAATTGCCCAACAAAGGCAAGGGTACAGTTGTGTAGATGTGTGGTACATGTTGAACAGAGCTGCTGGACTGACTGTTTCAAGAAAAGGATGCCCTTCAGGTAGATTACACATCTAAAGTTTTGATGCACTCATTTCCCTGAGTCCTTGCCAGCTAAATTGTCAATTCAAACCTGATTAGGAAATGCACCGTTTATCTGTGATTCTGAAGGAGAGTTCTACTGTTATCTCCTGTGGAAGGGAGGATTCCTTTCTTGCTAAATTCATCTTTTGAAATGAGTCTGTTTGCTGGCTACTGCCTCCTCTTGTGAAAGAGAGAGGTGGGGGCATCCCATTCACTCTTCGCTATTTTGACCCTGGGGCACATTGCCCCCCATTTAGCTCATGCTGAGCAACCAGCTGTGGGTCTTGCCAAACCCAAGCAGGAGAAAGGTTCACCATAGGGAGTACAATCCTGTAGTCTTGGACTTGTATAGCCTTCCATAGAGGGCTGCTCTTTGGGCTACCCCAAAATTGGGTTATCTGGCAACACTATGGAATGTGTGTAACTGTGGGTCCAATGGACCTGTAGTTTGCCTCCCAGGCCTCCGGTGCTTCCCTAAATAATCAGAACTGAATAAGTTCCTAGTTTGGGAGGCTGCAATCAAGTAAAAACCCAACACACATCACACATACAAAGAGAAGAATATAAAGAGAAGATGTAGGAGGGTGTCGGAGGACTGGGAGGCAAACTGCGGGTCCGTTGGACCCACGGTTACACATACCATCTGAAGGCAGCCAGAGTGTTGCCAGACAGCCTGATTTGGGGGTCACCCTCTCTCTATGTTACTTTGGAAAGCTAAACAAGCCCAAGACTATGGGATTGTAGTACCTATTTTGAAATTTTTACCTGCCTGGGTTTGGCAAGACCCACAGCTGGTCACCTAGTCCACCATTTTGAATGAGCCTGAAAACCTCCCTTTTAGTCCTCTTAAAATTTGGAGTTGACTCTGTTCATTTGATATAACCAAAATATCCATTTACCTGCAGCATATTGTACAGCAGAGCCTTTAAACACATAATGTTCTGAAAGTTTAACCTAGAGACAAATTAGAGCAACAGATAAAAAGCAGGTTTATTCTTGGAAACTCAGATCACTTGTTATTCAAGTCACAAAAGAAAGAAAGGTCTTTTTAAAAAGCTCTCTACCCCTGGTAGGGTACCATGGTTGACATCAAGAGACTATGGAAGTGCTCATGTGGCAAATATAAAGCATGTGCTATGGAGCAGGGGCAATTTTCACCAATCTCTCCTTCCTTCTGAAGCCCACTGTGAGTCCTGAAAATATTGCCCTGAGTATTGTTACTAGGGCTGTGCATTTTGGATTTGTTTTGTTTTGAGCCAAATCCAAACACTCACCCCCCCTGCAATTCAACAGGGTCCAAAATACAGCTCCCCCAAACCCCCAATTTTCAGTTTCGGAGCCAACTTGCTTTGAATCCGAAGCCGAATTGCAGGCTGCCAATCTCCCCGCCGCTTCCTGCTCCCTTTCACCCCAGTCCGTTCCCCATTGTTCTGTTCTCCTTCCCCAGTCCATTCACCGCCTTCTGTTCTCCTTCCCTAGTCCGTCCCCATCCTCCTCCCGCCACCAGTAGCTTTGCCTCTCCGTCCCCCAGCAGTGCTTTCTCTCCCTGGTGCTAGGCTCCCTCCTTCCCTCTCCACCATTTTCGCCCACCCGCCTCCTCTGCCAGGGCCTGTTGCCACCTCCTCCTCACCCCCACCATCCACCTCCTCCGCTGCCTTCCTACCGCAGCTGTACCCGCCGCCGCCTCACCGCCTGGCCAAAGACAAAGTCAAGCTCTCTTCTGCTCCCTGCTTCCTGTCCGGCCCTGCTTTCGCCTGCCAATCTGCAGGCCTGAAGGGTGGGAAATTTAAACAGACATCATAGCTCAGAATGGAGTCTGAGGAGAAAGACTTTGCTTGATTGCAAAAAGGAGGTACAAAACATTTTCCGAATAACGAATCTTTCAGCTCTGAAATAAGGTAATTTTGGTTCGGAAACAAAACTCTTCATTTCATTTTGTGTACAAAACATCCGAAAATGGCGTTTTGGGGCACAAAACATTTAGTTGCCAAAATGTTTTGCACATCCCTAATTGTTACTACACTTACTCAGAACATGGTCTGCGCAATCACAGTCTGCTACTATGCCTTTGCTTCAGTTAGGCCAGGTGGGTTGGAATTAGCTTCGAAACCATTTTGTAAGAATTCAATAAGAGGATTGTTAGTCTGGGCAAAGTATCCTAGAATGCTAAAGTACTCTTGGAGGTGCAACTGCTTAGATTACCCCACCTTCTGAGGTTTTGTCTTATTTTTTATGTTTATTGTAATCCTTGGGCCATGTTTTATTGTGTACATTTCAGTAATTACAGCTCAGCGGCACACAAGAACTATAATGTTCAGCTATCTGATACAATAAAGCAATCTGGCCCAGAACTGAGAAATTCTACAGTATTTTAGGGTAAGGGTGGAGAGACTTAAAGCTTCTGAGAGCTACATTTTTTCACCAGAAGCCTTGCAAGTACCAGCACAAAACAGCAGATTGGGCTGGTGAAGCCAGTTACAAAACTGCAGTCTGTACAAATTGTACATTGACAGAATAAGGGATTTTAACTTCTGATACAAACAGGCAGGTGGACCCCTTTTTAGAACCAGGGCCTGCTCTGAGACACCAAAAAGCCTAAAGGCTAGATTGAGGACTGCATTTGAATTGTCATTTTGGCAGGAAGCTGAAGCCTGACTTTGATTCTCCCCCCGCCCCCCCAGCCAAGCCAGTGAACAGAAATGCTATTCTTGAGAGTCTGGGAAAGAAGGGGACTTTTCCGTCACCCTCCCAGCCTTGAAGCTGTTTACTGCCTTGCAAAAAGCCTTGCTAAAACCATTCATGAGAACTAGTTTGACATGTCAAGCATAATCATATCTGGCTGATTTAGCAAATTATAAAAAAAACCACATAGAGATGATAACACCTATGTCATGCTATGGGGGCTAACACAGTCATATGGTGGCGCAGTGGTAAAACTGCTGCCCTGTAACCAAAAGGTTACAAGTTCGATCCTGACCAGGGGCTCAAGGTTGACTCAGCCTTCCATCCTTCCGAGGTCGGTAAAATGAGTACCCAGAATGTTGGGGGCAATATGCTAAATCATTGTAAACCGCTTAGAGAGCTCTGGCTATAGAGCGGTATATAAATGTAAGTGCTATTGCTATTGCTATATAACACTCGCTCATGGAACATTCCCTGTCTTCTAACATATTTCTCTGGGTTGAAGAACATCAACAAAAGATCTGAAATGGCTACAAGCCAGAGCCAGCTGGACATTTTAAAAGTGTCTCTATCTTGAATTTGATCAAAGAGTCAGGCCAAGCTCCTGATTGGCTCCTCCCTGAAGGGGGAGTGAGGAATTCGGAGAGCCGTGCAGGAATTTGTTTATCAAAGAGGAGACACTCTGAGTAGATGAGGTGATTGTTTTGGCTTTGAGAGGTGGGCAAAAAGGTATAAAAAGCTGCAGACAGCCATTCATGAGGAAGGGTAGGCATGGGCTTCTTCATGGAAGAGGCACCATGTAGCCCCTCCTTGTATCTTCAGAGTCAGTCACCCTACTACCGGAGAAGCCAGTGGAGATTTTGTTCCAGCTCACCTGGAAACTGGTAATTATTGCCCACGCCATGCCTTTCACAGCTAACCATTTCTGACTAACCTCCCTGCTCCACCCCGCCCCCCACACCTTTCTACCTCTTTCTCCTCCCTCTCCCTTCTGACCCTGGATCCTCTCTCTTACATATCCAAATTCCAGTGAAGTCCAAGTCTTTTGTCCTCTGTATGCTCCATATACTCCTTTTCATCCTCCATGGCTCCATATCTCTCTCTCCCCCAACATTAATCTCTCCTCCTGTTTTTCCTCTGTGCATGTTCCTCCTGATTCCTGTCTGTTGATTGGAGCTTCCAGCAAAGTTCCCACCTCTGAACCTGTCTGTCACATTGTTAACCGATTCCTCCTTCTCCTTCCTTGATTTTTCTGAACATGTCTCAGTCTATCCCTCTTCAGCTAACCATGCCCCCACCACAAGAATGCTTTCGATTAGATAAATGCTCATGTCATTAGGAAACATGTCGATGGCACTGAGTAAAAGTTCGAAATTGCTCTTAGTTAAGCTGACGGGGCGAAGGGCTCACAGGTTTCTCACACACAGGGACTTCATTTCTGTAGAAGCATTCTTCCTCTGCAAGAAGCCTTTATATCACTGTTACTTTAGCCAGATAGGATTGAAATTGCCTCACATTTCACTCTATGCCCAAAATGTCTCAACTGCTTGTTTTATGTACTCAGTTACATATATACTGATTTGCCAAAGTACTGCTCTGAATTGTAGACATGATATTAGGGAAACTGATCTGTTGCTCTTATCTGTCTGCTTGCCATATGTACTCATTTAAGTTTTCACTAAAGCTTTTAAATTACAGCCTGTGTGGGATGCCTCTTGCCTCCCCTTTCCCCCCCAAATGCACGTGAATTCAGGGATAAAGAATCTGAGGGAGACTGATTGGCTGCAGTGTGTCTGTGACAGCCAGGCTGTTCACAACACTTCAAACCCTCTGGATTATGGGAGGAGTGCAAGAAAGACTGGTTTTTGGAAGAAAAAGATGGAGACACATGAATGGGAGAGAAAGTAAAAGTTACCTTGGTCACTTGAAGAAAGAGGGCAGATTCATGCATACAATGGCAAATCCAGCTGTAGAAAACACCAGTTTTCTATGCTGGGTTCTTGAGCAGTGCTGGGTTCTTGAGCAATGCTGGGTTCTTGAGCAGCACTTCCCTCTGAGAACCAAACATTTGTGATCAACTTTACATCCCAGCTACAGATATCAGGTTTCCAGAGAAAAGCGTAGCTGATAACATGAAATTAGTGACTTCACATGGCACAGAAATGGGCAGAATTACCAGCTCAGGCCAGGAGCACACAAGACTTATTGTATGTGTGAAGCTGCCCTCTCCCTTTGATCAGAATTATTTTTATTTCCTCTCCCATTAATGTCTCTGTTTTTTCTTCCATGAAGCAGCCTTTCTTGAACCCCTCCTATAATTCAGGGGGTTTGAAGTTATTCTGTAAACATGTGAAGCAGCCCAGACAGAGATTAAAAATGAGGCAGCCACTCAGGCAGCAAATCACATTTGAAATACTTGCAGGAAGAAAAGGAATGGAGAAGCAAGCCCATCTGCAAGCTCATATGCAATCCGTAGCTCCTGAGCTACCTAATGGCCACCTCTGTTTGGGGTGCTTAAGGGCAAATGGGAACAACAGCTAGGGAGGGTAGCTACGTTTTGTTATCTAGTAGGAGAAGCATACAAATGGGTGTCAGCCATTTGCACTTTTAAAATGTCAAACTTGGCAAACCATAGCAATCATAACCAGGATAGAAAAGGTTCCTCACAGGAAAGAAATATTCTTTCTGTTTAACATGAACATTTCTTGAAATACTGAGAAGGGAGTAGTGCAGACAGCGGCGGCTGGTGCAGGCGCCGCACCATCTTTAACTGTAAATTAGTACGTGCTTATCTCTCCTTTCGCCGCACCTGAAAGCTGTTCAGAGCAGCAGCGCACTGCCCAGTACCCACTGCAGTGGAGGATCAGCTCCACCACTCAGCTGGCCTCTGCACATGCATGGAGGCCATTTGCTGAAGGACCCGATCCTCCATCCTCCACCACAGCGGGTGCTGGGTGGCATACCACTGCTCTGAACAGCTTTCAAGTGTGGCAGGAGGAGAGGTAAGCACCTATTAATTTACAGTTAAAGGTGCTTCCCCCCATCTCCCATGGCATTTGTACTGGCTGCCGCTGAGTACAGCCCTAAGGGAGAAGATATGGCCAAAGATTCCTAGATGGTTGAGAAACAACAACAAGAATAAGCAAAGTTCCCAGATCATTTCCAGAGTTCAAGGATAACATCTTTGCCCTAAAAATGGGGGACAGTTGAAAATTACTCCCCCTTTTGCACAAATAGACTTAAGTGTCTTCAGGTCACACAAGAGCAACTTAGAATTCAAACCAAGATCTATTGTATACTTCTGTAGCACAATGGAAAACATCATCTCAACTAGAGGGGGAAATTCAGAAGCAGTAATGAAAGTGAATTTCATTTCAATGTACCTCTCATTGCTCATAATATAGTTATAGCCCTATTACCCAGCTTCACATGGTATTGAATTACTTGGAAAGGGATGCAGTGGGTTGGTGAATGAATGGAAGTAGTAAAATGGCAAGAGCAACAGGAGAGAAGCATGTACTTTTTGTTTTGATGCTTGCTATGCTTTATTCTAAAAAGTCACACTTTGTTTCCAAATGATTTATTTCCTCATCTAATTCAGATGTCTAATAAAAGGCCAACCTTTCCAATGAGTGTCATAAAGGAGAGAAGAAGAAACAGATATAGAGATGTTACAGAATGTCATAGATAGAATGCTTCTGAAATTATCTATGGGGGAGTTTCACATAATCAAGGCTTGTTCTTAAAGTGGAACTGATGCATCAGAAATCTGATGTTCCATAATTTTTTTTCATTTTTGTGTACTGAATACTGTGCATGTAGTTTGCTCTAGCCTATAGTCCCACAGCCTAGACTAATAGTAGACACATACACCACTCCAGAATTCCAGAATTAAATCCAGAATTTATTTTAGAAATTCTCCAATTCCAGAATTTATTTTAGAAATTCTCCAATTCCAGAATTTATTTTAGAAATTCTCTTAATTAAGCTGGAATTCAGGAGGAGATGAATTTCTAGAACTTTAAAGGAAGTGAATTGCTGAAATCTTCTCATGAGGTTCTATCCAATTTTTTATTTATATAAATTATAGTCATTCCTCACCAACGGCGGGGGCTCCATTCTGGGAAAACCTTGCGGTTGGCGAATTTGCAATTGGCAAGCAATTGAAAACAATTGCAAACAGGAGGTTAGAGGAATCGTGGTTGTGAAAAGACTGCAAAATAATGTAAAAATTGTTTTTAAAAAGTAAACAAAAAATTTAAAAAACTCTCCAAATCCCCGTCAGTAAAAGTAGTGATGAGGAACCCCTGAAAATCACCCCTTGATCCCCCCAAATCACCACTGAAAATTGGAGGGAAACCCCCCAAATTGCCAAAATATCTCACCAAACCATGGATACTCGGGACGCGGTTGGCGAGACCAGTCACAATTTCCCATTTGCAGATACTCAAAGCCACAACTGGGGAAAACGCGGCTGGTGAGGGATGACTGTACTTAT
Organism: Hemicordylus capensis; assembly: GCF_027244095.1. Lineage (NCBI taxonomy): Eukaryota > Metazoa > Chordata > Lepidosauria > Squamata > Cordylidae > Hemicordylus > Hemicordylus capensis. Next base: position 102,872,116 of record NC_069657.1, on the reverse strand, counting down.
CAATATATCATACAGAGAGAAACCTTGAGTGTGGCCCAGATATACAGTTTGTGGCTAAGAATGTATGATGAATTTGTATGCATGTGACGAGAAAAGTTGATCCAGATCATCTGAGTCTTCAGTTTAGAATGAAAGCTGACTATAGCAAACTGTCTAATCCTTCCATCACTGCATTTAAGATAAGGCATATATTCTAAAATCAGTCATTTAGGGCCAAACTGCAAATGACATTAAAACATGTCATCATATATCTAGGGGCATAATTTTAGAATCCACAGGGACCCAATCTGGATCAGAACTTCCATGCTGTTTTCCTGCTGAAAATCTCCCTCCAAATTTAGGATTTGTAACAATGGCATCTGGCGGTGGGGCTTGTTTAGTGGGGGGAAAGCTTGGAAGTATTGATTAAATATCCCCTACCTCAATGCCAGTTCCAATCCAGATTCCAATCAGATCCCCATTTGGATGCTCTTTTTGTGGGCTCTGCTATTTAGCAACACCCTACATAGTGTTCTGAAGTCCAGTTATGATGAACAGCATTCCAACCTTCATCCGCAGGTGCAGATTGTCATGCAGAGATTTAAAAAGCCTTACCTACCAAATATATTCTTCTATATTACTACTAAAAATATAAAATATCTTGCCTTTGCATTCATTCATTCCTTTCTCCTTCCCTCCGTCTGTAACAAAAGAAGAAAGCGATGATGGTGCCATTGGTGTGATCCATCTTAAGTCGGAGGAAACCTATTTGCCAAAAAAAGACATTGGTCTTCAGCTGGTGAGCTGGAACCCACCATCTGATGACTAATGCCTTATTACAGGAATTCATATGTTTGGGTTTCCAGATGCTGTTGGAAAACAACTCCGAAATGATAGGATTTGTAGTCCAACAACATCTGGAGACTGAGAACCCCTGACTTATCAGGTACCCACTCGTGTGAGAACAAGATTCTTCCCTACAGTATATCCTCTTTACCCCCAAAATCTTTACTGTGTAGGCTCACTAAATGGATGGCTTTAAGAGGGGTTTGGATAACTTCATGGAGGAGAGGTCTGTCAATAGCTACTAGTAGGAGGGCTATAGGCCACTTTCAACCTCAAAGGCAGGATGCCTCTTAGTACCATTTGCAGGGGAGTAACAGCAGGAGAGAGGGCATGGCCTCAGCTCTTGCCTGTAGGCTTCCAGTGGCATCTGGTGGTGGGCCACTGTATGAAACAGGATGCTGGACTAGATGGGCCTTGGGCCTGATCCAGCAGGGCTGTTCTTAGCTAGTCTTGAACAGCATTTGGGAGAGCAGGCAATGCTGATATACTGCCTACATACTGCTTTTCATAATGAAAGAGCTTTTGCTCCTGTGTGGAGATTGGAATGGTTAGTTTCTCCAGTGATAATGCTTTCAGGGCCAAGTTAATAATAATAGTCTAATAAAACCAGTATTTAGCAAGGAAATAAAGAGAGATTCTTAACCTCTAAAGGAACTAGCAAGAATCACCCAAGAGGCAGTAACAAATGTTAAGTGAAAGTATATTTAAAATAGTAGCATGACACCAGTCTTTTAATCACAGGTTTGCTTCCTCAATGGCCCTTAAAATGCCTCAAACCTTCTAATTACCATAAATATTTACTAACTGGATAATCATGTGTAGATTAATATTCTCTTGTGCAAAGTGTAATTAAAAATGTGAATCAATAAAAATGCAATTCTGGATGGTTATTTTATTGCTTTAAAAGTCAGCCTAATTGAAATTGAATGAAAGTAGTAATTTTAATGCATTTAATATTTTTGCGAAGCTCCCATTAATTTTCATAGAACAGCTAAGCAGCCTGACCACAAAGCTACATCTATAGAATTTTTCTTAACAAGAGTTCAAGACATTGATATTAACTTTGGTTGCCAATATTTGTACAGCACTACAAAGCATCTGTACACATTAACAGAATTCACCACGTAACTGTTTTGAGCAGTTCCTACACAATACACTTATTTTTATTTTGTTCACATATGTATTAGAAAATAGGATTTTAAAAAAACAGATCTCTCCACTTTTAGTAGAGCCCTTTGTATGTAGCCTATAAATGCCAACTTCTGCAGTAAATCTGACTTTTAAAAATACCTTTTCAAGGAATGCCTCCAAATCTTCTTGCTGTCTTACATTTAATGATACTATGGCCCGGTTCAGATGTACCAGTTAACTAGAGTTAAGCATGGCCAAGGTTTCAATTCTGAACTCCAAATTGTACCACAGAAGTTCACCAAACCATGGGCAACTGAAAAAGAGGGAAGCCCCTCCCTGCTGCCCACCCACCAAGGCATCCCCGCCACCTCTATGATTGGAGTTTGGAATAGGCACAAAACTACAGTTACAGCTGTGTCAGCATTCGAGCATAACACTTCAGTGTCAAAACCTCAGTCGTCAGTGGCAAAACTTAGAGATAACCAATGCTTCCAAATTGAGATTGGCAAGGAAAACTAGAGTTAGCTTTTGGCTGGTAACCATGGTTTCGTGAGTTTGGGCGTACTGCAGTTACAACCTCAACTTAACTGTGGTAATCCTGTACATCTGAACTCAGCCTCCTTTTAGATCCTGTCAAAAATGTGCCTTACAATCTCTTACTTAGACAAGTATCTACACTGTGACATTGTGATAAGAAGGACTTTATTGTGAAAGGCAGAATTACATTTTGCTTTTTTGCATCTATTACTGATGGACTCTAACTGCTTTAGATGTAGTTTAATAAAACTACAATCTAAAAGTAATTTTAACTACTACTTAATTAAATTTTAGTAAAAGCAATTGGACTTACTACTTTTTATAACTATTCTCTCTCCAACCCAGGCTGATATATTAGAACATTAAAAATATATAAATAAGCCAAGTTTAGGGACTTTAGATATTTAAATTATCTAAAGCTGCACTCAGACAATTTAAATTATCTGAATGAAAAACAAAGTGCTGGTTATTACCTGTTGAAATAAGAGCATCTCCTTCTCTGTTTGCTTTTAGGAGGGCCCTGAAAATGTACCTATTTTCCCAGGCTTTGGAAAGTGACAAACATTGAATCCAATCTAATTCCTACCAGAGAATCCACTCAGAACAATCCCCCATTGGCTTGTGGGTCTGGGGGTGGTTGGCAACCTATGTGCACTACACCACCACTTGCTTTGGGCCACCCTGGTGCCCCCCAAGTGGAGTTATGGGGCTGCTGAAATTCCCCATTATTCCCTATGGGGGGAAAGCTTAAAGATGTGCAAACATCTTTGAATCACCCCTTTCACCAATTTCTTTGAAGTCTGGGTGGTAGCAGGCACCCATTGGGGCACTACCACATGACCGACTCTTCTTCCCTGAAATCCCTTTTCTGCCCCAAATCTGCCACAAAGAAATGCCAACTTCAAAAATATTTCTTAAATCACCCCTTTGCCCAATTCCTTTGAAATCTGGGTGGTAGATTCCTTGCACCCATTGGGCACTACCATCCACCACAACCCGCTCTGGGCCACCCTGGTGCCCAGCGCAGGGTGTTATAACAAAGGCTGCTGAAATCCCCATTATTCCCTATGGGGGAAAGCTTAAAGACTCATAAACTTCAACAATCATTTAAAAATCACCCCTTTGCCTAAATCCTTTGAAATGTGGGTGGTAGCTTCCTTGCAGCCATTGGGCAATACCACCCACCACATCCCACTCTGGGTCACCCTGTTGCCCCCCATGTGGAGCTATAAGGCTTCTGAAATCCCCATTATTCCCTATGGTGAAAAGCTTAAAGATTTTTCAACAACTTCAACAATTCTTTAAAAATCATCCCTTTGCCCAATTTATTTGAAATTTGGGTGGTAGCTTCCACGCATTGGGCACTATCACTCAAACTACTTTGGCCATAAAAGGTCTGAATCTCTGAAATTTTCAGGTCTGAATCTGGGGAGATTTGTTTTGTACCCAAATCTGGGCAATTGAGGACAGGGGCAATTTTTAAATCTACAAATCACCCAAATCAGCCAGATTCAGGTACAAATCATTTTGTACCTGAATTGTTTCTCACATCCCTAATAATAATTACATAAAATAAGATTGTTCTCTTTCCTAGAGGGCTCCCAGGCGAAAAAGAAACATAAAATGGACACTAGCAAGAGCCACTGGAAGGATGCTGTGCTGGTGCTTGATAGGACAGTTGTTCTCCCTCTGCTAAATATGAGAGAACCGCCACTTTAAAAAGGTTTATCTTTGCTCAGTTAGCAGGGGATTCACAGATCAGGAGTTCCAGAGACTGATTGTATACCAGTGAATTTAAAATGATTGCGTAAATATTGTAAGAACAAAGGGGCAGCCTATTAATACAGCTGCAGAATCTTCTTTTCTGGACACTTGAGTCCTGTGAGTATCAAAGCAGGCCTGTGAACAGCAAGTTCAATTCAGGGCTTTCCACCTTCCTAGCACAACTGCTGTCCTCCTAATCCAAGCTGAATTCTAGAATATTCTGGGTGCAGCCAGCCCCTTTAGAAATGCTACACACTGCACATGTTCCTAGCAAACACTGTAACTTTAGGAATTATTGAAGTGGGTTGCCATGCACTCTGCTGGTAATTGCATGAAACCCAGATCTTTCTTAGCAACTGATTTGATATTTCTGTTTAGTTTTCAGTATGATAAATAATAATGATTTTTTCAATAACATACTTTTTCCCCTTAATGGATAAACATTATTGTTGTTGTTAGTTAAACTATATTAGTGAACTACTGACAAACGTAGTCTAACTATCCCACTCTTCCCCCAAGGAGCCCAGAGCACTGTACATGGTTATGTTTATAAATAATTATAAGGACCTACAGCACACATCTGTGAATGAGTGGCAACCAGATGAGTATCATGGGTGGGGCAGCCTCCACGCGGAATGCTGGGCAGAGCACTGCTACTCACAGAGGCTGCCAGGTGCAGTCGTTAACCGAGGTGATGTCTTTTAGAACTACCTCCCACCATACCTTGCCCCCACCCTGCTGCTGCCCTCACCATCCACCTCTGGTCTGGATCTAATGGCATTATGCTCCCCCCCCCCCCCGTTACAGGGCCCAGGACAGACTTGAGGATGCCCATACTGCAGCTTCTGTTAAGAAATCCTTGCATAAGCTCAGAGGCCCAGTCATCATTGGTATTTGTTGATGCCTTCCCTATTACTGTGTCTCCAAACTGGAGAAGACTTCATCTGATTAATTTCTCCTGATTAATCCACCCCTCTCCATGGTAATGTGCATTACTTCACAATGTGTGTGTGTGTGTAGTATTTAGAAGTCCAGTTCATGTTTTTGTTGTAGCTGTAACTTGGTAGTGTATGAGGATAATCCAGGCCAGGTTTTGCAGAGAATCCAGAGAAGACCTACTAGGCCTTTGTAACCTGGCTTGTGTGAAATTCAAATAAAAACTGCTTCTCCAAACTCTTCTTTTGTATTGTCTTCAGACATCAAGAAGCTTAATTTTTCATAGTGGTGCTGAAGGTGGGATTCCTGACACGGTGAGAGGACTGCTCATATTTGTACTCCCATTTCAAACTTTTTGTGCTAAATAGCAATCAGTAAACAGCAAACATGGCTGCTCTTCCTGCCTCCCCCACCCTTTGAAACTCATGCATCCCATACAGCCCAAGGTAGGGATGTACACGGAACCAGTTCTGTGCACTCCGAGGAGGGGTGTTTCTTTAAGGGGCAGGGGAGGCACTGCCTGCCTGTCAGCCCCCTCCCCGCCACTTCCCGCCCACTGGCGCTCTTGTAAAAAGTGGGCATGTGTGACTGCAGTGTCCCTCCCTGCCCCCCGGTCAGCATTGCCATGGAAGTGGCCGTTGTACGTGCATTCTATGCGCACACACATTGGCCACTTCCTGCATTGGCCACTTCCTGGGGCACAGGGAGGGATGCTGCAGTCCCACATGCCCACTTTTTACAAGAGCACTGGCACAGGGAAAGCAGCAAGGAGGGGGCTGGCAGGTAGGCAACTCCTTTCCTGCCCTTTAAAAAAAAAAAATCTGCCCTCTGAACCAGCTCGAACACTGGTCTGTGGAGCTGGTTCGGCACTCCTAGAATGGAGCACCAAATGGATTGTGCATAGCCCTAGCACTAGGGCCTCTTCGGGACAAATGGATTCAGTGGTTAGAAGTCTTATTCTGTACCATGGAAATAAAGAGTGAGTCCAGGTAGTGTACTCTCCTCCTACATGGGACCAAGTGTATGATGTTTTTGTCACTCTCCCTGATAATGGGGATGGTGAGGATTACAACAAAGCACTGACAAAATATTTTTCCCCCCAAAGAAAAATATTGACTTTGAAATTTATATGTTTCACCAGGCATCACACAGTCAAGAGGAATATATGGGTGAATTTGAAGCACATTTGAGACATCTTGCTGTTTCCTATGATGAATTAACCAATATTGACAGAGAAGTGAGAGCTCAAATACTTCAAGGATGCATCTGACCTCATCTCAGGAGGCCGATACTCAGATATCCAGATTGCTTATTGTAGAAAATTTTGGACATTCCACGAGCCTATGAAACAACTGAAGTGCATGCCCAGAAGAATCTGCAATGGCCATCAGAACACGAAGGAGAAGAGATTGATTCCATCTTCTCACACTATGATGAAACAAAGACAAAACATCTCATGTTATCATTGTAGCGGTCGGTATCCTCATGAACACACTTGTCCAGCCAAAGGAACCATGTGTCATAAATGTAGCAAACTGAACCACATTACTGCAGTTTGCAGGTACAACATGTTTCATTCTCAAAGTTGGCAAGTCAACATGTAAGACTGTTAACAGGATTGTATCAGTCCCTATGGATTACTCTGTGTTAGACCTACTTCCTGGCAAATCCTGCTGATGACAGAGGTACTGAAGGAACAGATCACCTGTATGCTTTCATTGTCTCTACCACACACAAGGCATTAGGTGATCACAAGAGTTAACCACATCGTACCATTCTGCTACAGGGACAAGAGATTGAGGTCCTCATAGGGCCATCCTTAGGGTGAGATGGCCAGGGCAATTGCCCTGAGCCCTGCCCTGGGACAAGTCCCACTCTGCTCAGCAGCCTGCCCTTTCTTTTGCTGCTCCTCCTCTGCAGACTGTAGGAGCAGCAACTCTTAACTGTTCCACCACACTGCCTCTCCTCCATCCCACTCAACAGCCCCAGGAGCTCCAGAGCAAGCAGCAGGGGCGGATCCATGGAGAGGGGCTGCAAGAATTCAGTTGCACCCCCTGTGGATTTGTATCAAGATTGGCAGTTCCTTGGTAGGAGCAGTGTCAAAAAAAGGGTTAATTTCCCTTCTTATTGTTAGTACTCCTGCCCTTCCCCAGCAGGAGCAGCAGCTGCCTGATTCGTTATCCTGGAGTCTTATGATCCTCCCCCATGCTGGCCAACATTTGCAATGTTAGAGCAAGGAGAAAGCCATAAGGAAGAGAAGCTCAATTGCAATGGGAAGTGGTGGGATGAAGTTAGCTGGGTTTGTCTCCTTCCAGGAAAGTAAAACATCACACCCCAACCCTTATCTGTTTGTTTTGTTTGTATGTGAAACCACTGTATTTCTTCCCCCACATGTGTGCATTAGTGAGAGAAGCCCCAGTCCCACTGAAAATTTCTTTTGGGGTGTGTGTGTGTTAAACTTTAAAAAAAAAATCATTTTCAAAGTACAAGCCAAAACTGTTATAGCACAAACTTGCAAGAAAAACCCTCCCCATCTCAACAATATACCTTCTTGTGCAGAAATTAGTACTGTACAAAACTAAAAACCTCAAAAAGAATAAGAGGGCAGAAAAAATGCTCCAACAAAATGGGCTTTTGTTCCTGCCTTGGTTTACCATGTCTTGGCTGTTGTGTTGCTTATAGCTCTAATATGGTCAATGTGTATGGTCCACCACTCTTAATTAAAATATTTATATTTTTTAACAACAAAGTTCTTAAGATGGCTTAAATAGCAAAATAAGAGGAAACTTGCTGATCTGGTGCAGAGCATCTGCACCACTAGTCCCCCCACCCCTGCCGCTTTTTGGCTTGCCACCCCCACCACATTCTTCCCAGTCACTCCTCTTTGTCTCCCCCTGTCCGCAGCCACTGCATCCGCCCACCTGCCGGGCCCAATTGCCATTCGCGGCCACTTAGGCTGCCCGCCAGTTGTGGCAGCCCACTATATGCGGCCACCTGTTGTGGCCGCTGCAACTGCTTGGGCCGCCCGCCGGCTGGGTGCAGCCTCTCATACCACCCGCTTGTCACAGCCGCCCACCTGCCAGGCCCACCTGCCATTCATGGCCGCCATTCGCGGCCGCCCATCAGCTGGGCCTGGTTGCCGGTTGCGGCCACTCTGGCCAGCCGCCTGCCGGGCTGCTCGCCTGTCTGCCAGCCACCCATCTTCTCCCTGTTCCCCCCAGCTGGTGGCCATTCGCTGGGCCGCCACTTCTCCCCGCCTTGTGGTCCCCTGTCACTAATTGGCAACTCTTGTGTGAGGGCTGCCACACATGGGATTAGCAACAGGTGCGCCTAAGATAATTAAATGAGGAAATGGTTCTTTCTCAACCTGTTCCTAAAAGTAAAGTCGTGCCGTTGAGTCGGTGTCAGCTGCTGGAGAACACAGAGCCATGTGGTTTTCTTTGGTAGAATACAGGAGAGGTTTGCTATCTCCCGCACAGTATGAGATTAAGCCTTTCAGCATCTTCCTATATTGCTGCTGCTCAATGTAGGTGTTTCCTGTAGTCTGGGAAACATACCAGTGGGGATTTCTACTTACTATTTTGTTTGCTTTGTGCTTGTAACAGTTGCTCATATATAAATAACTTGCAAATTGTATTTTTCTGCTGTCCTGTTTGAAATCAAATTGGTGGCTTTTCCTTCTGTAGTGTAGACACACTATACAATGTAGTGTATAGACATACCCTATAGTTACATATGCTTTTTTGCAAAACCTCTGCAAGGGAAAGAGGAAGAGGGCAGGGGTCACAGGATTGTACATGTGAAATCTGGTATCAGTAGGTATGTTCAGAATTTCTTCCAAGAATCTTCCCCTGAGTATATTTTGGTGTAAAAAGTAGTGCACTCAGCTAAGTGGCAGGGCAAGGTGGTGGTGCAGGGTGGTGGAGGAATGAGAGAAAAAGGAAGGAGAAGGAATGCATTTCTAAATGCACTATGCTCATGTTTGCAGTCCAGAAGGTCTGTGTGAGAACTGTGAAGCAAGGGGCATGTGTTGTGCTTTTAACTTTTTTCTTTAAAATGCCCTTATGTGTCCAAGCTGGTTGGACATGGCCAAAACCCTCACTCACTCACACTATTTACATAGCATGTCATCAGTCAGTGTGACTCTGTGATCATATGAAATGTTAAGGAGGCCCCACACACATGCTGATTTGCCCCTAGCCCCACACCCCCTTAGAGACAGACCTGCTCGTAGACACGAGGTACATTCAATGTGATGGACAAACATATGATATGTAACTTGACAAACCAGCACTTCAAAATACAAAAGTGAAGATTTATACATATGGAGCATGTCAGTCATTAAAACTCTATGGATAGTTTTTAACACATCTGCAATTTAAAGATGCCCAAACAACTGCAACATTTCAGGTCACAAAAGATGGACCCGATATTCTTCTTAGATGTGATACAGCACTTGCTTTGAAACTCATTTATATGGCTTACAACATTCAGCCAACACAACTGGATCAGGTTCTCCATGATCATGCTTGTATTCCATGGCACAGGAAACATAAGACTTGTCAAGTCAAACTCCATATAGATACCTCAGTAAAGCCTGTCATTTTGCCACACAGATACATTTCATTCCATGTAGGAAATTAGTTGAAGAAAAATTAGAATGCCTAGGAAAATAAGACATCATTGAGAAGGTAAAAGGCCCAACCCCTTGGGTGTCTCCAACTATTGTGGCACCCAAACCTAAACATCTTGGGAATATTCACCTTTGCATTGACATGCAGTTACCCAATCAAGCTATCAAATGAAAATGCCATATTATACTCACAGTGAATGACATTATTGCAGATCTCAATGGAGCTAAAACATTATCCAAGCTGGGCTTGACAGCTAGTTATCACCAGCTTGAGCTTCATCTTGATTCAAAATACATCACCACATTCACCACTTTTGTTGGTTTGCAATGTATAAGCAGTGTAGCATTGGCATCTCATCCGCTGCAGATATTTTTCAAAATGTTATCCGTAAAACTCAGTCCGGGCTGACTGAGATGCTAAACTTTAGTGACACATTCTCATATTTGGCACTATGCAGCTAGAACATGATGAACAGCTTGCCTCTGTTTTAAATCAAATAAGTAATACAACCTCACTTTGATTCCAGACAAATGTGAATACAACAAAAATATACTTGCGTTCTTTGGATATGTTTTCTCAGCTGTTGGTATTTCCCCAGATTCAAAGGAAGTCATACCCATTAAGAATGCAGCAGATACTAGGGGTGCACGAATCGATTTTTTCATTTTGATTTGCACCCGAATCAAACACCCTAGATTCCATTTGTACCCGAATTTTCCTAATCCAAATTAATTCAGATCAATAAAAGGGTCCCAGGGCCAAAAGAGAGGGGTGGGTGGTAGTGCACAATGGGTGGAAGCTACCACCCCAATTTCAAAGAAATTGTGCAAAGGGGTGATTTTTAAAGAATTGTTTGAAGTTGGCACATCTTTAAGCTTTGCCCCATAGGGAATAATAGGGATTTCAGCAACCTTATAGCTCCACATGGAGTGCAGCAGGGTAGCCCAGAGAAGGTTGTGGTGGGTGGTAGTGCCCAATGAGTGCAAGGAAGCTACCATCCAGAATTCAGAGAAATTGGGCAAGGGGTGATTTTTAAATGATTTTTGAAATTGGCATGTCTTTGGGGCAGATTTGGAGCAGAAAGGGGATTTCGGGGGCAGAAGAGTGGGTCATATGGTAGTGCCCCAATGGGGCAGAGAATTATAGATTCTCTGGTAGCAAATTGAATTCAATGACAAACACTGAATCCACTCTCATTTGCTACCAGATAATCTACTCTCAGAATACCTCAGAAACAGCAAAACCCAGTGCCCCATGGTCTTGTGGGTTTGGGAGTGGTTGGCACCCTATTTGCATCACACCACCACTCGCTCTGGGCCACCCCAGTGCCCCCCAAGTGGAGTTATGGTGCTGCTGAAATCCCCATTATTCCCTATGGGGAAAATCTTAAAGGCACGCAAACTTCAGAAATTCATTAAAAATCACCTCTTCCACCAATTTCTTTGAAATCTGGATGGTAACAAGCACTACTACATGACCCACTCTTCTGCCCCTGAAGTCCCTTTTCTGCCCCAAATTGCCCCAAAGTCAGCGGGCCAGCATGGTGTAGTGCTGGACTTGGACCGGGGAGACCCGAGTTCAAATCCCCATTCAGCCATGATACTAGCTGGGTGACTCCGGGCCAGTCACTTCTCTTTCAGCCTAACCTACTTCACAGGGTTGTTGTGAAAGAGAAACTCAAGTATGTAGTACACCACTCTGGGCTCCTTGGAGGAAGAGCGGGATATAAATGTAAAAATAAAATAAAATAAAATAAAATGCCAACTTCATAAATTCTTTAAAAATCACCCCTTTGCCCAATCACTCTGAAATCTGGGTGGTAGCAGGCACCCATTGGGGCACTACCACCCGAGTCACAGTGGCACTCCTAGGAGGCACCCACAGGCAGAAACTGACACTGTCTGTCCCCATTGTCCCATAGGGTGTCTGGAAACATGGAGAGTGAAATAAAGTAGTTTATTTAGGAAATCCATCAGGGAGATAGATTAAGACCGATCATGCTTCATTGCTAGCTACATAGAGGAAGAGGGGAAGAAAGAAAAAGGAAGTCTCTCTCTCCAGGTGAGAGAATGAAACCTGAGACTCAGTCTAGGAAAGAGAAAAGAGAGTAAAGAAAGCATGGTCAGAGTGGGAATGCCCTTTCTGGCTATCTCAACCCCTCATGAGCCTAGTGGTCAATAGAGTTGCTGATGATAAGAGCCATAAGATCCTTACTGAAGGATCATTTAAATTTATTCATTTATGAATAAATGAACCTTACTTTATGTTGAACTTCAGCATCTCTGTCAGTTCATTTCCCTGGGACCAGAACTTGGCACAAAAATTATTCTGATGTGGAACTGTTCCACCCCAGCTCGCTAATTCCCCACACAAAGCCCAAAGGCATTTAGGGGTGTTCACCAACCACCCTAGAGCAGTTCCATTAACAGCTTTGAAACCAAGCCCTTAGCCAGGGTTAAGGGCTTGAACAACCCTGGCTCCAGGATCAAGTGTTCACTGGGACTACGTTCAGCACCAGTGGACAAAGAGATGGGTGCCTAGAACGCCTGTCTCCAGGGGGGATCCTCCAATACATTGTGCATGTTGTGCAGTGCACTGTGGGATAACCAGAGGCTGGAACAGTTGTGTATGAAAAAAATTCATTTTCTGCCTAAATGATTACAAGAAACTTTAAGGAGTGACAGAGAAAAAAAAACTATGAAATGAATATCAAAAGATTTGCAAATATGCTGAAGGATACCCAGATGTTAACACTATAAATAATGTAGATTTTATTGCCAAAGAACTGTATCACCATGGCATGTGTTGCACTGTGTACCAGAAAAGGGAGAAGCTGATTCTTTTAAAGCTAAAGAGCATTATTTATGGTATAGTATGAAAAAGAGGTATAAATAGCATTTGAAGCCATGCACACATTCATTGAGCAGTCCAGTGCATCTGATAAAGAAACATATAGCTCTATTGTCCAAGATCTACAAATGTAGTTTTGGAGACATATCAAGTGCATGCACTATTCAATATTTCAAGAAAAGGCTACTGTAACATTTTGGTGATAAGCTGAAGAAGAGCACAGCTAATCAAAGAAGAGGAAACGATATCTTCAAGGGCAGTGTAAAAATGGAAACAACTGCAAAGGAAGTGTTCAATGAAAAGGAGAGTACATCAATAGCAGTTCGTGATGCAGCATCTGTTCTGTGTAATGAATTTTAAAAGAAAAAAGAAAATGCAAGGCATCTTACCAAACCAATAATAAAAGATGCTTGATAAGGAAAAACAAATGTTCCTGAATTTTGCTTGAATCTTATGAGTGTGCACTTATTTGGTGATAAATTGAATGATATTGGGCTTGTTCCAAAATGAATGCAGAGAAGCCCCACATGGAATGAATGTCCCATTTGTTATTTCCATTCATGTTCAGAATGGAATTCATGTTCAGAACAGGAGTTCCATTCATATTTCCATTCATGTTCAGAACAGGAGGGCTTAACTTATAACATGGTAGAACAGAAACCTCTTTCACCTCCACTCCACCCCCTTTATTTTTCTGCTTGAAATTAAAAAAATGAGAAACGTGCTCTTTATTTTATTTATTATTTCTTTATTTAACACATTGTATACCACCCAAAATACAAGTCTCTGGGCAGTTTACAACCTCCACTGGCAGTGGACGTGGTGTCATTCCAGGGTATTGTAGGAAAGGGCTTTTTGTGACCACTTTTAGTGCTGCCCATACTCTAGCAGCCACCATTTTTACCCACAATGCCTCAGAGGTGACAATTTTTTCCATAGTGCCCAGACATATCACTCCAGGGCATTGTGGATAAAAAGTGTTAGCTGGCAAGGGGGTTGCTAAGGTGGTCACAAAATGGAGCTTTCCCACTCTTTTTGTATCTTAAAACAATTTTAAAAGGAGGGGGGAGACCATCTTTTTGCCAACGTAGTGTAGTGGTTAGAGTGCTGGACTAGGACCGGGGAGACCTGAGTTCAAATCCCCATTCAGCCATGAAACTAGCTGGGTGACTCTGGGCCAGTCACATCTCTCTCAGCCTAACCTATTTCACAGGGTGGTTGTGAAAGAGAAACTTAAGTATGTAGTACACCACTCTGGGCTCCTTGGAGGAAGAGCGGGATATAAATGTAATTATTATTATTATTATTATTTATTTACACAGTCAGACAGGTGTTATTGACTGGTTTGTTTTATCCAAACATCGAGTCCTTCCCAAGGACCTAGAATGGCTGAATTTTATTGTCAATGTTGTTGTTGTTATAGATATCGTTGCAGAATATAGGCTGTTCCCAGTAAAGCTGCTTTTTGTATTTGGCTGATGGTGATTTCTGTTACCCCTATGGTGTTGAGGTGCTCTTCAAGGTCTTTTAGAACTGCACCCAGGGCGCCAATTACCACTGGGATTATTTTGGTCTTTTTCTGCCACAGCCTTTCAATTTCAATTTGTAGATCTTTGTATTTTGTGACTTTTTCTATTTCTTTTTCTTCTATTCTGCTATACTCTGGTACTGCTATGTCGATTATTTTGACTTGTTTTTCTTTGTTCTCGACTACAGTTATATCTGGTGTACTGTGTGGCAGATGTTTGTCTGTTTTTAGTTGGAAGTCCCATAATATTTTTGCATCTTCATTTTCTACAACTTTATCAATTTTATGGTCCCACCAATTTCTGACTACAGGTAGCTTGTATTTTTTGCAGATGTTCCAGTGTATCATCCCTGCTACCTTGGCATGCCTTTGTTTGTAGTCAGTCTGTGTGATCTTTTTACAACAGCTGATTAGGTGGTCCACTGTTTCATCTGCTTCTTTACAAAGGTGGCACTTGCTGTTTGTTGTTGACTTTTCGACTTTGGCTCTTATTGCATTTGTTCTTAGTGCCTGTTCTTGTGCAGCCAGTATTAAACCCTCTGTTTCTTTCTTCAAGCTGCCATTCTTAAGCCATTGCCAGGTCTTGGTGATGTCTGATTTTCCACTTATATTGTGCAAATATTGACCATGCAGGGGCTTCTTTTTCAATTTTTCTGCTTGGTTCTTGACTTGTTCTTTCTTTCTTCTAGGCCTGCTTTGTTTCATTGGTGCTGAATAGTTTCGCATTATTGACCATTTGAAGTGCATCTTCTTCACTATCCTTGATATATTCTTCAAGGCCTCTTTTCTCCTCCTCTACTGTTTGATGGACTTGCAGCATTCCTCTTCCACTTGAGCTGCGAGGGAGGTATAGCCTAGCGACATCACTGCAGGGGTGCAGAGCATGATTGATGGTCATGATTTTCCTGGTCTTACGATCCAGCGTCTCTAGCTCTGCCTGGGTCCAGTCTATTATTCCTGCAGTGTATCTGATAACAGGTATAGCCCAGGTGCTTATGGCTTGTATGGTGTTCCCGCCATTGAGTGTGGACTTGAGGATTTTTCTAACTCTCCTGATGTATTCACTTCCAATTTTTCTTTTAACTTCAGTGTGTGCGATGTTATCAGCCTGGAGAATGCCCAAGTATTTGTAATGTTGTTTTTTTCTTCCAGGTTCTTGATGTTGCTTCCATTGGGCAGTTCCATTCCTTCCGTTTTTGTTAATTGCCCTCTGTTCATTATTAATGCAGCACACTTGTCTAGGCCCAACTCCATTGCTATCTGGGCAGACAGTGTATTATTATTATTATTATTAGTAGTAGTAGTAGTAGTAGTAGTAGTAGTAGTAGTAGTAGTGATTTATATATGAGAAAATGTCCTTGAACTCTTGGCTACTGTGGAAGCTTTTTAACAAGCTTCTCTTTATAATAATACTTGGGTCTGCAGCTTAGCCTGGCCAAACCCCAGCCACATGACCCAAGATTGGGATTCCTCTCCAGCTGAGTTCCTGCTGCCAAGATAATAAAACACAGCCTAGAAGAAAAGTCAAGTTTGTAACATTTATTGCATGATGTTCAGTTTAAAGTAGCAATATGCAGAAACAGAAACGACTGTAAAACAGAATAGATTGTAAGAATAGATTGTAGAATAATGGAACAACAATAGATTGTAGAATAACAGATTGTGACAGAATAGAACGTAATAGATTGATGGAATCAGAACAGATTGTAAACCACGCAGAGACATAAGTTTGGGGCAGTGTACAAATACAATAAACATTTTCTCATAATTAAAAATAACAAATAGAAATAAAATAGCAACATCAAACAATGAAGACAGACAGACAACAAGCTTAAAGGCATGGGGTGACAGAAATGGTTAATCTTTATGGTTAACACTTAAGACAAACAGGATGCTAAAGTAGCACGGGTCCACCCAGATGGTAGAACCTGATTCATCATCAAGGGTCTTCATCGCTTTTTTAAAAATCCCATTCAACAGGAATTGAATGAATACCATATTCCGAAATGCTTTTTATTCTCCATTATATCTGGCTTATCCCAACCAAGTAGTTCCTCCTTGTACACACCCTTCTTTATGCCTATTGGTTCACCTCTTCATTATTACCTCCTCCCTCAAGCCCCTCGCTCTGTTTTTCCGTGGATCTGGACTGGCTCGATGTGGTTTTTAGCCAGCATAGATGTCACCAAAACTACTTTTTTCAGGGGGTTCCTTGTGAGTTTTCACCCCATTCTTATTCAGTTGGACACCTTCATCCAGCCACATGGACCTCCAACCAGTTATGTGGAACATGTTCTTCACCAGGGCAGGTAGAGATCAGCTCAGCGGCTTAAGTGAACTTGTATGTTGATTCCTTTCAACTCATCAGTCTTTCCTGTATTGATTAAACTTGTGCAGCTCTTTCACTACAGATTGCTCAGAAGTATTTCATAACTAGAAGCCATGTTCAGCTTTATATATTAATATTCCTATTTGCTTTTTGTAAATATTAATTTGAGCAGACTAAGGAGCATCTGGTATTTTATCCGAAGTGATGGAATGGGGTAAGAAGTAATAATGACACAGTTTAGAGAAATGTAATTATCAAAAATGGAAAGACAGATGATTAAATAGTTAAACTTCTATCATTAGCATGATGTTTCACATATTTTGTTTCAGAAAATTGTATTTGAATGAGTTCAGTCTTAGTATTTTAATTGCTAATATACCTAAAAATACATTAGGTGGCAAGTTAAGCATACTTGACCTGTCACACTAAGTTTTACCAGGTAATATACATTACAGTAGTTTTTGCTGGTGAATATATAGATAAAATTTGTTAGTGAACAGACTGGAAAATTGACATAGCTCTTCAGTTATATGGGTTCCTATTCAAGCAGAGAATGAGCTCTTTGAGAATCAAACTTGCAGTCTGAAAAGTCTAAGTAAAGACACTTCTAATATCTTTTATAATTATAGATTGAATGAATCTATAAGGTGGCTAGTTGCCCTTGCAATAGCTATTCATTTTATATGGTAAATGCAGAATTGCAATAAAGAGTTTAATTGAAAGGTCTTATTGGACCACATACTTGATTTGAAAATCCAAATGATACAGCATGTAATTTTAAAAGCATTTGATTAGTGGGTAGCTACTTCAGGAGAAGACCTGGAGGCTATTCCCACAATCACTGGAAAGTGGGCTAAGGGAGTCCAGTGATCGTGGGAACCACCGGGTTCGTGGCAAGCCCAGTGCTCCCAAGGCAGCTAGCCCACCTAAAACATGCTCCCCTTAAATGAGGTTAGTGTTGTAAGTTAAGGGCTTTGTGCTGTCTCTTGTCTCAGACAGTGGAGGACAGACTAGTGAGTCAGAGGGCTAGAGGGTCAAGACATTGGTCATCCCTTCTCTACTGCTCTGACACTATCCCTTTGGAATGTAGATTGCTGATCTCAGGGTGACTTCCTTCCTTCTCTCTCTTCTCTTCCTGTCCTTCTACCTTGCAACGTGGCAAGCTCCTCTCCCTGTACCATGTGTGCATAGAAGATGCAGAATCCATCTGCATCCAGCTAGCTAGCTAGATTAGAGATCCTAACTCCTCACTTTCCTATCTAGAATGGAGTTCCTTAATAAATGCCTTATATATTGATTTGAAACTATGAATTGGCTCCAAGTTACTTTACTCTCAGCATACACGCATGCCTAAGTAAATTCCACTGTGTTGTGCCTCTGTGCACTCTGCTATAATGAAAAAGGGATTCTCTCACCAAAGAGAATTCCCAACAGTTAGTGGAGCAGGCACTCTGTTAACCTCGTTGTTGCATGTTAACCTCATTGTGTAGAGCCACCTGGTCTTGCAGTAGGAAGCATGATTTGTCCCCTTTGCTAAGCAAGGGGTTTGCATCTGCCTTGGTTTGCATTTGGATGGGATGCTACATGTGAGCTCTGTAAGATATGGGGCCATAGCCGTGAAAGAGCATTTTCATGCTTGCAGGTAGAAGGTCCCAGTTTTGCTCCCTGGCATCTCCAGGCAGAGCTGTAAACTTGAAGAGCCACTGTCTTGTCAGTCTAGACAATACTGAGCTAGATGGTACAATGGTCTTACTCAGTATAAGGCAGTTTCCTATGCCCTATACCCTACTTCATCTGCTGGCCCCTGCATATACACAATAAAGCTGTGTGTGTGTGTGTGATAAATTCATGTCTTCTTTCTCCTGGTATGCCTTTCCATAATTGCAGGGGAGGAAGCTTGAGCCACCCCTCTGCACATTCTACAAATATTAGTTTAAGAAATGGGAGGAGAACAGGGGCATAGCTAGGGGAGAGGGGGCCCATGTTTGCCCCTCTCCATGGTGGGCCATTAGAGTGAGGGAGATGATGAGAAGCATAGGGAGCGGGGGGAATTGTGGGGCCGGGTTCTTTGAACCCATCCGCTCAATTATAGCTACACCACTCGGGGATAATGGGGCTGTTCTTACAAGCAGCCAAGATCGGGCTAGAGCAGCTAACCCCAGCTTGGCTGCCTGTGGGAATCGCTAGGAGGTGCGCAGATTTGCGCAGGCACCTAAGAAGCCAGGTGCTTAAAAGAGGTTAAGGGAGCGAGGGTTCCCTTAACCCCATTCAACTGATCGTGGGTCAGCACTGGCTGCTTTCAGCCTTTGCTGAAGCCCTGACAGATGCCCACCCATCACTGGGGGGATCCCCACAATGCACTGCACACTCGCAGTGGGATTTCCAGGAGCCGGGACAATGGGTCCCAGCCTCTGAGTGATCAGCCTTGCTCCACACTCCATGGAGTAGGGCTGATTGTGTTGGAGCGTGGGGTGCTCTGGGGGTAAGGCAAGGCTTGGGAAGCCTTCCCCCCACTTGCCTGCCCTCCCGGTAGGTCATGTGAATGGCCCCAATATTTTCTCTGTGTAAAAGAAAGACTTCAAAACTTATGGTAGACATACACGGAAAAAAAGAGAGGTATCCCTCTAAAAACCAAAATAGTTCTTTTTTCCTTAAAAAGGTCATTTTCCTATAGCTAAGTGCCTCAATAATCCCTCACTTTGTCATAGGACAAGAAGCCATTTGACATTATTTCTTAATCTTCCTGTCAGTCCTGGAAAAAAGAGACTTTCCACAAGTAAAGACAGTGCACAATCAAAGAAAAGTAACAGCTCTTTTGTGATTAAATGAGAGGGAATTTCATTTCCTCCACAAATCGTGAAGTCCCCACTTTAAATCTTAGCTATACCATGAACTCACTACATGGCCTTAGGCAAGCCACTCCCTCTCATCCCCAACTGCAGGATAAGGATACCAACACTTACTTACCTTACAGAATTGTTGTAGGATTAGAACATAACTAAGATTAGGTGAAGAGGCAGCCCTTCCATAAGGCAAGAAGAGCCAATTTCCTCAAGTGACAGATTACTGGAGTATCAGTGGAACGGTGGGACAGAGCAGTTTCACAGGCACCACTTGGCAAAGAGACATTCTGAAACAATCCTCCTTGGGATTTATTTTTGAGTTAGCATGCATATGACTGTATGTACAACCACAGACAAGAATGTTTGCAACAAAACAGTTTTAGGAGGTGATTCACAGGGATGTGTTTTCAGGAAGCACAGTGGCTTCAGAGGGAAAGAGAGACTGGCAAAAATCACTCCTCTCCTCCACTGTCAGCAATTTGTTACTCTAGATATCAGCCTATATCTATATCTATATTACTATAAAATATAGAAATAGAATAAATAATAATAATAGTAATATAAAAATTATTTGCTTGCTCTAGAAGCATTGTGCATTGATTCTGCAGATCCTCAATATGATACATGAATGGTTGTTACCAGGGGTAACTTTGAAATAAACTTTAATTTTAAAAAGTTCATGACTTTGAGGCAAAATCAAAAATATGAAATATGACACCATTTGGGAAAAGCTGGCACCATCTGGAAAAGGTTTGTACTTTTGTAGAAAGTGTGGAGTTCTGTGTTGGAACTAGTAAGGGCAAGAGAGTGCAGTTTGCTGCAGTTGTAGCTTCCTCCTAAGTAGCATGGAAAGATTCAGCACCATGTGGTTGCAAATATGTTGCACCTGAGTTTAAATCCCCAGACAGCCATAAAGTTTGCTGGGTGACCTTGGCTGGTCATTAGTCCTCAACTAGGAGTCTGGGGATAAAATGAGATAGCCCTATATTTGCCACAAGTTCCTTGGAGAAGAGTGGGCTATAAATAGGATAAATAGATAGATAAATACAATTTTATTTGTATGGCCATAGGCTGTTAACAAATAAATGTGATTAATAAATAAGTACAGTGTTTTCTGTCTGGAAGTAATCCCTGAAGCTATTCTGATGATCACCAGAAAGCAGGCTAAGGGAGCCTAGCCCGCTTCCTGGTGATCGTCAGAACCACTGGACTCGTGGGCGAGCTCGGTTGTTCCAAGGTGGCTAGCTTGGCTAATTCTCCCTCCCCTTAGACAAGATTAAAGGAGCAAGCACTCTGTTAACCTTGTTTTTCTGTTCATGTGCTGCTGCAGTGCACGGTGACACATGAGTAGAACCCCGACCGGAAGGCTACAAGCAGCCTTCTGGGCTTGGGGGTCCCCCCAGAATGCCCTGTGCACTTGCGCAGGGCATCCTGGGACTTCCAAGGGCTGAGTCTGATCCCCGCAGCCCCCACTGGCTCCATGACCATCTGTGAGCCCACTCTCCCTGCAAACCACCTCGAAGTGCTTCACACTGATTGTGTGAAGCGCCTCCCTGTCTCAGCCAGCACTGACTTAACACTTACACACTGGAATTCTTCTGAGCAAAAGGTTGTCTTTGCATGTGGGTTTCTTGTACGGGATCAAAGACTACAGATGCAGAAGTTACCCAATATCTGTGGCTGAGCAATGAGGGTCAGGCAACAGCCATCAGGAAAACTGCCATTTGTCACAGGCAACAATAGTCAGTGATGAATGAGGGTTTTGCTATTAAAAAACATCCTTTGAGTAGGGTAAAAGTGTCAGGATTAATAAGAGCACATGAATTAGAACATTGGTCCACCTGGCTTAATACTGTCTACACTGATTGTGAGCAATATTCTAGGCTTTCAGACAGGGGTCTTTCCTTGCTCTACCTGGAGATGTCAGGGATTGAATCTGGCAACTTCTGCATGCAAAACATTGCTCTACAAGGTATTTCCACTGTTACATATTACTGTGCAGCAGAAAATAACACTTGTGGAGGCCTAATAGTGGTTGGCTAGAACATGTGTATGTGCAAAACTAAAGTCCTTGCAAATCCTTGGAACTCACTGGGTGACCTTAGACAGGTCACAGTCTTTCAGCTTAATCTATCTCAAAGGATTTCTATGATTGATATATTTTCTCAGAAATGGCAAATGAGTGGCCTACATGCATTTATCTTATGTTAAACCCCTGTAGGCCAGCCTTATCCCATTTCTTTCAGGGAAAGCTCTTGGATATCTCATTAAGGAAGTAGCAATAATAACATCGCATATGATTACCATGAAGACAAGGTACTCAATGAAGCTATTCTCACGGACAGAAAACAGGGTAATCTCCTGCATGGAGCTGTAACCCTATTTCAAGCTGCACAGCAAACACACAAACATTTGGTGAAGCCTTGGCAGGGAACATGAGACTGACCTAGATGAGATCTACATGGACTGGAGTCCTCCACAGAAACCCTGTGGGTGACAATACAAGGCCTGAAAAGGAATGTGCTACTGGGGATGTGCTATCGCCCTCCAGATCAAAACGCTGACAGTGACTGGGAGTTGCAGCAGGAAATCAGGGAGGTGTCAAGGAGAGGCAGGGCTGTAATAATGGGTGACTTCAATTACCCACACATAGACTGGGTAAATTCACAGTCAGGTAACGACAAAGAGGTCAAATGTCTAGATATGCTGAATGACTGTGCCCTAGAACAGCTGGTCTTGGAACCAACCAGAGAGAAGGCGAGCTTGGACTTAATCCTGAGTGGCACCCAGAACCTGGTGCATGATGTCAGTGTCATTGGCCCTTTAGTGAACAGTGACCATAGTGTGATCAAATTCAGCTTACATGCAGGGAGAGAATCACCAAGAAAATCTAACACAGACATTTTGAATTTCAGAAGAGGAAACTTCTCCAAAATGAGGAGTGTGGTGAAAAGAAAACTGAAAGGGAGAGTCACTTCGCTCCAGAGTGCATGGAATTTACTCAAAACCACAATACTAGAAGCCTAGTTAGAATGTATACCCCAAAGGATGAAAGGTATCATTAAGTCATTATGGATGAAAGGTATCATTAAGAAGGGAAACCATCCCTTCACCCCCCTCACCCTTCCCACAGCAATGGCTGTGGCTTCCGCGGCAGCACACACCTCCCCCCACATCCCACCATACAGCATGTGTAGAAGGTAAAATGGGGAACTCCCCCATTGCTCCCCACTGCCACTGCTGTGTGGTAGTCTGTTGGCCAGTGGGGAGCTCCAGAACATGGCTGAATCATGGCTCCTCCCAGATACACCAGCATCGACATCCAGGAATCTTCGTGTGGAGTCCACAATTGCCTGCATACACATGCTAGTGAAATGCCTGCAGTTCACATATTCATCCCTGTCACCCATTGGGGAACCCACTCACATGCGAGGAATCCACTGTGCCATAGGCCCCTGGAAAACCCAGGGCTGCAAACCCACATGTGACTGCAACTGGGTCCCCAACATTCACCACGTCATCAAGCACAAGTTCATTAAGAGTCAGGATGACCTCACAGAAAATGATGCAGGCTATCGACTTGTCAATGGCAAACTGGTTGCTCAGCCCTAGGTAGGTCTCATTCATGGCCAACTTGTACAGTGTCAGAGCCAACCGCTTCTCCACATGATAGCTCTGCACATTGGAGTAATGGTGTCGGCTCCTGCACCAGGTAGTTGAAGGTGTCACGTGACACCCTGAAGCTGTCACGGAACCGATCATCCTCCCACTCCTGAACATCCATCATTGACAGCCATGTCTTCTCCTGCTGTAGGAGCACCCACCACCGCCTGGACATGAGGGGAAACTCCAGCAGTAGATGGGCCACACAGACCTGACAGAGGTGGCAGTTCAGCTCCTCGAGGTGCTGGCCACACACAAGGGGGAGTGCATCTAACCTGCTGAGATGCCATGGGGGTCCACAAGCAGGAGGGAAAGCAGCAGCCATTGCTGCAAAGTTGTCTTCACCTGCAGAGGCATCCAAAGATGGCACAGAACTGCAGAGCAATCCAGGGATGGCATGGCAATGCCATCACTGCCGTATAATGGCTGCATACACAGCTGATGTTGCTGACAGCATGCACCTCAGAGCTGTGTGGAAGGACACGTCCATGGCTGCCGAGGGTCAGGGTGTGTGTGTTGGTTATACCAGCAGTAGCACCAATGGAGCACCAGCTGAGAATCACATGGGAGTGGCAGCGGCCACCAATCACATGACCTTGGATCCCAGGGCAGGTTGGGCACACCTGCATTGCTACTGTGCCTGGGACACCCCCAGTCCCATGGTGAAGGCAGGAGGGAGATGAACACCAGCAGAAGGTCAGTGCAGCTGGGTGAGCACTTGGAAATGTGGGGCAGATTGGGGCAGCAGACCCCAGCCCTGTGTCATCCAGAGCTGCCCACCTGGCCATGCTGAGGTTGCAGCTTCCGCATCCCTTTACCCTCATGCAGCTCTACCTTACCATCTGGACGGGCTGCAATGGGATGCTGAAGTGGGGAGCAGCAGCAGCTGGGGAGGGGCCCCTTGCCAGCTGCAATGGATCTGTGTTCTTACCTCCTCAGTGCAGCCTGCCTTGGAGGTAAGGCAGCGCTGTGAAACTGGCAGGCTAGGAGGGGCTACCCCGGCAGAGCAATGGACAGAACTGGCAGCGGATGCTTCAAACACAGGGCCAAGAGAGGCGAGGTTGGCCCAGCCAGCATCCTGTCACACTCTCCCAGCTGGAACTGCTGCCACATCACTAGATGGGGTGTCCTCACTCCCTTGTAAGCCCTCCACCTAGTGAACTGGTTGCAAGCTGGACTCTGAGAGCCTACCAAAGGGCACAGCAACTGTGGCAGAATGTGGTGTTCCCTTAACATGAGGGGCATAGCTGAGGCCCCACTCATCCTTATGTTTGCTCTTGGCTCCCTCCCCCCAGGGGATAGCCATGCGGGGAAGGTGGGGTGGGGCAGGGCTGGATAGCCAGCATGAAGGGATGGGGAACTGGAATTTGAGGCATAGTGCTGCATTGGTCACGACAGCCGTGTCATCACCATTCCTGGTGTAATGACCCACCACGACCTGCAGCGGCACCATGTCTATAGCAGAAAGAACCACTCACATGGGTGGTGCAGCATCCCTGGAGGCTTAGCCATGTGGCCAAAGGGGCTACAGTGAGATCCACACCTACAACCTGCAGTGCTCCTATGGGGGCACCATGATGTGCTACTCTATTGATTAAACAGCACCCTTCCCTTGCCGCCTCCCACTGCCCACTCACCAATGTTCCCTGTCAACTCGTCAGCATCGCCCAGCCCCACCTCGGACATGTGTGAGGACAACTCCAAACTAGTGGCCAGCCTCTCAGCCAAGCCTTCCATTCCTGCCCATCCATGGCCACTCCAGCAAGTGGTGGCAGTGGCAGATGCTTGCAGCAGCTCTCCACAGTGTTGCCCAATGGTTACGCTCCCCTTGACATCATTTTGGTCCTGGCATGATCCCTAGGGATGAACAGTTTGCCCTGGAATGCCAGCTGCTTGGCCTGGTGGTCCTCCTGAAGCCAGGCAGCCCCCTCTCCAGCCCCAGCCCCAGCCCCCAAATATGACTTGCGCTGCTCTCTGCAGAACAGCACATTTCAGACATACCAGCAGGATGGGTGTGGCCAATCTTGGATGGTCCAGTGCAAGGATTGACTGCCCAATGCTACCACAGAGAGCATTGCTGCTACTCAAATGCTTTATTGATGAATACATGTGTTGCTTTAGCATGATGACTGCAGGGTAGCATTACCATGGAATGGGGGGGGGCATCACTGGTAGCTCTGTGTGGAGGATATGCACTAGTGTGGGCTGGCTGGTGCATACACAGCAAGCCTGGGGGCCGTCTGAGGTCTCTGGGTTGGAGGATGGTGGGTGTGCTGCTGCCAGACTCACACAACATGAGAGGTGTCTGCAATCCCTGAACATGGCCCAGTGGTCATGGCCAGCTGGCCACCTCTGTGCTGACATGGCCCATGCAGCACTGGATAATAGTAAGGGGCTGGGTATGCAGGCAGCTGTGGGGGAGGGGTTTGTGGGTGTGGGGGATGGACAAGTTGTCCAGACAGCAGCTGGGTCATCCTCTCAAGTTGCACTGTGTGTGCTTGCATGCTGCGTTCAAAGGCTTCATCTGAGTGGAAGAAGCATGTACTCATGGCTTCACTTGCATCGGCTATAGCTGCACTTGTGGAAGCAGCATTCTCTGCAATTTTATTTATTTATTTATTGTTAGATTTATATACCGCCTTTCATTAAAAACAATCTCAAGGCAATAGCCCTTGTAGAAGCCCTTGTAGAAGCAGCACTCTCCATAAAAGCTGCCTGCATAGTTGCAGCAGCCTCCATATGGGCACGCCTGTCTGCCTCCTTTTGAGCCTCCTCATTCCTGTCAATCTCACGATCTCTGCAGATCGCTCACTGGCAGCTACTGTGTGCCACAAGATCCCGGGCAAGCTGCATTCTGTGTTCTCTGCTCCTGCCCCTCAACCTTGCTGCTCACTCTGCATTACTCACTGACACCTGCCCACCTCCCTCCCCACCATCGTCCCTGGGGGACTCGCTGCTGTCATCATGGTACTCCATCTCTTCTCTGCTGCATTCCTGGTCCTGGGGGACCAGGACCTTTGTGTTCCTATGGACACACAGGCAAAACTGGATCTAAAAATAGACTGGCAAAAGGATTGGGAGAAAGGCACCACTGCAAGGAAGGTCTACTCCCGTTACCCAAACTTGGATGATTTTTAGCTTTTTTCGTTAGCTTGTAGGCTGAGGCACTCTGCCTTGTTTTGAGCCCTGACAGGACACAGCTTTACAAAGTAATCTATTCTGCATAGGTAGTGCGGATTCCTATAAGTCAGGCCTGCTCAGCTTCGGCCCTCCTGCAGATGTTGGCCTACAACTCCCATAATCCCTGGCTATTGGCCCCTGTGGCTGGGGCTTATGGGAATTGTAGTCTAAAAACAGCTGGGGGGGGGCTAAGTTGAGCAGGCCTGCTATAAATGTTTGACCTGTGAGGTAAGGGAAACAGCTGACTCTTGGATTGTCTAACATACAGTAAAGAGCAGGACATTTTTTTAGAGATCTACAGGGGCTGGGTGCTTTAGGTTATTTTCCAGGAAAAGAAGAATTGGGGCTTGGTCTTAAAAGCATTATGCAGAAGCCCTGCAGGGAGGAAGACCACTGACCATCTGCTTCCCAGCTGACTGCTCCCCAGAGGTGAGATCCTGAGGTGCCATCTTTCTGCCTGCTGCCAGCCTCCCTGCTGACTGTGGCTGCCCCTTGACTGCATCTGTGGGGCTGTGGTTGCTGCTGCTCTGTGGGGAGTCTGTGCAGGACCGGGGCCCAGGGTGACTTAGCAGCCCCTTGGTATCACCTGCCCAGACTGGCCCTCTCTGGGCCTATGACAGGATACTGACAGTGGCAGTGGGCATGCCACCAGTGGGGTCACCACCAGAGGGACAACACCAAAGAAGGTCACACTTTTGGGGGAGCCACTTCAGGGATAGAAGGGCAAGGGCCAGGTTCCCTGGCCTAGGATTTTATTTGTATGTATTAGTGATGGGTGAGCTTTTATAATTTTTAAAGTAAATCTTAGGTGGAAGTAAGTCCTAGGTGGAAACATTTTTATAATGTTTCTGGGTTTATCTGGAGATGAGGAGACAGGAGGAAGCTTATTTCGGTCGTGGTGGGGAATAGAAGAAGTAATGTGGGCAGGTCAGTGGGCCATTACAGGGAAAGGGAAATCAGAAAACAAATAGCTGTTTCCCCTGCCAGTTCTTTGACCTTGATGAGCAGTGCCAACCATCCACAGAGCCTCACCTTGCTTCTTTGTAATGCTAGGTTGGTCCAGAATAAATAAGAAATCAGGCATGATCTGAAAGGAGAGCTGGTCTTGTGGTATCAAGCATGACTTGTTCCCTTAGCTAAGCAGGTTCTGCCCTGGTTGCATATGAATGGGAGACTACATGTGAACACTGTAAGAGATTCCCCTTAGGGGACAGAGCCACTTGGGAAGAGCATCTAGGTTCCCTGGCATCTCCAAGATAAGGCTGAGAGAGATCACTGCCTGCAGCCTTGGAGAAGCTGCTGCCAGTCTGTGTAGACAATACTGAGCTAGATGGACCAATGGTCTGACTCAGTATATGGCAGCTTCCTATGTTTCCATGGATGAAGGGGCCGACCTGGTATGTATCACAGAAACCTGTTGGTTGGGAGAGGCTGGTGGCCCAGGGATAAACTGGGACTTCGGTTGGTGTATCAATCACCCTGTTGCCCAACAGAGTCCCTAACTGAGCTGATGGACTTGGTCTTGGACTTGGCATTGGAGTCCCGCAGGATGGTGAGGGACTTCAATATTCACTTTTGGACCAATTTGTCCAGAGCAGCTCAGAAGTTCATAGTGGCCATGACAACTATGGGCCTATCCCAAGTCGTTTCAGGACCTATGCATGTTGCTGGTCACATGCTTGATCTGGTCTTTCACTCTGAACAGGGTGGTGTTCCATGGGCTGCCTGGTACAAGGAAGAACTACACGGGCTAAAGTGCCAATGTAGATGACTGGAGCACAAGTGGAGGAAGATTTTACTCAAATCCAACAGATTACAACCTAGAGTGCATCTGAAGACCTATTCCCAGGCTATATGTGAAGCAAAGAAGTGTTTCTTTTCTGCCCGTATTGCATCTACAAGCTTATGTTCGGCTGAGTTGTTCAGAGTGGTGAGAGGGCCAGTACTCTGTGCCCCTCCTCCTTTGAATCTGGAACCTGGAACCATCGATTTCCCACTGTGACATTTTGAATGAGTTCTTTGTGGATAAAATCTCTCATATTCGGGCCGACTTAAATTCAGATCCCACAATAACTGCAGTGTCTGATGCAGGGGTGTCCAGGGACTCCTCTTATGTAGTTAGCCTGGATCAGTTTCAGTTTGTGACTCCTGAGGATGTGGACAAGCTGCTTGGAATGGTACAGCCTACCACCAATTCTCTTGATCTTTGTCCGACTTGGCCAGGGAGATTGTTGTAGAAGGCCTGGTAAATATTATAAATGTTTCTCTGAGAGAGCATAGGATGTCTCCTTGTCCCATAGAGGCAATTATTAGAACGCTTTTGAAGAAACCTGCACCAGATTCCTCAGAGTTAAGCTATTACAGGCCTGTCTACAACCTTCCGTGGCTTGGCAAGGTAATTGAGAGGATGGTGGCTTCCCAGCTACAGGCAGTCTTGGAGGAAACTGATTATCTAGACCCATTTGAAACTGGCTTTGGGGCGGGCTATGTGGTGGACAAGCTGCCCTGGTCAGCCTGATGGATGATCTCCAATTGGGAATGGACAGAGATTCTGTTGGTCCTTTTGGCTCTCTCAGAGGCTTTCGATACTATCGACCATAGTATCCTTCTGGAACATCTGAGGGGATTTGGAAAAGATCCCTAAATAAACACAAATAAGTAACTGAGAGGAAATGAAAGTTGTAAAAACTGGGAAACTTCCTTTTGACAAGGCTGGAATCTTCTGAAAGTCTTTCAAGTGTTTACCAAGCTTTTCATGTGGAATTAATTCAGTCTTATATTCTCTTTCCAATGATCATGCCTGTTTTGGCTTAACATTTGGACAGGTTCCTTATGCTCTTGATGGCAGAGACTTGCTTACTACTGGCAAATTTCCCAATAAAGCTTAATTGCCTCTAATGATTATCAAGGGATGTATGTTGGTGATATCTCTTTTGACAGATTTCTTCACAGCTGCCTGGCTTAACTTGTGAAATGTTGATATGAGGCAAGTCTATTGATGAAGCCCAATTCTACCATTTTACTGACAGAATACCCATGCCCACTTTAGAGCTCCCAGTGGGCCTCCAAATTTTCAGGAGGCCAACAATTATTTGCTCTCTGTAAAAAGTAGCATGTGCTAAGAACTTGGGGATTATAATATAATGCTGTTTGTACATAATACCTGTAGCTATAAAAGAGGGTGATGCTTGTGTAAGAGTATTACTTTGATTAAAGTTAGATCAGATGGTTCACCTGAGCAGTGGCCAGTTCTTGTGTACTGCAGTAGAAAAGATACAGAGCCATGAATCAGAAAGCCTACTAGCATGGAGGAGCCATAGCTCAGTAATAGAGCACATGTTTTAAATGCAAAAGCCCCAGGTTCCATGCCAGGCACCCCAACTTTTTTTTTAAAGTATCAGTAAGTAGGTGAAAAAAGGCCTTTTCCTGAGACCCCAGAGAGCTGGTGTCAGTGAAGTAGAGACAATACTCAGCTGGTGATCTAATGGTTTAACTTAGAATAAGGCAGCTTCATCATAAGTTCAAATGTTGCATCTACACTGGCAAGCAGCCATCTCTCTCAGTCTTCGGTTCCTTGAAATATGAGTTATTTCTGACTCCCCTTTACAGGGTTGTAAGGATCACAATGGGGCCATTCACATGATCTGCTGGACAGTTGGGCGTGCAGTAGGGAAGGCTTTCTCCTCAGATGATCATTGTTTGCCTGGTGGGAGCATGGAGCACACTCCCACACAAACCCCGTTGCTCCATGCGTTGTGGAGCAGCCTGGATTGCTCTGAGGCTGGAACTCATTGTCCCAGCCTCTGGGTATCCCACAGTGCACTGCATGCTAAGAGCAGTACACTGGAGGATTCCCCCAGCGGACAGGCACTCTAGGTGACCATCTCTGTGTCAGCATGAGCTACATGATCCTGGCAGCTGGGATAATGGCACGTTTGCTCCCTTAACCTTGGCTAAGAGCCGGGCTTCATCACAGGGTTTGGCGTCGAGGCACTGCCAGGATGCAAGTGGATCCCAGCAGTTCTCATGGGCAGCCAAGCCCAGGCTTGTCTGTCTAAGCCTGGGCTTGGCTGCTCGTGAGAACAGCCTCAATGCATGTGAAGTGCTTTGAACATCCTAAAGCACTATATAAAAGCATGCTGCTGTTATACCACCAAAACTTAACGCAAAGGGAACAACATGCATGAAACATTTATGTAATCCAACAGATTCATTGATGCAATTCAATTCGTCTGAAAATGGTTGCCTCACTGAAAGCAATATGATGTGTTCCATTTATTATTATTCATTCATTCTTATACACCACCTCCTCTAAAGACTCTAGGTGGTGAAAAGGTCACAATTAACTGGACTGGGATAATTAAATAAGAGCGGAACTTTCTGAATCGTCATGGAAGCAGGTATTGCAATCATATTCTCATTTATGGAGTATGTTAAATTGAACTTAGCAGGGCTTACTTCTGAGTAAACACACATAAGATCAAGCTGCGAAGTAGTAGTTCCTATTTTGAATTTCTTTTTGAGATAGTTATGTTTGGAAGGACACATTTGCCTAAATATGAGCAGTCCAAGATGCATTGCTTGTGCAACTAATGCTCTGGTATTTTGATTTCACAGTTCAATTAAAAATTGTGTGCCTTAATTTTCTTTGCAGCATAATGCCTATCAGCCAACAATCTGGATGGTGCTTGCTTTGGATTGTGTGTCTCCTGCTGAGGTCTGCTTACTTGACTTCTGGGGCAGTGACTGAATAGTGCAGGATCCCCCTTCCTCTGCCTGCAGAGATGCAGCTAGGTGGGGCCCTGCAGGAAAACAGCACAGCAATGGGTGTGCCAGCAGAAGGGCTGAGAGGAGGTTGAACCATGGAGGCAAAATGCAGGGAAGAAGGTGCTGGCTAGGGAAGGAGGCTAATAGGAAGGGCAGCAAGAAGGAGAGTTGGAAAGACTTCTAGGGCTTGCACAAACCTATTTAGGAGGGCAGGGGCCAGTGGTGAAGAGGACTTTAGGAATTCCACAGGAAATGTCTGCATCCATCAGAGAGAGGCCAGGCAGCAAAAATATGGTCTGACAGGAAGAGTTCAGTAACTCCATCCCCTGTGCCTCTGAGGCCCATAGAGAGGGGCAGAGCAATTTCCAGGCTGGCAGAAAACAAGGCCAGGCAGTAGTTCATAATTCAGCTGCTGATACTTGGTTCATTATGCTCTTTCCAGGTCATTATCAGGATAACAATATTGAATATGGAGATAGAAGGAATATGGGGTTAGAGGAGAAATTAAATATTCCAGTAAAGAAAATCTATACATTGCAGTTTTATATTGTAACTAATATGGAATATATATAAATGAAGTCTTCATTTCATATATAAATGAAGTGGGTGGCAAAAATGGAACTGAGCACAAAATGATACCAGCTACTTTTTAGTTACAGTGTCCTGAACAAACACCCTTGATCTCAACTTCTCCAAAAGATGTAATAAAAAGTATCTGGGTCAGTCTTTTTTTGCATCTCACAAGAGCTTTGGTACTTCCAACTAAATAATTCAGTTGCCTTGTAGCAGTGGTTCTTGAATTTTTTTTTTTAAGCAAATTACGCCATAACAAAATGGAAGTTCTTGAAGTCCTAAAGATCCTAAACTCCCTTTAACTTTAACTGATATAATTGTGCTTTCCAATGAATCTCTTGGAATTCCACATAATGTTGATATATTAGCTCACTTAGGAAAGGATTTTTAGCAGCTGATTGCTTATATAATCTTTCTGGCAATTTTCTACATTTTACTTGCCCAGATTTTGTGGCAAGAAAAGAACAGAAGAGGTTTTTACTTTAATTTGGGCCATTAATTTCCCTAAGTCATTTGGACAGTAAGGTACTTAGCCAGCCTCCTACGCAGTTGGAATGAGATACTATTTCTAAAGCACCTCAGCTGAGTGCTTATTCTAAGGTTTAAGGCTTTCATTAGGAATAGACTAGACTATCCGTGAAAGATTTATGTGCAATGAACAGGGGTATAATGTAACCAGAAATATAGGCTCCATCTTCATAAAAGATTGGGCTTTCCCAAGACCATGCTTGAAAGGATTAAAGCTTTCTACACCATCCACCCTCTCTTATTTTTTTAATATTATCATTAGCAATGAATTAAAAGGAATTATCTGCTAATCACCATTCGAGTCAGGTCAGATGTTCCGTTCCAAATCTACGATTGCTGTAAAAGCCAATGTGAGCAAGGGGAATATTCTTTGGCTATGCATGGAAAGAAAGATGTGGTTGGCGTTCTCTCAGAATGCCTTTTAGACATCTTTCTGCATTTTTGACTTTTCAGCTAAGTGAAGTGGGAAAATTTATAGTCTTTCTCCCTTGTTGAGCTCAAGCCATTTCAATCAAAAACTTGTGCTTTAGTCAGTGGGTTAATACAGACAGAATTTTAACTAGGGATTTGAAGTACTGATTAAGTTCAGCTCCCTGAATTTCTGTGCAATGAAGCTAATAAACAGGTAAACAAAGATCCTCTTATCTGTGAAACTTTCTTGTCAAAGCTTGCTTGTATTACTCTTGGAAATAAAAACACAGTTCAAACAGTGGAGGAGGAAAATCCAACATCAAAATCTGGGTCACAGCTTGTTGCAGTATCTGTACCAAAAGCAACATCTTTTTGATCCAAAATAATAATTCTGTGTATTTTAGTGGGAACCTTCAGCCACCTTAATACATAGACAGATGTAGCAAGACAGATAGAGATACATAGACAGATAGAAGCAGGCAGAGTCAGAGAGACAGATAATGCAAAGATCATTTATGCTAAATGACTTATTAATATTAGTTCATATATCAGTATACACTAGATATTCTAGAAGTCCATTGATATCTGTCCTTCAGTTCACTCCATCTCCTAATTTTTCAATGTGTTACCCATGTCAAAGAAACCAGTCCTAGTTTTTGGAATGTATTATTTATGTAAGTATATATTTATTTATTTTGAACATACCTGCTGTGACAAGTTTGTGAAGATAACATTTGCAGATATCTGCAAACAAAGACCACTTTGCAGATAACATCACTCATATCCAACTTGGAGTTCTGACACACTCCAGTTGTTCAATTAGGGGTGCAAGGGGTTGTCTGCAAGTGATAGAGCTTTATTTTCACTTCTCTATCACAATGCTGTACTGTAAGTTATAAAATAACTCTTCCATAAGCAAGATATACCCTCTGTTTGCACAAGGGCAAACTTTTGGGTTTGGATCCAACCCAAATAGTAATGAACATGCATGTGTGAACCAATGAAGAAAAGTCATCAATGACCTGACATTGGGGGGAAAGATCACAGTAGTCCTTCGAACAGTAACATAAATTAGAGCTTCTATTGTCTGAAGTTAGCTACCCTCTCAAGAAGATAACTACTTATAGCCAAGTTATTAATGTCATTTCTTCACCCAATTGTACCAAGTGAAGCTTAACTCTAAAGCAGAACCTTGCCCAGAATATTGGCTTTCTTTTTTTAATGCCCATATAATGTTGTATTCAGCCTAGGCATCACTTCATTAACTTTTATTTCCTTATTGATCTATAAAATATGGAGGTTTGTGTTTAGCTTTAAACTTTTAATGTACAATTTCAGGGACAGTGACTCCGAACTTTGTAACAAAACTGTAATGCAGATACATATATTGAAAGGGGTTAGTAAAATTTATATGTTTATGCTCTAAAGAACATAATTCCTGGTGGTCATGAACATTTACTAGATAAAGAATGTTTGATCTGAGTCTTCCTTCTGTTCTCTTAATGTGTTTTGCTGAAATCACATTGTTTTAGAATCTCCAAAACTGAATTTTGATGCCCAGGGAAACAGAAGTAGACATAGTATTTTCCAACAATGGAATAATATCACTGAATTTCAGCAAACGTGGCTTGTGGGGAACGTTCTAAGAAAAAGAGTAGAAAACCATTCCAGGTGGCAATGTCATAACAGAAGAAATGAGATATTTTTCTTCTCTTTAGCAATTTTCCCAGATGGCCCATTATACTTGGAATACATATCAATTTTGCCTGGCTGACATAGTTCCTTAAAATCACTTAGCTGAATGACCGATAGCCATCTTTCAAAACACCCTGGCTTCATCCACTCCTTCTCATGATACAGTGTCCAGTATAGCCTCAAGTATATTTTTGCTACTTTCAATTGCCCTCTCAAAAAATGTAATGCAATGAGAAACACAGTTCATTCTCTCCCCCACCCCCACTGTCTGCATAAATGTTCATTTGCCAACAGTCTAACAGAGATGAAAAGCAACAATTATTTTATGGATTAACATTAGGTAAATTTGAATTTAAATAATTAAAACTATCACCATCCCATTGTGCCCAAATGTCCCCCCATGGTTATTACACTTGTGTGGAAAATGGGCTTTGTCTGAAATGGAAAATAATAATCAATATGAAGTGACTTGTTTCAGTAAGACAAAGGAAATTACATACTCTGAGTGGTAAGCTTTAAAAAGGTGATTTGTTAGCACAACAATCTAGCTATAAATCCCCACAATGCTCTTCCCAAACAATTTACAGTACAGGCTTTCCTCACTATTCGTGGACTCAGTGCCATGGTAATGAGTTTCACATATCCGTGGTTGGGTAATGGACAAAAAGAATGGCCCAAAGGGGGTTAATTCCATGCATCTGCAGATCAGGGGTTACCAGTAATGACCTTGGAGGTCATTTCCAGCCACCATTTTATGGAGAAGAGTCATTTTATTGTAAATTTGTTGTTGTTGTTGTTGTTGTTTTAAACCATGAATTTTTTTTGCTGAATTTGGACTTGCCGTGGACTCCTGAAGGCTTGCAGAGCACTTTATTCAGCCCATTTTCATGTTTTGGGAGTGATTTTTGGGTTGTTGTTTTTTAGTCTGTGAACCTAACCCTCTCAACCCCATAGACTCAATGGCTCATTATTTGCAGTTTCGTTACCTGCTGTAATCTGCGGGAATGGAACCCCCTTGGATAATGAGGTCCTCCTGTATCTGAAAGATTGCCATTGAAACAGATATGCTAGTCATTTGGAGTAGCAATCAGGAATAAAAAACTACAAGAACAAATGAAAGATTCTCGTTTTCAGTGTCAGACTATAAATACAATGACAATAAATACAAATGACTACAAAATCCATTTTCTTCTTGGTTGGTTTTCTCTCAGAGCACAGCATAGGCACAAAGGTACTCAGTACCAATCACATCCACTCAAAGATTCACTACAGTTTTCTGGCTTGTGAATACAGCATGGAGATAATAAATCAGACTTATAGTTTGATACTATTCATTGATGCTTTACAAACCAGTCCTGAAATCATATACCGGTACCTGCTGCAAATCTTTAGGACTTATGCCATTTGGAATGACATGTGGTTTTATTAACAACAACAAAAGCTATTTTCATGTTTAGTTTCACAGATCAACCTATTTTGACTCATCTTTATGAAAAGCAAACAGGTAGATTTTGTGTGTAAGAGAGAGTGTGCAAGCTTGTATCCTAAGTGCTAGTAGTGCAAGCAGAAGTTACAAGTACACAAGGGAAGGAGCCATTTTTTCTAATCCCCCATTCATGTTTCAAGTTTATTACGGTCCATGATCCAATAAGAACAGCATAAGGCCATAATAAATGCATACTCAAAACCAAAACAACACTTTTACCTTTCAGATACCAAGCCAGATAAACTTACACATGATTTGATGTTCAGTAATTGCACTCCAGTTTAGCACCCTTTACAATCTTTTGGCAGACTCAGATAGCTGCCACCCAAAACATAGCAGCATTGTATACCTGCTTTCTTGTCTGCTAAAAGAAAGGAAACATAGAATTTTCCTGACTGTTCTGGTAGGTGTATTAAAAGTGGTGTAATAAGGCTGCTATGTAGGTCTCTATAAAACGGACAATAAAGCATCATATGTCCAATGGTTTCGATCTCACCTGATCCACATGGACAAATCTGTTCTTTATAAAGAATATTATGAAAGCTACCTTGCAATAATACAGAGGGGAGAACATTAAATTGTGCTCTAGAGAAATAGCTCTGATGTTTAGCAATTACAAGAGTGGTAAAATAATTAGATGGTTCACTTCTAGGTCCCTCCATCCAAGCCTTAATATCATTCAGAACTAAATTTAAAATTCTGAAATTCAACATCATATACACACTGTTTAATCACTTCTCTGGACTGATTGTTTCCCAGTGATGTCAATAACTCTACCGAAAGACCATAATTCAAAGGTTTTCTTGACAGAGCCTGCTTCCATCTTGACTGGAACTTATCACCCAATGTTAATAGTGCTAAATCTACTGGGCAGAACTGGACCTTTAACCAGTAGTTGAGAAACAAGCTCTTGCTTCTACCCTCTCTAGCCCTGTCCCTAACTGCAGGGCGGTGTTTGAGACACCCCAAGAACCTGCAAAATTACTCTTAAAAATTTGGATTGTACTCTTTCAGGTTCTATATAATTAGGGTATGCGCCGAGTTGTGCCCCGAGTTGGGCCAATGGTTTATCTCCAAATAGCTTCATAGCTGCCAGAACGAACTCATCTCCTTGGCAGGGCTGTGTCACGGGCGCACTCTCCTGCAATAAACCAAGCAACAGCAGGAATGTGCAGGATAAGCTTTTACTAGTAGCAAAGCAAAGTCAATGGAAATTACCACCTTGAAATCGTCAGTCCATAAATCGTTGTTGGGGGCCAAGTCCAATTAGGGTCAATGCCAGGGGATGAGTCAGCTGCTATTTCTGCAGTCCAGGGGGTTCCAAAAAGAGTCACAAGTCAATAGCCAGGCCAAGAACAATGGAACAATCAGGAACAAGGTGCACAAAGCAAGGAGCTGGAACTGCACGCCAAAGCGGTCAGTTGGAACCAGCATGGTACAGAGTGAGCATTCTGAATTTATACCTCTTCAAGGTTAATTGCCAGGTGAAGCCAATTAAGGCCTGCCTTTGGAGTTACAGTTTCAGATGCCTCCCTGGTCAGACTTTGCAGCCAACTGGCTGCTTCTTCTCTGTACAAAATGTTGCTCCTTTCTGTGGTCACGCTGACATTGCTCCATGTAGCTTACTGGTCTGCTGTTTTGCTCTGGCTCTTCCCCATCTGAAGAGGGCAATGGCTCCCCAGCAACCTCCTGCTGTTCTATAATAGGTATGCTCTCCATTTGTGGGGCTCCCTCCTCAGCATCCTGTAGCAGGACTGTATCAGGGGACTGTGGGTCAGGCACTTCCTCCTCAGACTCTTCTGAATCGGACCAGGCTGACAGGCTGTCCTTAGGGCATGGCAAGCAGGGCGACCACCCCGGGCCCCGCTCTTTTAACTCCCATTAGAATTAACTGGAAGGGGGCCCCGTACTGGCTGATTTGCCCTGGGTCCTGCACCCCACCAGGGCTCTCTAAGGACAGCCCTGTCCTTGGGAATGAAAAAAGCTCGACAATCATTTCTGCACTTCTTTGCATTGACAATACAACATGTTCCATATGAGCCTTCAGTTTACCTGATGTGTGGAATACAACTCCCAGATATTTAAAGCATCTAACTTGCTCAGTCTTGTGACCATTTATATTTAAGTTATACGACTTGGGTCTTTTTGCGAAGACCATGAGCTTAATCTTCTGATAGATGATCAGAAGGTGGTCTTCTCTACAATATTGCACAAGGATTCTGAGTGCTTTCCTGAGCCCTATGGGGGTTTGTGATATAATTGCTCCATCATCAGCGTAGACTAGCAAGATTGATATACTCTTGCCATCCAATTTGGGGTGGGGGTTGCAACTTGCAAGTCCATTCCATCCAACTGCTTTACTAATGAATTAATATAAAAAGGGGAAAAAGAAAATGAGCAAAGATACATCCCTGCCTGACTCCCTCCTCTGTTCTAACCAGGTTAGAAAGGAGGCATTGATTGCGGGTTACATCTAAGATGCAAAGTGGTATTTTTCATATCTATATAATTAATTCTCTTAGCCGGTGCATGTCCTGGATTTGGCGGCGGAACTCTTGTGACACATTGCAAGAGTTCTTGGGCCCAGCGAGACAAGATTTGAGAGGAAAGAAAAAATGGTGGGTGGGGGCGGGCCACAAAATGGCCAGAGGTGGCGGCCTCGGCTGGCTGCTGGGAGGCGGAGGGATGGCCTGTCCTGTCCAGGCCAGGCTGTCCCAGATATGGAAGAGGCGCCGGCAGCGGCCTGACCTGGCGGGAGGTGGCAGGGCAGCCTGGCCTGGTGTGGCCAGGCCCTCCCAGGTATGAGAGGCAGCGGCGGACTGACAAAGCAGGTGGTGGGACGGCCTGGACTGTCCAGGCCAGGTCATCCCAGATATGAAAGAGGTGCTGGCAGTGGCCCGACATTGCGGAAGGTGGTGGGGCTGCCTGGGCAGGCCATCCCAGGTATGAGAGGTGGTGGCGGCCTGATGAAGCAGTTGGCGGGACGGCCTGTCCTGTCCTGTCCAGGCCATCCCAGAGGCAGCGGCGATCCGACCTGGCGGGAAGTGGTGGGGTGGCCTGGCCAGGTATGAGAGGTGTTGGCAGTGGGGCAGGAGGAGGGAGGGGGAGGGGGCAAAGAGAGTGGGGCAGGAGGGAGGGGGAGGAGACGAGAGAGTGGAGCAGGAGGGAAGGGGAGGGGGCAGGAGAGAGTGGGGCAGGAGGGAAGGGGAGGGGGGCAGGAGAGAGTGGGGCAGGAGGAAGAAGGAGGGGCAAGAGAGAGTGGGGCAGGAGGGAGGGGGGCAAGAGAGGGTGGGGCAGGATGGGAGGGAACAGCAGGCCCCTAAAGAGCGCATAGATGCTCTGTGTCGGTTGGCTAGTAGCTTATATTTTAGCCAGAAATACCTTTTGTCTACTGTAGTGGTCTTGAGCTTTTCCTATAGTATCACACTGGAGATTGAATCAAAAGTGCATCTGAAATCCACAAAGGCCACAAAGAATCCACCATTCATGGCTGCATCCCTTTAAAGAACTACAATTTTCACAATCTCCCACACTGGTTGCTGACCTATGCAGTTTAAAGGGAAAAAGGTATATTTTAAAGCAGAAGCTTTAGAAAAAGGAAGCTTCCAGTCGGTAGTCTCCAGTACTCAGGAGAGGTAAGCAGATATCATGCCTGCTGTCTCCTGCACCCATCTAGGTAAGGGAGGGTGGAAAGTGAATAGTGAAGTTGACTGTGACCCTAGGGTGAAATTTGAGGTGGCCCCCGTTCCACTGCTTGCCTTTGCAGCCCCCAAATGCACTTACCCACTGCTTGTGTGCTGACTGGCCACATCTTGCCTCCCTTTTGTGGCCATAATGTGGTCTAATGGTGCCACTGCACTGGCGTGAACATGCTACCCCATCCCAGCAAGAACAGGAACCATTGCAGTGATGTCATTATTCTGGGGTGTGGACAGTAAAGGGTTGTGGGCAGCAGAGGCGTAACTATAGGGGGGGCAGGGGGGGCACGTGCCCCGGGCGCCATCTTTTCTGGTCACATGGGGGGCGCCGCCATGACAAAAAATTTTTAATTTTTTTTTAAAAATTTTGTTTTTGTTAATACAAATGTTTCCTGCTCAGTGCAGCAGCACTGCAGCAGTCAAGGGAGCGTGTCGGCGCCCCTCCCCCATGAGCGGTCCCTTCCGCGCCGCCCGCGCCCCCCGCCATTGCTTTGCTGGCGCCTGGCAGCCAGTCAGTGGCCTGGCTTGGCGGCGGCGGCGGGCGCTTGTGAGGAAAAACCTAAGTATAATGTAGTATGTTTTTTTTGGGGGGGCGCCATTTCAGTGCTTGCCCCGGGCGCCGTTTTCCCTAGTTATGCCTCTGGTGGGCAGTAATGTTGCTCTTGTGGTAGCAACAGTGAATTGTCCCCTTTGCTTTGCAGGGTCCACCTTGGTTTGCATTTGAATGGGAAACTAAATGTGTGAGCACTGTAAGAATATCCCCTTAGGGGATGGGGCCACTCTGGGAAGAGCGCCAGGATCTAAGTTCCCTCCCTGGCATCTCCAAGATAGGGCTTAGAGAGACTCCTGCCTACAACCTTGGAGAAGCCACTGCCAGTCTGTGCAGACAATACTGAGCTCAATGGACCAATGGGTCTGAGGTATAAGGCAGCTTCCTATGTTCCTATGGAGCTGGGATGGGAGGTCAGGCAGTACATCAGCAGGCAGCATAAGCAGAAGGGCCATGTCCATGGGGGGGAGGGGGCAGGTGGGCATGGAAAGGACCCCCTGGGCATAAGAGGCCCATCTGCCACTGCCCCTTGTAACCCCTATCACTACGCACCTGGGTGGCAAGGTAGAGAAAGGCAGAAGGGTGGAGTAGCATGTTCAGGCCAGTGCAGTGGCATCATTAGACCACATTACATTTTCTGAATGTAAGAAAATAGTTGGTGTTCTGACACAATCTGACCGAACCAGAGAGGTTTTTTGGGGGGTTGGGTCATGTTGGTCCCTCCCAACAATTTCCTGATTGGATTGGATTAGGTCTGACCCTACACAGGCCTACTTTTTTGCACTTACTTCCATAGCTTCCTGAGTTGAGCAGCATGTGGAAGAGAAAGAGCTTCCACATGGAACGGTTCTCACAGGTTTCTTATTTGTAGTCGTGGTGCTATTTTCCATGGGGGACAAAATCCGTAGGGGACAAAATCAGTTTGTTGTTTGATTTCCCTCTGTTCCTCCAATTGTCCCCACCTTTGCTCTGAGACTTTATTAAAAACACTTCTGGTTATTGAACTTCCCCCTGCACCCTTTCTGCTGAGACTGCCATGGAACCTGAAACTGATGAAACAATATTTGATGTAGTTTTAACTGTCTCTTGGTTCTCTGGACAATGTTGCTGAAAGACTCCTGCCTGAAATCTTGGGAAAAGCTGCTGCCAGTCAGCGTAGATAATATTGAGCTAGATGGACCAATAGTCTGAATCGATATAAAGAAGCTTCCTTGTTCTGTTCCTTGGAGCCAAGCCCTGTCGTTCCCATGTCCTCCCACTAGATATACTTGTTTAATGTGGCTGCAATCTTCTGCACACTTTCCTAGGATAAGCCCATTCAACATAGTGCATCGTTCTGTTGAAACTACCACTTTCTCCTTTTTATTTAAATTTTACATTAAGTTGCTACTCTAGCAATCTTTCAAATGAGTGTAGCCCAAGAGCATAATAGTGCTAAAACTATTATCTAAACTAAAATTATTCTCTAGACTATAATAAGAATTCACTAAAATACCTATAACGTTTTTTCTTGCAGAACTGAAGGAACATTGGAGGTATGGTAGCCCCTCTGAGGCAGATAGGTGTGGCCTCTTGTTAAGTACCCCTTACACTTTGGGGGTTTTACTCCTCATAACTGCTAAGTAACCCTTAAAATATCTATCTATCTATCTATCTATCTATCTATCTATATTTAACAAATAAATGAGATGGATCCCTCTCCCCAAAGGGCTCATGATCTAAAAAGAAACATGATAGACACCAGCAACAGTCACTGGAAGTCCTCTGCTGGGGGTGGATAGGGCCAGTTACTCTCCCCCTGCTAAATAAAGAGAATCACCACATTAAAAGGTGCCTCTTTGCCAAGTTAGCAGGGGTTCTACTCCTCATAACTTTACTCCTTATAACTTGTCTGAATTGGACTTTTGTCTGAACTGGACAAAAGTTACAGACATACAAATTCTTTGGGAGGGCGCGTTGCCCTCAGATTGCAGGAAGATAAGTTTGGGGGTTTCTGTGCACACAACTTAATTTTTGAGGTTATCCCACTTTGCAGAATGGGATGAAACTTGCACACATGATAGAACTCGACCCCCTACCTCTCTTTTTTCTCCAGAGAAATAGCTCAAGTGTCATCCATGCTCTAAAACTTTTAGGCTTGGATTTTTGTCATTGAAATTGGCAATTGCAATTGGAGCAGTTGGGGCAAGAACAATTGTTTCTAAAAGTCCATCTAAACTGATGAATAGCCCTATTTCATTCCACAAAATTCATGGTTTCCCTCTCTCTTCCTTTTTAGGAACAGCTGTAGAGCATATAACTGAATAAATATGAATGGGAGTGGTCTTTTATTTTTAAAAAAATAAAGGGCGAAGTGAAGATCATAATAGTAATAAAACTGGCCTCTCATTAAAAAAAACAACCCTGCAAAGGCCAATGATGGGAAATAAAGCAAAACAGTGGCAAAGGTGTGCTCAGATGTAGAAGGGGGCCATGTTTTTGGAAGCCATTCCTTGATAATTCACTGCCTACATTGAAAAACACTCTCCCTGGGTTGTGCTATGGTCTATCTACACATTTGCTCATACAACAGGTTTTTCCTCTAGCACTTTCAAGTGAGGAAAAAGTGATCTGAAAATGTATCACAGGAGGAGGGCCACAAGGGTATCCGCTGAATGAGAGCATTGTCTGGATGCACTGCAAACTGCCATTCCTGTAGCATTTGGCATTTGTGATGGAATAAACGTCTGTCTGAAAGTACTTTCAGACTGCATGTCTGGATTTACACAGCACTGATCCCGTGAAAACTATAGCTATGATCATCAGTTGCATGGTAAATGTGGTAAAAAAATG